>NC_047070.1:11814228-13066055 GCF_902459465.1 Asterias rubens | reverse complement strand
CTCTATGGCTCTTACAACACACTGCGGACCTGTATGGGTTGAGGACTCTTGGGGAGAGTCTGAGAAGACGATGTCGTGATGTTTGCATCTTTAATTTGTTTTTGAAAAATGGCAACTAGTAACTAATTAACCACATGACCCTCATTTGCATATTCAATCAGAAAATCTTTGCAGCACCATATCTCAAGAAGTATACAGCCGATTTTAAGACTGTTTGTTGCTAAAGACTCTTTGGGGATTGGAGATTAATTTTGAAAAATCGTGACCTCAAGTTGACCCCTACTTCCGGGTCGGCCGGAAGTGGGACCATATCTCAAGAACTATACACCAGATTATAAAACTTTTTCAGTTATAAACTCCTTAGGCATAAAATATAACTTTTGACAAACCGTGACCTCAAGTTGACCTCTACTTCCGGGTCAACCGGAAGTGGGACCATATCTCAAGAAATATACAACCGATTTTCAAACTTTTTCAGTTATAGACTCCTTGGACATTCAAGATTAGTTTGAAACACATTTGACCCCATGTTGACCTTTACTTCCGGGTCGACCGGAAGTGGGCCAATATCTCAAGAAGTACAAAGCCAATGTTCAAACTTCAGTTATAGACTCTAAGGCAATAACTATTAACTTTGAAAAACTGTGACCCTATGTTGACCTCTACTTCTGGGCAACCGGAAGTGGGACTATATATCAAGATCTTCACAACCGATTGCTTAAACTTTTTCAGTTATAGACTCCTTGGCATTGCAGATTAGTCTTTGGTAGCTGTGGGCCCATTTTGACCTTTACTTGTGGGTCAACCGAGAAGTGTGACCTAATACCAAGAGCTACACAACTTTTTTGAAACTTTTTTTTCCAGTTATATATTCCTTGGGCAAAGAAGCACATAATCCAAGCAAAACATCACGGAACAGCTTCGTGTTTGTTCACAAACACTTAATGTCTAGTTAGCTGTTCCGACCGTCCGTCGGAACAGGTATTGTTTTCGTCTAGATTTTTATTGTTAGCTGTTCCGACCGTCCGTCGGAACAGGTATTGTTTTCGTCTAGATTTTTATTGTTTTTATTATTATTATTCTTTGTTTCTCCCTAAATCCCATAGTGTTTGTTGTACACCGTTTTTGCGGCAGCCTAATCTCCTAAACCATAATACGAAAGAGTGAGTTTATTATACCAAATTGAAGCTTAGAACATAAGCTTAATTCTTATCGTAAAAAATGTAAAAAATTTTAATTAATAAGCCTGAATTAAGCTTGTGAATATTTAATTAGCAAACCTAGTTAACACCATATCTCAAAAATTAGACCGCCGATCCTGAAACTTTTTTCAGCTATACACTAGTCAGGTCCTGTTAATGTGATTTCCGACATAAAATTCTGGACGACGTCACCATGACGTCATGTAATGCACGTTTTGTGTCTGTGCACAAACACAATGGCTTCTTCAAATCTATACTTTAAACTGGTCAAAAACACAATAACTTCTAAATAATGTATTTGTTTAGTTCCTAAATATCATCTTATGTGTAGAAAAATACACTGATTCTAATAAGATTTGTTTCAGTCCATAAAAGCAATCAATGTTTGTCTATTAATTAATTAATCAATTAGAATCTTGGCATCATGGGTACAACGTAGTACTTCATAAATTGGGGCAGTCACTTTCATTTCAGTATTTAGACATCTCTATGGCTCTTGCAACACACTGCGGACCTGTATGGGTTGAGGACTCTCGGGGAGAGTCTGAGAAGACGATGTCGTGATGTTTGCATCTTTAATTTGTTTTTGAAAAATGGCAACTAGTAACTAATTAACCACATGACCCTCATTTGCATATTCAATCAGAAAATCTTTGCAGCACCATATCTCAAGAAGTATACAGCCGATTTTAAGACTGTTTGTTGCTAAAGACTCTTTGGGGATTGCAGATTAATTTTGAAAAATCGTGACCTCAAGTTGACCCCTACTTCCGGGTCGGCCGGATGTGGGACCATATCTCAAGAACTATACAACAGATTATAAAACCTTTTTCAGTTATAAACTCCTTAGGCATAAAAATATAACTTTTGACAAACCGTGACCTCAAGTTGACCTCTACTTCCGGGTCAACCGGAAGTGGGACCATATCTCAAGAAATATACAACCGATTTTCAAACTTTTTCAGTTATAGACTCCTTGGACATTCAGATTAGTTTGAAACACATTTGACCCCACGTTGACCTTTACTTCCGGTCGACCGGAAGTGGGCCAATATCTCAAGAAGTACAAAGCCAATGTTCAAACTTCAGTTATAGACTCTAAGGCAATAATATTAACTTTGAAAAACTGTGACCCTATGTTGACCTCTACTTCTGGGCAACCGGAAGTGGGACTATATACAGATCTTCACAACCGATTGCTTAAACTTTTTCAGTTATAGACTCCTTGCATTGCAGATTAGTCTTTGGTAGCTGTGGGCCCATTTTGACCTTTACTTGTGGGTCAACCGGGAAGTGTGACCTAATACCAAGAGCTACACAACTTTTATGAAACTTTGTTTTCCAGTTATATATTCCTTGGGCAATGAAGCACATAATCCAAGCAAAACATCACGGAACAGCTTCGTGTTTGTTCACAAACACTTAATGTCTAGTTTTTATTATTATTCTTTGTTTCTCCCTAAATCACATAGTGTTTGTACACGTTTTTGTGGCAGCCTAATCTCCTAAACCATAATACGAAAGAGTGAGTTATTATACCAAATTGAAGCTTAGAACATAAGCTTAATTCTTATCGTAAAAAAAAATTAAAATTGTTAATTAATAAGCCTTAATTAAGCTTATGAATATCTAATTAGCAAACCTAGTTAACACCATATCTCAAAAAGTAGACCGCCGATCCTGAAACTTTTTTCAGCTATACACTAGTCAGGTCCTGTTAAGGTGATTTCTGACATAAAATTTCGGACGACGTCACCATGACGTCATTTAATGCACGTTTTGTGTCTGTGCACAAACACAATGGCTCTTCAAATCTATACTTTAAACTGGTCAAAAACACAATAACTTCGAAATAATTTATTTGTTAGTTTCCTAAATATCATATTATGTGTAGAAAAATACACTGATTCTAATCAGATTTGTTTCAGTCCATAAAAGCAATCAATGTTCGTCTATTAATTAATTAATCAATTAGAATCTTGGCATCATGGGTACAACGTAGTACTTCATAAATTGGGTGCAGTCACTTTCATTGCAATGTTTAAACATCTCTATAGCTCTTGCAACACATTGCGGACATGTATGGGTTGAGGACTCTCGGGGAGAGTCTGAGAAGACGATGTCGTGATGTTTGCATCTTTAATTTGTTTTTAAAAAATGGCAACTAGTAACTAATTAACCACATGACCCTCATTTGCATTTTCAATCAGAAAATCTTTGCAGCACCATATCTCAAGAAGTATACAGCCGATTTTAAGACTGTTTGTTGCTAAAGACTCTTTGGGGATTGGAGATTAATTTTGAAAAATCGTGACCTCAAGTTGACCTCTACTTCCGGGTCAACCGGAAGTGGGACCATATCTCAAGAACTATACAACAGATTATAAAACTTTTTTCAGTTATAAACTCCTTAGGCATAAAATATAACTTTTGACAAACCGTGACCTCAAGTTGACCTCTACTTCCGGGTCAACCGGAAGTGGGACCATATCTCATGAAATATACAACCGATTTTCAAACTTTTTTCAGTTATAGACTCCTTGGACATTCAAGATTAGTTTGAAACACATTTGACCCCATATTGACCTTTACTTCCGGGTCGACCGGAAGTGGGCCAATATCTCAAGAAGTACAAAACCAATGTTGAAACTTCAGTTATAGACTCTAAGGCAATAAATATTAACTTTGAAAAACTGTGACCCTATGTTGACCTCTACTTCTGGGTCAACCGGAAGTGGGACTATATATCAAGATCTTCACAACCGATTGCTTAAACTTTTTCAGTTATAGACTCCTTGGCATTGCAGATTAGTCTTTGGTAGCTGTGGGCCCATTTTGACCTTTACTTGTGGGTCAACCGGAAGTGTGACCTAATACCAAGAGCTACACAACTTTTTTGAAACTTTTTTTCCAGTTATATATTCCTTGGGCAATGAAGCACATAATCAAAGCAAAACATCACGGAACAGCTTCGTGTTTGTTCACAAACACTTAATGTCTAGTTATTTTTATTATTATTATTATTCTTTGTTTCTCCCTAAATCCCATAGTGTTTGTACACGTTTTTGCGGCAGCCTAATCTCCTAAACCATAATACGAAAGAGTGAGTTTATTATACCAAATTGAAGCTTAGAACATAAGCTTAATTCTTATCGTAAAAAATGTTAAAATTGTTAATTAATAAGCCTTAATTAAGCTTGTGAATATTTAATTAGCAAACCAAGTTAACACCATATCTCAAAAGTAGACCGCTGATCCTGAAACTTTTTTCAGCTATACCTAGTGAGGTCCTGTTAATGTGATTTCCGACATAAAATTTGGACGACGTCACCATGACGTCATGTAATGCACGTTTGTGTCTGTGCACAAACACAATGGCTCTTCAAATCTATACTTTAAACTGGTCAAAAACACAATAACTTCTAAATAATTTATTTGTTAGTTTCCTAAATATCATATTATGTGTAGAAAAATACACTGATTCTAATAAGATTTGTTTCAGTCCATAAAAGCAATCAATGTTCGTCTATTAATTAATTAATCAATTAGAATATTGGCATCATGGGTACAACGTAGTACTTCATAAATTGGGTGCAGTCACTTTCATTGCAATGTTTAAACATCTCTATGATGGGTTGAGGACTCTTGGGGAGAGTCTGAGAAGACGATGTCGTGATGTTTGCATCTTTAATTTGTTTTGAAAAATGGCAACTAGTACTAATTAACCACATGACCCTCATTTGCATATTCAATCAGAAAATCTTTGCAGCACCATATCTCAAGAAGTATACAGCCGATTTTAAGACTGTTTGTTGCTAAAGACTCTTTGGGGATTGGAGATTAATTTTGAAAAATCGTGACCTCAAGTTGACCTCTACTTCCGGGTCAACCGGAAGTGGGACCATATCTCAAGAACTATACAACAGATTATAAAACTTTTTCAGTTATAAACTCCTTAGGCATAAAATATAACTTTGACAAACCGTGACCTCAAGTTGACCTCTACTTCCGGGTCAACCGGAAGTGGGACCATATCTCATGAATATACAACCGATTTTCAAACTTTTTTCAGTTATAGACTCCTTGGACATTCAAGATTAGTTTGAAACACATTTGACCCCATATTGACCTTTACTTCCGGGTCGACCGGAAGTGGGCCAATATCTGAAGAAGTACAAAGCCAATGTTCAAACTTCAGTTATAGACTCTAAGGCAATAAATATTAACTTTGAAAAACTGTGACCCTATGTTGACCTCTACTTCTGGGCAACCGGAAGTGGGACTATATATCAAGATCTTCACAACCGATTGCTTAAACTTTTTCAGGTATAGACTCCTTGGCATTGCAGATTAGTCTTTGGTAGCTGTGGGCCCATTTTGACCTTTACTTGTGGGTCAACCGGGAAGTGTGACCTAATACCAAGAGCTACACAACTTTTTTGAAACTTTTTTTCCAGTTATATATTCCTTGGGCAATGAAGCACATAATCAAAGCAAAACATCACGGAACAGCTTCGTGTTTGTTCACAAACACTTAATGTCTAGTTTTATTATTATTAGCTGTTCCGATCCAGTCGGAACAGCTATTGTTTTCGTCGAGATTTTTATTATTTTTATTATTATTATTATTATTATTATTCTTTGTTTCTCCCTAAATCCCATAGTGTTTGTACACGTTTTTGCGGCAGCCTAATCTCCTAAACCATAATACGAAAGAGTGAGTTTATTATACCAAATTGAAGCTTAGAACATAAGCTTAATTCTTATCGTAAAAAAAATGTTAAAATTGTTAATAAATAAGCCTTAATTAAGCTTGTGAATATTTAATTAGCAAACCAAGTTAACACCATATCTCAAAAAGTAGACCGCTGATCCTGAAACTTTTTTTAGCTATACACTAGTGAGGTCCTGTTTATGTGATTTCCTACATAAAATTCTGGACGACGTCACCATGACGTCATGTAATGCACGTTTTGTGTCTGTGCACAAACACAATGGCTCTTGAAGTGTAAACAAACCCAGCTTTCCGAAACATAATTTATTCGAGTAAAATTAAATTATATGTTGTACACTTCCCAAAACTGCTTTAGATTAAGATATATTTTATTGATGGTCATTTTAAAAGCATCAGAACTTATAGAAACAGTGTAATTATTTTAAAAAACCTGTATTTCCGGGGATGTTTTTTCAAAGATCATAACGGCGTAAAACTTGATTTGAATAGTCACATTTGTAAAACTGTTAACTTGACCAGGTTGTTATACCAATTTCAACCGTTGTTATTGCGTTTTTTTGTTCAATATACATAGATTTCTTACGGTAACCGACTAGCACAAGTCTAAACTTGTTTCCAAAATTTGACAAGCCTGAGCATGGTGCGTCGTGGACCGGGTTCATTTCAGCCGACGAGCGTGGACGACGAAAATAGACCGCCCGGGATTTGGAGTTATTTACGGGTAAAGTCACCTTGTTCGCGCCGGTGACCATTTGCCTAAACTAATTCCAGTATTTCGCGTTACGTTCGGAAATTAGACCATGACAAACAAAAACTCTTTGACAGGAATACAAAAGCAGAGATTTTATTATGCTGACGTTTCTCTGGTGGTTGAGTGGCTCAGTTTTATAGAGCTGCTTATAATAAACAGGCAAAACATTTTGCTTTACAAAATTGCAGAAATTGAGCAGAATACCTGGATTCACAACTTGAACATTAGGCATGGTTAAGCTGCTTTTTGTGTTTAAAAAGCTATTATGTAGTTTGGTCCTGGGCCAATGGCTTTTAAAGGAAAGAATCGCAGCGCTTACGTAATCAGGGAACTGTGCTTACGCTAAGCGTATTTTACAGCTTAGCAGGGAATGTGTTCTTCACGTCACAATTCGCATCAAAAATTTGCTACAGTTGACTAATTGTGCTCAACTCCTGCGAAACTTTCACTGCAAAAACAGTGACTTAAATATCCCCACAGTACTACTTCCTCTGCTTTTTAGAAACATAACTGAAAAGCTAATATTTATAAATAAACGCATCATCAGGCCTGTATGCTTCGTTTTTGAAAAGGCAAGGGCACCAAGGCTGTTTCTCTTAAGCAAAGGGCACCCTATGAGGAAATTGTAAATTTCTACTGGAGCATTTCAAGGGCACCAAGCCAATGGCAAGGGGCCTCCGTGAAGTATCAGGCCTGCATCATGATATGTCCTGATACTTCATTTATACTCTCTTGCATTTCAAACTTACTTGAAAGACTTGAACTGGCCACCAAGGGTAGAATGTCACAACTCTAGTGTTAAAAAACTTCTAGTGTTTAATTTGTGGTAAAGGAGAGATTCTGTAAATCCTCCAGAAGTTGAAAACCCCAGAGTTCCGAAGGTTTAACTCTCTGCCAAGAGGAGTCTTCAACTGGGTTTGTAAGAAAGATTTGTGTGTGGTTTGGGCTTACACACCCTGATGCATACACAAGAACTTGAAGCACAAGTATAACAATAACATTGAAGTCTTATACAGTGCATTTATCTACCAACAAGGTACTTAAAGCACTTCAACAATATCAGGTGGGGTTCATGGTTCTCCCCAGGATTATACACCTCTCTGAATACTTCTGCATGTTACATCACAATTCTAACCCAAACCAAGGCTATAGACTGTTAGTGGTGGTGGACTTGCGCCAAAAGCCTCATTTGGGGTAAGAATTATGACGCCATGCATGAATATTAAGAGAGGCGTATTTAAGAACTGAGTGGCATTCTGGACCCAAACTTTTAGGTTTGGCCAATGGATGCAAAATTGAAACAAGGTCTTTGGAATGTTTTGTACTACTATTTATTTGTTTGTTTTTTATTTAGTTTGTAAGAGTTGTATCGTCAAGTACCTGCAGATGTCCAAACAATGTCCGATGTGTAATATCAAGATTCATGAGACACAACCCTTGATTAATCTAAGACCAGACAGGACAATGCAAGATGTGGTCTACAGACTGGTACCCAATCTCTTTGAAGGTAATTCTCATCATTTAATCCTCATTAAGCCCAGTTCACACTTCCTGCAAATGTGGTACGAGTTTGGATATCACAGCCCTGTGTTCATTGTGAATATTTCACAGGAGTTGAGCACAGGGAAACTCCTGCAAATTATTTGGTGCAAAATTGTGCCGTAAAAAAATTGTATCCAAATCGCATTTGAGAAAAATGACCTGGGCTTTACTCCAAATCTTGCGATTTCCGGTGTGTTGTGTAGCACAATTAAAAGAACACAGTGCCTTGATCGTGAAGGGAAGGGGTTTGCCCCCGTGTTTTTGGTTTGAGTGGCTGCATATTTCGCAACAGCACCTTGTAAACCATTACATGGTGCTACGTAAAAGGAGTAGGTCTCATACTAATCCAAACATAGTCCAACATACCTTGCAGGAAAATACTGAATGTTTGAAGTGCCTTGAGCGTCACTGAGTGACGAATATGAGCGCTATAAGAAGCCACTATTATTATTCGGTCAATTGAGTAAGAGGTTGTTTTTGGCCGATACCAGATTGCTCCGGGCAGGTGGGGCTCGTTAGCTTTGGAGTGCAGCCCACCTAGGAGAATGAAAACTCTGATCACAAACCTGGGTTGGTAGAACTCGTTAGCCTATCTACCTAGGAGAAGGAAGTCTATGACCACCAAAACCCTTGGGTCTAAGGGGTGGCGTCCCAACTTGAGTACTCGGCCAAGAAAGGACTTATTCTTATTACCCCATTCCTCATCTAACTAATCTCCTGATTTCATTTCCCATCTAAGGTGAAGAAAGAAGGAAACGAGAGTTCTACAGAGCTAGAGGACTAGACAAGGTACAGAGTAAAGTACAACTGAAGTCATTCAGTGGCAAGTTGGATCCTTCAGGCAGTCACTTCTACCGCAATGATGAACAGGTGTCATTGTGTCTTGAAAAGCATAGGTACGTTTCTATTCTGCGTGTGTTTTGTACAATTACTAAGGGCTCATTCTGATCAATCATTGTTTACAAATTTCAAATATTTTTTTTTTTAAATTCCGACCCACCCAACCACCCCGAATTTTGGTTCTTAACTATGTAACTGATTTTGGGGTTGGACCAACGGCCTCCTGGATTAACGTGCTGGCGCTCTACCGACTGAGCTATCTAGCCCTATGTTTGCGGTCCCTCTAAACACCGATCGATTAGGCTCCGCCCATCGCGCACGTGTGAGCAAGAACAAGTGAGCCTCGTTAATGCCATTCTGCACAACTCTTTATATGCCAGACTTTATAGTGTCAGACTTTTGGTTGTGCAATGGGTTTGATTGGTCAATACACAATGGGGCGGAGCTTATTGGGTCAGTCTATTTGTCAATATCTGTCGGGGTGCCAAAATATTGACTGACTATTTAATAAACCCTATACACTGAAGAACAAAGAAATGCATGAAATAAAGGAGACATTTGTAACAACAACAAAATGTTCTCCCAGATCATAGCCTTTCAATGGACTTTTCTGGCTTCCATCATGCAACCTTGTAGTTAAAATAGAACAGAAAATTCTCTCCAACTCCCCATAGTGCTAATTCGAGAAGGACTTGGCATACTTAGTGTGTGCATTGTTTTGCAGGACACCTATAGTCTAATGCCAAGAAATGGACTGCCTTGCAGGGCATTTATGTTAAAGAAAACAAAACTTTTGTTATTTGATTAATATTATGTTCTTCCTTGTAAAAATTCTACATTTAATTTTCATCACATTAAATGAAACAACCTGCTGTGCGCCATGGTATTAATTTGTTGTTATTATATATTCAATGTGGATTGTAGAAGTCAAATGCTGAACCAGAGCGAATCCCCTAGCTCCCTGCAGAAGAGATATATCCGTTGCTCTGTAAGGACTTGTGTATCACACATACAGAAGCTGCTCATCAAGAAACTAGCAGTCCCAGAGAGAATAGAGGTGAGTCGTCCCCCTAACCCCCCAACCCCCACCCCCAAGGAGCAGATGAAATACTTTGCTGTAAAAATGGGGTAGAACCTTCCCGTTGAAATAAATTGTAAGACACAGACTCTAATCTAACAAATGGATCAGTGTTTCTGTTGAATTACCTTGACCCAGTGGTTAGACTGCAAGGTTTGGGTTCGAATGCTCCAAGCTAACTGCTGATTTCACAATGACTAGAATAAATATTGTGTCTAGTTACTTAATCACAATTTTTTTGATTTACGGAATTCATAATGATAGACGTTAAACCAATGTTTGTATGAGAGAGATTGACTGTTGCCAGCTTGGTTTTTATATCCCCTTGTGGGAGTTTGTTGAGTTCCCTCGTTGGGAAGATCACCCAGGAATACCCAATCTACCTGGGTAAGTGCTGAGCCAAACCACTGCCAAATTCTGCACTGGATCCTGGATCAAATCTGCAACCCCAAGAAGCAGACAATGTCTTTCTAGATATTGGGCCTGCTTTCCATCACTGCTGCAAAGCATGAGATCCTTACAAAAAGCATCTCTGATCTTCATCACGCAGAGGACCCAACTGTCAACTGGCTTTATGGACTAAGATCCTGCTGGGTGTTCAAGGCACAGTAAAAAAAAAATACTTAAGTTTGTTCGTATTTCTTATTTCCAGATCAACCTTTACTGTGAGGACCATATTCTTTATGAGGATGAACCTTTGAAGTATGTCTGGCTAGCGCACTGGCAAGGAAAGGTACATATTCTTTTGATAAAAGCTTTATAGCCAGGGATCACACTCAAGTTTTTAATACAACCTGAGAAGCAGCAGGCAGGGAATCACCAACTTTCTACATCAGATATCAGTTAATTAATCCCACAAAGGAAACTGACTGGGTAAATTGTAAATGATTAGAGGTAAATCAAAGAGGAGCGGGATTCGAACCAATGATGTCTACCTAGGGCTCAGACAGCTCAGTTGTTAGAGTGTTTGCACGTTAATTCGGTGGTCGTTGGTGTAAATGTGTCTTTGTTCAACCCCAAATCATCTAAAATTGACCCAGTCAGTTTCCCTTGTGGTTTATTATTTGATTCCTTTTGTTTATTATTTGATTTCCTCGTGTACCAATTAAAGTCTGTGGACACTATTGGTAATTACTCAAAATAAAGAGTATAAAACCTTACTTGGTAACGAGTAATAAAATGATGGTATAAAACATTGTGAGAAACGTCTCCCTCTGAAATAACGTACTTTTTGAGAAAGAAGTAATTTTCCAAGAATTTCATTTCGAGACCTCACAATTTGATTTTGAGGTCTTGAAATTAAGCGTCTGAGAGCACACAATGTCGTGAACCAAGAGTGTTTTTCTTTCATTATTATCTCGCAACTTTGATGACCAGTTGAGCTCAAATCTTCACGGTTTTGTTATTTTATGCATATGTTGAGATTCACCAAATGAGAAGACTGGTCTTTGACAATTACCAATAGTGTCCAGTGTCTTTAAGCATCATCAATGATTCTACAAAAGAACAACACTGTTTTTCTTTCGGCTCTTTAATCATTGATTGGTTTGCTTGTGAGTAGGCTTTAAAAGCTAATTGAACTATCACTTTACGTGTTTTGATACAATTTTATTTTTATTTCCAATGCAGGCTGCCCCTATGATACTGCATTACCAGTTGGAGTCAAGTAAAATTCTCTCAGATAAAAGTGGATGAACCAATCGCAGCTCTACCCTAAAATTTGCTCTTTCACCAATTTTCTTCGTCTAAACAGCAAGTTTGTCGTCCAACAGAAGAGAAAGTAATGTGTTGTGACTGAAGCGTTCGTCCTTCCAGAATACAATTTAGCATTAATCATTTGCATGTTGAATAGAAACATTGTGAGTAGACTGATCCCCTGTCCTTGTTTGCAAGGATCAGGGCAGGTATTGGTTTTATATGTGTATACGCCATGTACATCAGATTAAATTGAGAATTTCCAGAACCTTGAATGCCATGTGAAATGATGTGAGGTCAAAGTTGATTATGGGCGTGGGTTGAACGGCAGATCTCTCGCGTAATTTACGAGCCTTGAAGTGTGACGTCAGATGTTCAGGCTACATTGTGAGTAGCAGTTATGGTTTTGTTGATCAATCAAAACCCAGCTTTACCAAACACCTGTTTACGATTTCCTCTAATGGTCATTAACATAGCCTGGCAATCTACTAATGAACCCAAGTTATGGTGGCCTTGTCATGGGATGCGGATTTTAAACCTGGTTATGGCAATTTGTTGTTGGCTAAGACCCTTGACCATAATTTGTTCCTACCATCCAGTAGCAAATGCTTAACTGTAAGGGTCAAGCTTGTAACACTCGTTTCAGACAGGCGCTTCAGAGTCGCGTCGGACCAAATTCTGAACTAGGTACATGAAAAGTTTGGCGTCTGAAACAGTCTGAGCGGCTGGAAGTCAAAAGATCGACTATTACCGTCGTTCGGAACGACTCTTGAGCTCCTAGGTTTCAGACGCCAAACTTGTCATGAGTTGAGCCAATGTAAATGTTATGTTAAGTTCGCCTGTCTGAAACAAACAGTTATTTGTGTCGACCTAGAGTCGCTCCTAATCTTTTTGGTTCGGCGCGACTCTGGCGCGCCTGTCTGAAACGGGAGTTTGTGTGATTATTTAGCTACATGTACAGAATTTTGATTGCTCATGTGGCCCAATCCGGGTGCATAGATATTTGGTTTAAAGCCATTATACACTTTCGGTAAACAGTATTGTCCAAGTCCCACACTTTGTGTATCACAACTTATATACAAAATAACAAACCTGTGAAAATTTAGGTTCAATCGGTCATCGGAGTCGGGAGAAAATAACGGGAAAACCAATTCTTGTTTCCGCGCGTTTCGCCGTGTCATGACATGTGTTTAAAATAAATCCGTAATTCTCGCTAACGAGAATTTATAGTGTTTTAATGTTTTCTCAAAAAGTAAAGCATTTCATGGAACAATATTTCAAGAGAAGTCTTTCACCATTACCTTCTGTAAACCCTGTAAATTATTTGTAAATCTGTGAACTTTTTTCTGTACCGAAAGTGTATAATGGCTTTAAGAGCACCTAACAAAGCAATTTTGTATAAAAGAGGACTGTTATTTTAATATTTACATGTAGCGTTACTATGTCAGCATAAGAAGTTTACAAGTATTAAGTGGGTGTGAGTGGAATTAGAAGAACGAAGGATGAAACTAGACAGTTCCACTTTACAAGAGGGGTGAATTTATCTTGTACCATAAACCAAGGCTCCACATTTCTTTTACGGCTCGAAAATAGATCCCCGTCTTTTATGCAGTTTAATTTTACCAAATATTTACTAACTAAACACTAAGAAATATTAACTTGTCTTCTGTCCGCTTGTGTATTACACAAAGCTATTCCGTGATTTGCCCCCATTTGTCAGTCTTCAATGGGTGCAAGGAATATTTAGCAGCTTGTGTTTTATGGTTGAAGCTGTTAAGTCACAGGAATCTTTGTGTTTTGTAAAATAAAACCTGCATCCAACTTATGGATTATGTGTAATTTCTTCACTGAATAACGAAGATGTTTTTAAATTGACCGTTTTTGGTGATCAAGAAATGCACCCAAGGTTTATTTAGCATTATTTTCTGAGTCGTTTGCAAGCACTGTCTCTTCTATTTCAATTATGAAGTGATTTTTCCAAAGACCATTTTACAGAATGTAGTGTTTTGGGGTATTTTTGGTTTGTGATTAAGTAAATTTTAAAAATCATCATAAAAATGGTAATCGCTGTGATGAAAATCAAAATTGAGTAGCTGACAGTATTAGCAAATATTCTGTAAAGCTGATAGAAATACTTGCTACTGATAATGGCATTTTTGACTGAATTCATTTCTTCCAGACTGTTATACCTTAACTGAGTACTTAGTTCTAACAAATTTTCAATCAATTATTCTTCAATGAAATTTGTACTTTCACCATTCTCTTAAATGTAAATCTTTTTTTTTAATTTTTTTTTATTTTAAATAATTTTATATAAGAGTATGGAAACCATGCTTTGTTTTAAGGCTTTTTTTTTTTCTTCCAGGCCATTTTTATTATGAATTTCTATGCAAAATATGAGATTCACTTTGTTAGGTGCTATCTAACAGGGGTGGACAGAAATATTTATTAGTCATGAAAATGTGTAATATGCATCAAAGAATGAAATATATCCTTTCACTATCCTGATATGAGATATCCCATACTATAGGGAAGGAGGAAGAGTTTGTTGGGATGGTAAGAACTCTTTGGACAACCTCTTTGTGGGATTCTCTATGGTTAAAGACATTCGACACTATTGGTAATTGTCAAAGACCAGTCTTCTCACTTGCTGTATCTCAACATATACATAAAATAACAAACCTGTGAAAATTTGAGCTCAATCGGTCGTCGAAGTTGCGAGATAATAATAAATAAATTCTAAACTTGAGATCTCGAAATCAAATTCATGGAAAAATACTTCTTTCTTGAAAACTACGTCACTTCAGAGGGAGCCGTTTCTCACAATGTTTTATACCATCAACCTCTCCCCATTACTCGTTACCAAGTAAGGTTTTATGCTAATAAACTTTTTGAGTAATTACCAATAGTGTCCACTGCCTTTAAATAAGATGTTTTGTTGCTTTTAGCTAATACAGTATTTGGGATTGAATGTTTTTTTCAATTTGGTTATTCATTGCAGTGTAGATAATGTATAAAGAAAATTAATCAATAAAGTTCAAAATGTGTCATAGTAATAAAATGTAAATTTAAATAAAAAATAACCCACCTTAAAGTTATTTAACTCTACCATTCGACTCAGTTTGTTTTTGTGTGAAGTTTTAAAGCCATTGGACACTTTCGGGAAACAGTATTTTCTAAGGCCCACACTTCGTGTACCACAATTTATTTAGGCTCAATCGGTCATCGGAGTCGGGAGAAAATAACGGGAAAACCCACCCTTGTTTCGCCGTGTCATGACATGTGTTTACTATAAATCCGTAGTTCTCGTTGTCAAGAATTGATAATTGTTTCAATGTTTTCTCATAAAGTAAAGCATTTCATGGAATAATATTTCATGAGAAGTCTTTCACCACTACCTTCTGTAAACCCTGTAAGTTATTTGTTGTGAACTTTTTCTTTTTTTCCAGTGTATAATGGCTTTTATAATGGCTTTAATATTGTAAAAATAAAAAAAGGGTACTATTATTTGGTTTTACTGTTCCACCGATGTGTGTCAGTACTTTCTCAGGGACTTTCCCAGAGTTCTGTGGCGAAACAAATTCACAGGCACATACTTGGTAGTGTGCTAACACTCCACATAATTAATAGGTGTACATGATATTGGGGTAAACTTTATATTCTATATCCCTATGCAAATTTAACATCTGCAAATAATGTATTAAACGTTATTATGTTCAAAGTATAGACCCATGCAGTGACTGGGGCACTAGTCTTCTTTGTTCGAAATTTTGACATTATCTGTCATATAGGATTCCTTTTTTCGAAATTGTGACATTGTCAGTCATATAATGAATCAAATAATGACCGATAATGTCAAAATTTCGAAAAAATTAGTCTAGCAAGGTAAAAGTACATTATTTTATCGTGATGACCACAAAAACTACAGGTAATTGTTTTGTCTGTTGTGAAAAGAATCGGTGCATATAAGCTTGATTTTTCAAGATTGCTTCATTTTGAAAGACAATACATAATATTATCTCCTTTTTATATTATAATTGCTCATATGAGGAAACATACTCCAAGATTATCTGTATCTTATGGCCTGATATCAATAACCGTCTAAATTCCATACATTAAATGTTTGATTGGAAACTGTTAATTCAACCCACTGCACTCAGCCCATGGATGCTCATCATTCGACTACACAAAGTTAGTTGGATACTTGTTACATGTAGGTTATAAAATCACGAACTTACGAAATAGCGCCACCTGTTGTTGTGTTATGTTCATACATTTTTCTCACATGCACAAAAGCTAAAAATACATGCGAAAAGACCACACACAAGTGAAGGAAAGCGTCATCAGCAACGGTCATACATCGGTAAGTATTCTAACTGTTTTCTTGATTATTTCTCTCTTTTAATAGATTTATGGCATGAAACACGTTCATGTTGTATTGTTGTCATTCATAATGCTGCTACCTCACTGTAGTTGTATGGAAATGTAACGTATACCAAGAAATGTTGAACAAATTACGAGGTGACTTATGCTTGGTAACAAACGTCAATTTCCCATGCACATTTAATGCATGGCATGGTGCATTGCCATTTGAATTACAATACGTGCATTGGCATACGTGGTCAAAGCTGTTTTTAAAAAATGTTACGGAGTGTAACTATAGAAAACAGGGCTATAATTCACTCCACACAGCTACCTCTAATTATTCCCCATTGAAAAAGAATCCAGAAAACAGGGCCTTAGAATTAGATAGGGATAATGATAGTCACTGGAGTGGACTGCTTTCTTTTCTATACTTGTATTGTGCCAATGTTTATACACCTATCAATTGTAAGATGCACTACTTCACTTGACCCCCGGGGAGGGTGCGTCAAGTCTGCGTCTTCACTCTCAAAAAAGTGACGGTGGGTACGTCAAAATCCAATATAGTCGTCAGCCAAAAAATCTTTAAGAGGTGCGTCAAGGTACATCATGTTCCGTCGATGTCCATTTCAACATGTATTTTGTTTATTTGGTGGAGAATCAAATAATGAAATCACCTTCCCCTCCCTGCCTTCATATGATGTTGGTATTTGCAGACATTCCATTTTCCAACCTTTCAATGCCGCAAACTGTGTTTTGCTCGATTTAATTAGCCGCGATCGTGATTGTGATCTTTTATTTTGCAGCAAAACATGCAACCGCTGTGGCTCATTTGTCGAGCGAAATCAACAAATTTGCGCAACAATTTTTTGCGCAATTTGTAACTTGCGCCATCCAGAACAGGCAGTTCCAATTGTGTATCGAGCAATTTGAAGATTGTGCACCATCGTGTTCACACGTGCGCGCTGTGCTTTGAATTGTGGGTATTCGGGCGCCTCTCTGTTTTGTGTGCCTTTTAATAGGGAACCGCTCGTCTCGAAAATCAAGCGGTACAACCTTGAACACCTCAAATCGTGCATGCACTTGCAAAACCGTGAAACTCGCTCTCATAGGTGTAGGGTTGAATTACTTGGTATTCTATCACTGCGCCTGCTGGTTTGAAAGAGATTTTATGTGCGTCTGTAATGTCCGTCCGTGGTGCGTCGTTCTCCACGATTGGTTAGTCAAAAAATCATTCTGAGGACCGTCCAAATCTGCAACAAATGTGTAAATTTTTTGACTCAGGGTGGGTCTTTGGACACGCAAATCCGACTCACATGTGGACAGTGACGCACCCTCCCCGGGGGTCAAGTAGTGCGTCTTACAATTGATAGGTGTATTAGTTCAGTTAATTTATTTCCACAGTATTTACAACAGTCAATACAATACAGTATTATGTAAACAGGGAGTGAAACTGTACAGGAACCCATAAAAAAACACAGCTTGTAAGTAATGGGTCCTTTAATGGAAGCATGTGCTTTGACCTAAATAAATAATATTAGTCTCAGAGATAACCAAAAATCTGCCCTCCTCCATTAACAAAGAACAATTTCTTGCATTTCTTGCATTTCAAATCCAATAAATCACACAACGCAAGTAGAACTTAGAACTAACATCAGTCCACAGGTTGGCAGTTTGATATAATTTGTAAAATATCGAAGGCAAAATGTACACAATAAATTGGAGTTCAAAGCCCCACCCACCTGTGGCAGGTAGGCATGGCTGAGACCTAGAAACTAATAAGGCTCCCCGTGAGCCTTATAGTTTCTAGAAGTAAGCCACGTGCACAAATGATTATGCCTATTTAGGAATGGACCCAGATGCAATGCTATCTCAAAATACTACACTGGAATGATGAGGAGGCAGCGTGAACTCAATTAAACAGCTGGTCCTCACTTGGAGGGAGCAATAAACTAGATTTGAATACAGTGCGTATTCTTCATACCATGTAGTCTGCACTACACACTTGAAAGAAGAAGAGTAACCTAATGAACAGCAGAAATTGTCGCTAAATTATGTTCGTGCCACCTCCTCAGTGAGATGGCATGGCATCCTGAGGACAATCTGAAAGGAGGGATTCAATCGTCCCTTTTTCATGAAGCACAATGAAATCATTAATTGAATTTGGACTAAAATTGTTTTTGAAGTGCGGCCTTACAAAAGGTACAAATCCTCTGTCTTCAATATGACAACTCATTATGAATCAGCTAATATAATTGTTTTTACTGATTTTCTTTTGCAGAATGAAGGGAGAAAAATCTATGCAAAAATGGTGCAGGAACAAAACTATGCAACATGAACAAGATTCTACTTTGAACATAACTTAAAGGAATTGCAATTTTTGAATTTCATTTCTACTACAACATCTTAAATCACTGTGATTTAAGATATTTACAATGTCTAAGATACCTAAGGCCAATCCCCGAGGGGGGAGGCAAATGTACGTTCCTGGTGCCTCACCTGAGGCCCAGAACGCTAACCTCCGCACGGTTGTAGATGAGCTGCGAGCTCACACAAGTCAGCTCAAGAAAGATCTTGAGGCAGAACGTAGTAATATCAAAGACCTACGCCGTGAGAAACAAACAGAGGTAAAAAGCACCCGCGATCAGGAGCAACAGAAGGCCTCCTTGTCGCTCAGCGAGCTGCGAGCAAAACTCAATCATGAGAAACAGAGAGAGCTCGCTACTCTACGGGAGTCGCTCACTAAACAACATGATCAAGCAATTAACCGACTACTCAAACAGAAACAGGAGTTACTCGCTCGCACTCAGAGTGACTCCCAGCGTGATAGGGAGATGCACTACCTCAAGGTCAAGCAACAGGTCTGGGTTGAAGCCAAGGAAGAGGTCAAGAGGACATTTGAGATGGACAAAGGAAAACTCCTCGCAGAGATTGATGAGCTGAGAAGAGGCAAGAAAAAACTTGAGGAAGAGTTGAATGACGCAGTAACAGGAGATCGGCAGAGGGCGATTGATCTAAGGAAGCAGTGGGGAGAACATCAGCGTGAGATGGAGCAACTTCAGAAAGATGCAAGGAGGGATATCCAAAGACTTGTGAGTACATTGTATGACACTTGTTTTTCACTTAAACCAAGGTTCAATGTTCCATTATTTGAGGACAATGCCTCAGCAGTTTACACATTACTCATGGGAGTGATAAATCAGAGGCCATACTTCCACTACGAATTAAGCTTTTTCTGTGACCTTGATTCAGTATGTGTTTATGCCTCAGCTCTTTAAAGCTACTCTACGCCACATGTTTGATGATACTTAACCCATTGGCTTTAATGTTGACAGTCCAAAAAGCCACCAAGCTAGTGGGGATGTATACTAGCTTCATGAGGTTTAAAGTACAGATCCAGTGGCTATAGCCAAGACTGAAGTTTGTCATGTAACTTATTCACCTAAGAACCAAACATACTGCTTCCATAGCTTAACACAGGTTAGCAGCCAAAATACATTGTAATGTCTCTTTGGCTGATTTTGCACGCTATAAAAAATCAAGCTTTATAAAAAAGGCCATTAAGATCACACTGAGCTGTCATTTTGTGTTGATATTAATAATGTATTGTACCGATATTGACAAGTTCATGACATATATCCAGTCAACAAACAAGAGTACTATAGGTAAGGTGTTGAACTTCACTGCTGAAGGGGCATAGCAATTTGTCTCCAGGGTAAACTTTTTTTAAAGGCAAATCAAAGGAAAATGTAAACCCGTTTATAATTTTGCAAATAGGGCATCACATTTACAGAGAATGCACGGGGCTCTGTGGCAATTGCTGATTTTTGGCCTCAGAATGTTTGACCACACTGTATAACAATGTTTATAAAATTAGTTTTAACTTTTATTTTTAACTGTAATACATTGTACCACTGTCTACTATTGCTTCCTTTATTTCCAATGTTATTGTGTACAACAACAATGATCAGTGTAGCAGATGCACAGTCAGAGAATATTGGTGAGAATGCCAGGAACTACCTATTATTGAGGGGACATTAGATATTAATGTATTGTACAAACATGTATTAGAGGATGAGTGTGTAGCTAGTGTATTAGGTGGTAAGCATGTCCTTAGCTTTGGGAACAATTACCTGGGAGTGGGTAACACCCATGCAGGAGATGACTCATGGCTGGGGGTGGGGGGGATGTTTACAGACAGTACATACATCCCACAACAAGATTACCCATTTTTTTACTTACTGTGTTGTCAAGATGTATCAGTCTAGTATCCCATGTGCATCATGGCGTCCCATGTTAGATGAGTGCCATATTAAGATGACCCCACATCACAAGTTTGTAGTAAATTGAATTCCCTATAGGAGTCCTCGAGGTGTACACCTTTTGAAAAAGTTTTGTCTTGACTAAAAGTTGTACAATTTCTTCTGTCATTGACTTGCCATCTTGTTTCGGTAAATAGGGTTTCCCAGGGCTCAAGATTTACACTGGACCACTGGCCCGAGGCCAGGGGTTTAAGTGTAGGGCCAGTAAGCTCACAACAGGACAATTCCGACAGTGTTGTTCTTTTTCAATGCAACATCTTTGTTTCAAAACATCAATTGAGTCTCAAAAATATATTTCAATGAGTAGGCCTATACCCACAAAACAGAAGAAGAGATCAATCTTTTCTTAAACCATTTTGATAAAATCAATTTGATTCTAGGCTCTTTTCAATTGGATTGTGGTCGTGATAAAATCACGGTCCGGTAAAGATTCTGAGCTACAAGTCTAGTCTTGGTTCAGGACTCTCCTGGATTTGTAACAAGAAAGCGCGCTATCACCCCCAACGCGCTATCAACCACGAACCGCTATCACAGGAGAGTCTTGGAACATTCGTTAAATCTCCCCCCAAAATCGGGGGGAAACATAATGCGCGTGCGTAGGTTTCCCGCAGAGCCCGCCCCTTTTTGGGGGGGAGATTTAACGAATGTGCCAAGACTCTCCTGTGATAGCGGTTCTCGGGTGATAGCGGTTCGTGGTTGATAGCGCGTTGGGGGTGATTGCGCGCCCTGTTGTGACAAATCCAGGAGAGTCTTGAACCAAGACTACTACAAGTCCTGCAGTCTGGTGGATTTTTCCCTCCAAATCCTGGGATGTGGGTTAAAAATATATTATGGGGGATCCTTTTATATTTAAAACTATTTTTCCCACAGCGATCACAACGTTAATATTTACCTCAAGTCATTTTTTAATGTGCAGCTTGTGTGTCACTACTGTATACTACAGTAGTGTGTCAGCCATTCAAGGTTCTTATGTGATGATTAATTTGGACTTTTGCCATTCAGAAGATGTCTTAAGAATGTCATCTATTAAAGGTTGTTCTTATAGGAATTTGAGTACATCAATACAAGTAATCTGACAGCATGAAGGTTTAAGCCTTATAGTCTCAATTTGTTTTGTAAGGGATGAAAACCATGTACATGTACAAGTGCTGTAGGCCTACACACTCTGTAGGCCTACTTAAAGAGAAACACTAAACTACAGTTTTAGTTCATGGGTATTGCTAAATGATGGTTGACAATGTGCATGTCTTTATAACTACACATGATGGTAAATCAGATTTCATTCTTGGAGGGCAAATAATGATGAGACAAGGCCCAGCTTTCAATGAGACAAAGGTCATTGCCAATAGAAATCAGACAGTCTATGGGACTGGAAACATCTGAAGGTCCATGCCAAGACTAATGAACAGAGGCTAGCGTTAATCAAATCTTTAGCGAAATTATGTTTTGTTTCCAGCTGCATTTGCTTTTTTTAAAGGCCACAAACTGGGCATGCATTTACATTCAGTAATGTTGTTGTCACCATCCAGACCAGGTAGGCCTACCCTGCCACTTTACTAGTCTGATAATAACTTTTGAATGCTGTTTCAGTTTCATACTTTGAATTAATTTTACATTTAACACAGCCACAATGGGAATACGTATGCAATGTGTGAAGTAGCCTATTATTTAATGCAATTGTGCGTTTCATTCGACAAATTAAATTAACACTTGTCATTTGGTGTTGACACACATAAATTCACTAACTTTGAGAATAACGAATCCAAGTGGGTACATTTGGCGAACCCTTTAATTTAGTGTCTTAGAAATGCAGTCTCACCTCTTGACAAGTCAAGCACTACATTTATGTACAATCCCATGGCGGAGGTACAGTATTGGTGACAAGGGTTATTGGTGACTCAACTCTTGAATCCTTCAGTCGGTTCTCTGTAGCTGCTCTGACTAAAGACTGCCGAGGGAAATGAAACAATGACACACAAGGAGATGAGTGAAACAAACAATGATTACACATGGAGATGAGTGAAACAATGACACACAGAGAGTAAGCCAAGAGAGAAAGGAATCAGGATCTTATGCTCTTATTACGATCTTATTGTTGAAACATGGGGATCAATTGGAAATAAAATACTACTTTTGGATTTGTCTGAGAACTTTATGGTTTGTCATTGATAACAGACGCCTGCCCTTCATACCAGATGCATTGAATATTCATTTTGTAAAGGAAATATAGTGCGTCAACACCAAATGATCAGTGTTAATTTAATTTGTTGAATGAAATACACAATTGCATGTTAATAGGCTACTACACACAGTGTTCCCATTGTGGCTGTGTTATGTAAAATTAAATGAATAAGCGGGAGTTAATAGATTTGTTATTAAATTAAATTGACCCATTAGCGGGTAAGCACACATTTTACATACAATGAAGTCTTGGCTTCTTGAATGGTGCAACCTAATGGGAGCTGGCAAATTGTTTGCTATACTATACATGAACAGTTCATTTACATACCAAAGTATTCATTGAACCATGGAGCAATAAACTAATTAAACCTACAGTATAATTTTGGTGGACAATACAACGAAAAGGAAAGGCAAAGATCCACCGGAAAGGGGGGGGGGGAGGATTGAGCCCCCTACTCAGAACTTTCCCCCACCCCTCAAAGTGAGATTTACAAAAACCCACAAATGAATGTTTTTATACATTAAATAGCCCCCCCCCCCCCAAGTTATGTCTGTGGATATTTTTCCTAGTACTAAGTAAACAATGTATATTGTACACATCAGTGTAAGGGTAGAACACAACACAATACAAACACATCACAAAACTCTTTTGAATTCCTTCCTCCATGTTTGAACATAGTGAGGGGCATTTTGAATCTTCGCAAACAAACCCTAACTTCTGTTTAAGAGTCTAACAGAATGCAATACAAAGTGCATCAATGCTCTTGAGGCAAGAGATACACACATGTACCAAGCAGCACTGTACTATGATCAATGGTCAGGTTGGTTTGGTTTTGATGAAGTATCCTCATACATGCTTACCACATTCTTGGAATTCATTTTACACAATTCACATTAACTACATCATGTACATTGAAAGCACCACCTGATGTGATATGACCCATCATCATTTGAATATACTGTATCCATGACATCATCTTGAACATTACAAGATAACTGTCAAATCTTTGATGTCTGATAACAGATAGATTCATATTCCTTACATGACTTCACCCACTTAGTGAATATCTGATGAATGCATAGTACGTTTGACAAAAGTAGTTCTTTGAATACAGCTGTGATAGAATATTAAAGTTGCTCCTTAGTTCAGTCACACATCTTTTGAAGATAACTTGCAAACTGTTGTGCAGGATTGGATTTGAAGTATATTATTTAAAGCAAGAATCGTTGGTTTGGAGATAAGTGCAGTTGACTGCTTTGGGTCTGTGTAAGTGTTAAAAATTAATATGCTTTAACTTTGTGTGTACTATAATATGCCTGGCATGTATGCTTCATTTTTGAAAGGGCAAGGACACAAAGGCATTTTCACCTTAGTAAAGGGCATCCTATGTATGAGGAACCTGTAAATTGCTGCTAAGCATTTCAAGGGCACCAAGGCATTGACTGGGGGCAAGGAGGCAATCGCCTTCATTGCCTCCGTGAAGTTTCAATCCTGCCTCAGATACATTTACACTGTCTGCCCAAAGTTCATGAGTGTACTATAGTTGGCGGGTTGTATGTATGCTATGGAGGACTTTCAGATGGCTGACTTGTGAAGAAGACTAACTGAGACAGCAGGCTGCATGATGAGAAGGCTGACTTTCAGCCTGCTGTTTCAGATGGCAAGTTACATTTAGGCTGGCTATTAAAGATGGCTAACTAAGACAGGCTTAGTAGACTGACTCTAAAATGAGCAGGTAAGATAGCTGGCTGTCTAAAATGGCTGCCTAAAACAGTGAACCAACTGCCCAATACAGTTGGCTGGCCGAGACAGCTCTCTAAGATGGTTGGCTTTGTAAAACTGCTGACTGCCTAAAACAATGGGCTTCCAAAGACAGGTGGCCACCTAAGACTGAATTGCATTCTAAAACACATTGTAGATGGTTGTCTAAGATGGATGACTGCATAAGCCTGTCAGATACTTTTGTGTAAGATGGATGGCTGCTCTTAGAGTACTGTTTTTCTTAGAAGGGCTGTCTGCCTACAAGCCAGAATTGAGAGCAATCTCATATTTGCTGTCATTCACTTGCATTTGAAGGTTGTTGTTTTTATCGCTAAAAACCCTTTTCAATGCTAAACACAAAACCTAAGTGCAATTTTTCAGAAGGGAAATCTAGGAGTTTTGAAATATCTTTATAAAAAACAATTATCTTACTGTATCTCAAAACATGTATTGGGTATTGATTTAATGGTCGCATTCTTATTGTATTTGCTCAACAAATTTTCAAATTAGATCATTTATAAAGCTGTCTTTTCCCTGATACATATAGTGCCTATGTGATATGGTTGTCAAAAGTTGTGATTCTTCTGTGGTGAACAAATAAGATTTTTACCTTTAAGTCAAGACAGATAGACTGCATAAAGAAAAAACACTTTGAACTTTGAACGACTTTCTTAACCTGGGCATTTGTCAACCACTTTTGAAGTCTGTGAACTTTGTCCCAAGTCAGAACCAATATCCCCGCAGATAGATCATACCTTTATGTTAATCGACTGTACATCCACCAAGCACATACCAAAAGATCATACATCCCTTTTCGACTCTTTGCTTTACATATTTCTAACAATTTCAGGAAGCCCAGGGAACATTATCAGAGTAGACCATCCGATACATAGAGGAAGTCTGGGTCTGGGACATGATAATGTTGTCTGTCAAACCAAAAACGCACAAACAACTTTCTCCTCAAATTCACCACCAATGTTTTTGGTGAGTAATTGGAGCAGAAAAGGAATTTCGCTCAAATGCAGAATTTGTCAGGATTTCACTGTTGTGTAGACAGCTATTCAGCTTCCAAACTTGATTTTTCTTTATTCTCAAGGGACTTTGGGTTAGGGGATCAAACAGCTGAGATTTTAAATAAAAACTTTTGCTCAAAAAAATTCAGTCAGTGATGATTTTCTGAGAGTAGAGTTACGAGGTGTAATGGTAAAGCAATTTGTTTTTCTGCATGAGTTTCCCTTTTACACTTTTATTGAGAAACTCTTCAATTGTTTTGGCAACATTTTGTTGTACATAATTGTGCATCCTATTTTATTGCTGCACTGCTTTTGATTAAAACCCCAAACGACCCAAAAACTTACTGAATACATAAATTGTACATGTGCCAGTTTTATCAAAGACCCCAAAATGTCAACTTCTCTTTTATTTCCCCCCAAAATCTCCAAACAGACAAACAAACGAACAAGCAACAAACAAACGAACAAATAAACACCCCAACAAACAACAAACAAACACCCCCATTAACAACAAGAACAAACAAAAACATTGAATGACTTGATATTGGTCTTTGTAACAACTCACTTCATAGAAAAAAGACGATACCAAACAGAAGGTTTTTGTCATAAATTACAGTGAACTAGTTGTTATTTTTTACTGTGTTATTTTTGTAACTCTACCTTGCATTTTATATTGAGCTTTAAAATGTTTTTATTTTCATTTATACATCTTCTTCTAACGCAGTTCTCTTACATTTAACCCCCCAAAAAATATTTCAGTTTTATGAACAATTTTTCCAGAATGATGCCATTAGTTTACAGAGAAGGCTTACATACATTGGTGAAGTTTATACAGTCATGGTTTTAAACTGGAGCAAGCAGTCTATTTTTACCCTTGTCATGACCACCCACATATCTCCTGGATCCAATTTCAAGAAGCTAGTAAGCAGAAAACTTTGCCACTTTGTCCCATGGAGGTCTTTTAAGAAGTGGGGTGGGGGTAGTTTTTACATGGTACTTTGGCTTGTCACATAATCTACCTGTAAGCAATTTGTGTCCTGACTAAATCTTGCTTGACCCATCTAGAGTATTTTTGAATCCCAGAACCCGCCCCCCTGGTCAGGGTGTAATACTCACAGGTGGGAAAAACAAATATAGGAAACTATAATTATCCTTCCTGCCCTTACACTGTTTGCCGCAGACTCCTTAAGAGTCCTGCATGCACTTGAAAGGTACATGGTACGCAGGACGCTTTATTCGGTATGGGAAATGAATGCATGAAAATTGTTGTGACCGCAATCAATGAGTGAGCCTTAATGACGTTAAAGAGTTGTACAACTGTCTGCAACCGTGAAGTCATTGTCACCTGGATGTGAGAATTATTCTCAGGAACCATCTATTATCCTGAGACTGTCAGTTGCACAGCCTTGGAGAACAACACAAATCTCAGCCTAATTATTGGATTGTTACAATCTTTTGATCATTCTCATGGTGGATTTTGCGTTTGGAGCTACGTGTAAATGTAAGTTGTAGCTTTAAATCTTTCCTTTCAAATCTGAAGAGCAAGCTGTGTAAACAAAACATCATTCACTGTCATTTTTTTCATAATTAATTAGTTAGTATAATTTGTTATTGGCAAAGTAGGCATTGTACCGTCCAGCGCTGGTACCGTCATGGTCTAAAACTGGAGCAAGCAACCTATTTTTTTACTTGTGAAATTGTTCATCACCACCCACACACGTCCAGGATCCAATTTCAAAAAAGCTAATAAAGCAGCAAATTTCCTTACTTTGATCTATTACTTTTAAGATCTATTTGCTTTGCAGTTTGAGGGAACAGTCGGCACTTCGGCTGAACGGCAAAGAACGGCAAAGAACAGCAAGAATCTCAGCCAAAGTTTTATACTTTTTCAATCTATCATTAATTTGATCTTTCTGGAGTTACATGTACTTAAGTCAACCTCCTCAAATTATTCCTTTGGGCATATCAAAGTGCTTGTGACATTATTATCCCTGGTCACTGGGCCATATAGTTCATTCCTTAAACCGTCTCAGCTCCCTGGGATGTATACAGCCGCTGTGCGAGTTCCCATGCTCCAAGCTTTTTATTCACATAAACCATCTCAGCCCTCACATGTACCCATTTACCCCTGGGTGGTGAGAAGCTTATGGTCAAGTGTCTTGCTCAAGGACACAATTGTCACGACTGGGATTCGAACCCACACCCCGATGACTTAACCACCAAAACTTGAGTCCGTTGCTCTTATCCGCTCGGCCACGACACAGCAAACTTCAGTATTCAGATAGAACGCAATGTTGTGTACTTTGAACACCAGAGAGTGTATTAAGAAATGAAATGGTTTTGTGACTGAACCTCAATTTTGTGTGTTTGTAGATGTCGTTTTTTAAAACTTAATTTATACATTCAGCCTGCTAGTATTGGCATTGACAAGTTTTCACTCTTGGACATATGTTGGATCATTGAATAAGCTTTTTAAAAGCTGAATAAAAAAAACATCGTCTGATTAGAAAATCAATTTCATTTCACAAGTTCTTCATTGGGATGGAAGTAGCGTATCGCGTGCAATAACTCAGTCCAGGAAACTTGTAGCCCAAGAAGCAAATTTAATTAGGAAATAGCAATTTGGAAGAGTATTGCGGCTACTGCGTTTAGCCAAATAACAGCGGTTTGGGGAGGAGGGGAAGTAATTAAATAATCAGGTTGTTTGGATTACTTAAGGCTAAGTATGGTGTGATTACCTTTTAGTTTCGTTGTTGAAAACTTCCCCAAACTAGATATTTGGACCTGGGCCCAATTTCAGTGTTAAGCAGGAAATTCTGCTTCACAAATTTCATTGCTAAGCAAAAATAAAGTGGGGCACCAGTCACAGCAATGTAAATTTAAGGTAATTTTGGCTGGTAACCTGTTTCTGTTTAGCAACATTTTCCTGTGCTTAGCGAGTTTTTGTGCTTACAGGCTTTATGAAATTGGGCCCTGGAGACAGTTCCCAAAATGGTATGTCTTTAGGGAGATTGTAGGATGTTTTTCAGGTCTGTGTTGTGAGGGGGGGTTTTGAGAGTCTTTTATACCTACTATTTCAGGCCTTGAACTTAGCTCTAGAAGGGGTACAGCAATTTCCCTCTGTTAAGGGGCACCTCTATGAGGAAAAGGTAACTTTGTATCAGAACTTCGCAAAGGGCACTCCAGCAAAAGCACAGGGTATCACAGCAATTGCTGTGGGTGGCAGGGGTTATTTTGAGGGTGTGTTGTTTGTGTGACATCAAGACCTGCTTATTTAATTGGTGCACAAATATCCCAGAGAGCAAAGTTCTTTTTCTAATGGGGTAACTGGGAGTTGTGATTTGAAGGTTTATAGTTGGATATTACTTTAACAATTTTAAATTCATCTAAAAGCTGTTTTGTTGAATAGAGTTGGGGCCTATTGATAAAGCTTTGTATTAGTGGCCAGGTATTAACCACCACAATTCAAACACTTTGAGTCTTGAGTAATCATTTTGTGGTTGACTTCAAATGACTTCCACCGGGCTGAAATCCTTCGCCAAAACTCATCAAAATCCAACAGTCTGGTTTTATCAATCTTGTTGGACACAGCCAAACTAATAATGCTGAGGGCCAGGCATACATGTGTGTACCACCATGGTTACCAGATTGTAACTACATTGATTTGGTTTTTACCTGTGTACACCGATGTGTGTTCGCAATGTTTACTCAGTACTTTCCCGAGTTAGGGTGTGATTCGAACCAACGACCTTTGTCTATAGAGCATTGTCTTACTAATTAGACCACCGAGATTGCCCGGTAGCTAGAGGCAGTTCCAAACCTATTCACTTTGGTAAATGTTATCAAAGTACAATGTTATGAAGAGCTATACAATGAACAACAAAGCGTGATTAGTTTCCCCTCACAGCCTCGATTTGGTTACATTTGAATCTGAATCAAAATTATTTAGGCGACACAAGCATCCATTGGAAACATCCCGTCAACTTTTGTAAAAAAGACAATGAAGACATTTCAGTTTTAGACATTGCACGGAAAACCCTATGGGTAAAACCCACACAACTAAGTGGCTTGTATAGAAAACCCTATCCACATACAAGGCTCCAGTCCAGGAATCGAACCAGAGTCCACAGAAATGCAGGGAAATATCCCACTTAGCCAACCCTATGAGGAAGGGTTGCATAGATTTGAACTAGATGGAAACTTGTTCCTTCTTCCATGCGAGAAGCAAGGTTGTTGTGGTATTGTTCAAGTCTGTGGGACATAAAGTGACAAATAACCAAGTTATTCTTGTCATGCTGAGTTTATCCCAACTGGCATTGACTTCTTGACCCAGTAGTCAGGGTCCCATTCTGAACATTGTTATTACTAAATGTATTAACTTGACTTCTTATACTAGTAGTCAGGGTCCCAGTCTGAGGATTATTTCCTTTGAGTCAGGTTTCTTTTTGTGAGTTGTCCTGTATTGTGATAACATCATAACACCCTAGTGATTGTCAATATTTGTATATGTACACAGAGCCAACAACATTTATTGTAATAGACTTATGTGGATAGAATGTGTAATAAAGGGGAATCCCAATCCCTGTTGGGCAACCATTCTGTTGGTTTGCACAACTTCCTTGTTTATTTATGGTCTGCACATGTATGGGGATATAGTTGGAACTCCAGTGGTTATAGTTTAAGAAGTTTAAAATGAGTCACAATCCATGCTCAATCTTAAAGAGTTTTTTGGCATTTGTCAAACTGCGCTACTTTAAACAGTTGTCGTAAGCTACGATGTCATTTAAAATCTCATTTGAAATAAATATTGGATTAGGCCTGCAGTTAAGATTTTACCGCCCCAACAAAATAACTTATAATGTGTTTGAACTACAGGTTAATTGTTCATGATGTTTCTTTGAGATGTATTTCACTTTTAAGTAATGTGGCCATGGAACAATGTAGCAGTTGTTATCCCCCAATATTTGAGTCCGTTTCATACACATTTGCGTGGTTTTCCTTTTACTTTGCGCACTAACACGGTCGGCCATTTATGGGAGTCAAACCATAAATGGCCAACCTATTTGTCGACGAGATATTATAAAAACCACGCAATTTTTAGTGATGCTTGTGTGGATCATTATATTCTACTCTTAAAATATCTTTCTAATCAATTTTATAACAAACGGTTAAAACGCTTTTCAAAGAACAACTCGACCGATCCAAGGCAAAAAGTTCCTTTAAAACTGCATTCAGGGATTTACATGGGGCACAACTTACAATGGGTAAGTTCAGGTATAGGTACAGGTATCGGAGCGTACTTTCCTTCCTCCCTTTTGTGACCTCCAGTTCAAAATCTAGCTCAGCAGGCATCCAAGGATTGTTGGCGCCATGGTAAAGCACACCACCTGGCCTAATTAATTGAATGTGACTCAAGACAAAAGCAGCTGTGACTTATTCATTACAAACGACTGGTTCGGATTGAACATGTAGACTCACAAATGGACTTCCAAGTTTCACACTAAAAAAAGTAGATAATCTGTGTGAGGGTTTATTTAGACTCCTCGCTTGTCATGGCCCAACGTTTAAGAGCACCAGACATCAAAATCTGGTGTTTCTGATCAGTAGATTTTAGGTTCCATTAATGTGACACCTATGTGCTTAAAAACAAGACACTTTACCATTGCGTCGTCCTTCTGATGGGACGTAAAGCAACTAGTCCCATGTGTTGTGTAACGCATGTAAAGAACACAGTGCACTCATCGAAAAGAGGATCGGTTCGCCCCGGTGTTCCTGGTTTGATTGGCTACATATTGCGCCACAGCACCTTGTAAACCATTAAAGTACATGGTACTTTGTAAAAAGGAGTAGGTCTCATAATTCAAATGTAGTCCCACATTCCTTGCAGGAAAAAAATGAATTTTGTTTGTAAACGTCTTCAGTAACTGATAAGAGCATTGTTAGGAAGCATTGTAAGGATGCCACTATATAAACAGCGCCCTCGCTGATGTCAATGAAAACCTGTCATTGGCTGAAAGTTGTGCATGGCATTATTTGTTTAATTGTTTGACCTCAGCTATTGACCCTATGCAAGGGGTTCTGAAGAGATGAGACATGATTGTACTCTCCTGCATTTCTGTTTGTCAAGGTGCTTTTAAGAAATGTTTGGGAAATGTTGAGATGTCTTGCTGTATTAACCCAATTTGTCTGACATCATCACTTGTGGTGAATCATGGTCAGCCATTTTAGGAGTAGGATTTCATGTCTGTTATTGTGCAGTGCAAGTATCTTATACAATTTGACTTCCAAATTGGCAGACCATGGACATATTGGCAGTTGTAGTCAGTGGCATCAGAATCATCTAAATGTGATCAAAGAGATTATCGTTTTGACAATTTAGAATAATTTCTCAAGAGGAGTTTAACAAAAGGACCATTAGACCATTATGATGCACCATCTTGCTATCATTCAAACCATTAGCCATACTGTGAATCTTGAAGGACACATTGATGTCTGGCCTCATTACATCTCAGTATAATGGCTATAGTTGGAGTCACTGATTGTATGTAATTGTTAAGGATCATTGGACCTTTGTTTGGTAATGTGGCGGAACAGATTTTCATTGTGTGTTTTCACCATTAAAAAAGAAAATCTCTGTTAACAGACAGTCATATTCATGTACATGTATTACCTGTACATGTAAATGATTGCAAAGTTTATCTTAAGTCTTTAAATTCTACCTGAAAAAAGTACAGGTTTTTTAAAAACCTTTTTGATTTTGATTTGTGTTTATCAGGTGTACTTGTCGTGTGTAAATTGAAATTGTTATTTAGAAGAAGTAATGTGAGTTTAATTTAGTATGCCAATGTGTAGCAACCTTGCGAGTTTTATTTTTGTAAAAAAAGAACATGTTGTAACTTGTCTGCCTCTCTGGAAAAAATTCAGTGACACTTTTTCCATGTTTATTGGTCCACATTTTCAACAACAACAAAATTATTAGGCGTACATTGCGTATACCCCCTTCCCCTAGCATACGGTTTATATGCACAAAAATGTTTTTTGTTTTTTTTAAATGCTCAAATTAATTGAATAATTTTTATGGAAATGAGTAATAAAGTGAATTTAATTACAGGGATATGTACAGAAAGTAAATGATTTTAAACCTATCTATTGAAAGTGATTATGATTTTCTTTCAGATGGAAGAACTCAAATCCAAAGATTACAGCATATCCGAGTTAGAGAAAGAGCTTGGATACAAGAGCGGGTACACCAAGAGACTTCAAGGAGAGAAAGATTCCTTAGGCAATCTCCTCAATCTTAGCAAGATGGCCGAGTCTTGGGATCATCGATCTTCAAGTACACACGAGTCATCATTTGGCAGCTCTAGTGGCTTGCAGTTTGGGATGGCAGTAAGTACATCAAGGTTGCTGTGCTCTTGATATTGTGCTTTCAAGATTGATTTATTGACTGATGATTGATTGGTTGATTGAATTTATTTGGATTAAATTCAGCAAGTACATGGCTAAGATACATTACAAGAATAGGAGGTGAGACAATGAAGTGAAATAAACCAAATTAAAACACAAGAAAAAAACCTGCACAAAATAATCCAAGGATAGCCCCCCCCCCCCCCCCAAGCCAACAACTTTACTAAAGCCGGCCTCAGGTCGACCTACGATTTTCTTGCGCCCGCAACAAACTGTCGGCAGAAAAAATAGGCTCAGGTCACAACAACTGAGAAATCGTGCGCCAGCGATTGGTTCCTGCCAATAGGGATCACGTCGTACAAGTTGAAATTGTTATACTCTTGCGACTGTTTTCGAGTGGTGACTGTTTCTGATTGTCTTAAAATCATCAATGTTATGCTCAGGTCGTTAATAATCGCCGACTGAAAAGTTCCTGGGGTGGATTTCACAAAGGTAGTCCTAACTTAGGACTAGTCCTAGGCAATGCTAAGAGATAGGACCAGTCCTAAGTTAGGATGAGTTACTGGTCCTAACTTAGGACCAGTCCTATCTCTTAGCATTGCCAAGGACTTGTCCTAAGTTAGGACTACCTTTGTGAAATCCACCCCAGATGGTCTTAGCTCAGGCGCAGTGTGATCCTGAAAAGTCAGTCACCGACTGTTTTTTGTTGAGGCCGGCTTAAGTTAATTATTTCCATTAGCCTACAGCAGCTTTTGATAGTATAAAGCATTTTGAGAAACATTTCACTTCAAAGTAATGTGGTGATGTAAAAGATATAAGATTTTATGCACCAAAAGTTGAATCAGAGATGGTTAGTTCTGAAAGAACTTTTTCTTGGTATTTACCTACTGCTGTAGGTGTAGACTGGGGAACTGTGGGACTTTTGCTGTCTCTAAGTTATTTCATGAGGATCATGAATATCACTGATTGAGAAAGGTTTATTCTTTGAAACTTATGCAAACACTTGTTTTGGTTGTGCTAGATAAAACAAATTTTCATTGGACGATGATGCGTCAGCGCACTCTTTAAACTGTGTCACACGTTATTTTTACACCCATGCGACCCTTGTGCGTCCATGTTGAAACCAGCTTTTAGCAGTTTCACATTCAGGCGTAAATTTACAAAAGGGGTTTAAAAAAATTTAAGAGCAAAGAAATTATCCTTGTCCCAGAGCTTTACTTTACAAATTATTTGTGTATTTAATACAAGTTGTAATGAGTAATTTTGTCGTTCAGATTTTGTCATCAAATATAATTCAAAGCAAAGATTTGATTTCAAATATAATTCAAAGCAAAGATCTGTTTTTAGAGAGAATAAAGTTTTTCATTGGATGTGCTTTATTGTTCTGATATGCGCGAGACTTGCACAGTCTATAATAATATCTTCATGGCAATTTTGCCACTGTCAACAAAAGTAACCCATTAGGCCCCTACATGTATGTGTTTGTTGGGAATTACTGAAAGAACTTTTTGTGCTAACTCTCTCCAGGACGGTGCTGATGAAGATGAGAAGAAGTTCAATAAGAAGATTTCAGATCTGAAAGGAATGTTACGCAAACTGGAGGAGAGGAATAAGCAACTTGTTGAAGACAAAGCAGATTTGGTAGGTCAAGAAAACGGGTATCATTTGAACCCCAAAGAGACCTTGCTTTGTCTGTGTGTATCTGATTTTGCAAGGTTTTACTTGTAAAGGTTGGCTGTGGAAAATTACGTCACTTCAGAGGGAGCTGTTTCTCACAATGTTTTATACTATCAACCTCTCCCCATTAGGCCTACTCCTTGCCAAGTGAGGTTTTATGATAAAAATTATTTTGAGTATTTACCAATAGTGTCCACTGCTATTAAAGAGATTTGAGGGACAATAACCTCTTTGCAGAGGAAATAATTGGTGAGAAAAAGCAGTTTATGATATTTAAAAAAAGTTTATTCCTTGCTCTATTGAATACTCATCAAGGGGAACATGGACAATTGGGGAATTTCAGTGCAGTGGATTGTAGCACACTTAGTGGCATATTCATTGTTCTTGGAAGTGCACGATCTTAGAACAACACTCTGTCTGCTGCCACATAGTGTGTTGAGGGTCTCATTGTCGATTCAGAAAAGGACCTTTTATTTGACCTTCTTTAGTTTAACAGCACTTCGTGTAGACACAATTTTGAAGTCTGTGTTTCAAGTATATGCACCTTTAATTTCCTCATTTGTTAAGAATCAAACTAAGAGTTGGTGCCAACATAATGTGCAGTCGACTGTTACTCTAGGCATGCTAGGTGGAGTCTGGTACTCTAGACGGAAACCATTGGAACATGTGGGGGGAAATTACACGTCAAATCATTCTTAAATTGTGGCGGTTGAGTAGCGGGGGGCCCTGGATAGGTGCCAGCTTCATTGAGGGGTGTAGTGGCCCCTATATGAGTAAGGGATATGCCTGAAACACCAGTCATCTAGCTGTTTTTTTTTGCAAATGAAGTTTGAAGCTTTGCATGGTGTGTCTATTAAGAAGAAACTACAAATAGTAGTAAATTTGCGCATACAACCATGTCATATCTCTTGAGTGTTGGCTCTGAAAAGAGCCGGTTTGTTCTCAACGTTTCGATCAGTTTACTCGCTCAACTTTAGGAGAAATGTTGTGGTTTTTTTGGAAATTTATACCATAGGTCATTTTGGTTGGTAAACTGTTTGCAACAGCTAATTATATTTTCTCAATTTTCTAAAACAATACGTTTTTTGCAACAGCCTGTTTCATTTAACATGTAGTACGTGTAACTAATGACCAGTTGATAAATGGTTATGTTTTTCAGTTGTTAAAATTCTCTTACCTTTGAGTTTCAAAAGTCTGGCATATGACATGGTCAGTATCAAAGATTGCTAAGTTCCTGATTGGTCACTATTTACTTTTTATTCTCTTTTTGTGAGCAGGAACGGAAAATCCGCAACTCAACTGAAGCAAGGAACACCACACCACTCATTGAGAAAAACAAGCGTCTCTTGAGGAAGATTAAAGATCTGGAACAATTGAAGAAGAAGTTAGATGAGAGGAACAAGGCCCTATCAGAAGAAAATCAGAAACTGGTGAGTATCACAAGAGTAAAAACATGTTTACTTTAGCAAAATAAAAGAGAACAAATTTCAAACTTAGAATTCTAGAATAGTAACATGAACCTTGCAGCTTTGATGTTTAAATAGAACATGTCTGAGGGTTATTTTTGTCAGCCCAATCTATCAAAACACTGTGTCTTCTGTTTTTGAGGTGAGACATTTTGGAACCTTGTTGATTGAGCTTTTTTGATATCCATAGCGTTACATTTCAAACAGTTTTTAGAAGTTTAAGAGCTCAACAGACACATCTGCCAAATGTTTATCTAAAATCTTTCATCACCACAACATATTTAGTAGTCCGTGTGGAGAGCATACATGTACACTGTCAATTTCAATCTGTATCTCTTGTTTATTTGTTCAATCTCACTCATTTATGCTGCTTTTACGGACATTGCATTTTTTTGACACAACATTTGACTACCCTTTACATTTGTGCAAAAGTCTGTGAGTATTGGGTTCCCATCAATGTATTTTTGGTACCAATGCGGTACCATGAGCTCATTGATCTCATTGATCCTATCACTATGGAACACACTCCCTCCAGATCTTGGACAAGTCACTACTAAATACAAGCGTCAAAACTAATTTGAAAACTTGTTTTTGTGCTTAAAACTTCTTCTATGCAACTCATTGAAGGCCCGCTTGCTTCTGTTTCTCTCCTGCGCCAGGCGTGACTTTTAGACAGACAGTGGCGCATTTCAAACAGCCATTATTATTGTTTTATTATTGAACCATTCTTGTTCTTGACTTTTAATTTAAGCGTTCATTGAAAGAGAACATGCGCTGTCGTCTGGAGAGAGAGAATCAGAGTCTACGTAGAGTATTAAGCAAAGAACGGCAACAAACACAGCAAGAGGCAAGCAACTCCTCAAGAACTGGTGATGACCCCGTTGCAGACAAGGAAGAAGAACTCAAGAAACTCCGAGTAGAGGTTCAGGAACAATTCCTAGAGATTGTGGAGCTCAAACAAGCAGCATTGGTGAGTGGGTTTGGAGGGGAAGTGAGTGTTTCTGATGTCAGTGGGTAGCTTGTTCCATAAGACTGGTGCAATGAGAGAAAATGCTTAGTCACCATAGTGGATGGTATGAGATTAAGGTACAACGACAGCACCTTGTAAACCTTTACTTGGTTTCATGTATTGGTTTAAATCTTCAAAACATAGCTCCAGAGTACATTCCAGGAAAATACTGAAGATTGAATCACCTTGAGCATCACTGAGAAACATATTATTATGATAGGGGTAATGTGTTCCTGATTCTTGATTTATTACAGAAACAAATTGTATTTAAAGTAAAATAAATTGTTTATTTTGTTACCCCAGGAACAAGACCGCTTGCCCAAGGTTCAGGACCAGAGCCCGACCTTACTGAATGTGCCCAACTTCAGGCCAAGATCATCCAGTCTTACTCCTTATGGTTATGATGATGATGTTGGTGTGAGGAGTCGTTCTGGATCATTTGGTACTCCGATTCCGTCTCCATTGGCTCTGTCAGATTATGAAGACAGTTTGGATGAGGTGAGTGGAAACCACTCAAAGGAAATATTACACTGGTTTCTCCTTAACACGAGCAGAGTATACTGTTGGAAACATCAAGACCACACCGGCTCTTTTCAGAGCCAACACCTACAAAAGAGATTTACCCGTCGTTGTAACAGCAAGCTTAATATTTATTGATAAATAGTTTCTTCCTATTGTTTCATTTCATTTTTCCTGGTTGTGAAGCCAAACACTCTTAAAAAAGCAGCTTCTTCACTGTATTAGCCAAGAACTCATTGGGGAAAGACACAGAGAAATATTTCAGGGAAAACACACGCAGTCAAGTAGGGACTGATAACCAAATCCACACAGTGCTCTGGCAGGATTCGAACTGGGGGCCTAGTGGTGGAAGGTGAGGAAAGATACCACTACGCCAACCCAACTGCCTACACCAAACGACCGTTTTTGCATTTGAGGAATCAATGAGTCTACAGAACTAGAAAAACACAGAGTACACAACTGCCTATCATACTTTTGTGAAATGCAAAACTAAAACAATGTTCAAGCCTTAAACTTTGCCCTAGACCGACACCTTATATTCATCATGCATTTTTGGGGTGAAATCAAATGGCTTCTAATCGCAAGTTGTCGCAACTCTCTCAGTATGTGACTCTGAGTAGGTAATAAGAGAAGAAATAGCTAAGTGATATTGTGAATTATATTTGCCTACAGGTTAGTGTTGATGAAATGATGGATGGACTAGCAACTAAGCAGTTAGTTGATGCCAAACAAGTGGAGAAGTTATTGCAACAGGTCAGTACAAATGCCAAACAATATTTGTAAGAGAGAAAACAATGTGTTCCTCTCCCATTCCATAGATGCTAAGCCATTTTAGTGGTCGCGGTTTTGAGATATCGCCAAGAATCCAGAGTGAATATGTCCATGCAGGAAGAACAATTCCTACATGTACCAGGAATACACAATTTGATAAACATTACAGACAGTAACGCTCCTCAGATTCAAATTTTCGGCATAGAAACTTGTTATCTTTTTACATAACCACATTACTTCAAAGTGAAATGTTTCTCAAATGCTTTGTGCTATAGAAAGCTGATGTACTTCTTACCAAAAGTTTTTATTGCAATTAATTGTAAGAGTGAAATTTCCAAACATTTATCTTCCCTTCAATTACTATTGAATTTTTTCTCCTGTGGTTAGAATAAGGAACTTGATGATCGATGCACCAAGCTACAGTGGCAGTTACAAGACAGCAAAGATCAGAGTGAACTTTTAGAATTTCGCATTCTGGAACTTGAAGAAGAAGAGGAGAATTTTTCATCAACACCAACGCCTCAGTCTACCGCTGAAAACAACCAGGTAATTGACAATAGCACACTAGTCAAAGTATATGAGTTTTAAGTTATAAAAATTGATGTAATAAGTAATAATAGTAATAAAGACTTATGGTGCGTACATATCAACCCTGCTGGGTGTTCAAGGCGCAGTACAATATAAAAATAAACCCTCAGTCTCCTGCACGTGAGTGCAGCGCGCCACTATCAAACCAATGCATCCAAGCATGACTGCGTAAAAATAGCTTTGCTACAACAGTTCCAGTTGCTCAGGCCTCTGGTTAAGCCGCTGAGTGTTCGCTTCATGTACAAATACAGCCATATATTCTTGTAAAGTTCAAAGAACTGACTTGAGATATTTCATCACAGTTTTTTCCATTACAATAAGTCCAATGACCTTTTTTGAGATACGGCGGACACAATGCTACAACACTATTAGGTTTGGGTAAATTTGTCTGTTTACACCCGAACCAAAGAGTACACTCCTATCATGTCCGCCATACCTCAAAAGGCTTATTGATGAGGCATCTGGTTTTGCAGTTGATTATTCACTTCATTTAATACATGCATATGTTCTTGTCGGGTTTCAAAGAGTATTAATTCGGTTTTCTTTCCTGTATAGCAATTATTTCCTTTTGCTCCTGCGTAGCTTACCATTTTTTTTTTATTCATAATCGTTATATCACTGGCACAATCCCATCCTTTAATAAATCTGATGAAACAAAGGCAACTGTTTGCATGCATATGAGCAGAGTGAAGGAGCAGGAAAAATGCACTTCTTATTATTGAGTGCTTTATCACATCAAATTTGATAATAATTGTATCATTGAGAGCGAGTTGATATATTTTCCCTGATATATTTAGCTGTCTCTATAAATGTCCTACAATGTATAACTTGATTTCAGAGAGTACTTTCATTGGAAGGTCTGGTCCTGGAAAAAGATTCATTGATACAATATTTACAGCAAGAGGTGGATTCCCAGAGGGAGTGTGTCCAGCAGATGGAAGACACACATGAACAGGTAAGGGGTTTGTCTGTTAAGCTTGCATGCTATTTGGATGGAAGATTAATTGCCAGTTACCACTGCAATGTATTTTTTTCTGCAATTTTTTATACTAGTCTTGCTTTGCATGTTTAAAAAAGGCTTGTTCTTGTATAGAACTGGGCCCAATTTCATGACTCTGCTAGCCGTAAGCAAATAATTGGCACTTGTGGAAGCAGGAGGTTTCTGTGCTTATGTCAAGCGTATTTAACGGGTTAGCGGGGCATTTTGGCTTGTGTGTGTGTGTACTCCATGTTACTAGGCCTTCTCTGCTTACACACAGCTAGTGCAGAAACTTGGCGCTTCCATGCAGGCGGAGAATGGAGATCAAAAGTGCAGAATTCGGCAGTAAGCAGAGCAATGTTATTGGGTCCAGATTTACTAAATTAACAACCAAGTTCACTTGACCCCAACATGTCTATTTATTATCTTATTTCATTTGCTTCCGATCCAGCTATGACAGGTAAAGTTTATTGATTTTTCCTCCAGTCTTGCGTATTTGATTTGATTTTTTCATTTTAGTTGGGTCCAAGTTTCATTTCGGGATTCTGTCCATCTCACTGGAAGGCGTTTCGATGCAGATTATGTAGAAACTTTACGGTAGCCTAATTTTATTTAAGAATTAGTGAAGCTTAATGCAAATTAATACTTTTAAATTAATATAAACTTTGCACTGCATGAAGTTGGTTGCTTTGAATTTTGTTTTTGCACTTATAGTTATTATAGGATTTTTTTTCTCCATTTTTCTTTATACCCAAAATGTTTATTGAACTGACTTAAATTTTTGACACATCACATTGATTTGAAAACTTTGATATTTTCATACTTGCAAAAACCCTCCCTTGTGTTCGCTGGTGTTTAATGGGTTGTACACTTTAACACAGTCAGAACATCCACACTTGCTTTGGGGCCAGTCACTATAGCACAGTCAGACCATCCACACTTGCTTTGGGGCCAGTCACTATAGCACAGTCAGACCATCCACACTTGCTTTGGGGCCAGTCACTATAGCACAGTCAGACCATCCACACTTGCTTTGGGGCCAGTCACTATAGCACAGTCAGAACATCCACACTTGCTTTGGGGCCAGTCACTATAGCACAGTCAGAACATCCACACTTGCTTTGGGGCCAGTCACTATAGCACAGTCAGACCATCCACACTTGCTTTGGGGCCAGTCACTATAGCACAGTCAGAACATCCACACTTGCTTTGGGGCCAGTAACTATAGCACAGTCAGAACATCCACACTTGCTTTGGGGCCAGTCACTATAGCACAGTCAGACCATCCACACTTGCTTTGGGGCCAGTCATTATAGCACAGTCGGACCATCCACACTTGCTTTGGAGCCAGTCACTATAGCACAGTCAGAACATCCACACTTGCTTTGGGGACTAGTCACTATTGTAAAGTCAAATCATCTACATTTGCTTTGGGCCAGTCACTATAGCACAGTCAGACCATCCACAATTGCCTTATAGGGCCAGTCACTATTGCACAGTCAGACCATCCACATTTGCCTTATAGGGCCAGTCACTTAGCAGTCTGACCATCCACATTTGCTTTGGGCCAGTGCTAATGCACAGTCAGACCATCCACATTTGCTTTGGGCCAGTCACTATAGCAGTCAGACCACCCACTATTGTCTTGGGGCCAGTCACTATACATGTAGCACAGTCAGACCATCCACATTTGCTTTGGGACCAGTCACTATAGCAGTCAGACCACCCACTATTGTCTTGGGGCCAGTCACTATACATGTAGCACAGTCAGACCATCCACATTTGCTTTGGGACCAGTCACTATAGCAGTCAGACCATCCACTATTGCCTTTGGGCCAGTCTCTCCACGAAAATCAGACACATCTTAGAACAATGTTGTGTTGTTACATTTTGATTAAATTATTAATAATAATTGGTTTACAAGGTGCTGTGGCGCAACTATACAGCCTATCAAACCAGGAACACCAGGGTGATCCCCCTTCTCTTTTCAATGAGTGCATTGGGTTCTTTTTCTTACAACTCACGGGACAAACAGCTATAAGTCCCATCCGAAGGACCAGGCATTTTGGTTAAGCGTCATGACTGGGACTCGAACACTAGAGATTGAGTCCAGTGCTTTTAACTGTAGGTCACGACACACCTTTAAATTATACTGAAGGCAGTTTTTTGCATAGATGTTCCATATTATCTATTAGAAAAATTAAAGACTCTGTGCATGGGTTGCAGTGCTTTTCATAAAATTATTTAGAAATTATGATCAATTAATTTTGTTTTTTACGGTTTATTGTAACATCTATAGACGATATGACCTATGCGTTTACATTCAAACCGCCCTCTGTTGACAGAACACTGTATACGTCATGTTTCGCCGGGCAAAAAGACACGTAGTCATGGTAAGATTGCATACACTTTCTAGCTGGCTGCCAAAACACAAAGGTTTTGCCCGGCGATGTGCGCGCGAATCATATTATGGTTTTCAAGTGACGTCAGAGGTCACTCGTCTATTGTGTATTGTATTATGCTAACCTAACATTGCTATTAATGCCAATTGATTCCCACCAGCTTAAAAGTATGCACAACTTACAGAAATTGACCAATGAGGATTCACCGTCCTTACTTCGCCAGCTGCAATTGGCTAAGATGGTAAACTGATTAGCATAATTGTGTGAAACCATCCGATTCTTGTCATCTCATTGGTTGTGTTCTTGTTTCTGTTCTGGCTTCCCATAACCTCCTTATTTAAAATTGGACTCAAACTTGTATGCTTTAGTAAATTGTCTGTTCTCTCGGCAAACTTTTTGCAGTTATCATTGATCACTAAGGTATCTTATTAAAACATTTATTCCTCTATGGTCATATGCTTGAATTGCATGATCACAAGTGGGTGCTACTTAGTAGTTAAATTCTAAATTAATATTCATAAATACCCAGTCATAAAGACATCGTCGCCAACTCTTTTATTCAAAAGAAAAGGCATTAAAAGACATGACTTGATCAATTCTGTTTGACAATCTTATCGATGTCTCAACTCATTCCCCTGTCTTTCTTCTTTGTAGACCCCAGTTTGAATCCTCCCAGAACTAGTTTGACAATCTTATCAATGTCTCTACACATTCCCTAGTCTTGGTGCAAGACGTTTCTCGTTTCCTTTTCACGCACACCGCGGCCAATTCACCGACAGCGCGCGCACCGACTCACCTGACTTTTAGTCCACTCACCGCCCCGGAGAATTGTCTTGGTCCGTTTGCATGTTTGAGTTATGTGACCTCACATACATATTCACCGTGTGGGTCAACAAAATACTACTTACACGCACAACTGGAAACAGATTAGCGGGCCAGCCTGGTAACTTGCATGATATGCACCCGTGTCGAGTGAAAGCCTCGCTGCATCATGCTACGGCGGAAACCCGGGGAAATACACACCATCTGCGTTTTGTTGCACATGCAAAGGCGATCACTGATCTTTATGTTATTAATTAGAGATCAGCGGTTGCGATCGATCGATAGAGGGAAGAAATTGTCAGTCAATGAAAAAATACTATAACAATATTGCTGACGGCATCGGCAAGACTCGAGGAGTCGAGTGTTTTATTTGCAGATGAAAGAACTTGTAACTTGTATGGGTATATTTGCACATTATTTCGAAAATAAAGAAAGATATCCTGCATGGCTATCGGCACTTAAAGCACAGTTTTGGGCGAAGAGATCACAATCGTTCGCCAAAATTGTCTTCCATGAATACCTTGTTAACAATGTCACGTCTAATTGTGGCCAAGTGCGTGGGATGCAAAGGATGTCTGACATGTAGTACATGTACCTTCTTGTACACATGCACACAGTACACAACCAAATGACAACGTGGTGTTGTGGCTGGGCTTCTTATCTTCGCGAAGACGTGTCAAATTACTCATAGGCTTAGATATTTAATGGTGGTCGACCACCGGTTGATTTTGACCAAGCTATGTGAGTATGATACGGAAGTTTCGTATGTACATTGTGTTAGTTTTTTTTGCGTAAAATGTACTTTCAGGCACAGTATAATTATTTTTACCTACAAAGTTGCCCTTTGGACTAAGACTAAAGATTTTAAATCCCATGTTCGTGTACATCGATCTATTTTTGTAAGCTCTGTTGCTAAACATCCTTGTTCATAACATTTTTAGATTCCATTCCCCTCAATTAATTGCACTTACAAAAATTCTCAAAATCTTCCCCAAAATGTATTTTAGGGCAAACTAAAATTCGCACATCGTTCAGAAGCAATCATGTTTACCAAAATTAAAAGACGAACGTAAATATACAAGCCCTACACACCAACTAACATACGAGGAAGCCTAGCTGTTTCTGGTTGCGTTGCACCGAAGACGTACAGATACCAGACTGTGGGAAATTATGCTGATACTGCTACGTCAGAGTTATGCAGGCCCAGCGCAGCATGGCATGATTGGAATGTGCTCGGAATTTCCCGAGCGATCAGCAAACGGACCAAGACGTTTCTCCGGCGCGGTGAGTGGACTAAAGTCAGGTGAGTCGATGCGCGCGCTGTCGGTGAATTGGCCGCGGTGTGCGTGAAAGGGAAACGAGAAACGTCTTGCACCAAGACTACACATTCCCCTGTCTTTCATCTTTCTGGACCCCAGTTTATATCTTCCCAAATCTAAGTTGACCACCATCTCATCTTCTGTCAGTGGTATTTTTGTTTGCCTTTGTTTGACAGGGCTAGTTGCTTTCGGAGGGCGTCCTCGATTCATAAACTGAATTAATCAAATTGCTGTTGCTCTTTTTTCTTTTTGTAATTTACTGAAGAGCAACATCTTTTGAAAGATTTCCTTATTAGATTGTCTTTAGGAAATATATGTTGACCTCAGCTTGTTACTTAAAACATAGAATTCATTCCCACAACCACAGCCGAATCTCATGGAAATGTGCAAAACAATTTGCTAAACAGAAAAAGAAAAAAAAAATTCTTTGGTGATCATTTGCATGCTCTATTTTCAATAGTGAACGTTCAGCAAAGTTCTCAGCCTAATAAGTAGGTGTGTAAAATTAGGTCCTGGTTTGTGGTTTGTCTGGATTGTTCATGATTTGTATCCAAATAATTTATGTCCAAACAATGTGATCAATTATTGGAACTCACTCAACGTCATTGAAGTTAATGACGACCCAAGTCCTTTCTACCTCCTGCCTTGAGTTTAATCAGGACAGTTATTTTCAGAACAAATTATTTTCGGAAATAGCAAAAAAATAAAAATAGATGTAATTTGAGATCGAGATCGAGACTTTCGTGATTTTTCAGCTGTTGTAAATTTACATCACATAGTTAGGAAACAATTTTATAGTTAGTAAATACAAAGTAAACAGTGTCTGAGCTTCCTCCATGGTCTGAAGTAGAGATGTAGACTGTCAATATTGAGATAAAATTAAACTGATAAAACCCTATTTATTTGCCGTGAGGAGTTGGTTTGTTAAGCTTGTAAGATAGTGGATGAAGATTATACATGAATGATGTAACTCAACTCAAAAAGAGGTAGAAATTAAAGCTCAATAAAGCTGTGTCAATGAGCTATTCCATTTAACTGTCTTTATACAGAAAGGGTTTTTGTCTCTTTAAAGATTATAACTTAATGCGAAGTATAGATCAATTAATTGTGTGTTACGTTTGCACCAAAATGTAACAAAGAAATGTGACAGAAAAAAAGTTGTTTGGAGTTGTTAAAGTTCAGGCAGTTGACAATTAAATACCTGTAAAGCACATTACCAGACTAATATTAAGCACAATACCCAGGTACTTCCAGTCATACCTGTGTACAAGGCCACCATTGTCATTCAAATCAGAGCTTAGTGAATAATGCACCCTCTCTCCAAACCCCTCTTAACAGTCTGCTTGTGTGTTTATAGGTTATTGATCCAGTCTATCACAGGAATTTGGTGATTACAGTCAATAGTCAATAGGAAGTTTTAGTGGTGGACTGTGCTTCTGTGAATAGGCTACACAGGGGGGTGTTTGGTGTGTGTAGACTGGCTTGTTGTTTGTTGACATGCTGCTAACTACTGACCTTACTGGATTAAGGGGAAGGCATATTTGAACTTATTGTGGTACTTGTTTTATGAGGGGTGACCTATTTGTTACAGGCCCAGGTAAAAACTATTACATCTGATGTAATGATGAGGAATTACATGTTTTGGACTGGATAGTGAATATTATCTTGCAAGCTGAATATATAGGATAGTTGTAGTGATGATACTATGTTGATAATGGAAGGCCAGCATGACATGGTAGCTATTTAATGTAAGTATTTCATAACTGCTTGAATTTGAAGCTCTACTTTTTTTGGTTGGATCATAGAGGGGTGGCATTCTACCTCCATACATGGAGTTTTTTTTCTTCCTCCATGTCATCTTCATGATTTAACAGATAATGCCGATAACTAAACTATTTGAAGTCTAAGTAGGATTTGAAACTTTGCATGGTAGAAGTTTAACTAAAGGAGAGAATTGTCTACTTTGTATGCTGGCTTCTTGTCTCAAATTTACAAGTACGTAGACTTCATCCTTGGTATGTAGACTTCATCCTTGGTACGTAGACTTCATCCTTTGTATGTAGACTTCATCATTGGTTGATGGAAATCCAAGTTGGTGTTCCTAAACAATCGAGAACAAATATGAATCATGTTTGTGTTGAGGAATTATTGATTAATCAGTTGGCCTTTAGTTGGTGTCTGCGATTCCTGCCGTTTAGTATTTGATCTATGACTTTGTTGATCTAGCTGCAGTCAGAACGGTATAGGTCAGATGTGCAGTGTTTGTCTTAATACATGTGTGTGTGTACCTGTTTTCTTTACCACTATTCAGTTAACAACATCTAAAGGTCATTTTAGTTATTCGTTAAATTAAGTTGATACTTATTGCATTGATCTTTATTAGGTTTGGTTACCCTTATGTACGCCAATGTGTGTTAGCACTGTAAACTCAGTACGCGCCCAAGTTCTGCGAAACCAAATCACAAGCATATTACTTGGGGGGATTTCAAACCCATGACCTTTGCAATTCTGGAGCAGTGTCTTACCAACTAGACCACCAAGAATGCTCGGTACTGCAAAGATTTTTATAGATATTACATGTACATATTAGATGTTTTATTTTGCCACATTGACAAATGTCATTTTAAGTATTGTAATGTGTTGTTTAATATACACTGCATTATTCATTGGTAGTGAAAGTCACAAGTCAAGCTATAGAATGACCGTATTTACGATTCATATTTGTTTAGTGCTGGTTTCTTTCCCTCCCTTTTACTTCTACGTCTGTGGACCCCAGTTTAAATCCTGCTTCAAAAGAGTCAATAATACAAAATTTATATTATTTAAATTTCTTCACTGCTCACATAACTTTCTAAAAACATTATTAACTGCTTATAAGAAGTCATTAATTTTCTTTGTCTCTCGTATTTATCTCACATCTTCCCTAAAGCTCTGTATTCAAATCATCCTTTGACTTTAAAATCAACAAAAGCATGTGCACTTGCTGGGGATATTCATTTATTTTGTTTTCTCAGCTTGCTTCTGTTTGATTTGTAAACCAGTAATGTTTAAGTTCATAAACTTGTAGTGGACATGTACATGTAAGGATCACCATTTTGCCCCAATTGTACAATGTACATAAATATTGCCGCCACAAAAAATGAGCAGGAATTTATGTTCAGATTTATTGGAGCATCAGGTTCGCTTAGTGGTTTCTTTCCCTGCCTCTCACCTCTGTGGACCCGCGTTCCAATCCAACGTCAGCCCAGAGCCTTGCATGGGGATTGGGTTTTCAGTCCCTACCTAATTGTTCTCCGGCGGTTTTCCTCCCATATTTATTTAAAACTGAACATTCTTCTTGTTTCCTATCCATCCTTCTACTGGCACTTCCCGTTAGATTTACAGCGAAATAAACAAATACAATTTTAATGCTTAAAGCAATTGTGAGCGAATATGAAGCAGAAAACACAAATAATCTTATGCACTAATTTTCAATCTCGGCGCAAGGGAATTTGCTTCGCTTTCTCGATTCTCTTGAAGTACAATGATAAATCAGACTTGGACTGAAGTGTTTTTTCGTCAAGTTGGAAAATAAACATTGTGTCTAGTATCTGATCATATGAAACTTGTTGACAAAGAGCCAGCAAAGCCCCAACTTAATTTGATTTCATGTCTTTTTTAACTTTAGCGAGTTGCTGATCTGGAGCGGACGGAGGCACATCTTAATACCCGCATCCATGAGCTAGAGGATCAATTAGCTCATCTTCAAGAAGATATCCATCTTGGACTAGCTGAGAGGAACAGAGAGAGGGTTGAGTTAGAAGCAGAGATTTCATCTCTTCAGGAGACTACAGAGGGATTGCAGAGTGATCAAGCTCAAGTCGCTGATAGATTGAAGTCAGCTGAGGAGTGCAGACAGTCTTGGCTGTGAGTACAGACATGTCATCAGGGTCCCATTTCATAGAGCTATTTAAGCTTAAATACGCTATTCAGAATAAGGTTACCAGCGAAACTACCATGTCACAAGTACAATTTGTGACTGGTATCCTGTTCATTTCTGCTTAGCAGGAAGTTGCAAAGCAATGTTTTCTGCTTGAGCAGTTCAATGAAAGAAGGTACAATTTCATATGGCTGCTTAAGCAGCAAATATAACTTAACACACTTGTGCTAAGAAGAAATGAGCAGGATACGGGTCACAAATTGTACATGTGAGTTTGGTAGTTTGGCTGGTAATCTTCTTCTGGTAAGCAGAATTTTGTTGTGCATAGCTGCTTTTTGTGCTTAAAAGCAGACTTTGTGAAATGTGGCCCACATTGCAGTACAAAGTTTTTGATTTATCAATTCAACAGTAAAATCCAAGCCTCAAGTTTGGGAAGATTTCTTAGTTATAAAATGGAAAGAATCTTGTTGGTTGACACAAATAGCTTAACCCAATTTAGTTACAAAAGAAATGTAGAATGATGCATTATTTTGTTTTGAAATTTCAGGAGCCAATGTCAAAACTAAAATTAAACATGTATTTTCCAATTAAAGAATGTTTGGACGATTGTCCTTGGGAAAAAAACACATTGAAATTGTTCAGGTGGAAAATTGCATTTAATTTTGTTTTTTTCCCCCATTGAACCTACATATGTGTGTAAGCACTGTACACTCAGTACTCTCCCGAATTCTGTGGAAAAAATCTCAGGCATATTACTTGGGTGGGACTCCAACCCCTGACCTTTGCCATTTAGAGCAGTGTCATACCAACTAGACCACCGCGATTGCCCAGTAGCTAGAGGCAGTTCGAATCCTATATATGTTAAGTTATTTGTTATGGTCTCAGTTAATTTTTCACAGTCAAGATTCACTGGAATATTATACAAGCTACAACGCTTCTTAACAGTGTTGGTATTTAAGTAAAATCAAATTGTGATGTTGCACCAGAATTCTTACATACAAGCTCAAAGACACTTTACAAAAGATAGTTTTACATGTGCAAACAAAATTATGTATAAAGAACTGTAATAATTCATACCATCTTACCTTCACATATTTTCAGGGAAGAAGAGGAGAAACTCCAGAAGAAATTAAAGAAGAAAGAGCTGACAGAAACTAGCTACAAAAAGCAGATTGAAAAACTGAAGTCTGAGTTATTGGCATCGCAGGAAATGACATCTCTGGAGGGGTTAGTTGCACCACACGCAAGCAACAACACAAATGGTAATAATAACAGTGGTAACATGGAGGAATCACAAGATATTAGTTTGCTGCAGCAGAAGATCAAAGAACTTGAACTTGTTAAAGAGTCGCTTGAGGCAAAGCTGAAAGATGTTGAAGAGCTGGTTCTCAACAGCGACTTTGCGAGTGAGGAAACTCTTAGAGAGAAGATTGCAGAGTTGGAGCAGTCCAACAAACTGCTGAACAGACAATTAAAACAAGCGCAGGCGTCTGATGTGGACAAGAAGGATAATGTAGAGCGGGCAGCAGCTGAAGCCAGACACACAGAGAAGGAGTTTCAGGGCAGGATCAAGGAACTGCAACAGTCGGAGCAAAATCTGCTGGACAGAGTTGCTCAGCTGGAGACGCAGGATAACGCTTGGAAGTCACAGGTGGACTCCCTTCAAGATAGGATTCAAGACTTGGAAGGATTGCGATTAGAATTAAAGGGAAAGTTGGAGCAGGCAGAGGAACACATAGAGGAGCTTCAGGTGGCTGAGAAGTTTGCTCGGGATGAATTAAGTGCCTCCCATGGAGCTTCCTCGATTCTTGGGGAAAGTTTGGGACTGATGGGAGAGTTTGGAGAGCTAGGAGCTTTGCCAGAAGAAGAGTATAGCGCTTATGAAGAAGATGATGTGGAAGACACTGCTCCTCAACCAGGAGGAGAGAGTGCATCCCAAGACCCTGGATTACAGGATAATAGTCATGGAGTTAAGGAGGCAGAATCAGACATGCACAGTAAAATTGCAGAATTAGAAAAGTCTGAAGTTGAACTTATGGAGAAGGTACAGTCTTTAGAACAGGTGAACCTGGAACTTACTGACCTGTGTCAGGATTTACAAACCCAGGCGACCGAATTCGCAGACGAAAATGAAACCCTGAAGGAAAAGCTGCTGAATCTTGAAGAATTACAACTGCAGGTTGCTGAAACATCAATGGATCTTGACGAGAGGGAGGAGAACGAGCTGCTCAAAATAAAAGTCGAAGAGTTACAGTCGGAAATTGAGCTTTTGAAGCAGAGAATTGATGATGGATATAGAGACAGGAATGAATCTGATGCTCTACAAAAAGAGCAAGAATTAAGTGAAGAACTGGAGGTAGTAAAAGAGGAAAACTTGGAACTGTTAGACAGGCTTGAAAGTGAACACACAAAATTGCAGGAAATGAAAAGAGAATGTGAAATTTTGAAAACACAACATCAAGATGTTGACAATAGTCACATCAATAATACAATAGGTAGTGATTTATCTCCCAAAGAGCTTCAGCAAGATCTTGAAAGATGTAGATCTGAAAAAGCACAATTGGAGGAACATTTTCAGACTGAAATCAAGGAACTGAAGAGTCTTTTGGATGAACTTAAAGCAACTAAGGAAGCTCTTGAGCAGCAGCTGAAATCATCGGAAGATGAGATGGTGCATTTGGAAGAAGTTTCTGCAGAGCTTCATACAGGCCTGGAATGTAGAATCAAAGAACTTGAAGAAGAAAAAGAAGAACTGCAGAGCCATCTTGAAGCTCTAGAGGAAAATTCTCATTCTCCGGGAAGGGAAGTCAGATCAGAGGAGCAGAAAGAGCTTGAGGAAGAAAACCAGATACTTCTGTCGAGGGTTACAGATTCTGAAGAGCAATGCCAGAAGCTCAAAGAACAGGTTGAGGTGTTGGAGAAAAGGCTTCACGATGGACGTTCAAATCTTACTCTTGCTAGAAAAGACTCCATGAGGAAGTCTTTAGAGTGTGACGATTCCGCCAGAGAGCTTGCTGATCTTAAAAAAAGACTCAAAGAACTTGAGGATGTTGAATCTGATTTCTTTGACCAAGCAGAGATTCTTTCGAAAATGGAAAAAGAGCAAGAGGATTTGAAAAAACGTCTCCAAGGTTTACACAAAACTGAAGAGGAGATAATTGAGCAAAGTGCTCTTTTAGAACTGAAGAATGAAGAGCTTGAAGAAATTGAAGAACTTAATAAAGAGTTAAAAATAGATTTGGAGGAATCTGAGCAGAAAATAGCTGAGCAAAGTAACTTACTCCTGGAAATAAATAAAGAGGTAGAGGAATTAAGAGATAACACAAAACTGTTGGAAGCTGCAAAGGAAGACCTTCAAGAAAAATTGAATGTGGCGGTCAAACTCCTTGAGGAATCAAAAGGAGAGCTGCTCAACATAAAAAAGGAGTTAAGTATAGCTACTGATGAAATCTGTCAACAAAAAGAGCAGCTGGAGAAGAAAGAAGTAAGATATAGAGAAATGGAAGACATCTTGAATCAAATGGAGAAAGGAGAAGCTGAGAAACTCAAAGTGGCAGACAACATGGAACAAGAAACTTCAGTTGGTCTTTTGGAGCAAAGAATTGAAGCGCTGACTCAGCAGGAAAGGGAGTACGTTTTAAAAATAGAGGGACTTGAGGAAAGACAAGTTGCCTATGAGGGGACAATTGCTCAAGCTGATATCATCGTGTCAGAAGTACAACAGAAACTGAGTGAACAAAATGAGCTGCTGGCGGCTATAGAGCTAGAACTACAGGAAACCATTGATCAATTAGAATCTCAAAAACAAATTGTCAGAGAACTTTCTGACCAGTTGCAGCAGCAGCTGGAAGATACATCTCATGAATTGGATAAAAAGAATAAACTTCTTGAAATCGGGGAGAAAGAACTGAAGGATCTTAAAGACTCCTTGAAGGAGTGTGTGGTAGAGTGTCAAGTTAAAGAAGAAACACTGCACAAGTTGAGAGAAACTGAGGTTAATCTAACTTTGAAAGTCGAGTCTTTGGAGCTGTCAAAACGGGTGGAAACTGAAGACACAGTTACGCCAGTGATCAAAGCCAAGGTTATGGCATCACAAGAATCAACAGTTGAAGCAACAAGTTCTGCAGATGGTGTTGACTTTTTAGGAAAAAAGATCCCTGATCAAGACCTTCAAGAGAGAATCAAAGAGTTGGAGGACAGACAGAGTGTGTTTGAGGAGACACTTGCACAAGCAGAAATTGTACTGGAAGAAACCAATCAAAAATTGTGTGAGAAATCTGAGGTGTGTGATATGCAAGAAAGGGAGATGGTGGGTTTGAGAGACTCAGTGGTTGTACTTCAGGAGGATAATGTGAAATTGCAAAGTCATCTTGAGGCTGCTGATGATGAGCTGGAAAAGAAGGACCATTCCCTGAAGGAGTCTTGTAGTGAAGTGGACAATCTCAAGGAACAATTGCAAACACTGAATGAGAAAATGACATCTTCTGAAATGACATGCAATCAGCCTGAAGAAATGAAAAACTTTGAATCTGACAACAAGAAAGCTGGTTTTGAAGAAGACTTCTTTCGGGAGAAATCTGTTGAATCTCTGACGAAAAAGGTTTCAGAATTGACTGTCGAAAGGGATGAGTTGGAATGGAAAGTCAAAGCTCTTGAAGAAAGGCAAGAAGCCTTCCAGGAAACTTTGGCTCATGCTGATGTCATCATGACTGAGAGGGAGTCAGGGTTTTTAGAGAGGATTGACGAGCTTGAGAGCTCACAATCCAACCTCCAGGAAAGACTTCAGGCGGTCAATGCATCCAAGAGTTTGGTTCGTACATCTCAGAGCTCAGATGAGGATGACGATATTCAGGAGTTTTCAGTATTCACACCTAATGCTAAATTGGGTGACTTGGAAAACTTTGAGAAAAGGGCAGGTGAGGAAAAGAGTGACTTGGAGAAAAGGATTCAAGAGTTGCAATTGGAGGTAGAAGAGCTTAGAGTCTCAGAAAAGGGGCTTCTGAAAATGATAGAGGAGTACAAGATACTGGAGAATTCTCTCAGAGTGTCTAACGATGAGATGAAGGAAGAGTTAAACCTTAAAAAAGATGAGATCAAGCAGTTGGAAATTTCTCTTGAAGATGGCGGTCCCGACAACAACCTTCAGGCACAGCTGGAGGAGTTAAAGTCGGGTGTGCTGACACATGACGACACTAACTTGAAACTCATGGAAGAGATTAACACTCTAAAGGATACAATAACTGACCTGCAGGATCAGCTCCTTAGGTCACCAAATCAACAGATATCATTTGATGGGTTTGTCACACCAAAGGCAGCCGATGTAAAGACTGAATTGACAAAGCCAAAGATCATCATCTCAGAAGATAACAGTGATATCGAAAGGGAAATTCTGTTTGATCAAGACTCCCTACAGGAACAAGTAACACTGCTGGAGAGAAAACTTTGTGATGTGAACAGCCAATTGGAAAAGGTTACAGCTGCCAGAGACTCCTTACAGTTAGACTTACAAGAGAAGGAAGTCACTGTCGAGAAACTTGAGAAGGCAAATAAGTATCTACAAGATGATATCGACATCTGCTCAACACAGATGGAAGAGCTAGAACAACAACTGAGTCAGAGTTCAAAAGAAGACAGTAGGGTCACCAATTCCTCTCCAGAATCAGAGAGTCAGTCTCAACCACAGAGCATCAAGGAGCTTAAAGAGACAGTTTCTGATCTTAGAAAGAAGCTTTCTGCCAGTGAGCAGGAGAAAGTAGAGCTACAAGAACAAAATGTCAACTTAGGCAAAGGAAGAAAAGATCTGGACAACTCTGCCCATAAACTAAAAATGCAGGAACTGGAACGCTCTGTTGCCACACTTCAAAAGGAACTAGACAGCGCCAACTCTGACAGGGTGAAGACAACTAATCGTCTAACTGAGATCGTTCAGTTCAATCGAGAGATCAAGAAGGATATGAGAGACCAAGAGGAATCAGGAAAGATTCTTGAAGAGGAGAATCACCTCATGAAGCGGGAGAAGGAAATACTGAATGAAAAACTGCTGACATTTGGTGTCTGTGGGGAAGACTTGCTGAAGGAAAGGATGAAACATGAAGGTGGCAGAGTGGCTGTAGCAGAAAAGGAAACCACTGCAAAAAAAAAAGTGGTGAGTCTTTTTTGTTTTGTTTTTCAAAGAACTGAACATCAATTTATTATTTTAATTGGGAATTTTTTGTTGGACAACTCAAGATCACTGGAATGTAGATTTGGTTTTGTTCCTTCATGTAAAGCACTCTGTGTATGTGCCTTTTTATTGAAAAGAGTCCACTTGAAAATATCCTACTGGCCAGAGTTGTGTTAATGTTTTGTTCATTGGTTGTTTTGATCAATTTCATTTATTTTCTATTCAGATATTTTGAAAATTAAGACACACAATAAAAGCTGAACAAGGGCTTGCAAGGAAATACAAAAGCAAAAAAAAACACATCAAAAGTGGGGTACTAATATTTTAGTCTTCTAAGATACACCATACTTAAACCTTTAGAGACTACTAATTTCTGTATAATCATCACAAAATGCCCAGACATGCTAATATTGTTCATTTCTGTCCTACAAAATTTGTCAGTAAAAATGTCAACAGAAATAGTATGAAAAAATAATAAATGTTTGTTTTTGAGAATTTGGCATTCTACTTGTTATGTTAACATTTTACATTGGCAAATTTCACATTCAGATATGGCCTTCACTTTGACCTCCTTATGTGAACGGAAGTAGGTCAAACCTTGCAACTGCCGTGGATTGTTTTTACAAGCCGCTTGTGGCTGCTATGTTCTCTAAAGGGTTAAACAAAAACATTTGTTGAAAAAAAAGTTTTATTTTTAATATATTGTAGGCCATGATGATCTACTTGATTGGGTAGTTGGGAGTTTATTGCCCTCATAGCTCTGTGTCCAACATCATTGTGCCGCTTAAGCACAGAAAGTAGCTAAGCACAGCAACATTATACTCACCAGAATAAGATTACCAATCGATGCTGATTCTATTGCACAACTATTTCATTACTTATTATTTAACTCAAGATTATGCAAAACAAAATTAATAAAAATAAAACCCAGGCTTCGCATTCTTTAAATTTCACCCTCTGACCTGTCAGAACATTTTGTACTTAGATTCACACCTGTCTTAAAGTGGATCAGTCCATTGATATTAACATGTCTGTAATTATGATTACCATGACAATAGGATGCAACCACCTGTTTTCTTGTTTGCTGACTGGCTGTAGCCTTATTCATTATGAGCAACAATTTAATTTACACTGTTTCAGTAGCAGCTGGTTGGGCTCTAATATTAATTAGTTTTGTTTCTCAATTGACGAGGTGGACATTTTACTGAATGTATCAGTAATTTATACCCTGGAAGAAAATGTATGTTGTTCAAACAGTCTACACTTCTAATTTTTTATTGGGAAAGAAAAATGATTTTTATTTGTGAAACTACACGGTCTTAAATATATTTTGACTAAATACACCAATGGCATATAGAAGCATTGAAATCACCTCCTAATTGGGATAGATGCTTACATTTATTTATATATTTAATTCTTCTTCTTTTTCGAGGGGGGGGGTGTAAAGGATATCTACAAATTCAACACACCAAATTTATTAAGGGAAGGGATAATAGAATATCATCCTCAAAATAAGGCTTCACAAAGTGGAGTATTACATGTACATAAACCCTGTCAAACTTTTCAGTACTTTCAACTGGTTGAGAAACATGATTTTGTTTAATGTGTGTCTATGATACATACATATTTTACCACTTCAGTCACTTGCTACATGCATTATGGCATTACTGTACTTGGTAGTGATGCATTTGTCAAGTGATATTCGGAAGTGGATTTGGATCTATATTGGAGATAAAGTAGGAAATAATGATAAGCTGTGGCGCTGACTGTAGAAGGTATTTCATTATAAATAATTGTCATAATTTGTTTGATGCTTGGTCAAGATATTGTATACGTAGCCCAAACCGTTCTTGAACCTTAGTTATTTTCTACCATGATACATGTTTTGAGTACATGTAAGATGTGAATTACTATTGTACATGGTATTTTGGCCTCATATCTGATTACTATTTTGCTATTAAAGTACAGTGATGCCACTCTATATGCACAGTTTACTCTATTATAACAAGATCGTTGGGACTGGCCAACTGTCCTTTTTATAGCAGAAACAATTTTATAAGAGGTCAGCCAAACAAACAAAACACAAAACTAAAATGAGATTCAGCACTCTTTATAAAGACGGTTGACTGTACTGTAACAGTTGTTTACATATTTTGAACCATTCCTTCTTTAATGTAAATATTGTTAAAATTTTCATTATTATTTTAAATTACAAGGTCACAAAAACTCCTAAAAATCATGGAGCTTAGGTGATGAAAACTTGAAAGTCAGATGAATATGAAGTAGAATTCAGTCTGCATTCAGGCTATTTTTTATTTGTCTTCGTTGACCTTTTTGAAGTCGTGGCTTTGGCTTCACAGGGTTTCTGCCGATCCTTAAAAAGTTCTGAAATATAACTATTAAAATATAAGAAGAATAAAAAAGTATATTCAGTTGTTAGAGGTCTTAAAAAAAAGTGGATGAAGCATGCAATGAGTTTTCCTATCATTGCGTAAAGAACCAAATAACAATACGTGTCGAAAAGTATAAAGTGTGAGCATGCAGGTACATGCAGAGCGGTTTGTCCCCATGCTTTATTCACCTTCTTTGGTCTCAAATTTTTATTAAATATAGCATTAAAACGGTTTTAAAAAGTTGTATATTTGACTATTTATATTGTGCAAATACCCTCCTTCAGCTGAGGCTCTGTAATTTTGAAAACGTTCACTTTCAGCAGAGAGGAAAATAAAATGAAGCACTTAAATGACTATTACATAGTTAATGCTTCAATTAATGTACAATAATAAATTAATTTACAATAATAAATAAATATCTGCATATAGTTAGTCATTAAAGCGCTACATTTTTTTTTACCTCATTGGAATTACCTGACTAACACAGCTACCCACCACTTTCAGCAAAAGGGTTTCATTATGCAGATGTTTCATGTAACGGCCATAGTCTCATTTAACTCTTTATTTTTGTCCTTTTGTGTTTAGGTTGGTTACCAGTCAGCTGTATGTATTGATAAGGCCAGCCAGACTGGTCCTCTGACGTACCTTCCAAGTGAATTCCTCCTGACAACTGTCTTGATAGGTATGCATTTATACATTGTTTTCTTTAAAGGCAGTGGACACTAATGGTAATTAACAAAGACCAGTCTTCTCACTTGGTGTATCTCAACATACATGTATGCATAAAATAACAAACCTGTAAAAATTTGAGCTTGATTGGTCGTCGGAGTCACACGAAGTTGTGTGCTTTCAGATGCTTGATTTCGAGACCTCAAATTCTAAATCTGAGGTCTTGAAATCAAATTTGTGGAAAACTACGTCACTTCAGAGGGAGCCGTTTCTCACAATTTTTTATACCATCAACCTCTCCCCATTACTCCTTAAACCAAGTAAGGTTTTATGCAAATAATTGTTTTGAGTAATTACCAATAGTGTCCTCTGCCTTTAATAGATGTTAAAGTTGCCTCTGAGACAAAGAATTTTATTTGTTTTCACCCTTACACCAATGTGTGTTACAAGTAGTGTGTACTCAGTACTTTCCCAGTTCTGTGAACAAAAATCACATGTGCATTACTCTGGTGAGATTCGAACCCCCGACCGTTGCAACTCTAAAGCAGTGTCATACCAACGAGACTACCAAGATTGCCCGGTAGCTAGAGGCAGTTCGAATCCTACATGTATGTTTAGCAGCGGGTACCGCAACAATTTAATAGATTGTTTTCTTGTTAATTTGAGCGGAGAAAATAGTTTTTAAAGAGAGACAACTAATTTAAATTATGGGATCCAAATTATTTGATAATGCAGTAATTGTCAATGTCTCATATTTCTTGTCTTTTTTGAAAAAAAATTAACAACAAAATTATTCGCATCATTTTTATTATATCTATACTTATTGAATTATTTTGCTTGATGCACTTCCACAAAGTGCTGTAAGTTATAACTTCAAGTTGGTTTGCTTATATTTTTGTGATCAGAGGAAGGATTCGAGATGACGCTCAAGGAATTCTTAGAGGCTCTGCCAGTTGCTCAAAGTCCCACCGATCCCATCTTATTGAAAGAAGGGAAAAACTACTTTGTGGAGTTCAACAAGCTCTATGCTGGCAAAGACCCAACGCCAAGGAGAGCACTTCTTCGTCGCCTGGTGAGGAATATTCCAAGGGATAAAGTAACAGGGATTCCAAGGAAGGATGCTGCAAGCTATCCTCCAATACCTGGCGAAGAAAGTCTTCAACAAGAGATGAGAGGGAGCTCGGAGAGCACAGCGAGACCTCTAGATGGAGCTAGTTCTGCAACAAAGACACAGATGATGGACCAGTTTGTCGCTGCCCTTTGGGAGCTTCCTTTCGAACATCTAGAGATAAACCTGGATACAGCATCCTACTGGTGTCCAGATGACTATGACGATGATTCCTTGGCTACAGTGTCTGAGTGTGAGCATGAGGAGGTTCATCTAGAAGAGTCGGCGAGGAATGGCTCAGTTTATGCAGACGCTCCACCCTTACCCCAAGCAACACCTCCAGCACCCCGTAAGCGCTCAGGTTCAATCAGTTCTGATAGCCTCGCTGGGGATTTTAATTCACTACAATTAGGTTACCGGAGGGTGATCAGGGATGACTCACTTGAACTTGAAACTGAAGATGAGGATGATGGAGGTACTTTAACTCCTACGTTATCAACATCCTCATTCTCCTGGAGGTCGGAAACAAACCTCAGCAGCCCTGGCGAGGTCCACTCTGGACTGCTTGAATCTTCCAAGCAAGGCAGACCAGATACCTATTCAAGAAGCTCAGAAAGCCCTTCAACTCGACTACCAATGTCATTACAAAAAAGTACTCCATCCCGAACAGATACCTACGGAGATGAGATGCCTCTGTCCCTACCCAGAACAGCTCCTCCAAATAGAACAGCGAGAAACATGGACATTCCAGATTCTCAGTTTGAAAGAAGTACTCCTCATGATTATAGTGACAAACCCGATGCACATCTAAATAGCCACCTTAACCGCTCATCTTCTTACCAACCACAGACAATTTCTCATAGCAGACCAGACTTAAATCTCAGAAGTCGAAGTGAGTTGCCATCATCAACACCTTGGACAACTGATCAAGGTAGCCCTGATGCTTTCTTAAGAAACTCTGATGGACCGTCAACATTTACAAGCATGTCACCATCAGAAAGAACAAACAGAAGTTTAGAATCTCCTCCACCACCATTACCAGAAGTATCACCTCCAAACAGGGCATATAGAAGAATTGAATCACCACCTACATTACCTGGAGCCAGTCCTTCAAAGAGAGTAAACGGAAGTCATGAGTCATCGAATACATTACCAGGAACTAGTCCCCAAAACCGAACACCTGGAAGTCTTGAATCATCACCTACATTACCTGGAGCCAGTCCACCAAAGAGTGTACATGGAAAACTTGAATCATCACCTTTATTGCCAGGAACAAGTCCCCAAAACAGAACACATGGAAGACTTCAATCATCACCTACTTTACTAGGAACAAGTCCCCAAAATAGAACACAGGGAAGTCTTGAACCATTTAATGCACCCCCAGGAACAAGTCAACCAAACAGAGTAGGTTCAGAATCACCTCCTACATTACCAGATACAAGTCCTCCTAGGAAACGTGAGACCTATCCAGGAAGCCCAGATGGCTTGCCACCACCTTTACCTGGTACCTCACCTCCAAAGGTACTAGCCACATACCCAGGTAGTCCAGGTCACACACTAGGTGACCCTTATAGTCAAAGTAATGACCTGCATGAAATCAATGACCTACCGCCTCCACTTCCGAAGACAATTCCTCCAAAGAAGCCCAACACACCTGAAGAGTTTCCAAGTTCTACCAACCAACAGAAATGTGAGTCTGCTGCTTTTGGGGAACGATTTGAGAATCACAACATTATTCCTTATCAGAATGGACAGATTGTTAGTGCTGTAACAGTAGACTTGGCTAGTGATTCCTCTTCAACAGACACAATCAACGATCAGGAGAATGTAGCTGGTATTCCAAGTGGCAGCATGGGTAAAGAATCCAATCCATCCTGGGATGGGAGAGATCTCTCATCCAAATCCAGCATTGTACGCCTACCGTCGTCCTTCGACAGTGGTATGGACACAGTTTCCTCCATAACAGAGCAAGAGGTAGAGGCCATCACAGCAGCGTCAGTCTTTGCTGGACCAGATCATGCCATGAGGCTTCCCAAGACTCCTGGGTTGCAAGATGTTGCCGGGAGTGTCTTAGCCAAGCCAGCTACTCCGATGTGGTTGAAACAGATGATGGATTGGCAAACAGCCGAGAAGGCAAAGGAGGAAACGGACATCGGAAGAATGAAAACCAGCATTGAGACCATGGAGAAACAACTTCAGGTAATAACAAACTTTGATTGCTAAGTGGAGACGGCAGGGCCCAATTCCATAGCGCTGCTTAGCGGTCGTGCTCACTGTAGCAGAAAAAAAGGTGTAAATGTGTTTCACAAGTAAGCAAGAAAATTAGGCAGCCAGCTTGTGACATCATTCCTTTTCGCGCTGTAAACACCGGAAAGCTTTTTTTAATTTTCAATTTACATTTATTTCCACAAAAGGATTGCATGCCTTTTCAAGTGCTTTTGGTTAGCAGTGCTATGAAATGGAAATCGCACAGTAAGTAAGAAGCTCTATGAAATCGGGCCCAAGGCACCAGTTGCAAATATTACACAACATGTTTAGCTGGTAACATGTATCTATCAAGCATAACCTTTTTGTACTTGCCAAGTTTGAGTGTGTATCGTACCTATCAAGTTAGCCGCACCTGGGTTTTTTTATATGGGAATCCCAGCATAATTTGTTTTCCTGTGAAGGAAAATTTTTTTAATTATGTATTAATTTTGCATTGTTGTGTTGTGGCTGATTCTCACTCAAATGCTCAGCAAAGAAATTTGTTTAGCAAAATTTTCTCCTTAATGAAATTTGGACCCTGATCTCATGTCATTTGTCATCTGTTATTACTCTTATATGATCAGGAGAAAGAGGATGTTGTAAAAGAGCTTAAACAGAATGAGGATAACCTGAAGAAGAAACTACGTGACTATGGTGACCTTCGACCTTTGACAATACAGGTAAGCATGGCACATTGTACAGCAGCTATTCTAAGGAGTCATTCATTATACCAAGCATGATGCAAAGTGTGGTATGGAGTTAATTTTGCAAAAACTGTTTCCATAAAACAGCATGTATGTTGTGCGCAAATTTTGAAACTGTTAATCATCCTGGTTTCCCTATAGAGCATACAAATGCCTAACTACGGGAAACCCCATATTTGAATCATTCTTTAACATGTTCATACTCTTGTTACTACTTATATGGGATGATAACCATTGAAAAATATGCAACACATTGAAGAAAACTATGTACTACATGTACGTGCAACAGCATACATTTCGTTGGGTTATCTATCTGCAAGACAGTATTTAAATAATGTAATGCATTAATAACATGTACATGTAGCTAACAACATTGTTTAAGTGCCAATCAGGATACATGTGGACTAACAGCTAAAAGGTTATCACCTTTCTCAAATTCCAACTGATTTCACAAGAACACGTCCATTTAAGTTATCGTATTAAAAATCCCTGTCTACCTTATATCTTCTAAAACACTAATCAAAAACTCTCTCGTAGCTTCAAACTAAGGAAATTGACATTCAGGACAAAGAGCGTCAAGTGGCTCTACTGAAGTCAGAGGTCAAACAGAAGGAACGTGAGGTCAACGCCCTCCAGTCAAAGGTCAGTGAACTTTACAAGTTCAAATGGAGCAGGGCCAAATTTTATAGAGCTGCTCAAGCAGAAAATATTGCTTAACGATTTTCTGCTGATACCAATCACAGATTGTACATGTGACATGGTATTTTGGCTGGTAACCTTATTCTAGTAAGCATAATTATTTTGTGCTTAGCTTCTTTTTGTGCTAGAGCAGCTCTATAGAATTTGGCCCTGGTATCAACTGCTTCATACCGTCCTTTCTCTATGTCCATACTAACATGTTTCATGCTGTACTAACACTTCTTCATATTTCATGCTTTTACTTTAAAGTTTGAGGGAGTAACAGTTGATCAAATTGACACTAACCAAACTGATCTGATAAAGAAGACTGCTGAGGTAGCAAATCTTAAAGAAAAGGTAAACAACATAGTTAGTGGACAATATTTTCATTATTGTGAACCTCCTAAACATCCTAAAGCCATTCAACACTCCTGTTTTAAGATACATTGATATCACTTTGTGAATGGTCCACTACCTTTATGGGATACAGTGGTAATTTTTTAGCACAACTAAGGCCCTTTCACACAGTATCTCTTATCTTCATGGAATACAGCCACGGGGTGGCCGCTGGACTTTTGAACCCACATTTACCCTGGCACTCTTTCACACTTAGTCCATTTTCTGGTTCCTGTTGCCTGTTTCATGAATACTCCAGGGTTTTTACAGCTCACCCCTACTCTAGAGCAGAGGTGGCTATTCCCCGTTGCATTGCCAGGGCAGACCGGGGTAAAGCGACCATAATGTGAAAAGGCCTGCAAATATTCTCCGGGGACAACCCCAGGGATTTTATGAAAATTTCTGCATGATTGGTCGGTGAACGACTCATCTGCGTATAATAATTTTGATTTTGACATAACCCAAAGCCAAACAATAATAATAATAAAACACTGCATTCTTTCTGTTGTAGCTTGAGGCTAGCCAGGATAGATTGAAGGAGAAGGAGGAGTTACTGAAAGCTAAGGATGAGGAAGAGACAAGAATCAAGGAGGAGATGGAGACCAAGGAGAAACAGTTGGCATCTAAGGTACAAAGAGGATTGGAATCTTATGAAGATTGTTATCGTACACTATGGTTAAGGCAAAGGATAATCAAAGCAGTCGGGTGTATTCATTGGGTCTGTCCCTGCCTTTCACCTCTGTGGACCCCAGTTTGATTCCTGGACTGGAGCGTTGTGTGAGGATTGGGTATATCAGTCCCTACCTGACTCATGGGTTTTCCTTACCATGTCTTAAGCTGAAATTTCGTCATTGTCTTCTCTACAAAAAGTTGGATTGATGTTTTCAGTAGGATGCTTTGCCGACTATATTATTCAGATTCAGAAATATATTTTAAAACACCACTGGACATTTTATTTATTTTGAGAGATTTTTAATACAAATTTCAAAAAAATTGCCTTGTAAATAAAGTTACCATTTTGTTTTTCACACAAGGTATAACTTTATCATTTATTGTTTTGTTTTCTTGTGTGAAGGAGGAAGAACTCCAGAAAACATCTGAGAAAATCAAGAATCTTGAAACAATGAGGGCGCACCAACAGACCCCAACGGACCACACAGACTCAGCAAAGTCACCTGACTCAAGAGCACCTGACTCCAGATCTGGTGATTGGAAGTCACATGATGCTGTGTCAGATGATACTAAACCAGATATCAGTCACCATGCTTCTAGGTCAGGTGACCCTAGATCACATGACGTCAGTCAGCAGGAGTTGCACCTTGCCAGTGCATTGAATGTCCTTACCAGGGAGGTAAGCAGACAAATAATATTTGGACAAAAAAACAAACTTTGAAGTCCTGCAAACACAAAAGATAACTTAAAGGGTTTGGGTACTTTTTTTGTACAATACAAAACACAAACGTACACAGATTTACATTAAACCAGTTTTCACAGTTTACAAATAATGATGGTAGAAAGCTTCCCTTGAAATAAGAATTGCTGAGGCTCTGTAGTTTTTGAGAAATTAGTAAAACAATTTCACCAAAAAAATTTTTGTCTCAATGAGACGAAAATGATTTTAGCATGTACAACGGATTGACGCGACTCCCCTGAAAACATTGCTCTATGCTTTTTCCTTTTTTTTTTTTCCCCTTCTGACATTTGATCAAGTCTTTTTTGTTTTCATTAATTAGAATGAAGAGCTGCGAGGTCGAATACAAAGATATGCAACGATAGAAGCAAGGTGGGATGAGATGCATCAACAGTTGTCTGATAGTCGCCATAGCAACAGAGACAGAGATGCCTTAGAAAGGAAACTCCAGATGGCTGAAGATATGCTGAGGGAGAAGGTACGGGATTAACAGCTATCGGGATCATGAGCTATGCACCTCTGTTTTATGGAGTTACTAAGTTCATAGCTGACAACTATGAGGGTTTTGCAATTATTACAAATTTATCAATGAATTATGAAAATACAAATTGCTTATTAAAAATGATGAATTTCAACTTTCTCGTCATAGGAAAAAACTACACCTATATTTAAGCTTTGAAAAGTCGTACAAACGGTTTTTGGTAGACGCTCAATGTTTGGAGGTGCGTTCTGCATTGTGCAAGGGGTCTTTAGATTCTGTGTTAAAAGTGAATATTTTCTATTTTCTTTGCAGACAAGTGAGGAGCTACGTCTTGCAGAAGATAACAGTGCCTTGGAGGAGCGTCTTAAACATCTTGAGAATGAGAGAAGAAAACGAGATGGTATTGAAGAGGATTATAGAAACATCAAAGACCAGGTAAACGTCTCTCTCAAAATTTTCATGTAAGCTACCGCAAACCTTACCTGATAAAACTCCCACCATGCAAAGTGTCAAGTCCTATGCATTGGGGACATTGTGTTTTACACATGATGCTACCGCAAACCTTACCTGATAAAACTCCCACCATGCAAAGTGTCAAGTCCTATGCATTGGGGACATTGTGTTTTACACATGATGCTACCGCAAACCTTACCTGATAAAACTCCCACCATGCAAAGTGTCAAGTCCTATGCATTGGGGACATTGTGTTTTACACATGATGCTACCGCAAACCTTACCTGATAAAACTCCCACCATGCAAAGTGTCAAGTCCTATGCATTGGGGACATTGTGTTTTACACATGATGCTACCGCAAACCTTACCTGATAAAACTCCCACCATGCAAAGTGTCAAGTCCTATGCATTGGGGACATTGTGTTTTACACATGATGCTACCGCAAACCTTACCTGATAAAACTCCCACCATGCAAAGTGTCAAGTCCTATGCATTGGGGACATTGTGTTTTACACATGATGCTACCGCAAACCTTACCTGATAAAACTCCCACCATGCAAAGTGTCAAGTCCTATGCATTGGGGACATTGTGTTTTACACATGATGCTACCGCAAACCTTACCTGATAAAACTCCCACCATGCAAAGTGTCAAGTCCTATGCATTGGGGACATTGTGTTTTACACATGATGCTACCGCAAACCTTACCTGATAAAACTCCCACCATGCAAAGTGTCAAGTCCTATGCATTGGGGACATTGTGTTTTACACATGATGCTACCGCAAACCTTACCTGATAAAACTCCCACCATGCAAAGTGTCAAGTCCTATGCATTGGGGACATTGTGTTTTACACATGATGCTACCGCAAACCTTACCTGATAAAACTCCCACCATGCAAAGTGTCAAGTCCTATGCATTGGGGACATTGTGTTTTACACATGATGCTACCGCAAACCTTACCTGATAAAACTCCCACCATGCAAAGTGTCAAGTCCTATGCATTGGGGACATTGTGTTTTACACATGATGCTACCGCAAACCTTACCTGATAAAACTCCCACCATGCAAAGTGTCAAGTCCTATGCATTGGGGACATTGTGTTTTACACATGATGCTACCGCAAACCTTACCTGATAAAACTCCCACCATGCAAAGTGTCAAGTCCTATGCATTGGGGACATTGTGTTTTACACATGATGCTACCGCAAACCTTACCTGATAAAACTCCCACCATGCAAAGTGTCAAGTCCTATGCATTGGAGACATTGTGTTTTACACATGATGCTACCGCAAACCTTACCTGATAAAACTCCCACCATGCAAAGTGTCAAGTCCTATGCATTGGAGACATTGTGTAAGTGTTTTAGATTTTAAGTTCAAATATTCAAAGACAGTTTTGAAGTCTTCATTGATTTATTCTTAATGTAATTTCTTGTTTTTTTAGTTTGACAATATGGAACACAAGAAAAATGAAGCTGAAATATCGGTTGCACCACTTCAGGTAATGGCTTTTTGTAGAATATGACCTCATTGAGGTTAAAAGGTTATTAATAATAATAACTCTTATAAAGCGCATTTCACAATAACTGTATCAATGCACTTTACATTAGTGCCCTGGTCATAGGGCCAATACCATCCCTTTTAATGATTCTCAACTCCCTTGGGAGTATACAACCTGGACAACAGTCCAAAGGTTTTTTTTTATCGCTCCAAGGGCTTTTTTATTCACAATATCAACCTCTACCCTCGCAGGTACCCATTTATACCCCTGGGTGAAGAGAAGCAATTACAATAAAGTGTCTTGCTCAAAGACACAAGTGTCACAACCATTTGCGAGTAATAGTTGTATAAAGTCTACTACAATGACTTGCTAAGTTACTGCTGAATATTGCATTCCTCAGACTATAGAGACAGTTGCTATGTCAAATGGTGTTTTTGAATATAACTTTCCATATGGCAACAAAAGAATGATACATCATTGGATTTTGAAGCTCATTTTAAGGGAGGCTGGTTAGGGATTAAGCATACATTTATGATGTGCTTATTAAAATTGACAAATCTAAAAGAGAACTGACTAAAAGTGTTTTTTACGATCAGTGATTCAGTTGCATTTGTATTCCAAAGTGTTTATTTGCTTTGTGTGATCATACTGTTCTATCATTCCTATCTTTCTGTCAACTGTATTATTATACTCTTGGTTCAAACCTGTACAACGCACTGTCACTTTCTACTGTTTTCTGTTTCTCTTTCAGGCAAAAGTTTCCTACTTACTCCAAAAATGCAAAGAGAGAGAAGCCATCATACAGAAGATGGCTGCCGAGCTGGAGCAATTCCGCCCAGACAGGACTGAGCAGCTTCTGTCAGAGGTCAGTGACCTGACCGCCATTGTGAATCTCCCAAGCGAGGAGTTCAATGACCCCTTACCAGTATCCAGTAGGAGTAGAACTACACGTGGTAGTAGATCCAGACATCCTCAGAATGATCGAGCTGACATCAGCAAGCAACAAAGAAAGTTGGACAAAATCAGCAAGAGCTTGAATGACATCCGCTTGGTTGATGAGAGCGATGATGACGAACTTGGCCGCCTTGGAGCTGCACGAGGGCGCTCTACCCTGGATCTCATCAGCGGGAGTTTGGACGGTGATTCGGAGTTGGACGTTGGGGGGATATCTCTAGGGGAACTCATGAGGAGAACTGCTGGAAGTCGGTCTCGCTCACACCTGACTCCGACGAGAAGGGTGGACGAGGATGGAGAATTGGATCTTCTTAGGTCAGTTCTGGATGCCTCACCATCCAAACTGAGATCTACATCATCTAAACCTGGGAGAGACAATCGTGCATCATCAAGGACAAACAGGAGGACCCCTTCATTTGAAACTCCCCTGAGGCATAATAGTCTGTCCCACCACATACCTGTGACTAGTAGAGAGGGTGGATTAGCTGATTTGTCTTACAGGGGAAGTCCAACTGTTTCTGAGCAGGATTTAGCAGACCCTTTGAGGCCTCTCCCTATGTCCACCCATGCAGCGCTGGCATCAAGCCAGCAGCATACAGCATCAGAGTTACCCCATTTTACCAGTCAAAGTGGAGATGTGAACACATTTATTGCTTCACCGGTAGATGGAATATACCAGATGTATTCAAGTCCCACTCAGCTGCACTCTGAGCCATCTGCAAGTCTTTCAAATCCGCCTGTCCCAGCTGACATGACTAGGACAACTAATGACCCATCGCAATCCTTTGGAAGACCCTTAAATAATTATCATGGTGGGGTGACACCTGGTGGGCAGCTGATGACCAACACAAACCGTTTTAATGGGCAGTTTCATGGTCAACCTGAAAATGGTAGAAACTCTAGACAGAATTCCTCTGCAAATGGTGTACTCCCTGTGAATGGTGCTACAAATGTAACAATGCAGGAAGGTCCCAATGGAAGGGGTCCATTTGGTCTCATTGAGGGATCACACTCCAATAGAGACCCACAGATCCCTGTGGGTGGGATGGGAGAAGTCCTAAGTCCTTTTGTCAATCAACAAATAAGTCCTAGTATTGTGAGTGGATCATCAGTAAGAGCACCCTCTGTGATCAGTGCACCAGTTCCATCTGAAAACAGCTTGGTGAGAGCATCTTCATCGCTCGGTGGTACTAATGGCTTTCCAAACAATAGTCATGGTATTGATTCAAGATCAAGAGGTACCAACAACTTGTTAGAAACAACACTTCCACCACAAGGGCAAGTGCCATCCAGCCACGTTACATCAATGGGTCCTGCAATGAGCAACTCAGCACAGAGAGTAGGTACTGCAGCCATTCATCATGGAATCACAACGCATCATGGGCATCCAGTAAGCCTGGTGAATAGCACTGGTGTACAATCAGCTCCAGTCGCTCAGTCCGGAAACCAGACCACCTTGCAGACCAGTGTAATGTCCAATGCGTTACATTCTGAGAATGGTTCACAACCTCTTTCTAACACTACTTTGCCGTCAAACATCAACAACAGGAGCTCTTTGGTGAACCCTGGAATGAGCCCATCATCTGCTCATCAGAAGTCAAATGCCCAAGAGATATACAAAAGTAGGAATACAATACAGATGCAGCCAGGGGTTGGTGCTTCGGGTTTGAATCCGAGAGTCGCAAGTCACCCTAGGAGTGCCTCAGCAAATACTCCCCAGGGATACATTGGTGCTTCTTTCTATGATGGAAATAGTACAACAGTAACACATCCAGGGTACCAAGCAGCAGGGATTGCTTCAGCAACCTTCGCCTCTACCACTCCCCAGCATGGCCTCGTCCAGTCACCACAAAACCAACCCCCACAAAACCAATCTGGAGGCTTGCAATCATCAACCCAGCCTCACATCCCAAACTCAAGCACGACTCTCCCCAAAACTCAGAATAAAGGGTTCTTGAACCTAGCCTCGTCACCCACAAGTGGTGGTCAGTTAATGTCTGCTTCAAGCAACAGGACCTCAATGCCAGGATCAAATAACATCTCTGCCTCTTGGTTGCCTATCCAAAGCGCGTCCTCTCAACAGCCATCTTCATTGGTACCTACTGCATTCTCTTCCCATCGTGGCCCAGTTGGTTCCAATGGGACGGCATCTCCACAGCCACACATTGCAACTGTTGGTCTTAGGAATGGTATTAGAGGAGTTGATGAACCAGATCGGAGTAGAATGATACCTCACAACCAGAAGGCAAAGACGAACAGTCATCACCAGCTGTCTTCCCATGGAGGGTTGAGACAACCTCATCTTACTGGTGAGTTTGAGTTTTGTTGTATTTTTAAAGGCACTGGACACATTTGGTAATTGTCAAAGACCAGTACTCACACCTGGTGTAATCCAACATACACAAAGCAAAAAATCTGTGAACATTTTGGATTAGATGGTCATCGAAATTGCAAGAAAATTATGAGAAAAAACACCATTGTTGCACAATATTGTGTGCTTTCAGATGCCTGAGAAAGGTTGCACAGGCCTGAAACTTTTCTCAGATTCAAATATTTGAGTGAGAAATTACCTCTGACTCAAAAACTATGTTACTTCAGTGGGAACCGTTTCTCACAAACTTTTATGATAGCTCTCCGTTGCTCATTACCAAACAATTTTTTATGCTAGTAGCCTATATATCTTGAGTCATGTCCAGTGCCCTATTTTTGGTAAGGGTAGGTAAACTCTCGGTCTTCAAACATTAATGTTATTGAATTTTATTTTGCATGTCTCCAATTTGTAAAAAATTTGGTGAAGCTGTTATGTTTTAAGTGAGCTTTTTCACTTTTATCCTGCTTTTAAAACAGCTTTAAATCACCAAAACAAGAGCTAAATGTCTTAATATGTTAGTCCCGATAGTAATGTAATTAAACTTTAAAAAACATATGCGATTCTGAAAAAGTAAACTAACTCTGAAAAAGTTTTTGACTGGTCTGTTTATACTTGCAACATTTAAGCCTAAATTTAAAATATTGTCTTCAAAGGTAGATGTTTACTAAAACCAAACCTGTTTCCACACAATAGTTTTACATAATGTGATTGAAATACGAAGTTGGCTTTCTACAAGGGTCAAGAAGACACACATGTATCTCTGGCTTTGGCTCGTTGCTACCATACAAATTAAAAATACACTGACTGTTTTCATTATTAACAGGTATGCCACAGCCACCTCGTAGCCTCATTGTGTCAAAGGTTATAGGTCGCCATGGAGCTGTCTTGACCTGGCATCCACCTAACCTTGATGACCTAGGTCGTAGCAATGGATTGGAGATTGTGGGTTACAAGATCTTTGTCAACAGACAGCAGAAACAGCTAGTCACAAATGCTCATCTTACAAAGGTAGGACTGAATATGGAGACAGTTTGGTCTGATTCATACCTTCATGATCATAGCACTGATTATGATCGCATGTGGGGACCAGACTATTTTAATTTTTTTTTAGTCATGGTAGGTTCATATTGATTTGTACAATAATCATGTCAAGAGTGGTGTCATGGCCGAGCAATTTAGAGCATCAAATTCTGGTGATTTTTAGTCATTAGAGTGTGGGTTCGAATCCCGGTCATGACACTTGTGTCTTTGAGCAAGACCCTTCACTTTAATTACTTCTCGTAAGCCAGGGGTATAATAGGTTATTTGGAGGGTAGAGGTTGATATTGTGTTTGAAAAAAGCCTTGGGAGCGCCCTGGCAGCCCAGGGCTGTTTACTCCCAAGGGAGCTGAGAAAGATTACAGGAATGTTATTGGCCCAGTGACCAGGGAAAAATGTAAAGCGCAGTGACACATTATTGTAAAATGTGCTTTATAATAAGAACTAAGTATTATTATTTTTATTTTTATTGTAAATGGTCACATGCTAGCATTTGTATAAGCCAGAATATATTTTGACTTTGGCATTTTTTTGTTCTTTATTTGCTCTTGACTCGATGCAGCTGTGATGTTACATTATGTGCATTGGGAGTAATACCATTCCTGTATTACGTCAAACAGTGTCAAATCGAATTGTGGAGAATTTTTTCACTTCAGTTGTTTTGCATGAATGGTTTTATATTGCCCTCACTGTATTAAGTATATTAAAAGTTCATTCAATTCATTTATTTGTTTATTTCAATACCCACAGGCTTTGGTGGATGGCATCAATCTCTGCACTGTCCAAACATTTGGGATCCAGACTGTTTCATCTACCGGTCAGTCATCGGCCATTGTAGAGACAGAGTTTGACGATCCAGGCATGTTATCATCATCATGGTCGGACTCTGCTATGACTGAATCATCAGTGGGACATGGTACTGTCACATCTCAGGGGTCGTCTGTTGTGAGTGAGGACTTACAGGAAAGACTGGTACGAGACTTGTTTTAGTTGTTATTGATCTGTAAGAACCCATTTAGGTACAAAGATGTGTTAGTTTTGTTATGAGTTGGTCATGAACACACCTTGGTCATGAACACACCTTGGTCATGAACACACCTTGGTCATGGACACACCTTGGTCATGAACACACCTTGGTCATGAACACACCTTGGTCATGAACACACCTTGGTCATGAACACACCTTGGTCATGAACACACCTTGGTCATGAACACACCTTGATCATGAACACACCTTGGTCATGGACACACATTGGCCATGAACACGCGTTCTATTTTTTTGCATCCCTGTGGAAACATCTTTTTTACCTTTCCTTTTTCCCTGTAGTTCAGAACCTCCAATAGACTTTATCTTCAAGTACGCACTAATCCTCCAATTAGATTCGCAGAATTGAGTGGTGATAAAAACCTATATTGCACGGCTAATATCACTACCTGCGTCTTGTGTGTTCTATGTCATGCGCCAAGTTTGCTTGAAGATAAATACGTTATCACACACGCGCTCGGGGAAATAAGGAAATTATAGCGCTTCTGCGTCCCATTTCCAACTCGCCCTTCGGCCTCATTGAATATGGAACGCAGAAGCGCTATATTTTTCCGTATTCCACTCACGCTTGTGTGATAACTTATAATGTACACAACATACCTTATGGAGCACCCCAGTCTTTAGACTTTCCCTATGGAGACCTTTTGTGTTCCCTTTCTGTTTTGTTCTAGGTCTCCATAAGGTAGTGAATATGAAATCACACCTTTGGTCATTATATCACCCTCAGTATTGATTTCCAATGGTGTTTTTTTCTTTCTTTCTTTTTAGTTTGGCAAAATTTATGATAGTACAGCTACTGCTGTCATATAATATCATTATGAATGAGAAAACCCCCTCTCAGCATTTAAGAATGTGTTTTTGACTTGTTTCTAATCAGTTCATGGCGGTGTATAACTACAACCCAGTAGAGCATTCCCCAAACCACTACCCTACCTATGAGGTGGCCTTCAATGAAGGTGATATAGTGACTGTCTTTGGCTCCATAAGATCTGATGGTTTCTACCAAGGAAAGGTTAGTTGTGTTTCCTGTATATTAATAAAAATTAGTACCATGTTAATAGAGCGCCATATGCGAGGGACTCGAAGTGATTTACAGATAAAAATGCAAGGAACAACTTTTAAAATCTAGAAATAAAAAATACTGGAGACTAATCTCACAAGAACATGATACAAGTTTTTTTTTAAACTCAGCCTAGAGACAATTAGCTACAAAATGCAATAGTAAAATTATTTAAATGGGTGAGGAGAGAGGTTACCAGCCAGTCACCCTCAGCCAACGATCTTCAGCATCTGGCAATTACAGTAAAAGTATAGCAATTTAAAATAATGACAACATGGCGTGGCGAGTCATGGCTTTGCTGTTAAAAGCACTGGACTCAAGCACTGGTGTTTCTGATCAGCAGAGTGTGGCTTCAATGCCCAGTCATGACCCCTCTGTCCTTATGCAAGACACTTAACCATGATGCTTCATCCTTCGGATGGAACGTTAAGCCGTTGGTTCTGTGTGTTGTGTAACGCAGGTAACAATAAGTCAATACCCAGTGCACTTATCGAGAAGAGAAGGGGTTCACCCCGGTGTTCCTGGTTTGATTTGCAGCATGTTGCGCCACAGCACCTTATTGGTGCTAAGGAGTATAGTCCCACATACATTGCAGGAAATACTGTACATTACAGCGCCAAGGGCATCACTGAGTGACGGATCTGCGCACTACATAAGAAGCCACTTTTGTTATTATTAAAAAATTGTGAAAACAATGGTGTTACATGGCAATGGGGAGGGGAGGGGTTACCAGCACATACACCCTTCACATAGTATAAAGAGACTATTCTTTATTCTTACAGGTGCGAGGCAGGCGTGGATTAGTGCCATCCAACTTCATTGAAGAAATATCCATGTCAGGCTCTCATGGCAGGAAGGTAAATTGGGGTGTTTGTTTAGGCAGAAAGAAAGAATAAATTAATGTTTGACTCAAAAATGTGTGAAGACTCCAATACTTCATACCGAGTGCACGATGGCATTCTTGATCTTTGGATGTTTTATTTGGTTTTACCAATACATCGATGTGTGTAAAGCACTGTATATTCGGTACTTTCCTTTGTGTCCTGTGAAAAACAAATCCACTGGCATATTACTCGGTTAGAGTTTGAACCCAAAACTTTTACTATGGTCTAGTGGTATCTGCTCTATACAGCAGAGGTTGCGGGTTCGAATCCCACCGGAGTAATATTCCTGTGGATTTATTTTCACAGGACTTGTCACTGTAAAATAAATACTGTTCTTTATTCCAGGTGCAAATTTAACATAAAGTAAACCATTGGGTATTTTTTATGATTTGTGTATTAGAAACATAGCAATTCAAAAACTCAAAAGAATGGAAGTGGTGACTCACACCGTCACAGAGAGAGTGACAGACGGGGGAGCAAAGAGGCTGCAAGGACTTCAACAAAGACTTCTGGTAGGACTAGAGAGGATCAGAAAAGACACGGTTCAGCATCAAGGGTTTAAAACACTTTTTTAAAAATTTCCATCTGGACTTGTTTGTATGTGCAGCCATTTTGTATGCCAATCACAGAAGGTTTTGTAAAACAGGTACTCCAAGTTTTAAAGGCACTGGACACTATTGGCAATTACTCCAAATAATTGTTAGCATAAAAACTTACTTGGTAACGAGCAATTGAGAACTTTTGATAGTATATAACATTGTGAAAAATGGCTCCCTCTGAAATAACATCTCTCAGGCCTGAAGTGTTTTATTGTGCATCTGAAAGCACACAAATTTGTGCAACAATGATGTGTTTTTTCTTTCATTATTCAATGCAAATTCAATGACCAATTGAGTCAAAATTTACACAGATAAGTCATTTTATACATCGATTGGGTTACACCAAGTGAGAATATTGGTCTTTTACAATTACCAAACGTGTCCTGTGCTGCCTTTAATTTGGTTTTGTGGTGCACTAATTTTCCAATAGATTCAGTACTCATGAAAAATAGGGAAAAATTACAAATCTCTGGAGCCTCCGTTAAATTGGTGTAATAGGGCCATTTTATTTTATACTCTTTCAAATTGAAATTTGAAACATGACCTTATCAGTCATCAATAACAAGTGGGTATGTACATAGAGGAATTTGGGCACAAGTCAAAAGGTCAAATTCAATACCGTTTTGGTTTAATATCATCAACATTCCGAAATACACTAACATTTCTCTGTTAAAACTGCACATACCATAATTTATTCGAAATGTAAAATCATCTCTTTTTTGGGGATTTTGACAAAAAAGTACCCTTGAATGGAAGCAGACACAAACATTTTACACCATTTTACACGAGGTTGGAGAATTTTATTTATGTTTCCCCCTAATTGCATAGGGATCTATTGGGAAATGGGTACATCACAAACCTGAATTTGGCCTTGTATTGGTAAAACAAGGATCCCACCTGCAATGTTTCTGCTTGAAATGATTGCAGACACCATAGATATTGATACTGGATTCTGTACTGAGAAGTCAATTTTGAATATTACTGTTGTATCCCTGGGCCCAATGTCATAGAGCTGCTGAGGCTCAGAATAAGTGTTCAAAAATGTGCTAAGCAAATACAAAATATGGGTTACTCGCCAGACTAGCATATTATGAACATTATTTGTGAACATTATCCCTGCTTAAAGTGTGCTAAGCAAACATTTGTTAAGCAGTATCTTGTGCTTAAGCAGCTCCATGAAATTGGACCCTGATCCATGTCACACAACTTGCCTGTGTTATCAAGCATTCACAAACCATTAATTCTAAATGCAATTTGTGGACTATCATGTATATTCTCAAGCTTGCTGGCCGAAACGATAAATTCATTTTGGTTTACACAAAAAAATGTTTCAGTTTGTAACATTAATTTCATGATAATTGTATGATGCCAGACAGCCATTGAAGTCAACTGTTGCAAGTTGCTTTGAAGGGTCTGTATACATTTCGTATTGACTCTGAAAATGAATGGTAATCAAAAGTTACTTGGTAAAGAGTACAGTCAGCTTTGGATGATATAATGCATTTTGAGAAACTTTTCACTTGGAAGTACTGCAGTTTATTCAAACAAAAACTAATCTGAGAAGCGTTATTGTTAATTTTTTTCTCAGATTGCAGTCATTCTTCCTTACAACTGGTAATATCCTAAAACACTACCACCTTGTGAAATGAAGTTTCCACTGGTTAGTTTTATGGTATATATCTGTCCTCTAAGATTCATAAAGTGTTTATATGTCAGAGAGAATCAACTTACCAACAATTAATCTTATTTTGTGCAATGTGCTTTTTGCTTCAGTGCCTTTGTAGAGTAGGTATTGACAGTTGATTTTATTGTTCTTTAATTTGATCTATCATTAATTTGTTATATATGACAAAATTAGGGGGAATATACCTTTCAATTTTTGAGTGTTATCTTGATTATAGAGTAACATTTTTTTTACACATATATACAGGGCTCAAATTATTTTTATTATTATTTTTTTTTTTAGGGGGGGGGGGGTGTCCACAAGAGCTTCTAGAGCCCAGAGCTTTTTCTGGGCCTGAAAATTTGCTACAAGACCAGAGTCAGAATGAGGAGAACGCTACAGTTTCACATTTGAGCTGTTTTTGGAAAAAGCAGTAGGAGAGTGGACACTATTGGTAATTACTCAAAGTAATTATTAGCACAAAACCTTTCTTGATTACGAGTAATGGGGAGAGGTTGATGGTATAAAACATTGTGAGAAACGGCTCCCTCTGAAGTGCCATAGTTTTTGAGAAAGAAGTAATTTTCCATGAATTTGATTTCGAGACCTCGGATTCAGAACTTAAGGTCTCGAAATCAACCATCTAAACGCACACAACTTCGTGGGACAAGGGTGGTTTTTTCTTTCATTATTATCTCGCAACTTCGATGACCGATTGAGCTCAAATTTTCACAGGTTTGTTATTTTATGCTCATGTTGAGATACACCAACTGTGAAGGCTAGTCTTTGACAATTACCAATAGTGTCCGCTGCCTTAAATTCTTTCAATGAAAGAAGTTTGTATTACGCAGTTAAAAAACAAGACTTGTATAGTCGTAAGTTTACTCGCCCGATGCTAATATTAGTGTTTTGAGCCCTGATGTAGTTTTTTTCTTCTATAACATTATCATCATATTGGTACAAGTACATTTTATAGAATGGCAAAGATGCCTTCAACTTGAAAAGAGAAATCACAAAACTCTAAAATGCTTTTGATATTCTTCAGTAATTTCTGATGATGCAGTTTTTAAAACAAGGAATCTTAATGGTTTCTTTTTATATATTTATTCGTTTTCAAATCCCTTTTAAAAGTAACAAAATACATGTATATGCTGTAGCACAAAACCGTCCAATGTCGCGCAATACATTAATTTATCTCAACAAGGTTTTAGAAGTTATTCAACAAAGTTTATATTATAATCTATTTGTCTGTCCGAAAAGTGTTGTTCTTCAAGGTTGCCAAACTAGGTCCATCAATTACTTTTTTGCTTAATATTATACTACAAATAAAAGTACACTGCTTTTTTGTAGTTTTGTTACCAACAAAAATGAAGTTGTTATGATTAAATGAAAAAAAGATAGATGTACAAGAAGAGGTTTAAATGCAGTGTTTTGTATTTATAAATTTAATTTCATTGTATAATATTCTGATGCATTATCATAAGTCATAAAATATAAATTAATTTGTAATTTTTTTTATAAATTTGTTATACAATGAAACATTTGTTAAGCATTCTCTTCGATGCTTTAAGGCTATTTCTATTTCTATGTTGTTCTGGGACAAATGTCAGAGGTATTGTGTGTAGTGTTTAATGTTGAAATCAAGCCGGAGTTTGCATGGTACGAGTAATTGTATAGTTTGGCTCAAAAGTCCAGGGACTAAAATGTGACCTTATGCTTTTTTTATCATTGGAAAAGTGCCTTCATACAGAAACAAAAGAATATTTTTGCATTCACTGTGAAGCCTTTGGTTGAAACAAAGTCAACTAGCAAATATAATTTTACATCGAAAACTTATTTGTGTAAAATAATTGTTGTCTGATTTTGAAATTTATATAGTAACGGATCCAGCTAGAAGCTGCCATTTTGTTTGTATGTGCTTAATTGTGCAGTAATGAATTATTTAAGAGATTTAAAATAAATTTCTGATACTCTCAGTTTCTCATAAAGCAGCATTATTTGACAACATGTGGTTGATTTCCGGCTACATGCAGTTCTTGCACTATGCATTCAATGTTTAATAATGCGACTCGAACATGGGTACACTAAATCAACTCCTAATTATACACAAACTGTCTGTTTTTAGTTGTTTTTGTTTGGAAAGATGAATTCCAAATCCATTAAAAAGATGAAACCTGAACACTGAATGATGAAATTACAATAGATACCAGTAAGTAAGTTTTGAATGGCCCAAGGAAATATAAAGTCAAAGTAACAATAGTTTAAGGTTCACATCTTTGTAAATGACAATAGTAAATAGAAGTGCCTACATTACAACACAAACCTGCAGTTGGTCACAGTTGATGGCCTTAGATCTGGACAGATTCTGGAAAAATGAATTGTGTCCTTGGTCTCGGAATTACTAAGGTACAGTTATCACAAGATCATTCAACATTGTATAAAACTGTTGAAAATACAATTCGCTAATAGAGGTTAACTAGAAACACTTTGGATTGCTATAATACAAACAAGTTCTGTGACAAAATTAGAGCAAATTTAATGAACAGAACAAGTACGAATTTGATCCCAGCATTTTCAGCAACAAAACTCTTTTAACTTTTTACTCAAACTGATTAACTCAAACTTAAGTATCTGAGGAAATTTAAAACAAGATGATTATTAAAGAACATGAGAAACATGTAACGAATTAATACAATTGATACAATTTATCTTATAAATTATTATAACGATAAAATTTGATTTACTTTTACTTTTTAATATTGGACTTCTTAAAAATATTGTAACTATATCTGCCAATATTTCCATTTTGGAAGGAACTTATTGTGAATCTGTATTAGGATCAAATGAGTACTGTTTTTGATAGATGGGCCTACTGACAAAAATGTATTACCAAATAAAATAAACTGGCAAATAAATTTAAATATAAAACTTTTACTTTGTGGCATAAATGAAAACAAAAACAGTAAAATTAAGAAAGAAAGTAGTGGCTATAAGGAAACTTCAATTTACAATAGTAGCTTCGTAAATATAAAGCTATAAACAAGTCCTACATTTTAGGAACTTAAGAAGATGAAACAATGGAATTTTCAACCCAAACTTAAAGGCAGTGGACACTATTGGTAGTTACTCAAAATAATTATTAGCATTAAACCTCACTTGGTAAAGAGTAATGGGGAGAGGTTGGCAGTATAAAACATTGTGAGAAACGGCTCCCTCTGAATCGGAGTAGTTTACGAATTTGATTTCGATACCTCAAGTTTTGCGAAAAACCGAATACAACCATGTCATCAAAGCCAAGTGGAGAGGGACGGAAGAAGGCCTGTCAGGCTAAGGGAACATTACCATATGGCAACAAGAAAAGACGTAGAAATATAAAGGATCTACATCTACAAAGTGATAAAGCAAGTGCATCACGAATCAAGGCTATCACAAAGTTCATCATCTTCAAATAGACGTTGAATGTGTACGCGTCAAAACCAACCGGTTCTTTTCAGAGCCCCCCAACATCTTCCAAAAAGAGAAATAACCAAACTGTCTTAATTTTGTCTACCTATCACTCGATACTATTATGACTTAAGTTAAACTTAGTGAATTTACTAGGACTACTTTAACTGCATGAATGTTTTAAGACACGTAGGAGTCCTACTGAATGAAAAAAATAATTAACAACTGATGGAATATTTTCTTTTCAAGTAACATCCAAATATTTGATTATAAAGAATCGAATTTACTGTACGCGTTTCATGTAGGTAATCTCAAATTATGGGGTTCGTTTTTTTTATTCCAATGATAATTGGTTTATTAAAACTAAATACAGAAATAAGCTCGCTTTATATTCGACGTGTAATTGCATAATGGTTTTAAACACTAAAAGTGTAAGTAACATAACATAAAATCAAATATTATTATATTTAATAACTTCAGTTGAACTTAGTGAATTTACTAAGATTACTTTAACTGCATTAATGTTTGAAGACACGTAGGAGTCCTGCTGAAAAAAATAAATAAAACATTAACAACTGATGGAATATTTCCTTTTCAGGTGAGGGTAGAAAATCCTAAACACTACACCATAAAACATCATAAAACAATATTGTCTTGATCACTATAGGGAGTTAACCAATCAGAAAAAGAATGGTACGTGGTCAAACATTCTTATAAAATGCATGGTCAGCAAAGTGGCCGGATTGAGTATGACCGACTCCTGGCAAAGAAAAAAATTATGCCACGCCTGCAAATAATTATGTGATCAGCGGATCGACTATGCATTCTCCTCGATCGAGTTCTGGCAGAAATTTGATGAAGTGCGCCACCTCTGGTTGGTTCTAAGTAAAACAAGCATGACGAGTTTGCGCGTAGCGCTCATCAACAACTGTTTACCTCGGCTGAGATTTGTAAAATTTGCTCTAGTTTTGATCTCCTACTCTCAGCAAACATCCACCATGAATCTCCATGGATTCAACTATAATCAGTATTTCCGATTCAGAAGAAATTGTTGAAATCAGTACTTCCGATGTCGAAGAATTTGTTGAAACTATTGATTTGACATCAGACAACAACGAATTGAAAATGCTTGGCTTGAATCACCGGTATCATCAGGGGGCCGGGCAGGGGCACCAGGGGACTGACCACCGGCGGCATGGAGCTGACATGGAGATGGTGTGTATGGTTGACACGTCAGGAACAAGAGCCCCTTTCTCCAATCATGATGAACTTTACACAGTATGCAGTTCACCATCAACGCCTTACGATTGTGATGTTTCTGATCAACCATTTGAGTCCATGCTTCCTGGATCTCGAACACAAACCACGCCTGTGTCGGCAACGAAGACGCTTGAACGCACATGTTCGAAAGAAGACTTTCTTGACGCACCAGACCATTTTGTGAAAAAGAAAAAGGATTCCAAGAAAAATGGTGACACACGAAAGAATGGAAAGAAAAAGATCAAGAGCGAACATCGTTTGAAGAAGAGGCACAGACACAACAGCAATTGGCAGTCATCTGACAGCGATTTTGATGAAGAGGTAAATCTTGTTTTAAAACCTTTTCGGTTTTGTTCAATCAAATCAACTAATCTAGCTAGTCAAATAAACTAAAATTATTATAATATTAATAGGGCCAATCCACTACTAAATAACTAAACCCAGGTAGTAACCATGGTAACAGTAACATCATAGTGCAGAGAAAGATTGGGTAGCAGTAAATCCTGGTTCATACTTCCTGCGAATGCGAAGCAAATGTTTGTTGCACAAATTCGCAACGAATAATTCACAGCAGTTGAGCTGTGCCCAACTCTTGCAAAACATTCACTGCGTAAACAGAGTTGTGACGTTAATTCACACCATATTTGCTTGGCATTCGCATCCGCAGGAGGTATGAACTGGGCTTTACTGGGGTGCTGTACTCCTTAAATTGGTTTGATATTGCGTTGTAGGGGCCTACTGTACTACCCAGCCCCACTTTTGTGGACAACTGCAGATGTCAAAATTACAATTTTATTTTACATCTGGGTTCAAGGTCAATCCATCCAGGTATCATTTGTTTTCTTTTTAGAGGACTACAACCGTGTGTTAAACTAAATCCAGTTAAATGGGGCGCTGTACTATTGACCATTAAAGACAAATTTCAAAGAAAAAATAAGGAGTACAGCGCCCCAGTAACTGGGTCTAGGCTAAACCCAGTAACTTGGGCGCTGTACTCCTTTTCCCCTCAAAATTTGTCATATGGTCTTACTAGGTAGTACGACTGATAACGCAAAATATTCTCAACAACAAAAAGGAGTACAGCGCCCCAGATACTGGGTCTAGGTCTAAGCCATTAAAGTATTAAGGAAAATCAATGTATTTGAATTACAAAACAGATTAAAGTACTTTCAGTTCGAAAATGGAATTTTTGTTTCCTAGTATATTTAAAACAATTGTTTTCCTTGCACATAACGCGCTATCAATTTCCAGTACCTCTTGCAGGCATAGCCATAATAAAATAGTTTAAGAATTATGTTCACTGTACAACTTAAGGCTGTAATACTAAAATGAGCACAATCTTGTTCACCCTCGTAGATTTGTTTCTTTCGGTACTAGAAAACATGCATTGCAGCTCGGACTCGGCACTGAAATTTCAAGCACCTTCCAGACACATGCAGTTTAGGGTGTTTATTTATCACGACAGACATCAAAATTTGTTTTAAAAAAAAAGACCACATTAAAATTATGGCAGAATCCCACTCGAGTCCAAGATTATTTACAAAGTTGGTCGACCCTGTGACTTTCTGTCAACAATAGGGTCTGACATTGTACAATAACCAATTCACTGCTCTGGGCTTGATCGAGGACGTCACCAAAAACTAAGAATAGATTTTGCCTATTTATAACTCATCATGATTTATCTTGAGGTGATAAATAAGGGAATCAATGTGTGGTGAAGAGGTTTTCAACTAGTGGTTTAATCCCAACGATTTCACAAAGAGTTAGGACTCGTCTTATCTCGTGTTAGGAAGAGTAACTCGTCTTTACTTAGGATTAATCTTAAGGTCTGCATGCTACAGTGCAGGGTTGGGACTCGTCCTAAGTCCTAAGATTAGTCTTAAGTCAGGAAGAGTTTTGTGAAATCGGCGGCTGGTTCTTGATAATTTACCGAGAGAGACAAAGTCGAGGTTAATTATAAAGAACCAGGCCTCGGCGGGTTTAAACCACTAGTTGAAAACCGATTCAACACACTTTGATTCCCATTCATAAATACCTTTTAGGTCAAAAACATCATCACTTTTTGGTCAAAAAGTAAAAAAAATGCAAAAATTATAATTTTTAAATGATTTCTTTCAACACAACACCCCTCCAGCTATGAAATGGTAGAGCCCTCAACTGCCCTCGCGTAAAGAACTCCTTATAAGGGAATGCTGTGGGCGTTGCGCGTATCACGTGATGTGGCAAGCAACTGTTTCAGCCGTTGCTTTCGACCAATAGGAATGAAGAAACTGTCTTATAAGAACAGGTGCAAGGTCGCGTGTCACGCTCATGAATTAACACTTTTTACCGTTCATTAACAAAAGGTTTATGCACACCCACGTGATGCGCTCTCCACCAATAGGAGTAGAGAAACTGTCTGGGGTATTTATGAATTGTAAATAATATTGTTATAAAGATTTGTATCGTGGGGTAGCATGCTTAGTTATTTAGATTGATAAACTGTTCAAAGATAAATCTTAGCTATTTTTTAAATTGGAATTGGCTGCAATGGCCCACACCAAACTGAAATGGCCAGGCTTGTCCTAAGCAAAATTCCCGTCTTAATCTCTTGGTAGTATTGCCTAAAAGTAACTCACCTCACCAAAGTTGGACCTTCCTAGCATTCACCTGCTCAGTTTCACCAAAAATGCGAATGAATGTTGGTGGCAAGTCAAACCACTACTGTCTGTAATGTGAAGGGCCAGTGAGGTAACTTACATTTATAGGTACATAAATAGGCTAGTGTGGAAGTAATTATTGACCAAATGTTACAAATATGTGTGAATCAGGAAAAGTTAAAATGGAAGTGTAGGGAAATACTTTTAAAATGAAACAATACCGCACTGGATTGGATTATGAAAAGTCAATCTGAGGTTTCATGGTGTATACAGCATTGTTTTAACTCTAGATACTATTGTGTGCATGCTATACAAAGTAATAATAAGCACATTCCAATTACACCATTTTCACAAAAAATTATACAATTGAAACTTTCATTCTACATGTAGTTTAAAGCATAATATTGGGTGTGCTCATAGAGTTATATAACTTAAGAACTAGAGGGCGCACTGGCCTATATGGGACCAGGCATGCGCGTAGGCGGCCATTTTCTTAGTTGACAAAACAGGCATCGCACAGCGTGTGTTTGTGCGGCCATTTTGTAAGTTGACAAAACAGCATTGCATACGTTCAATAAGCACAAACTCCAACGTGTACTTCATATTGAACGCGCGTACGCATGTACGCGCGTGTGTCTCCTTGCGATCCTGTCGCTCTTGGGCAAGAAGCTTCACCAGTGCGCCCTCTAGTTCTTATAAATAACTCTATGGTTGTGCTTCTGTACTTTTTGTTCCTATAAAAAAAAGCAGCTCTTTGAAATTTGGCCCTGGCACTGTGGTGACAATCACTAAAATCAGGCAAAAGAGACCTCCACATTTCTGCAGCTTTCCTTTTTTGTTATTAAATTTGTCTAAGTTCATGATTTGTTTGTAAACATTTAGAATTTTGTGTATGACAGTAGGGGCCTGTTCAGTTCAGCACATTCAGTTCAGCATAACTTGATTGCGTGGACATTGCATAAAATATTCTTTTGAGTGATCAATGCGGAGCCTGCATAAATTTGGACCAGACATGCCTTTAAGAATGACATCATGTTTGGTCTACACTTATCTGTGGTAACAAATGTAAAGTAGTTTGGGGGTACAGCAAATGGCATGGAGTTACTCAACAGTCGTGTTGTCTAAAGCTGAGTTGTTCAATGGAAGATTAATAATCGTGTGTACAAAACTACAAGTTTTTTAAGTGGAAAATATTGCAGTTTCAATCTAAATCGTCCTGTTGAATAATCGAGTGGACATTAGACCTCAAACCTGTAGATTAAATATGTGGCCCAGCCAAGATACAATAGCATGCTGTTATGGCACCACACTCCTTTCAAGCCATACATTGTACAACCAAAAGATTTCTGCATGGTTTGTTTGCAATGCCCACTCATATCCCTGTTTAAAACGGTACTCCTTCTACATGGGTGAAAGTTAGAGCCTTTTTTCAGCATTAATTCTTACCCCTGTAAATGCGGAACGTAAAGTAAACAATATACGTGACCCCCTAGCCTTTTATGACTGAACTTGACAATGCACACACACACAGTACACAATAACATTACCACACAGTTAAGCATCTAGGTTCATTGTTGCAGGTATGTACTATACTGTAGTTGTCTGGTCGATGATGATGGTGATAATATGCCAACAGACAATATTTTATTGTACACATTACACAAACATCGACAATAAACTGTCTGGGTACCAATGTGTGTCTCTTTTTAAAGCCATTGGACACTTTCGGTAAACAGTATTGTCCAAGGCTCACACTTCGTGTATCACAACTTATATAAATAACAAACCTGTGAAAATTTAGGCTCAATCGGTCATCGGAGTCGGGAGAAAATAACGGGAAAACCCACCCTTGTTTCTGCACATTTCGCTGTGTCATGATTTTTATAGTTTTAATTTTCAAAAAAAAGTAAAGCATTTCATGGAATAATATTTCAAGAGAAGTCTTTTACGATTACCTTCTGTAAACCCTGTAAGTTATTTGTAAATCTGTGAACTTTTTTGTTTGTTTTCTGTACCGAAAGTGTGTAATGGCTTTAAAAAGAACCAACTATGGTCATTGCGCACCAAGGTTTTTGTGAAATGATGTGCTTTGAACTAGCTGTGTTATAAAAGCTGTACATGTCATGTAGCGTACAGTGTTCAGGCAAGTGTAAATTTCATGCAAGTTATGTCCTCCACATGTATTTTACTACCCCATTCAAGTCTGACCTTACTGATATCCATTTCTGGTTCATTTTATAAATCAGCTAAAATCCAGTTATTCAAAGGTCAAAAGGAATTGATACAGAAAGTGCATCAAAGCTAATACAAAGTACATTTTAAACTGAACAAATAAACAAAACAAATAGTTATTTAGGTGAACAGTATTGCACAGTAGTAAAACATACAAAACAGTAAGAAATCTGCTGCTTGAAAAGACTCTAAAAAGTGTAAATTAAGAAATGGTGAGTCCATTAAAAAACACCACCTTGGGCTTATAATAATTAACAACTCTGTCTCTAAAAAGGGGCAATTTGTTAAAATTGATTTATAAAAAATGCGGCTGGGTCAACAGGAACTTGAACCAAAAATCAAATTTCATTTTCAAAAATCAAATTTCAGTTTAAAATTCAACTAATGAAAACAATGGACAAAATATAAATGCCTGGCTATTCCTCTTTCTGGATTGGCGCGCTATAGCCAACCTGTGCACCAAGTCATTACAAAGTCATTAGTGTTGAGCATGGTGTCATCCCATCCCATCCTATTGTGTCTTTATTGTATTATGGGAAGCTCATGAATTCTTTAGAGGATACAAAATCGAAGAAGTTTTCTATGTGCCAGGAAGCTTACTACACATTAACATTTTATTCAAAAGGAAGACAACACAATGACCTTTCCTTAAAAGTTACATCGAATTTATACACAATTTTAAATCAGCTCCCAAAATTATTTTAGCCTTTGAAAAAAACTTTCAAGGGTGGAGATATTAGTCCGGTATCTAGTTGTTTGGCTTATACCATAGGTCCTTTTGGTTGGTAAGCGGTTTGCAATCAGCTATTTTTTTTTTCTCAAAATAATTATATTAATTATAGCTTAGGGTGTATTGGATATAACCAGACCGTTTTTGTAGTACCGTTGTGAAGCTGCTCTTTTAAAAGAAATATACAGGTATTACACGTAGTTTGATCAAATGCCTTAGGCCTATTATTGTATATTTTTTTAATGAAGGAAATAAACAGAAAATAAACCACCCATATAGGCTAGCAAACCACATTATATTTCCCTCAGCCCTGGATAATTGATACGTATACAATTTAGCAACACGTACCAGTAATATGCGAGCATTTGTCACTCTGCGGCGGTGTGTATAAGAGATTGGTAGTTCAGTGAGCCAATGCAACGTGTCCTTATTATGATAATTTCTTTATTGGCACTCTGGCCCAATCACACAGGAAACTGGAAAGCTAGCGGTGACCATGGATGCATGCAAGCACGTGATAATCAGAAACGTAGAAATTGGGAATGTTCCAAATGAAATCTGTATTGTGGAACGTATGAAAAGATGTTTTGTACTTTGTATGCATTGTAAACATTAGTACGTGTATCATTTGAACTTTGATAGTTTCCATACATACTCACACTGCTCATGTTCAATGATCACACAATAAAAAACATCTTTTGCTGGATGCGGGTGCCAAGCATGCTTACCAAGACTTTGGAAATAAACTGTTTTTTAGGATCACTTAACTGGTGAGTACAAGTTCTAGTATATGTACCAATTTTTTGTTTTGTACTATAGTTTTTTTTGTTCTTTTTAAGCTGTTGAGTTTGTCCTGTCTGATTACCAGCGATTACAAACGCGACCGATCCAACTCGACTGATCCAAGGCAACGTGTCCCTTTAAAAATATTTTCCTATAGACATCTAGATCCCCTTTGCAAAATGAAATGGCCCGAGTACACTCACAAAGATGTTTCTTGGCCGGGGTTTGCATCCCTCATGCTGGAATGCAATAAAGAGGATGACAACATTCACACAGGAATAGGGCCTAGTAAATGGATGTAAAGTACGTCATATTGAAGGAAGTTGTTAGCCTGCCTACATGTGTCATGTACACTGTAGATATGCAGTTCTACATCCATGTAATGTCATTTTGGTCTGTCTGTAATGTGTATAAAAGATCATGTAAGATTAAACTACAATTTTGTTTTGTATGATTGAATTTCAACCCTAGATATTGATGAAGTTGTTGGTAAATCAGTTAAACTCTATTATTTATTTTATATCCAGAATCATTCATTCTGATGCTCTTTTGTTGGTTGAATTTAGAACCATCATTCTTGTACATGGAGGGAGGTATTAGAGAGGTTTCGCAACGTACGGATACACATTCATACAGATACCGATACGTCGACACTTTGTGTGTTCACGTGACGCGTATCCGCGACTACCGTATTTTGCATACACGTACCAACTGATACGGGAGCTCATACACGTCGTAGAAAAACGGATACTGTTTTGCAGACGTTTAGCTGTATTTTTGTCCCAGATGAAAAACATTTCCCAGGGAATTATTTTCACTGGTATCGTGCTTGCTATAGACAGAAAATTGTTAATCATTTGCAAGCAAAACGATGAAAAAACTAGGTCACTTCAGAGGGAGCTGTTTCTCACAATGTTTTATACCATCAACCTCTCCCCATTACTTGTTACAAAGTAAGGTTGTATGCCAATAATTATTTTGAGTAATTACCAATAGTGTCCACTGCTCTAATAGAGGAAAAGAAATGTGAACATTTGTTGTGTCATGGCTTAACTATGACTACATTGTTTATTTCACTAAAATAAAATAAAAATACATTGGAAATTTAATTAGAAAATTATAAATTCAATCCTGAAACTGTTCCTGATTTAACCAGCAGGAAGTGGTTAAAATGTTTCATTTGTACAGTCTTGGACAACTTTTGAGCTGTATGCTGATTTCCTTGTTTCTTGTTTCTCAGCTGTACCATTGAAATCTGAAATACACAAAGTCTTGTTCTGCCTAGATTTGTAGTATCTTTTGACAAACTGCAGCATGCATGTGACACAAAGTTTAAAATGTGGTTTTATGAACCTTCCCAGACCCTACCCATTTCGTCTGTCACTGACAATAACAATCATTCTGTGAATGCAATTGAATTGTACATTGATTTGACTTGCACACACAGAAGGTTGAATTGTACCCCAACCTAATTGTTAAGGCCCAACCCCTTGCACCAAGAGTATACCCAACACTGTGTGCAGTGGCCACCACTGGCCCACCAGAGCATTAACATTCTAATAGATTGTGACCCTCCCCAACAACTAGACCTGAAACTCCCTTGTGACCATTAACCTGTTCAAATTACCCCCTGTTAGTCTAACTCCCTTGTGACCATTAACCTGTTCAAATTACCCCCTGTTAGTCTTGAAAGGCATACCTTAGTATAGAACTTCCACAAACTGCAACAGAAACTCTCAATCTAGCATCATATCCTTTACAACTTATCAAAGATCAACAGAAATTAACATTATGTCCACAGACTTACATTAAAATTATAATTCAGTCTGAAGATAATGGTAGTAGAAAGCTTCCCTTAAAATATTAGCCTACTAGCTTAAGTGCTGTAGTTTTTGAGAAATGCAGAGTAAAACAATGTCAGGAAAATACATTTTACATGCTAAAATAATTTTTGTTTTCTGAGCTAAATATTTTTGTGACTTGTTACTCATTTCATTAAAACTACAGCACCTCAGCAAGTAGTATTTTAAGGGAAGCCTTCTACCACCATTATCTTCAAACAGTGGACGTTGTGTTTTGTTATTCCTACAAAAAAGTACCCAGACCCTTTAAGTTGTGAACACAAAGGACTATTCTAAAATGAGGGTTATAGAGAGTTCATACGTGCCTTCAATTCTCTACCAGTACAAGGATGTACATGTACTATAACATATTCAATTGCCATGGACAAAATCACTATTGGGTGCTATTCTCATGCATATGTCTTGAAGCACATTTAAATGTTTTCAAGGAGAATTTTGTAAGTGGTGTTTTAGATTTTTTGTTGCAATTTGTGCGAGGTGCACTCCTTAATTTCAATGAAATGTATGCTTTGGCTGTAAGCAACATAGTTAAGTCCCAAGTCCCCAAAATTCAGACACCACACAGCAAGCTCTCTGTACATAAAAAAGGCCCACAATTTAACATGTGATTACTTTTTCAGAACAATTTCTTAAAAATTACCCCAAACTTATTACAATAACTTGACATGTCGTTTGATTCAACAAGGTGTGTATTTCCAGCTGTAGCCTGTGATGCTACAGATCGTCGTTTTACTTAAGTTCAGGAATATTTTACTCAGCAATGAGACGCACCAAATTAATTGTAAAACTTTCTTTATTGTTCTTGATCCGCTGGTAGAATTACTTTATAATTACTGTGACGAATAAACTTTGATTTGACGATTGAGTTCTGATTGTATACAAGATTACTAATTAGTGTTGACGGTTGACTGGCGAAATAGAGGTGGCAATTAACTTACTGGATGGCGGTAGTATTATACTGGTAGGTTGACGATAATTACTTTGATTAGATGGCGGTAGTTGGTGGTTGGTACTGTAGTCTAGTGATTGGTGATTTGGTGGATTGGTGGTGGTTCAACTAAAATATATAAAGAGAAAATAACAAATTGCAATAAATACATGAACCAAGGCCATACTTTGACTTAATCTATATAATCAATTAGGACTATAATCAATGGCATCAATAACGCATACATGAACGTATAATACAGAGCAACGTGCCTACGTACATGTCATGTACAAACTTGTACACGAGTGTAATTTCCACTTGACAAAAAACCTTAGTTTTGCATAACAAAATACTTCCAAATTACTCAATATACTCAATAACAATGCTAAAATAAAATGAGAACACTCACTTTGCTGAGCTGCCTAGGTTTTGTGGCAACAGATGTCTCAAAAAATAATGGGTCTTGCCCTATATCTTGGCAATTTGCTGATGTCAATTGTACGACAAAAATAAATGTGATGAAAAATCGCGCCCTCTATTGACTTTTGAAAAAAGGCGAGGCGCTGCACAAAAAAAAGGTAAACAAAAAGAATATTCTGGCGGCTACACCAGCTATATTTTTGTTGGTTGTTTTTGTTACCTCTGTGGCTTTCCAGTTGACCTGTCTTCATATAACAATTTTTTTTCAATATTTTGTTTTTGTACTGAAAAAGTGAATAGTTATATGATATTTCCAGGGTAGTATTTTTTTATTTCTTTTTTTACCTCTGTGGCCTTCATGACCCTTTTTAAATTTTGACTTTTTGTTTATTGTCAGAAAGTGAATGTGTGATGAAGATGAATAATTTTCAATACTTTAATGATTTTCATTATGGAAATGATAATGTGTTGCATTGTATGATACATCATCACATAAACCATGGAGGAATTCCTCCATCCATAAACTATCATGCAGTACTAAACACATAACTTTGACAACACCTGGTTTTCGTTTGATTGCACTGTCAAACTAATCATTTGGCAGCTTTTCGGAAAAGTTTGAATACATGGGTCAAATCAACCAAGAAGTTCCTTGACCTCTTGGACCTTTTTGGTTCAAATTTTATAATAATTGTTTTTAGTGAGATACATGTCTTGGCTAACAAATTTTTAGATTAGCGATACCTCGCAATAAAAACATTCCTCAAATGTCTTAAGAGTCAGTTCAGGTAAATAATTGACATAGTTGCTCACGGTCAAAAAATGAATTTTTTTTATACTTTGTGGGTGGAAGGGCCTTGGGGTGCAAGTAAACAAAATTGCATTTTCAATTCTATATATAGCCCGTTGCCATGGTTACGGCTCATTTTGTTTTTTGGCCATTTTAGGCCGATTTTGGGGTCTGAAAAACTGGTTTTAGCTCATATTTACAACTCCACCCCACCAAAATGCAAAATTATTTCAAAAAACCTTTTATATCACTACAAAGTATCATCCTTGGACTTCCTTGAGAAAAAAAATTATTGCTTTAAATATCACCCTTGTGCTATTTTTGCATCATGCATTACAGTATGTTTTTTGAACTTGCAAAATCGACATTTTTACCCTATTTTTGGACCCCAAAATGTCAACTTGCCAGGGGTCTCAGAAAATTTTCCTTTCGGCTGTGATTAGGGCCAACATTGGTCTTTCCATATCTGGTGTCAAAAACTTGGGCAATTGTATCCTGTTGTGACAGTACTGCCTCAAAAACTAGACTTTTTTCCAAAAAACGTGAAAAATGCCTTTTTAAGGGTCTTTTCACATATTATCGACATACGTGTCCATGGTATAACGTCCGTCGATATATCGAAAATACTCAAAAACTCGATATTTTTTTGACATCGAAATCGCCGATGTCACTTTTATAATCATATCTTAATATCGGATTTTCGATATATATCGAAAATTTCGATGTTTTGAAAATTTCGATGTTCCTAAATGATATCGAAAATACCAAAAGAGTGTCCGATTATTTAAAAGAAATCTGTGTTTGAGTATTAGAAAAGCCGTCGTCGTTATGTAGTTTCATCATTTTGAGTTGCCCTATTAAATAAAATACGTTTTACAACCAAGTATGTCTGCATGTTCTTTGTGTTTTCGCCATCAGCCGCCGGCCCGCCGCAGAAGTTCACGACCCCGCGGCGAGCACACGGTAAAACCTCAAAAGAAACCGCTGCTGCTGCCCTAACCTATTGGCTGTTTAAGATGCAACTTCCCTCGGCATGTGATCAAAATCAATGCGTCTTCATCACAGCATTATTGACTTTGCAAAAATACCCCGCAAAAACTTCCCCGAATTAACAAGACAAAACAAAACAAGGAAGAAAACAATCTTACGTTATACAGTAAAATAATCTTTCTATCAATCCAAGGTATCGTAATGGCGTCATTTTGGTCAAATAAAGCCTACACGTTGTGTTGTTTTCGGTAAACAAGCTAACATTTCCGAGGAACTATATGCTTGGCAGACCACGCTGTCGGCGGCTATTGCGTGCGTACCAGCGAAGACTATGCTGTTGTACGGTTTAAGCCTGCACACCAGCGTGTATGGTTATTGCAATTCGGGGGGAAAACCCGTTTGCCCAAGCATGCGCAGATACATGCAGTCTTTGGTCAAGGCTATTGTGATCGCTGAGTGGTAGGTCTGTGTTTTGCGGGACTTTCTAGTGATTTTTTTTCGATGATTATCTCAACCATTTTCAACCGTAAAAAGAAGGTAGTCCGCGCGCCCGTCGGACAACTTGATTGACACTTCTACGTCAATGCATCGGCAACTGACACCTTAATGTCGGCGAGTCACGCAACTCACAAAGGCTCTGTGTCATTTTGAGACGGCCAATCATGGCCAATCACGAATCGAGAATTGTGGTGAGCGTCCACCAATTGGCCAAGCCAGCGGTAGCGGCGATTACTTTGTTGTAAAACCAGAAATAATCGGGGCGGGACTACGCAATCTGAAATTGTTTGGACTACAAACAAGTTCGGGGGATCAGTCTATCAGTCTAACTGTCAGTCTATGGTATATATATTTCTACCTCCGTGAGTATACCAAGTGCTGTTTTTAGGCTTCCATCTTGCGCGCGGGAAATACTCGATATATCGAGTATACTCGATATTAAATTTTCGATATATCGGTTATGGGAAAAAACCGACATCGACGGACGTTACCATGGTAAAAAAAAAAGGAATATTTTTCTTATACTTTGTGTATGGTAGGGACTTGGGGTCCAAAAAAACAGCATTTACATTTCAAATCATAATTTAACACGTTGCCATGGTAACAGTTCGTTTGTGTTTAGGCCACTTTAGGCCGATTTTGGGGTCTGAAAAACTTTTTTTTAAGTTAATATTTACAACTCCACCCCACCAAAAAACAAAAATATTTCATAAAACCTTTTACATCACTACAAAGTATCATCCTTGGCTTTAGTTGAGACAAAAAATATTGCTATAAATTTTACCCTTGTGCTATTTTTAGAACGTGCATTAGAATATGTTTTTTTGAACTTGCAAAATCAACATTTTTACCATATTTTTTGCCCTCAAAATTTTATTTTTTCAGGGGTCTCTGAATATTTTCCTTTCGGGTTTGATCAGGGCCAAAATTTGTCTTTTTATTTCTGGTAAGAAAAACTTGGGCAAGTGTATCCTGATGTTAACAGTACTGTCTCCAAAATAGACTTTTTTCCCCAAACAGAACAATGCATTTTGAATTGTTTTTTCTTCATATTGAATTTATAACATTAAAAAGTAATAATTCTATCAATCTTGCAGCTTTTCCTAAGCACTCTATAGGCTTAGTGGATTACCCAACATTGATCAGGAACTGTTGATGACCTTAATTTTAGAATTTGCCCGGCCCAGCCCCAATCATATTTCTTGACATTGCATAAAACAATGTTTTGTGAATAGCGCCTCTTTTTTTGAAAGTGTTCCCTTTCGGTTGTTATTGGTATTTTCATGTCTTCTGGGTAGAAACACTGTGTTTATTGTATCTTGTTGTGACTGATCATAGTAATTTTTCCAAAAACAATTCATGCTTGTGTAAAATCTGGCACTGTTTCCATGCCCTTTGAGTAATGAATACAAAGTTTTTATTTAAACATAATGGTATCCAACCAAACCATAACCAATGCTTTGCCACTGAGAGTTCTTGATTTGGCTACTTTACCTATTGTACAGGTATGATTCCCATTGCAAGTACGATGAGCATTCTTTACAAGTTGTCTTTAATACAGGGCCTACTCTCCTTGGTCCCTGCCTGCTACCAAATGTAAAACTTTTCATAGAGATAGAGATCATAAACAATGTAGTTTCTGTGCTTGAGGCAGATGGTTTTGAGCATCCAATCATGTCCAACACAAATGTGGGAAATTAAAAAGCCCGCTTAAAAGTGTTGGAAAAGTTTGCCAAGATCTTATTAAAAACAATGATACTAACGATTTGCAAGATGAGCGTAAGAGATCATTTAAAAGGAACACGTTGCCTGGCATCGGTCAAGTTGGTATTTGAAATGCGTTTGTAACCGCTTGTTATAAAATGCATGGTTAGAAAGATGTTTTTGAGTGATACTTGTGTGGATCATTATATTCTACTTTTAAAATATCTTTCTAATCATATGCATTTTGTAATAAACGTTTACAAACGCTTTTCAAAGACCAACTCGACCGATCCAAGGCAACGTGTTCCTTTAATGGAACAACATTGAAAGAAGTTGTAAATACTTGCACCTGCTCAACATAAATAAGTAAGATGCATTTGCAGTGACAAAAGTTTATTCAGGCTAGTTTGATTATTTTTTCCATTCACTATCTTACTAGTTCATAATTATTATATATGTCTCTGAGAACGATCAACCAAAAACATTGTCAAACATTACCTGCTGAATTGTTTATCACGTTAAATAAACCAACTCTTTTATTGTTTGCAACAGTACAATTGAAAGGAACCCCACCATGGATGGGGGAACTGCTTACAGAAGGCTAAAGCAGGTGAATGGCCATTTAGATACTTTGGACACAGTACTTGCTCACTTTTAGAGCCTCTTTGTTCTGATAGGGATGAAAATGTTTAGTTTGGTAGCGGGCAGGGGACCAAGAAGACTGTTATAAGGCCATGTATAGACAAGAATAGTAAAGAATGCTCATCGCACTACTTCTCTTCTTGCAATGTGAATCATACCTGTACAACTAGGTAAAGTAGTCATGACAAAACAAGAACTCTCAGTGGCAAAGCATGGTTGTAAACTTTTTATATGTTACTTAAAGAGCATGGAAACAGTGCCATATTTTTTTTACAAGCATGCTCGTTTTTGTTTTTTATCAATTCAAACTAAGGGATAACTTCAAAATGCATTTTTATTGTTTTTGGAAAAATTACCATGTTTGAGGCAGAAGTGTCACAACAGGATACAATAAACGAAAGTGTTTCTCCCCAGCAGACATGCAAACCATAATGATAGCCCAATCACAACCAAAAGGGAAATATTCTGAGAACCAATAAACAATTAAGACAATACAAACTTTCTTTATGTGCAAGGGGAATTAAAAAATGTGACTTTCAAAAAAGAGGCGCTGTTCACAAAACTTTGTTTTTTTTATGCAATGTCAAGAAATATGATTGGGCCGAGTCGGGGCGGGGCAAATTCTAAGATTTAGGTCATCAACAAGTCCTGATCAATGTTTGGTTATGCACTAAGCCTACAGAGTGCTTATGAAAAGCTGCCAGATTGATGGAATTATTACTAACTTCTTCATGTTATAAATTCAAAATGAAGCAAATATTTCAAAATGAATTTCTCTATGTTTTCGGGGAAAAGGGTTTATTTTTGAGACAGTTCTGTTACATCAGGATACAATTGCCCGAGTTTTTCTTACCAGAAATAAAAAGACAAATTGTGGCCCTAATCAGAACCGAAAGGAAAATATTCTGAGACCCCTGAAAAAATGAAATTTTGAGGGCAAAAAGTATGGTAAAAATGTTGATTTTGCAAGTTCAAAAAAACATATTCTAATGCACGTTCTAAAAATAGCACAAGGGTAAAATTTATAGCAATATTTTTTTGTCTCAAGTAAAGCCAAGGATGATACTTTGTAGTGATGTAAAAGGTTTTATGAAATATTTTTGTTTTTTGGTGGGGTGGAGTTGTAAATATTAACAACAAAAAAAGTTTTTCAGACCCCCAAATCGGCCTAAAGTGGCCTAAACACAAATTAACTGTTACCATGGCAACGTGTTATATTATGATTTGAAATGTAAATGCTGTTTATTTGGACCCCAAGTCCCTACCATCCACAAAGTATAAGAAAAATATTCCTTTTTTTTTACCATGATATTAAAAAGGCATTTTTCACGTTTTTTGGAAAAAAGTCTAGTTTTGAGGCAGTACTGTCACAACAGGATACAATTGCCCAAGTTTTTGACACCAGATATGGAAAGACCAATGTTGGCGCTAATCACAGCCGAAAGGAAAATTTTCTGAGACCCCTGGCAAGTTGACATTTTGGGGTCCAAAAATAGGGTAAAAATGTTGATTTTGCAAGTTCTAAAAACATACTGTAATGCATGATGCAAAAATAGCACAAGGGTGATATTTAAAGCAATAATTTTTTTTCTTAAGGAAGGCCAAGGATGATACTTTGTAGTGATATAAAAGGTTTTTTGAAATAATTTTGCATTTTGGTGGGGTGGAGTTGTAAATATGAGCTAAAAACCAGTTTTTCAGACCCCAAAATCGGTCTAAAATGGCCAAAAAACAAAATGAGCCGTAACCATGGCAACGGGCTATATATAGAATTGAAAATGCAATTTTGTTTACTTGCACCCCAAGGCCCTTCCACCCACAAAGTATAAAAAAAATTCATTTTTTGACCGTGAGCAACTATGTCAATTATTTACCTGAACTGACTCTTAAGAAGTAAAGCCCTTACAGAACTGAATTTTGTGCATCTTGAAGCCCAATACATCAATACATCAATACGTACTTTAAACTTGTGTTAAAAAATTTCTCCTAAAACAAACCAGATTTTTTTAAAACCATGATTAAATATAGTTTCCTTTGCTGTAAATGTGGTGATGGGCACTTTAACCGCTTCTGAGCATTGAGCTATCATATGTACATGTCACAGTCGTCACAGCACTGTTTGTACATGTGGTTACACACTCAGTACAAGCTTTAGGGAATTTCCCAGATGTAAATTGTGAAATGTGAAGTGATGCAACTTTGGCTTATTCTGGGGGAATTTCCAACCAGGAATTTGAGGTGATCAAAGTGCAATCTCGGTCAGATAAAAAGTTGTTTACTGACGGGAAGAAAAGGTCAAATTGGGGGGGGGGGGGGCACTTTAAGCCATAGTTCAAATAGGGTATAATTTATTATGGAGACAAAATTAATGCTGAACTAATTTTAATTAAACTAATTTTAAATAAAATGAACTTACATGTAAGTTGAAGAAATTTTGATGAAAAATTCAGACAGTTTTATACTTTTTATCACCATTCAAATACAATTCCATATTCACTGCATAGCTGAAAAAATTAAGGTAATTAGTTTATAAAGTGTGTCTTTGTCTGTCTAGACAACTTCACTCACGTTACGGGCTTTGCATCAATGCCAGATCAGGCTTTGTGGATTTGAGCCCTTTGAGCTCAGAAGTTGGCAGCTGAGCTTGCACTGAGCACTTGCACTGATGGACTACCATCAAACGACAGACAATAATAATAATAAGAAGTAAATAGACGATGTGACCTATGTTTACATTCAAACTGCCCTCTGTTGACAAAACACTGTATACGTCATGTTTTGCGGGGCAAAAAGGCGCGTAGTCATGATAAGATTGCATACACCTTCTAGCTGGCTGCCAAAACACAAAGGATTTGCCTGGCGGTATGTGCACGAATCATGTTATGGTTTTCGAGTGACGTCAGAGGTCACATTGTCTATAGCGCATTTCAGTACTGCAAGTACTCTCAGGGGCTTTACAAAACAAATAAACAATACATTTCAATCCGTATTTGTCACACAGTGCTCTAAATGAATAACAGTTAATTTGATAGGAAGAACAAAGGCTTTATCTCTGCATTTGTTTTGTTTGGTTCACAGATATCACCCAAAAAGCCCAGTTTTGCGAGACGCCACATGAGATCCCCTCAAGGGAAGCCTGCAGCTATGGTGTCGCTGTCCAGACCAGTCAGTAGCTTCCCAAGCTCTCTCTGTCTAGAGTTTGACAGCATCAACCATGGGTATACTACTGAGAAATTCTCTGATGACTCCGACCTTCAGGATACTTCTTCTTTCTTGTGTCAGGCCAAGAGACCGGCTTCTCCAATGCTGGTAGAGCGATACTCCTCTCCAAAAGGAGAAAAACGACCCATCAACCATCTAGATGACCAAAGCTTTCATGGAACACCAGTAAAGAAGCCCAAACTTGCAGTCTCCCACCAACATTCACTTGATAAATGCAGCCCTGCAGACCTCCCTAAATCAGCCTTAAAGGAAACCACCACTTTGATGAACATCAGAAAAACATTCTTGAGCTTGTCAGATTTCTCCAATAGTGATGAAGACTTTGAACCTCTTGATAAACGAGTCATGCAGACCCCATCGAAGCAGAGCTGGCTAAAGAGACCATCGCCCAGTAAGTGCAAAGGTTCTGGTTTACCAAGACTGTATAGGAGAGAAGAAAAGTTTGTAGGGGTTCCCATTCACATCCAAGTAAAGGAGTCAAATTGTGAAATTCAAAATAGCGAGAAGCCAGCATTAGCTGATGGGAAGGATCCTACAATTCAAACTGGAGTTTCAGAGCCTAGTTGTGTCTTGCCATTTTGTCAACGGCAGAGAGACTTAGTTGAAGCAGTAATGGAAGAGGACTTTAATGACGAAGCTATCTCTTTCATTCGGGACTTCACCACCCTTCACCGTGGGGCTCCTGAGGAGTACATGATGTACCTTTTGAAAGACGTGATGCTAGCTGATAAGATGGAGACTTCCACTGTCCTGAATGCCTATGGTGCACTGATGCATATCCAGAACCTACATCCCGCTTCTGCTGCCACTTTTTCTCTTGATTGGGACCTGGTCACTTCTGTTATCAAGAGACTTTCCTTGCAAACAGAAACCTTGGATAACCCTCAACTCGCTTATGTTCTAGCCTTTCAATTTATTGTTCATGTTGTCATGGAAGATTTTCAAAACATGCAAACGAACAACACGCCTATAAAGTCATTTTCCCATGATCTTCTGTCCACTGACAAATGCCTTGGTCACGTGAGGGATATAATAGAGTGGATTTGTCAAATTATCAAGAAGAAGTTCAAGAAGAAAACACCATCAGCATCCCCACCAGCTCCTTCGAAACCTGACCAGGCAGAAGACAGGAATATATTTGCGATCTTCCAGCAGATTGCGGAGCCAAGTGACGAGAGCTCCAGACCAGCAGCAGCAATTCCTAGTATGGGGTCCTCACAAACTGTGGGTTGTGGGAGTTACTACACTGTGTTAAAACTGCTTCAGAAATTGCTGGTCCTGAGTTTTGCTGAAGGCAAAAGCATCAGTGCTCTGAGGATTGCTGAAGAGTTCGTCTACCCTTATCTCTACATTCCAAGTTTGGACCAAAGAAAACTTTGCCTTCAAGTAAGTTACCTTGCAAAAGAAATAGTTGTGTTCAATGCCTAATGATACTTCTGAAGTTCCTTTCATGAAGTGAATTTTTAAGTATGTAGTTTGATATACACGCACATAGTGTTCAGGCACTTTAATCATCCATTACTTTGAAATTATCTTGACTCAAATACTGAAATATTTTGTACAGTAGAACAGGTTGCTAGTTCATAACCCACTGACCCATGATGTCTAATGATTGTCCTGAATTCACACAGACTTTTTGTTGCTATAAACATTTGTTAACAATCCACAAGTAAAATGAAGGAGCTTGTTGAAACCTAGCCCAGAACTTCAGTCTCAAGATATATTTCCACTTGGATTAAAACAGTTTCATTGACAATTTGCATAAATAATTACTCAGTCATGTAAAATGATGTACAACCAATGCCTTAACGCTTGATGCCAAAATACGGAGCTACATAGCAACTAAGTAAGATTTATGCAAAACCTTTGATACCATATTTAACATTGGTTATTTTCCCCGTATTTTTCAATATAGACCCTAACCTGTGACCCAGTGAGGGCAAAGGCCATTGAGCTGCTGCTTGAAAATCTTTGTGATGCAAGTGCAAGAGAAGAGCAGCAAGGCGTGTTAACTGTTCGAAAGATCGTTGAATGTCATTTCCGATCAAGACCAATGAGAGTGAGCGAGTTTGTAGAGGTGGAGGCCGACACCATGGAAGGGGGCGCTGCAGGAAACAAGATTATCCGAGAGGAACGAATGGCAGAGTGTGAGGAGCTTGCAATGTTACTCTTCTTCCTCTTGCAGAGCTACATCAGGACTAAGAGAGGTAAATTAGGTTGCTAATAAGGAAAGAGAAAATCTAAAAGGTTGTGTGTGCCACGGAACTGAAAAGCTCGGGTGTGGACCAACCACAATTAAAAAGTGGGTTTTAAAGCAAAATGAGATGTTGATCCAAATGCTCTACATTGAAAATGGACGGTGAAATGTGGATTAGATAGAATGTAAAATTTGAATAAGATTGAGATTGAAATGTGGATTAGATGGGAGTTGGAATGTGGATTAATTGGAACGTGAAAAGTGGATAGAAAGTGAAAAGTAGATTGGATGGAAGGTGAAATGTGGATTAGATAGAAAGTGAAATGTGGATTAGATAGAAGGTTAAATGTGGATTAGATAGAAGGTGAAATGTGGATTAGATAGAAGGTGAAATGTGGATTAGATAGAAGGTTAAATGTGGATTAGATAGAAGGTTAAATGTGGATTAGATAGAAGGTGAAATGTGGATTAGATAGAAAGTGAAATGTGGATTAGATAGAAGGTTAAATGTGGATTAGATAGAAGGTGAAATGTGGATTAGATAGAAAGTGAAATGTGGATTAGATAGAAGGTTAAATGTGGATTAGATAGAAGGTTAAATGTGGATTAGATAGAAGGTGAAATGTGGATTAGATAGAAGGTGAAATGTGGATTAGATAGATTAGAAGGTTAAACAAGGTTCAACTCCTTGAAAACAAGGGTGTTATCTCAGAACAAGCCCAACTCATTTAGACATTAGTCAATACATTTTGTTACCGCATACCTTTCCATATCGTTTATTTTTTATCTCATGAAAAATCTTTAATTGTTTTGGATGGAGCAGGCAGGCAGTTAGGTAATGATAACTATAGACACTGAAGATATTCATTTAAGGTTAGAATTGTCTATCTCCCTGGTTAAACCCAAAAATTAGGAAAAGCACCGCCAGGTAATAAAGTAAAGAAAATGTCCTAGTTAAGTTGGAGTACATGTATTAAAGGAACGTTGCCTTGGATCGGACGAGTTGGTCTATAAAAAGCGTTTGTAATCGTTTTTTATAAAATGCATATGGTTGGAAAGATGTTTTAAAAGTAGAATACAATGATCCACACAAGTTTGCCTCAAAATTGCGTGGTTTTCCTTTTACTGTGCGAACTAACACGATCGGTCATTTATGGGAGTCAAAAATTGACTCCCATAAATGGCCAACCGTGTAAAATGAAAACCGTGCAAATTTGAGTGATACTTGTGTGGATCATTATATTCTACTTTTAAAACATCTTTCTAATCATAATGCATTTCATAACAAACAGTTTCAAATGCTTTTCGTAGATCAACTCTTCTGATCCAAGGCAGTGTGTTCCTTTAAAAGAAGTGCCTTTGTAGAGGACATACTGAATGTACAAGCTTAAATTGTGATATTACCAGCATGCATTTTAAAGGCACATCAATTGTTATTGCCTAATATGCTACTCTGGAATTTCCACTTTGTATTAGAAGCTTTGTTACACCTCTATTGTTCCACCTCCATGACTCACTACATCAGTGGTTCAGTAACATTGACTACGGCCAAGTGCAAAAAATAACTTGTCTCTCTTCCCATACACGCTGGCTTTTTAAATTGTACAAATATTTTGTGGGTTTTTATTTTAATTAAGTTTGTTCTCAGCAAAGCATCCAGCTCTTAGTGTCAGAAGCGTAGTGGAGTGTGTTCTAGGGTTGAAGATGACTGAAGAAATACTCTGTCTGAGACAAAAAAGGTTAGGGCCCAATTTCAGAAGAAAAAAAACTACTTGACACATTTCTTTGCTAAGCAAACATTTAGTGGGGCACCAGCACCAGTCACAGCAATGTAAACTTCAAATTTTGGCTGGTAAACTTTCTCTGTTAAAAGCCATTGGACACTTTCGGTAAACAGTATTGTCCAAAAGCCCACACTTCTTGTATCACATAAAATAACAAACCTGTGAAAATTTAGGCTCAATCGGTCATCAGAGTCGGGAGAAAATAACGGGGAAACCCACCCTTGTGTCCGCACGTTCTGCATGTCATGAAATGTGTTTAAAATAAATCCATAATTCTCGATATCGAGAATTGATAATTGTTTAATTTTTTAGAAAGTAAAGCATTTCATGAAATAATATTTTAAGAGATGTCTTTCACCATTACCTTCTGTAAACCCTGTCAGTTATTTGGTGAACTTTTTTTTTCTTTTTCCAATGGCTATTAGCAGAGCAGTGCTTAGCAAGTTTTTGTGCTTTCAGACTTTTTGAAATTAGGCCCCGATCGTGATTGATTATAAAACAAGGTGACTTGTTGTATCCATACAATTCAGAGGTGCTGGGCCAGCTAGGTCGTACTACATGTAGTTACAAGCATGGAGCTATAGCTCCATGGTAAAGGTATGTGAGAGGCGAGGGGCTTGGCTTTGACTAATCTTGGAGGTAGACATTTCTAAGTAAGATTTTGGTGGTGGGGGATTCTTGATAAAGAACTGATGTCACAGAGAAGTACATGCAACACAAGATTGGTGACATCATTTCCAAGTAAAATGTTGGCCTTGCATTTTGGTTGGATCATGGATGTTTTAACTAAGGGGGAAGGGCTAGGTAGATGGTGTAGTGGTCAACAGTAGGAGTAATAGAGTCAGTACTGGGGGACCTTGAGGTCATAGCCTAGGAATGTGTGTGGTGTTTAGTGAGAAATGGGAGTAAGCCTTGAAAAGACCATGAAAAGACAGGGGATATGGGCCAACTGCTTCCAAATCTTCCATACAGTGTATTATGGGCTTCCTACTTCCTTTTTTTCCCAGAAGGAAGACAAACATGTTGTTTGTTTTACTTGGCTGTAATAAATGGGTGTTGTTGAGTCTGTTACTCTTGCATGCAGTATGCACTAAGCTGTAGGTCTAAAAACCACAGCTGTAAACTAACACTGGAAAGAGCTGGATTTGGGTAAATAAGAAGATTGTAATTGCAACTAAATGTAGTTTGATACTTGGCTGATGCAATAGCAACACACCAGATATTCCAAGCTCTGAGACATAATTAGTTCATTGCAAAGTCATAGAGAAATGGAGCTAAAGCATAAAGTTATATAAAAGAAAAAAAGATCGCACTGGCCTATATACACGCCCCGTATGCGCGCAGGCGGCCATTTTCTAAGTTGAACAAACAGGCATTGCTTAGCGTGTATTTGTGCGGCCATTTTGTAAGTTGACAAAACAGTACTGCGTCAGCTTTCAATAAACACAAACTCCAACATATTCCTCATATTCAACGCGCGTGCAGAATGGCGCGTGTGTCTCCTTGCGGTCCCGTCGCGTTTGTGCACGAATATATAAGAATCTATGAGCTAAAGTCAACTTATAAACTGACTAAAGCCTGGTTTATACTTCCCGTGAATGTGATACAAATGTTGATGCCACAAGTTTGCAACGAATAAGTCGGGAAGGATTGCTCAACTGCTAAAGAATATTTGCAACGAAAACGGGCTGTGGTGTCAAAGTTCAAATTGCATTCACTGGAAGTATGAACCTTGGCCCAATTTAATGGAGCTGCTAGTGCTAAGCACAAAAATTTGCTTAGCATGAAATGTTTGCCTTAATAAAAACAGGATTTCCCAATCAAATTTCTACGTGATTTTCAAAAGCAAACAACAGCTGAATACCAGCAGTAGCAGAAGCAAATGCACCAAACAGATATTTTGTTAGTAATCTGCTTTTTATCAAGGAAGAAGTTTCATGCTAAGCAACTTTTCATTCTTAGCAGCTCTATTAAATTAGACCTAGGCATCAGTAGTAATATTAGAGATAATTCTCATAATATGATTATTTTTCCTATTTTTTACAGCAAGATACCATTCAACATCCAGCCACAGTCAATCCCACGATTCACAGAACACCACCAACTCCCAGAATTGCCATCCATCAGAGAGCTCTTCAATCGAGCATTGGTTGAGTGCGGATGATCGAGAGTGTCTATGGCAGATGGGAGATCATGTTGAAGCACTTGGGGGCCATCTACGATGCCACTGTGACCGACTCACACCTAGGACTAAACTCTATCTTGCTCAGATAGAATGTTTGAGAGAGATGGCATGCTGATAGGAATGAGACCGGCTGGGCTAGCCACCAAACACTGGTTAAACTCAGACAGTGACTGTTGTAATAGCAGCTTAAGTGTATGTTACTTGATCCCTGCCAAACAATGCAAACAACTCTGAGAGGATATGCCTATGTACATATTTGAGAGCAAATTGGAGACAAAGTTGATCGCTGCACAAAGAAATAATATATGTAAGGCATCTCTCGGAAGTCTGCTCTAGTTATCGAACTATTTACAAGAATTGATTTTCATCTTAGTTTTGGGGTTACTTTTCAATTTATTTTAGTTTTTTTAATAGTTTTGTACAATCTTAATTCATGAAAAAGGGTACTTTTTTTTATACAATTTTTGAAATTGACTGATTCTCCTTTGTAAGTAGCTCTATGACTGAGTATGAAATGAGCCCCAACCTAATCCTTAAAGGCAAAGTATACCTTTTTCATTTAAAAGTGTGGAAGCATTTTTGAGATATCGCAGAAAATCCAGAGCAAATAATTATGTCCACCTGGTAAGAATAATCCCTAATGGGTGTGTACATCTCAGATTCAAATTTAGGGGCATAACAACTGATGTCTTTTTACATAACCTCATTACTTCACAGTGAAATGATTCTCAAATTGCTTTACACTATCAAAAGCTGACTGTAGGCTTCTAATCAAAAGTTTTTATTGTCACTTATTTTAAGAGCGACGACCAAATTTATACCTGCCCTTTTAAAACAACATTTCAGTCTCATCTTACCCAATGTGTGTTCAGTTTTTGTACATTTTTTTACAAAAGTAATTTGCTGTATGTTTTTGTATGATATTCATGTTTGATAGTCCAATGTCATAGAGCTGCTTAAGCACAACAAGTGGTTAAGCACCAAATAATTATGCTTACCAGAATACAGTTACCAGCCAAAACACAATGTCACTTTTGTGACGGCATGGTATCCTGCTCATTTCTGCTAAGCAGCAAATTGTTATACAATGTTTATTCTTAAGCAGCTCTATGCCCAGGGGGCAATGTGCTCTATTTAATTCATGTAATTGATGACTTAATTAAAACAATTGTTACTGATTTTGTATGGGTTCATACTGACCAATATGTGCATATTTATGAAAGCAACTTTTGTCTGTTTTCCTGAGAATACTGTTTATGTTTTTGTTACGTTTGTTCTTAATTCAAGGACTGCAATATGCCACTCAAATCAATACTAATGGAAAGCTGGTACTCTCCAATCAATGTACAGTTCATTTTCAAGTACATGTTAAGTAAGATATTTTATAAAGCAGCTCCAATGGTAGAGCGCAGGCGCGTTAATTCGGAGGGCGTTGTTTCAAATCCCTCTCTAGTCAATTCTTTGTTCAACCCTCAAAATAATTTCATAAAGCTAGATGGATATTTAACACATTTACTTTGATTGAAAGTACATGTTTTGTGTTCCTGTTTCTTTTTACTCTCCCGTCAGGGTACTGTTGGTTAGATAGGTTGAATAATATTCCGCACTATTGCTAAAAAGAAGCCCACTACCCTGATCTCAGGCAAATATCAGTATACTGTGCACGCATACATGGCCACGCTTTGTACGGACTGCGACTGCTACTGAAGTCTAGTGAACTGATGTAAGGGTCATGTGAGTTTTTTAGCAAAAGTGACGCCATTGTTGCGGAGTGCTATTATTACCCAAATGAGGCATTTATTTCAGTTCTACATGGGTAATTTACTGATGATAAATGCTTTCTTCTGTTGATTTACGTACAGAGCAAGGTTGTGTATGATAATATTAAGCCTCGTCCACAATATATGCAAATTTGTCCACTTCATCAGAATGTTTTTAATTGTAATTTTCCTCTAATGACAAGCTGTACGACCTGTGCCCAGATTTAAATGTACAATGTAGTTCAGAAATGTGTAGTTTGTGGTAGATAACTTGGGGTTGGAGCAGTGGAGGTTTTTTTCAGATGAATAAACTAGAAAGAAGTGCCAAAACAAATTGTGGTTTGCATTGCTTTATTTATTTATGAACTTAACTGTAGATTTGTTCTCTAATGCTGCTTCCATACTTTGTCTGGATCGAGACATTACACATGTTAATAAATTACGCCAATTAACCGGAATCCATAAATTCTTTGGTTACTGTACCATATGAATACACACCACTAAGTAAAAACTTCAAACCTCTAGAATTTTTTTAAGTGGTGCTGAAAATGTTTTGTTATAAAAGTTTAGCTTTTAGGTCTTGAGATGTTGTCCAACCCAATGTCACCTTTGGTGGTCTTTCATGAATGATAGGCCTGACCATTAGCCCTATTTTGATCACAAGTACTTTATATGGCTCTTTGTCTGAGATGCAGACTTATTTGGGAATAATTAATAACTAAGCCCAGATATGAACAGAGTAAAAACCATCATCAGATATTTTTGTTATTTTTTTTTTAGATACTGGGAGATTTCAACAAGTTTTTTTAATATGTAGTATATTGTTTGCTATCGAAACTGACACACACAAACAAAATATTACTGACACATCATTTCTTTTGGTGAATGATAATTAAATTTAACACAGAGAAAAAATTATAGCAAATTTACATTTATAAATTCACACCAATTATATACACAATATACCCTAACGATTGTTATTATATTTTTTATAGAACCACAATACCCCAACTACTTTAAGAAAGACTTTTTTTTAGGAATGCATACAAAGGAATATAGTTTTTAAGGTGCCTACTACATGTAATTGTAAAAACCTTAACAGGCAGCGGACACTATTGGTAATTACTCAAAATAATTATTAGCATGAAACCTTACTTTGGTAACAAGTAATGGGGAGAGGTTGATAGTATAAATCATTGTGAGAAACGGCTCCCTCTGAAGTGATGTAGTTTTTTAGCAAGAAGTAATTTTCAACAAATTTGATTTTGAGACCTAGGAATTAGATTTTGAGGTCTCGAAATCAAGCATCTGAAAGCACTTAACTTCATGTGACATGGGTGTTTTTTTCTTTCATTATTATCTCGCAACTTTAATGACCAATTGAGCTCAAATTTTCACAGGTTTAATATTTTTGTGCATATGTTGAGATACACCAAGTGAGAAGACTGGTCTTTGACAATTACCAATAGTGTCCATTGTCTTTAAACAGGTGTGTGCACAAAGAGCAATTAAGGCCTAATATTACTGCAAGCGTTATTTGTTTCCTCACTCCAGTCTACTTTGATTTTGTTAATTTCAACTTTTTTGATCAAGGTTCATGTACCCTTAATGTACTCTTATCACTGATAACACATTAATCTTAAAGGCAGTGGACACTATTGGTAATTGTCAAATACTAGCCTTCACAGATGGTGTATCTCAACATATTCATTAAATAACAAACCTGTGAAAATTTGAGCTCAATCGGTCGTCGAAGTTGCGAGATAATAATAAAAGAAAAATAACCCTTGTCACACGAAGCTGTGTGCGTTTAGATGGTTGATTTTGAGACCTCAAGTTCTAAATCTGAGGTCTCAAAATCAAATTCAAGGTAAATTACTTCTTTCTTAAAAACTATGACACTTCAGAGGGAGCCATTTCTCACAATGTATTATAACATCAACCTCTCCCCATAACTTGTCACCAAGAAAGGTTTTATGCCAATAACTATTTTGAGTAATTACACTAGTGTCCACTGCCTTTAAGGTTTTGCCTGTCAATTTCAACAACAAAAACAATTCAGTTTAACACTCGGCTCATTCAATTTGTTGAAAATTTAACTTTCACCAGTTAAGCATTCACTTGTCAAATGCCTATGGATACAATAGAATACCTGAAAGGAATCTGAATGAGAAGAACGAAATTTTGTGTCAAATGCAATGAGTTAATTTTGGCTGAAATTGGCTGGGCAAACCTATTTACAGCGATAATATGTAGCACACATATTTTAATTCCAATGTCAATTTCCAAGAAAATCCATCATAGTAAACTTCCATCAGGAGGATTGCTGTCACTAGCTTCCTATCCCTATGACATCAGCAAGTTTCTGTGTCAGTAGCTCAAAGAAGTCAGTGGACAAAGCTATCTTACCAAATCGGGAAACTTTCAAATAAAAATCATTCTACCAAACACACAGCTCGGAATAAAAAGAACACTATAGATAACACCAGCATAAAAGTATCTGAAATCTAAAAAAGTACACTTTATAAAAAATACTGTAAATTGTTACAATTTATACAGTGAAAGACATACGGTAATGCAATATTACATTTATCTGAAATACTAAATGAATCCAAACTTAGGATTACATGTACTGTATATGACTATCATTCCCCTTGGAAAAAATACATTAAAATTATTATGACAACATATTTGTTTTAAAAACCAGAAAAAAATTCCCTGTTCCTAAAAACAATGACAACCCATTCGTACATCCTAATTTGAAATCCAACAATTTTCTATCTGAGATTTTCTTTTTTCTTTTCTCAGTTATAGCCACAATCATAAGATATGTAATCTAGAAAACACCACTGTACAACAAGTGGTATACTCGAGTCCAGATTTTGAAGTTGAAAAACTATCAGATTATTAATTTTTGAGAATTCTTATATGCCTCATGTGCAGTTACACGAGTTCAGTGAGAAGTAAATTTGTTTGATTTTAGCCATAGCAACATCCATACAGTTTTTAAGGGCTAATGATTAAATTGAGTGCAACAAGACGGCATGTATGCAAATTTAAAACTTCAAACGTTGAAAGCAAATAATAGTCGTTGAATAGTCATTACCTTGGGTACTTTTTGTAATACAAAACATAATGTTCACAGATTTACATTAAACTTTGAAGATAATAATGGTAGAAAGCTTCCCTTAAAATATTACTTGCTGAGGTGCAGAGGTTTCGAGAAATGAGTACAACAAGTCACAAAGATAACTTTCGTCTAAGTGAGACAACAATTATTTTAGCATGTAAAAACAATAACTGGTTAATATGTTTACATGCCCAAACTGAGACTCAAATCAGTTTTGTGACATTGTTGTGCTCGTTTCTCAAAAAGTACAGCACCTCAGCAAGTAATACTTTAAGGGAAGCTTTCTACTATCATTATCTTCTAACTGTTTAAGTTTAATGTAAATCTGTGGACATTGTGTTTTGTGTTACCAAAAGTACCCAGCCCTTTAAGCGAAATTGTTCACGCCACGTTTCTTGCACTCATGATAGCGACTGCACTCAAGCTCAATTTGTCTGCAAAGTAAGAAAGCCAGGAACATGACCAACAGCTGTCGAGGAAACAAACACAATTATAAGTTACTCCTGATAACAACAAACCTTACTACTTTATCTCATAATTTGTTCAATGACATGGGAGTGGAGGGCTGAGTTGTTCATTATAGAAAAGGCATTTTGGTGTGATAGTTGACACGATAACTCGACCACAATAGTTTGGGTGGTATGTCATCAACGGTGGTACAAGTACAAGGAGTGTACAAGGAAGGACAAAGGGTACTGGAATGCATGCTTGAAGTCTCCCTTTAATACAATGTTGTTATAACACATAATTATGGTGTAACAAGAAGAAAGAAGAATTTATATAATAATAATAATAATAATCACCAGTTTTTATATAGCGCTTTTAACACCCGAAGGGCTTCTCAATGCCCTCCAACACTATTACCCCTGGTCACTGGGCCTTAATTCATTCCTTACACATGTACACAGTATATAGCAGAGACGCTCCTTTGATTTGGCTTCAATTTAATTTTTTAGAAGATTACTCCTTAATAAAAACCGGAGTTCAAAGGAGTACAAGTAAAGGACAAAACTGGATCGGGCCACAGTGTACAAATATGTTACACCGAGCAAACCAGAACAGAGAAGAAAAATCCAAGAAGAAACTAAGGACGCTATATAGGGGATTGGGAAAGCTTGGTCCCTGACCAGTTCATGGTGATGGTCAAGTGCCCAGTCCATTGGGGTATTGGGTGTACATACCACAGGGCTGATTTATGGACCTGGGTGTGTCCACAAGGATGTGGGATGGAAGGTTGACCTGGGTGTGTCCACAAGGATGTGGGATGGAAGGTTGACCTGGGTGTGTCCACAAGGATGTGGGATGGAAGCTTGACCTGGGTGTGTCCACAAGGATGTGGGATGGAAGCTTCATACCACAGGGCTGATTTATGGACCTGGGTGTGTCCACAAGGATGTGGGATGGAAGCTTGACCTGGGTGTGTCCACAAGGATGTGGGATGGAAGCTTGACCTGGGTGTGTCCACAAGGATGTGGGATGGAAGCTTGAGAATTTGGGACAATCTTTTGTAACTTTGGTTTGTTTGTATCAAACCAATAAATAATGATAATAATAATAATGGGTAGGTTAAGGTTGTTTATTAGAACTATGACTAAAACATAAATACTGCTACAGGCAGCTGGTTTTGGGGCTTATATTTGTTCAAACAACATTTACTTTGACTCACCTGAACAGCAGCAACTCCAAACACAGTCAAGCCAACAATATAAGCCTTTTGATTCACATAGTTCAGGAAGTGGTCCACGCATCCAACCACGTAGATTGTGGTTAAATTTGTTTGTGGCTAAAACATGGAACAAAGTTTGTTTATATAAAATCTCCTGACACAGAAAACCGTAATGACATTCAATTTAGTGGGTGATTTGTGTAATTAGTTCATGAATGATTTTGTTTGCGCTCTATATTATTGTAAAGCTTGTGTTGTACTAAATTCAAGGGGGTTCCTGTGATACAAAAATGTATAACAGTGTCCTCTTGGTCCCACATGCAACAACCCCATTAAGTCTCAACTTCTGTAAACTTCTCTATAGAACATGTCATCGATGATGTCAAATGTTTACAAAACAGCCGTAGGGTCTGGACAAACAACAAACTTCCTGCAGGCATGATTATACACAGTTCAAAGAGGAACCTATTTAGCCGTGTCTTTTATCTTAAAAAGAAACTATGAGACAAAAGGTAAAATTCCCATATGACCAGTGTAGTATCTTGCTTGCCAGAAAGGCCTTGGAATGTAAAAGATAACTCTTTTTGGAAACAAAAGTCACCTGGTTTTTTGGAATAAAACTCTATTTTTTATTTGATTAACTAGGGCCTAATTCTCGTCATCCAAACATGACTACAACCCCTTCTCAATGTGAATCAAGACTGCATGTCAAATCATTTTCCAGTAGAAATTTCAGCTTCATTAGACAACACGTTTTGAGAAAATAAGTGAAAAACACAGAGTAAGTTTGACATTTACAGGAGAGTCTCACTGAGGCCAACATTATCTTTGTGAAATTGTTTCTTATAACTCATTTCTAAAAAACTACAGGACATCCGCAAGTAACATTTTAAGGCTTTCTATCATATCTTTAAAGACAGTGGACACTATTGGTAATTGTCAAAGACTAACCATTTCTCAGAATGTTTTATACTATCAACCTCTCCCCATTACTCTTTACCGAGTAAGGTTTTATGCTAACAACTATTTTGAGTAACTACCAATAGTGTCCACTGCCTTTAAATTGTGTAAGTTTAATGACACCTGTGGACTTTTGTGTTTTGTGTCGTACAAAAAGCAGCCAAACTCTTTAATCTGAGTACAATTACCTGGTTCTGAACATTGAATCCACACTGTGTGTTGATAATATCAGGGTCCTCTCCTGCTGAAGAAACTTGTGGACGACAGCAGGAGTAAGGCACCCCACATTTCTCACTGCTAGGGTTAGTATCAGAGCAGTTGAAGTAGCGATTCTGACTCCAATCCCTATATGTATTATCGCCACCGCAACAACCTAACTGAACAAAACAAACAAATAAACTCTTAATTGGAAGATTAAAGTAACAATGATTCATAATTCATAAATACCCCAGACAGTTTCTCTACTCCTATTGGTGGAGAGTGCGTCACATGGGGGTGTTTAAACGGTTGATAATGACCAGTGTTTATAACCGGCTGGCTTCTGCGTGTCGGCGCGCAAGTTTATCTTGCGGAACACCTATTCATAGCTATGAAACAGCGCGTAATATTTTTGTAAGCACGTGCGCGCAAACATAAAACCCACGCGCAACATTTTCTTCAAAAAGTTTTTGAAAAAAATACTTCAAACCTCAAATTTTCAACTGTCAAAGTGTCTGTAATTGTATTTTATTAACGTTTTTTAACAAAAGGATATTTATGAATGGAAATAAGAGTAGTGACTCGTTTTTACACGTTCCGTTAAAACTTTGCAGGGTCGTTGCCGTGCGATAAAGGCCCTCGCCTTTGGCTCGGGCTTTTATCACACGGCAATGCCGTGTAAGAACTCGTCGCTACCCTTTTATTCCCTTATTTTAGGCACTGGACACTATTGGTAATTACCGGTACTCAAAATAATATTTAGCATAAAAACTAACTTGGAAACAAGCAATGGAGAGCTGTTGATAGTATGAAACATTGTAAAAACCCACTCCCTCTTAAGTAACGAGAAAAAGGTAGTTTCTAACTGAATTTATATTTGAGGCCTGAAGCCTTTTATCAGGCATCTGAATGTTTTGTGCAACAAGGGTGTTTTTTCTTTCATTATACTCTTGCAACTTCAGTGACCAATTGAGTCCAAATTTTCCCAGATTTGGTATTTTCTGCATACAGTATGTTGGGATACTCGTATGAATACTTGCCTTTGACTATTGCTAAAGATGTCTAGTGCCTTTACTCTAACTGTATTTTGGCTGGTTACTTCTTTCTGCTTAGCAATATTGATTTTGGGCTTAGCTGTACTCGAATTGTACGCTCAGTTTACTGAACGTATAAACAAACAAATATTCTTCATCCCTGATACAGTATCAATATAAAGAAAATTAAAATTGGCCTTGATCTTAACAGTACAGACACAACACTAAAATGTAGAATAATAAACAAACTTGACAATGATTAATAAGCGTGAACATATTTTTTAGGTAGGATATAAAAGAATTGTTAGTGTTCAAATAATGTTTGTTTTCTCACCTCTCTTTGAGTGAAATCAATCAGGTTTGTGAGGTCTCCATCTACTCTGTATTGCACAATGGATCTATCCACTATTTCCTCCACTGTACTCTTAAACTGAGCAGGAAATTGGCAACAGGAAAACATTGATTATTGAGAAGTTACAAGTTACAAGTAGAAACAATGGAAAGGATTGTGTGAACAAACTTGTCAACGTGCTTTAAAATGTTAATAAAACAGTAGATAAGTAAGATTTGAAACTTTGCATAGTGGAAATAATATATATACAACATGGAAAGGTTTGGGGTAACACCATATGAGTTGGGGTGGTTCTGAAAAGAACCACTGGTTCCAACTCGACGTTTCGATCAGTATGCTCTGATCGTCTTCTGGAGAAAGCTTTCATAGTTAATGACATGCACTAGCTTTAAATATTTAATAGATGTTAAATTTGCATTGGGGAAAAAATATTCATTTTGGTTTTTACCCATAAACACTGATGTGTGTTAGCACTGCATACTCAATACTTACCCGAGTTCTGTGAAAAAAAGTGTTAAAAATGGTGAGGAGGGATAATTTTGAAATCTGCGAATATTACCAATGTTCTCTGACACCAAAAGGAAATATAGGAATGTTTAAGTGCCCAACAATGTAAAGCCTACCATGACATGGCTCCTAGGCCAGCTCTTTTTGAATGTAATGGGCTTGCACTTACCCTTGGTGCCCTATAAAAAAATGTCCATAGACTTAACGATTTTCCAATGGAAGTTCCCTTTGCAAAATGAAAAGGCCTAGCCCTCTCAAAGGTGAAATTCCAATTCATATTATATTTGTTACTCTACAGACATTTCAGGAGGAGGGGGGGGGGGGGGATGGAGCGTCTATTTGACTTACCTGGTCACTGTATACAAAGGCTAGGATTCCGGCGACTACCTCCAGAATGAAGATAAGCAGCATAAACAGGTAAAACTACAGGTACAAATCAGAAATTTGTTACATGACAACCAAATCTTGAGTGCGTGTGTGTCTCTTTGGAGTAAAAACCAGGCTACAATATCACGCAGTGTCAACAACTTCCCATACACTGTCAGTTTTTAAGAATCTTTGTGTTTTGGTTGGATTGTCTGAGCTCACTCAACTATAACTTTTAGTGAACGGTTCGTTTTAAAAGTTGTCAGTTCAGAAAAATGTGGGTTATTACATAAGGCCTTGACTTGAGGCCACAAATGGCCTCTGTTGCCCTTGTTCCTGATCTTCGTGCCCCTTCAAAAGTTTCTCACAGATTTTCTTTAAATAAAAGGGCCCTTGCAAACTGAAAATAGCCTTGCCCTGCCAAAGATTAATATCTAGGCCAGAGGTGGATTTCACAAAGAGCTTAGACTAGACTTACAAACATAAGAAGGCAGCAGTTCTCTCTGAGTGCTCCGAGGAATCCTGTGAATCCCAGAATGAATGAGACACTACCGACCACGATGAGTACAATAGAAGGTTCAGTGAAGACATCTAGGTAGGAAGTGATGTTGATTGTATTCTGTCTCTCAATCAATGCCCAGACGCCGATGATGATCAGGCAAATAGAAAATAGCTGAGTGGAAAAAAACCCATTATAAATATTGTTTTTTGGGAAGCTAATGATCCTTACTTGCAACTGAGTAGCTGAATTGTAAAGAACGTGTGGAGCTATGTTCAATCCACAAGCATGCAACGGTGCTTCTAGCAGTCAGCAAGCCTCATCGATCCATAGCAATATTTTGCAAACTTGGTCAAACGGCTTTCAAAAAAGAAGGGAAATGGCGGAAATGTTGCTTGTATCAAAGACACGTGAAATCTTCATTCAGTCATAACCTTTAGTTGACTTTCAAGACTAAGTGTTGAATATTGCAACCTGTGTAGCGCTCGCAAGGTGTCTGCGAGCCCACCCATGACTCTTCCACCCCATTGGACCCCCAACCGTGCCAAGTAAGTACAGTGAGATGGTCCCCTTCTAAGCCTGCACCCCAGTGTCATGTGAACGCTAACACCACGGCCATCCATTGACTTGTCTTGGCCATTCGTTGATGTTGTCCGATGATTGAATAGATAATCGTTGAGTTGTCTGAACCGTTACGAGTTATCTCAACCGTCAAGTTGTCAGAACAGTCCAGTTGACTGACATCCACTGGTGGTACTGCTGTTGGGTGCACACTAGTCGCCTGCACAAGTTAAAAAACTTGGGCAGGCAATCTTCAAGATGGGCCACGCAACAAGCTTTTGAGAGTGAAATTTGCATGCGGATGAAGTTTGCGCGCTACATTTCGTCAAGCTCAAAATGAACTGCATGGCATAATGACCCATAGGTTGCTGGTATAAGGTACGCTTGCTAGCACAGTTCCTCCATGGACATTGCCGTTAATTAATAAAGTCTTAATTAATAAAGGACCCTTTTAAATTCTCAAGGATTCTTTTTGAAAAGTACGATGTGGAATGTAAAGTTGCATGAAAGACTTTTTGCTGCATGCATTTAAAAATGCATTTAAAATGCATTTTAATTTTTTTTTTAAATGCATGCAGCAAAAACCGGGGAAAAGTTTTCGCATGGGGCCACCACTTTTTCATTCCATATGAAATAATATATAGTCTACTAATTTACCTCAATGAGATCCCTTTAACTTGTAAAAATGAGTGAAAAAGTGGTGGCGCCATACCAAAAGTTATCCTAAATAGACCTTATGCACATGACGTCATTTCAGTACGGCGCCCCCGCATTGAGGTCAAAAGGAGAGTGTTCATTGGTCAATCTATGTGCGTTTTGATTGTTTCGTCACCGTTTGACCTCAAAGATGGCGGCTGGATGACGTCAATGCATAAGGTCTATCAGCATCAGGCCATCAAGTTTGCGCGCTAAGTTAAAGTGGAGACTGAAGTTTGCGCGAGGATTGAAGTTTGCGCCCAACTATTCCTGACTGATGGGTGGGTGGGTTGGGAAAACACTGCCAGTGCCACCACTTTTTTCATTTCGCATGAAACAAACCAGTATTCACTCAAATGAGATGTTCCTTCAGTGCATGTAGGACACTAGACCCAGTGACTCACTGGGGCGCTAGATTCCTTTTTTGGTTCGAAATTTTGACATTATCGATACGACCATATGACCGATGTCAAAATGTTGAAAAAAGGAATCTAGCGCCCCAGTCACTGGGTCTAGCATCTTTCCAATGGTCTGACCATGGAGCTACCCAAACCGTCCACACAACAGTGTACACAATGACCATGACAGGATGACATAAAAACAACGTAGGTTTTTTATCTTCGTTTTTCATTTCACTTCATTTAATTTTCAATTTAGTATAGTATTACTTACAAATACAAAGTCAGGTTAATGTCTAATGATGAGTGAGCTTACCCATAATAAAAAGTTGAGAACAAACAGTGTGTACTTAATGCATGGATTGATGTGGCTTTTGTTCAAATCTCTTCCATAATGATCAGCCATTTTGGAGAAAAAACTTCTTCCAAAACGCAGAAAGACGAATAATGTCAGTTAGCGCTAGCAGAGGACTCCACCCAATGTCCAAAACACACAAGCCACACACATTCCGACGTGAATCACTTTTCCATTGTGTTTTGCGCCGAGAGATGGACTTACGTGCACACACAAACATTGCATTCCTAACTGTTTCATGCGACAAGGCAAAACCTTCATGAAACAGTCACGACTAAACCAGTCAACCAGAGAAAGTGGACTCAACCATTTTCCAAAGAGGTGAATCCCACCGTGGCTGCATTGACGGTAGTGTGGTGGGTAAGATAGGTATTTTAGCTCCATTACTACTTTTTACCTTAAAACAAGAGAGGGCACAGTCGCCCAGTGGCCCAAACTAGTATTATCAATGGTGTGATGTAGAACTTTACTTCTAAATTGCTTCAAATCAATCCAACAAAAAATGGTCCATAAACCAAGAAAGAAACATCAGGAAGGGAGGCCTGTTGAACTTTAGTTAAAAGATTTGCTTGAGATTATGAGGAAACAAGAAACTTGTCACATCATGTTTTTGTCTTGGCAAGTCAGATATGAGAAGTGAGCTTGATTTATTTATATAGCTTGGTCAATTTTCATGGCTCTGCTTACCACAGGATTCTGCGCTTACGGAACCCTTGTAGCACACAAATCTATGATGCGTAAGTGCAGATGTCCATGAAACTGGGCCCTGAAATTGGGCCCTGATGTTTCTGGGTAAGAAAAACACCCACATCCAATCAACTGCTGAACTAAAAAAAACATACTGGTTGACATGGACTGTAAAGTGTTGGCAAAACATTTTGTAACCAAATCCAATATTTCTGCAAACTTAAAAAACAAAATGCATCCCATGATTGGTTGCTTTGTTTCCAACAAATTCAACAATATTTTTAATGATAAACTGTGGCACATGTTTTTGTCTGACTTTGCATTTATGGCTTCCCATAGCTTCCCAACCTTGGTTGGCAAAAACCCAAGATGTGACATTGCAATAGAAAGATATCATATTGACCCAATGCACCTGACCTCATCAGATTAATCTTGGATGCGCCATATTGGTGGGGCAATGTCACTGTGCCTTAGACGACGCGACGTTTACATGTAAACCTATTGACCACCGAAATGGTGACCATGGCACAGTCACCGCGTGTGATGTGTGTGCAAGGGGGTCAATAAAGACCCATTTCCTTTAGCTGCCATTTTTGCTCAATGCCATTATCGAGGTAAACAAATGAAAACACGCACCTCATGTGCTAGCCCACAGCTCTCAGCCAATGAATTGCTCTTCATCGACCTCAGTGAGGGTGATGTTTTAGGCTTGTAGCTTTATAAGCAAGGGGTAAATTATGCAAAACATTAAAACCTAAGGTCCTCCCCTCTAATAATCACTGATGTCACATCGAACAAGAATAACACTTACATCAATCAGTTATATTTAATAGACATGTGTTTATTCTCTGTAAATAGTTTACAATAATTACATTATTTTACAGCTAGTAAACTCAACATTTTTCTTTGATTTAAAGGAAATGAAACTGAATTCTTTATTGCTGCAATGCTGTGTAATTGTACAATTTTCTGGGTGATGTTCATACACACAAATGAAACCCTGTATACCACTACCATTTCACACAGGAAAAGTTGGCTGAAATTTGTGTTGTACAGCAGTAATTGCCACATGACATCAAGCTAAATAAACTAGTTAAAATGTGCCCACTAACTTCCGGTGATACATGGTATCTTCACAAATAGAAAGTTGATATCACGCTATACATGAAAGAACAGACGATTTAATTTAAAGACTCACTATATCCCCCACCAAAAAATAAAATAAAAATACCCCCAAAACCACAAATAAACAATAATAATAATAAATTATTAAACATATTTCTTTCAAGAAATGACATTACTGCCTTGATGTTGCTGGAGATGACACATTTATGAAAAGGTACTTAGGGTAGTTTGGATGTTCAAGGTAGAATTTGTTTTTACACACAGATTTGAAATTATTGTTACAAAGAACAACCCTCTTCCATCGTTGTCTTCCATTTACAAGTACACTGGCATTTCATATCCAGATCAAAACAATTTCTCTCAATAATATTGAAACACCTATGTTGCATTCTTCAATTTCTAAACTTAAAGTAAATAAATCATAAAATTTACAAAACAATTACATGCATGTCACTAATACAAATGTTAACTTGTTAAAATAATAAAGTTAGGTGAACAATACACACCACCTGGATATAAAAATAAATTGTAATTCTAATAAACTAAACATGTTTACTCTAAATTTTTCTCATAAAGCAGTCATCTTGTTTTCTTCTACTCAACTCAATATTCTTAGGCTATTTCCGAAGTGGCTGCTACAGCTACGGCTATGGCTAGACCTTTTGCGCCATCATGCACTCAAGTATAGGACATCCTTAGTAACACCCTTAGCAACAGTGTAAGCCGTAGCTGTAGCCGCTAATTTGGATATGGCCTAATACAGAAGCTGGAAGGGCAAACAGTCTGAGCCCCTTTTGTATATTGAGAATCCTCATTCATTATTGCTAGTGCATACCTGGGAACATGACAAAGATTGCTGTTCTATGATTAAGGTTTAGATGAGAAAATGTCTTTGAAATCAGAGACAATGTAACACTAGAAAACATTCTACTCATTTGTAATGAGACGATCGAGAACAAAATACTATACAAGTAACTTGTAAAACTATTTGTACTTTATCCCATCACTTTACAAGGCTGCACAAGACTAATACCTTGTGGAGTATTCGAGCATAAATAGCAAATTTTCACAAAGTTTGTATATGTTCCAAAATTGAGGTGCATCATCCAAGCCCAACTTCATAAAAAGAAACCTGTACAACAGCTATTATTGTTAAGCAAAACAATATTAGGGCACCGGTTATAAAATGACTGACACATCAATTATGACTAATAACCTGTACCTGCTAAGCACAATTATTGTATGTTAGCAAATGTATGTACATAATACTTACTTTTATGAAACTGGCTAGAGATAACGAGGCAAACGTACAGATGATATGCACACATTATTTTATGGAGAGTTACTGTTCCTCATTTCGGTTCACATACCAAGAAAATCAAATCTGAAATTTGAGAGTTTTACAATAGACTTCCCATCATGCTTTTACACTTCTAAAATCAATCTGCAGAAGATACATAATAATCTTTCAAGGCTAAATTTCATAGGGCTACTTATGGAAACAATCTGCTCAGAGAATATTGCATGCTATTCAGGCTGGTTTGTGATGCAGAGCAAAACCTCTCTTATGAAGTTTGGCCCACTAGATGAAACGCCTGACGTTGGTTTGCTTGTATAATCTTCACATCACAACCATTGCCAGTTATTTGCAGCAAATAAGTAATGAACAATTTCAGTTCAAACTCTCGAAAAGAGTTTTCCCTTATCTTACCATAGAGACCATTTTGTTTGTCAAATATAATTTCCTTTTTACAATTAATTAGTTTTTAAAGCATAATATTGCATCGTTGTTTAAACATAGAGCATGTACATAACTGTCATCATTTTTAATGTAACTCTCTTCTTTTGCCTTGGATTTGCCATTTTAAAATCAGGTTATTTACTGACAGCAAGTTAAGACTTACATAAACCATGAACCATGAATGAAAAATAAACAAACAAAAAAACACCATTTACCATACAATCACATGACAGGCAGTACTGAACCAAGTCTTTGTGTCCACTCGTCCTCCAATAAAATTTATCTTTGAAAAGTGTTTCAAGCAAAAGAGTTGCTGGATGGAGAAGTGAGATATCCCACATAGGACTGCCCGGTGTCTTCCTTGCCCTGGTCTGGACCCTGGTGCCCAATCAAAATCATCAGAAGCACTTGTTTTTATGAAGAAGCCCTTTTAGTCTGGGAAAGTAATGGTTCCCTCACAAGAATGAAATTCTAGTCATTCATCATCAAGGTTTTCTTACATAGTAAATTTCACATAAGAGTCTGAGAAATACATTTGTATTCAGTATGCGGTGTTGTTTTAGTTTGACTTTGGGAGACTGCAGCCAAATACTACAAACACATTATCAGCCTGTAGTTTCATCAAGGTAATCATTGTTGTTACAACATATATTTAACATTTAACACTAGTTATATGATACATGGAAGAGCTTAGACGTTACTTGCACATAATTGAGGAGACAAATTTATCAATGATTTTGCACAGCTTGTTGAAGACTTTTCTCACAACCAATAAATTGAACAGCTACAAGTAGGAAAGACATGGTTTGTGTTATAGGGGACACATGCAAAGGCCGATTTAACTTTGGTTTTAACATGCACTCTCAGATACACGGGTCATTTTAAAGGAGCTCTTTACCAAACAATGAATTTTACTTATCAGGGTTACCATGCAAAATGTTGTCCCCTTATTATGTTTGCTTAGCTGAGACATTTGCCAGGTGTTTTCTGGAAAGCAAGCTTCATGAAACCTGGGTGTCCATTCAAGACGAGTTTAAACAAAATTGTGTGCTTGTGTTCGTAAAAAAAACTTGTAAAAATATATTTTAAAACAATTTAACTATTGTTAACTGTTGTCGGAATAACAAATAGTTTTATATTAAAATAACACAGTTTTTGTAGTATATCTTTAGAATCAATGATTTTAATTTAGAGGATATAACTACGTTTTACATGCAGGAGCAGCACCAAACAATGATAATCTTACTTGTATATATTCAGTACAGCATTGTTAAAAGCCACTTTATTTATCTCCAATGAATGCTGCAAGCAAATAACTGACTCTTTTCCAGAGTAATATGGCAGAGTTTCATCTCAAGTTACTGATGAACTTGAGTCTATCAATATTTTAAGAATCGTGATTGGACTAAAACAATTTGAAACTTGACTTCAGACTTCCTCACAGAAGACCTGAAAGAATTGAGACTTGAAGCAGAAACCTGTTTCTACTCGAGAGTGGTTCATGTGTTTGCTGCCCTCTGTTGTTGAAGACTCACTCTGGCCCCAGCATGATTAATGTGTATACTTTACGGTTGATTGCAGCATTCCTCGTTAGTCCTTCTCCTTCTCACTGTCAATCATCTGATATAGTTTATTCTGACCAATATAACGGATAACAGGATCTGGAACAATGTATCTGATACTTTCTGTGCGACTTACAGCACGTCTAGAAATAAACACAAAGTCAATCAAGAATTACTACATTGAAGCCAATTAGACAGAGTTCAGGTGAAAATAGTTTGAAAAATAACCTGAAACCATTATAATGTCTACACCAATTGTGTATCAAATTTGCCTCATAAATGTATTGCATGTGCTGTAAACAGTAGAAAGGTTATGAGTATTCATAGGGTAGGTACTTCATGGTGTACATGTATTACACAGTTGCTGGGGTTCAATACTTTAATATAATGAACTAGAATTTGCTTTCCATTATGGGTTTGCTGCCCTCTGCTGTTAAAATGAAGTCAGTCCAGCAAAATTAATAGAAAACCATCCATTCAATAAACGTAACCTGAAAACGGTGTTGCAAATAACTCAGACTGATTATTATTGCACAATAATGGCAATATTGCATAATTCAAACTAATTACTATTGCACAATCATTTAAAGGCAGTGGACACTATTGGTAATTACTCAAAATAATTATTAGCTTAAAACCTTTCTTGGTGACGAGTAATGGGGAGATATTGACGGTATAAAACATTGTGAGAAATGGCTCCCTCTGAAGTGCCATAGTTTTTGAGAAAGAAGTAATTTTTCACGAATTTGATTTCGAGACCTCAAGTTTAGAACTTGAGGTCTCGAAATCAACCATCTAAACGCACACAACTTCGTGTGACAAGGGTGTTTTTTTTCTTTCATTATTATCTCGCAAGTTCAATGACCGATTGAGCTCAAATTTTCACAGGTTTGTAATTTTATGCATATGGTGAGATACACCAACTGTGAAGGCTAGTCTTTGACAATTACCAATTGTGTCCACTGCCTTTAACATACCTGACTTTTGTTGAGCTGATATCGTTGAAAATCCATTCAGTAACAATGTGAATGTTTTTCTGCAAAAAAAAGTAGTAGAAAGAAATATTAAGTATCAACTGAAGTAATATTTAGATGGTTTCTTTCCTTAAAGGCTGTCATACTAGACATAGATTATGTGTTGCGATGCGCTTGTTAAAGAATCCTGTGCACTTCTCAGAAAGAGAAGGGGTTGGATATACATTGCATCAGCACATTGTAAACAATCACAAGGTACTATCAATAAAAACACTATTATTAAGACTTGTAAAGAGCAAGTATCTTGCTCATAATTAAAACACAGCTCTGCATACCAGTCACACAAACAAATGAGCACTTTGAGAGACTTGTGATTAAGCACTATATAAAAATCTGATTAATAAATAATAATAATAAATAAAGCTTTAAAGCCATTATACACTTAGTACACAGATTTACAAATAATTTACAGGGTTTACAGAAGGTAATGGTGAAAGACTTCTCTTGAAATATTATTCCATGAAATGCTTTACTTTTTGAGAAAACCTTAAAACAATATAAATTCTCGTTATCGAGAATTACGGATTTATTTTAAACACATGTCATGACACGGCGAAACGTGCGGAAACAAGGGTGGGTTTTCCCGTTATTTTCTCCCGACTCCGATGACCGATTGAGCCTTAATTTTCACAGGTTTGTTATTTTATATATAAGTTTTGATACACGAAGTGTGGGACTTGGACAATACTGTTTACCGAAAGTGTATAATGGCTTTAAAGCGCCTTAAATCCATGACTTGACCCCAATGCACCGTACAAATTAAAATAGCTCCAAACAAAAGGCAGAAATAACCAAAGAACATAAACGATTTCTAAAAAATATAAACCACAAAAATGGACCAGCCAATAATTAAAACCACACACCACGAAAGATCATATTTTTCTTATAGGCAGAATTTAGCCAAGGTTCAAAACTGTGCTTCAAAGTGTACAATGGAATGTGAAGGCAGCCAATTAGATACTTCACTCATGGACATTTGTCATTCATGGTCAGTTCATACATAACACCAAGGCCAGCTCATAGTCAATTTGACATCGTAGGTTTAAAGCAAAGAACTGAGTTTTACTACACAGACTTGTCCTTTAAGAATGAAGCAGATTTCATTCAATGTAATTATCAGGGATTTAGAGGGGGAGGAGGTGCGGTGGGAGGCTGGTGTTATGAACTGGTGCATAATGCACTGAGCTGCCTCTAGCAGGCTTGATACTTTGTTCTTGTTAGGGCAATGCATATTTTGTTTGAGTATACCATGAAGCAAAGAAAAATACTAAAGCTTTTCAAGGAGCACCAAGGCGATGACCAGGGGCATGGAGGCAATTGCCTCTGTTGCCTCTGGGAAATTTCAGGCCTTTGCCATAATCAGTTTAGTAGCATCAGGTTACCTGCCTAAATGCTGCAAACCATGTGATGGAGAACTGCAAACAACTTCTTATATCAATCCAATTCATCAAACTGCTTAACTGACAAAGGTTCTGTTCAGCAGGTACAGGTTAGTCATTGTTGCTTTTTTTTATTGGAGGAGGAATTGTTGAAGCAATGTTTTCTGCTAAACTGCAGAACCACAAGTGGTCAAGATAATAAATACTACATGTGCCGTACCAAAGTGTAGAATGTATACTGGACATGCTCTACATGTACATGTATATAATTCTGAGTGGTAAGTCTTACCCTGTAAGGCTTAAAACCACTGGACTAAATACAGATTAGGAAACAAGAGATAAAATATACACACAAAAAGAGCGAGAAAAAACGTGACGCAAACAAATCGTCTAAGCTTATTGCTTGGGGCAACTGTTTTTACAAGATTTTCGAATCTAAGAATCTCAGCTTTGAGCATGACCTAATGGTCTTTTCTAGTCCGAACCAAGCACCTACCAAGGGGGATGCTGTAAACACTTGAGCTTGGTAACTTGAATGACGTGCTTGGCTATTTACCAAAGAGATTATCGGATGCTTGAATAGGTCTACTTATGGGGAAAGGGCATTTCTTAAATATCAAAGTACTTTTTTTACATATATAATACAGATTTGTGACGCATTTTACCGAGTGCAAATTGTCAATGGAGGAAAACCATAGACCCATGGTTGTAGGATAGTGATGGACATTAGTATTTGGTTTAAAATACAAAATATTTAACGATTATCAGAAGAAATCCGATCAGATTGGGTGCTCAAGTTCTGCATAACATTATTTCTTGCAGACAAATATGGGATCTCTATAAACACAGACTGGAAATCCCCTTGCATTGCAGCCACTGGGACAAGTTGCTTTGCAAAGTGGGACGATGACACTCATCATAATATGCTTTTTTCCTTCCGTTTGGATTTCTCATGAGTTCTTTTGATATTAATTTGATATATTCGAGTGTGGCACTCTGCTATGACACTTGAGTAAGCAAGAATATACTCCAACTTAGATCAGGTATACATGAAATCCAGCACATGAAGGGCGCAAATGCATTCAACTTAATTTAATGTAAAGCGCATTGAGATGGTTACTATGAACTACGCTATATAAGAACTTGTTATTATTAACTGTGTTTTTTCTTGATACTCCCCAAGGAATGCTTGTGTTTAGCACGCCCCAATAAACCCTTCACAATTTACCTTTGTGTTCCTTTCAAGCGGGCGTTAATACAGGGTGCCCCGAGATGGTTACCACTCGGCTGATTCTTCAGTATAAAGAGTCAGGACTGAAGAGAACACTTACTGAACACTTATTAAAGTTAATAATTTAGCAACAGTTTACCTGGTATCTGTAGAGCACATCAGACTCATAGATGAACTTTTGTGGATTGGAGTCAGATCTAGTGATTACAACTAGTCCATATTTCTTAACGATTTCAGTAATCTGGGTACAAAGAAAACATTCAAAGAAATTTGAAAAAGTATTTATTTGTGAAAATCATTACTACATGTACATGCATCATGATCTTGTTTTGTTTCTTATACATATATTGACTTAAAAGTACCAGGTCAAGTTTTCGGCCACAGTGTTTAATATAATTATACCTTTGTTCATGAAAACATCTGAAGGCAAAATTACGGCTGTGGTTGTCATTGCAAGACAATACCAGCCGAGTTGTTGGATTAGGGAGGTGATTTCTTTTCTTGACTTCCACCTCTAGGACTCAAGGTTAGAATCATGCCAGGTCACTTTGTGGATTGGGTTTTCAGTCTCTACTTGACCGTGTGGGCTTTCCATGGAATAATTCCCTAGAATTTTCCTCCCATATATAAAACTTAAACTTCTTCTTAGTCTCTCTCCATGGGGTTCTATTGTCTAGTACAGGGATGAAGCTGCTTCTCTGAGAGTCCTTTACTACACAACCAGAAACAATTAACATTCAGTAGAGACTCTTACATCTTCGTCTTTCCATAGTCCAGGTACAGCGAATGACTCTAATAGATCAGCACCACATAGCAGCTTGACCTGAACTGGCTGAAGGTTCATGTTATTGGTACATGAAGTGTAATGCATCTCCTCATAGTGGTCATTATCTGAGAACATAACAACAAAAATAAAAGACAACTTAAAAATACAATGTATAGAAATTCCAATATTCAACTTAACCATGACATCAATTATTAATTTATCTTAGAAAATGTACTTTTGAGAGAAACATTCTTGTTTTCAAGGTAGCTGTTGAGTGGATTGAATCTTTGCACCGTGTAAAGGAAGCAAGGCTTCAAGTTTTCCCATGACAATCACCTGTCTTAGTTTGTAAGCTTATATCATAACAGTAGCACTGCGTTATACAATTAGGCATGTTACTATGGCTTTGGATTTCATTTGAGGATTTTAACATAAGGGGTTTTGTTTTTTTGACAGAGCCATGATGTCCTCACTAGACTTCCAGGTACAAAATTAACGGATACTGCACCAAAAGAAAACTCAACTTCGTCCAAACAATTAGAGAAAGTAGAGAAGTCCTTGATTGACTGGGTTGACAAACATGCATGTGGGGTTGTCTACCCAATCAAAACGAGGACTTAAAGAAAAAAGGTTGAAGTGTTTTGGCAGAGCGAGAACTGACTCAAGAGACGCTTTTATGTACGAAACAAATGGTGATGACACTACAAAGAACCGAGTCCAAACAATGGAAAAAAACAAGAAGTTCTTGATTTACAGGTCGACAATGAGAGTGTGGTGTGTGTGTGAACTTTTAAAGACAAAGTAAGGCAAAACAAAATGCACATGAAAATACTCAATTGACATGACAATACAGGGGAACGATAACAAATGATTGAATTAACCCAAAACAATTAGATCTAAGAGACTCTGAAAAAAAGAATCAAAATATTTTCACAAATTGGACACAGCCTTCATTAATTTTGTGCAGAAAAGTCTATGTTCGGGAGAACAAAGAAAGTGAGGTCATCAGTTTACACTACATCTTTACATTCATATCAAAATATTGAACAGCTGCAAAACATACAACTTAAATAAAAAAAGACAATAGAAACGAGGATTAAAGATTAAACCAAAACAAAAGGAACTAACTAAGTAAGTTTACTCCTTAAAATGTTTGCACAAAAAATAATAACTTTAGGGGTTGTCCAAAGTTTGAAACACTTTCAAAGCAGTACAGAAAGCACTATTGTCAAGTATGGGACTCGAACACACTTGACTTGCTTCTGTAGACCGCTTAGCCATGAGCCCGGCCAGAAGTAATTATTGTATTCTTAATTCTTGAAATCCTCTTCTGCTGCAATTGCATTGCTTTCTGTTCTGCGCTATTGCTACAATGTTGACAAATACAGACAAACTCAAAATAAAAAGAATGATTTCACAACAAACAAGGGAAAATTAATATAAAAAAAGTCAACGCAATCAAAGTACAATCTTCAAGAAATGTTCACAATAATACTAAAGAACAACGCCATTCCAGTCCTGATTATACCATTTATCATTGATGTATAAAGCCCAATTAAAGATAATCAATCGCAACGAATAATTTGAAAAATCCCGATGCAAATTTCCTTCTATTAAGTTGAAATTTGTTCAACTCTTGCGAAGCATTCCCAGCAAAATCAGGGCTGTGACGTTAAAAACTAATTTTGCATTCGCAGGAAGTATGAACCAGGCTTTAGGCAGTCTGAACATCATCTGAACATCATCTGTGCAGACTGAGCTGCTTTTCAAAACACCTGCCTTCAACCAAACTTTTCAACAGTTTTCAAGGTAGTGAAATAGATTCCCAATTTTTCAAGATGTCTTCCCTTCAAAAGACTCATCCTATCAATATTAATTTCCTGATTTGTGTCTAGCAATCTTTATTACATGTTTAAAATCTATATTTTCAGAGTCATACAAATCTCCCTCCCTCATCAGTACTATGAGCTTCCTTGAAAATGTTGAAAACTGGAAATTATTTGCAGTAAAGACCAACTACTGTTGATCAGTACTTGTGAAGACCAAATGTCCCTGGTCCACTTAAAATGCTATACCACAATTATCTTCCTGCGGGTGTTTTTGTTTCAGCATGGTTTCAGGTTGAAACAGCAAATAAATGTTTTAAAACTCATGTAAATTTAACTGTAGTAGTTTTGGAGCCAATGAAGTAGTCTTGCTAGAAGGTTGGGCCCAATTTCATGGCACTGTATACCAGGAAATTCTGCACATACGGACCCTGTAGTTCTTAGTAACATGCATTTAACAAGGAATACAACAAGCAGCACCATTATCGGCACTGGTTTAATCCCCTTGCCCGTATTGTTATGTAGTCTACAAAGCTTTTGAACACAGCCATAAAATTGCTCTTGTACTGGAATGGCCCTGTTTTTAACATCAACTACATGTACGTGTATAACAAGACACTGTACAGCATGCTATCCCTACCAGCAGCGCCCAGAGTCCCTCCAAAACAGGACAGAGATGAAACTGTTCTTAGTGTCACCAGAAAGTCTTGTCAAAAGGAAATTGAGAAGAATAGAAGAGAAAAACATATTTCAAACCATGTTAGTTATATTATTTACTTATTCCTCTTTCAATCTTACTCTCTGTTTTCAAACGTGGCCTCATTTCATAGAGCTGTTAAGCAGGCAGTGTTAATGTATGCATGCTTGCTGAGAAAACGGTAGAAGGGAACCTGTCAAAATCGGTATATAATGTACATCACAAAGCATTTTTGGCTGGTTCCCTTTTTGCTTAGCAATAATTTTCTGTTTGAGTGCCCCTAACAGCTCTACAAAACTGGCCCTTTCCCTATAAGTCTTGGTCCCAGACGCTGTTGTGTGTTTTATCAACTGAACTTTTCTTTTGTGTTATCACTTAACTGAACTATCAAAAACTAGAGGGTGCCGACTTTTTCACTACAACAATTATCAACATGCACCCTTCACTAGTAGAATTGCAACACTGCAATGCATATTACTTATGGACAGTCACAATGAAAGACTGTTTTGCACAAAGACTACTGCTAAATTCATCCATCAACAATAATTTTTAAATTGGTCAAAATACTTTAGTGACCAACAATAGACCTTTATCATGCTGCCTCCATCTTGGTCACGTTCCTTGTATCGAATAACAATAATGAATGCTTATAATCATCTTGCAATAAGGAACCAGACTATTTTGTTTTTCCAGCCTCGGTTTGGTAACATTGATATCCATGGGAGATATTCAAGATGGCTGCATCTTGATAAAGGTCTATTGGATTTTGAATTGGAAATTGTTTTTTAATTATTTCAAGACTACAGAGAAATAAACCGCTTCTCCTAAGTATCAGACCATAGTAAGAAAATACTGAATCACAAACGTACACATGCTGTTATTAGCAATTAGATTCCTTCAGAGCTAATGGTTTCTAATTGCACATTACACCACAAACTACAAACAGGTTTTTAAATGCATGCACATTTCATACCGATTTGATTTTTCTCTCACTCAAATCAACGGAACTACATCCCTGCAGCTGAACGAACAAATAGTCAGGCCCCTTTATATATAACATGAGAGTTTAAATCATAGTATTGTCATTATGTATAGGGAACCTGACAATGATTGACCCACCACGTCAGAAAGAATAGTACATGTCCATCAGAGATCCGGTGTAATATAACTCAAGTAAGAAGATGTCATCATGAAGCCTTGGTGCCTATGGTCTACCCAGCTATACATGATAGGTGGTTAATTCATTAGAGTAATTACACATACTGAAACAGTATCCTTGGTGGACTCTACTTCTGATCAGAATGACAGTCATTGAACAACTCAAAACCACTCTCAGAATTAATTAGGCTGAAAATGGATACTTCTATGCACAGACAGTATCCTACCACTGTGACTGTCCACTGTTTAACTATACATCTTGACAATGATGACAAATTTCCTCTAGTTGTGTAGCAGGACCAGCCTATTTTTACTTCCACCCTCGGTATGGTTATATTTATTTATAAGGAAGCAAAAACAAGATTGCTGTGATACAAAAAGTCAGGCGACCCCCAGAGGGTATGAATGGTTGAATATCCAAAATAAAAAAGAACACAGAGAACGCCAAATGCGACATTATACATGAGCTTTTGTTGTGAGACCACTTTTATTGATGCGCGTATGCCATTTTTTGACCATACAGTAGACGTCATGAACATTAAGCAATGAAAACACATAGAAACGGGCTATGTACGTGTCATGTGATGATCATTTTGACATACATGCATGTCACGTGGTGCGATAAGCCGCGCCCACAGATAACACATGGGGCGGTCGAGCTCAGCGTTCTTTGGGTTCTATTTCTATGATTTTCCCTAAAACACTATTTTGCATTATTATAAAATCATTTATACAGAAACAATCATTGCTTCCTGGTATCCCAGCCACTAAGTTCAATAAAAAAAACAGTAACATGAAGTAAAAACACCATTCCCCATTTTATTTTTCCCTCGTAAAATAATTGATTACTCATGCTTCCGGTGGAAGATTTTTTCATCTTGATCATCCCAATAAGCGTTGGCGATCTACATGTCTTGATTAATATAAAGAAGTGAACTTTATATCAATGGTGAGTCCATTAGGTCTAATTATAGAGACAAGGCTAAATTGATGTATCGTTTCGATCCTCCATTAAAGAGAAAAATTGGAACTGGAAATATAAAGAACCAATGATCAAGAAGTAAAGCAGTCTGACCCGATTTGTGTCATCACAAAATCTGCATTTGTTATTTACCCTGTATACAGGGTAAATGACAAAGATGGTGACATAAATTTAGGGTCCTTATAAAAAAAAGCAAGACGAATCCGAAGTATGCAGTTAGAATGGGCGAAAACAATTCATTGCTTTAAGTTATGTTTCTTTGCGGTCGGTAGGCTTTGGAGTGCCACTGTGGTTAGGTTGAGAGCTTTACAAAGTGCCGGGTATCATTCAAAAACACTTTCTCCTACTCAGTAACATTCACAGAAAATTGGGCAAGAAACACGCATCCAATTTTGGTCTCCCAACACGGTGTAAATATTTCACTGTAATTTCACTTTCTCTAACTCTGTGACATTCGGAGAAAATTTTGCTAAAAACAAGCATCCAATTTTGGTCTCCCAAACACAGCATACCATAAATGTTATACTCATTCACTGCACACTGGTTTGACTTCCCCGGCAATCTCTTGATCTTTCAGTTTTTAATCTTGGCCACAAACCTATATCTTGGGGGTATATTGCTGAAAAGCCTGGTACAATGAAAACACCATCCCAAAGAGTCTGCCGATAAGAGCAGCTTTTCTGATTGAGATACCCTCTGGAATAAAAACGTCTTGTTTGAATTAATTTGATTTCTGGTGATATTTAAGTTGTTTAAGGGGTCCAGTGAAATAATCAAGGAGATTCAACAAAACAGATCGTAGCCACTGGCCACTAAGAAGTTTTGTTCCAAGCAAATAATCGTAAATTTTGATCATTACTTTTTAAATTTTATACGTTTATGATGCTTTTGAAAAGTAGATGCTTTATTACAGTTCATGGTAATGGATCACAATGGGTTCTGGTGATATTTAAGTTGTTTGAGGGGTCCAGTGAAATAATCAAGGAGATTCCACTAAACAGATCGTAGCCACTGGCCACTAAGAAGTTTTGTTCCAAGCAAATAATCGTAAATTTTGATCATCACTTTTTAAATTTTGTATGTTTATGATGCTGTTGAAAAGTAGATGCTTTATTACAGTTCATGGTATAGATCACAATGGGTTCTTAAATATTTCCATTTGTTATTTATCAGTATGATTCCAAGGAATCATTTGGCTTCTCAATTTCAATATTGCTGAGTGACACATGATATGGGTTCAATATTACAACAACCATTAGACTACAGTTAAAAGACAATTAACTGCAATACAAACCGAAATCCATTTTTATTGAACTGTGTACGGTTCGAAAACACTAACGGAGCTGAAAGTTCCTAACATTCAATAACTGCATGTAATTTTAATGCAACAGATGGTACTTCAAGATCAAGTTTCAATGTATAATTAATCTATCTGATACATGTGCATTCACCATGACATGAGGGAATAGCAAAACCTATTACTTATAGTAGAATCAGAATGGATTGACCTTTTCTGTGCCTGTTGGTGTCAGCGGCCATGTTAAGAATCTGCAGTGATTTAGTTGTGGCTGCTGGTGCTCTCATGGCCTTAGTGCTAATGGAACCCATCACATTATTGCTAACACCAAGAAATCATAATTATACCCTTCAGATCTCACTGATGATATGTGTCTTCTTCTTTTCTCTTTAAAGGGTTTCGACACCTTTTGTAGATCAGGTTTTTGACCATGACATGAATCCCTACTCACTGTGAATGAAGATGTATGTAATTACCTGTAGAAGTTTCAGCTTCATTAGTAGTTTATAAGGAAAAAGGGAAACATCACAGAACAATGTTTTCTGGAGAGTTACATAAATCCTTTGTACTGCCAAAATAATTGTTTTCTCACTGAGACGAAAATTATTTTTAGCAAGTAATATTTTAAGGGAAGCTTTCTACCATCATAATCTATAACCTGTGTAAGTACGTCTAAGGTAAATCTGTGCACTGTTGTGTTTTGTGTTGTACAATAAGTACCCAAACAATTTAAATGTGATATCTCATCATGTTCAACAGATCTTAGCCAAGCCAGTATCATCAGTCCTTATCTGCAGTTTGTCAACCTCAATTACATCTCAGCATGCTACACTCCCGAATCTGCCTTATTGTAATGGTTCTGTGCACCAAATAGTCCCATAAACTCCTCTATAAAGTCGTCTGCAATGTCTTTTGGCATACATGTATATCCAGTTTCTTTGCTTGGGTTTCTTTTAAAGCCATTGGACCCTTTCGGTACAGAACAGGAAAAAAAGTTCACAGATTTACAAATAATTTACAGGGTTTACAGAAGGTAATGGTGAAAGACTTCTCTTGAAATATTGTTCCATGAAATGCTTTACTTTTTGAGAAAACATCAAAACAATATTAATTCTCGTTAGCGAGAATTACGGATTTATTTTAAACACATGTCATGACACGGCGAAACGCGCAGAAACAAGGGTGGGTTTTCCCATTATTTTCTCCCGACTCCGATGACCGATTGAGCCTAAATTTTCACAGGTTTGTTATTTTATAATAAGTTGTGATACACGAAGTGTGGGACTTGGAAAATACTGTTTACCGAAAGTGTGTAATGGCTTTAAATTACAATTTTCTGTGCACCATATAGTCCTTTATATTTATGATTTTTGCATATCTATTTTCCTTTGACTATACATATTGTATTTAGGTTTCTTTTAAAGTATCCAAGCATAATGGATGTTTTTTTAAACACTTCTATTTCAGTACTATGCATTTGGATCCATAGGGAATATCCAGTAAATATTTGTGTATGAATTGAGAGTACTTATTAACCCAATTCTCCTGATGTCATATCTACAATAAATATTGGTTGCATCGTCGTGGGAATCAGTTTCCCTGTTATTCTGTCATGACCATTTGAAGCGATGCCCACGGGTTTATATGCTCACCATATTTAACATGTACACATGCAATTTGACACCCAAAATGGCTGACCGCCGGCAGAAAGTAGGCGCATATATGCCAGCGCTTCTGCAAAGTAAATGTATATCTTGGCCTTTTTATGGTTATCCAAACACGTTTATGTACATGTATGCACAAGGGTTTTTTTTTTTTTTTTGACTTTTTAAAAAAACTTGAGGAATAAAAAAAATTCTTTGAATGAAAGTAATTAAGTTTTGATTCTTTCAGGAAACTTTGTTGGGGCAAAAAAGGCGATCTCTGGTTATTGCCTTGGTGCCCTTGAAATGCTCCAGAAGATATTTACAATTTCACATAGGGTGTCCTTCACCAAATAGAAAATGCCTTGGTGCCCTTACACTTGCAAGGCCTGTTTTGATAACTTACTTGGTTCATAAATGCAAAACCTCTCTAAGTGAAAAGCCTCTCTACTCAAGTTTTGTTGTAAATCAGCCATCACTATCCTATGACCAACTTGTAATCAAGTACATGTAGACGTTAGTCCTTAATCAAGTGGACAAGAGTGATCACACGTTACTGAAACTAGAGTTGTAGCTAGTGTTCTTGAGCAAATGAAGCATGCCTTAACAGTGCTGCAATTAATTAGACTGGATACTGATTGGGGTTTTCATTTGATTTAAGTAGGATCAAGTAGGATCTTGGCTAAGCCATGGATATCATTGATGTCTTCATGACCAAATAAAAACTACTTAAAATGTCTGCATCTTCTTTTAATATTATTATTATTGTTACTGTTACTGTTACTGTTACTGTTACTGTTACTGTTACTGTTATTGTTATTGTTATTGTTGTTGTTGTTGTTATTGTTATTATTATTATTATTATTATTATATTTGTGTAATACTTCATTTACATGAAACAAATGGGAATATTTTAATGTAGGAAAAACAACTTTTAATACATTTGTGTCCTTGTATACTTTTTTAACATTTTCAAATGAGCACTTTGTATTTTAAGAAAAGAAAGGGTGTTATTAACTTCAAATTATGTTTATGAGGCACCTAAAACAGTACAGCATTTTTCACTTTGATTTCAGGATTATGTGTAGTTGTTTCACTTCATAAACCTTACTGAACAACCTCTGAACAACTACACACAAATTGCATGATGATGTGGTGATCTAGCCATAGCCGAAGCCACCAATTGGTTAACGCCTTAAAACAATAACCAGAGATGCTGTTACTACAGCCATCACAGCAGACTGTTTGAAATCTCAGTCATTTTAGTCACAGGAATTGGTTTAATTTGAGATGCTGTTTTTCAAATTGTATATGAGATAATATAGTCCATGGGCGTTCAAGTGTTATATTTGTTTAGTGAGCAATGAGTGCTTATGAATAATGCTACCATTAGTAACTTGACCAATCTGTATGCATGATAGGAATCAAGGCCAGCTACGATGAAAGGACAATCTCATTAGTATAACACGTCATTAATTAGTTATGTTTACTTGAATAATTATCTGGTACTTGGGAGTAAAATACAATTTTTGAAGAAAAAAGCACACCTTTGGTTTTTGGAACAGTTCGGTTGTTTAAATCCAACATAAATGTAGATTTACATGATAAAACTAACCTGTGCAGAATTAATTTATAAAGGTGATCGCGCTTTTGAGAAGAGGAATAATCTCTAAAAGTGTTACCTCAGATTAAAAAATTGGAGGTATTTTTACAAGTACACCGTGCAATCTTTCTCAAAATTCTTTATACTATTGAATGCTACTGTGCGCTTCTACCCAAAGGTGTTTATTACCAATAATTATAAGAGTGATTACCAAACATACACCTTCCCTTGTGAGGTCCTTTGTATTTAGTTCAATGGATATCTTTGTTATTGCAGATTTTGTCCATCGATTCATACTTTTCCTCTTATTTTGATCACATCAAGTCAATTAATTCAGAAGTTATATGTTTGTGCCAAGAGGAAGTTTACAACCAAAATAAAAACAACAAAAATAAAAACCAAAAAAAATAAACACAACCAAACAACTGCTAATTCCACATAATTTGTTTTTATCTAGGATTTGTAAACTCATCTTGTTTCTCTATGTTTTCTACCCGGTGGATTTTTTTATATATATTCCCTAATGAAAACAACCACCCCACCATCATATTCACCCACTGCTAATTGTTATCTCGGATTTGTAAACTCATTTTGTTTTCTACCCAATGGAATCATTTTGATACATTCCCTAATGAAAACAACCAATCTACTCCCAGCAATTTCACAGAAAAAACCCTCTTTGATGAACTGAATTAATTCCCACTCCTAATTCTAATCAGATTAACGCTGCTGCTGAACCGCCTCCGGATCTTACCAGTGTTCTACGATCCACATCAGTACCATGGGGGAATCTTTTCTTAAACATCAGCGATGAGTTTAAGATCAAAATGTCATCAGGCACCAGACGGGAGTCCGGAGTCCCTGCTACCCTGAGTTTAGTCAACAACCATTCCCTCACTTCCGTCGCTCGACTAATTTGCTTTTAAACCGCAGCCCGTAGTTTTTTTATGTCTCGGGGCGTTTTTTCTTACAACCCAGGAGCTGACGAGGCTGGACAGCTTTAGAAGGTTGCTGATGGGATGTTGGGATGGTTGGAGAAAGTCATCAAATATTACCTGTTTTGAATTCCTGCTAGGAATCAATGATAGTATTGCTAGTGTCCGTCCCTTAATAGTCAGAATTTTCATTTAAACAAGCACGATATTCAGTCTTTGGCAAAAAAAGTTGGAACATTTCACTGAGGGTTTAATATCTTTCAAGCTATTTAATCACATTTTCCCATATTTTTCTAAGGGAAAAACAAAATTGGAAATCAGACTTAAAGGCAGTGGACACTATTGGTAATTACTCAAAATAATTATTAGCATAAAACCTCACTTGGTAACGAGTAATGGGGAGAGGTTGATAGTAACAAACATTGTGAGAAACGGCTTCCTCTGAAGTGAAGTAGTTTAAAATTGAGAAAGAAGTAATTTTACATGAATTTGATTTTTGAGACCTCAGATTTAGAATTTGAGGTCTCGAAATCAACCATCTTAAAGCACACAACTTTGTGTGACAAGGGTGTTTTTTCTTTCATACATGTAGTTATCTCACAACTCCGACGACCAATCGAGCTCAAATTTTCACAGGGTTGTTATTTTATGCATTTGTTGAGATACACCAAGTGAGAAGACTGGTCTTTGACAATATTACCAATAGTGTCCATTGTCTTTAATGTAGGAAAAAATACAATGACTGCTTGAACAAGTCAGGAAATTTTTAACTGCAGTCTATTCATCACACTTGGAATAATAATTGTTCCACTTCCTCTTAATGCATTTAAAAATCATGTATTAATACAGCAGGCAATATGTTAAAAGTGAGAAATGTCTCAACGGGTGTTCTGTTTTGATTAAGACTTGCTGACTTATGTGAAATGTACTTCCTCCAAGCAAAAAAAACCAAAACAAAAACACCCCCATGGATGACAGAGATGCAATGATGGCAGGACAACTAGTGCTCTGATCGATTCCTTAAAAACAACAACCATGTCACAGCAAAGAGTTTCAGCATGATTGCAAACCAAACACTTAGGATGTTGGTTTACAAGGTCTAGGAGCATCCCTGTTGAGGTAGGACAGGGAGAATTGAAGGCTGGGTTTGGGATCAGTTCTTACATATTCACTACAATTCTAGGCTTGCTTATCACACATCAGCGTGAGGGTAACAACTTATATACACCTCTGATGCCATTTTAATCATTTTTACCTTATCAATGATTTGAATGGCAAAAATTGGAATTGTCATTTAAAACAAAAATGTGGTTATTCATTTATTGCTTTGTATCAAACAAACCAAATTATAAGCATGAATAATGATTTTTTTTATTTTGCTTGGATCTTTAAAACTGATTTTGTCTTTTTGATTCAATTATACCAAGTTTATGTGTTGGTTTCTTGGGGTAGTAAAACATGTAAGATGTGGGCAGATCTTTGGGGTCCAGACACAGGCAGACGTCAAGCATCAAACACATTGAAATCAGTAACATTCCTGTATATGGGCCTTCTTATTTATAGAAATGCATCATAGGTCAATGGAGTCATGCATGATATTGGATCCTTGGAAAAAAAGTAGGAATATTTTATTGAGTACTTGTAAGGACTGACCTACATGGTGAAGGCTTTAATAGACATTTCAGGCTATTAAAAAAAATCAAATTTTTCCAAGAACCCCCCTCCCCCCCCCCCACCACCAAAAAAGGGAAAACGGACTAAAGTAGGAAACATTTCATGCCTGTGGATTTCCAGTAATTCACAAATTCATCCTCCAGCAAGAATTTATATTCTTGTTTGTGAGTGATGTTGTTGTGTGGATTGTCAATATTTCAAAAGTTCATCTCCTGACGTGAATTTATATTCTTGTTTGTTGAGTGCCAGTGGTGCGTAATAAACTGTGAAATCAGATACGTGTACATCCACAGACCATGTAAACGTTGCTGATGACTGACATAAATATAACCCAAATAGCTGGACTGACAACTTGTGGAGAGAGCTCTTATAGTGATGAGTATAGCAATCAGTCAGGTATCAGTGGTATAATCACTGTGTAGTTTGGCATAGTGTAGGTAATCAGGGTGAGGTAAGCTATGTTTCCTGTTGTTCATCTATCCACAGTGCTGATGAGATCGCGGCTAATATAAATACAAATACTCTGCAAAGTAGAACATTGTCCTGTTGTCGCTACCAAATTTTAGTGTAGAGAAAGGGTGTATCTGATACACCCTTAAAGGCACTGGACACTATTGGTAATTGTCAAAACACCCTTGTCACACGAAGTTGTGTGCTTTCAGATGCTTGATTTCGAGACCTCAACTTCTAAATCTGAGGTTTCAAAATCAAATTCGTGGAAAATTACTTCTTTCTCAAAAACTACGTCACTTCAGAGGGAGCGGTTTCTCACAATGTCTTATACTATCAACCTCTCCCCATTACTCGTTACCAAGTAAGGTTTTATGCTAATAATTATTTTGAGTAATTACCAATAGTGTCCACTGCCTTTAACAACGCACAACGCATTTAAATTTTCTACCAAAGCAACAAGTCCACAAAACATTATTTTGGTTTTTGTTTCTCTTACACCAATGTAGGTGTATACTCAGTACTTTCCAGAGTCCTATGAACAAAATGCATGTGCATTATCACGCGAGTGGGATTTGAACCCAAGACATTTGCCATTCTGGATCAGATGTCAACCACTAGTCCATCGAACGAGCCCAGTGGCTTAGAGGTGGTTTGAATCCTACTTTAAGCAGCAGGTACTGCAATGATTGAATAGATGTTAATCTTTATACGATGCAAAATTAACATATATTAAGTCCACATAACATGTACGTAGTATGTACATTGTATCAACCGAACCGTTTGAAAGAATCCCAGGATGCCTGTCGTATTCTAACAATGCAAGTTTACAGGGGCTTGTAAAAGTCAACAGCAACTGTACCCATCCTCACTCATCTAAACATGTAGATGTAATCGTACATGTCTACTTTGCGCATCAATGTTACAATGTTCAATTTTCTGTAAAATCCTCTGACAAGCCAACAAGATGAGTATCTAAACCTTGTGGATTGGAAAGAATAAATCTGTTTATAACCTTAAAAGAAAGACACAAATATTGGTTTGTTTATTACAATTCATTTGATAAAGTTTTTGTTTGCAAAGACAAGCAAAGGGCAAGCCCAAGTTGTGGCAAGAATTACCATTTCAAATGAAAATGCCATTTTCTTACCACTGTTCATATCCTGGTTTTTGTTGCTTCTCCTCCTCTTACGAGCCGGTCTTACAGGGATAGTTGTACATGAGACGGGTGATGTGAATGCCTGGTTTGGTACCTTAAATGTGTCTGAATTCGCTTCATCTCGGAAGTGTCTCAGTGTCTGCAGAGAGAAGGGAGGTGGGCAGAAAACAGAGATGGTAAAACTACAGAGGCTAACAATTTAAAACTGGTAATTGGTCTGTTTTGAACAATGTGCCAGAAAAAGTAACACCCGTTTCAGACAGGCACGGCAGAGTCACGCTGAACCAAATAAATTAGGAGCGACTCTAGGTCGACAACAATAAATTTTGGTTTCAGGCAGGCGAACTTAACATACATGTAATATTTACATTAGGTTCAGTTCATGACAAGATCGATGTCTGAAACAATCGTTCCAAACGACTGTGACAGTCGATCTTTCAACTTCTAGCGCATCCAGTCACTCCAGCACTGTTTCAGATGTCAAACTTTTTGCATACTAATTCAGAATTTGGTTCAGCATGTATGAAACAGGTGTAAGAGACTAAGAGAACAACGTTTAACAAAATGGTGAGCTTATTAAGTCAGTCAATTGTACATCTTATCTGCCATGTTTCATAACTTTCAATAACTAAAATGAAGACCAAAAGGGCAGTTATCGAAACACAATATTTGTAACGTTATTCAATATTATCAGATACTGCAAATCGCACAGGTGCCAACTAACCCACCCCACATTCTCTAGCCATTACCAGCATGTACAATGTATAAAGACGGCATACACCGAGGCATTCATTTGATAAAATAAAAATAATATTCACTGAATCTCAGGCACAGGATATGAACAGCTCCCCTTCCCCTACGGCCGACACGTATCCAATTTTAAAAACTACAACATGATCAACATAATCGAAGAGAGTACCCTCCCGCAAGACCCCTTCAGCAATTTCATCAGCGCGAGGAGAGTGTGGCGCAGGGAGAGAATGAAAACACCATCAGGTTTAGACGTCGCTCCTGGTATCGATTGAACAATCCTCAAAGAAGAAAACCAACTCCAGCAGCCAGGCTTGTCACACGTTGATGTGTGGTGCCGCCATCGTTTTGTCAGTTAGGGGTCAGTTTTAAATTAAATTGTGGCTGACAATCTTTTCCGACTTATGCTTCTGGATGGAGGGGAGGGGGTGTTTATAATATCACTTGCTGCTTCAAGACCTGTTACCCACACATAAACAAGTTCATAGATGGCATCTTGAGTGTTGTTTGTAACTATACACTCGTTAATCTTTGATTTCTTAATTTGTTTTCATTGCTGTGTAGGGGTGGATTTCAATTAAAATTTTCTTATGAGATGCTTTTAAAAGCACACAAATTTGCTGGTCATCGAAAACAAATTGCAAAGAACTTCTACAGGACAGTTCCCTGCTTGTTGAAGTTAGGCAAAGGATTTCTTTTGAGAATTTTTTCTGTAAGTCTGTTCAGTAAGATCATCCCAGCATCAAGTTTGGACTGCAAGTAATTCACGATTTTAATACTGAAACTTTATCTTAATAGCACATCTATCAAGGAAGTCTGGCCACTGTCTCTTTAAAGCAATGTAAGAATATTGTAAAAAATATCAAGAATTTAAGAAACAGCTTGAAACATACACTTAATTCCTTATTACACTTTGTTCTTTCTCATATAGTCACGATAATACACTATTTTAATGCACAGTACATGCACTTTATTTTTAAATTAGGACCTAACTCTTCTTCAACAGCTTTTAATTGTATTGATCTGTACATATTTCTGCAGTTAATTTAGTAAAAGGATACAACTACCCACCAAGTATATTTGTATAATGACTTCTGTAATTCAATTGGTCTTAAAGTTATTAAATGCTAATTTGATACTTACATGTATAAAATACAGAGGACTGAAATTGGTAAAAAGTACAATGTAAAAACACAATAATGTATATCCAGTAGCTATTTGTAGATGTGCCATCATCTTATCTAACCTTGTGTACTTTCTGGTTTTAAATTTATATTATAGTTCAAGTTTTTTTAAACCTCCAACCTCTTAGTGCTTAATGGTTTAGCATTTCATTAGGTTTACTGCAATGTCCCGCAGTGCACAGCATAACAAGATTCCCACATTAGACAACCCAAGTCTTCTATTAGTCAATTATCTAGACTAATTGGATTGATTTTTTTGTACACATTGTCAAGACTCTCTAAATGCAATTATTTCCTAAGAATTATGACCTCCAATGTCTAATTCTATCATCCTTGATAGACCAGACTCAATTCTCACTCAATTATTGTAGTATTTTATAAAGAAGACGAAATAAGGAGGGGAAAAAACAACAAGAAAATAGTGGTGACCTTTCATAAGCGTCATTGTGGTAACAAAAGATCCGTTAGCGTGGGCTACTAAATTGAATTATGCAATCTGAGACGATGATTAAATTACCACAAATGAACTAATGCAATAATGAAGCTGTACGTAGATTTAAGAAATCACTCTTGGTTTTCAAATGAGCCTAAAGAATTGTTCATTATGGGACAGTTGGTGAGGGTGCCCTGCACATTGACAATGTACATGGTGGCAAAAGCTACAATACTTGTGCATATAAGGAACCACAGACTGGAAACCTATCTTCTATGCTTACATAATGTACCTCCATGTATGTAGTTAGCAAAACATATTTTATCACGAGCCTGCTCTGGGCCAAATTTCATAACACTAAATTGTTAACATTAAAACTTGCTAAGCGCAGAAAATTTTGCTTGGAAGAATCAATCAGGTAACAGCCATTTACATGTTTACATTGTTGCGAATGGTGCCCCTCTCATTTTTTCTTAGTAATGGAATTTGCTAAACATTTCCCCCCTGCAGCTCAATGAAAATGGGCCACACTATAGCCTAATTTATACATATTGAATGAAAACTGCTTTGGACTAGTAAACACAAGTCTTGCTAAAAATTTAATGAGCAAATAAAAAAATATATCATGGTACCAATATAAAATGTTATTATGGTGTTTTTAGAAAACACGCTTAAAAGTTTTGATTCGTTAAGTGAGTGAATTTTAGTTTATTTGACCTTTAAATCAAATTTTGATATCTGAAAGCGAATAACATTGAATAAATTTAAAATCCAAGTTACTAAAATTTCTTTCAGGCAAATCAAAAGCACAGTTTACTAGACCGACCCGCTTCTTTTTATAGAGCTGAAGTGCAAGGTCTGGTGTATACCCATGTATGAAGGCATGTTACGGCTTCACTATAAGGGAGTTAAGTGTCAGCCAGAGGGATGTTTGGGTTTCATGTAGCCACTCTAGTCAGTTAAATTTGAATATATATTTGAACATATTACAGTCTGTAATTGAGTACAACCCAGATAAAGTCAAAACCAGCGATAAACACTACATGTAAATTCTGCCTCTTCATACATTGATCAATCAGAGTATTAATGACTACGCCATCCTACAAAACCATAATTTTAAAATCCCATTCAAGTTTTCAACAACCTGCCACCATCTACATCGCTGTATTGGACAATGTATGTTCCTCACAGTGCACTGCTCGATGGATCAATGATAGGGATCCACACCCACCATAGAAGTTGCTGTAGGGCTCGATAGATCTAATAAAATAATATATAACAGACTTGTGCAAGTCCAGCACGTATTTGAACATTGGGACCCATTAACATGCACAAGTTTCTTTCCATCATCCATTAGGGTGGCACGGTTGGCTTGTGCGTAAAGCGCTCGCCTCTCACCAAGGTGACCCCGGTTCGATTCCCGGTCGGGGCCATATGTGAGTTGAGTTGTGCGTTGGTTCTCTGCTGTGCCACGAGGGTTTTCCAGACAATCCGGTTTTCCTCCCTCAGAAAAAAATCAAACACTTTCGATCTTGGTCATAATGGGTTGATGTGGCTGGTAGCTGAATGCGCCCTTGCTTGCCTGCTTCTCGAACACGTTGTAGCCGCGTCCTTCGCAATTCAGCTCTTAGCTGCGAGTAAGGACGATTAGCAACCCAAATTATTATTATTAATGTTATAATTATTATTAAAGCAAAGTGGGTGGAACCAAAGTTGTCCCACAAATGTTTGAATACGTGCGAGACTCGTCTGATTTTAGAGAGGACATTTAATACTAACCTTTGCTGTTTCTGTCCACCCTTCTTGTTCAGTTTCCCATGAATTTAGTTTGATCCAATCAGATGTCTTCAAAGCTTGACTGCACATCTCTAATCTATGCTTAGCGGAAACAAGACCCTGAAACAATACAAAAACAATCAAAGTGGTTCAGCTTTAGATACTTGTTATAGAAAAACAATAATTAATTATCACATTACGGACGCGTGTCGTAGCCCAGTGGTCTCGCTCAATGGTCTCAAGCTCAGGTGTTTATGATCGACAGAGTGTGGGTTCGAGTCCCAGTCTTGACACCTGTGTCCCAAGACACTTGACCATTATTGATTCATCCTGTGAGACAGTGAGTGGGATGTAAACCTGTTAGTTCTTTGTGTTGTGAAACAGATCCAAAGGTTTGCCCTGGTGTTTCTAGCATGAATGGCAGCAGATTGCGGTGTACACATGTAACACCCCCAGAACCCTACATGGTGCTATAAGTCTAAATATAAAATAAACTATAGCATACCTGTATTGAAACATAACAAACCCTTAGAGGTGCCCATAACAAAGTGCTATAAGAACTGATAAGATGGGTAGTTTTAAAGAAAATAAGCACAAATTTCAGTTTATTGCAAACATGTAGGAACTACAAGAACACACACAGCTCTTTGATGCAGTCACTGTGCAGACATTCCTTTGTTCTGTTCCCAAAATCCTGTTCTTCAGCTCTGTAAATAACACTATGTGGACGTGTGTAATTCCACATAGTTTCAAGTCCCTACATTATGTGGACTTCTCTTGTTTGCTCTCATATCCACACTTTGTATAGCGTTAAAACACTATACTAACCAGTGCATTCAAAGCGCTCACATTTACATTGTGCGTACATGATTCATGAACCAACAATTTCACAGTAAACTTTGAGACTGTCCCAGGCAGGAAAACAGGGGAAAAAACATCCCAGTTTCCTGTATTTTACAATTAATTTCACACCCTGGTCCTTCTTTATTCCAACCCAGAACTACATGTGCATGCGTTCAACACATTCCACAAAACAAGTAAGTCAAATACAATGTACAGGTGGCGGCTTTCATTAATTTGAAATGCAGTCAATTACAAAAAGTGTGAACACTATTCAAGACGGGAATAAAGACTTTGATGAAGTCTCACCGGCAGACGGTTCTCAATAGACATCCACCTGAGCTCAAAATTACAAATTTTTAATAAACTGCTACATGATGTTATAACATAAAGTTAGACATAAATAGGTTTTGCGGAGCAAACATTTATACCTAGTATTAAAGACACTGGACACTATTGGTAATTGTCAAAGATCAGTCTTCTCACTTGGTGTATCTCAACATATGCATAACATAACAAACCTGTGAAAATTTGAGCTCAATCGGTCATTGAAGTTGCGAGATAATAATGAAAGAAAAAACACCCTTGTCACACGAAGTTGTGTGCTTTCAGATGCTTGATTTCGAGACCTTAAGTTCTAAATCTGAGGTCTCTAAATCAAATTTGTGGAAAATTACTTCTTTCTCGAAAACTACGTCACTTCCGCGGGATTTGTTTCTCACAATGTTTTATACTATCAACAGCTCCCCATTACTCGTTTCCAAGTAAGGTTTTATGCTAATAATTATTTTTAGTAATTACCAATAGTGTCCACTGCTTTTAAGTAATTGTTCATTGTAAATGTACTGTAGTTTTGAGTTGCAGTCACTTAAAGGCACTGGACACCTTTGGTAACTTAAAGGCCAGTATTCTCACCTCTCAGTATCTCAACGATGCATAAAATTACAAATCTGTGAAAAGTTTTGCTCAAATTTGGTCATCTGCAAAATACTGAAAGCAAAGACAACCTTGGTGCACAAATTTGCCTGCTTTCAGATGCCTGAAAAAGACTTAACAGTAAGGAATTAACTCTTTCACGAAAACTATGTTACTTCAGAGGGAGTCGTTTTCTACAATTTCTATTATATCAACAGCTCTCCATTACTCGTTACCAAGTAACTTTTTATGGTAATATTTGTTTTGAGTCATTACCAAAAGGGGCTTTCCAAGGCAAGTTTTGTTGAAGGTTTGTCTCCATGTTGCCCTCTTTTCAGATTTATGAATAACAAATTCTGAAGTGTGAAAATGCAAGAGGATTTGTGATAAGCAGGCTCACCAGTACCACTATGTACACCTTGAGAAAGAGAACGAGTCCAGGGCAAGCTTGAAGACCAATATTTTTTGCTTATGTAATTATAGTTAAGTTATTAAATGTATCAGTAATTATCATTGTTGAGCCAAAGAGCATGGATTTCCTGCAGACACAATTTGTACACACTCAAGGGAAGAAAACTGCTCATTTTTTATAAACTTTAGATATACATAAACGGGGCACGACTTAAACCTTGCACACATTTTAAAATGTAAATGTTCCTGTATGAAGTGCAACATGTACATGTAATGTACATGTCTCTTGCCTTCCATGAAATACCCTGAATGTCATGGTCAATCTTCTTGAGAAGTAACTATAAAATAGTCAACTTGTAGCTACAGCCATGTGTACAAATCTCATTTGGAAGGATTGTTGGAGCTGAAGAAAAGAGCTTGGGCCAGTGTGGTCTTGCAGCATTCTCCTAAATGTGAGCAGAGTAGGCTATACTGCTGATTGAAACATCAAGACTATTACACATGGGTGTACCTGCAAGTTTACTATTCTAACGTTTACTGATTTCCCACACCATGCAAACCTTCAAATTTAACTTGTCAATCTTTGTGTGATTTTTTTTTTTTTACAGTACATGTATATTTCAAAGAGCAGGTGATGTACTATGTATACTTGTGTACTTATAACAAGAGACAAGAATTAAGGTGTCAGCCATTAAATCTCATGTGCATGCTTGTTTTTATTGCCAGGTCCCTTTGGCTTCACCGGTAATAGACACCGTGTGGTGGAGTCAGTGCTTTGGAGTAGACACTTCCAAAGCCGTTTATTGGGATGCAATGTTTTGTAAGTCCGCGGCGAACTTATTTGAATTGAATTGTTCTTGGATTCCCGGTAGACATCAGGAAGGTCCTCAAGTGTTATCACTTCACTGGAGGAAAAGAATTGTGTGTAGTGGCATTTTGTCCACTCGGTTGTAAACCTTTTGAGTTGGCTGACTCCTTTCATTGTTGAAATGTTTTCTGTTCAACAAAAGAGTAAAATTGAGAGAAATAAATTTTGACCCTGTCCGTGCTAGACAGCGAACAACAAATACTTTGTGTCATGAGTCTTTCATTATTTGTCCGGGATAAATAGGCAATAAAAACCAAACTCAAATTAAAACAGGATTTTCAGTATAGAAAATCAGATTAACATCAAGCAAACAAAGCCTGGACTGTTTTTCCAGTACATATTTATTTGGTAACCTACACCTTACAATTTGATAGACTTTATATAGCGAGGATACGTTCAATATTTGTACAGATTCAAGTTAAGAAGATCTGTTGGTAATTGCATTCAGTATATAATATTAGAAGCAATTAGCATTGACTGTGAAGCAATGAAAACAAGATGCAGAGTAAAGCATTCTATTAAGGAAGAGAGTTAAGTAACAACGGGATAGCAAGGTCAACACACAGCCTGAGATTCAATGAGATTCATTGATAACAGTTACAACATGGCAAGAGAAATCTAGAGGCTGAGGAATGTTATAGTACATAATGAATGTATCATGTACATTCAATCCTGATATGAACTGAGCTGAAAGATTTATACAACACGCACAACTCTAGTCATAGAACATTAAACGCCAACGCACCAAAACATTTGCCAATAAGGAATTTAGGCATCTGTAAGAAGACCTTATCAACAGCTGATCTGAAAACCATGGTACATTAGTAGATGACAATGTCAAATTCAGTACATTCCACTAACTGTTGAATACAGAATAATGTAATGTTTCTATTTGTGACTGAGTTGTATATAATATGTACAACACTTTTGGGGGTAAAAATGTCTGTGCTTGGGTATTATTATAGAGTTAGTTATTTTGGCTGTGTTAGTTGGTGAATATAAAGAGCTTACCAGATGAACCTGTTTTTAGGGAGAGGCTGTAAAAATGTTTTCCCAGATCCTCTTTAAATTGTTTACATACTTTTAATTTACTTGTTTTTCTAACTTTTTCTTTAATGTTCTTTGTAATATTTGTCATGGCCAAATAAATAAACAATAATAAATTCATATTTTCAATGTTGTAGCTAATATCTGCTATATTGAATCTTAATAGTGGTATGAAGTCAGTAATTAAGAGGTTCAGAGGTTCTGAAGTCAGTAATTAATTCAAGTTTGTAAATTTTGCAGGACTTGCAACAGATGATTATAATACAGACAACTGGTACATCCCAACAATTTATCTGAGAAGCTTCAATTTTCAAGTAAAGCTGAAGACGCTAGCCTTTTATAAACTATCAAAATGTTGTGTTTTCAAGACATGGGTGCCAAAATAGTAGTGCATACTATCTGCCTTCATTCCTGCCTGGAGGAGTAAACAACCGTGCAAATTAATAAATCTTTAAACGCCTGCCATGAATATTTGTGCATTATCAGTTATGCCCTACTGACTGTCATTTGGTCCGAGCCAGCTGCGGTCAAGCAGATATTTCAGGGTAGAGGAAGAGGTATAGATTTCAGCCTCGTTTGCCTCGTGTGTTCCGGTTTTGTAGAAGGCCATACATTGAACTTTACAAACCTTGCTTTGAGAGACGGAGACACTAAGGCGTCTTCATTCTTCACGTTTTATTTTTGAAGTTAGTGTGGGGGCGCATGTTGCTTTGTGCTTTCTTGCTTAATTAATGAGAGGGTAACAAATTAATTGAGATGATTTTAGAAACCAAACGGCCAAAGAATCCAATAAAAAATTCCTTGTGTTATTATAGCCTAGAGACCAGACAAGCATGCTGTCAGATTGCTTCATTTTCAACACACAGATTTAAATTTCAAATAACAAAACTTTTTGAGAAGGTTTTTGTTGATTCTCCCTACAGTATGTTTTCAATAGAAACCTATTCCCCCCCCCCCCCCGAGTCCTTTCTTTTCTTACTAAGAAGCTTTCTAAATCTATCAAAACCCAACAGAACATGCTCACTGATTGACCTAATAACTATCATCACTACCACAATAAATCTTGATTGTACCATTTTTGGAGATTCCCTGTGTCTGCGCATTTTAGAAAACACAGCTGATGACACCATGGGAAAACTATAGCCATGTCATATAATGCAAGGTTTGTCCTGCCTTCAAAAGTTTATCGTTAGATTCACAAAAAACAGCCAATCATGAACAACAATATTCCTTGCCATAAAAAAGTTACCAAACAAGTTACCACAAACATATCATTTTATAGGCTGTGATAAGCTATCGTCTTTTTAAAGCTTCTCAGCAGTTATTTTTGCTTTTAAACAGAAAAATCAGAGGAAGCAAGTAAGCTCATTCTTTCTGATGCGAAATCAAAATTTCCTTTTATATCTGTACCTTCTTTCCATAAGCATCATGTACTGGTGAGATGATACCTGATATCACTTGGAAGTTGCCAATCCGATGAAGATAATCCTTGGCAATTTCTACGAGAGACGAAAGAGAAAAGACAAATAAACAGTCAGTGCATCTCCAGTTGTAATATACACACTAATGGGTGGTCAAATCAAACTCGGAAACTGATTAACGATGTTATGATTTAGGGGGCAAGTGCAATGTCAAGTAACCTAGTTTAAACTACTGCTAAGCACAATAAATCACAAACAGATAATCAGTCAAATGTACAACCATGGAACAATACACTATACACATTCAAATGCAAAATTACATGAGGAATACTTAAGTATGTATTTTTTGTATTTTTCTTACATTATCAATTGTACGTAATTGGGCCTATATGGATACCGGGCTGTTAGATGCGTTTTGCCATACTGATTCAGCAATCCAACCATGACAAGATACAACAATGTAAGTTCCCCAAACAATGCAATTTCACGACTTATCATTTGGACAGTGCATTGTACCATGCACACTTATGTATACACCTTATTTATAGTTGGTAAGAAACAAATACAATTTAAAATACAAAGATCTCAGTTAATACTCTATTTTCATATGAAATTCTGTTGGTCATGTGCCACGGAGTTGACCGTCTTATCAATGTTCACACTGTCCATTTCAGGCTGCAATATAATTAGTTACAATGTGTGTTGTTAATAAATTGGAATTCATCTTGGCTGTCTGATTTAAAGATGCTAGACCATTTTTGTTGTTGCAGAATTGACCTAAATAACTTATTTAAAGCTTCAATTATGTTGTAAGATTTTATTTAGGGTATTGTCGGCCAAGTCAATATTGTCAAAGACAAGTAGGCCAACAAGTTTGTTTGAATGTTAAAATGTATTTTATGCAATTTCCGTGGCATGTGGAAGCTTGTTTTGTATTATTCATTTTTAAACTCCGTTTCTAGCAAATATTTTACACAAAATAAACTCCTTTCAATGGCCAAATCTGGCCATGCAACTTTAAAACTATAACCCCAAACATGTAGCTCCGTCATGCACACCAACCATCCCTCAAGCCAAAAGTAATCCATTCCTTGTATTTTCCTCCTGCTCACAAAGATGAAACCGATCGTTCCACAAACGACCGGCACATCGTTTCCGGGACAAACAACCTCCAAAAAGCTTGTATCGATCTTGGATTTTACAGAGACGCTGTTCTACACTTAATGGTCCCCAAGGTTTGTTGGACTGTGTATGTATTAACCTGTTGTCATAGGGTTGGTTAGAATGCATTGAGGAATGGTCTTATTCATGCAGATCAATGCAAATTCAGTCGGTTTTATCCACTGAGATGAAATGATCCTTTTAAGGATGAGATAAATGTTTGTACTTTACTTGGGATGCGTTCATTAATTCTGGCTGTATAAACAATGTCAATGTACTTTGAAATTAGATTTGGATTTCTCAGCACTCTTATTAGCGCTTCTAGCATCTTCTTAGCCCTTCTTATTAGCTCTTTTATGTGAATTGCCAAATAAATATTGCCAAATAAATTAGAGCCAAATGAGAGGAGAGAAGACAATAAAGACATTTCAGCTTTAGATGTGGGGAAAAACCGCAGAGAATTATTCCAGGGAAAACCCACGCAGTCAGGTAGGGACTGAAAACCTAATCTACATATCAGCCTCCGTTGGGATTCGAACTGGGGTCCTAGAGATAGAAAGCGAGGCAAGACACACTAACCTGGAGCTAGCATACTTTGATATAAAGATACCAATGGAAGACCAAAAACAAGAACTATTGCCTTTGAATGAAATAAAGTTACAGGATAATGAAAAGAAAACATTTGAGGAAGTTTTATGTTTGTTTATGATTGAGAAGAACTTGATTCTGTTGTTTCACATTAATCAATATGGACACAAGAAGCAATTCAACTACTCCTAGGGAGATCACATTGAATGGATCCATCTCAAAGTTTCACTGTATAACTTCCTTTGGGTCGACACCTATGTTTTAAAAGGCAAAGTATACTTTTGGTTTTTCGAACCATCGATTGTTTTAAGTACATAAAACAAAAATCTCAAAATTTCATTTCATGGTGGTTGCATTTTTAAGATATCACTAAAAATCCTGATGAATAAGTTCAAGAGGCAGGAAAAAATAGAAGCTGGAGGCTTATTAACCAAAGGTCTTTTTAACTTCCATAAAGTTTAAGAGTGTCTACCAATTCCAGACAATGCTATTCAAAGGCGCACGACAATGTACAATAAAAAATATTAAACCATTCAAAACCACATAGGCCTAACACTATGACTTAGAGAGAGGATCAAATATATGAATTAATGAAAATCATTTAAAAATTTACCCAGTCAATTCCGTTGTGGTTTTTATAATTGAAAATTTACATTACAATTTTTCAATGCAGAGAACAACCATGAAAATTAGAAAAAGAGACAACCTAAATTGAAAGTTCAAAGTGAGGCAATGAAACGCTGTTCAAAGGCGCAATAAAAAAAATTAACCATTCACAATCACATTACACATTAGAACAATAAATACTGAGAGAGGAAAACCAAAGCAATGAAGCAGCAATAAAATATACATTACAATTAAAATTCCTTTAAGACAAAAGTAACAGTGCCTTTAAACAGTTAATTACTGAAAGTGACATTGTTTTTAACAGGTAACACAAGTACTTAATGCCTCACATCCATGTGCCTCACATAGTACAGTTTATGAATGTGCGTACCCAATACTCGAGACATGCTAGTGACAACTTCCCTAAATGTCGGCTACAACGTAACCTTCAAACGATCCAGAAAACTCATTTAGACGTGGCGACTAGGAGTCAACGCTGGTGAAAATTCAGCGTGTAATTTGTTACCATGGCGAGTGGAATCCAATTTGTTTAGATTTAATGGTAGGAAACTTCCGCACGGGTTCCTTTAATCTGAACGTGGATCGCTTCTTTGGTTTGATACAAAATTTCAGACCTGTTAAATTTCAGACCTGTAAACACGTCTGAAATTGGAAACCAAAACTGATAGGGATATGTAATGAAACCTAACCCAGAACTGTCTTGTAGGCCTATACAATAAATTTATGGTGAGTTTGCTTACTAAAAGAAAACCATAAATTGTGCAGAATTACTGCACATTTCTAAATGATCCTAATCACGTTAGGGCATAATAGTGAAACATTTGTGGGTGAACATGGGTGTAAACAAACAGATTTAGTCAAAAAGTGTTAAATAACAAATTTGTTACAAAAAGTACTAATTTTTAGTTCCGTTCCATTCTCTATAAAGTAGTGGATTGGAATGATTAGGAAAGTAGAGTTTTACAAATTTGACATTTTGCTTTGTATTTGGAGCTGTACCCAAATCACCATTCTGTTATGCAACGAGGGGAGATATTTTGATGCAGTGGCAAAATTACTTGATATATATGCAGACTGGTAATATGGAAGTTGATTTGAAGATTGCAGTCAAAATGTTTAATTCATGAAGTGGAGTCCAAGGAACGTGAGGTAGCATAAACGAATAGAGATTATTAGTTGGATTAAATGAGCATCAGGCGTCTATATCTTATGGGTATATCATAGTGCATGATTCAGTTCAGTTTATTAAGAACATTATTCTGCGAGAACTTCTTGATAATTTAATCAACAATAAGCCACTACATGGTGTTAGCACGCCAGGCAGCTAGATGTACGCACACCAGGCAGCTAGTAGATGTACTTGTACATATTTTGTTTTGTATGTGTTTTGAGATCTGATTCTCATAGTGTGCTTTGTTTGAGATTTTGCATTCAGTAAAGTATAACCCCTACACAAATTATTTGTATTAAGCCCAAGGTGTTCTTGTTTAGAATGTTATAATGAGGTAATAAGATTATAATTTGCTTCCTCTTGCTCATATAATGATTAACATCAAACAAACAGAGAGCAACATTTTCAAATTGCTGGTACCTATTTTCAGAATACAAGCATGTTTCATTAAAGTGCTTCTTAAGTGTTCATTGCTGACATACACAGTGTCTGAGAGATTTTGTCAGAAAGAAAACATTTGAATTAATCTCTTCTATTTTCCTTCAACTATTTCTAGGCACACACTCTTCTACTAGGACATCAAAGTCAAGGACCCTTTCTCAAAAAGGGCGCTTCCATCAGAGAAGTCCATGGGACAATTTTGAAAGAGTACTGACACAAATATGCGCCATGGTCTGAATGAAGTTCTAGAGTGCTGGTGGTCATTCTTCATGTAGCATGACTGTTATGACAAGACATTTTGTCATAAACTACAAGTAAAAGCAATGGCTGCAGTGCACTTTGTCAACACTGCTGTCTGTCCAAGTTCCGTTACTGATTTCTAAAAATACAGCTCTTCTTATAAAATCAAATCTCTACAGCAACACTCATGATATTTGGGTGACAAATGTACCTCAACCTACTCCAATATCACTTGATGAGTTGCCCATTTGAAGTTGATGAAATTTACATTTGAAAACAGAGGTCGATAGTGTACAAAGATTGGTAATGCTGAAACAGTTCCCAAGAAGTGGTGCACAAATAATAGATGTTCCCGACCGAGACAGCAACAGCACTTGAGTCAAACATCTCAAGGGAAAACAAATTTGAGACCGGATCTGCATTTGATGCAATAAGGGATTTGCATCTAATCAAAACAACATAAAGCCAACTCCCAGGGAAGCACACCTGTACATTTCTTGGTTAATTAGTTAGTTCTTGTAAATTACACAACCTGTCTACAGGTTACACGTACATAGAACTTTGCACAGCAAGAAAAGCGCAGTGGCTCTCCGTCAAATTTTCTGGCTTCTCTCTCACAAGTTGTTACGGTATTTTCCACAAAATATTAAAATGTTGTTATTATTTATAGGCCCAAGTACAATTTAGAACTACATTTACTATCATTCACACAATTCCCATAATTTGCACACACTGTGTACAAATGTAGGAACACGTACATCAAATATAATTTTAAAAATGTAACTAAGTGAAAACAAAAAAGCAATTAAGCCATTTGTCAAAACATTTCAGAGTTTGTGGCTTCCAGCCAAATCTAGACTGAATTTGTCTTTTCAAGACGTCAAGTTTTTTTGTTATAGAAAATAAGACATGTTGACATTTGAGTGACGTTGCCCCTTCCATTTCTCAGTAAATACTACCCACATACAGTGTGTGGGATGAAGAGTATTGTTGATTGCATGGAGTCAGGTAGCGGATTTAACACAATCTGCTCAGCAAACAGTCTACCAATCTTCATCATGAATGCACTAAAAACTGGAGAAAATTGCTTGTTCACAGCTCTTCAGATAAAAAGCAAACATTCTACACAAATACTGAGTCAGGAGATGAAGCAATGGCATTTCAGGTTTCTGTTGGGGTTTCTATTACCACAATTTAAACTTTTGTTTTGCTTCAAAGATGTTGTTCTTCAATCAAGTGAAGCACCTAACAGCCTGCATGGGTTTGATTTGCACCTACTTTATATCATTCTGCATGTACTTTTTTTATGGAAAATATTAATAAACCAAATGTTTTTGGCCAACAATGTCAAGATCTGTTAAAAACAGCAAACATCAGTATAAATGATCCAATGATTAAAGACAGTAGACACTATTGGTAATTTTCAAAGACCAGTCTTCTCACTTCCTGTATCTCATCATATGCATGAAATAATAAACCTGTGAAAATTTGAGCTCAATCGGTCATCGAAGTTGCGAGATAATAATGCAAGAAAAAAACACCCTTGTCACACGAAGTTGTGTGCTTTCCGATGCTTGATTTCGAGACCTCAAATTCTAAATCTGAGGTCCCAAAATCAAATTCGTAGAAAATTACTCCTTTCTCGAAAACTACGTTACTTCAGAGGGAGCCGTTTCTCACAATGTTTTATACTATCAACCTCTTCTTATACTCGATACCAAGTAAGGTTTTATGCTAATAATTATTTTGAGCAATTACCAATAGTGTCCACTGCCTTTAAACTTAAAATAGAGAATAAGCAAAGGTATGAGGTACATGGATTACAAATAATGTCTAACAAATAAATTAATCTCTAGTTGCACAACCTCCTGAAACTCTCATCACGTAGGCCTATGTCTATAGTTTCTTTGAAGGAATTTGTGTCATAAAAACAAAATTGAACAGCGATGATTTGCCATACACATTCCAGAAAGAAGTTTAAGGCCTGTAGTAGTGGTATTACATGTAATATTTAAAAAAAATCAGTGAGCTTTTAGGAAGAAGCTTGTAGTATTTTCTTGTACACCAATCCTTTGCCTTTGACTCGCTCATCAATCAATCACCCTGAATGCAACTTGAGTATATTGAGGCGCCAAGATGATGCCTCTAATTCAAAGCCTTATTTTCATCTTACTCCGACTGCCTCATAGCCTGTGTTCTTACATTCAGTTTCTCATAAACTACAAAATGATGACAACATATCCAATATCTCCAATGAATGGAACAGTTGGTATAGATGAACTTGCAGGCTAACTAATATAAGTTGACATGCTGGAATGACTAATTCCTATCAATCATCCATGTGCAGCAGATGTAGCTCTAAGGTTAATGAGATATTAAACAGACTTCTCTTCTTTAACGCTGGTCAAGGTCTACAAGTTGCGTTATATGGAAAGAAATTTTTTAAGTTTCTTATCAGACTGAAGAATTCGCTGATACATGTACATACTTGCAATAATTTGACTTATTTTATTATTTATTTACTATTTATGAGAGTAAAATATGCACCCATGTACACGTATTCAACTTGCTCACATTTGTTCCACTTCACTGGCCATCATTTCACTGCAAAGTTCTAAACTGTAGGTTTTGTTTGTTAGAATTAGTATGCTTCAGGAGAAGTCACTTTTTGGGATTCATAAATAAAGCCACAATATAATAAAATGGTACATGTAATTCAGAGAATTCTCATCCCTGTATAATGCAACTAGTGTTTTTATTCCTTACAAATAATGCAACCAGTGTTTGTATTCCTTAAAGGTTAGGGGCAATGAGATACATGTAGCACATTTAAATGTGTAAATAATTAAATGAACCTCTGAAAATAAAAGGATACCTATATTTTTTAATGGTACAAGTGTAGAATGTAGGTGATGGTAAATGCATTAAATGTAACAAAAAGTAGCACTCTTCAACTGACCCTGTTAAAGGCAATGGACACTATTGGTAATTACTCAAAATAATTATTAGCATAAAACCTTTCTTGGTGACGAGTAATAGGGAGAGGTTGATGGTATAAAACATTGTTAGAAACGGCACCCTCTGAAGTGCCATAGTTTTCGAGAAAGAAGTAATTTTCCACGAATTTGATTTCAAGACCTCTTAAGAACTTGAGGTCTCGAAATCAACCATCTAAACGCACACACCTTCGTGTGACAAGAATGTTTTTTTCTTTCATTCATATCTTGCAAGTTCTATGACCGATTGAGCTCAAATTTTCACAGGTTCATTATTTTATGCATATGTTGAGACCCACCAACTGTGAAGGCTAGTCTTTGACAATTACCAATAGTGTCCACTGCCTTTAACAAAAGAACACTTCCGGTTCGACAGCAGTTTACAGTCTGAATTGTCAGTTACATGTAGATGGTTCCATACAAAACACAAATATCGGCAAGCTAGTCAAGCGATAAAAAGACCTGATTGCAAAATAACTTTATACAGTGTACATATACGTGTTTCAGAATGAATGGATGAAGTTAAACCAAAGTGGGTGTAGTGTAGAACTGCACTGTATTCCACAAGGTGCTGTGTAGTACAGTGCAGTATCTAATGTGTAACGTATCTATGTTCTAACACAAGTATCTTTCAGTAAATGCCTCAAATGCCATCAGTTTGACATCTATCTAGCAGTCCTACACTACAGTATGGAATTACAGTACTACAAATACATGCTGTAGTTTCATTTCAAATAAAACCGTTCCAAATGATCAAATTACATTTAATGTATTCAAATTCTAAACTGATGCACACTTGGCACAATTATGGATGACCTTAAAATATGTTGCTGAAAAACTATTATAAAAATGTGTTCTAATTCCCCAAATTGCAGCAGTTTTCAAATAAGATTAAAAAAGACTGCGACATAAAAAACACACAGCTTTACAGATTTGGAATGCTTGATTGTTTTTAACCAAAAAGAACCAAGAGTTATACTGTACTCATTTGGTTCATTCAGTTGTACATGTAGGATCCCTTTATCCTTATAAACTATGTTTGACAGCACTTAAAATTGTCACTGTTTTCACCAACTGTTATGTATCAACTGTGGAGTCCTCTTTTGTAATTGTTAATATTGTATAAGTAGATATTCTCTTGATTATTTGAACAATATTCCCAAACTTTCAATTCCTGTTCACTTGTGAATGTAAGAAAAAACATGTCCCTCAGCTTCTTGCTTACTCCCTACAGTCAAATAAGGCCCATACACAAAAAAAATATGTCATTTTTTAAACAACTTTTTATGACATCCTCGCACTACCTACAAAATTGATGAAGAGCGTCTCTTGGAGGGCTTATTATTTTTTAATCATCTTCTACCCATCTCAGGTCAGTGAGCTGTGAAGGAATAATCGAGCAAGTCAAATCATGAAGTAGTCTAGATGATTGATAACAACATAAGATGTGTACCCACTTTCACAGCGCTTATAAGATGCCATATGGCACCTGTGGATAGTATACAAATTTGTGTGGGCGACCAGTTTGTCGGGAAAGGTGTAAAAATGACCCGATGGCTTACGTTCCTATGCTTAGTTCTACCCTGTGGGACACTATCAGTCAGGGAACCAGTTGACATCTTCTTTAAAACATTGTTGTGGTACATGTACATCACTCATCCATTATTACACATGTACTCATGCCACAGAGCGAACTACATACACCATTGAACAGATCTGTGCCAGTCTCAATTATCTTCATTTCTACACAAGCTTCAAACTGTATCATATTTCAATGTTATTACATAATGTCGAGATGAGAGAGTCAGAACTATGTTAATGGTAAAAATTGGCAGGTCTAACCTGACATTCAGAAAAGAATTGAACAATGTTGATCAATTATGGATATTTTCTTTTCATACCCCCCCCCCCATGGTTTCACTATTCCTATTTTGAGCTTGTCACGTTGGGCAGCTGCACGTGGGGGTGTTTAAAAGGTTGTTAAAGAACGGCTGGCTTCCGGGTGTTGGGCGCACAAGCTCATGTACGCCAATTTTATTACGCTGAGCCAATTCATAGCGATTTACCTGCCGGTTTTAAACAGCCGTTTAAGAGCTTGTCACAACCCTTTTATTTCCTAAGTAATAAGAGAATCATGAGTAGTTTTTGAGATTTTAAATTGTTACTTCATCATTGATTTCCAACTGATCTTAGTTCATAACAGATTACCATCAAAAGGAGTATGTACACATGATTTCACCTGCAAACACACTATGTACTTGACATTGTCCAACCTCCAGATAAAAACATGTGTATCTCTTTAACAGACTTCATGTCTCAGTACATTTTACTTTCAATAAAGTTTATAAAATATTCTGTGTACAATGTACATAGTGCATTTTGGGTCAAAGCACTATTATAACAAGCTTGGAGCCAAGTAACATGGTTTAGGACAAACCATCCATGGATAAGACCCTTAATGCACTACTGTGTACATGAACAGTACTTGACAAGCGCAACTTGTGCAGTAATTACTTCATCAAACCTGCACTACTGTACATCTTGTACAATATTTGTGACCCGCTACGTGAAAATGAGTCAGATGTCGCCCAATGCATATTAAGTTATGGACAGTTAAATGTGGAAAATATTTTTTAAATGTTTTTTTTCTTTTCTTTTCTTTTTAAGATCTATATTTGCATGGTTAACCTTCAGAACACTTACTGTAACTTTTAGGCAATAAAGCTATGAAAACAACAATTTTGTGATCATACTCATGTCTAATTTGTATCCTTTTGCGCGAAATGGTAGTTTAAAACATCACTTTACTTGTAATACGTTTTTCAAAAATTATGTATTGGCTAATTTCAAACGGAAGTACATGTAACTACTCAGCAACGCGATACCCCCCAAAGCTTAGACATATACCAAATTACTGCTGTTGGTGTGTTCTTTCCAGCCATGCATATAACTCAATCCTTGAAATTTTCAACATCTGACTCATTTTCACATAGCGGGTCACATTTAGTCTCTTAACTGTAAACAAGTGGATTTCAATTTCTGACTTTGAAATTCATAAAAAAATGTTTCCCTTAATTACTTGTTTACATGAACACAATAAAAAAAAAATGAACATTCAGTGATATGTTCTGCTAGTTAAAGTATGCATGTTGGATAACAATGAACACTGCTACAGTGCATGTACACGATGTAAATATAATGCATTCTTGTAAACCCTAATAAGGTGCTAAATAATTGGGTCTCAAAATCCATCACTGCAATAACCTATCTTTCTGAAAGTTTGTATATACTCAGCGCCTTGAGTACCTTGTTTGGTAGATACGTGCGCTATATAGCCTAAGACTTCGATATTATTGCAAAGTACAATCAAATCATGATATTCCAAAGGTAACGATGCCACACCTATTTTTATTTTGAATTTCCAGTGAAGAAGCAATAATGTAGCCTAACCACAACAAAAGACTTTGACTCTATAATAAACATTTCTCAAGTTAACTGTAAAAAGTACTACACTGTAACAACTTGACAGTCACTATGTACAAGGTAGGTTATTAACCAACAAGTGTGCTAAAAATGGCTTAAAATTCACCATACTTTTGTAATGTACGCACTTAGTTATGTCTTTGGAAACTGAGTAAAACATTATTTTGGATAATAATGAACTCTCCCAGTGTCCTACAGCGCATGTAGATATAATGCATTCAAACTTGTACAAACCCACTTCCAATTGTTGTGAGATCAATGTGTTTTTTTAATACCTGACTACAGTAGCAGTAATTTGTAAACGGATGTAAACCGACCTTCATGTCTTTCCTTCCTTCCTTTAAACATTTCCCTCTTGGTAAAACCTTCTTGATATGACTCACCAACAACACTAAGATAATAACAATTTCACTGAAAGAATATAATTGCAAAATTAACAATGTCTGGGTGTGTGGCAATGAAGTATTGTACGTACTTGTAAACGGAATATGCGAGCAATCGTGAGCAATCTTTTTTATTTTAAGGAAGTTTTTCCCAAAGTGACCCAATTGTGGCATAAATTTGGGCTCAACCTCATTCCTCTAGGCAGCAGGCAATATCAATCCCTCTTTTTATGATCCAAAAAGGTATGCTCCGATAAAATAGTGGTAAGATTAACACACCCATAGGAGCAAGGTTGTTTCAGCTCTGGATACATGATCATTGTGAGGTTGTTTTTAAACACTGTGCTTCATGAGTGGGGATTGCCAAGTGGCTAGACCCACTCAACTAGGGTCAATCCATTTAAAATCTGTATGATATCCCTGCCTCCGTGAGATGCCAAGTTCAGAGGCCAGACCTGCGTGAGATTATTCAACAGCCCCCCCCCCTGATTTTTAATATATTTTTTACGCCGTCCGAGAAAAAAATCTTGGTCTGCCTGGAAAAAAAAACAAAGAACAGTTTTTTGTAGAAACTTATTTGTGGAAAAAAAAAGTGTTTCAAAATGCATTAAAAACCTCTTCAGTATACTTCAAACTCACATGAGGTACACAGGAGATGTTGCTGGTTTTCATGTGGAGGTACGATTGTGTCAGATTATTTCCCCCTAAAAAGAACAAATTCTGGCTAATCAAAATCCTCCGCTCACGACTTCTGCCTGTTGTTTTGAGTCTACGCTCATGGAGCGCGTTCAACTAATGTGTGAGACTTGCCTAATGCGTGAGACTTGGTAGGTCTGGCCCCCTATGCATCGCAGTCGCAGATACCCACAACTCATGCACAAATTGCGTCATCTTTATGTGGTCCTAACTTTTTCGTAGCCTGCATTTATTTTAAGATATTTATATTTTATTTATTAATTAATTTTGGTTGTTAAAGGCAGTGGACACTATTGGTAATTACTAAAAATATTTGTTAGCATAAAACCTTACTTGGTATTGAGTAATGGGGAGGTTGATAGTATCAAACATTGTGAGAAACAGCTCTCTTTGAAGTGGAGTAGTTTTCAAGAAAAAAGTAATTTTCCATGAATTTGAACTCGAGCGAAAGAGTAAAAAATGTCCCAGGTTGAAAATTTGAATCTGAGGGGGGGCGGAGCTTCGGCTGTGTGTGCACGTCACCGGGGTAGACGACTCAGCGCTGCGTGTAGTGCATTTTGTATCCCGGTAACTGTGCAGCCGTAGTCTTGGTTCCAAGACCATTGGTGTTGCGGGGTCACACACAACCAACGTTCTGATCTATGCATGGCAAAAACTGTACACGCTTGTAATAACCGCACGTTAGCGAGCGCTCTGTTTCTCTGATTTCCGCATCTCACCGCGTGTACAAGACTACGGCTACACAGTTGCAGGGATACAGAATGCACCACACGCAGCGCTGAGTCCGTGACGTGCACAAACAGCGAAGCTCCGCCCCCCTCAGATTCGAATTTTCAACCTGGGACATTTTTTACTCTTTCGCTTGGGGATCTGGTAAGTTTTTGTCTTTTTTCTTCAAATTATTTCCTCAATGGTGTTTTGAGTGATATGGTAGGATTCATTAGACATTGAGGATCAAGTTCGTGTTCCTAGAATTTGTGTCATGATTTTCAAAAGTGGTAAAAATGGAGCAAATCTGCTGACTAGTAGGGACGAGCTGTCGAAATTGTACGCTTTTAACCGTTTCGCCCTACACACATTGAGGGAGCTCCGCAACCCTCCTGCCTGGCGTCTGTCGGGAGGAGGGTTAGGTTATCGCAACTATGAACTAAACACAGACATGACCAGATGACATTATAAATTGACAGGGCAGAGGCTGCCAAGGAAGAATACCAGATAATTATAAATATAAGAAAATTGAGTGCTAAAAAATAACCCTGCCTACTAAAAGGTACTACTCAACTCAACAGTCAACAGTGTGACGAAACGAAAGTAAAGAACACACGAATAATCTTCATCATACAGTACTGCATTATGTGTACTCAGATTTTAACATGAACATACGACACGTACGACATGATTCATGCATGGATTGCGTACATATACAATAACAAACACCGACTGCATACCGTAATCGGCGTCATTTTGGCCAATGTAAATTTACCGTTTTTTAATTAACACCACCTTCAGAAAAAATACAATTATTTGAAAAGAAAGTATTTAAAACAAAATAGGCTAAATTCTACTTACCAAACATCCGGAGATGCATGTTTGTGATGGGGTTAAAAGACCCGCAAGCCAGCAACACAACTTTCGTGGGCGCGGCCATCTTTTCGCATGAACACTGAGTGCTCATGGGTAATGGATCCTGCACCGCGGAATCCGAAGTTTTGTTAAACTTTCGACTGCAAATTGAGATGAATTTGAACTTGGATGGCATTATAAAATATAAAGTGCTGCGAATGTTAAAAACTTGTAATACTTGATATTAAAAATAAACGATTCTTGTATTTATAGGAAGACGACTGTACAATACAGTCTTTGGAAAAATCGAACGAGGTAGCTGACTGGCATTGCACGTGCGAAGTGTTTACGAAATGCACTCGCATATTCTGTAAATCAGGACGTTGATTCCCCGGTGGAATTACTTAAAATCATTGTTTGCTGGAAGACTGTTTCGTCAAACAAGTACACAACTTGTATAATCACTGTGGAAGATTGTAAAATGATCCGTTGTCCACTACGTTCGCGATGGCTTCCTGCAAGTTTACTGAACGTGAACCGAAGCGGCCAGCAGTGTGCGCTGAGTCACTGCCCGGGATTGAGTGGCAAGCACCCGGTACAGCAGAGTTGCGTCCACGCTCCCTGGATGAGGTTAAACTGGGCACCACTGTGTACTATGGACAACCCATCACCGCCTACGCACAGTAGACAAGGGCAAATGAAATCATCCAAGCGGTCACTGACAAATCTCAGTTCGGGCACTTGTTTACTTCCATGGATCAAGCCAGTGCCATTACACTCAGTGAATAATTATCAGGCTGCAAATTTTGTTAGTGATGCCTCATCAAACAATGGCAAGAAAGCATTAAGAATTGGAAAGTCGAAAGTGGGTCAATTACTAGCAAGCAATCCTATGACCAGAGGAAAACCGAAGGAAGGTAGATTGCAAGAAAGATCAACGACTTGTCCTAAATTTACACAAGAAAATGAAAAGGATGAAATTGACATTCACAGCCCAGAGGGGGCCCTCCAAGATTCTCTACCTACTGAAGATGAATTGCATCAAATGTTGTATCTCAGAAACAGCAAATATGCCTCAACAAAACTACACAAAAAAGAGTCGCATCGTTCTGTTGATGATGTCAAGGAAATGAATGCTTTTGATGAGCAATATTTTAAGAATGTAGCAAATTATGAGAATCAATCGATGGTAGATCACAGCAGTCTTCCAGTCAAGCACACATCTCCTGATGAGCCGAGCAAAGATCACACAAATGAATTTGATCGTCAATATTTTGCAAGTGTGCAAGACCAAGCTCATTTTTCAAAGGAAACAAGAAATAGTCTGAAGAAGTCCACACCAGTCTACATAGACACAAACTCAGCAGAAAATCACATTGATAATCATGCTTATAGCGCAAAGACAAAGGAAGCCATGAAGCTTTTTGACAAAAAGTTAGGAACATTGTTTGAAAGCAATTCGAATAAGTCAGAAAATATCAACCTCAGATCGCTGTTTGAACCTCATGAAACCTCAACCACATTTAGGAGGATTGAGGACGACCAAGATCACCACAAGGAGGTTACATTTGAGATGGAGACAAGTTTTGAAGACACATCTCCTGAGATGATATTAAGCAACAGACCTCTGAAAGCAAAATTAGAAGCTGAGCGCAAGTTCGTGGAGTCAAAAGAGGAGTTCCGTATTGGGGATCATAACTTTGCAGACCTTGAGCCCGAGATAATTAAAGCTTTGAAGACTGCTTGGGAATCTAAAACAAAAAGGGTAGTCAGAAGAAAAAAGGAGAAGAACAAGATATTCGGAACACCAGATCCTAATTTACCATCTACCAATGTTCCCTGCTCAGGATGTGGAGCTATCTTCCAAGGGCATGATGCTAAGCAACCAGGCTTTATGCCGAGTGAGAAGTTTAAGGAGCTCTTGGATAATAATGGACTAGAGAGGGCAGTATGTCAGAGATGCTGGTTAATGACCCATCGTGAGATGGCTCCGGATGTTAGCATCAGAGAGGATGACTACCGAGATATTATAAGCTCTATCAGGAAGAAAGAAGCCCTTGTATTGGTTCTTGTAGACATGCTAGACTTCCCTTGTAGTCTGATTCCAAACCTGAAGGAGCTTGTTGGGGAAAGCAAACCTATGGTTATAGTGGGTAAGACATTCATGTAGGAGGGTCAGGGATTAGACTTCTGGGCATAGACCAATCACTAGAGGGATACCTTCATGACAGATTTTCTTTTGAATCTGTGTGGGGAGTTTGAATTATTGTAAATAGTGCAGCATGATATTAATCCTCCACATTGTACTTGGGGGAAACCTTCCCAAATCCTTAACTGAAATAAAAGATTCAGGACTGCAGGCCCAAATTACATCCAGTGTACTGGGGCTCTGTACTCATTGAAAACAAAAATTGACATTTGCATTTTTTAATTCTAGTATGAAAATGCAAATCTCAAAATTAAAACCAATTTTTACAGAGCCCCAGTTGCTGGGTCTAGGCCTAAATAATGACTGCTTATCACGGGGATCACAGCTTATCCAAGTGCAAACACTTTTGTGGGGAGTTCAGTTACATCCGAGAGAAAGATATTGCAGGATTGAGGTCAATCTGTATGTTCGAAAATGTTTTTGGAGTGGGGGGGGGTCAATAACAAATACTGTCTAAAAATAATGTATCTGCCCAGATACAGTTTTATATCAAATGTAACCTACAATCTTCAGGTTGATATAGTTAATAAATAACCGCTGCTGAACATTCGTGTAGGTGTGTTGGAAGATGTTCATCACACTTGAGTGGTCAACCGTTTGGTCACTAGCGATTGCATATATAATGTCAGAACAATTTTGGTAACAAAAACTTCTCTGTGTTTATTGTATTATTTTTGCCATCCATAACACACAAGAATAATATTAATAATGTTACTTTCATCGTTTGCTTTTGTTTTTCAAATTTTATTTTTGAGGCAATAAAGCTGACCTGCTCCCTAAGGATTCTGAAGATTGTTACCAGCGCATGAGAACACAGTTACTACAAGCATGTGTAGATGCTGGAGTGTGTAATGGTGACAATGTCAAACACGTTGCTCTCATTAGTGCCAAGTCTGGCTTTGGTATCGAGGATCTCATCACTGCATTACAGAAGAAGTGGGGCTCACTGGGAGATGTTTATCTCATAGGTAGGTCTCAAAAGGGCACTTACAGACCATGTAACGTGACATCACACGCTTACAAAAAGGCCACACAGTTGCCTCGGGTCGATTCCACAAAGATATAGTCCTAACTTGGGATTAGTCTAGGACCTGCCCTGCTCTGTAGGAGTAATTTAAAACTTAAGGCTGGTCCAAGGATGAGTTGGATAAGACTAGTCTTAACTCTTTGTGAAATTCTCCCTTGGACTTCCTGCAGGCATGGTTTGTACACAGCTCAAAAATGTGCACTTCATGAAATTGTAGTGTACAGATATTATAAGCTTGGAATATGAGTAAAGGGGCGGATCTCAAAATCCTGACAGACCCGCCCCCACCCCCTGTTATTGTTGTTACTCTTGAGTTGATGTGGAATTTATTATACAAATTATTAAGTCTTCCGTATGACCAGTGCAGTATCTTGCCTGCCAGGAAATGACCTGGTAATTAATAAGTTCTCTCTTTTTCAGACATAGTTCTGTATTTTAAAATCAGAAAGTTTACTTGTTGTAGAGAACAGTTCAACTGTTCTGAATGCCCAAATGCCAAATGATGATGGTCGGAATAGCCTCATCAGTGGCCACTGTTGGGTATGACTTTTTCTGTACATTCTTTTGATTTTGAAAACTATGGTCACTGATCCTTGTACATTTCTCATTGGAAATGTCTGTGTTAATTTCTACACTGTGCAGTGATCTATTATTACATTGAAGTACAATCCAAAAGATCTGCTCCATCATTGAAATTTTAACTTTTCCTTTTTTCCTGTCATTGCTAGGTTTCATTGCACTGACTGTAACTTTTTGTGGTTAAAAGTTTATCAAGTTAACATTGTTTAAAATCTTGATAAATGTAAAAACTTAAATGGATTCTTTGTGGTATATGCGGTAAAGAAACGTTGCTAGAATTAAAACTTTTTTAACCATTTTGTTACATTTAACTCGCCAGGGACAACGAATGTTGGAAAGTCTACATTGTTTAACCATCTCCTTAAGTCTGACTACTGCAAAGCTAAAGCATCATGGTTGATTAGTAAAGCTACAATCTCACGATGGCCAGGCACAACGCTCAATCTACTCAGGTATAGTTCCTATATATATTATACATTTATTTCACAAACTGACATGATTGACAGATCATACAAAAAAGAAGGGCCTATATGAAAATTAACATTATTACAGGTGCATAAACTCCTCCCACCATCTTCATACCGAACCCCAGACACAGCACTTCATAGTATACAGCCTTAAGGTGTGAGCTATTATTTACTTTCAAACCTTAAGATGTGTGTGAAATATTGTACAGCTTGAGAAATGGTCTGGAAAATGTGGAATGGATTTCAGTCTGAGTCTGATAGCTTCCATATAGTGTTGTATAGGCTTGGAACTAGTACCAACTGTATTATAAAATGCTTCCTTTCTAATTAATGGCAAATATAAATATTGTGCCTCTATACTCTAGTGATAATCTATTTGATAGTTGCTAAATCAGTTTACCTCAATTGAAACCGAAGTGCGTAAAGTGACAGGCAAAACATACAATGTTGGTTACTGTTTTCTTCAAAATGTCACAAAATATCAGGTTTCCAGTTGTAAGACCAACTGCCGAGAAAGAAGCTTTGCGACAGACAAGATTACTGGCAGAACGTAAACAGGCAAAGGCTAAGGAAGAGTTGAAGAAGAAACAGCACAAACAGGATATTGGGAAGCTGGATGAAGAGGCTTATGTCCGAGGTGAGGAAAGGTTGATGAAGAAAGATCCATCAAAGGTCAAATGATGCTACTGAAGAGAGAGATTTATGGCAGAGGCTAATTATCATGCAAGATTAGTGAATAGAGATTCATACAGATTCAGCCAAAAAGTGGATGGAGTGTATCACACATGCCATTACTGAGTGTTATTGACTCGAGTCACTGACTTGGACTGGAGTCAGACTCCAATTGCCAATTTGTTTGACTTGCGACTTGACTTCAGGAAAAAAGACTTGGTTGCAACACTGCCATTACCTATCCATTTTTACATGGTAATGCCTTGGAGGTAGGGTCAGGATTGTTTTTAGGGATTGTTTGGGGGCCTATTATTTTTGTTGAAAAAAACCTTGGCATGCACTAAATGCTTCTCCTATGAGCTTCTGATAGTCATTAGAGTTTAATTAATGTCTGAAATGGTTTATGTAGCAATTTTGATTGTTAAAGGAATTGTTAGATAACATGTAGGTTTAAGCATGTAGTCTCAAGAAGGAAGTTTGTTGTTTTCTTTGTTCTTGTAGGTTCTGTTGGAAGATCTTATGACATTAACATACAGAAAGATGAGAATGAGTTAGATGATAGTGATCCATTTTCAATCACAGTCGGCAAGGTGTCATCTTCGTCATCTTCCAGTCAACTGGCTCCTAAAATAAACAAGGAAAAGCTTCCGTTTTCATTCAGGGATGAAGAGTTTGATCTTGGTCGATGGTTTTATGACACCCCAGGATTGATCAATGATCAACAGGTTAGAGTTTGCTTAATACTCATCCAATCTGTCTGGAATCTGTTTACAATACAGAATTTTCACATCTTCCGAACTCCCTCCACAAAAAAAATGCATAAAAAATGAAGGCCTTGATGTTGAGCATAATGCTCATTGACAGTAAAAGTGTGGGCTTTCTCAATGTAATTTAATTCATCTATATCTGAACGACCACCAGGTTACGGTGCTAGCAGTCCACCAACTCAGTTAAGTCTAACCCTGTGTTGGCGGTCTCCCTAATTTATCAATATCTTTGTTCAGGGTAGCATCTAGTGTATCTGTCACAACACTAGTCTTTGTCATTCTTAGGAATTTAATGGGACTCTTAAATGATAATTTTTGTTTTTTCTTATAAGATTTTGACCAAGTTAACATCGGAAGAATTGAAGGCTGTAGTGCCAAAGAAGGTTCTCCTTCCTAAGACTGTTGTCATCTTGCCTGGTAATACAATCTTCATCGGTGGAATGGGTCGTCTGGATTATCTAGAGGTAAGAAGATTGAATATATCCTGGCCCTCTATTGGTGGAAATAGAGTCGTTCTGTCTGGATGAGATACTTGATTCACAACATCCCTTAACATCAAGCTCCTATGAATCCTTGATTATGATTGGTCAACAGCCAGGTAAAATGGCATCACGCACGGCTAACTGTTTTCCCATGGTCGGCCATTCCACGGGTCAAAATGCGTAGTGTTTGTGCATCTAGTGTGTTGGGTCATTTGTTGTGGCGATACAACAAAGCACACAGATGTGCAGCAACCCAAAATTAACTACAAACTTACCTGTAACTACTTTAATATGTAAATGTTTTTTTCAAGGCATTCATTATGAGAGCTGTTTGCAACCACTCTGTTGTAACCATCAGGAAAGTGCAACCAAACTTATTTAAACTCAAATCAATAAGTCCCTTTTCACAGTTTGCAAAATGTAAGGAGGAAAGAACACACTTTTTTTTTCCGTTAAAACAATGTGTTTTATTATGTGGGACTGTGGAATACAGGAAAATAAATCATGTTTATATAAAATAAATGCTCCACATTTGAATTGATCAATGCAGAAAGGTTAACACTTTTCATATTCAACCTGCGATTGTGTAATAACTTGATTGATGTTTTCTCTGTCTCTGTTGAAGGGTCACAAGGCAGCCTTCTTCACAGTCTTTACTTCTAAAGCTTTGCCAGTCAGTCTCGTCTCAACAGATAAAGCTGATGAGCAGTATCAACACTGGTTGGAGAATGGTCGCTTAAAGGTATCAACATTAGGCTTGGATTTGACACTGTTATAACTTTAGTTTTAAATTAATTGTGAAAACCTGGAATACATGGTTTCCTAATACTCAGTACAAAGATGGTACAGGTGAAACAAATCATCTTAACCCTACGGTATCCTTGGTCAATTAAATCAAACCAAATTTGACACTGTCTATTGGCAGGGCTGGTTAAATTGGCCCTTTCTATCAGGCATGTCAAACTTTCCCAATTACAGGGATATTTACATTTGTTATTTCCCCATCTCCATTTTTCTTGTCATCCATGATACCATGCTGTTATGGCATTGCACTCCACACACTCCATCAAAGCTTTACAACCAAAAGATTTCCTTTTTTTGTTTACTGCCGTCACATGCCTGATTTATATCGCATTGGTATTGGTAACAACACATCACATGACCTTAAGATGACCTTTTTGAAAGTTCATGTTTTGAAAATAATAGAATCTAGGAAGTTGTCTTTGAATTTGCTTAGAAGTCAGCTTTGGAGTCTTTGTGTATGCTCTGACTGCTGTCACAGTTGTTGTCATTAAATATAGGCACTGCAAAATCCCCCTATAAATACTCTGTCTAAACGTTTTCTTGAGATCCTGACAATAAGTTTGTTTTTTGGTTCAGGTACCTCTAGGGGGTAAGGAGCGACTAAAGACTCTACCTCCATTGCAGCCAATGGAGATGACGGTCCATGGAGTAGGATGGGACTGCAGTGCGGCTGATGTACTCTTCTCATCTGTCGGTATGTAATATAAATAAGAAACGACAACACAATTTCCTTCTCTCCTAAACAATTGAAGTGGCCAAAGTTCCAACTTCAGATGTCCTCTTCAACAATAGAAATCCATTGATTTGTTGTGTTGATAGTAGACAACATTATCAACCACAGGCCTTAAATTTCATCTTTGAGGGGGCAAGGCCATTTTCAGTTTGCAAAGGGCACTTTTATTGGATAATCTTAAAGTCAATGAGAAACTTTTGAAGGGGCACCGAGGCCAAGTTGCAGGGAAATGGGAGGCCATAGCCTTGGGGCCTGCGTGTAATTCCGTGCCTGCAAGTGAAGTGAATCCTGACTTGAAATCACCAATTTCCAGTGAACATTTTTGAAAAAGTTTAAATGTGCTCCACCTTGGATTTTTCGATTGTGACATCAAAGATGAACTCTGCTTAATGCTGATTTACAGGAATTTGAACATTTGTTTTCTTTTTTTAAGGTTGGGCAGCAGTAACAGCGGCTGATGGAATGGAGGTTAAACTACGAGCCTACACCCCCGGAGGGTTAGGCTGTATTCTTAGACGCCCCGCCCTTCTTCCTTATGTGGTCAACCTAAGAGGGAAGAGACATGCTAAGACCCCGTTCTTCAGGGTGGATAGAGAGAAGCTGTTGCGCTATTTATAGACTGAAAATAAATCTTAAAATGTTTTTACAATCTTAAGCTTGAAAATTTGTCTGGCTTGTACACACAGATTTTGGACACAAAAGTCAAGGTTAATTCATAACAGATTTCCTGTCAGACTGTTTTATTTTATTCCAAATCATGGGTTTGAATTGATGCATAAATCTCTTTGTCAGTAGAATCTTAAAGTATATTATTGAACTGAAAATTATTGGATGAACATAAATATGGAACAAGAACCTTCTATATTGCAATAGTGTTGTTTGTTACATCTAACATATTACACAAGATGCAGTTATTCCATTCACAGAGAGCATTTGTGTGCAAAAACAGAAATGGCTGTTGCAATTTGCTTACTCACCAAAAAGACCTGATGTATAATTGCAAACAAATAGATATTGGCCCTACGTTTCAACCCTAGCAGAGTCTTTCTCAGAGGCATTTATTTGTAGTTAATCAGTTTTAAAAAGCTGTTAAGCAGAAAATACTGCTAGCAAATTTCTTGTTTGATATTAATTTCAGCGTTCAATGGTTATCATCACAACAATAACCATCGCACAACCCACTACAAAACCTGTTTTTGGCGATTGGTTTTTCCTCCAAATGACATACCTGGGTATTTTTTTAAAACAAATTATGAATGTTTTGCATTCATGCAATGATGCAAATATTTTAATTCGTTGAAAGATTAAGTGATCCATTTAACTCGGCTTCGCCTCATTAAACAGAACATTTCATATTTCAACTCATGGAAATATTGCACCAATAAATTCATAACAGTCACTATTTGTATTATATTACTCAATTTATGTATCATGAAGTCAACCTTGCTGTATGCATGTACACATATTCCCTCAGTAAGCACCTTAAGTTCACAAAAATGTTTACAAATATAAACATTAAGTTTCTTATAAAATAAATCAAAATTAAATTTGCATAATTACATTATCATTTATTAGTGTGCCATTTATTATGTAGAAAAATACTTTTTAAAATATAATTATTTGAATAAATTTTGTTTATGAGCTCTGAAAATTCATGATGTAGAAAAAATCTGGAATTAATGTAGTTGGCAATTAGCTTTGTTTAAATTGATACACTGGCTGCACAGTGTTCATGTAGCACCAACAACTCTGGTCTAAATTGATACACTGGCTGCACAGTGTTCATGTAGCACCTACAACTCTGGTCTAAATTGATATACTGGCTGCACAGTGTTCATGTAGCACCAACAACTCTGGTCTAAATTGATATACTGGCTGCACAGTGTTCATGTAGCACCAACAACTCTGGTCTAAATTGATATACTGGCTGCACAGTGTTCATGTAGCACCAACAACTCTGGTCAGTATTAAACAAAATTACGCACAAAGAAAAGTTCATACTATTATACAGAATATATCCTGCCGTCGATTTCACAAAGAGTTAGGACTCGTCTTATGGCGAGTTAGGACAAGTTACTCGTTTTAACTTAGGATTAATCTTAAGGTCTGCATGCTACAGTGCAGGGTTGGGACTCTTCCTAAGTCCTAAGATTAGTCTTAAGTTGGGAAGAGTTTTGTGAAATCAACGGCTGGTTCACAAAGCCTGTATGACGGGAGATTCTGTTCTCTATATACAGTGAATTGTGTAGAAACAGCAGCCTCTATCGATTCAACTTTATTCAGACCATTGTAATTTACTGTATGGGGGAATCAGTCTTTATATCATATGTCAATACACACCCATTCGGTCTTCGACCAATCAGTTCTAAAAAATAATTATCAAAAAATTACCAACATTATTTATTATCGCACTTTCCAAATGAAAGAAATCATATACTAATAACATAGGCAAGAATTAATGTATTATGAGACTCAATTTCTGTTAAATACATGTACTACTAAATATTTACATGCAACAAAGTCCAAGAAAAGCCAGATAAGTAGAGTTGAAAATCAAGTAAACAAGGAAACTCTGTTATCTTGAATCAAATTGTTTGAAGTGAAGATTTACACAATCAGCTTCTGTAAGGAATGTCTTGTCAAAAATAAAATCTGATGGACCCAAACCAAAACCACTCCCTTGTGCATTGTATGGAATATAAAGGGGTCACTTTAAATTAATCCAATGACTCAACTATCAATGACTTGTATTGTTTATAAATGTTCAATTCAGATTGGTTTTTGTCTACATAATGCTGATTAATAAGCAAAATTACAAATTCTTATTTTCACATAAACGTTAAATCCGTCAAACATTTAACATGATGACAGCAGCAGCATTCACGACCAGACACCTACCTCTAAAAATCTAAGAAATGATTCATGCATGAATCAATTCTCACATTAAAATGTTCTGGGTTGAAAATTTATTCAAACCATAATACTTTGAAGGGATTCCTTTCTCAAAAATCTTCTATACTTTCAACAGCTGCAGTGCTTCGCAGACGACCGGATTTGTGACTTTGTACCACAATCCTACAGGTAGCTAGCTTGTTGAATATGTGCCCAAGCAGCCAACGTGTTCCGTTCTACCATCGTCCAATAAGCAAATTGCTCGTTAGATTTGAATATTATCTAATTATTGTCTAACACAAAGACTTGCTGGATAGCAAGTTGCCACTTTAATTTGAATTCCTTAGACTATATAGCCAGTTTCTATTTCACATGATTAGGGGCAAGCTTTTGTGTAGTTACGGACACCCATACACAATTCTGAATGGATTTGTATGACACAATGGTACCAGGATTTGCTCATCTGGAGGTTTTCATGCTAAAGCTTGTCCCGAACCATTTGACATAGTAACTGTCTTTATAGTCTGAGGAATTCAAATGTAACTAGTAACTTGTGACTAAGCAAGTCATTGTACCAGACATTATTCAAATCTAACTCGCAAATGGTTTATTGTTACAGAAGATTGACGGGTGTGGCCACTTCTCCTGAGGTCTCCCATAATGATGCACTTAAACGTCTTGCATGAGCTGTAACATACTGGATGGGTACCACTGATAGATGAATGCATAACAGCTCACAGCAACGAATCATACCATGCGGGATACCAGGGAAACAACGCTCCACTAAGTCCCTGGTTACAAAACACAAACAAAATGTCATTTTGTGTCTACTGATAATGCAAAATAGCATAATTACATTATCAACTCCTTAGGATAGGAATTGTACATCTTTAAACAGGTCCATGTGCCAAGCTGACCAATGTGTGCCTTATGAATGTATCCATCTATGTTCCAAGATGCTGCACCAAACCCAAAATGTATAAAGCAGCAATTTAAATAGTGACTTTGTTTACTTGTTGCACTTTTCTGATTTTTGTCATACTTTAGGTCATGCAGTCACTGTTTGGGTTGGTCAATGAACTTGAAGGGTTTACAATTTTTGTCTCAGTAAGACAACATTATTTTTTGCATGTACATTAGATTTACGCGACTCTGTGAGTAGGAATTTATGTCATGGCCCAAAAATTGATCTACAAAAGGTTTAAAAACTCTTTAAGAAACGGAGCGGTAACCTGAAGTCTATTTCAGCTAAACACTTTGGTGAGAGACCGTAGTGCTGAGACTGGCATAACTAAAGACTTTGCACCAGGGTTATGGTGTGTCTACTGCAAACTTCTCAGCCATAACACTAGACTTTCTAACCTCACATTGAACTTACTTGAAGAAGTTTCCAGTCAAGATACCAGGAATATCAGTATTTTCTGTTTTCATTGATCGCTGGGCAGCTACCAGCTTTCCCTTCAATGGAAAAACAAATTCAAAATCAATTATTAATACAAACAAGTAATGAAATGCAGCAGACTATACATTTGGTTAAGTGTAGGTAAATGTGTCACATACCTCATTTTTAACTGTTTCACAATACAGTAGTGAAAATTGGCAAGAATTTGAATGCACATTAGGGCATTTAAAACCAAGATAAACTCAAAGTAGAAAACATTCAGGAGACTTAGTTTCAAGTCAGCGTCATTTGGCCAAACTTGCACAATTTGGGTCAAGAAAGCCCCACAATTTTCCAAAAATCCTGGGGAGAACCCCGCAATAGCCTTTCTGATACTTGGCAATCTCCACAAAGTAAATTTATGTTTTTATTCAGAGGATAACAATGGAAATAACTCTGACTTGTTTCGTTAGCCTTGACAAACACCCTTTTTTGTGGATTTTTTTTCACACAACTAATTTACATCGGTGTAAGGGTAAAAAACAAATACACAAAATTACTTCTTCTTGTGTAAGTTTTCTTGTGGTTCATTGACTTTTTGTTCTTTTTGTCAATTATATCAATGTTGAATGTTTTACAATGATTTTTCTTAGAAGTTTGCCAAATAAGTAATATCAATCTGATTGAATTGCTCATGAATGTCCAGGTCTGTAGACAGTAGTCTAATGGGCCATACGTAGAGAGACTCGTCATACTTACCGTCACATCCTCAAAGTAGATGTAATATGAGAAATAGAAATCTCCTTGTCTTAATGCTGCTGTATAGAATCCTTGCATTAAATATTCATGCATTGTAGGTACTATGCTCCATACCTAGACAAAGACAATGCAGGGTGGCATAAGATACAAACATTATTCAGATAAGCTGCTTACAAGATAATTATTAGACTGGTGAGCTACATGCATAAAAATGTATTGTTTTCCAAATAATAACCAGGGGTGAGAGTCATTGCTAATGCAAAAGTCTTGGATACAAATTCAAAGTCAAGTTGAAATGATGCCATTTCTACCTTTTGGTAACCCCTGGGGTTATAGATTCCAAGGAGCTTTCGGAAACAGTATCCAAAGCACTAGAAAAGTAGACCTATGAGCAGGATTTCTTTATTTGTGGAAACAAATATTATTTGATTTTCTTCACCAGGCCAACATAAAAAGTCTGAATCAGACAAAAGTCTGAACAATCTCATCCCTGAATAACATCTGGGCCCCATTTCTTAGTCCTGCTTACCACAGAATTATTGCTTATAAAACCATAAGGTACCATAAGCCCATCATTATGTGGTAAGCAGAACCATGACATTGGGCCCAGATGATCTGGCTAGTTAGTACTACTAAAGGTTAACTTATTGGTGTGAACTTTCTTGGATCCTCAGGCAAACCTTAGTACCAAAGGTCCATGGACATTCATTTAGAAATGTGTAAGGGTGTTCAACGTCTCTTATGACTACGCAAAAGCGCACTCCAACCCATGTGACATAGCAACTGTCCCTATAATCTGAGGAGTTCAAGTTTAAGCGGTCACTTAGTTATGACTAGGAAAATCATTGTACCAGTCAGTAATCAAATCTAATTTGTGAATGGTTGACTGAACTAACCTTCTCCTTTACTAATGATGATGCCCCGGACTGCACTATCCCATCATATGATACTCCAGACACACTGATAGAGGGCGCTGTGATCTGATCAGTCTTCCTATCAACGTGTATAAAATGCACAAGACCTGGGAAGTCTTCTAGGTATGTAGTCATGGTGATATTGCGCTGTGCCTTGATGGTTAAGTATTGTTGATAATGATACAAACTCTCCCTCAGTAAGCTTTGTGAATCTTTAATGGCTTCTGCATAGCGTTTGGACACACTCTCAGGGTTGGATTTCACATTGAAGTATCGCACCCTGAAAATGACTTTAAGTAGACGGCACATCTCAGACAGAGCAGACTCTAACCTGGAGACAAAGAATCGGATAGCAAATCAAATATCTCAAATATGGATAGAAAATGATAACATAGTCATCCATTTTTTTTTTTACATTGATCAATCATGACTGTGATACCCCACACTCCCAAGTCCACCAAAAATCTGATTATGATTGAACTCCATTCAAACAAATAATGTACACATATAAACAAAGCTGGATGGCTGGTCGTCTTGTGTTTTCCAATTACTAATAACAGTAATACCTCATTGTGTAGTATCTTTGTGAAAAATTATTACAATGAATCTGATATATCTTTCAATTCTGTCGAGTATCGAAGAAGCATGACAAATGAGATAGATCTTCTCTTAGTCATGTTATTGCTTGTTTAACTCGTTTCGAATCTGGTTTTGTTGAATAAATTCTGGTCCAGTAAAAATGCTCAGCTACAAGCCCTTCAGTCATGTGGATTTTCTCGCCAAATTCGAGCCCTTGTATTGGGCATTGAGTGTGTGGCACAGTTTACTCCTAGGTGAATTAAAAACTTGGTAGGTGGTAATTAATGGATTTGTCTATAAGGCATTTATTTGTGTATGTAATGCCTGGACTAGTAAGATCTGTGATTACCTTGCTGGAATGATCACTGTCCGATGAGTATCTAGATATTCCTGAAGCCCAAAGCGTTTTACATTATTCCAAGTGTCCTTCAAATCTTCCTGATGCCTGTTCATGCAGTTTGTCTGCAAATTTGAAAACACATTTTAATCAGTATTTAATACACAAGATCACTATGAATAACCCATAAACACAATTAGAGATTTCTCTGAAGCTTAGTTCATGACAAAACGTACATTTTCAGAATAACGAGATTCAATGGGTTAGTTATGAACTTTCTCAGTTAAGAGCTTGAGAAGAAAAATATTGCAGTTGGCAAAATCTTTATATTCTGATTCTGATCAATTTCACCTGACATCCTCATCACAATCTTCTTGGCTGTGCAATTTTGGGAGAAACTGTCCTTGTACGAATTACACAAAGCTGTGGCAGTGTCATGGCCGAGTGCTTAAGAGCACTGGATTCAAGCACTGGTGTTTGATCCGCAGAGTGTGGGTTCGAATCCCGATGTGAGACTTGCTACATAAAATTGGGGAGGTAGTGCATTCTGCTCTACCGGCCAGGCTTCGGACAGATGATACCCAAGCCTACATCCGTATGGACTGTAAAAGGGGTAACCCTGTTTCAGCCGAAGGAGTGGGTGGCATAGGCCTCTGGAATAAAATAATTGAAGTGGCCTTCAGGCCTTGTGTGTCAGGCGACTTGCATACAAAAATAAAACATTTTTTTTAGATAAGCTTATAATTTGTATATGCAATTGACTTAACCCACAAAATGTTGAGAATGGAAGACAGTGGCCTCAAATGACCTAATGTATGTGCAACAGCTAGGTCAACAGAAAGATAAAATCATTTTGCAGTTTACTAACTTAGGCATGATATGACAAAATCAAACAGAAAAATTCCTTTGTCGTTTAAAAAATTAGACAAAGTGAAGAATATTATCCAGATGAATGAGCTACCTTGAATTTCCTGGCGTGGTCACATATTTGTTTGACCATATTATCCAAAGACTCGATGAGTAAACGTGGTGAGTAATGCAAATGAGTCTCAGATTCATTCCTATTTTGTCCAATCTGAGTCAAGATATCTAACGTCTTGCTGATCATCTTAGCCAGTTGTAACCTCACCTACAAATAACAATAAAAACAGTATAAACAAAACAAAAACATTTACACAATATCTTCATCTGTTAATCATAATGTCATTTCTAAAACCAGCTCCAATCTTTGCTGAGTCAACAGACCTGGATACCAAATTGGCACACAGGTTTCTAATCACTCACATCAATGATATCTACCCTCATATGTAATAACTTTATGAGTACTTAGTGTCTGCAATATTTGAATAAATAATAATAGTAATAACAGACAGACAAATTCTGAGACAAGTTACTGAAATCTTCAAAATTATGAGACCAAATTTATGTGGCACCTTATAAAGGTTTACAAGGTGCTGTGTACATTCAGCAGCCCCTCCAAGACATACCGGGTTGTACAAGGTGCTGTGTACATTCAGCAGCCCCTCCAAGACACACCGGGTTGTACAAGGTGCTGTGTACATTCAGCAGCCCCTCCAAGACATACCGGGTTGTACAAGGTGCTGTGTACATTCAGCAGCCCCTCCAAGACACACCGGGTTGTACAAGGTGCTGTGTACATTCAGCAGCCCCTCCAAGACATACCGGGTTGTACAAGGTGCTGTGTACATTCAGCAGCCCCTCCAAGACATACCGGGTTGTACAAGGTGCTGTGTACATTCAGCAGCCCCTCCAAGACATACCGGGTTGTACAAGGTGCTGTGTACATTCAGCAGCCCCTCCAAGACATACCGGGTTGTACAAGGTGCTGTGTACATTCAGCAGCCCCTCCAAGACACACCGGGTTGTACAAGGTGCTGTGTACATTCAGCAGCCCCTCCAAGACATACCGGGTTGTACAAGGTGCTGTGTACATTCAGCAGACCCTCCAAGACATACCGGGTTGTACAAGGTCCTGTGTACATTCAGCAGCCCCTCCAAGACACACTGGGTTGTACAAGGTGCTGTGTACATTCAGCAGCCCCTCCAAGACATACCGGGTTGTACAAGGTGCTGTGTACATTCAGCAGCCCCTCCAAGACATACCGGGTTGTACAAGGTGCTGTGTACATTCAGCAGCCCCTCCAAGACACACCGGGTTGTACAAGGTGCTGTGTACATTCAGCAGCCCCTCCAAGACATACCGGGTTGTACAAGGTGCTGTGTACATTCAGCAGCCCCTCCAAGACATACCGGGTTGTACAAGGTGCTGTGTACATTCAGCAGCCCCTCCAAGACATACCGGGTTGTACAAGGTGCTGTGTACATTCAGCAGCCCCTCCAAGACACACCGGGTTGTACAAGGTGCTGTGTACATTCAGCAGCCCCTCCAAGACATACCGGGTTGTACAAGGTGCTGTGTACATTCAGCAGCCCCTCCAAGACATACCGGGTTGTACAAGGTGCTGTGTACATTCAGCAGCCCCTCCAAGACACACCGGGTTGTACAAGGTGCTGTGTACATTCAGCAGCCCCTCCAAGACATACCGGGTTGTACAAGGTGCTGTGTACATTCAGCAGCCCCTCCAAGACATACCGGGTTGTACAAGGTGCTGTGTACATTCAGCAGCCCCTCCAAGACATACCGGGTTGTACAAGGTGCTGTGTACATTCAGCAGCCCCTCCAAGACATACCGGGTTGTACAAGGTGCTGTGTACATTCAGCAGCCCCTCCAAGACATACCGGGTTGTACAAGGTGCTGTGTACATTCAGCAGCCCCTCCAAGACACACCGGGTTGTACAAGGTGCTGTGTACATTCAGCAGCCCCTCCAAGACACACCGGGTTGTACAAGGTGCTGTGTACATTCAGCAGCCCCTCCAAGACATACCGGGTTGTACAAGGTGCTGTGTACATTCAGCAGACCCTCCAAGACATACCGGGTTGTACAAGGTCCTGTGTACATTCAGCAGCCCCTCCAAGACACACTGGGTTGTACAAGGTGCTGTGTACATTCAGCAGCCCCTCCAAGACATACCGGGTTGTACAAGGTGCTGTGTACATTCAGCAGCCCCTCCAAGACATACCGGGTTGTACAAGGTGCTGTGTACATTCAGCAGCCCCTCCAAGACACACCGGGTTGTACAAGGTGCTGTGTACATTCAGCAGCCCCTCCAAGACATACCGGGTTGTACAAGGTGCTGTGTACATTCAGCAGCCCCTCCAAGACATACCGGGTTGTACAAGGTGCTGTGTACATTCAGCAGCCCCTCCAAGACATACCGGGTTGTACAAGGTGCTGTGTACATTCAGCAGCCCCTCCAAGACATATCTGGTTGTACAAGGTGCTGTGTACATTCAGCAGCCCCTCCAAGACATACCGGGTTGTACAAGGTGCTGTGTACATTCAGCAGCCCCTCCAAGACATACCGGGTTGTACAAGGTGCTGTGTACATTCAGCAGCCCCTCCAAGACATACCGGGTTGTACAAGGTGCTGTGTACATTCAGCAGCCCCTCCAAGACATACCGGGTTGTACAAGGTGCTGTGTACATTCAGCAGCCCCTCCAAGACATACCGGGTTGTACAAGGTGCTGTGTACATTCAGCAGCCCCTCCAAGACACACCGGGTTGTACAAGGTGCTGTGTACATTCAGCAGCCCCTCCAAGACACACCGGGTTGTACAAGGTGCTGTGTACATTCAGCAGCCCCTCCAAGACACACCGGGTTGTACAAGGTGCTGTGTACATTCAGCAGCCCCTCCAAGACATACCGGGTTGTACAAGGTGCTGTGTACATTCAGCAGCCCCTCCAAGACATACCGGGTTGTACAAGGTGCTGTGTACATTCAGCAGCCCCTCCAAGACATACCGGGTTGTACAAGGTGCTGTGTACATTCAGCAGCCCCTCCAAGACATACCGGGTTGTACAAGGTGCTGTGTACATTCAGCAGCCCCTCCAAGACATACCGGGTTGTACAAGGTGCTGTGTACATTCAGCAGCCCCTCCAAGACATACCGGGTTGTACAAGGTGCTGTGTACATTCAGCAGCCCCTCCAAGACATACCGGGTTGTACAAGGTGCTGTGTACATTCAGCAGCCCCTCCAAGACATACCAGGTTGTACAAGGTGCTGTGTGTATTCAGCAGCCCCTCCAAGACACACCGGGGCAAACCCCTTCTCTGAGCAATAAGTAACTGTGTTCTTGTACGTGCATTACACAACACACAAGGCCTACAGCTTTATGTCCCACCTGAATGATGAAGCCATAATGGTTAAGTGTCTTGCTTAAGGACACAGGTGTCATGACCGGGTTTAAAACCTACACTCTGCTGAGAGCTTGGGTCCAGTGCTCTTCACCACTCAGCCATAACATGCCACGTTTTGAACTTGAACTTTCATAAAGGTCAATTGAAGGTATCATGGTGTGAGGGCCAGTGGTCGCCCTGCCGAAAACAAAGGACACTTTTAGGATTAACAAGGTTCTCAACTTCTATGCCAATTTTCTTGACATAAAGAAAGTCATAGAATGAATATCTGGTTACTTTCCTGTCAGATATGTGTGTATTATTTATACTACTTTAAGATCATTTTAAAAATCATTGTTATTTGATGTTTACTTTTAACATGTTAGTTTGTTCGCAGGGCCCAAATGGAAACCAGTTCTTTTACTGATTTGGCTCACCCTGGGTAAATAAAGGAAATAAATAAATAAATAAATGGTAACTGTCCATAAATTGATCTCACCTCAATGACAATGACCATAGTAGTCCCAGGTAGAATAGGTACAAATTGTAGTACATGAGGGGAGCATTTACAAGCAGGTAGCTGTAGGAATGCAGGCATTCGTACACAATCTTTCCATTCATTATCTACACTCTCACTAGCAGATACTGAAGCTCCTAGTAGTGCTGATTGTGTAGCTACACCTGAACCTCTACTCACATCTTCATTCTCCTTAGGCAACTCTTTCTCTTCTTTCTAAAGAATAAATCCAGTCATTCAAACTGTTAATGCAAAATAATGCATGATACTGGTTTGAAAACACTGACCTGGGTACATGATTTTAAAGAGCTGCTTAATGGCCGATGTTGTGCTTACAATGTAATCTTCCATTTCATAGCGCTGCTTAATGGCCGATGTTGTGCTTACAATGCAAGCTTCCATTTCATAGCGCTGCTAACTGTAAACTACACAAAAAGGTAAGCTAACCTTCAAGTGCTTACTGCATGAAAATTAACAATGTCTCAATGCAAATCCAAGGTCATCGCACACGCTGGCCGCCTAATTTTCTTGCTATGCTGTAAAAAAAACATTACACATGAGCAAATTTTTCTGCTAGAGTAAGCACAAAAATTGCTTACCATTAAGCAGCGCTAGTAAATTAGGACCAGGTATCCAATTAATAAAACAAGGAACAGGATACCTGGTAGCTGATACAGGTTTCTTTATACACACAAGGTACTTTCTTAGTTTTATATTCTTATTTCCCACACATTGACATACATGTATTAATGAATGTTTTATTGATACCTTGCCAAGTTGCTTGTTTGGTGATACACTGACTGGAGGTGTACTAAACTCAGATTCTCCTTCACTTAACGACTCAGATGATGTACTACAACCCACAGCTCCTTCTTCTTGTTTACTGGATTCTTTTGTTTTGATTGGTTGACCTTTAACCCTAGATGCAGCACCATCAAGCCCCTCATCGTCGTTGTCTGAATCCGCAGGGCTGTAGTAAGAGGACTGAAAGTACAGTACGTTCTTTGATCAACATTTACACAACTTTGGAAATGCAGATGCTAATGGAAGACTAAGATGCTAAGAGGCATCAGACACATCGGGTAATTAAAAAATGAAAAATATACAACTGCTTAAAAATAATAACATCGAGGTCTTACATGTATATAGCGCATGTATCTACTTACAAGGTACTCAAGGCATTGAGTAAGTACAAACTTTCAGTAAGACAGGTTATTGCAGTGATGGATTCTAAAACCAAATTATGTACAGCAGCCACAGCCAGGAACACCGGGGCAAACCCCTTCTCTTTTCGATAACACATATGGGACCAACGGCTTTACGTCCAATCCGAAGATCGAAGCAATGGTTAAGTGTCTTGCTTAAGGACACAACTGTTCCGACTGGGGATTCAAACCCACACTCAGCTAATCAGAAACACCAAAGTTTGCTAATTGCAGGTTTTTAGTTGCATAAGTATAGAAAAATAAAATTCAAAAACTAATCTTGACCTTACATAAGACTACAGCTGTCATATATTTAGACTGTCTGAATGTGGTGTTTTGTAGTGTTTGTAGTACATACCGCATCATCAGAACCTTCTTCCCCAGCACTCAAGAATTCATCACTAGCACTTGATAGATTCTGACTGAATGGAGTTGGCCATTCACTCTGTACTACACTCTGACTTAATAGATTCTCTAATGTCTCTGTAGTAGGATAGAAGCTCTGAGCTAGCAGTGTCGTCAGCAGGATATCAGAGGATTGTAACTCAGAGGCCTTGCGGCTGTAACAACAACAATAATCAGACATCTATGAAATATTTGTTTTGTGGTTACACTTGTGTGTGTCTACTTGTCAGGTAGATTTTGTTTTTTAGAGGACTGTCTTGCTATATATTCTACAACCGCAAAGTGGCATATTTTCGGATTTTCGATAGACTTCTAAGTTTTGAAAAGAGCTGTCCTGCTTTTTAAAGACATTGGACACTATTGGTAATTGTCAAAGACCAGTCTTCTCACATGGTGTATCTCAATATATTTCCATAAAATAACAAACCTGTGAAAATTTGAGCTCAATTGGTCTTCGAAGTTGCAATACAATAATGAAAGAAAAAACACCCTAGTCTCACGAAGTTGTGTGCTTTCGATGCTTGATTTCGAGACCTCAAAATCTAATTCTGACGTCTCAAAATCAAATTTGTTGAAAATTATTTCTTTCTCGTAAACTACGTCACTTCAGAGGGAGCCGTTTCTTACAATGTTTTATACTATCAACCTTTCCCCATTACTCGTTACCAAAAAAGGTTTAATAATTATTTTCAGTAATTACCAGCAGTGTCCACTGCCTTTAAAGTACTACCTGGGCGGGAGGTAGAAAGTTGGCTGGAACTACTCTTTTAGCTTATAGAGGATCGTTAATAACTTTATAACCACTGAGTGAGTTCTTAATTGGTCTCAATGTTTCGACTAGCTTGCTCTAGTCATTGTCAAGAGACGTTTATTAGTGACATTGACACAAGTATCGAATCCCCCTACACTGTCCGCAGGACATTAGTTATCCCACAAGCATACAGTCCAGTTGCGTAGGGGAAACGAATGCTTTGCATATTTCTGTAATCCACAAGAGCTTGTGAAGTTATCATCCAGCACATTTCATTAAAGTCAAGAATGGATTGACACAAAACAATATTGTCTGATTTCAATTTGTTAAAGGCAGTGGACACTAGGCATGGGCTAAAGGTTTTAGCAAAATATATAAAATGATATTATTATTATATATTTTTAATGTTTTAGTGCATGCTAGGTTGACAGTGTCACTTTTATTTGTCAGTTGTAAGGAAATAATAAAACTTAAATTCTATTGCATTGATTTACTCATAACCTAGCCAACCTTGTTGGGGTTCGTTTTCAAATATACATACCTTGAATACAAAGCCAGAAGTTTAGCGTCTACCATCAGCATGGCATGAACAGCGTACTTCTCCCCAACAGCACGTAGTTTCCTTAAGACTGTTTCCAAGGCACTGATACATATCTCATTCACAGTTTGGTTCACTTGAAGTCTCTCAATGGCCTGTAGAAAACCTCAATTAACTCCTATGCTCAATACATCAGAGTATATATTTGTCCTTCTGTAAACTTGTAACAGTTTGGACAGCATGCTTTTTACTTCATTCTTTTTACAACACACCTCTTACACAAATTCTGCCTTTTCATTGGTTTAGAGCGCATCACATGTTATATCTTGTTTTACTACAACCCTGCGGCTGTTTGACAGCCGTTTGCCATGCAATAGCAAAAACTATATAACACCCCAGCAGATCCTTGCCATTTGATTGGAGGATTGTCCGTCACGTGATTGCAAATAAAAGCGCCATTGCCCGCTGAGTCACTCACCGTGCTTTTTCGTTCCATCCGACGGATGGAACGAAAAAGCTGAGTAAAAACATCACTACGTGCGCGTGTCTTTGGTAATGCAGCAGTGTTACTGCAAGGCATATAAGTAAAATTACTAGCATTCGGCTTCTACAATTAAAAATTGCAGGCCTACGCTTTGTTTGTTTTGAAAGTTGTATCTTTCAATCAAAATGACAAAGATCTACTTGGATGTTATATAAAACAAATAATGAATGTTTTTCATTCGTGCAATGGTGCGAATATGTTCATGCGTTGAAAGCTGGAATGTTCCATTCAACTCGGCTCCGCCTCGTTGAATAGAACATTCCATCTTTCAACTCATGTTTTAGAATCCCTCTCTAAAAACTACACTCCTTTGAAGGGAATTATTTCACAAAATGTTATACCTTATCTTCAGCTGAGGTGTTTCTCAACAAGTAGGTTTTACAGTTATTCACACACACATTTATTTGTATTGCTGCCCTACATTACACATGTTAACAAAGTTTGTCAATTATATTCAAATTATGAGTAGTTTACAGTAACACATAGTAGTTTAGGATATTAAAAAAATGAAAGTTCACAATGATTAATTCTTGGAGTATTTACCAACGGTAAAACCTGCCATTAAATAATATGATTACCTCAACTAGGAAGCACTGTTCTTTGTTATACAGCTCTGTCCATGTGTCAATCACTCTGGTAAACTCCTCCCATACAGTCTTCCTTGCTGATTGAGTATCTGGTCTGAGCCTGTGAGTATAAATCAACACACAATATCAATAGAGGGTCAAGCTTTCTGTCCATGTGTCAATCACTCTGGTAAACTCCTCCCATACAGTCTTCCTTGCTGATTGAGTATCTGGTCATGTGTCAATCACTCTGGTAAACTCCTCCCATACAGTCTTCCTTGCTGATTGTGTATCTGGTCTGAGCCTGTGGGATATAAATCAACACACAATATCAATAGAGGGTCAAGCTTTCTGTCCATGTGTCAATCACTCTGGTAAACTCCTCCCATACAGTCTTCCTTGCTGATTGAGTATCTGGTCTGAGCCTGTGAGTATAAATCAACACACAATATCAATAGAGGGTCTTACCAACAACAATCAATGTAACATTACCAGTTAAAATACCAAATCCTTCCAAAATCAGTTAATGGTTTAGGGTGCATTTGCTTGGTTCCGATTTACACAGCCAAATAAACGCACTCTTAGCACGGGGGTCAGTCATATCAAAGTCTGAACAGGCAGACTGTGATTAGGTGAGTGTGACCATGGTGTGGCGTGGCGGTTTCCAGCCTTAATAAATTGTGTGCAAGAGTAAAGGAACGTGACCTGCAGTCCTGCAGATTGGCAAACTTCTTTCAAAATGTTATATTACTCAAAGGCAGTTGAACAGAGAGAAACATTCTGAAACATTTATGAGATGTAATTCATAAGATTATAAGTTATAAGAGTTTACAATGTGCTGTGGTGCATTCAGACACACCGAGACAAGCCCATTCTCTTAGTGATGAGTGTAAGTGGGTTCTTTTATGTGCTTTACACAACACCTCAAACCTACGGCCTTATGTCCAACTCGAAGGATGAAGCAAATAATATGGTAAAGTGTCTTGTTAAGGGCACACACTCTGCTGATCAGAAACACTAGAGCTTGGGTCCGGTGCTCTTTACCACATGGCTACGACGCGCCATTGTAATTCGCGTATATTTTGTTTACATACACTTGTAGGAAATTTACATCATTAAACCATAACGCAAGGCTGTTCCTTGCTCTATGTGTAAACCAAAATTAAATACATCTCTTTGTTGATAACTATAATTTTAGAAAAATTTAGCCAAATAAAAAATTCTCTTTTATTCTCATATGAAAACAAATGGTTAGACTCACTGGTCTAATATAGGTCCATAGTAGAATGTTAAAAGTCTTTGAAGAACTTGCAGTTTGCGTTGAAGAAATAGCTCTGACTCAGTCTCATCACCATTCACAGCAATGTAAAGATAACCATCGCACTAATTATTAAGAACAAAAAATAAAACAATTGAACAAAAACCCAGTCTAGAAATTGATGACTGTCGTGTGAAAGCTGGATCATGAAGGGTTTTGGTAATATATTCATAGTTTAAGCTTATTATTTTCCTTGGTATTCAAACCAACCATATATATGGTCATTACAGCTGGCTAGGCTCAGACTTTAACTCATGTAGAAGAGCTTGAATGCTGTGTACTACAACCCTCAAACACAAGTCTAACCTAGGTCCAATTTCATGCTTAAGCAGAAGGTATTGCTCAACAAATGCGTCTGCTAAGCAGACGTGAGTAGGATACAAATTGTACATGTGACATGGTAGTTTGGTTGGTAACCTTACTCTAGTTAAGTATAATGTTATTGCATTTGGCTTTTTACCCATACACCGATGTGTGTAGCACTATATACTGTAAAATCACAGGCATTACTCGGGTGGGGTATAATGTTGTTGTGCTTAGCTACTTTTTGTGCTTGAGCAGCTTCATGAAATTGGCCCCTGAGTAACAACAACAACATTGCTATTTGAATCCTTACCTGCCTCAGGACAAATAAAAAGTCATTATGAGTTTTAATTGATGAGTATGGAGAATTAAGCTCATTTGACATTGCAGCATAGGATGCTACGATGGGTGAGAAAAACTGAGTTGCTACCGAGATATCCAAATAATCCACATCAGACTCATCTTCCTGTATGCAATAATCAGAGGAAGAAAAAAGTGTCTTAAGAAATAGTGTACAACAAACCTAAATCATGTTGATTAAAAACACTTATTAACACTTAATGTCCTAAGTTTGACACAAATTGACTATGGTCTAGCCGACCACAGTCATACAATACGGCACTACCTTCCAAAGGCATGTTACATAGAGGTAGATAGCTCATTGGTTAGACACAGATATAAATGTTGCTTGTTTACTGGAATCTTGCTGCCAATCTTGGATCGGTAGAAAGCAAAGGCTTACTTGAAAGAATTAAGGTGATTATAATAAGACTGATATCAAACCAAACCATTTCCACAGCCCAACAAGGTGGGCTTAAATCGTACCACTTACCAATAAGTGTCTTTCCCTCGCTGCTTGATTGATATGATTAATGAATGCTTTATCAGCCTTCAAGAGCACAATATCAGGCATGCTAGGGTTACGAAAAACCACTAGGCATTTCATGACGACTACTTCGCGATATTCAAGCAAATCAAACGGGGGAGGTCTCCAGGCCACTGCAAAGAGAAAGGAACAAATTATCTCATTAAACAGCAAATAATTTTAGTTTATTTCTGGTCAAGTCAAGCAATCAAACAGATTTGAGGAATAATACTCCTACCTAGAACAATGAGGTTTGATCCACTAATCATCTCCACGAACCTCATAGATCATCATGTACATAATCAAATTAGAAACTTTTTGCCCGTCCTGTTTACATGCACCTACAGTTCTTTTAAGAAACTAGGTCTCGCTTATATTAGGCTCTGTATTTTCATTGTATTCTCATTAAGCTCAGCACACAAAAAATCATATCTGCAAAAAAAGTTTCAAAAAATTGCACATTCTCACCAATTCATCTTCACCTTCCGTAATAACAGTGAAAAAAAATGCAATTTTGTTTCGCAGAGTTGGTTTGTTGGGCCTGCGCCAAGCTCACTGTGACATCAAAAACATTTTGGCGAAATCCTGTTTCTAAAAATAAACTTTAGGAGCTGTAACTGTGAAGGGCAACCAAAGATTTTCAATGGGTTTGCACATTGATGGCAGTTAGCATCACAGACCTGATCATAGTCAAAGTTTTAGTAATACTAGATAATAATAAGGACCTAACAAAGGTTGGGAAAAATATGCGCTCGACGCAACCATTTTCTCAATGTTTTGTTGCTTGTAGCCCCATAAATTGGTCCGATCCACTCCGTATCCTTGGCCCCAGCACCACTGATATAAATTTCTTCGCTTTTTTTGTGTGCAACGATCTGCATCATGAAACTTACCGATCTTATGCTACTGTACTGAAGTTGTAGATAGCCCTACGCCTAGATTTGTTTAAAAAAACATTACACGTTATGGGTAAAAATCAAAAAAAAAATTATTGTGTGAAATTTTCAACAAATCTCAATGATCTTTAAAACTTGTTAATTTTCAAGGCGCGCACAGTTCTCATAGTTAGGCGAGTTCCCTTAACCAATAAAAAATAACAATATGATCGATTGTTACAATTGAAGGAATCCAAATTATATTATAATATGAGTATGTACATATGCGCACTCAGAAATTGAGCAAGTTGTCAAGATCGATGAGATTTCTTGACAACTTTTTCAGTGTGCGCACATGGAAATTCTCATAATTAGTCTGGTTCCTTTAATTGTAGCAACCAATCGAATCCTTATGGCTTAAAAAAAGGGTTGAGAGAACCCGACTTATGATGAGAACGAAAATGAGCAGGGGCTGGTTTTTTTTTTGGTTTTTTTTAAGTTAAAAGTCAAAGTGGTGGCTCCATAAAGTTATCCACAAATCTATGCATAGGGCTATCTACAGCTTCAGTAGCATATAGATCAATCAGTAGACCAAGTAGCTGGGCCCTGTATCCTGGTGTCATGTGTTTTCAGTAGGATAACAGAAAAATTGTCCACAATGATTTTTTTTCAAATCATCTATCCAACCTTTTTTACAATGACACTTACACTTACATCGTGTGTTGAAATCTGAAAAGTTTTGTTTTTATGTTACGAGAGCTAATCCACTATTTACATTGCTAGTGCGTGTACAGCATTGGAGCAACATCATATGTTTTCAAACCTCTCATTGGTTGGTATTTTATTGAACATTCAGGATGGCGTGCAAAATACATTAAAATTCTCATTCGATTACTATTAAAGAAACAAATCTAGTTACATTTTTGTCCCAAGACATACGGTTACTTGATATAATAATAATAATAAACACAGCATTTGTAAGGCGCACTAACTCTGTAAAAACATTCAGAGGCGCCGGTCCAGGTCAATAAAAGAAAATCTCTGATGTGTTCAAATGCCAGTCTGAAAAGATGTGTTTTAAGGGAGTTTTGGAAGTGAGAAATGTCACTGTATCTCTTAGACTTTGAGGCAGAGAGTTCCAGAGGCGGGGGGCAAGATTAGAGAAGGCCCTATCACCATAAGAGGCAAGGCGAGTCCGGGGAACAAGAAGCATGCTGCCTGATGACCTCAGACCTGGCCTGGCATGCCGGTGCTGAAGCATGCTCGCAAGGTAGGGAGGGGCTGAACCATGAAGTGCTTTGAATGTCAGGAGGTTGATTTTGTACTGAATTCTGAAATTAATTGGAAGCCAGTGAAGATTGTGTAGGATGGGTGAGATATGACAAGACATCCGGAGATATCACAAGGCATGACAGTTCAATTCAACACTCCAACCCACTTGAAGCATAAACACTTTTTCAGACTGGTCACCGTGGTCAAGTGGTTAGACTGCAGGCCTTGCAATCACAAGGTTGTTGATTCGAATCACCGTGTTCGTTGCCAACCGCTGATTTCAGTTTTTCACAATCAATGTCAATGTCAAATGACAAGAATAAATCATGTCGTCTAGTTACTGAGCTGAATCAGTTTCTTGATTTGTGCAATTCTTGTGCAAGACTTGTCGATAACATTATGTAGTCTAGTTATCTCATCATAATATTATATCGTAGGAGGTCCTGTTTTCGAGGTGTCCCTAAAATCGTGGCAAATCTTTTACCTCTCTGTGCGTGATGTAAACAGTCCCTAGATAAAAATTTTGTGGTTTTATTTGCCAAGCAAAGAGTCTCCTCTCCCTTGACCAAAACTTAGAAACACGTAAGGCTCCACTGGTCATTTGCACTTGTAAATGCAAAAAGTTTGGTATTTTTGGCATTTCTACAAGGTACAAAAATATGTCATAATGTTGAGGCCATATAAAAATATTTGCCCATCGAAAAAGTTTCATCAAACGCTATTTCAATTCACAATTCATGATGATCAAAATCATGTGACTGAATGTTTTGCTGAGCATTCTTAAAAAAAATACCAAGGCTTAAAGAAGCCATGTGCCTTATATCATTTTCTAATATTTTTATTTTGTAACCCTCGTATCAATTCTTTTATTAATATTAAAATTTAAACATCAGCTTGTTGATTCAATTATCACTGTTTGTTTATACGCTTTATTATAAATAATAAGAAAAACATATAATAAAAAAAAATAAAAATCATATTTGGAAGCCAGTAATTATTCACACTTTTTATATTTTTTTTTATTTTTATTTTTTTTTGCAAGTTACCATGGTAATTTTCAAAATTTAATAAAAAAATATTTTGAATAAAACGAAGGCAACTGCTGGCTATAGAGTCATACACAGAGTCTAAAAGAACACTTGTAGTCACTGCAGATGTTTCTTCCATGTATGGCTTCACCGGGAAGCCATTCTTTCTCGCTTGCCGTGAAAACAGGAAAAACTCAAAACAAATGGGGCCAGTTGAAGTCATCCAAGATCGGTGTGTGGTGTGAACATTTCAATGTCCATCAAGTTTTAATACATGTTTGCATACTTCATATTAACAAATGAAGATAATTAAGGGCATCGGTTGATATATGGCATCATTATTTTTTTCCCAATTCAAAGAAAAAAGGCATAATAGCGTGAAAACTGGTAAGCAGAGGATATAGACCCTTCGCGTACGGTCCTACTACTTGCCGTCAACTCACCACCTTGCCGTCAACTCGCCGTCAACTCATTTTCGTGTCGTCAACTCATTAAATTTACATGAAAAATCTATAAAAAGGGGGCACGGAAGTGTTAAGTCTGGTTTAAACTACATATTTCTCATGGTTTTCGGTACAAATTCATTCACAAAAACGACTTTGTGTTGATAAAAAAAAAGTACCAATCATTGACATCTTGGGCCAAGACTAATCATTGTGAAAAGCAAGATGGCGGCCGACAGTTTTTTGGCTTAGAGAATTTTTTTTCACGAGAAAAAAAATCAATTTTTATTCCGAAATATGACCTAAAACTTACGCGAATCCTCTTTGAGCTGATACTTTACAGTTCTATGCTTCTTTTGTGGATTTTAAATGTATATTGGAGGAGTTGACGGCGAGTTGACGGCGCAAGTGAGTTGACGGCGAGTTGACGGCAAGTAGTAGGACCCTTCGCGTACGCAGTGACAGTTCAAACTATATTATTTGTTTGGGGTGCTTCCCGGTAGCGGGGTATTCTGCAATTACTCCAAATCATTGCAATATTGGGGGTATCAGGGTCACAACAAAGAACAAAGGCGAAGTAGCTGACTATTGACAAGGGCCATTGAAACTTTCTTCCATACCTTTTTTTTTCCGGTTTTTACAGCTAGGCAAACCAAAGAGACAAAAACAAAAGTCCACTCCTCTCATCAGCGCACGATGTGACGTGCGTCGACCAGCAGCAGACAAAACTTTGAGGAAACACGCGCCACCAAGAGCCCGAATGCAGCCAGGGCCCAATTTCATAGAGCTGCTAAGCACACAAAATTCGCTAAGCATGAACTTTCTTCCTTGATAAAAACAAGATTACCAGTTGAATAAAAAAAAGCAATATGCAACAAATAGAAATTTGGTTGTAATCTGTTTTTATCAAGGAATAAATTTCATGCTTGACAAAAAAAAAATTGACAATGTTTGTGCTTAGCAGCTCTATGAAACTGGGCCCAGCTAATTAATCAACCATCCTCTGGCTATGACCTAGACAAAAAGTAATTGCAACCTATTTATTTTTAGAGGAAAATGGCTTTTTAAACCCTCCCAAACAACTGTTAACATATCAAAGAAGAGAAATAGGGAAGTATTGGAATAATAATTTGCATAATTTGCATAAATTAAAGTGTCTCATTGTCCCTCCGGTCATCTACCTTCAATCAAGCAATGTATCAAAAAAGTAGAAAAAGGAGGTAGGGAAAACAATATTATGCATAATTTGCATAAATTAATTTAAAATTGCCGTTTTGTTTGTTTTGGGTTTTTGCGCATACATAGGAACGCTTTAAAAAAAAAATATCAAACAACAGGCATGTTACCCGGGTGGGATTCGAACCAACGACCCTTGCAAATCTAGAGCAGTGTGCCTGTGATATTTTTTTTCACAGGACTCGGGAAAGTACTGAGTATACAGTGATACACACATCGGTGTATGGGTAAAAACCAAAATTAATATTCTTTATCCCCGATTCAAAAATTAACATCCATTATCGTTGCGGTACCCGCTGCCAAAATATAGGATTCGAACTGCCTCTAGTTACCGGGCAACCTCGGTAGTCTAGTTGGTTAGACACTGCTCTAGAATTGCATGGGTTGTGGGTTCGAATCCCACCCGATTAACATCCCTGTGGTATTTTTTCACACGACTCGGGAAGGTCTCTGCCGGGTACAAACTCAAGAGAAAGAAAAACCTCAATATTGAACCAACATGCAACAATAATCAATCTCGACAGGTCACGTTAGCACAAGTGACCTTGATTTTTTACTTTTGTTCTAATAACAATGCCATCTAAGATGGATGATGAATCATTGTGAGGTTCGTAAGAATTTTATTGATTCTTAGAAACAGATTATTTTTTTCTAAAAGCATGTCACTTTGAGCCCACCTCTTTACAAAGTAACAAACACTGAAAAGTTCTTTTCCCCCGAATTCTCGCGGAAGGCTTTCTTCAACCGAGGGCGCCATAGGAACTTGAAAGCCATCCCCGAGCTAAAATTTTCTTTCAAAATTATTTGTTGCTCACAATGTTACAATTCAATAATTGTTTCTATTAAAAATAATTTTATCACAAAAAATAATAGTGCAGGACCATTACGGAAGGATCTCCTCACGGTCTCCTGAACACATCGCTTTGTGATTTTCACTTTTTTTGAGGCACAAGTCAAGTCTTGAAGAACAAAAAAAATTATGAAACTTCCATTTGCTTGTTCGGGGCGGGCGAACTCGCATTAATGGAACAGCGCCCTCTATATATTCCATATGCCTTTCATCAGCATTTTGAAAACTAAAACAACTTTCGGAAAATTTATAAAACAATGTTGAAGGAGGTTATATAACTAATTTTCTTTATGAAATAAACCATATAAAAACAGTTCCTTATAATAAAAAAATCAAACTCGGCTGCGACTTCCAAGTTTAGACTCACTGGACTTTTACTCATACATATTCAGTAGTCTGGTTCCGCCGGCAATCCTCATTACTCAGCGCGTGTGCAACCCAGTGTAATCGGCCTCCGTGTGTGTGTGAGTGTGTTGTTTACATTATTTTCCTGTCACCTGCGAACAAGTCAAGCGTCCATCCATGTAAACTCAGGTTACGCCAAGTGAATCCAACAACACCGCTCTGTGTGTGGCGTTTAACGGCAACTTTCTTGCTACCGGGCCGAGGAGTGGTGGTGAGATTTTATCCGTTAGATTCATCAACGCCATGCCAGCAGCCATGACGGAATCTCAGAGTCATCGACTAGGCGGTAAGTTCAATTTCAAAGATTGAGACAAAAATCAAATAGAATTTGTTTAATTTGTGGGAGTGTGCGTTTGGTGGAGGATCCATAAAAAGACTTAGTTCGTTCGTTAGGTTCGTTTAATATCACTTGTTATTAACTTAAAACTAGCTGATTAGCAACCCCTGGTTTCCGCCCCCATCATATCACGCCTCGGTGCCTTCATTCAACCATGGAGGACCTTTTGTGTATCCATGGACATGGTGTATCATCATATCTGTACCTTCAATTCAAGGCTTACATTATTTATGTGTAACAAGTTTAAATTAAACTTTAATATTGTCTCAATCCATGTTGGTGTATGTAGCGGTCGACGTCCTGAGTGGGCTAGACTTTCAGTTGTTGATGTTTTGAAATTGAGTTTATTCAACAAAACAAAATAATTATAATGCTCAAATGTTTTGGATATAATCATTTACTCATAACTATAGGCCAATTACGAGTTGGTGAGTTGATTGAGTAAGGTCTTATAGTTTGGATAAATTCTCAAAGATAAATCTAGTTGTATTGTAGGATAACTTTCCGTATGGCGCACCACTTTTTCACTCATTTTTACAAAAAGGGATATCTCATTGAGGTAAATAAGATACTATATTATTTCATATCGAATGAAAAAGTGGTGGCGCCATACGGAAACTTTTCCGTATTGTAATCTGCATGATTCTTGGTTGATGCTCAGACCATGCTCTGACTAAGTGATTTCATCATGGAAGTTGAAGGTTTCTGTAGGATTACAGTTTGATTGTGTGTGCGATGTTTGTTAAATTACACTATTTAAACACTTGGACTTTTGACTCTTTACACTCTCAGTGTAGCCTATTAATTTTGGTGTTGTTAGCCTGACTGCTAATCAGACTAATCTACATGTAAGTCTGCTGTAACCTATCCTGAATGAATTATACAGTTTGTAAATGAACGAACGTTATTAAGAAATTAAAATGGTAAGAAAGAAATTAAAATGGTGAGAAATGTCATGGATCCATCAAATGTGCATAAAATACTGCCACCAGTCTGCCACTAGTTTAAATCTAACCTCAGTTTGATTGCTTGGTTGGAATCGGAAAACATAATTGATTCACCACAATGAAAAGTTGGTTTTGTAACAATTCCCCACAAACCATCTTGAATTGAAGGAGATTGTAGAGAGAGAGTCCAGAGAGAGCATAAATGTAATCCTACTCGATTTTATAATCGACATGCCTCTTTTGTTTATAAACATACGTGCTGAACACAACAACTATTGAGGTCCTGATACAGAAAAGCTACTGTTGGCCCTTCTACACTCCATGATCCTATAATACATCCTACAGTACATCACAGTTTCTGCCTTTGTTTACAAGCATTCACGTTCTAGCATGGAGGTTTCTACCTCCAGTGTTCTAGTACGTATGACACAAACATGCTACATCACTTGTCATAGAGATCATATCGCACCAGTCTTGCATTCTTTTCTTTGGCTCCCTGTTGTAGACTAGATTAAGTACAAGTTGCTGCAGCTTGTTTTTCATACCTTATATGGTTTCTTTCCAATGGTTTGATCTACTTCAATCCTTCAACTCCGAGTGGTTACTTGCTTTGTGGGTGTGAAGTGGGGAGGTGTGTGGTTCAATTGAAACAATCTACTTCTGAGATGTAAGAAGATTTGCGAACACTTCTTTTTGTCTTCAAACAATCTCTGAAACTTAATGTAGATTTTTTTTTGGAGATTAAAACAAAAGATGATTTTGAATTGGAAAGAGCACTGATTATAAAAGTCATTTAGGTAGGTCTACCAATCCATCTTAACGATATTTCTGCTGACTCAATTTCTGAAATGTTTTATTGGGATTGCCACAATCAAAATAAACCTGAAATGTGCTGTTCAAAGGTCATCCCTGGAAAAAAGACCCACTGCCAATATCCCCTAAAATGTGGCAATTTTTCCCTTAAATGTGCTGACCGACTAAATTATGGACAATTGTTTTGGGTAAAACCAAAATGGATATTGGGTAAAACCAACCAATATTCTTTATCCTCGATGCAAATTTAACAATCATTGATTGTTTTGTTCAGGTGCTGGACAAAAATAATTATTTTAAAGTTTTACAAAGTTACACTTCAAATGAGAGGTCCAATGCTGAAGGAATTACTCACTTGCTCAAAAAGCGCTAGTTACAAAAGCCTGTACTCAAAAGAATTAACTTAAGGTTTGTTTAGGGTATTTCTTGAGTTACTTTTCTACCTTGACTTGGCCTTGGATGTTTTTATAGAGAAAACGTGTCCCTATGGACAATCTGGAATGTAGATGCTGGGTATGGATAAAGTGGGGCATACAAGAATAAAACTCTGGGGTTTTAGGTGATGGATGTAAATGATGCTTGAAACTGTTTACTGGCCGGTATGGACTACCAATGAACTCCCTCTAAGCTATAAAAGATGCCATAATGAAGATAGATGTCTTATTGCCATGGTCAGATGCTCTAAATAAATCACTTGGTGTGACTGGAAAGGTGGAAAACACCATGCGTTCAATCTTCAAAATAGTGTCTGCAAACTAATCGGTTGAAAAACCCTATGTTTTTTTAAAATGAAGTCAGGCGGATAAAGGGAGGGACTTTTCTTAATTGAAAGCTGAAAATGATCAGGATCATGTACATGTCTAGGGTGGTGGTTAATAGCGCTCTGTACATGTAGGCCCCTAATACGTTTTGAAAAGAATAGAAAAACCTAGACCCTGCCTGATGGTGTAACAACAATACTCCCCAGTCTGGGCATGGCTGTAGGCTTTCTTCTTGCATGGGGCTTTCAAATGTTCACCTTGACAAAACATTTGTTGTGTTGCCCTTTTTCTTTCCTGTAATTTTTTTGATGTTATGCAGTCAATTATGTTCTATTGATATGATTTTGGGTTTGCTCCACAGCGTGAACCACTTATTTGAGCATTGATTTGTGAATAAAAGAAAGCCATCATAATGGTATGAAGAGCTTCATTTACACAACCCACATGAAGGTAGCAGGATATTGTTTGAAGAACAGTCTGCTTTATTTGCTAGTACATCTAACTTTATTGTTAAATTCAGAACAAGGACGCGCTATCTTCTATACAGTACACATGCAATGGAGGTGGGTTTCTATTCACAATGTAGGCCTATGTGAATGGGCACAGTTTGCTGAGTGTAGAATGCTGCTAGACCCAAGGCCATGCTTTGTAAATGTACACGTGTACCTCATATCACATTTATGTGATACTGAAATCGTTATGTTGGTCAAAAGCATGTTTATGAGTGTCTGAAAACTAGGTACATACTAGCCCTATTATAGGACTCTTTCTCTGTACACAGGAACAGAGTCCTAACTATTGAGGCCCGTTTCTGGGGCGGAAAAATTTCACAGCTTCATAACACAAATCTTACCTGCAACAAGCCACTTATTTCAACAGATTCACATTCCATGGCGGCATACATTTTTCTGCGGTGGGTTTTGGTCCTCATATTTTCCTCACAAATCCGTCATTTTTGTGAAATAATGCAGCTTCCAACGTTAAAAAATTCCCGTTTCGATCGTTTTCTCACAGTGTTATCTGTTGTCGTGCGTACACGTATACATTCGCGTGCAAGACGCATGATGCAAGCTTAGACGCATGAATTCTTGGTCACCGTATCTTGACTCCACAGCGTTAACAACACAATTCAAAATTTGCGCGTCGTGCGTCTTGCGTACACACGGCAGACTGTGAGAGTACGAACAAAAATGGGAATTCCTTAACGTTGGGAGCTGCATTATTTCATGAAAATGACGTATTTGTGAAGAATATATGACGATCAAAACCCACCGCAGAAAAATATATGCTGCCATGGAATGTGAATCTGTTGAAATTAGTGGCTTGTTGCAGGTAAGATTTGAGTTATGAAGCTGTGAAAATTTTCCGCCCCAGAATTGTACCCTGATGTCCAGGACGTCACTGTAGTACAATACGAAAGTGTAAGGCCGCCAGGGCTAGGTACATACATGTAATCCCTGAACTAACTGCTAAAAGTCATGCTTTATGTGACTTTACAGGGTGGCTTCACTGGCTTCACTACAGGTTGTCTGCAAGGCTTTTTCAGTCTATTTGTATTGTTTGATGATGAAACCAATTTGTATTAAATGCTTGTAAAAAAGCACCAATCATTTGTGACGAAAAAGCAGACTTGTGAATGCAAAGTTTGAAGTAATTGTTTTAGGAGATATTTTTTTAAATGTCGATTTCATCAAAAAATCAAAGAAAATATGTGTCAGTTTCTGGTTAATCCCATTTTACCTTTGCATAAAAATAAAATGCCTAGATTATTCTTTCACGTATTCCTAATGACTGTTTTAAATGTTCATTTAGTTTCCTTGCTGTTTCCCCTAAACTGTGGCTGTGCTAAACGGTCCTTTCTCTATGGCTAAACACAGTGAAAATGTCAGGGAGGTAGGCAAGCATAAAACCATTTAGCAATTAGATTAGACTTGGAGGCTGAAACCTTTTATGGGTAGGTTACTAGGTTTCTAGGGTGTGGATGCTTGTTGTGGGCGTTTTATGATCCATATTCTGCTTGTACAATGTAAAGCCTATCACACCAATTCGCCAAGTACATCCTGATACACAATATAGGTTACTATACTGTGTACTATTGACATCCAACCAAGGGCCTGTCGAAATAAAGAAATGTGAGAAATATCATGCCATATTTTCATGACCTTTGGACAATTGTTTGATCTGTCCCCATCCTTTCCTGCATTTTAGATGAAAACTATTGGGTCCAAGCCTAGTGTCGATGCTTTTTTTTTTTTGGGGGGGGACAACATTTACCAGGCATGTCAGCTGATTTAACCTGATTTCCTTTTTTGTTTTTAATAATTGTGCCATCAAAAAATTGAAAAAAAAAACATTGTTCAAAATCTATAGTGTGGATCAGCTTTCCAATGTGTGTTCTAAATACACAATTGTCATGTCTGATTGACAGACACAGCGAATCTGTGTAATGTAAGTATTATTACAAAGCTCCTAGTGCTCTGATTATTTCTGAATTTATATCGTTGTATTTACTCTCCATGTTTTACTGCCACAGAGACATGAGATTTTAGATTGGACCCTGTTGTGTGACCAACATAATGAATCCCAATTAGGGTGTAGACCTATATTTATAGCAGGTTCAAACAATTGAAGGGCTTGCATTTTGGGTGTAGGGCTCAATTAATTCTATGCTTCAAGTAAAGTGCACACTTACATGGCGGTCATACAATTTATAATACAACTTATTAATTTATGTACAGTAGTGCATTAGTTTTGAGTCTCTGACTATCATCACGGCATCAAGACAACAACATATGCCATTTCAGTTACCATGGTTACTGCCCTTATCAGTATACAGCGTAACGAAAATACAGCATTCCCTGTGGCATTGAGAAATTGTAAATTGAGCTCATTTACATAAAAGCATTATAATGTTAAGATACTTTATGCATAATTTCTTTTGGACCAAACCACTTTGACCATGACTTACATGTTATGGATGATACGTGACTTGCACTCAAGACAAGTATGTTTTCTACCAGAAATATCTCCCAGCTTATTTTGTGATGTTTAAAAATTAAATCATAATTTTATATTTAGTATGCAATGTGCACATGACTACATTTTCACACTTGTACATTACTGGTATTGATGGATAAAAAGCCCTGCAGTACACAAAGTGTGCACACGTATCACGTCACAGTGCATTGTTCTATTAAGTACAGACTGAACAAACACAGACATTACCACATTAACAAAATATTACTTCAAAAGGTTGTACAATATGTGTATATGGTCTGTACTTTGGGGACAGCTTGACTGTGAGTGCATGGATATTATAGCACAATAAATTAATGTACAATTAAGTGCAATGGGCTATTTTAACCATCAAAATAGTTTGAACTTGTTTTTTTTTGCATATTGTGTGTGTACACTGCAATAATGCTGATACTGTCTGTGTTTTGGGCATTATATAATTAGAAATTTGATGAAAAAAAAAAATAAGAGGTTGGGTAACCAATGAAAATATAATTGCTAATAGTTTGAATCTGAAAGGTCACTGATTGTAAAGTTACTGGTATTTTAAAAATCCTCCACAGTTTCATATTTCCATCTAAAATGATGTCAAGTTTTTCAACATGGAGAAAATTTGCTTATAAATTACATTACTTATTTTGATTGCTGCAATGGAAATATAATAATGATCACAACATCCCTGAAGAAAAATAAACTGTTGATTGTTGTTTTCACTTGTATCACAACCAACAAAAAATGCTTATATTTATAAGTTTCAGAGGTTTGTTGAACATAAATGATTTGAGCCTCTTGAACAAATTATGATTGAGGTAGAAAACTTGTCATGCAAAATTTGTTTGATCTCGGTGTACACTGTAGCTGTAGGCATCAGTTACTGTTGGTACAACCTACAGTGTTATGATGGACATCATTTGCAGAAGTAATAAGAGATGTTAAATTTGCATCGGGGATAAAGAATAACTAATTTGTTTTTAAATTTATTTTTTTTACCCATACACCGATGTGCACTTCAAGAGGGCAACTTGAAACAGAAGATTCCTTATTCGTATGAGATGAAATATTCCTTTTTCGTGGATGAAATCTAACAGAGTACCAATTTTTTTCTCATCTGAAAGTTTGGTTTGAAACCTGATATAGGTCTACAGGTTGTTAATAAATCTTACTTTTATTCAGTTAGCATTTTTTGTTGTGTACTTTCAGCTCCACGATATCAGCCTCTGGCTTGGTGCTGTTTAATGGGTTGGACACAAACACACCGTCTGTTGGCAGACTTTCTGTGCAACAACTGTGTCAATTTTGCCACTGAATTACATAGGGCCTACACATAGGCTTACTTACTAACGTCACAACTCTTAAATTGCAGTTTTGTAAATACCTCTTCATGTTTTCATCCAAATAAAATAAAGAAGAACAAATTGAAAAGAGGGCAACTTGAAGCTTTTATTTCGGAAAATATCTTTCATCGATATTATGATAAAAATGAATTAACAATCAGACCAATATTTTGTTCATAGATTAGTTTGATTTTTCAGTACTTATAATGTACAGTAGTGTCCTATAACAACACTAAGCAATGCAAAGTATATTTTGTAGTTGAAGATGATACAGTCGTTTTAAGAATGTAGTTTGTCAGTTTAAGCTGTATCATCACTAGTGATAGTTTCCTGCTGGTATTATGTGGATGACAATACATTCTTAGTGACTCAACCAAGCTGACAAAACACTACATGCTGGAAATGGCTTACTTCCAGTCTACCAAGCTCTCTATGCAGGCACTCTGCATTCCATGGCCTGTCCCAAGTACTAAGTGATAAAATCCTTATTATCTTGCCGCCAATTTTGTCAGCTACCTTAAAGTGTAGCAATAATGAATAACTTCTCCTTAAACTAAAAATACAATAAACAATTTGTTGGACTAATTTTGCATTTTTTACCTGTACAGTGAATGTAACGGAAGAAAAATAATAAAATGGCGGCACCACAATAAAATCTTTGAAAAAAAAATACACTATTTTTAAATCTGTGAAAAAATACACTGTTTAAAGAGTCCCAGTAGAATCATAGAGTAAAACTTTAACTTATTGTTTAAGTTGTTTTGTAAAGCGTAGTCCCTAATGTCATATAAATTATTAACTTTGTATGTAGAATACACTGAGCTTCTGAAGAAATGTTTTTCGATTTGAGATCAATTGAAAGGAATAGATTTGCTTATCATCTGATATGTTGAATAAGTCGCCTCCAACAGCATTCATCCTCCAAAAGAATGAGACAAATCTGTCATCGACTACAAATCAAAATGTTTTGTGTATTTAGAGAACACTCAGGAGAGGCTACATGAAGGTCACAGGTCACTATGAACCAAAACATTGGCTGTTGATTGATGGAAGGGATGAAATAGGAACAGTATAAATAAGGGAATGAAAGGGTAGCAACGAGGTCTTAAACGGCCGGCTGTGTAAAACTGGCAGGGTCGTGGCTGTGCCATGAAGGCCTGAGCCAAATATAACCCACACAAATGCTTTCCAAAAACAACTTCAAGCTCCAGCTGGTCATTATCAACCGTCTAAACACCCCCACGCAATGCGCTCTCCACCAACAGGAATAGCGAAACTGTCCAAGGTATTTATGAATTAAATTAATTCAGTGTCAAACAATTTTAGAGCTCTGCATTGATCTCCTGTCCTGTGAATAAAGGAAACTTTTGTCGATAGATCATTTTCTGTATACGAACCCAGAATCTGGAACCAACTTCCAGAATACATCATAGATACCACCTCACTGCATACGTTCAAGACACTCCTGAAAGCTTACCTGTTTCAGGAGTTGTATCATCAATAACGTTTCTCCTTTTTTTTGCCCATTCATCAGCGCCTTAGAGCAAACTTTTGATTTTAGCACAGTAGGCTATTAATTTCTTTTGATTGATTGATTAATTGAAACTTAAAGCGTGAGCGCTGTCCTTTACCAAATTCCAAGATACCTTAATAATCGATGAGCTTTTTTTTTATACCCAATGCACTAGCCATAATTTGAAAACTTGAAGTTTATCATAGACCAAAGACCAAAAGGATTTTAACAATTGTACCAAAGGTTCTGGTTGTGGTATTTAATACTAGAACCATAGAGCATACATGGAGTTAGAATTATCATTCTATGTCCATGGTAGAACCACTTGCTATAACTATGGAGGATGGAATGCTCTAATGGTCATAATGGAGAAAACAACCTTCTAAATCAGCAAAAACAGGCTGGCCTCCAAGCACTGAGTTACTATAAGCTTCAAGCAACAGATGGTATTTTATAATGATGTTGATGTTATTTGCTAGGTCACTAGCATTCTTTATTTGACTGACCTAGATGTCTGATTGATGGATACATCGTTCAACGATTGTTATAGGTGATAGTCTCCATTCAAGCAAGGTTAAGGTCAATGACCTTGTGATATGTGGGGATCTTATGGGGGTTCGACAGCCCCACTACCAGGGCGTGATGGTTTTTCCATCATTCCTGAAATCCTAGAATCTTTTTAACTTGGTTGTCGAGATAGGAGTTTTGTGATATTTCCTGGCTTGCATCCTCTGTCCTGTCAATCCTGGTTGCGTCACACCTTTTTCTAGACTGATGATTTTCTAAAAACTGAATTCCTGTAAACTGAATTCATGTTTTTCTTCATAGTTTTTGTTGCAAAGCTTTGTTAGGCAATTTAGAAGGTTGTTTATTTTTCTTCTGTTTTCCTGTTCGGCCATGCTAAGAAATATAAATTCATAGACAGTTCGTCACATGGTGTAGGCTACAGTGTTTGAAAGTGAATAATTGGTCAGCCTGTTTTAAGCTCTAGGTTTTCGGACACACCTGTTGCCACCTTTTTTTAGGCCATGCACAATACTTGTCAGAGTTTTAAGGCCATGGCGATTGTTATGCGTAATGTAAAAATAAAAGGATATATTTAATTGTAATTTTAAATACCTCATGCCCTTGTATTGAAGAACCCAAATCCATTATCCAATGTATGTGTATACCTACAATGTCATTGTGCATGTGACAGGTAAACGTGGTCCGTGTACAAAACGACCTAAAACTCTTTTGTTTGATGGTGCATTCCTATGTCAGTATCTGCCTTAGTGTCTGTATTGACCTGAAGAAGAGATAATTGCATGTTTCATTAGGTTTACAAGGACATTTTATGCGCTAGAGGATAATGGAGAATTTGTTTGGCACAGGGAATGGATCCTCTTTCAACAAAACATATTTGACATTTTAATTTGTCATGTATTATAAAAGGCTATGCAATGTGTAGTATCCACATGTTTGACACGGTAATTGTTAGACTACACGATGTTTAAAATGTTGATTGTAATTACGTTTGCTTGTTTGTGGATGATAAATCTGGTGGTTTCATTATTGTTTTGACCATGCTTCAATGTATAAATTCACTTAGGTTTGACAACCATATAACAAACTCCGTTTTTGCACTCAGAAACCAGTTTTTTTGTCACATACCATTAATTTGTTATCAACATTTCTGAATCTAACCACCACCACCACCACCACGCTGTCGCTGTTGCAACATGTCATAACCATAACGTTGCACTAACGAATTTATAGGCCAAGGCCTTTTCGAAAGCATGGCTTGGATTCAGCTGAGACTTTGTTGCTGCCAGCATTTAAAAGTGTAAGTTTTCAAAATACCCAAGTATTGGAGCCTAAGCCTGAAAAGAGCTGTATTCTGCCTTTCTCCTCATCTTCCTATACAACAATACCAAGGTGATTAGGGAAACAAACTACTTTTTGTGAAAATAATTATAAATTGTTCATGAATTTGTGATGGATTTTGTGAATTTCTTATTTGATCACGGCAATCTAAATCAAGAGACTGATTTGGGGGGTCTTTGAACGCTGTTTTTTGTTTCAAAAATTTTGAAGCACGTAACCGTTCTCTGGAGGATTGGTTAACATTTTAGACTTAACCTAGAAAAGCAATAACACTATTCTTAATATGAAATGACTAAATGACTAAAACACAAGTCCTATCTTTGTTGTTGTCTTAAACTTACACAAAATATCCTGATATTTTTCTAATTAGTTTCTTATTTCACACAGGCATTGTTTCAATACCAAAATGAATTTGAAATTGAATATGAGTTGTGATAAAATGTGGGTGGGTATCTCATTTGATAAGGTCAAATTACACTGTATAGCTGCAGCACTAGGAATGGCATGCCAAAATGCACACTGTAATTAAAGTGGTATAAAGAAATGCAACGAACAGATGACGAAGTAATAGAGAAATCCATCATCTTACACAGATTATATAAAACACATGCAAATATTGGTATGAAATGAAACTGAAGCCAGCTAAATTACAATTTGTTGTTGGTTTTAATGTTTAAAAAGGACGGGGTACTAGGCACAATGTATTTTAATGATTTCAGGCATATTTTTCCTACTTCAGTCTGGTTTTACGATTTTTGAGGGCACTTGGAAAAATCAGAATTTTGTTTTATTATTAGGGCCTATTAAGGCCTATTAAAAAGTCTATTACAGCCTGTATCTTTTAAGTCAGCCCGTGTACTCAATAAAATGTTCTTACTTTTTTCCAAGGACCAAAATATCCAACATGTGTATTATCATTGTAAAGCCATGGAACAGGTTAAAAATGATTGTGTATGAAATAATTACTATGATTGGTCTGTGTTTTTTACAGCTGATAGCAAAATGTACTCTTTGGATATCATTATGATTTATACCAGAAGCTTGTCAGTTTTGTCTTACTTTGTAGCTAGCCATTTCTTCACTACATGTGAGTTACACAAACACACTCAGTGTATTGTTCAGTAATAATCATTCATGTTCTGCACCTGATAGTGATCAATAAATGACATGTATGGCCTAGAACCCTTAGGAATGAACACAATGCCCCGATTGATGCATTTATGTGACCCAGGAAGAAACAAGGTTTGTACAGGATTTGCTACCATGCATCCTTGATGAAGACTGTTTTAGGAAATGCTAATTAGGAGAACTTGGAGCAGTGAGACATGGATGTGAAAGAAAGTAGAAATTGACCTGTTGAGATACTATGGGTCTGAACATAGAGAGCTATAGTCTGGAAGAAGCAGTATCTCTCTTTACACTATCAGTGGCCTGTAACTGCTGGCTAAATACTAGTTAAAACCCCTGAAAACTATATAGCCAAAGGCTATAAAGCCAACATTTAATCTGGCTGGCTGCTTCAGTATTAAAAAATGTCCCTATTTTATTTTAAAATATGGACTAGTTAGTTGAAAAGCTTGTGGACTAGTGAAATTACTGGCGGCTACTGAATACTTAGTGAAGAAGTTGAGGGCAAACTCTGAGAAGGATATACTGGGAGAAAGTTACCTAGATTGTTGAGACAGTGCTCTCCCTTTACAGTGGTCCGCTGGTCAAATGCTTGTTACATGTTTACAAATGAGGACCATAATTCTCTGCAACAGTCTGGCTGGATAGTTCAGTGTTGAAGAGAATCCATATTTAATATGAATTAATGGATAAGTGCAAAAGTTGAGTGACCAGTGAAATGACAAGCAAACTGGTCCTGCTGGCCATGGCTAGTTACTGAAAAAAAAAACTGTTAGCTGCTGGGAAGACTCAATGAAGAAACAGAATTGCTGAAAGTTATTGAACTGAAATGGAGAAAAAGTGGATAATTACGACGTTAACAGACACTTGTTTACTGAAGGGTTTCAAGAAAGATTTGTTGGGAAAAAAGTTGTGAGGAAGGAGGACAGTTTTTCTTTTTTGATAGATCTCAAAGAGGGAATAAGAGGATTGTCTGGGACCAGGTAGAAAGAACGGAGAAGTTTGCCCACATGTATAAAAGGCAGATTAAATTAATTTACCAGAATGAAGGCGACACCCAGTGATGACATTGAAACAAGTGGACCTAACAAATCATGTGACTCATCTGGTTTGGAAATTTTGATATGATCAATTATTTATAATAACCAACTTTATTTTGTTTAAATCAAATTTTGTGAAACAACAGATTTTTGACAATAATACAGCCACCCACTCAAAAACACCACAAATAAAAAATACAAATTCAAAACAAACCCCTAACCCCAAATCCAAAAATCATAAAATAAGTACAAGGGGAGGAGAAAAAAGGAGACGTCTACAGTACAGGTTATGTTTTTTCTTCAATTTAAAAAAATAAATGGTAGATAGGATTTCTATTTTGTGGTTTATTTGAATGTGTACAAAGAGCTGTTGTGGATCCATGATGACTGTACTGTAGTCCATTTTACCTCTGACATTGCTATATGATGCTACGTGCAATCAACAGCTGCATGAGCTTCATGGAATACATGGCATACCAGACTGCTATTAGAATTATTCTGACCTTGGGATCAGTCTTAACGTCTATCAACCAATCTCTACTGACATTACAACCAGCTACCAGTAAACAACTATCTGTAATGTCAAACTTGCATTATGGATGGTTGAACTTGTGTTACAAAAACTTGTATTAAATGGGAGCTAGATTCTTTCATCCAGGGTATCATAAGCGTTGATAACGAATTCGGAACAATCAAAAGTTATTCTAAACCTCCGCACGAAAATCAGTCAATTGAGGAAGCGTTTCCTAAATTTCAGTCAATATTGTGAAGACTGGCATTCGCTGTCGTTGTCTGTAAACATTGGTAAGCCATAGCGTGCGTAAGCGTTGGCAACATTAGTAAGCTATTCGCAAGTCATTGGCAAGTGCATTGGCAAGCGTTGGAAAGCATTCGTAATATATTCATAAGATATTGGTTAGGAGAGGTCAACGGACGACCGAGGACGACCAAGAAAATATTCACTATCCATTCGCAATTTTAAGCAAATTCACAGCGAAATTCAAGTATTCATATTTGCCACAGTGTAAAAGCAGCATTTAGAGTCCCATATCAACCCTCAGAGCCTGGACATCTTGCAGTCAAATTTATGAGAAGAAAACTTGAACTATTAATTTTTATAGAGATGGCATTGACAATTTATATAAACTTTTAATTTTTATAAGGAAGAGGGCACATCTCCTCGATTTTTCATGTTTTGATTGTAAAAACTCTTGATTTATGTGGTCCTACAACATATTAACATTAAAAGTTGAAATGTGTACTTCGTTGCTACTTGCCTGACAGTAAACACCCTCAATGTATAAATTCACTACTAACGATGTGAAATGGTCTGTACACAGAACTGTATATTTCAGCTAAAACGTGCCATGGTAGTGGTAGTTAATCATGGCACGTTGCATCTAATGACATGGTCAGTGCAATAACATCTACTAGGTTCAGAGACCTTTTGTCCTGCTTTATATTAAGTAGTCATCCTTCAAGACAGAACATAATATTTTCATTCCAGTTGTTTTTTTCCCGAAAACAATTTATAAATTTATTATTTTTAAAATTAAATAGAAAGTTAGCCGGATTTTTTTATTTTTTGTCAATTTTGTTTACATTTTGTAAATTGCAGTTGCTTTTCAAAGATTTAGCAGAAAAATACACTTGATACATTTTGTTGAGTTTCCGATAGCTACATATCAGATGCATCATTAATAGCCATCACTGTACTAAGAAACGTTTTCTAGGCCTGCGTAGTACATGTAGGATTCTAAAAGGATAAGTGTGTTTTGATCCATGAATATTTTTAAACCAATAATTGCTTATAAAGGGATTCATAATACAATTATTCAGCCTGCAATTTGGTTATACATGTAGATTAATTCCACTTGCGATTGTACATCCATTTTCATGGCTAATCTTCAATCAGTATTTCAGAAGGTCATGAATTTGACCACTTAGAGGTAAACTGTCAAAATAGGAATGATGAAGGAAGGGGAATCGGTAAATGGGGTGTAGAGGGTAAAGGCAGACCAGTTGAGAAATGAAGATACAAATAGTGGTTTCTTGGTGGAATTTAAATTTAACTTTGGTAATTATCGATCAAGAGCCTGAAAGTTATAAAAATGTCATGAATGTCATGAAGCTGAGTCGTTAGAAATAATTGTAAAAAATGATGATTAGTTAAAAAATGTAACTGTATTCTGAAAATATATTTACAGTTTTCACACCCATGCATTATAAGTGAGTGGTAAATTTGAATTTGCATTGTTTGTAAATTTGAATTTATGAACTAACATTTAGACTAAAGATCAATTTCAATTAACAATTGTGTAGTACCGAATCGGTAATGAAACTTAATCAGTACCCAAACTCACAGAGCTTCTTAGGCACAACTGGCTAAGCACAAACAAATTTCTTACCAGATAAGGGTTACCAGCTAAAGTATCCTGTCAGTTTAATGTCAGTGAAGATGCTACCAAGTCACTAGAGATGCGTTTGGCCACATCTTGAAGCTTGCTTTTTAATATGCTCGAAGGATCTCAGTGCAAAAGACCCCAAGAAGCCAAAACAAACAGCTGCACAATCTAAAAACTATTAGATTGTGAAAATGCGAAATAGCAAGTTGCAATAGTTAGCGATCAAACTGTTATTTTCACATCAGTTTTATTTTATGAACCTTCAGTACTTCACACATTAACACCTCCTAATTTATTTGATGTGAAGAGCCATAGTAGTACATCCTTAGGTTATTGTTATAATTGCTCTTTTCCATTAGAAAAAGTACTTTGAAGCCTGCAGCTTGGCAGAGGGAAGCCTTTATAGTGGGTGAAGCCCCTGCCCACATAACTTGACAGTACAGTAATATGCTAATGCCTTTAATCTTATACCATGCCCAGGGTAGTCAGGTTTCTATAGGATTTATTTGTTATTGTTAGGTTGGAATAGTGGGATAAGGATCAGCGCATAAGTATATAGAAAGACCCAAGATTTGTAGGTCAGCTTTAGACAGATTAAGGAGGAGTGTACAAGAGTTGTTATTCAAAAATACCACTAGAATATAAAGCCCTTTGTGTCAGGATTTTCTCTCATGTTTTCTCTTTCTACAAAGTTTTGTGTACAAAGCAATTTCACCCTGTAAAAGTTGCACATTGTTTCTGATTTAATGTGTACACAATCCTTTCTTAGATTTGAATTAGCCTTTGTACCAATTAATCTTTCAAGTGCAATAGCTATGTACAGCGTTTCCATTGGATGCTTAAGTTGAGAGGAGGAATTTTTCTACCTTGTTTGGAGGTGATTCAAACTTTGAGGTCAAGTGTGATTGAGACAGATTTATGATACCTCTGTTAAGTGGTTTCGGAGATTGAATTTGATAAATGGGAGCAAGTGTAGAAATTGAAAGAATTACAACTGAGGGTATGAACTGTTTTGATCACTGCTATGGAGTAGAAGGTGGTGTAGCCAATGCTGTTTACATTTATAAACAACAGAACCGGCTTACATAATGTTATCAAATGTCAAATTGCGTTGAAGCACAGTTTTGTTTCTCATGATTCAATTCAATTCAATTTAAGGTAGTTTATTCAAATATTTGTAGCCAAAGGCTAAATTACAATTGAATTTACAAGGTAAAAAACATGATGATGATCTGAAGGGGGGAAAGCTTGGGGCTAGAGGCTGTATAGTGTGAATGAATCACTGAGGTATCATAACCTACATATTCAAGGTTCTGGGCAACCAGCCAGCTGTCAATAATGACAAACTAAAACTATACAACTTTCTGTTGTCAATTACAAATCTGTTTTCTGTTTGATCAAATAGCCCTGTGAATGGACACTCAAATCCCACCATCAACAATTAGGTGTCAGTAAGAGCTTGTATTACGAAATGATATTTGGTAATACTCTGATCAAAACCTTTTTTAAGTAAATTGTTTCATCAATGGTTGAATATGATTGGTTGTGCAGCGGACAGGGCCTGAGCTTCCCCCCTAAACTTTTGCCAGCAGTGCAACCCCCGCCTCCCTCAAGAGATCCAAGAGAACATGAATTGCAAGTAGGATTTGTTAGGTTTCCACGATCAAAAATAAAACATCTTTTTTGATGACCTGTAAGCTTAATTGAAAAAGGTTCTCAGAACTGGTTAAGTACATTCACACAAAAAATTGGCTAATATAATTAATTTTTATGATAAGTATAACTTATTCATTGAACTAAATAATGTCTTGCACTTATTGCAAGTTTCTGGTTACTCTTGGTCAAGTAGGGTAAGTGTATAGGCCCCAACATTAGTTTCAAACAAGTTTCTTAATTAGTCAATCGGAGTGAGGTTGTTTGTCAATTACTGGGTAATGTCCACATCCTTATTGCTTACTGTGAGGGGCAGTCAACTACCTAGACCTGTACCTGGATGTGTGTTTAGAGGCACATGACTCTGATATTTTGCACTCACAACAAGAAACTTCCTGAACTGATGTCACCTTTTTGTTAATTGTGAGTCACTTGACTGGATGTGTCATAGTGGTATCAATGCCAAAACAGTAGGATAGTAACATTAAGAAATGTATGCAGTGCACATACTCTTTAAGAGTTCCTGCGTGTAAGAATGTACCAAGTGGTGATTCATGGGTTCTCAGTTCCTGCCTGTAAGAATGTACCAAGTGGTGATTTATGGCTTCTCAGTTCCTGCCTGTAAGAATGTACCAAGTGGTGATTCATGGGTTCTCAGATCTTCTTCTTAAAAATTAGAGTGATACATTATCATACCAAACGAATAAATCCAAAATATTAGTTTGCTGACGCTTTCAGAGTTATCAGTTATCAAAGTTTCGGCCTAAAAGCCTTTGTGAAACGAATAGTACATTCCCTGTGAACACAAAAATGTGCCAAGGTCATCCCAACAAAAGTAAAACATTTTTTGAAATTGGGCTTATAACAAAAGTTTAAAAACAAGTTTGGGATCTCGTTGGCGCGTCATGTTACGCGCACCTGAACCTTTGACGAACACAGCAATGCATAAGTATAGGCATGTCTTGTTAACTTTTGATCTGTAATATTTTTTAGCGCCACTCAAATCCCATTTGGTTTTTGCTTTTTATGTGTTGCTGAGTATCTATATAACCATAAAACGCAGACAATTTAATGGGATCATATTGGCGCGTGGATTTCTAGACGACGTAAAATCGTCGAAATAGGCAGTAGTGTAGTTTCATATGACCTTTGACCATTGTTATATTGGTGGGCCAACATGATCCCAATTATTTTTCAATTGAAATCTGTTGAGGAACACTCAACTTAACCAAACACAAGAAAACATTGATGGGATCTTGTTGCCACAGATACTTACAGTGATGTGAAAAGCAAATATTGTGCCAATTTAGGCCAAAATGTGTGGAATGGCAATACTTTAGAAAATTTTCAAAAATCTTTTGACATGCAAGTTGCAGAGATCCCAAGATTCTTTTTTCATTTGTCATTCAATGAAAACTTTTCCGACACCTGGTTGTCATTCAAAAAAGTGTTTGATGTTGGCGCACGAGGTTACGGAGGTGCGAAAACGCAATATATTGGTAAAATTTAAACTTTGACCTCTATTATCTCACTGCGCCAACGAGATCCCACGCACTTTGCACTTAAATTTGTTTAAGGGATGTAAGCTCTTTGAACTTGGTTAATTCATGGGATCTTATAGGCGCGTTGAATTATGAGGCGTTGAAAATGGCACGAGGGCACTGTTCGTCAAAGGTTCAGGTGCGCGTAACATGATGCGCCAACGAGATCCCAATTTTTTTTTTTTTACTTTTGTTATAAGCCCAACTGGAGGTTTCAAAAAATGTTTTACTTTTGTTGGGATGACCTTGGCGCACATTGTTGTGTTTGCAGGGAATGTACTATTCGTTTCTCGAGGGTCTTTTGGCCCAAACTTTGATAACTGGTAACTCCAAAACCGAAAGCGTCAGCAAACTAAAATTTTGGATTTATTCGTTTGGTATGATGGTGTATCACTCTAATTTTTTAGAAGAAGATCTGCGAACCCATGAATCACACCCCCCTCCCCTTATTTGGTACATTCTTACAGGCAGGGACTCTTGACTTGTTACATGTACATATAATATGGAGAAAGTATGGATACTATTATTTTGTTAAACCACATCCGGTACAGTACTTTTTATAATTCTGCAAAATGGTAGCAAAGTTCTTCTTTAAAAAAATCATGCCTATATTATTCGAATTGAAGTCACGAGAATGTTCATTTCATGTTTTTAGCATAATTCACAAAACAGTTTTCAAAAAGAGAGCATAAAATTTAATAAATTGTGTTCAATCTTGACCTTAGGACTGGGTGTCATTTTAGGGCCAAGTTTGGAATACAATGTTAATTAGGATGTTTACTGATCTTTACCATTCTTTCATTTGAAATTGTGCTTGAATGATAAGATTTGCGAACAAAATGTTGTCTTTCTACATCTAGTTTTGACCCAAATATTATGGTTAATGTTTTACATAGGAATCTGCTATTAGAAAACGTTGCCAATATGATGAAGTTTCTATTGTTATAACCAGTACTGAAGCATATGGTGGTATAAGTACAGGTACTTGTTGTAAATAATTTGATGAAACAGTATCAATTATGTCTAGACAGCTTCTCAGCCAGCTGAGACTGATATATGAAACTGACATTGAATATGCTGGCATTACAACCCTCCTACGTTGATAAACAGGGCTGCTATTAGGTGATCACTTTGGTAATAGTTGACAATTAGGCATTGTTCTGCTTACTGTTTAACTGCTTTGAAACCCCATACGCAGGTAATGCATATTGGTGGCAGCATTTTTAAATTAAGAAAGAGTGAGCAAGATATATGGGAGGTTCTCAAAATATATTAAAAAGTCTAGGAACCTAGACTTGGTTTACGATTGATGGAAGACTACATGTACCAGGTGCCATTCGGATGGGATGTAAAGCTGTTTGTCACTTGTGTTGTGTAACGCATGTAAAAGAACCCAGTGCACTTATCGAAAAGAGAAGGGGATTCGCCCTGCTGTTCCTGGTTGTGGCTGCTTCATGCGCCGTAGCACCTTGTAAACCCTTATAAGTGCTACATTATTCCGTCTCAGAATCCATCACTGCAATAACCTATCATTCTGAAAGTTTGCATATATACTCAGCGCCTTGAGTACCTGGTTTGGTAGATATGTGCGCTATAAGACTTTGATATAATATATTATATTTAAGAGCATCATACAAACAGCCATTCTACAAATAGCTTGTATACTTCATGCCAGTTGTTAAAATGTGCATTAAAACTGCTTTTGTGTTCCATGATATAAAAATTGTTGTCCTGAGTTTGTGTTCTGACTTGAAATGATGCCATAGTTTGGCAAGTGTTTAAGTGCAATTTTCCTGAAGCAGGGTGTTGTAATATCAAAACAGATTCATTATATAGCTGTTTCATAAAAGTGACAGTGTAGAGTTATGTAAGTTTGATCTTGCAATACTTTGCTGTGAGTGAAGTTATGAACATGGAAATTATGCATTTGTGACCATCCACCACCAATAGGCTGTAAAGTTGCACTTGTACATTGCAGAGCCTATTAAATTGTTTGGGTTTTCAAGAAATCTTTGAGAAATCTGAATAAAAAAGTAGGTGGCTTTGAGAAATCATAACTTCGTCAAGAAAAGTCTGATTTAAATGTGGATGGTATCTTTTTGAAGCTGATTACACACTCTCTCCAAAAATGCATTGAGCCCATAACAGTAAAAGTGTCAACTTTACAGCCCATTGGTGGTGGATGGTCACATTTCATTACTCTTTATAATGACAAGAATATCCATCATCTCGTAATGAGGTAAACTTAAAAGCTTATGAGAATGCCTCTAGCCATTTCAGTAGATGAATTACTGGAATTCTGTCTTCAACTTTACACTTATAAATGGTATTCAAAATATGTGCAGTGTACTGATATAACCCTTAGGTATAAGGACTTCCTTATTTTTAGAAAATAGTATGAACCTGGTCAGCGGTCATCTGAACAAAAATTCAAAACAACTCTTTTGTGTTTCTGGACATGGATAAACTGCAGAACTGACATAACAAGTAACATCTAGTAGTTTGATAATACTAGCAAGGTCTTGAGATGACAAGACAGCCAAGTACTCACTGCAAGTCAAGTTTCATCTTATCTGCATCTTACATACTCACTTAGGATCAGACCTGGAGGCATTTCAATGCATAGATGCCCTTATTGGCATGCAAACTATGTCAGTTCTTAAAGCTGCAGTCTACTGAATTCAATTCGCTTTTAAAACACATTTGATTTAAATACTCTCGTTACGCAAATCTTAATAACTGATGAATGTAAAATTGATTATTTTGTGTAAAATTTGATATTAATAACCACAACTTGAACTGATAGTTTAGTTTTGTTCGAAGCATTTCAAAGATTTTAGATAAGAAAATATGAAAATCACTTGTAAAATTTTGGTCAAACAAAAAGTAGATTACATGTTGTGAAAGACACAGGATTCTTCAGTACATTCTTTGAAATGTAGTGATTTTAAAACCCAGTGTGTCTGTTCAATTAAAGCATGGAGGAAGGTAGTTTCTTATTTACAGTTTCTTCATAACATCTCAGACTTCTTCATTAAATACTTTCTATTTTAAGGCGTCCTTGATTTAATTTCCAGTGGGCGCTGTAATTAATTTTCTGCAGGCAATTCAGAGGCCGATTGGCAATTTTGTTTGGTCAATCATGGAGCAAGTTTGTAGTCAGGTTGTGGCTTTAGCATGCTCAGCCCATTAAAAGGTCAGAGTTTAACTATTGTACCAAAAAGTAATTGAAAGTGCAATAAGACAGCACCTTTAAGTATAATGTGCAAACATTGAGTTGAGCTAGAAAGCCGAGTATTGTAATATCTATTCACTATCTGAAGAAACCATGTATCCTGGTTCTTTCTAAGGATGCCACAATCATGAACAGATGCGTTCATGCAATTACGCATGATGTTTAAACAAATAGACCCTTATCAAGCGGTGTAGTAAATTTCCTGTGAAAAATGCTCTAAATCCTCCTCTGTTTGTTAATCATGTATTTGGTTGTCATTGAAAAGAAGGATCATGACTAAGATTGTGTGGGCATGACAAAGATCTACATTATTGATCATTTATCAATGTTCAACCACAAATAACTAATAATTAAGTAACAATGATTTGTTTTAATACATCATCCTTTGTATCTAGACACCATCCTTTATAATAATTGTTAACATGACAATGGCTACACTGAGTCAGTAGTATTTAAGAACAGATGGTGTGGTTATTTTTAGGAATAACTATCAATGAATTCAGCAGGTTTAGTATTGTCTATTGCTGATTTGACACACCTTGTTATTGTCATCATACAATCCTACGCTTCAGCTTACAATGTTTTCTGCAAGCACAACAATGTAGTGAACATTTTGTGTGTGAATGTTGTACTAATTCACCCCAACCTGCCCTCTTCACTTTGTAAGCAGTGATGGAGAGCACAGTGCTCTAACAACAATAGTAGTTCTTATATATAGCACATTTGATAATAGCGCTTCAATGCCCCTAGTCATTGGGCCAATAACATTCCTTTAATCTTTCTCAGCTCCCTGGGGATTATACAGCCAGGGCTGCTGCGGCGCTCCAAAAGCATTTTCCAAGACAAAATCAACCTCTACCAATAACTCACAGGTAACATTGATTTCCCTGGGTAAAGAGAAGCAATTATAGTGCAATGTCTAACTCAAGGACACTAGTGTCATGACTGGGATTTGAACCCACAACCCGTTGACTAAACCACCAGAACTTGAATTTGATGCTCTAAACGGCTCTTTCTTAGCTCTTTATCATTGTTTATAATTAGTGGAGAGCAAGGAAGTTTGCATTTTCAATGGAAAACATCCTAGAAGTAAAGTACCCCCTGAACATTTGATTGATTTAACATTTTTTTAAAACATGCATTGTTTCAGCTGAAAATGGTTGGGGAATAAAAGCTGCTGAAAAAACATTTCCTTCGTGCATGAAAATCGATGGTTCATAGAATTAACTAACAATAGCATACACGTAGATCTGTTTATTTTGTACAATATTGTACATTGTGGTGGCAGAATATTAATGGGTCTGTCTGCACTCAGTGGTATAGTCTGGACTTTGGAGCTATATGAAGATGCTCAGCGGGAATAAAAATGTCAAAGATCTGACAAATTACATCCATGTGCTCTGTATATACATAGATGTGCTTCCTGGTGAGCATCCACAGTGCTTGAGTACTTGGTCTTTTGTATGGCTCTCACAGTGCAAGTCTCAACATTTTGAACTTTGTGCTCTACTTGGATAAATTGATGAGCAGACTATGATATTTCCGTCTAAAACAAAGTGAGACCTACTTTCAGACGGAGTTGAGCACCATCACTATAACCTATAAGAACTCAAACTTAGTCCATAAGGGTAGCTGTGACTGCAGCCATTTGTTTGGGTGTTGCTAAGCTTCAGGCTGTGGCTGTAATGTGCAGCCATTACAGTGTTTTTAATCTAAACCTCTGTTTCTTAGCAAATCACTTTCTCAATGTGAAGGCGTCTATCTAGTTGCCTTTAAGTACCTTCAGAAACATTCACAGCACTGACAGACAAACTACATGTACCTAAAGGGTGTATGATGGACACAACATTCACAGCACTGACAGACAAACTACATGTACCTAAAGGGTGTATGATGGACACAACATTCACAGCACTGACAGACAAACTACATGTACCTAAAGGGTGTATGATGGACACAACATTCACAGCACTGACAGACGAACTACATGTACCTAAAGGGTGTATGATGGACACAACATTCACAGCACTGACAGACAAACTACATGTACCTAAAGGGTGTATGATGGACATTCACAGCACTGACAGACAAACTACATGTACCTAAAGGGTGTATGATGGACACAACATTCACAGCACTGACAGACAAACTACATGTACCTAAAGGGTGTATGATGGACATTCACAGCACTGACAGACAAACTACATGTACCTAAAGGGTGTATGATGGACATTCACAGCACTGACAGACAAACTACATGTACCTAAAGGGTGTATGATGGACATTCACAGCACTGACAGACAAACTACATGTACCTCAAGGGTGTATGATGGACATTCACAGCACTGACAGACAAACTACATGTACCTAAAGGGTGTATGATGGACATTCACAGCACTGACAGACAAACTACATGTACCTAAAGGGTGTATGATGGACATTCACAGCACTGACAGACAAACTACATGTACCTAAAGGGTGTATGATGGACACAACATTCACAGCACTGACAGACAAACTACATGTACCTAAAGGGTGTATGATGGACACAACATTCACAGCACTGACAGACAAACTACATGTACCTAAAGGGTGTATGATGGACACAACATTCACAGCACTGACAGACAAACTACATGTACCTAAAGGGTGTATGATGGACATTCACAGCACTGACAGACAAACTACATGTACCTAAAGGGTGTATGATGGACACAACATTCACAGCACTGACAGACAAACTACATGTACCTAAAGGGTGTATGATGGACACAACATTCACAGCACTGACAGACAAACTACATGTACCTAAAGGGTGTATGATGGACATTCACAGCACTGACAGACAAACTACATGTACCTAAAGGGTGTATGATGGACATTCACAGCACTGACAGACAAACTACATGTACCTAAAGGGTGTATGATGGACATTCACAGCACTGACAGACAAACTACATGTACCTAAAGGGTGTATGATGGACATTCACAGCACTGACAGACAAACTACATGTACCTAAAGGGTGTATGATGGACACAACATTCACAGCACTGACAGACAAACTACATGTACCTAAAGGGTGTATGATGGACACAACATTCACAGCACTGACAGACAAACTACATGTACCTAAAGGGTGTATGATGGACACAACATTCACAGCACTGACAGACAAACTACATGTACCTAAAGGGTGTATGATGGACACAACATTCACAGCACTGACAGACAAACTACATGTACCTAAAGGGTGTATGATGGACACAACATTCACAGCACTGACAGACAAACTACATGTACCTAAAGGGTGTATGATGGACACAACATTCACAGCACTGACAGACAAACTACATGTACCTAAAGGGTGTATGATGGACACAACATTCACAGCACTGACAGACAAACTACATGTACCTAAAGGGTGTATGATGGACACAACATTCACAGCACTGACAGACAAACTACATGTACCTAAAGGGTGTATGATGGACATTCACAGCACTGACAGACAAACTACATGTACCTAAAGGGTGTATGATGGACATTCACAGCACTGACAGACAAACTACATGTACCTAAAGGGTGTATGATGGACATTCACAGCACTGACAGACAAACTACATGTACCTAAAGGGTGTATGATGGACATTCACAGCACTGACAGACAAACTACATGTACCTAAAGGGTGTATGATGGACACAACATTCACAGCACTGACAGACAAACTACATGTACCTAAAGGGTGTATGATGGACATTCACAACACTGACAGACAAACTACATGTACCTAAAGGGTGTATGATGGACACAACATTTACAGCACTGACAGACAAACTACATGTACCTAAAGGGTGTATGATAGACACAACATTTATTGACAATTTTTTATGTAGTGTTCTTTTTGCCTTAAAACACGATTTCTTTTATGCAATGTTTTTCAAAAACATAGTATTTTGGCTATAAAACCTGATCTATTTTGTTAGTCTTTTGAAATAGTCCCAGCCTGTACAGTAGTAACACAGGATTAGATATTAAATCCACATAATGGATACTTGTACAAAAGCCTGATGATAATTCATGTGGGCAGAGGAAATTGCCTCCATGCCCCTCTGGTCATTGCTTTATTATGAAATGTTCCACTGGAAATTTAAAATGCCTTGCAAACGAGACTGGAGTTAAAAGTTATTATGGCGTGTGTACGTGTACAACATGTGCAACGATGGTGGAGTGCATTTTATGTTGCTATTGATAACATGTGATATTTGATACAGCGTTGGTTTGCTGGTGGTGTGAATAACCTCCACTTAATCATGTCTGTGGAAGTGACTTTGAAAAGCAGCTAGAGCTCATTTACTGGAGAGATTACAACAATCCTGCTCTCACTGTTTGCAAAGAGTGTGGTTTCCGACCCAGCTTTATTATTGTTAGGCTGGGAATAGCCAAGAGCATGCTGTCGGAATATGAGGACGTACATGTGTGTTACAGTGCAGTGCTCCTCAATAATACCTGGATTAGCTAAAGCCAAGTTGTAGAAGTTGGTTTAGCTACAAAACATGGGTGCGTGTTGTACATGGTTCACAGTGAACCAGTTAAAAGCCCCTTTAAAGTATTGTGCAAATTGGGTATATGCATCATTATTTAACTTTCCTGACACAACAATTATTTATGTGTTTCCCCCCTTTTATTACTGTTGTGAATCAACATTTTATTAAAACCCCTATCTTCAAAGCAATAGGCAAGATTCCCCCTTTTCTATATAATATGATAATAATCTTGTACAATCCTAGCCTTGCCTAAAATAAATGAATGTAGTCTTCGGCCGTGTCTGAATTGGCGACTTCGGCTACAGCTATGGCTAGGGCGCGCGCGTCTGCTATTCTTCAACACTGACAGACGCGCTGATTTAGCCGTAGCTGTAGCCAAAGTCGCCAATTCGGACACGGCCCTAGGGTTGTGACAATACCAAGGTTGGTATGATGAGCTTGGTATGATGCCTGGTACATTACACTATTTCATCTCATGGTGATATGAGCCATGTCAATAACCATGCTCAGTTAGGAAAACATCAGCTATTGATGACTGAATTGATATGAAAACTATGAGGTATGCCAGCCCCCAGGTGTGAGCTATGGCACTAGACCTGCCTACAATTTGAGCACACTAGCAGGTGCTGAAGTCACACTGTGTGTACACATCAACCATGGTACAAAGGTACACTAGATTTCACAGGTATTTACCTGGGAAACAAAAGTGGTAAACTACTTTGTAGAAACTTGAATGAGATTATAATTAATATTTAGGTTTTATCAGAATGACAAATTACAATAGCTTATAATGTGAAGTAGTCAAGTACCAAAATAAAATGAAGTTTTAATTTGGAATAATTTGCGTCCAAGTATTATCAGAAGTGTGACCTACTTTTTACAAGTCCTTGCTTTATGATTATGTGTTGTACCTTTGAGATGACTGACAAAAGATGCAGTTCATGGTCATACGTAATGCCTTGTGTATGTCTCAGCATTGTGTAGTTTGTTAACCCAAATGTCAAATGGCACATTCTGGATAATTACATATAAGATAAAACCTGATTGTTTTAAAATAAAATTGTAATGATAATGGGTCCAGTTTTAACTTCAACTAAAACTTTCTTGTTAAAATCAAGCTTAGGATATTGTTTAAAATTAAATTATGTTACAATGTAGTTGTGTTCACCCAGCAATTACTTTTTTGATTTAAAGTATTTCCTGAAAGGGAGGCAGGGTATATTTTTGGTAATTACTCAAAATAATAATAAAACCGTAAAAACTTAATTGGTAAGAAGCACTTTGAGAAATAATTCCCTTCAAAAGAATGTGGTGTCAGAGGGAGGTTTTAGAGTTCTAAGCATTTCTTCTCGGAACGTTTTTCAGATTGTGTCTCTGTAATTTACAGAATTTTTTTTCTGCTTTGAAATAAGCGCTCCAGATTTTTGACAATCTCAAAAAAATGCTACCACTATTTTAAATTAAATTTTCACTGGTAAGTTTTTACTGCATAGCTAAGGACTTAACCAACCAAACGGTCCAAAAAGCAATACTTAAATAGCCCTAGAGTTTTCAACTCACTGAGGTAACTCACTTATTTTAGATTATGTGTGCAGTGCATGAATGGCCTTACTTTTCAAGAAAGAAAAGTAAGTCCTAGCTGAAATTGAAACCCAATATTGTCTACTGCAGAAATATTTGACATTACATCTGATGATGATGTGTAGTATCAAGTATTTACATCTTCTGCGTGTACAGTTTACAACAGGTTTGAGTGAAGTAAATAAACAGTATTGCTTGTTTCCTCTTTGGATGAATTATGTGATGCTCTTTTTTTAGCGATTTGTTCAATTTCCTCATTGTGTACAGTGGAACAATTTGAAACTTATCATAGAAGGAGGAGACAAATTGTTGCCAACATGTTTTTGCTTGAGTGTGCTTTGTTTTGTATTAATGCTTAAATTTGATTTGGCTAGAGGGGCATTCACATTCAACACATCATGTGTGTGGGTTGATTTTTTAGACACCCTGTTGTGGCACCGGTTATGACACCGATTGTACATTATGCAGTTTGGAGTCTTGTTATTCAGTTGCAAATTTGGACCCAATCCTATTTTCAAATTCGTTAGGTTCTGGCTGCATATATTTTATCCCCTTTAAAAAGGGTTTAAAATATAAACTGTCAAAAGGACTGTACTTAAATTATAATGGATGATATCAGAGACTACATACAATTTAAAAAGGTTTAGGCAATAAAGTATTAAAATTTCAATAATGGCCATCAATCTAAATCTGAAAAATATTGATAATGTATATTTTTGGGGAGGGAGTGTTGTTTTCAACAGTAGTAAGCCAACCTGAAAAATGGTGAAAGAAGTGCATGGTCTTTAAAAATGTCTAATATTGTGTAGAATTGAAACTTAACAAAACTTTGGTTAGACATGGAGGTCATTCACAAAAAAATATACCATGTTGTGAAGACGAAGAAAGAAATATTTCAAATGAGCAGTATTTATGGTTAAAAATCCATGCAGGCTATTCGCCACTGTTTTTAATAGACCCATTAAATTTGATCATGTATTCATAGTATAGGTGTGTCCATTGACTACCTGACTGTACCGTACATGTATGCTCATTTCTGTTTACCAGTATATGTTCCTGGTCATAAAAAATGTAATGGAAAGCAAACTACGAGGTTCAAATGCATGGCCTTTTGCGCTCTCCAATAGTTGAGGGTCGAACTGATAATAGTCAGCCACATTACTGTGTGGTTACAATGAGATGTAACGTGTCAATTATTTGAATGATAAGTAAATCAATAATGAATTTTAGTTATTAATTATCAAACTACAGAGCTGTAGTTTCAATGAGGCCATGTAGGCTATTGTCTCCGTGGGCGAGATCGTGGCCATGGTACTCCAATACAGTCTGTGCTTCTAGTACAGTGACCTTATTTCATTATTGGGCAATCCTTATAATCATTAACCTTACATGACCCAGTAACACACCTATGCACAATGTCTGCATACTATTTCTACCATTTTAGAAGTCAATTTTCTTTGCGTACATTTTAACTTGCAAAATGACGGACAGGATCAGTCGTGCAATGTGAAATTTGTGTCAATATGGTATTAAATCCAGCATACCTTAATAGCTTAAATGTTTGTTCAATTCTTCCTACCAGTTGTGGGGCAGCAGGTCTGTTGGGGTCAGGACTATAGGGTTGCATTCTATAGGGCAGCAGGTCTATAGGGCATTGACGTAAGGGGCAGCAGGTTAATGGGGACAACAGGTCTATCAGGCAACAGGTCTGGTGGTTTTTGCCCTTTGACCAATGACCGAATATGTATGATCAAGTGGCTTACCAAAAATGTCCAAGTCAGAAAAATTAGTCTTCATTTCTCATAGCAAAGCAATAAATGCTCAAGGTGCATAAACCTCTGCTTGTGCAACATATATGTAATTTGTAACACACAAAATAGTAGACAATCCACAGTCTATTTAAATGTCAGACAGCTTGCCCTACTATGATTGTCAGGGGCTGCCTTGCTCATGTTTATTTCATTGTTAGAAGAAAACTACTTTCCCTCCATAGACCTTTGTTTTAAAATCAAAAGAAAAAACTCACTCTGGATGGGGAGATGGAATGAAAACTTTGTATTGTTCTCAAGCGTGCAAAATCTGCATTATAAATGTATGCTAGATCACCCAAGTCGTTTTTGACTGTTTTAGGGTTAGTTTTTATGTTTACATATGAACTTGCTAGACATAATTGACTTTCTATGCTAATCCCATTCTCTCTACAACAATTATGTTTTAAAAGCAAGTATGACATTGCCGTTAGAGATCTAGCATGGCGCCCTCTTTGGTTTAGTTTATACATTATACAATTATTTGGCGAGTCAGGCAGTGATGAGCAACCTTACTCTGTCTGCTGCCCTCTGTCATTTAATATCCACATTATTCTGAAATGCCTCAAAAAGTATCAAATATGATAGCTTTGATTTGTGTTAGAGGTTTGGACTATTGCCCATGATTGACCAATTTCCCTTGTTACGGTAAGTGAGTGACTTTGTTCATTCCACAGCATTCCTGGCAGGCAAGATGCCACACTGGCCATTTCAGTATTTCATATCCAAAGTTGATACAAATTGTCTAGTACAATTTTCTTATAAAATATTTGTTCTGCCTTTGTACTTTGGAAAGGGTTGTGCCAGCAGGAACTCCAGGCTTTTTGGGTTTTTTTGTGAACCAGTGATGTCACATGAATGTAACATGGTCTCACAGTCACAGTTTATCAACTGTAGACTCTCGACCTCTCTTCATCATCCTTTGATACCTTCAATTTGTAGTTCTAAGTCTCTGGCAATGGAGGTTTTCTTACTATTTCTTTTTCCAGTGCCTCTGATGTACCTCAAAGCAATATTATAAATACAATTTTCTCCTTGTTTTAAGTCAAATTGCATAAAGAAATGGTACACTTTGCCTAAAATGTGCCCTTTATGTATCAATGCGAGACCCCACCCAAATTGCGCAACCAAGATTTGCTGTTGGGGATGATGTGAGAATTGGGTCAATTGACTGCAGAGTGGCTGCTTGACCAATCTGAGCCAAAGAGGGCTCTTAATTAAAACCGATATCTTCATACATAATTTAAGGCATCTTTAAAGAAATCAGCTTATGGTTGGTTTATCACTGAGCTGGTTCCTCCAATCTAGATCAAGGCACAGTCTATAAAGCAATACCGTGTAGGTTATTACACAGAAACTCAGACGAGTGTTACGTGCCACATCCTGAGGGAAATTACAGCCAGCATCCAATGCAGAATGCATGTTGGTGCAGTGCCTGTGTAAATCAATGTTATAGATGCTATAATGCTCTTGGTGGCTGTGTTATTGCCGCCCTGCACTCTGGATCAATTCTTGGGTTACCAGATGGATTCGCTGAACCTAAAGGCTTCTAAACTGAAATATGGAAAAGCTTTCATGGGGAAAAGAACAACTTATGTCTGTAGTTGGTGACCATGTACCATGAAGTTCACTGTATGCTCAATGTGTCGTTTTGTCATTATCAATAGAAACAAGTACATAAACCATATTAAACTGTTGATAGAGTGTGTCAATTTCATATTTTATTTAGTAAAAAATCAAAATTTTCATATGGAGTATATTTGATATATCAAAATCTATCAAAATTAGTCAAGGCATGGAACAGTAAAAATGTGTCATTCACAACAAAGCATTGTGTCTTCAACTTGGACAAACCACTTACCTAACGATCAGTCTTCTTTAAAAGTGTTCCAGTAAAGTCATGAAGCATCTGCGTTTAAAGAACAACCAGATTGGGGCCTTTTGAAATTAAGCAATGCTTTCACAGCAGTATACTCTCAGTAACTAATAGATTGTTCATTTATGAAAATAGATGCATTTACCCGCAGAGAAAGGGTAAAACTTAGCATTGAGTATCTGTCTGGATGATGAGCAATGGCCCACCTGTGGTTAGATTCATTCACACTTGATAGTGTTAGTAAGATACTAATGAGATAATCACAGCTCAGTACTATCATATAGGGTTAACTCTGCCTTTCTGAAATATGGAACAGTCAAGCTTCATCAGCTATTGACACAGACAATAATGAGTTGACCGTCTGTCTGGGTGGTAATCAAATCATGATTGAATAAAGATTAGCCTCATAAAGTAATACAAAAAAGTATTGTAGATTTGATTCAAATTATATTGGATTAAATTTGGTTTATTGCTCTTTGTAAACAAGTATGCCACATAAATCGCATTGGCTCTGTGCTTAAAAATGCATGAAAATATGATAAATATTAAATTAAGAAATATGTTTGACAATAACATCACTTGTTGTCATTTAAATCAGAAGTAATTGGAATCATGATGATTGACTTCTTAAACTAATGTCACAAGTGCAGCCATCTTGTTTTCCTTTCATTCAACAACTCTCATTCCAAACATCCAATTGGTAGTTACGACTATAACATGCATTGAAGTATAGGACGTCCATAGCAACAGCCTTAGCAACAGCTTTACTAAAGCCATAGTCAGAGCCACCAACTTGGAAACAGCTTGAGTGTTGGAGGACAAAACCATCTCATCCCTTTAAAAAAAAAGGCAATTTAAAATTTCATGCTGTATGGAAAAAGATAAACCTGAAGAAAGAAAAATGGCCCTAATAAGGAAAATGTGCGTTGTGATAATAGAGGTCTTATTGTGTAGAGAAGTATAAGTCATCACTTATTAGTGTTTGAATTGAAAGTGGCCATGAGTTTTTCATTTAGCTCACAATGGTGCTAAAGTGCCATACAAGGCCTAAGGCTAATCACATTTACTTCAGGTTTTTGTCTGGCCACGTATCAGTAATATGAGCTCCATTATTATTGATTTTTTGCCATATTTTAATCATAAAATTTAACGGGATTGATTTAGGTAGTCATTCTTCTAATTATTTGAACCCAAATAGATGGCATCGTGATACTGTGGTCGTGTGAGTACTTCTTGTAAAAAGGTTATAGCTTTTTGTTGTCCAATATTTTCAAAATAAAGAAAGGGTGGAGGGTAACCAATAGAACCGATTAATTAACTAGCCAACCATCAGAAACATCACCTTTGCTTTTCTCAAGTGCCACTGCTTTAAATTGTGTACAAATGATGCATTGTCTTGATTTTCTATTAATTTGTGCTACTGCCTTGCTTTTATCAAGTTTTATTTAGACTAGCAGAGTTGGCTTAAATCCCACAATGGCTTTTATCCAGGATGGTACATATTAGAGTTGCAACTTGTAGCTTGAATTCATTAGGAGTACAATGCCATGACCTATATGTTAGAGTGAAAGACGTAAGTCTGTCACTTCTGCAGTATACTCTGCTGAATTCTGCCATATGTAGTGCAAATCAACTCATTCTTCACCCTGCCTTCCATTCTAAAAAAAATGCAGCATAAAATTACATCCAATTACATTCAATATATCATGATGGTGTATATTTCCACACATGTCTACTATAAATTACATACTTCACTGATTTTAGTTTGTTGTGTGTAACAACAATACAAAATATTACCTGCAATATTTAGAAAATATGAAAGCCATAAAATATTTACACCTTCTTCACTGTCCCTTGAAGTTAAAAATGCAGAATCAAATTGTAATATTTTTTTAGTTCTCATAAAAATTACTGTGTTTTCATCCCCTTATGAAACATCTCTCCATACTTAACCATTGCTCCTACTTCAAACAATGCATGACATAAAAATAAGAGCATTTGATGAATTCCTCTGAGGTCCTTGGCCTTTCCTGGGTGTAGTCACCTCACAGTATGTAATGTGATTAGAAGGATAAGGCCTTTAGCTGCACCCAAGGCGCCTAGTTTTGGGTTCCAGTCATGCATAATAGACCTTTATCATTCTGTCACTATCTCTGTCATGTTCCCTATGCATAACAGCAAAACTTAATAGGAGTTCCCATTATGCAAAGAATGGGGTCAGACTGCTATACCCTTCTAGCCTCCCTTTGGTTCCATCGATATCAATGTAAATGAGAAATAAAATGGAAGGAGGTTGATACAGGTAAAGTACTCAGCCTAATTTCCTGACTGTGCCACGGTATTTCCTATTGGTGTGAATTGCTGTAGGCAAACTTAAAAATTGGCCTAACTAAGTCTCTATTGCTCTTTCCTAGTAAATTGAAACTCTCATTTCACGGTGATATAAGTTTTATGCATTCTCGTACTCAAATTGATTAAACCTCTGTCCCCATCCCCAAAGTTGGATTCGTAGTAAATAGTACCTGGCCCTAAAATGAATAATGAATGAGCTGTCATCTGGGCATGGAATCAGTCCATGCATCAGATGATACTAGTCAGTGTGTGGAAGAGTTGACCGCACCATTCATAGTGGCACGTAGTTGCACTGCATTCAGACACTCTAAGACAAGGCACACGCTAGGGAGGGGGATCATAACCACTAAGGATTCTACAACTTATAAGGACATTTAATGGCTGCATTTTTGGTGATGACAAAAGCATCTATTATTTGGAATGAATTTTACATCAAGAGAGTTACGGTTAGTAAAGGTGAGTAGATGAACACTGTTTTAGTTACTCATGTTCCATGGACCATAAGGTTTCAGAAACCTAGTTTTTTAAACGATTGTTCCAGATTCAATATGTTGAGATTTATTAGCTTTTGTGAATGTTTCAATGTCACAAAAATTATTCAGAAACTTGGAAGTTTAGATACATCAGTGTAATGTGAATAACAGGGAAATTACTTGTATTGACACTTGTTTTGTTATTTACACAGTCTGTGTGATTTAGTTGCAGTGCTGTTTTGACCATTTAAGACTGTCTAAATGACATATTTTGGAGACTTGTAAAAGTTAGTGTTGGTTGTCAGTGACTTCAATGGCAGGGTATACTTGGTCTACTTGGTCCTCACTTGTTCTATCCATGTCTATCATGCATAAAATAACACATCTGAAAATTTGGGCTCAATTGGTCATCGAAGTTGCAATATATTAGTCAAAGAAAAACACCCTAGAATTGTGTGCACTCAGATTCCAGAGAAGGCTTCATGCGCAAAGCCTCTCTCGGTAACAGATTCAAATTTTGGGGGTTAAAACTTTCTCTTTCTCTCAAACTATTACTTCAAGTGGAGTGGTTTCTCACAACATCTTACTATCAACAGCTTTTCCTTCTTGCCAAGTTAGTTTTTTTTATGGTAATCTTAAACATGAATTAATTGATACTGTTTTGAATTAAACTTTGATTAACTTAAGTAATATCAACAGAGGTGTAATGATTGTTCTTTACACTACATTAAGTAATCTGTCATGCATGCTAATTGAGAGTGACATATACAGTGTTATTTCATCGTTCTGTAGTAAAAGGCTATAGTTACAGCTGATGCTACACTCATCACAGTTTGCTTTGAAATTGGGGCTACAATAATACAGATTGGCTATATTGCATGTTAGGTACCAACCTTACTCAATGAGGCTTGCTTGCTCGTTGCCAAAAGGCTGTTTTTCATTACACGAGCCTTTTAAAGTGAGTAACCATGGAGCAGGTTCTTACTTTCTGTTTAATTACTGTATGACATTTGCAGTGTTACGTTTTAGTGTTTATTAAACTGCCTTATGGAATTTGATACATTTATTTTGTTGTTTGAGTAAGTCACAAAATGCCTGCATGCACATCTTGAGAGAGTCTGTGAATATGGCCATATACAATGTACAATGTACAGGCAAACCGTTAGGATAGAGTGAAAGCGAGAACATGGATCATGACACCTTTATCGTTAAATATTAAGTTAATCAATCCAATCAGATGTACAAAACTGTACAAAACTGCATTCCCAAACTGATTAAATCGTTAATTGCTGTGACAACCAAACGTTAACATTGTAAAGAAATGCTTTGTTCTACGCTACAGTTTAATTGGTAACGTGCAGTGCGATTAAACAAGACAGCTGACAATTATCAAGTCTGAAGTGCAGTCTCCCTTAACATGTCCTGACTCCTATTTTCACCATTTAAGTTCTGAAAACCTAATGACCTGAACTATCAGAGATTTAATGCAAGTCTTTAATTTCCTAACTCGTGTTTGTGCAGTCTTGACAAATCTCCTTTTCCCTCAACGAGCTCTTGAAATCATTTAAGAAAGCCAAAGACAGGCCCGGTATTTTCATGGAGGCATAAGAGTAAATATATATGTTGAAGTATAAAATGTACATTTTTCTCATAAAACAGATCCCCTTACTACGAGTTAATATTTTAGGTTAGGGAGTATGAAATACAGAAGGTTTTAAAGTAGGTGTTGTGTTTCAAGAAAGGAGAGGTCCATGAATGCAACCCAAGTTCTGTATTTTATTTGATGGTCTGGAACGTCTGCTGGATATTTCTGAAATTTTGTACCCAAAGACAAGTTTTTAGATAAATGGAAACCCCAAAATAAGCTACCAAGGTTGTAAGAATATATTTTATTTTACTCAATCCACAATCTTGTTTATTACAGAACTTCAGTGAAATAACATTTAACAAAACATTGGTATAATTTGTTCTCATCAGAAAAGCCACCTTTGGTTGGTCCCAATACTTACAACAAATGGAAAACTACTTTTACAGTTTGTTCTGAGCATTGTTTGTGGAGCTGATATTCCAGATCTCAGCTACATAAATATTTGTTTTCTCCCCTCGGAAGACAAAATAATTTTGCCACCATGAACTAAACCAATATGTTCTGTTTTTATTTTCTTGCTCGTAGGTCAGAAGAAGAAAGTAACATGCCGTGGTTGTCGTAAGTCGTGTTCCGGTGAAGTTCTCCGTGTCCAGAATGAGTATTTTCACCTCAAGTGTTTCCGATGTTGTCGTAAGTACAGTACATGTTGTTAACTAGACACCTTAATGGGGGGAGGGGGTGTGCAGGATTTAGTGACATAGTGACATCTTCATGGCTGAGGTTTTGGGGGGAAAACTTGTCCACCAAGAAAGAGAATGGCAACAGCCTTAATTGGTTTTCAAGGATGTCACGAAAATCTGTGGCCATCATTCAGCATGGTGATTGGTATACTATACCTGTATTCGATGAGCATTCATTTTCTCTGTACGGACTCCATATGAAGTGTTCTTCAAGACTTTTTCATTTTCCATCGGAACATCTTGGAAAAGGGGACCCTGCTCTTTGGGAAAATTAATTCTAGACCTTAAATAGGAAATTGTTTCTTTATTTCAAAATACTTAAACATAAATTTGTTGATATCATTTCTAGTTTCAAAAAGGAGTTTTAAGGACTGATAAACTAGTAAAAGTTCTTCTCTTCAAATTTGAAACAGAAATCTATTTATACGTCTATTTTGCTTCTTCTTTCAATTTGAGCAAGACCTCTCTAAGGGTGAGGTTATTAAACTAGAAGTAGCCTCTAGCTCTGCTGATTAATGCTATGCAGTTGCAAACAAACAAAACCATCTTGAGAAAACACAGATGTGTTTGCTACTTTGCTATGGTCTGTTTCTATTGGGGTATCATTGTGCTGATTATCACAGGCTGTCCATTGGGCAGTCTAACCACTGGGGCTTTTAGGGGTAGCGGACATATCTCCAGGTACTTCATTTATACCAACAAAGTAGATAAAAGCACCAAATAGCTCCTAAATTTATTTCATTTCCAAAAGTGACTCATCATTGGATTTTTGATTGACTTCTGCCTTCTGGAACCATCTTTTCCCCCCAACATCACAAAAACAATCCGTGCAAATTTCCTGCCCTGGTGCTAGCTGATCCATGTTCAGGATTTGTCCATAATGCTCTGTTAAGTTGCCTTTTAGTACTTTTCATTTAGGCTAGCAGCTTATCATCTTAAGAACAAAACTGAATTTGTTGGGATAAACTTCAATAAATCAATAAACCATAAAAGTACAAGTCATACTGGGTAATCACCAACCAGCATATCTAAGTGACCTTCCAACTGCATATTAATTCATTAAGTTATTAATTCATACAATTTAAGTGGTATGGCCCATTAGGTAAGTGGCCAATGTTGATGGTACTGCAAAGCATTAACAACAAGTTAGCTGTAATGGTATACAGTATAGTGCATAGTTTCTGAAACAAATCTAGCATATAGATATTTAGGGCCATTCACGGTCAAGTACAGAATACCCGCTTACTGTCATTAAATCCCATCTGGTTAATGCTGTAATTGCTGCTAGTAATCCCTGGCGACCAATGGGAGTCAATTTAAAAATACACAATTTCTTGTTTGCACTACAGTGGAACAGAATGAAGGATGATGCTGTGACTACTGCGGTTTACAAACGCTGTTAAATTATACATAGACAAATAATCTGGGCCTAATTTCATAAAGCCTGTCAGCACAAAAATGTGCTAAGCACAGAAATATATTTCCTAGCAGAAGTAGGTTACCAGCCAAATAGCCATACAGTTTACAATGCTGTGACTGTTACCCCAACTACTTCTTGCTTAGCAAAGATATTTGATCAAAGCCTTCATGAAACTGGGCTCTGTTGGAATGAACTAAACTTCTACTTGGAATGTTTAGTATAGTAGTTTGCCTCTTGATGTGTGAACTAAACTTGTACTTGGAATGTTTAGTATAGTAGTTTGCCTCTTGATGTATGAACTAAACTTCTACTTGGAATGTTTAGTATAGTAGTTTGCCTCTAGATGTATGAACTAAACTTCTACTTGGAATTTTTAGTATAGTAGTTTGCCTCTAGATGTATGAACTAAACTTCTACTTGGAATTTTTAGTATAGTAGTTTGCCTCTAGATGTATGAACTAAACTTCTACTTGGAATGTTTAGTATAGTAGTTTGCCTCTAGATGTATGAACTAAACTTGTACTTGGAATGTTTAGTATAGTAGTTTGCCTCTAGATGTGTTTGCATAAGTTCAGCCTTTTTGTACAACTACAATATTAAATGTATAACATCACAGAAAGCTAAAAAACCTTTTTATTCTGCTGTTACCATCTCAGTCAGAGTCCCTGAATGGAATAAGAATCTGAATGCTAATTCCCATTATACAGACAGGTGCCCAGACCTTTTTCTGTTGCAGCCTCTGTTAACTAACTTGTGTTGATTTCAAATGCAAGATGGCTGCTGCATGATGAAAAGTTCTGTTACTGATGGACAATGCAGACAGAAAGTATTACTATGGAGACTTCTATATTCAATTCTACACTGATCTAGAATATGTCCATCATGTGCGTGCTATACATAGTTCATTATAGCTATTCATAGCCAGCTAGCTACACCATGATGAGTATTTCAGACTTTAATATTGTGCAGATGTGAAATGGTTTATTGGTCAGTAAGGAGTTAGTAAACTCCCATTGGGAATGGTACAGGCTTTAGACTTGATGAGATTGTTGCTAGATTCAATGTTCTGATGACAGATCTACAATTACATCTCTCTTTCAATTTAAGATGCCATCATTTATGAGCAAAGAATCACAATAATGGGGATGTTCATACCGTCATGGTAAAAATACCACAACATTGCAATGCACTTGTAATTTACAAACTCAACCAAAGTATTGTGTGACTGTGAACACTCTTCTTCTAACTACTACTTGTGGCTGAATTACCATGTTAAAAAAAAAATGTTTTTACAAATCAATTTTTTAAATATTTTGTTTGTTTGTTTGTTTGTTTGTTTGTTTGTTTATTTGTTTGTTTGTTTAGATGTTTTATGCAATGTTACGCTGGTTGTTAAACAATAGTGTATAGGCATAGATAGGTTTTGACAATTGATTAAAAATAATTTGGCAATTTCAATTTACAAGAAATATCAGGAAATTAAGGAAACACATGATCAATATTTCAGCCAGACCAATACACTGTTATTACAAGCGTGTCCACTAACTCATCTTAAATCTTTACATTCAAGACTAACTCGAGCACACTCTTTGTTATTGTTTGAGTACTGTTTGAAATAACAATTATTAGTCATCTATTTATAAAACATATGCCTAATTCGATTTCTTGCTTGAATGGGGATAAATATTTCCTTACAAAGCGCAGATATTAATAATAATGAAGAATCGTTTATAACCTTGTAATAACATGGTAAATTAAGTAACTTGTCAGGAATGAGCAGTCATGCGTGTATGTTTACGTGAGACTATATAGTATATACTATGTTGATGTTTGATGGAATGGATGCTAATATAAATCACTGCTGATGAGCAGTGGTTGTCAAAATCTACCCTGAATCTCACCAGTTCCTCTCAGATTACTAGCAATTTCCTCTCAGGAATTCAGAAAGTTGCCCAGTTTTTTGTGTTTTGTCTGTTAATGCATTGCAGTTGTCTGTAGTGGTCAATCGCTAACACTGTAATGTTCCATATACTTTCATTCTTAGGTTCCCTGTTGACAATATGTTAATTCCTGGTTCTCATCTTACCCAATATTGGCCAGAGTATTATTGCCCCTCCACCCCAGGTTTGGAGTTGATTTGATGCCTTAAACCATAGAAGAAACCATGCCGAAACACACTAGGATGGGATTATACCCACTTTCTATGAAGCATTAAAATAATAAAATAAAACATGTTATTTAACCTCCAGGTTGATTTGTATTCTTGCAAAGAGTTCTATAAGGCATTCTTTCAATCTAACTGATAAAATTAATCCAAATCACCAAAAAGGGCATTAAAATTTGTTAAAAATATGATTGTTTGTTGGTCGTGTGTAATGCCATTATGCTTCAACAACAAGTTTCGCAAGTGGACAGACTAAACCCTAGTTTTTTTTTCTTTTTCTGGCCTTACTCATATTGGGCGGTACGATATTTGCAGGAAATGTTCAGGAAATCTAAGTCATTAAGCTAGATAAGTGTTTACCTGCAGAGCAGCTGCCTCTTATATTGAGGAGCTTGTAAACAACATCGAGCTGCATACATTATTTAGGATTGAATGTGCACTTCACACAATATCTCTGGTGAAAGACTCAACCCTTTAGAAAGACCTTGAGTTGTCTTTTTGTTATGCTTGTCACTAACTCACTGGGACCAGATGGGAATATTTGTAAAAGATTACCCAAAGTGTCATGATAATTATGATGTTATGATGTTTCTCATGAGATATTTGTATTTGAAATAAGGGATTCAATGTGTGGTGAAGAGGTTTTCAACTAGTGGTTTAAACCCAACGAGGCCTGGTTCTTGATAATTTTACCGAGACGAAGTTGAGGTAAATTATCAAGAACCAGGCCTCGGCGGGTTTAAACCACTAGTTGAAAACCGATTCAACACACTTTGATTCCCATTCATAAATACCTTTTCGGTCAAAAAACATCAATACGTTTTGTCAAAAAGTAAAATAAATGCCAAAATTATAATTGTTCAATGATTTCTTTCAACACAACACCCCTCCAGCTATGAAATGGTAAGGCTCTCGGGTAAGTAAACAACTCCTTATAAGGAGATTGCTGTGCGCCTCGCGCGTATTGCGTGATGTGGCACAGCTGTCCCGGCCGTTGCTCTCGACCAATAGGAATGAAGAAACTGTCTTAAAAGTACAGGTGCAAGCTCGCGTGTCACGCCCATGTTTAAACACTTTTTACTGGTCATTATCAAAGGTTTCAACATCCCCCACGTGAAGCGCTCTCCACCAATAGGAATAGCGAAACTGTCTGAGGTATTTATGAATGTCTGATAACTTTATAGAATTTTAATCCTAAGGATGTACAGAGGGTTTCATTGAGGCGCGAAACACAAGGTGTAAGTTTTTCTGTTCGATCTTCCAGGATATTAACCAGTTTGTTTAAAGGTATTAGAAGGAGACTAAGCTAGCTGTATGCTTTGATTAGTACATTGATTCTTTACAAGCAGGCCCAGTAGTAAAGTACAACACATGTAAGCAGCATTGTGTGCTGGATTTAATTTAGCCTGAGGATTCCTAATAATCTTCATCTGATTGCAGACCTGAATATTGCTGGAAATAGGCCACTCATTATGAAGAATATTATAAAGTACAGTCAGTACTCCTTCTAAGTCTGCCTAGCTAGTGTGCCTGACAAGTTGTGCGTACTACCCTGCCCTGCAGGCATAGTGCTGTAGAGGCAAATACAATGCCCTGACTGTATTTAGATAATATTTAGGTAACATAACTGAGATATGCCCAGGTCTAAATGGGGCAAAATCAATGGACCTTCCTGTGGCAATATATGAAGCTGCATCCAGTGATGCACAGAAACACACCACTCTCATTGTTGGGAGAATCCATTAACTGAAAATAAATCAAACTAAATTCAATAAGAACCTGGGTGCTAACTGCTTTATTCCTTTACACTGTGTATGAACATTGCTGTATAATTATACTGGTCATTGGAGTGGCCTCAGAGAATGCTGGGGCTGAATATTGCGCTGGACTGTAGGCCTGAAGCCAGTGATTTTAGTTGGGCCAGTAAACTCATGACAGTGTCAAATTTTGAACAAAAACTTATTATTTTCCACCGTTGCCTTTGAGTCAGATAAGCGCCTTTCAATTCTTTTATACAGATGAAGACAAATAAGATAAATCTTCTCTGACTCGACTTATTCATGAATGCTTTTCAATTAAAAACAGTTGAAACTACATGTATGTAAAGAAGTTTTTACTCATTTTAATTGTGGTCTTGTTAACAAAATTTTGTTGAGCTACAAGCACTGCGGTCTAGTGGATTTCCCCCCTTCCTGAGAATGTTAGTTGTGTTTCCATTCTCCTTGCGAGGTCCTGATACCAATAAATAACTAAAATGGATAGCTCAGTGGATGTTGTTGAATCTTACTCATAATGGAACATCTGATCATCTCTTGAGTGATTATTAAACTATATGACCTTGAGGAGTAAGTTACTGATGTAGCCTAGCACCGTGGCGGTAACTCATTCAATATAAGATGATGGATGGATACTGATAGCATACACAGCAACCACACCTCACAAAATCATTTTATCTCTGCTGGAGGAAAAACAGGAACTGAGTGTTTCTGCCCTGCATCAAGATAGCACTGGCAAAGTGCACTTGGGCCTCCATATGTGCATCTGAACTATAATGCGCATAGTTGAGCTTATTTCTGAGATTTGATAGAACAACACGCCGATTGCCTTCTCCTTGAATTTAAGAAGTGGGGTTGCTTTATGTGAGTTTCCTGCTGGGTTTGTCTTGATGGCCAGGGGTGTATCTTTGTGTGTTGCACCTTTACAGCTCATTTAATTAAATTGCACTCAATTATCCAGATTCAAGTGCCGCAATTTTTCTTCATTGCAAGCCCTCTGGGTAATAAAATACAATTTGGCAGAGGCGCATATTGCGTGTGTCGTCCCCCAAACTGCCCAGGCAGATGTTATGGCGGAATGTTATTTTTTCACACACACATGTATGGAATGATTTTGTCTCCTCTGATTCGGTAGACTTGTGTAAAATGAAGATATTGAAACTGCTCACATTCATGCTATCTGATGGCAATTTCCTTCAGATGAAATTTGTTGAAGATTAAATATCAAGTAGAGATAAACAAAATATCAAAAGATGTGTGGATTTTTAGGGAAGAGACATTCTCAAGTATGTATTCATCTCTATATTGAAAATTTCTTATTTCTTATAAACTAAAAAAGGAAAAACTTAAGTGAAAATTTAGAGGAGTAAACCAGAGAGACACAACAAGATTATTTGTGGACACTCTCACCTACACAGGTAATAAGTCTTGATTATGGCTTGCTTTGGGGGAAAACAAGTGGGTGGGCATCACTGTCAAAATAGAATTGGCTGATGAAATGAAATGGGAGAAATTAGGAGAGCGGAAACTGCTGATAAATGAAAAATACAGAGGTCAAAGGGCAGACAGGAATATGTTAGTGCTCAGGAAATGCAGTGAGTGATGTAATGAAGTATAAATAATACTACAACAACAACAAGAACAACAAGAACAACAAGAACAAGAACAACAACAACAACAACAACAACAACAACAACAACAACAACAACAAGAACAACAACAACAACAACAACAACAACAACAACAACAACAACAACAACAACAACAAGAACAACAACAACAACAACAACAACAACAACAACAACAACAACAACAACAACAACAAGAACAAGAACAAGAACAAGAACAAGAACAACAACAACAACAACAAGAACAACAACAACAAGTTTTATACTTTTGTTTTAACCTTGACAGCCCCTGTACAACTTGTAACTATTGTGTATGTCTAAAGATTTAAAATAAAATAAAATAAATAAGAACAACAACAAGAACAACAACAAGAACAACAACAAGAACAACAACAACAACAACAACAACAACAACAACAACAACAACAACAACAACAACAACAACAGAGTTTAGACTTTTCAGTTTTGATTATGGTTATCTTTAAGTAGGTTTTACAATGCTTACAAGTAGTGGGTCAAAGTGACATATCCCCAGCGATATCAATCTAATGTCTAAATAAATGTTAAATTTGCATCAGGGATAATGAATCTTACTTGGTTTTATCAAACACCAATGTGTGTAAGCAATTAGTACTTTCCCAAGTTTTCCCGGTAGCTAGAGGGAGTTCAAATCCTATGTCTGCTCATCCCATATTAAAGAACATGATTCTCTGGAGTAGCCTGTGATGGCACTTTGTAGAGGATGTCATTAATATTGGAAAATAAAGAGTTTTAATGAGCGTTAAAGGAACATTACAGAATTGGTAAGAAACAAAAATCGTGAAGATTACAGACTTACATCAAACTTACACGGTCTAATGATGATGATAGTAGAAAACATCCCTTAAAATATTTCTGTCTGAAATTTCATATTTGGTGAGAAATAAATTATGTAATTTCGCATTTTGAGTTAATCGCTCAATCGGTTTTCACTATTCTCTCGTGACCAAGATGGCCGAACGATCGCAAACTTCTACAGGTTTGTCATTTTATGTATATTGTGGATTACATAAAGTGCTTACACTGCCAGCAAACTTTTTGCTAGCAAAACCAATTCTGTAATGTTCCTTTAAGTGTCATAAGAACTGTACCTCAGAAAATTATCTCGGTTTAAATCTAACATCAAACAGTTCAACATTTAACATTGCCAAAGTGCTTCACAGTTCTCTCTTTCCCAGCATTATAGTTGCATGTTTGTTTTAAATATTCATTCATTCATAATGGTTCATTCGGTAGAAATCCTCCATAGCAACAAAAGTTGGAATTGGTAAAAGCATTTATTATTGATCAGATATAAGGTCAGAAGGATTGTGTCTGTACAGGAAAAAAAAAACCAGTCCTCTCAAATACTGGTGAGAAATTGACAAAGCGAAAAGATTTATTTTTGTCTGTGCGTGATCAACACAAAGGAGGAATATGTCACGGCCATCTTACCTATGATACATCGTTAAGATGCAATGCGTTAAATCCATCCGGATGAGAGGAGCTTAGCGTGAGGCTCCATTTCATGCCCTATTGTAGCTGATAATTAGAGTGTAGGATTAGATTTATACCTGCTGGTAGATTTATTTCAGTTAAACACTCGGGTTGATACACCTTTTTGAAAATCATTAAGGAATATACTGCAAGGGAAACTGACTGGAAATTGACTTTGAACCTGCACTCTTTGTGCTTTACCAACCATGTTATCTATCTAGCCAGATGACAGGCTCCCTATGATATCATCATCTTTGTTTGGGGTACCAGTCAGAATTATTTCAAAATCATATGGTGTTAGAACTAGGAGTGGTCCATAAAGTGTGTAACTTACATAGCTGTTACTGGAGTAATTCCTATATGTAATGTCATGTTCTGTTTTGGAACTAGAAGTTGGTGTCACTGTATTCTCTGAAAGTGTAATGGCAGATTAACTAACTTCTTGCAACGCGTGTTTTGGGCTCTGTCTTGGTTCGTGTACAAGAAGCATAGACAAGTCTGTGGCCATTTTAATTTAAATGTAGGCCTGTGTGAAAAAATTGTGAATATAGCACTTTTGGTTAAAAATATATAGAACAATTATTAGTAAAAGATGTCTAGAAAGTATCGTTGGATCGCAGATTTGATATTCCAATGGGGGCTGTACTGCATTAAGACTTGAAGACAATTTGGATTGAGTTCTTTTCAGTTGACAGTTAAAATCAATAATCCCATCCTCCAGTCAATAGCTTGCATCTCAGTATTGGATCAACAGTACTGTGTATGAGCTGTCACCATGACAGCCAGGATTAAGCAATTTCAACAACTTGAAGAAGATCCTGGGGTGACATTTGAACCCTCCCCCATTGCCTGAACCGCCTCCTCGTCCCATTGCCTAATTGTGATTGCCGGGGACAATGTACATATATACCATCTACATGTAAGACTCATTGATAAATGGGAATGACACAGTTGAGGCCAATGGTACTGCCATCTTGATTCCATGCCATTCAAAACACAGGGATGAGAAAATCAAGACTTTTATCTGAAACGGACATTTTGATGTTGGCCTGGTGAACAAAATAGCGCCTGTTTTCTAAAATTGTGAAGAAATCATTTTCTGGATCTACTTCTCTAGTGCTGAGGATGCTTTTCCCAGAAGCTGCTTGAAGTTGTAGGGCTTATCTAAAGTTGGAAATGCCATCATTGCAACAAACCTTCATCAATCCGCTGCATAGGATCAGGCCTTAGTGTCAGTCATGACTGTCATCATTTCATTATTATTTCATTTCATTTCATTTATTCTGGTTGTGAAGCCATGGACTCTCAGAAAAGCAAACTTAATCACTGTATTAGCCAAGAACCCAATAGAGAGAAGACAAGGAAGGAAATTTCAGTTTTAGATGTGGGAGGAAAATCCTAGAGAATTATTCCATGGAAAACCCACGCAGTCAGGTAGAGACTGAAAACCCAATCTACATACATGTAGTGCCCCCGGTGGGATTCGAACTGGGGTCCTAGAGGTGGAAGGCGAAGATAAACTGACTAGGGCTGGAAAGGAAAATAAAATACTCCTTTTTGGATTTTGAGCATCAGTTGTCATGCTGAACCATAGAGTGAGAAAGATGATGTCAGTATGACATGTATTTATTTGTCCATTGTGACATGTAGGTGAGTTGTACTACTGCCTGTAGCATTGAGGAGCTTTAGGGCTTCTCTGCCTATGATGACATGTTTCCATATGAAGACACCTGACAAGATCCAAGATGAACGTCTTGTTGTACCTCCATGGTTGTACAGAGGCTCAGTGCATTGATGCTTTGTTGATTCAGACTCAAGTGGATGGAAAATACTTGATTGCCTCAGTTCCTGAAAGATGAACAAGTTGCATACGGTTAGGATACAAGGCATTCAGGATGTTATATGGAGTAGAAGGAATACATACATTGTGTAGCAAGCAGAATTACACTCCAATTCAATATCAGTTTAGAATGTTTAAGTACATGCATCTAGAGCATGGGAGTTTGATTTATTTAGTCAGGTTTAGCTATGTTTGTGTTGATTGATTTATTTTGTTAGCCTTTCCAGTAGAAATGGTTCTGCCGGTTGTAGGTGTATCTGCTCTCCACTAGAGTGAGTGGATGCACTTATGGTGTCAAATAAGACAGTTTGCCTCTTGAGATACTGTGGAGGCTGATTTAGGATATTGAAAACTAGTAATAAAAGATAAGATCGCAAACTTCTTCCGGAGGTTTAGGCCAGACAGTTCAGTTTATTTTTGTGGCTCTTGAAGAAATTAAATTTGAGAAACGGGATTGGGCAGACACCTTCTGTGTAGAAAGGGTTTTTGGCTAATGACAGGATTGAGTATGTCATGTGGTTGGTGGTACAGACCAGTTGCCCTTGTCCGCGCCTTGATGCTCCCTAAAACAGTCTTATATAGTAGACCCCCTCCCCATAATGGCTTACCTTAAAGTGTCAAAGTAACCTTTTACGTAGGTTGTCTGTGATGAGTTGGCCTTAACATCAATAATCAATATATCATTAATATCCAGGACATTAATGAAATAATGCATTTATATGTGGATCAAATTGGTACAGTGATATATTTTGTATATAGAATTTCATCTTTGTAGAATCCTGCATGAATTCCTTCTTGGCCTATAGAGCTTTGCATGTCGATTGGGGTTGCATGCAAGCCCCGCCTGATTCTCACCGTTTCAAGTTCCTTCCCACAACTCAAACTGAACAATTTTCCATATTTACCCGGTCTTAAATGTATGCCACATAATGTGGAAGTCAACATAAAGGTTGGCAACATTTCCATTTTTATTGAAGGAAAATTTGATAACATCTGTAACAAAACCCGCTGCTAGCACACAAGTTTTTTTCACAAACTCTAATATTGTATGTATGACGTGACTTGAGTGAAGATTGTAATTTAGTTCCAAGCTCCTTTATAAAATGGAAACTGTGTGTAAGCTTCTTATTTATGACCACATCGCTGAAATTCCTCCAAAGCCTTTTCCCAAGAATCCCTGAGAGCGAAATAGTTAAAGTCATACTGTAGGACAATGTTAGAATTGTACCAATTAACAGACCAATATTAATAGTTAGTAATAGATGTTAAATTTGCATCGGGGATAAAGAATATTAAGTTTTTACCCATGCACGGATGTGTGTTAGCACTGTATTAATAGTGATTTTATTTTTGTCACCCTGAAGAAAAGAATACCAGTTTGTATCACCTTGTCAGTCAATGGACATACATAGAAATATCAAATGTATTGTATACATTATATTTTGTCCCCACTTCACTCCTATGGGGTCTTATAAGCCAGTACCCCATTGTTTGCAAATTAATAATTTTGATTTTCTATATATTTCCAACTTTTTTTCTGGATGTCTTCCAAAAATTCTTTGCTCCCCTATCTTTTTGGTATAAATACATATGTTTTTGTTTGTGCTTGTTTATGCCCCTGACGAAGGTCCGGTTTGGATCGTAAGCTAAGTCCATCTACTCTACTATTTTTATATATATATATGTTTACAAATAAATAAAAAGGAAAAGAAACAATTTGTTTATGAAAGTTGTTGTTGTTTTGCCTTGAATTTGAGAGGATTGGAATGGACATGTGTTGTTGAGACAGCTTTTGATAAAGCATCCCTTTAAGATGGATATTGTAGATGGATGTATTAAAGATGATGAGCTAAGCTGATAGTAACCATGTCAATAGTCTAGAGTCCTGTAGGCAGGATACATGCTAGTCTAAAGTGCTACGGCATAGTGATGGATGTGGTGTCAAATATATATGTTGGATTAAAGTCTCTATATTATGTAGTAGACAGATTGGCATGTATCTGGCAGTCTGCATCAAGTTTGTAATAGGATAGAAATATTAAGCGCTCAAGAGTAGAACGGAAGGACTAGAATTTGTGCAGATAGAATCTGTGTAGCTTTCTAAGTTAGTTTGATACTTTGAAGTTGTGTTTATATACGTTTATCAGGTTGTTTGTCTGCCCCCAGGCATCTCAACACAGGCCTCGGCTTCCAGATGATGCCTCCATACTCTATTATTTAATTTTCTCTGCCTCGTTAAATAGAATTTTTTATTGGTTATTCCTTAAAAAAATGTTAGTACTGGTTTCATGAAGTATAAATGTAAGTTTGAATGAAATAAATCAAACTTAGGGATAAGTGAGATTACTGACATCCAGACCACGGACCGACATCCGTATCAGCTCCTCACCATGCAAGCCTGAAATCTTAAACAAGATATTTCATATTTTACTCGTAGTAAATGCTATGCAACTGGGCCCCGAGTTAACACATTTAACCCCCATGTTTAATTCAACACAAATTGGTTTTATGCACTCTTCTCACCAGACTTCAAAATATGTAAACAATTCAGTAAAATATTCGGTGACTGTGCAGAGCATGATGATATATAGGGAATCATGATCTGCAAATGGTTAAGAATAGATTTAGTGCATTGCTGGTCAAAGATCTGGTTGATAGCCTGTGATCAGGAGTTAAGGCACTTATACAACCTTGTTAATATGTATCAGTTGAGAGCTAGTGATTTAGTTATGCTGCGTGGCTGCACATATCCAAGTAGAACATGAAGCAGTCTCAGCTTCAACAATATACCGCAGGCTGTTCTAACACAAATCAATACATCCTTTTAATGCTTGTAATTTCAAGCTCTGGACTTCCCTCCCAGAATTCACTGAGAGGTCTGATGAAATTTGCCGACTTCTCTGCTTGGGACAAAGATTCCCTGTGTTTGTTGACACTGCATTTGATTTTTATGTATATATCCTTCATTGTTTGTATGATCAATTTTTCGATATGAATTTCAACCTCAGACTATTGTTATGAACTTCTATTGTCTGTATCTAATGATTTTAAAGCCAGTGAACACTTTTGGTAAACTGTGTTGTCCAAGGCCCACACTTCGTGTATCACAACTTATATATAAAATAACAAACCTAAATGGTTAAAAAATAATGTATAAGTTGTCAGGTATCTAAGGTATGTGTATAATCATGCTGGCATCATCTTGGGCATTGTTCTCTTTGTACAATGTACAGTGCAGTTAATGTAATAATGATCCCATTGCAATGGTTGCCATCGCTGAGGTCAAACAATGGTCCACTTGAGAAAGCTTCGCGCACAGCTGTCAACCAATGATAGATCTTCGCTTGACCTCAGTGAGGGCGCTGTTTTTGCTTTGACATCATATCCCTCCTTACATTTGCTGCCATCACTGAAGACAAACAATTGAATTTGGAATGTCTCAGGTACATGTATGCTCCGCGCACAACTCTTAGCCAATGATAGCGCCATGAGCGCCTTCATTGGTGGATACCGGCGTTATACAAGACTTTGATTTTTACTACAACTGTTTGGAAAAAGAATTACATGTAACATTGAGATAACAGGTGTTAGTTGTCGGATGAAAAGGATGTTTAATTCCAACCTCTTTCTTTAATGGAGAACCTCTTCCCGTAATTTTGTATTCTTCAACTCTCAGTCCAGTTATTGGTTTGAAGGGGTGAAAAACACAATGTCTGCACCATGATAAAGACTGGCAAGTTTTAATAATAATTACTCTCCAAGACACTTGATAGATTTTCAGAGATCAGGTAGTCATTGCTACATCATGTTTGTCAAACTCTCATGCATAATCCTGAAACAGTACGAGACACTCAATGAAACATCGATGCATGACTGTAACTTAACACATCACATCAATAATGTCTGCTTTCCTGTATCTTGATACACTCATAGCCACCAGCAACGTATAGCCGCTGATAGCCGCTTATGATAGCAATAACTTACAAGTAAATCTGGGTGGACTGAATCTAAATCCAGTATAGAAGTGTATGTGTTGAAGACACTTAAGAGTAGTGTGATGAAGTAGAGCAGTAATGTAAGATGGGAGACATGATACCATGAGGTGCAACCTCATTGAATCTGTCAACAAGGTTCCGAACAACTGTCTTATTTGTATCACTACACGTTCTGCCAATAGATTTGTAATTATCTGTATCCTTAGCTGTATCATTTTTCTTCCTGGAAGTCAACTGACAATCATCCATCATCATAGGGTCATTTGGCATGACAAATAAACTCACAATATGGTTTGGTTTCATTCCTTACTGAAGTAGTTCAATAATAGTAGTGTTTATTCACATATTGCCTCAGCTGTAGTTTGTTATCATTCTGCTATCATGGTTCTCCCCAGACTTTGTCAAAACTGGGGAGCATTTTGGACCCAAAGTTTGGAGATTAATATACCTAAAAACATTGATTTGAAATGAGACAAGGTGGTTGTAAAAGTCCTTCACTGCAATATTGGCATTCTAACAATAAAATACACAGTATTCATTTATTACCCCCCCCCCCCCCCTCCACCCCAATAACAACAACATGTAATATTTACTGCACAAGGTAACATTGTCGGGGTGTTTTTGTAGAAAAATGTTCTTTGATTACTTTTTTTCCCCCAGTTCTAGTTCTTAGCAATATCTGTTGAAAAACCTCTGAAAAATTGATTCAAGAATGAATGCTTGAATAAGTCTTTGATACTCTTTTGTCAGACGTAGTTTATGGTGAAAGGACACAAATGATGTTGCCATGTGTGAAGATCAAACTGGATACAGTTTGAGAACTAAGTTTGAGTTTGTTGAAAGTGTACAAAAGATGGCAATGATATGAGGCACTTAGTTGATAATGCCTTATGTGAGGATCAGCCGCAGATCGTAGCCAGTGGGTTTCCAGTAGTTTACTAGAGGCAGTTCTTTAAGTGCAAACATTCAGTACATATGGGTTAAGTCGTTGGATTAACCAAGGAATCACGCAACCTGCTAAGTATCATCTGGGTTATCTTAGCAACGGTCGACTCATTATTGAATTCTTGTTATGAAAGGAGTCAAGTACTCTTTCATCTCACACTCCCTGTTGTAACATTAATGAAGAGTGTATGCCAGGCTCCACTTATTGAAAAGGGACAGTTAATAACTGGGTACAAAGTTCTACAACCATTGCATGTTTGCCCTAAGTGTTGATGATTTAGATAATAGGAAAGTGTAAACACATTTTTTTTTTTTTTTAAATTATGAATTGAATATTCTTTCTACCAATTATATGTGTTTAAATTATTTTATGAGTTGTGGCTGTGTAAAAATTGTAGTCCTTTTCAGCACGCTAACAATTCCATATACATGCTACATGATGTACATAGCGAACATTTGCTGAAGTAAACTACTGAGGAGAAATAAGTCTTGCTTGCTTGTTGGTTATTACAATCATCCTTTGATTAGGCTGTTACAGTAAACCTTTGTGGATGTTGGAAGCTGATAAGATAGAGCTGATACAAATGTCACTGCCGCCACATTTTCTTGGAAAAAACTTTGTGTAAGATAATTTTTCTTTATACAGGAAACCCTGATGGCATTGAAGAGTCCAGCCTGTTTAGGAAACTGGAGTTGAAATAGCCCATTTTCAGATAATCATTTAGAATGAGCAGAGTATCAATTTGTTATTAAAAGACCTGCAGCTATAACTAGACTTGACTACAAATAATTGTCTTCCTACAAGGTATATTTGCAGACATGATTGTAATCTAGCTTGAGTCTGGGCGCAGTGTTTACTATGATAAGAACACTGTGTGTGTGTGTCCTGATGGGCCGTCTCTTTTTGTAGGTCATAACATGATGGAATATCTCTGAGAATACTTGCCTTGAAGGAAAGGATGTTATTCTGGAGCCAATATGTCAGAATGACAAATAATCAGTGCTAGTCTACTGGTAGAAACCACCTGCAGGGTTTGGCCTAATATCGGACATGAACAAGAAACAGTTCTGCTGAAACTGAATGAGTTTGATCCTTGGGTGTGGGTTGTACTTTCTCAAGGCATAAGGAAACATCAACAGTGTTTGCCTGTTCTTGTCAGCTTCATCCATGTTGACAGCTTATTAGTTTACTAAGATGCTTAGTGCATAAGGAAGGGATGAACTGACCCTGGGTTAGACTCATCAGAATTTCACATTTGAGCCCCGGGATTGTTTGATGTTGATATCTTAACCTTCTATTCATAGCTATATGTAACACATAACCATGAAGTAACTTTGCCTAAACACCTTGAAGTGTTAAATAATGCTATATGTCTGACAATGACATGAATTAGTTATGATGCATTATTCAGTCGTAACAACCACTGGTAGAACTTGCGCCTTGAACACCCAGCAGGGTGGATATGTGCGCATTACAAGTCTTATTATTATTATTATTATTATTATTATTATTATTATTATTATTATTATTATTATTATTATTATTATTTATATTTTTATGAGAAGTATTTTTCATCATACCTGTTGACCATATTGAACATGACCAAAATAGAACCACTTATGGAGTCAGTCTACTTGTCTTAAGTATTCAAACACAAGTTATTTCACACTAACTTGTTTTTCTATAGTTTGTGACGATTTTTGTTGTGTGGAAGTGGCTTTTTGGAAGGCGAGTTTCTCTCATGACTAGGTCAAGAGCAATATATTGACCTCAATTTGTGATATAGTACAGTAGAAGGAATATCATTTATCCTGAAGCATGCCTGTCTCAAGTGTTTATAGCATAGGAAGTGATATTTACGCTTGAATTTGACATCACTGAGCAAGTTTGATTACTGATCCACCATGTAGTTAACCAAGATCTTATGCTAGTGATGGAAAGTTGAGTCTATAGTCGACTAGCTGGAACCATGCTGGAACCAACCCTTGGGCCACGGTTACTTCAGGGGTTTTCATTTCCCATCTCACTATTGCTTAGCAAACCAGTCTCAGTAATCAATACTTTGTGGTTTGGTTAAAGTTGGGGGTGTGTTGGTAGATATCAAGATGATAAATCCACTCTCAGTCAGGAATCTTATTTATTTGTTAAAATCAGTGCAATTTGGATTCAAATGCAGCCAAATTTGACACCCTGCTTTTAAATAGGTCTACTGAATTGGCAAATGACTGTCAGATAGGCCACAGTGTTACTTATGAATCGTAAAATGGAGTCAAAACTTCAATAATCTTGATTTGTCTTCTGATATAACAACTAGTACACTCAATGTCATGTGTCATTGTGATTACTAATGTTGGATATAACACATGGAGCGAGATGGACCAAGTACATTGATTGCACTGTGCTCTATTTAGCACATACTGGAGACTAGGGTAATTGAAAAATGTCAGACATCGTTAATGATCTGAGGTCTAAACCATAATGGGATTGGTGGTTGGGATACCTCAATGCATCATCACTTCTAGCAGTTGGAATTAATCTAAGATGAGAGTAGACCGTGGAGACCATTTGGAACAATCTGGGCCCAATTCAGTAATTTCAATAACTTAGAAGCTAACAATGAGCATTATTAAAACCCTTAACTTTCACACTCCTTCAAAATCCAACTGAATATTTTGTTATGATTTGATTGGACTAAAGACTGCACATTAGTAAACTGATCCTGCTTTACATTGGGTCCACCATATGGGTCTTGAGTTACCATACGGTGTTGAATTTGGTTGTTACAGTCAGTTATGTTCTTAAGGTGGACGTGCATATCAGTAGATTGCACACATTCTTCACTACTCAACTTGCACTGAAATTCAGTACTTTTTGTATAATTTAAAGCAGAGAATGTTGAGCATATATTCATGGATGCATTAAAGCAATTTTGGCCTTTAGGTCACCTGTTTCAATCTCGTTTTACAATGTAATAAACCAGAACTATGGAAAGCCCAACATTGAGATGGGAACAAGAATAGCATAATAGAGAGATAGAGATTACGGTTTATGGTTTGTATATGAAACCAGTGACATTAATATTAGTATTACATTTTTGGGGGGTGGGATGGCCTTTTTTGACATTTTTGTTTGGTTTGAGATGTCAACCTAATCCCTCTTCCCATGTAAAGACTGCCACTCATCCAATACCCAGCCCCCTACCATCTGACCATAACCCAGGCAGGGTGTGCCTTACACTAGATGTGCAATATTTATCTGGAATTGTAACGTTACTAAGATGGGAACAAATAGATGTCAGCATGGCTTGTTGGTCATCTCTGAATTGGTTGTTGAGTAATTGAAGCCTTCCTTGTGCTTGATCTAAAAAAGCAACACTTGACAAGGACTTGTTAACATGAAGGGCTCTTGCAGCTACAATTGTTCACATCTTGGCTCTACCTACAATTGAATTAGTGTCAGGACTCAATGCTTGTTGACCAAGCAGTCAGCTTTTTCCCTGATTGCATTGTAACTAAACTTACCTTGCTGTGTGCAGGTTTGCTCTTGACCCATTTAAATGAGTTGCGTTGAATATTATCTCTCTAGGTATGGCCTTCCTGAAGTGCATCACTCATGGCTCAGGATAATCTGCCACAATCATAGCCATCTTTGTAACAATAATCCATCTGTCTACTTGACATTTTAAAATAATGTGTTTGGAAAGATACCCTTATTGTGATAATCATTGAGAGTCAAATGCCTTAGGAAAGACAAATCAGTGGGCGTTAGTATTATTAGAAGTTAAGAGAGACTGTGTGGATATTTAAAATGCTCTTCATCTATTAGACTGAAGTCATGATATTCTGTTTACTCCACGTATCCAATAAAGCAGACTGTGAGTGAGATAATCAAGAGGTTGTATTCAACTGTAAATCTATCATTAAACAAAAGATTGAAAAGGTAGAGCTTAAAAAAATAAAAATAAAATAAAACAATGTCACTGATCAGGATGCGAAATAAATTAAGTTGATCAGTAAATGCCTACCAATTGTTTTAGCTTAATTGATTTATTTAAAAAATATGACCTGCATCCCAGAAACTAGGACATGTGACCCTTGGCCCAATTTCATAGAGCTTTGTTGTTAGTAAGAATTGCTTAATAAATTTCTGCCAATGCAACTAAATGGGGAATCAGTCACAATCATTACAGATATGCCATTAGACTGGTAAACGTTTCTGTTGCAGATTTGTATTGTGCTTAAGGTATGTTTGTGCCAAAGTAGCTCCATGACGTTTGGCCACCAACACACATTTCCTGTAAACTGCTTTATAAAGTATACATGACGATCTGCATCACTTAAATGAAGATGACTTGGAGAATGTGAAAATGTTAACAAGTTTGTTTTGAAGTCTGAACTGTGTTCTGAAGAGGTCACAAATATTGTTGCAAAAACAGTAACAAGAACTGCTGGGTTCAAGTGAAAGTATCAGGGCAATCGATGCACATAGAATCATCTTCATTGATGAATTTGTCCTGACGTCCGTTGTGGTGGTTTTATGAGAACACAGTCTTATAATTCCTCCTTTGTCTTGTACAGTTAGATTATCATCAAGCCTTGCAAAATACACCACTGAACAATCAGTTGACTTCAGGTGCAATTTCACCTCTTTGAATTGTTGTCGTAGCTCATGATGGGCATGTCTGATGTTTACATCTCGTTCTAGACTGAGTTTGATGCACTTTTGGGAATGCAAAGTACACAAACAGTTTTGTTATTTTTTTTCCTTTTCAAATTTGAAAACACAAAAGCTTTTGTTTAAACCACAAGAGGGCGCCATTTGTGTGTGTAAACAGATAGTTGTAGGCTTTTAGAAATTAGTTAATTAAATATTATAATTTAAATGGTTTTGAAGCTTTCGACAAGTTTAACAGTTTGCCTTAAACTAAAGCAGTAATTCTCATCTTTGATGATTTCTTCAACCCCCTGCATATAAAAGAGAGGGCAAAAAGAAAAGATAGAAAGGTGTAAACAAAATATCAGTTAATATTGATCCTGTGCCTATTTTCATCTGTGTGCATTCTTCTACCAGAAGCTAGCCCAGGCTGCTCAATGTTTTGCAATCAAAAACTTATAAGTGAAAGTGTCTTCCCATATTGACATTATTTTCTAAGTTCTAAAAAAGCTAGTGCATATGTTAATAAATTGTTATTTAGTGATAAAACTAAAGCTCATTGATTTATTTCTTGTCCATCTTGAGGTGAAATCTCTTTGCTAGTTGTTGATGTCAGCTTTCTACTGGACATGTTTTCTTGCCTTAGGGAGTGACACTGAACTACCTGGTGTTTATAATTCAATCATCTATGTAAGGGACACCTGTTGCTTTTGGTATGTGGTCTGTTGGGGACAAATAGTTTATCATATTTGTATGAGACAAAATGTGTACATGTTTTAGATTATGTGACCGAGTTGCCTGATTTGAAGTTTAAGAACATAAATTGCTTGGTTTACAAAGATTTATAAGGGGTGGGCGTTCGAACCAGACTGTAGGCTGAAATTTACCTAAATGTCTAAGAGCCAACTGATTCTTTTCTCCATGGTTATGTTAAGAAACTACTGACCATAATATGGCATTATTTCCAATGTGTGAATTTTGAGATAAAGGTAGACATCCTACCCTACCTTACCTACTGGTCCTTTTCCATTGTTCTCAGCGACACAAACAGAAGAAAATTAGCAGTGAGTTAAGAAGCTCGCTATCTATCATCTTAGAGGTATCCCAGTAGCATAATGATATTTTAAAAACAACAAAACATTCATTGGTTGTCACTAAATCCCTGGATGTTTGCTTGATAAGTTTTTTTGACAACAAACTCCTTTCTACCATGGAGTTTTTACCTTCATACTGCTGCAAACAGCTTTATGGATTTGAGCCCCAGTGTTAAACAACAGAGGATAGGAGTAGCTATTGCCCTTATTAAAGAGGAACCCTTTTGAGCTAGGGTTTCCCTGTGGTTTTGATTGGAGTCAATAGAGGATCATGGTCTGATGCCATCTCTCATAGGTCAAAAGGTGAAGTAAGGAACCAATCAGCATCATGAAGCTTGGTTGGAGGTTTATTGGTAGAAGGATCAAGTTTTGAGTATTATAAAAAGTATGAATGCAAAGTATTCTGCACAGGGAGTGTAGTATTGCTGGCTCATAAAGCTCAACCTTATCCTATGCACTTGATTTGTTCTTGAAGGTTTAAAAAAAAAAATGATTAAAAGTTTATTATTAATTAATTAAATTGAAGCCCGACATGTTTTATGTAAATGGAAATCATCTGTAGTGATTTGGGGATGTACTTAGTATTGCTATTTTTTCTTACTTAAGATTGAGTACACAGGGTTAATAGGAGTGGCACCCCTGTATACTTCAGTCCTGAGGTATGGTGAATATGCGCTTAACTTGATGTTATCAATGAAACTGTAAGCTGATTATGATTGGTTTAGTTCTATGAGCAGTTGACCCACTATTCACACTGACTACAAACATTGCGTTGTTATAAAGACCTCCAATCTGTACCCATGCCCAGATACCATCACAAATTGGATATATTTACAGCCTTGTAAACATTGGTGATAATGGTTTACGTTTGTGGTAAGTTTGTTTTAAAAGTGTTTTCATTTATATTTTGTTTTTTTTACAATGAATGTTCCAATTGATGATTTTTTTTTTATAAAAGAAAAATTTTAATGCTGGGATTTCACATGTGGGACTGTTTTTGCAACTGGCTTAGAAGTTTCAGTTTGTTGAAAGTGCAGATCTAATCCATGTGACCTCCAACTTGTTTTGTCCATCTCAAAGCTTCCCCTTTTATGTTGTATGAGGGATTATTCCATACAATGCACCTGGTATGTCGGCCAATATAGTGCGGTAATTTGGATCATCCATGTCAAAAGGCGTAACGGTCTTGTGCCTTCATCAAACTCTAACATGATGTGGAGATGCATTTATAACTAGCCTATCAATAAACAACTATCTGAAAACCAGTCTCTTTATGGTCTCGTGTGGTATTCTAGTAAAGCTTTTTAAGCTGTCAGATTCATACAGATCAAATTTTGAGAGATACTAGGATTTTAATCCATCCATTGATGATAAACGGGACAAGAAAAACTTCTCAAAAATTAACTGTTACAAATAAAAGCAGTCAATTTTGTCAAGTGATTAGTGGTTCTACAATTTCGTCTTTAAAAATAAATATTGATAAAAAGGAGGGAGACCCAGAAAATAAATAAAAGATCTGAATTTTAAATAATAGGAAAATTGGTACAAGTTAACCATTACTAACTCTACATGAGAGACTGAATTAGACCATGGAGGTTCCTCCGTCCGTACTCCATGTTTCTCGCCGTGGTATTGCTGATACTAAACCAAATGTCACAAGGGAAATTTTGCACATAAAGTATTTGTCGATTCTCACTGCGTTACAATTATGCAGAGCGTGATTTCTTCTGAAATAGCCTTAAAGTAGTGTTACTTGCAGGCCAAGCCTGATTTGAGCTGTAAACTACACAACCACATGGGAATACCTTGTAACTACTGATCTGTCACGGACACCTATTGATCCATTCTCAACATCAATCGCGGATTCTCCGCATCAATGCAACAATCAGACTACAAGTGGTTTTTAATATGAGGGCATTTCTGGCATTGTGAACTGGTCAAACATGGTCAAACACGCTATGCATTTATTGCATCTAGATGTACAATAACACAAGCTGAATGAAGAAATTGCAGACCAGCCTATGCAGTAAAAAGATGAAAGTAGAACACCTGAGTGATGAAAACACAGAAATGAAGTGGGATCCATGACATTGTTTTTACAGTGAATGACCATAGATGGAATGACTATCTCTGTTTTGTTGTTGGAGGTTATTATGTACATTGTTATGGAGAGAGGTGAGATATTCTAGCTATCTACAATGTATACACACAGTCTTTACACAGTCAATGTGATGTGCACACAATCAGTTTAATATTTACTATAAAAATCGTTCCTTCTTCCTCAGTTTGCTTTCCTTAATCTTTAAATATTTTCAGCATAAAAGTTGACAACAGAATTGTAAACTAACTTAAACAGGATAAAACACAGAACATAAGTGAGTCCACTGCGCTATGTAAAAATATAGCTCCTATATCAAATGATGCAGGAGTCCGATACAAAAGGCAGGTTATCATTTGCCTAGATGTGAATATTATTGCCATGTGCAAAACTGACTGTAGTTTTAGGTTGTGGTTGATTGATGAGTAAACACTTTACTATGGCCATGATGACACATTGGCTGATTGATGGAGTGATTAGATATGATACTACCATCATCATCACCATAAGCTTAGATTATAAACATACTAAGCATTCCTTACATTGTTTATTTGATTGTAGGATACAATTTGTCAGTATTTGTTTTATTTCTAGCAATGATTCTTGCACACACCTGATGATCATATTGATTGATTGCACCCTCAGTCTATAAACCTCTAAGATTTAATCCTAAAATTATTACAATGTTCTGAATAATCATGAAGGAATTTCAATTTTAATTCAATTACCAGTGGCTCAGACATGGTGCAGACTGTACATATTCTGTACCATATTTTTTCTAGTGAACTGGTAGAACATACCTATCATCATTTTTTAAACTCAATTCACAGAAACAGTGATTATATATGAACTTTGTAAAATGGTTGTTTCACGTTTATTCCTATCCTTGACCATTTGCTGTCAACATGTATCTATCGATTGATACAAGCCACTAGTGTCTTCTCATGAGTTAAATTGACAAATACAAATTTGAAATTTCAGTTAAAGATTGAGCAATAGGGTTTTCAAAAGCCTTTTAGTTAATTTTGTTTCAATCGTATATCCATGTGTAAACTATGCATAGTGAAAATGATCTATTACTGCACCATTTGTGTGAACAAAACTTGTGGTATTGCTTGGTCTACATGCATGCATAGTGTAATGGGTGGTTTGAACCAACACATTCACACTAGACCTTCCTTGTGATTTACTTTCAAAGTGGTGGTTAAAATTAAAACAAATTGTTAAATTCGTTTTCTTCTTAAATTACTAGGACTGTACTTTGTCTAGAAGCTGGAAGCAAATAAATTGCAAACAAAGTTTATCAGTGAGTTTGTTTATAAATGAAGTTCAATGAACACTAACTCCATTACGTTGACCTCCTTAATAACCTTAATTTGTATGGATTCAGCCTTTTTATCTGCTAATCTAGGTCTTGTCAAGTTCATATAACAGTAAACAGTAGGTTACAAAGGTTGCCAATACAGTATCTCGGTAGCTCTTAGTTTTAACATGGAGTATAATCTATGGTTGTAACTTGCTTTTCAATATCAAGTACAAACTAAGGCAGTGTATGCGTACATGTAGTTGATTGTGGTGTTAGATTTACAATGAAGCTTTATGCCAAGTAAAACATGGCCCTGTTTCGGAGCACTACCGTACTTTGTTGTACAAAATGTTTAAAACGTAGTCATATACTTCCTTGCTTACAGTTGAAACATTACTGTCTTAGGTCTGTTTGAGCAATTAATTCTCTGAAGCACATTTGACACGTTTTATTTCTTACACGTCATGCAAACAATTTTATCAATAAGATTCATGATCTCAAAAATAATGACTTGCTCCCTCATAAATGAAACAAATAGGATAATATGTGGTGTTGTACAAACTTGTTTGATTTAAAGAAATGAAAAGTGTATGAAAAAGATAAATGAATGAGTACATGTAAATGTACATCAAGTGGGGACAAATGTGGTATCAAATAAGAGCAACATTAATGTTGACCAAAATACTTTTATAAGGATCATAACACTAGAAATAGGCCTACAGACTGAACAAATCGAAAAGTTCAGTTATCTGCTTTTAAGTGTTGGGTTTAATATTGCAAACTCATCACTCAATGTACTTTAAAGCCATTGGACCCTTTCAGTAAACAGTATTGTCCAAGGCCCACACTTCGTGTATCACAACTTCTATATTAAATAACAAACCTGTGAAAATTTAGGTTCAATCGGTCATCGGAGTCAGGAGAAAATAACGGGAAAACCCACCTTTGTATCTGCGCGTTTCACCGTGTCATGACATGTGTTAAAAACAAATCCGTAATTCTCGCTATCGAGAATTGATATTGTTTTACTGTTTTCTCAAAAAGTAAAGCATTTCATGGAATAATTTTTCAAGAGAAGTCTTTCACCACTACCTTCTGTAAACCCTCTAAGTTATTTGTAAATCTGTGAACTTTTTTTTTTTAATGTACCGAAAAGGTCCAATAGCTTTAAGATTCTTTGCTAGCTTTGGCTTCAATACTTGTAGCTCTAAGACAGATCAAAGGTGGAATTAATACCACTCGGAGACAACATCCTTTTGGTTTTGGGTTAACTTAATGATTGTTTATTTCCTCAACCTCAGTTAGTTTGAAGTCACTTGAATACTATTTGAATAAAATAGAGCTGTTGTAAATTGCTTTTCATCATAAACAAAAACTGTTGACTGAAAACAGTAAATGAGTAAAGAGAAGAATAAAAACCAGTGAATTACTCAGTTGAATAAATGAATTTGTTTTTTCTTGTTGCTTTATAGTTTGTGCCAGTGCTCTATCACAAGGAGGTTTCTTCACTAAAGATGGCAAGTACTACTGCGGTACGGACTACCAGGAGCAGTTTGGTACTAAATGTAAAGCATGTGGAGACTACTTAGAAGGAGAAGTCGTTACAGCTCTAGGAGATACCTACCATAAATTCTGCTTTGTCTGTGCTAGATGCGGGTAAGCAATATTTTGTTATAACCTCAATATTATGGCAATGGGTAGTTACAAGACTCTCTGTAAGAATGAATGTTTGTTTGTCATTCTAAAGGGAGACTTTATAAAAGCCCCAACCAGCATGGTGGATCTGTCCCTTCTTTGAAAGTTTGATTGACATGGCACTTATAAGTGGTAAAAAACAGTTAATTAAAAAGTAATAATTTTAAGAGATGATATGGAGCATGCAAAGAAGTGCCTCCTCACTAGCTTTTAGTGTTTACAATCTACAGGTTACCCCAGTACATATGGATAAGTTTATGACATTTGCCCATGGTGAAACTCACTCTTATTAAGTATGGATTGTGTCATAAATGTCTTACTTAATACAATAAGTAAAATAGTAAAAGGTTTATATTTTCCTTTTTCAAATGCCCAGTCAAATTTAGGCCAACAATTCGTCCTCTACTGAGAAAAATTGTACAATGCAATGAACTTATCTTTTATTCTGATCATGATTGATCACTGTATTTGAGACAATTGTCTTAATGGGGATTAAGTGAACAAAGATAAATCCTGGATTACCATTTTGTTTGATCCATGTCAGATCTAAACTGAAAATGAGCCAAAGTGTATTGGTGTGAATACAGTGTATTATGAATGTTGTCTTCTAACTTGAAAGACTGCATCCATCACACTGGACTCTACTCTAATGGCATGCATTATCCTTAGATGAGATTGAATCTTGCAGTACAGTTAGACATGAGCTGCTAACTAAATGAGGATGAACAGACTCTAGGGACTAACTTTATTAAAGAATGTGCAACATTCCTTGAAGGAATTGTTAACACACCAGTGATCAAGCGGTCTGGAAAGTACTTATTAGCGAGTTATTTCCCAGGGTAGAGGTTTGCGTTATATACTACTTTGGTGTTTAATATTCTCTTGTTTTTATTTGGGGAGGGGGATGGAAGTAAGGGAAGGGTTTATGACATTGCTAATGTGTCTTCAGCATGCGTGTGTTGTGGTGCAGGCATAGTACCCTACCTTCTTTAGTTGGCTTTGAGCACCAACATGGCAGGCAGACTAGCTGGTGATGCGCTGTTAGTGTGTCTTGGATATTTGATGTATGAAAGTGGATCATAGCATGATGACGCCCCCTGGCTTGCTGTGTGCTCATACCATCATGATGTGATTATTAACCATGTTGCTATATTGCATCTTCTATTGAGTTATATGCAGACCTCCTATTCCTATAGGATCAACTGTCTGGGAATTTGTATTTGGATGGTTTGATCTGAAATCCTGTGGGTCCAGTGTCTCTCATCAAATAAGCTACTCAGTCAATGCAGACTTGTTAGCGACATAAATTACTTTCTCCTTTAACAAATGTTAAGAAATGAAAGAGGATCTTTTGAAGTTGTCACCCCCCCCCTCTTTTTAATACTTTTTACTTAGACTTGAAGACAATATTCAAACAAGCATTCTATAAGTTGTTACCTGACTTCTAGTTTTCCCTGTTTAGTTAACCTTTCTACATTTGATTTTTTTATGGAAATAGGTTTTATTTGCAGTGAGGGTACCAGCCATAACTGGAAGGAATAAACAAACCGAGGGGAATTATCACTCCTTCTTCCAATACAAATGCTTAATGTAGACCTACTTGTTGGAACTAAAAAGTTTCTTCATTGAATCACAGTGCATGATATACTGCAAATGTAATAGTGTTATAGTCAGTAAAAAGGAAAAGCTTTGCATGCGGTGCATTGTAAACTTGCGTAGTTTCTCTTTTTTGTTTTTTTTGTTTGTGTCTAGTGTATTGTCATTTAGTTCTGTGTTTGTGTGTATGTCATCGTAGTGTTTAAAACTTTATAATTTGTTGGTTTAGCTAAAAGTGTGACAGGCTGCTTGGTTCATTCTTGGTTGATTCAATGGTGTTATCTAGCTGGCCATACATAAAGCTAGCCTGCAGCTGATCATGATGTGCTGGTTTACTGTCTATCCTTTGGGGTGTGTTTTGCTAGTCGACTGGACAGTGATTAACCAATGGTCAATTCATTTGATACAGTCATTGGTTATGACCACCAGAACGCACATGTAGTGTCTGTGGCTTTATTCAAAATATCTGCTTATGAAATACCTGCTTTTTTAACATTCGTATTGTTGCATGACAGTCATCAAGTGACAATGCTGTGCAGATTTATTATGTGTTTTTGGCTGAAAATGTTACTGACTTTTTGCAAAGACAATGTGCTGAAGTCATTTAATATTTAAAAAATTGTAAGTAAACATGGTACTTTGACCAATGTTTTGCTAGAGCAGGATTTTTGCTAGAGCAGGAGTTACTTGCAGTGTTTTGAATAAGGTTGTAGTGCTAAAATGTCAGATGTCTTTTGTTATTTGATTTGTCTGATATATATTTATTTCATTTGAGTTCATTTCGTTCCTCTTTCTCTTCTGTCATTTCTTGGTGTGTGTCTTGTGTACGTGTTTGTGGTTGTTTCCTCCAGGCATGCCTTCGATAGCGGTGATGAAGTTTCACTTGACAAGAGACTAGGCTGCTGTTTCTGTCTTCAATGTCATCTTCAGTGCAGCCTCTGTAGGTTTGTAAAGGATCCCTCACTGTTCACTTCAAGGGAGATCTACCCCTAATCATCAGTGCAGCAGTCCATACAGTAGCAGCCAAATATTAGCACTGGCTGAAAGTTAATGACAGGATTGTACCATTTAATAAGCAGGGGTGTACTTACTGTCATGGATCATGGCTGCTGAGCTCAAGGCTAACTAACCAATTACTTTTAATTTTCTTCCGCTACTAACAACTTTTCTGAACAGCGTTCTGAGCACTACTTGCAGCTTTGGTTATGCTATTGATGGCAATAACTAATTTTCATATTAATGTAGACCTTGTTCTCACTATGCAAAGCAAATATTGTTCTGAGTGCATGGCAGAAGCTGACATTTTAAGAGCAAGAAAAAAACATGTTTTTATTCCCATGAGAACAAAACTGCTTTTACTATTTATTGCTTGTCTCTTTTCCAATATGAAGGACAAGTTGTAGTTGTGGTACTACTTGAGCATTAGAGTAATAGGACAGACATTTTTTAAATAATAATTCTTGTGAAAAAACATTTTGTACCATCCCGTCAAATACCAATGTTGTGCATTATCTTTCAAATGTTGAAAAGGAGTTAATTCCATAACTGATATTTATTATGAACATTTCAAACGGAAACTGTTGGAATATTTGTTGATCATTTGCTATATGATATCATATAAAGTGGTATGAAATGCATGTCATACATTGTATATGATAACTACTGTATATGCTGGCGCCGTACTGATAGGTGCTTTGGTCATATGAGGAGATGGGGTTAGCTGGAATGCACTGAGTAGGACACATGGACTTACCACTAGCATACATGTTAAGCTTCTAGTTCACATTATGCATGATGTTTTCATACATTGCATTTGATGGCTTATTTTATCAGCAGATTGGTTGGATTTAAGTTCAACTAATACAATGCTCATTGATTCTTACAAAATCTTTCCTTCTTAGCACTAACATCACAGCATTGTTTACAACACGGTATACTAACACTGCTGAGTTCTTACATCTTTGCTCTAACATGGCTGCTTTCTTCAAGACATTAATCAAGATTGAAAGTCTCTCTGTCTAAAACAGGTTCTGAACTCCAAACTGGTTGCTAACATGACCTCATTATGGAGTCCCGTGACATTTGGCAGTAATTGAGGAAGTTGGAGTATGTCCAAGACATGTTTTAAAATCAGCCATGTCCAATCTTGTTAATCTAACAGTATTTCCCCTGTAGATTTCAAGGCAGCGTGACTGGTTTAGTATGATTTAGGAGCAAGGGACAGTACAGTTGTAATATAGCCCTCTTTCTGAAATGTGTAGAAACAGATGTATGGAAACAGTTACCATGGTCACAGTAGATTTACAGTGACATACATATGTCAGAGCAAGTCAACTCAAAAAGGAAGTGGCCTTCTATCTACCATCAGAGGCTCATGGAGTTTTATTTCTAAACGATTGTTTTGATAATTGAAAATAGCATCCATCCAAAGTGGCATTCAAAGTGGCATTGATAGGATCAATGTTTGTTTGAGATGTGTGATAAGAATACTATCAAAACCACACTATTATTATTGCAGTTTTTTTATGAACCTAAAACCAACTAAAAGTGTTTCAACTTGTGTATTGACATCCAGGCTTCTACTTGAAATAATTGGAGTTGATTAATTTGTTTGTTTGCTGTTTAAATCACCCTTAATTTCCATCATAAATGTACAGAAAAGTTACCTGACTGTTCCGTGCATTGTTTGATTGAAAGTTGAGAGTCATAACACAAACTGATAATACTGATCAATTTAAAGTCTGTTTAGTTATAAGCCTGCATATCCATTGTCATGTGCAAACACTTTTTGGTGGTTTCAGGTCCTTTAAGAAAGTTTCAACCAATGGAGAAACTGGTATAAGGTTGAAGAGTGGTCCACTTGATTGTGTTTCTTGTCATGAATTAGTTTGAATAATTAATGCAGTGCCAGCTTGACTACTTAGTTTGCCCATAATCCCTGCAATACTAATAAACCATAGCCATACATGTAAAGTACATGATCAGGAACTAGCCGAGTGTTGATATCCTGCCTCCCTGATAGTTTGGTATTCCCAATTGCATATACTTCTAGCTTAGTTTAGCCATCCATCATCCTTCACTCAACCATGTGACTAAGAATTTAAAGGCAGTGGACACTACTGGTAATTACTCCAAATAATTATTAGCATAAAACCTTACTTGGTATCGAGTAATTGGGAGAGGTTGATAGTATAAAACATTGTGAGAAACGGCTCCCTCTAAAGTGACATAGTTTTCGAGAAAGAAGTAATTCTCCACGAATTTGATTTTGAGACCTCAGAATAAGATTTTGAGGTGTTGAAGATAAACATCTGAAAGCACACAACTTTGTGTGACAAGGGTGTTTTTTCTTTCATAGTTATCTTGCAACTCCGACGACCGATCAAGCTCAAATTTTCACAGGTTTATTATTTTATGCATATGTTGAGATACACCAAGTGAGAAGACTGATCTTTGACAATTACCAATAGTGTCCAGTGTCATTAGGTGGAAAAAAGTCTGACCCTTCTTGGTGTTATTAGAATCAGTACTTGTTTCAATGGGCATTATTTAATATTGCTGCAGGGAACATGACAATTGACATCATAATAAAGTTCTAACTTTGTATTAGTTGTTTTTAAATGTAACTTCCAATGCCTAAAATATGTGAATTTAAAGAAAGCTTAGAGCAAACACCTTCAGCTTTCTATAGCAGATGAGTTCTAATTTTTGTTGATTATAGCCCACTGCTAGTATTACTCAACAATTTAGCAGTAGTTCAAACTAATACATGTAGTAGTAAACCAGCAGTGAGGTAGACACGTGTTCAGTTTGCAGTGAAGTGATTGCAGGCGTATGTTTCCTCTGTTACCAAGCTATCGAGCCACCAATAAAGCTAGCTATTATATTAGTGTGTTGTTATTGTCTTGATACTAGATTGCTCTGTCATTTGCTGTTAACTCCTCATTTAATCTGTCCCAACAGGTTGACAAACTACAACTATCTACATGGAATGTTAGATTGTTTTAATCCATGACTACTCTTTGGTCTGAAGTTAGTTTAACTCTACTAAGTAACTAACTAGGTTTCAAGTTCAAATGCTTCCTCATTGGCCTTTTATTGAACAATTCAGAACATAAAATTCTAAGTTTTTGACTGTGCGAGAGCTACAGTTAATGAGCTAGACGAATGAGCAAGCTTGCATTCAGTTGTTCACTGAAAGTACAAGGAGAGAGCACCTTGAATCAAATAATAAACAACGAATTAGTTGCTGCTGAGTGGTTAATCTTTAACATCAAACCCAGAAACTAAATACATTACGAGAGGTGGTTCTTTTCTATTTAATGTTAACATTTGTCTCAAATGCCATAGTTCCTGTTTGTTTTTGCACTACTATTCAAAACATGGTCCTGCATGAAATGACAAATTACAAAGTACATTACATCTTATTAAGCATTTTAAACTTGGCAACTAGATTTCCATCTTTGATTGTCCAATGTTACACCTATGCACAGCATTACGTAGTGTTCCGGTTATACTATAGTATAACATCAGAGAGATATGAACAGTACAGACCTTGACACGTCTAGCTGTGTGAAATCATGTTGGTGATTGTTTGCATGTCACATGAATGGTCATTTGAATCAGGTTATTGTATGCACATACCAGTGGTTTATGATTAGGCAGAATGACCTATGTGTAAAATAACAAATCAAATCTTGAACACTAACCTTCCCCAAATCCCCCCCCCCCCCGAAAAAATAGAAATAAAATTAGAAGGGGAAAACAAAGGAAGAGAACAAAAAAGAGGAAATTCTTGATACCAGAACTTACTATTAAGTGAAATGAAATTGAACTTTTAAGAACAGATGTTATAGTTACTGCACTGAACCTTTGAATTGTGTGCGTGTCCTATGATGAGGTGAATTCTTTTATTGGGAAGCATGCTGGTCATTTGCAATGTACATGTAGTTACACTGGGTAGTGTAAGCCTCTCTGATCATGGTATCAGTACACCTTGTAGAATAACCTCATACCCACAATCCTACATACTGTTGCTAATGATGTTGTTTCTCTGTTTACAGGCTGACTATATCCCCTGGGGAGAAGGTGACATATAATGGCAATGATGTCCTATGCACTAAATGTAGCCCTACTGCTAAAGATGGACCTCCTAATGGTACACTCCCTACCACCAAGGACAAGAAAAGCTCCAAGTCCAAATCATCCAACAAACCTAAGCAAGCTGTTGCTGCAACCATACGTAAGAGTGACAAAAGTCACCAGGAAATTTGTGAAAATTTACTTCAAATTGCAAACAAGTTTCCTGAATTACTTCTGTAATACGCCTTTACATTTAAATGACAAATCATGAGAAAAACTTGTATTTTATTACGGGATTAAACAAAGGTACTTTAAATGCTAATTTCTTGACTTTGAAAGTATGTTAATGATTTTATCTCTGGGGGATAGGTACTACTGACATAAACCTTTTTTGGGGTGGTGTGTCATAGCCGAGTGATTGAGACGTTCAAACTCAAGCTCAGAGTGTGGGTTCGAGTCCCAGTCATGACACTTCTTGTACTCATGAGCAAGATACTTTACAATAATTGTTAAATGGAATATCCTACATGTACACCAAACCTAGTGGCAATACACACATCACAAAGAAAGGCTTCTGACTGGCATCACTGAACAAAGTTATTTACCACATAGGGAGACTGTGAACATAGGGCTAGATACCTCAGTTGGTAGAGCGCCGGAGGTCGTTGGTTCAATTCCCATTCAAGTCGATTTATAACTTACGCAGTCAGCTTCCCTTGTGTTTTGTAATATTATTTGATATCAAAAAAGTAAGTTCTTAAAGGTTGCAGAGTAAATATATCTTGTGCAAGCGGTCTACTTGTACAAATACGTATTTGTGGGCAAAGTATTTTTTTCCCAGGGAACAGGGCACTTGAATGGAATGTACTTGAAGGGATCCTCAGCCAAGAATGACCTACCTTTAAACCCAGTCCTTGATGTAGTTGGTTTGATACATTGCTTGGAGGTTTGGAGATAATTGAACTGTATTGTTTATTATTGACCAGGTTGTGCCCATTGCAGTCATGAGATAGTGAATGGACAGGCTCTGATAGCTCTAGAGAAACATTGGCACGTTACTTGCTTCAAGTGTGCCGTCTGTAGCAAACCTCTTAGTGCTGAATACATGGGAAGGTATGTACATGTATAACAACAAATTGTGTCAAGCTTGCTTAGCTCAAAACTAGAAATTACTATCTCAGCAGAAAATGGTTTCTTGCCAAGAATACCATTGTTGTTCCCAATACTTTATCCCATTATTGTTTTGCTAAACTAACTTGCTAAGCAGCAATAGACTAGCTTAGCATGTAGATTTGTGTCATTCAAGGAGCATACATTGCATAAAGTGAATAAACACTATGAGAATGCAACTTTTTGAAATGAGTAGCTGCAGTTTACAGTACAAGCAATGTTTTAATAGATAAATGCCAGGATCATATTTTGTGGTAAAATTGTTTTAGAAATGCCTACATCAAACATCAGTGGAAAAATAAACAGTAATTGAAATTATTAATATGTTTATTTTGATGACAAAACAACAAATTATAACTTGGAATTCTTGGTTCACACATGATATAAGTGTTTTTGGTCAATGCTTTGTGACTAAATTAATTACTTTGCTGGTCCTTGCGAATCAGCAACTCCAAAGTCAAATTAAATGTTCAAGGTAAAATGTGATATGATCATTGAATGTGCATCAATAGGCTTCCTGTGAGCTTATCATCTAGGTCAAAGTTGAACATTTATTTGATTTCGGTAGAAAACAGAGCCTCTTATCAGGATATTGGAAATGTTAATTTGTGAAGTTATAATGTTTTTTACATCATTATCGGAATCAATTAATTTTGATTTTGATGTTGTTTTGTTTCAGGGAAGGGAAGCCTTATTGTGAGAAACATTATCAGCAAAACTTTGGAGTAAAATGTTCCCACTGTGAGCAGTTCATTACAGGCCGAGTGCTGGAGGTAAGTAACAATGACTGCTCCACAATACACTCTTACATCACAAGGTCTTACATGTAGTAATTACATTAAGGTTCTATTTGTAGAAAGCCGCTTTTTCCTTGGCTTCATGAACTAGATTTGCCGTGACATTCGCTGATACACATAGAGTTGGCATAGTCTTTTTCAGCTTTACTGTGTGTTGTAGCAACTAAGAGAACTAGGCCCAATTTTATAGAGTTACTTAACGGCCGATTTTTTACTTACTGTGCGATTTCCATTTTATAGTGCTGCTAGCCGTAAGCACTTAAAAAGTTATGTTAACCTTACAGTGCTTACCGTATGAAAATGAATGTCATTACAATACAAATCAATCGTGATCGTGCAAGATGGCCACCAACCTGTGAAATACGCTTAAATGCTTAAAGACAGTGGACACGTTTGGTGATTTTCAAAGACCAGTCTTCTCACTTGCTGTATCTCAACATATGCATAAAATAACAATTCTGTGCAAATCTGAGCTCAATTGGTCGTCGAAGTTCTGAGATAATAATGAAAGAAAAAACACCCTTGTCACACGGAGTTGTGTGCTTTCAGATGCTTGATTTCGAGACTTCAAATCCTAAATCTGTGATCTCAAAATCAAATTCACAGAAAATTACTTCTTTCTCGAAAAGTATGTTACTTCAAAATGAGCTGTTTCTCACAATGTTTTAAACTACCAACCTCTCCCCATTACTCGTTATCAAGAAAGGTTTTATGATAATAATTATTTTGAGTAATTACCAATAGTGTCCATTGCCTTTAAGTACATTTCTTGCTGCAGTTAGCACGAAAATTTGCTGACCTTTAAGCAGCTCTGGGCCCAGGTTCTCAGTACCCAACGAGCTAGACTGCTTTTCCTTATAGCCTCAGTTTGATAAAATTGATTTGAATGGGGAAAGAAAAGATGGCTGCATCTAGGAAAAGCACAATGTCTTGCAGTGGCAAGGAAGAGTGGGACAATTTAATGATGAATCACTTTACATTGATCACAGGTTTCAGAAACCCAGTTGTATGAATGATCTTTGTGAGTTAAAGGTGGTGAAATTTGATATTGAAAAATCATTCAATAAAAGCTGTAAAGCAGAAAATACTGCTTGACAAATTCTTTGCTGACCAAAAATGAGTCGGACACAAGACACAACATGCAAACTTAATGTAATTTTGGCTTGTAACCCGATTCTGCTAAGCAGTACTATTTTGTGTTAAGCGTGTTTTTGTGCTTACAATCTTTATGAAATTGGGCCCAGATTGTTGACAGTTGTGTGTAATGTAAAGTAAGTTACAGCTCAGAATAAGTTTCTTACTACTGACTGCTCATCAATACCAAACACTCCACTGGCCTAGTTTGAGGGTTTCTTTGTAGGTCATTGATATTTTCCCACACTTCCTACAATTAGATTTGCAAAGTCCACATTATCTGATATGAACTACAACAAGTATTAATGAGGTTTATTGCTAGGTATTTGCCTGTAAGGTTTTAGCAGGACTGGTCATTTACTCTGGAGGGAAGTTGCCATGATTCTTGGGTTATTACAAGCTGTGGTAAACCCCACAGCTTAATGCCCTAGTTCAACACTCATAATAGCACCGCAAAATTACCCTGAATTAATTTCTGGAAATGGAAACCGCACAGCACGGCTTTGGTTTCATTTCTTAAGGGACTCTTGCGTTCAAGAATGTTTTAAGGTGACAATAAAAATGCAATTCTGGGTCAGTTTCTATAAGTGAGTTTTGACAGCAGGGGATACAAAGCCGCTTGTGTTTCTACTGTATGTTGTTTATTATCTTTGCTTACACGGTCATAAGATACTGGATTCCAGCTATGATTGAGTTATAAATGTACTTTTTTGTGATATTTGCTTGTGTCCCATCAGGGAAGGCCTATCGCCCCCTGGAATACTCTTAGTATTCTATGAAGGAGTGTTGTAGCACAAACCAAGCTGAATCCCGAACAAATTGATGTGTCAATTTCTACCTTTGAACTGAGCTGAAGTTATTGAAGGCAAAAGCTGGCACATATAGTATGCTTTCCTATGGAAAGGATTAACATAATGTTACTGCCAAAATCAAAGTGATGAAAATAAAATTCTGGATTGAACCTAGTTTACACACCGTGGACTCATGGAGCTACATAAATGTGGACCATTCTTTGATCCAATCAAAATGTCATAAACAATTTGGGGTAGGCTTTGGTGTCAATAGAGTTGAACGAAAATCTCAATTTTGATACAAATTTAACAGTTACATGTACATGTAAACAAATCATTAAATTCCTCTATGAATGATTCTCACAGTATAGTTTTATCATTAGTTAATTAGAGCTTGGTGCTGAAACAAGAGGCAAGTCGCATTACTTTTGAATCGCTGATGGAAACATTTGTTGGTGTTGATGCTTTTGTACATTCGTGTCCTGATGTGTTATTTAGCATCTGATAACTGTTCAATCCTAAGCCAGTCTCAATATTGATTGTGATTATCTCTATTTATTTGTGTCATATAGGCAGGAGATAAGAGGTATCATCCAACATGTGCCAAGTGTGGTCGTTGTGGAAGTCACTTCACCGAAGGAGAAGATATGTACATACAGGGTTAGTATCAAATCAATCTACAAAACAAACGGATCAAAATGGAAATGTTTTCAAAGAGTGGTGCTAGGGCTTACAGGGCGCTAAAGGTTACTGGGACCTAGGATTACATGGGCCTAGTAGTTACAAGGACCTAGAGTCTGCAGGGTCATATATTACAGGGCCTTGTGGGTCAAGGGACCCATGGGTTAGTTGGCTGTAAGGGTTACTGAGACCTCAGACTTCAAGGCCCTATGGGCAACAGGAACCTACTAGGGCCTCTATGTTACTTGGTCTTATGGTAAAAGGACCCATGGGTTACAAGGTCCTAAGGATTACAGGAACCTAGGGCACTAATGGTTACAGGGACGTACATGTATGGGTTACAGCGAGGGCTCTATGGGTTACAGAACCCTATGGGTTACAGAACCCTATGGGTTACAGAACCCTATGGGTTACAGAACCCTATGGGTTACAGGAACCTATGGGTTACAGAACCCTATGGGTTACAGAAACCTATGGGTTACAGAACCCTATGGGTTACAGAACCCTATGGGTTACAGAACCCTATGGGTTACAGGAATTCAGAAGTATTCAGTTTCCCTTGTGGTTCAATACTTGACATTTAATAGTAAAAAGTCACATTTCCTTAAGATGATCCCCTAGCTGCTGCTTCCCAGTTTGTATTGTTATTTGGGTGTGATCCCTGGCTACATGACAGTTAACAGTTATATGGCTTCTGACTGGCACCCCTGAACAAAGATATTGACTATTAGGGAGGCTGCCAACGTAGGGCTAGATAGCTCAGTTGGTAGAGTGCCGGTACGTTAATCAAGAGGTTGTTGGTTCAAGTCCCACTTTTGTTAATTTGTCTTTGTTCAAACCCAAACTATTTATAAAAACTTACCCAGTCAGTTTCCCTTCTACATGTACACAAAGAACAACACAAGTTATTAGACATAACCACTCTATTAAACATAAATAATGTTATAACTTGACTGTCTGAGATGAGAAGTAATTAAGACCCGGTTTGATCTATGTGAGATGTCGGGATTGTAAAAAGCTTCATTCACCTTGACTGCTTGACTGACTCTCATACCTGTCTGTCTCATAGCTACCTAAATCATCTTGTTATCCATCATCATAGATACAATTATCGCAGTCAAAGAAAGCTACTCCAAGCTACTCCGCTATAGGTATCATAGTTTTACCTGTGCTATATTAATTTGAGAGTTACTCATGCGTGCTCATGTGGTTTTTTTAGGTGAAGGACATCTAGTGATGGATATAACAGTGCACAAAAAGTCATCCATTTGTAAAACAACCTTGTTCTCATGGATTTATCATCATCAACAACATTTTATTTCTAAATTTCTCAATCGGTATAAATACAACGTAAGCAAAGTGTGCACCCACATGCCACTGTTAAAGTATTTGATGCATTCTTTACATGCATTCAAGCGGCATCAAGACATAAGTTACTAGTTTTTCTCATTCTTCTGTGAACTTGTGCCGTGTAAAGCTGTTTACAGGTTTGGGTGACTGCCTAAAGCATGTTAGGCTGACTCTTTCCCTGCCTTCACATCTGACGTCCTCGGTTCGAATCTCCCTTCAAACCTTAGCCTACAGGGATTTTATGTGGGTTTTTCCATCCCATGTATAATAGTTAAAATGTGAGCATGACCTTTTTTTTTTTTTTTTTTTTTGGGTGCTTATTTACACTGTTTGATATCGATATATTTGTTTTCAACCCAAAATGATGAAATAAAAAAAGTAAACAAATTATTTGTTATACTCGATCGCATTGAAATATCTGCATCTTTGATACACACACATGCTAAGTACCCTTTAAAGCACTGTAAACAAGCATGCGCATCAAGCGGTCTGGTTTGTTTGTCTGTATCTTCTTGCCAGGGGTTAGTGACAAGGGGGATTGATTTAGTTTATGACCCACGGGAACAAGGCTGGTTATAGCTGCTATAAATAAACATGTTGTTTTCTTCCTGTTTTCTCTTTAAAGGTACTGAAATCTGGCATCCTGACTGCAGTAAAAACCTAAGGGTAAGTGAAGAAGATGAACATTGTGGATATAAAATAGTATGGTCCTGAAAGTAAAGCTACATCACTGGGAAAAGTATATTCACTCTATCCTCTTGTTTTCTAAAAAACACCCTTTTCTGAGGTGAAAAATCCAGATAAGAACTGCGTGCTGCTGGTACATTTTTCTTCCACACTACAATGTTTAAAGACGGAAGTGTTTCTTTAAAAACTTTGTACTTGTATCAAATTTCTGCAAAGATTTTTCTATCGGTTTAGCGTAGTGCTATCATCTTTTCCACCGTCCACCTGTAGGACCCCAGTTCGAATTCTACCGGTGCACTACACGTATGTGGATTGGGTTTTCTGTCCCTTCCTGGCTGTGTGGGTTTTCCCTTGGAATATATCTAACATTGAAACATCCTTCCTTGTCTTCTCTCCATAAGCCATTTTGAGGTAACGTGGACACAATACTACAGCACTATTTGGTTTGGGTACGTTTGTCTGTTGACACCCGAACTAAAGAGTGCACTCCTATAGTGTCCACCATAACTCCAAAAAGCTAAATAGGTTCTTGGCTAGTACAGTCATTAAGTTCGCTTTGTTGAGAGTTCTTGGCTACACAACCAGAATAAATTAAATGAAATAATACCATCCAATAATTGTTATTATCATTACAACCGATCAGAAATTCTCTTTAAGTAAAGATTAATCAACATAATCTCTTTTTCCTGCTGGTATCCAAGGAGTGTATTCCTGTGGCATCCCTTTGGAAATTAAACAATAACAAAAGGTGTACATTTTCTTTCAGATTGTAGATTTGTCTCCTTTAAAACTAAAGGAGAATGCTATGCTGTATGATTACAACCGAAACCGATTGGTGAGCTTTTCAGTTCCTTTAACTTTCAATACTTTTAATAAACTGTTATGCATACCTTGAAATATGTTATCGGATATTGGTTGAATGATTCTCTTATGTAAGGCTGGCCACTGTAAACTTTTTAGAGTGTTGTAGACAAAACCCACCTTAGATTAAGTTCTATCCACAACCACTATTTAAACCATAAGACCACTAGAGGTATTGCAATTTGTTAATTCCGGATTTAAAGACAATGGACACTATTGCAAATTGTCAAAGACCAGTCTTCTTACTTGGTGTATCTCAACATATGCATAAAATAACAAACCTGTGTTGGGAGATAAAACACCCTTGTCACACGAAGTTGTGTGCTTTCAGATGCTTGATTTCGAGACCTCAAATTCTAAACTTGAGGTCTTGAAATCAAAATCGTGGAAAATTACTTCTTTCTCGAAAACTATGTCACTTCAGAGGGAGCTGTTTCTCACAATGTTTTATACTATCAACCTCTCCCCATTACTCCTTACCAAGTGAGATTTTATGCTGATAATTATTTTGAGTAATTACCAATAGTGTTCATTATATAACACCCAAGCAGATCCTTGCCATTTGATTGGAGGATTGTCCGTCACGTGATAGCAAATAAAAGTACCATTGCACGCTGAGTCACTCGCCGTGCTTTTTCGTTCCATCCGAAAAGTACCATTGCACGCTGGCACGCTGCCAGCGTGCAATGGTACTTTTCGGATGGAACGAAAAAGCTGAGTAAAAACATCACTGCGTGCGCGTGTCTTTGGTAACGCAGCAGGTGTTACTGCAAGAAGGCATAGTAAAATTACTAGCATTCGGCTTCTACAGTTGAAATTGTTTGTTTTGAAAGTTGTTTCTTTCAATCAAAATGACAAAGTTCTACTTGGATGTTATATAAAACAAATAATGAATGTTTTTCATTCGTGCAATGGTGCGAATATGTTCATTCGTTGAAAGCTGGAATGTTCCATTCAACTCGGCTCTGCCTCGTTGAATAGAACATTCCATTTTTCAACTCATGAACATATTCGCACCATTGCACTCATAAACATTCATTATGTGTATACTATTCGCAGAATGTGGGTTCGAACCCAGTCATGACACTTATGCGCTTGAGCAAGGCACTTAACCATAATTGATTCATAAAAAGTTGGGAAGGTAGTGCATCCTGCTCTACCAGCTAGGCTCCTAGTGGATGGTACCTATGCCTACATCCTTACAGACTGCCCTGGTGGCAGTTGATTTGGGTTGATGGCCCAAATGACTTAAGTGTAGGCCTCACTTCGAAGTGGAGGTCCGAGACATTATGATGTTAGACGATATCTCATAAAAATCAAAATATTAACAAGTGATATTTTTGCATTATTATTAGTTGTGTTTATTGATTGTTGATAACTGTAATTTGCAATGTTTGTTTCAGACATCACCTCGTGCAAGATCCCTGTCACCAAGCAGCAGTAGATTCCATTCCCCATCCTTAACACCAACCCGCTCGTCAAACAGTCTTAGTCCTCAGAGTCCAGACTTCTCTCAGAGTTATCTCTCTCCTGATTCTCTGGATACTAAGAACCTCTACCCAAGGATTGTCTCAGCATCTGCTGAACCACCTACAAGTCCTAACTTTCATCGACCAGGTAAAGACAAGTTGACTCAACAAACCGGGCTCTTCCTCTTTATTGGGATGGCCTGTAATCTTTTAAGGAAATCAGAAAGTTCATGAGAACTATATAAGAAGGTCACTGAGGTCAGGAGTAGGTTGTTTGTGTCAAGTTTAACTTACTGTTTGTCCTCTCACAACTATTTAGGAATCTGTTACACATGGTGTCACCTTTGTGTTTTATTTGTAGATATTTGTATTCAGTTGACAATCCATTTCATTGGTGGTCTGCTCATTGCATTGATGTTGCTTGTGCTTGCGTTGGGTCTGTTTGTGATTTAGAGTATCAGAATCACCTCAATGATTGTTTTGTAAAGTTGACATCGGTGTGAGTTATTTCATGAAAGCTAGTACGATCAAGGACCAATTGTTTACAAGTAGTTGGTTTGTGGTGACGTAGCGCATGTGTACTGAAGTTGAAGTTTGAACAACCCTAATAATTTCATATCAATGCGTCCATAAAATGGCTGTGGCCAGTTTGTCCTGTTTTTAGATGAGTTCATGTATAGATGACAAGGACATGGACACACAGATGATAGTTGCTCAGTAAAGTAACTTATTTTATAAGTTATATCGTCTGGCTCAAATGATTGGTGATGAACAACACCCAAAACTTATGGCAAGTGTTTTCTTCTAATGTAATGTTGCAAAAAGTTTGTAAAATCTCGTTCATGTTGTCATCACTCTGACAGCTGGTCCTCTCTGCACCGTGCTGTTAAAACATCTATTGGTAACCAGCAATGTGACCAACCTAGTACACACTCAATCAGAGTTAGGCAAACAATACTCCTTGATCAGACTTGCATATTATTGCTTGGAAGAAGTAATGTTTAAATTTGATCTGATATGGTTTTGCAAAAGTAACAAGCACAACAGACCTTCATCATGTTGCCACCATCTTGATTGTATTCCTTAAATGAACACCATTTGTTATTATTTGTGACAAGCAGCCATTTTGTATTATTGTTCATAGTGTTTTATGTGAAGTTGGCTGTTGTGCTTACATTTGTTACTAAAAAGATTGTGGTTTAAAATGTTGTGTATAAATGTTGTAAATGTTTTTTTTGAATGTTGACCAAGTGTAGAAAGCTTGCATGAAAGGAACTGTAACAATGAAAGATAGAACTGTGTCTGAAGTGATGGCTATGACTGTGACTATGGCTGTGACTATGGCCCTATGTACGCAAAGTGTTAAAACAACTGCGGTCCAAGCTAGCCTGAGCCAAATCTGGAGCCGAAGCTGTGGTTTGAAAAGGGCCTAGTGTCTATGGCTGTGACTATGGCTGTGACTATGGCTGTGACTATGGTTACATCCCTGCCATTTTGTGTGACTAGTTCCAGTTAGAGTCACTTCTAAAGCCACACACTATTATCAGACACATTCTAAGAAGCCTAGAATGAATGAAGAATTCATGGCTGTCCTGTTTTTTCTCTTCCTCTCCTGCTTTGTATGTTCCCCCCTGGCTACACATTGGCTGCTTGTGACTATCCATTCATCAGAATATGTCAACAAGGGTAAATACATTTGATCACTCCCCATGGTTCAACGTCTATTAACATTTAACTTCAGCATGCATCATCCATTACACTGACAACTCATTCATTACAAATTGGTTTAAATGGTGGAGGGTTTTATAATATGAAAGAATGTGAATTCTTGTCTGCTCTTTTATTCTTTAGCTCAGTTTTAGACACTTCCATTGTAAAGGCGTCGCACAGCAACTTGAAGTTTATCTTTATTTTGGGGCAGGGTCTGTTTCCTGAAGCTGTTTACACAAAATGATGCACATTTATTTGCTTAGCAGCAAGTAGCATCTCAAGATGCCAAGCAATGTCATTTTATATCAGTACCAGGTTTGTGCTGTAGCTTCAGTCTGGTATGATCATTGGTTGCTGGTGGCTTACTTGGGTGTCTTGGTGTCTCCCAAACACAACTAATTTCAGCACTTTCCTTGTCACAAATTCAACATTATTCTGCCTTTTGTGAATTTCTTCCTGCTGCTTTTACACAGACTTCCCTTATTCACCAACAAGCAGAATGTGATTTCACATGCATGATTTGATAATATCAAAGACATTCAACATGAAATATATTGAAAAGAAAAAAGCGTTTTAATGTACAGCCCTAGCTTGCAAGGTATGTCTAATGCCAACTAGTGTCCAAAAGTGTCCTATTGCTTACATGATAGATGTTTGTGGTTCTAAATTCTTACTGCTATGATGCACTCTTGTTTGGTTAGCTTCTTGGTATAGCTCAAACCAATAGTTGTTACGCTTTTTCGTTTGTCTACTGCTATACCTTCTTTAATGTACATGTATTTAACTCTGTCTGATCCTTTTTTAATTGGCCTTATTTTTGTCTTGATTTGGAGAGTTTTGTTTGGGTTAAGTTTTAATGTTGCATGTATGACGAATCACTCTTTCTTTCATCAGCTGAGGATATTAAATACAAAGGCCAGACTTCTAGAGTGACCCCCCAGCAGGTGAAAAAATGGTCTCATGGTAAGAATCAATGCGGGTAGTAATGTTGATAACGGACAATAATCATTGACTGACCTTAACTCCCTAAAATCAATCTCATATTCATCAAAATCCATCATTTAAGCCAAACCAATTGGCATTAGTCAAAACCCATCTGAGCATGCCTAGCATTGCTGTATCATACTGATCCATCCATCAAATCCAGGAAAACCAGAAGTAGACTTGGCTAGTAGGAAAACATCAGGCAGTATCTGAACTGAAGGTTGTGGCTGTAGCTCATGGCAAGCTTACAACATAAGCTTTGTCATTGCCACATATGCATAAAATAACAAACCTGTGAAAATTTGAGCTCGATCAGTCGTCGGAGTTGCGAGATAACTATGAAAGAAAAAACACCCTTGTCACACGAAGTTGTGTGCTTTCAGGTGCTTGGTTTCGAGACCTCAAGTTCTGAATCAAATTCGTGGAAAATAACTTCTTTCTCGAAAACTAACCCACTTCAGAGGGAGCCGTTTCTCACAATGTTTTATACTACCAACCTCTCCCCATTACTCGTTACCAGTGAGGTTTTATGCTAATAATTATTTTGAGTAATTACCAATAGTGTCCACTGCCTTTAAAACGGTTTGTTTTAAAATGCCTATGGTCAGAAAGATATTTTAAGAGTAGAACTCAATGATCCATGCAAATTTGCCTCCAAATAGCATGGTATTCCATACGTCCTGAACTAACATGGCACGCCAATTTGTAGTCCACAAAATGGCCGGCCATGCTAGTTAAAACCATGCAAGTTTGAGGAATATTGGTGTAGATCATTGTACTGTACTTTTAAAACGCATTTCTAACCATATGCATTCATATCAAATGGCTTCAAATGTTTTTTATAGACCAACTCACCCAATACAAGGTAGTGTGTCCCTTTAAATTGTTTGTTATAAAATACTTTTGTTTACTGAAATTACTTCAGTGAGTTACTTTACCCACCCCTAAAACGATCGATTATAATATATCAATACTTTATAAAAGATTCACAGTTATTTGATGGAATTTTTGACAGATTTGGTTGTGATACTCAGTTTAATTTCTCTTAACCGCACTGTATTTTTGCAGGGCGTTATGGTAGACCTAGACCTAAGAGTGCTTTTGAGAGCCTGATGCCTAAACCTAAACCAGTAAAGGATGAAGAACTCTCAATAAACCTCATCAAGGCATCTAAGTTCCCTGCTGCTAAGAAGCCACCACCTAATGAGCCGCTGAAAGTAGAGAGAGAAGACTGGCCTGGTCCTCCATTCCCACCTATTATTAAACGATGGTGGAGCAAATCTGTAGGTAAGGGAATATCACCATTGACTCTCCATTAAAACAACATTTTGGTTTCAGAGGTTTAATGTCTATTTATTTGGTTTTACCAATACATTGATGTGTGTTAGCACCAGAGTTCTGTGAAGAAACAAAACCCACAGGCATTACTCGGGTAAAATCATATTAATACACTTAATCCCCAATGTGAATTCAACATCTATTAAGAGGTTAATGTCATGGTTATTTTTTTTTTTAATAATGATAAAAAATACTTACGCTGTGAAAATATTAACCGAAAATGTCCTTCCTTTTAAACATAAATGCAGTCAACAGCCCTTCATTATGATTGAGCCAAGCTGGTTATCATTAATACATAACTCAATATATTCAACCAAACCAAACCAACCCAAGGCCATTTCTTAATAAGCGGTGATGGCTGTGGCTGAATCTTCATAGCAAGATGCATTGAACCAAACCAACCCAAGGCCATTTCTTAATAAGCGGTGATGGCTGTGGCTGAATCTTCATAGCAAGATGCATTGAACCAAACCAACCCAAGGCCATTTCCTAATAAGCGGTGATGGCTGTGGCTGAATCTTCATAGCACGATGCATTGAAGCAAACCAACCCAAGGCCATTTCTTAATAAGCGGTGATGGCTGTGGCTGAATCTTCATAGCAAGATGCATTGAAGCAAACCAACCCAAGGCCATTTCTTAATAAGCGGTGATGGCTGTGGCTGAATCTTCATAGCAAGATGCATTGAACCAAACCAACCCAAGGCCATTTCTTAATAAGCGGTGATGGCTGTGGCTGAATCTTCATAGCAAGATGCATTGAAGCATCATGACATGACAAAATGGTCTGGTCCCTTTGTATGGAAATCCATTAGAACTTTCATTAACGAATGTTTACTCGAGGATTTTGACACAAATGTCCATGCCATGGCATAAAAAAAGGTCTTGTTTTTTGGACCCACATCCATTTGTAACAAAGCAGTGCTAAAATGGCAGCTGAACAAAAGTGAATTCTCACTTTCAGCACTTTACGCTGAAACTTAGTACTGAATGTAAAACAGAGAGAGATTACCACAATTTACAGTTTTTGTTGCTGTGTTTAAACATTCTGCTTCTGACAATAAAATGTTTGAAATGAAACCATTTCTAACAATCTCAGGAGATTTAGACCTTGATGCCCAAGAGAGAGAACAGGAGAATGAGATGAAAGATGAGGTTGATAAGATGCAATCAGCATTGGGTAAAGAGATACTCAAGGAGGAGTTAACTAAGACTAAGGTGGATAATCTAGACCCAAGGAGCGCATCAAGGACACCATCAGCTAAGAAAGAACCTCCAATCTCAACAAGATATGTATCATCAGCAAATGCAGGTAAGGTAGTCTCGCATTGTAAGCAGATTTATGTTACCAATAACGGCTGTAACCAACAACTGTTTCGGTCATTTGCTAGTGATTATGGCCGTGTCCGAAACGGCCACAGCTACAATGTACAGCTAGATCAGCGTGTCTGCCAGTGTTGAAGAGTCTATAGGTAGACGCAAGCAATCTAGCCATAGCTGTACAGCTAGATCAGTGTGTCTGCCAGTGTCGAAGAATCTATAGGCAGACGCGAGGGATCTAGCCATAGCTGTAGAGCTAGATCAGTGTGTCTGCCAGTGTCGAAGAATCTATAGGCAGACGCGAGGGATCTAGCCATAGCTGTACAGCTAGATCAGTGTGTCTGCCAGTGTCGAAGAATCTATAGGCAGACGCGAGGGATCTAGCCATAGCTGTAGCCGAGGTCGCCATTTTGGACAAGGCCTAACCAATGGCCAGTTAAAGGCAGTGGACACTATTGGTAATTGTCAAAGTCTAGCCTTCATAGTTGGTGTATCTCAACATATACATAAAATAACAAACCTGTGAAAATTTGAGCTCAATCGCTCAGCAAGATATGTGTGCGTTTAGATGGTTGATCTCGAGACCTCAAGTTCTAAATTTGAGGTCTCAAAATCAAATTCATGGAAAATTACTTCTTTCTCGGAAACTATGACACTTCAGAGGGTGCCGTTTCTCACAATGTTTTATACAATCAACCTCTCCCTATTACTTGTCACCAAGAAAGGTGTTATGCTAATAATTATTTTGAGTAATTACCAATAGTGTCCACTGCCTTTAAACCGAGAACAGTTATTGGTTACGACCATCTAATCACTTCATGCCATCGATGATGATTGACAACTTCAGCCATTGCAGTAAACTCACCCATTACAAAACATGGCAGCTGTAATATTAACAAAGGTGTTGGTTGGAAACAGTTCATTACATATTCAGCTCTTACATGAGTTATAACAACCAACTTGGTGTGAAGTAGACATTTGAAAGTAACTTATATAGCAGAGCTTTTATAGGCCATCCCATGACAAAGTTATGCATTTGAAATCATTTGGTCATTTATTTGTTTAATTTACTTTGCAGGCAAAAACTGAGCTAAGATAGTTGCAACTGATTTTTCATTGTCGAGAATTTTTCTTTGAAATTGTATGAACAGTGGTTTTCAGCATTGTCCTTTGTTTACAAGACATTCATTGATATACACCTACTCAGAGAACTAGTTACATGATGATGTTTCAGTTTGTTAACTCTTCAAATCTCAACTTCCTCATCATCATTCTTTGGGGGCCGTGGTCCAATTTCAATTTGATTTGCCAAGCAAGTCTTGAGTGGGAGCCAGTCACAACTTCTTCCCCCTTAAATGTCATGGCAAAATTCAGAGACATTTGTTTATTGTCCCCTATTCTGTAAAATTAGCTATTTTCGGATTGAAGTTGTGTTGCTTTACAATATATTTACTATGAATTGCCAAAGTTGAAACTGTTAAGTCTTGACAGGTAGTTGATTGATCTACTGAATGTATATTTTGAACCATCTGTTCTGTATACAGCACCACTTCGCTTACGAGAGCGAAGACGCCACAGGCCTGCGTTATCAGGTGACTGGAGTAATTGGTTGTATCATGAGGCATGCTCATTGACATTGAGTGCATTAGTTACTGCTGCTGCTGCTGCACTAAAGACTGACTGAACCAACTTGGCAATAAATGACACACTTTTAGTCATTCTATCAAGAATGGTGTAAGCCACAGGGAAAACTCCTGGGTACGCGTCTGACAATCAAAACAGTTCAAGAAAGCAATTTGGACGTCCCGATTTTAAAAGTTGAATCTGAGTCTCATTGTTTAGATCCTGGTGATACCTTGCTATTGTACGATACACAGACAGTGTGGCAAACTGTTCCATGAACATGCTATAAATTGATTGACTAGTAATGCTTTAAAGGTGTTGCTTATCAATATTGGTGATCAGCATCTGTTTTCAGAACGCGCTATCCCGCCTGATAATGAACATTTTTGCATTTTCCCCCATTGTGAGTGATTTATACGCTATTGGACAATATTTCCGTTTGGTCCTTTTTTTTCTAAAAACGAACCAGCCAAACTTTTGATGAGCATTTTGTTTTGTAACCAACCCATTCTTAAAGAATGAACTTTGTGTGTCACTTTTGTGGCTTTATACTGCCAAGTGGTACAGAATGTCTATCAGTTTGAGTTAACAGTAGTTTAACATTTGACATACAATGCATGTGAACTGCATATCAAGTAGAGCCGAAGGAAGTGTAATAATATCATGCCCGTGGGTTTTGTTAAACATTCACATCATGATTAGTGAGCGATGATTGTTGTCATATTGTAGTTGCAGACATGTCACTCACTCACACCCATAGTCAGAGATGCTTTTTGGGTTTAGATTTAACCATTTCTCTCATGAAAACACTTTTATGAATATCAGACTTGGTTTGATGCATTGTAATGGGTACGGCTTTGACAGCATTCGTTTTTAGACGATTAGATTAATTCCAGTCATTTAGATTTCAAGAAAAAAACACAATAAAAACAAACTTCATCTATCTGAAGTTACAACATGTAACTATATTGTACTCTAAATGTACATACCATCAGTCACCTGATGGTGTAAACATGATGTTAGCCAAGTATGCTCTTTTTAGAGCTACCACATCTTCCCCAAAGAAATCATGACATGGCGTACTCATGAGTTAAAACTAAATCTGTGAGTTGTGTGCATGTAACTTATCGTGGCCAGCTCACAATAAACTTAGAACCCCATTCATCTCTGTACAGTCGTCATATTTTAGACTCAAACATTCACAATACATCTATCAATGTGAAACACACATGTTTCCTATCACATCATATTCTCCTAAGTGTAAGCCCAGAGCACCAATGTACACAAACAGTGCAGTGCTTATGTGTAGAGCTATCTCCATTACTTGTGCATACTTGCAATCATCAAACTTATTTGCTTCTTATTGAGCACCCCTTTGTAGACCTGCTAGTTTCTAGCACTGCTTACTGTAATACATAAGTAAAGGAAAGGTCACATTACCTTTACAGTTGTCATTATTTACTGGAAACGTACATTCATGTTTACTTTGATGTATCTGCATTAGTAAGCTTAACTGTGGAGGTCTATGGCATAATTTGTTTGCTGAGAATCTATTTTGACCTGACAGTACTCGCTCATTGCCTCTAGCTACATGTATTAACCTTCTCTCTAGTCCTTATTGATAACATTTTAAAACATCCTGGCTGCCTGTATTTATACTACTATTTATCATCATTATTCCTATTGTTTTATTGGCATGCAAGTGCAGAGAAATGGACCAGTAAAATATTCAGTACAAGGTGTACAAGAGATATTCAAGTAATAAACAAATCATAATCTTGAATGAAATACTTGTAATAAATCAAAGAAAGCAAAAAGAACTAAAGCAAGAAACACTTTTCAAGACTCAGTGCCAACTAGATTTCAACCTTCAGGAATACATTTTGATTAGTATTAGGCCTAGAATTAAGTACAGTACTTAAGCTGGTTTCACTTAACTCTTTTATTTGAACTGCTAAGGCATTTTCTGCATTTGCTTAGCAATTCATTATATGTAAATTTAACTGAATTTGTACTAAATTTTATATAACTGCTATGCAGAAAAATGCATAGCAAGTGTATCTTTTAAACAAAAGGTACCTGATGAGCACCCTTCACGAACTACACTTTTTGGGGGCCGGTTTGCCATTTGATTCTCAATGTGAACACCAGTGTAAGGGATAATGATGTAACAACTCTTGGATGATATATAAGCTAATGATAGATATAGGTTCCACTATTTTTAACTGTGGTCACATTTTGCCTTGTTTTCTACCAAGTTTGCATCTTGTTGACATTATGCATTTGATAATGAATGAAACAGTGTAGATGAATTTAAGCTCTTGCAATGATGTATCATCATTAAGGAAACTTACAACAAGTTTGTGTGCTTCAGAGAGTTGTGCTGTTTGTTGGATGCATTACGCAATCCTAAATAATACTGGTTGATTTTAATAATGATTGATTTGTGAATAACGAATGCCATGCTTGACTGACTTTGGTTATAAATGCATGAGTTGATTACAGCCCCTTGATCCCACATTGTGTTTCTCATCTTAAGTTGTTTTTATTTGTTCAAGTTTTGGTCGTCTTCTCAACATGAATGGGAAGACAGGTGCATGATTTAGTTATTCTGTTTCTACCAAACCAGTTTCCATTTCAAATATCTTTGGTTTAGGGCTTTGGTTTACTTTGGGGTGTCTTGGCTGAGCGGTCTAGGGCGGAGGATTAAGTTATGTAGTTTAAAGAATGTAGGTTCCAATTCTGGCCTGGTCAGTCGCGATACTTGTGTCCTTGAGCAAGGCACTTTATCATAATTGCTTCTCTCAATCCTGGAGTACAAATTGGACGTACCAGCGTGAGTTGGAGAGTCACCTGCAATGACTGGCACTCTGTCCAGGGGGAATAGAAATATTCTCAATCATTTTAACCGGTTATAAACATGAACCTTATAAGCCATATTGGCTCGAGACAGACTTTACTTTACCTCATGAAATGACATGGCATGAAGATGAGGTTATGCTAGTGATATGAATGCTGCCAGGTCCTTGTGGTTGAGATAAGAGAAGCAGGATACATGTATATCATCATAGTCAGTGTCGTTAACTATGTGCTCATTAGCACAGGCCATTCTGCATCACCATGATGTACATATCATATTTATGTATCATTACATAATGAACATGATTCTTGTTTCGTGCAGCACAGAGTAGAAAACATCCAATAAAAACTGTTTTGATATATCATCCATTAAATACTGTACTTTCACCACACATTTTATTCCTTTTTGATGTTGTTATGGAAAGTGTGTGATGTAATTCTTGCATTGCAGGTAGTATAAGTGTTTTACTTTTACTTCTCCCAGACATATGATCATAACTCACTTGCATAAAATGATGTACATGCTCTAAAATGCAGGAGGTCTAAATGTTATTTCCCATTGGAGGTGTGGACAATAATATCTGACAGGAATTAAATAAGTACTGGGTTTACAATCTTTTATACTCATATATTGGTATGGGTCAAAGTACAGGACGTTATTCTCAATATTTGTTATGTCCTTGTTTTCACTGAACACAAATACTTAGTGTGTGTGCCCTGTGGACCACTGGCTATTGGAGTCCATATGATCCATGTATGTCTATCAATGAAACCCTAACATGATGTGTAAAATATCAGGATGTTTGAGTTCATCGGGCAAATCAAATAATCTATGGGGTTTGCAAATTACTTCAAAGTTGCAGTTAAATTTACCCAATCCAACTCCTTTACGGTCCAATAAGAAAAGTTGGAAATGATGATAACTAAATGATTTGATAAACCACTGCTCCCAATAATATGTAACTTGTTGATAACAAATTAATGGATTTGTCTAACCTGGATATATATTGTGCATTAGTAGACCGTCTCATGCTGCAGCTATCTTTGTCAAGTGCCCTGCTTGTAGAACAGTAATTGAATACTAAAATTCATTCTACATGACGGGAACAGACTTTGTTTTACTTTGGTCTGGTCACTAAGGCTCTTTTTAAAACCACATTTGGTCTCCAGCTTCGGGGCACATCCGCCTGTTAAAAGTTCAGTGGCGAAACACTTTCAAAATAACTGACAGAGCCTAAGCTGGGGCATAAGTCCGAGCCTAAACCCAAGCCAATGTTAAAAGGCCATAAATTTAAATGGAAGAAAGACAAAATAGCTGCTCCATGATGGTGGTCTATTGCATGGATTGGATATTTTTGTATATTTTAAAAATAAGTACATGCAACTATTGCTCCCCCATGACTATACATATGGCTTCTCCAATGAATGGACTGAAATTTGAAAAACCTTTTGAATGAAGGTGACTAGAGTACCGTTGTAACATTTATTATGTATTATTGCTTCACAGAGAGAAGTTCCACTTTGCCAGCCAATATGCGCAACTTGAGCTTAGTGAGTATAAAAACGCATGTTCAAGTTTTCTTGTTAATTGTTGATATGTAGATATTTGCTTTTGCAATCTCAACATCATTTTGATTAATCCAGCAGATTTTGTCCTAAATCTTCAAGAACAGTTAAATGTAGTTTTAGCAGTTCAGCATTGTTTACATTTTGTTATGAAATTGTTTAAGTGATTCAAGTTTGAGTTAGACAATGCATTTATCACCCATCCTGAAGAATGAATTGCTTATTATCCATGCACCATACTAAAACTGATCTGATCTGTTTGTAATGTAGAGTGAAGCATACAAGTCTAGTTCCCTGCCTCTGAGTTCAAGAAGTGGTCCTCCAAGCTGGTTCAATGATGGTAAGTTCCTTTAACTGCAAGAAAACAACATTATTCTACTGGTGTGTTAAACATTTGCACGTAAATGAAAATACTATTCATGTTTGACCCAAACAGTGATCAATAATAAAGCACTAGCCAACCTTAGGTGCCAGTGGATAGGTACAGAGGGGACATAAAGTAGTTGTTTGTTCCCTTTGTGATATCTGGAGTGTTCTATTTCCCTCAGCTTTATTAATAATAACAAATTAAAAAAACAAGCACTGGGGATCACCCAGAAGGCCATAAAGACTAGTTAACTTAAAGATGACAGTGTATAATAGAACTTGTCTTTAAGCAAGCTGGACTTTTCGATTCTGATTAACTTATATTAAACAGCCCACATCAAACCCTGTTCTATAACATGTTTTTTAAAGCTGCATTTCAAGTTTCCTAGAAGATACACACTCACTCACTCCTGGAATATAGGAAAACATAGCGTGTCTGCTTCCCAAGCAAAAGAGCTCCACTGGCACTTGATGTGATATCCAATAATAGTGTATCCTGTTTTATTGCTGTTAGGTTTATCTGATGGATATCGTAGTCCAGGCGGTTGCATGAGTCCTCCTGGTTATCTTAGCCCTGTTAGTATCGGATACCAGATAACAATAGTGTAATATTCTGTTTTATTGCTGCCAGGTTTATCTGATGGATATCGTAGCCCAGGAGGTTGCATGAGTCCTCCAGGTTATCTTAGCCCTGTTAGTATCGGATACCAGATAACAATAGTGTGATATTCTGTTTTATTGCTGCCAGGTTTATCTGATGGATATCGTAGCCCAGGAGGTTGCATGAGTCCTCCTGGTTATCTTAGCCCTGTTAGTATCGGATACCAGATAACAATAGTGTGATATTCTGTTTTATTGCTGCCAGGTTTATCTGATGGATATCGTAGCCCAGGAGGTTGTATGAGTCCTCCAGGTTATCTTAGCCCTGTTAGTATCGGATACCAGATAACAATAGTGTAATATTCTGTTTTATTGCTGCCAGGTTTATCTGATGGATATCGTAGTCCAGGCGGTTGCATGAGTCCTCCTGGTTATCTTAGCCCTGTTAGTATCGGATACCAGATAACAATAGTGTAATATTCTGTTTTATTGCTGCCAGGTTTATCTGATGGATATCGTAGCCCAGGAGGTTGCATGAGTCCTCCAGGTTATCTTAGCCCTGTTAGTATCGGATACCAGATAACAATAGTGTGATATTCTGTTTTATTGCTGCCAGGTTTATCTGATGGATATCGTAGTCCAGGAGGTTGCATGAGTCCTCCTGGTTATCTTAGCCCTGTTAGTATCGGATACCAGATAACAATAGTGTAATATTCTGTTTTATTGCTGTTAGGTTTATCTGATGGATATCGTAGCCCAGGAGGTTGTATGAGTCCTCCAGGTTATCTTAGCCCTGTTAGTATCGGATACCAGATAACAATAGTGTGATATTCTGTTTTATTGCTGCCAGGTTTATCTGATGGATATCGTAGCCCAGGAGGTTGCATGAGTCCTCCTGGTTATCTTAGCCCTGTTAGTATCGGATACCAGATAACAATAGTGTAATATTCTGTTTTATTGCTGTTAGGTTTATCTGATGGATATCGTAGCCCAGGAGGTTGTATGAGTCCTCCAGGTTATCTTAGCCCTGTTAGTATCGGATACCAGATAACAATAGTGTGATATTCTGTTTTATTGCTGCCAGGTTTATCTGATGGATATCGTAGCCCAGGAGGTTGCATGAGTCCTCCTGGTTATCTTAGCCCTGTTAGTATCGGATACCAGATAACAATAGTGTAATATTCTGTTTTATTGCTGTTAGGTTTATCTGATGGATATCGTAGCCCAGGAGGTTGTATGAGTCCTCCAGGTTATCTTAGCCCTGTTAGTATCGGATACCAGATAACAATAGTGTAATATTCTGTTTTATTGCTGCCAGGTTTATCTGATGGATATCGTAGCCCAGGAGGTTGCATGAGTCCTCCTGGTTATCTTAGCCCTGTTAGTATCGGATACCAGATAACAATAGTGTAATATTCTGTTTTATTGCTGTTAGGTTTATCTGATGGATATCGTAGCCCAGGAGGTTGTATGAGTCCTCCAGGTTATCTTAGCCCTGTTAGTATCGGATACCAGATAACAATAGTGTAATATTCTGTTTTATTGCTGCCAGGTTTATCTGATGGATATCGTAGCCCAGGAGGTTGTATGAGTCCTCCAGGTTATCTTAGCCCTGTTAGTATCGGATACCAGATAACAATAGTGTGATATTCTGTTTTATTGCTGCCAGGTTTATCTGATGGATATCGTAGCCCAGGAGGTTGCATGAGTCCTCCAGGTTATCTTAGCCCTGTTAGTATCGGATACCAGACCCCCTTAGGATTCCAGAGTCCTAATGGCTACGCCAGCGATGTAGACTTCGGCAGGATGGGCTCATCAGAGGATGAATTACGCATGCTGAGAATCACTAGAGGGCGCTCTTTGCCAAGCGTCGTTCAGCAAAAGGTAAAAGGACCAGGACAGATGAGAAAAACTAAAGGGGTTCAAGTAAGTTACAATCTATTAGCAAGCAGCACCGGGATGATGCATCATGGGAAAGTGTTACTTTGCAAGCAGATACTGCATTTAAGATGGTTTTGAAACTTGAGTTTCAAGCTTTTGATGAACTGCAAAAACATCAAATTACTAATTCAGCAACTTATTGGGAACAAAATTCTTACAGAGGTAATATTGTATTGAGGTAAACATGTTCATTTCTCAACTCTAACCTGTAGTAAAGAACAGTTGTCAGTCACTCTCCTGAACTAGCAAGTTTCTTTATTTAGGTAACCAGTGCCTCTATATAGGACTGTCCTTTATAGGTCGTTTCATAATAAGGCTTACACTTTCATCTCAGTGGACGTGTCCTTCGTTCATGAGTGGACAGTGTAATGCTTTGTTTCTTTTGACTTTTGAATTCGTTTGACAGTGGACCGTTTGATTAGCTAGGGTCACAAATAATGGATGCCATTGAGTTTTTTTAGCTGTTAACCTTATTCTGAACAGCAAAACTTTACAGAGCTTCAGAACTTTAAAACAGCAGTCTCTATAGTTGAGCTTTAGGCTGATATTGGATAAATGAGTGCTAGTGGGACTTTGTTGTGAGTTTTCTGGACTTTGGGCAAATTATTTTTTTAAAGTAGCCATATTTTAGGAGTTAATGGTGTTTTTCAAGCTCTGTGACATTCAATCCAATGAAACTAAGCTGAGGCTCGGAGGCATTTAGTCTGGTCCCTTTATATGAAATGAGAATAGGAGCTGTATTGTCACATATTGTAAACAGGGAGCCAGATAACTTAGTAGTACCACACCATGATTAAGGTCTATGACAGCTGCAGTACAGCTAGGTGTGAATTGTGGTTTTCTAAAAATGTCAAATTCATTATGGAGATCAAAATCAAACTAATGTATCTTAAAGTGTTTACGTCTTTATGTCCTAGTGTGTTTGTCCATGGTTTGTCTAACTTTCTGTTTTTCTACTGGTACTGAGTGCCATCCCAGATGTCATTTACATGTACATACTGTGAAACTGTTCAGTTATTTAATTGTTGTTGTACAATGTTGTAAATTGAACTGAACTGAACTAGGTCAACAGTTGTCAACAGTTGAACACTTTGGACAATAATTCTTATGTAGATACAATTGGACTGATGTTTGTTGTCATGGTAACAAGTCATTATTAACCCAATCACATTTTCATCACACTTTCTTGAAACATTTCTACAATTGTTTGCCAATGGGATCTACCTTTGCATGAAGGGAATGGTTGAATCACTTTGAACATTCTATCCTGAATCTCTCATACTAACATTCATCTTTCATTTTCCTACTAACGATATTTCCTTCTTGACTACCATGCGTTGCTTTATATCAGAGGAATCACTCTAAGGAACAGATATCCCCAGCTTCTAAAGAGAAGGGCAAATCAATGTCCAACATTCCGGTGGTGAGTCATGAAGATAAATGTGTCACCAAAACCAGCCCCTCTCCCCACCCACAAATTGTTGTTTCTATGGCAGTAATTTGGCTCACCTTTTGGGGGGAATTTGGTAGCAGCTTAAGTGTGATGCAACCACAAATAATTTCTTTATTCAAAAAGTCGCCATAATGACCAATTGAAAGTCTTTGGGGTAGGGTTAAATGTTTGTATCAGGGAATGGTATTAAAATGGTTTCATTCAGCAAATGCTATGCAAAGACAACTTTTTTCCCCCTTTTCCCTAGCCTTTGCTTCATTAGCCAAACATGGTAAAGGGCACTTGTTTACACAAAGTTGGCATATTTAAACAAAAAAGCCTTGCTATTTGCTTGCTATGCTAACAGAATGCTTTGAACACTATTAAATCATATTTAAAAGCTGAGAGGTCAAGTCATTTTTCCACACATTTTCAATCTTTGGTAAATAATTTTTTTGAATTATTTTAAGGGAGGAACAAAGATTAAGGGAATCAATTAAGGGAATCAATGTGTGGTGAAGAGGTTTTCAACTAGTGGTTTAATCCCAACGAGGCCTGGTTCTTGATAATTTTACCGAGACGAAGTCAAGGTAAATTATAAAGAACCAGGCCTCGGCGGGTTTAAACCACTAGTTGAAAACCGATTCAACACACTTTGATTCCCATTCATAAATACCTTTTCGGTAAAAAACATCATCACTTTTTGGTAAAGAAGTTATAATTGCTAAATGATTTCTTTCAACACACAACACCCCTCCAGCTATGAAATGGTAAAGCCCTCCGCCGCCCTCGCGTAAACAATTCCTTATAAGGGAATGCTGTGCGCGTCGCGCGTATCACGTGATGTGGCACAGCCGTTTCAGCCGTTGCTCTCGACCAAGGTGTCTTATTAGAACAGGTGCAAGGTAGTGTGTCACGCCCATGAATTAACACTTTTTACCGGTATGAACAAAGGTTTATACACACCCACGTGACGCGCTCTCCACCAATAGGAATAGCGAAACTGTCCGGGGTATTTATGAATGAAGGTTCAATCATTATGTGGGGATGGTGTGTTTACTTCACCAGTGTAAACAAATATTGGTGATGTTTGTTAGCACAGTTCAAACCCTACAACATATTGATTAAGCCGTCACATTAAGACAACACTATGGACTGGTATCTGTGCATGTGATTCTAACTTGACATCTTTACATTCTTTCTACTTCCTCTTCCTTGAATGATCTCAGAAACAACAACGAGAGGTTAGAATAGACCTTAGGACCAACCATTGAGGGGATAGAGTGGGAGTAAAACAGGGATAGAAATATTCATTGTTTGGAGTCATTTCCATCTGAAAATATACAAATGTGAGAGAACATTATTCTTCAAGAATCACTGTATTTCAGTGATAATTGAGCAAACTCAAAATAGTGAGCAAAGTCTCTGATGAAGAAATAAGATAATAAGATATTTTTTACCAAATTCTAAAGATTTGGTACTTATAAAATTGATGCAAGTTTCACAAGTTGACTTATGATTGTTTGAAATTCTTTTGAAACGATGCTACTGTTTAACCCTTGAAATGTCAAGACTTGTACATCTCTCAAATGGATGAGTGTTAGGGCCTATTAGCATGTAGTGTGACTGTGAATGAGAAAGTGCATGTAATATTGAAAGTGCATTCTTTGTATACTCATCATTGTTGACATGACCTTGTCTATACTGGTAGCGTTTTGTTCATCATTGCTTCTGTCACCTAGCTGTATTTGTATCAATGTGAATCTAACGATGAAAGTGTTGATGTATGAGTGTGGATTCACCTTTCCCTCACTGTGTCATGAATTGTCAATAACTGTCATGCCTTTATGAATATGTACAACTCATCATTTTATAACTCGTCATTTGTATTATTATGTAAATACAGTATAAAAACTTTCGGTTCAACACAACATAACATAACACAACATTGTTTATTTAACCTAGTTTTCAAACGGCTGCATTGTGCATTGAATAAGAACTCAACACAATTCAAATAACCCCAACAAAAATCATTGGATTGATAGTAAAATCTACACACATGGGTGCAACCTTTGAATGGCATCCTTAACATTCAATGTTCAACAGAATGGTTAATAACGCAAAGGGTTAAAAAAAACACTTACGCTTAGTAAACATTTTTAAAATGTCTTTATTTGAAATACTGCATTTGAAATAGATCATTCCTGATAAGCGCCATCTTTTTTGGGTCATGGCTTTGAGCTGTGTCAAATGTTCCTATTTGTCTGCGCACCCAAGTGGTTCATTGATCAATCCTGCAAGGTATTTGATAAAACTCCTGCATGCTGCCTGGACTATTTACAGAAAACATAGTTGTGCACTAAAAAATGATTACCAGTAAAGATGGCGCACTTAACACTGTGTGATGTCAAGTGGGAACAATCTATTACATCCTTAACTTTCATTTGGGTATCGATACATCAGTTATTAAGAAGCCAGTTAGATTTTGCATGTTTACATGGTCAGCATTCCATGCTTGCTGCATGCCCTATATCATCATGAATGTTTTCTTGTTTTGCCAATGACTGATTCTAAGGTGGTCCATGCATGGTGCATACAATGTTCTCTTCTACCATTATACAATTGTTGCACGCTGTGACGGGGTCCATGGCGTTTTGTACACTCGAGGGGGCAAATGGCACCCGAGGCAAAGCCGAGGGTGCCATGTGCCACTGAGGGTATACTAAACCCATGGACCCCAGTCACAGCTTGCAACAATTGTTTTGTTATACCTTGGTAACATTGTTATTCCTCTTCTCAAAGTTCTGTTGTCATCTTCAAACATTATTATGATGGAGTAATGCTTAGTTTAATCATAGTTTAATAAGCAGACGACCAGTTCAAATAGGAAACAATTCTTCACCTGTTCCCTCGAACCCGCGTGTGTTTCGTACACAGCGCTGGAAATCGACCAACGGTAGGAATGATCATGTTACCCGCCGAGCTGTGCATTACGCGTAGCGCGCATCCTTAGCCATGGTACATGCGTATTTGTTGCATGGCACGTGATTGGTTCTCGACCAATCAAACTTCACAATTTGTTACCGAGGTATAACAATTGCAGCCTTTCTCACACTACTCTATTTAGCCTATTCTATAACAGTCGGCCCTTTCACACTTGGATTGCTTTGCCCCTGATCTACCCTGGCAAATGGGCATACCCTGGGGAACAGCCACCCCTGCTCTGAAGTAGGGGTAAGCGGTAAAGCCTGGGGTATTCTTGAAATGTGCAACCAGAACCCCGTTGAATAGGGACCTAGGCGGGTGACAGTGTGAAAGTGTGCCAGGGTATCCGTTGGGTAAAACAAATGTCCCGGGACATCCCCAGGGCTGTATTTCACCGGAAAGTGATACAGTGTGAAAAGGGCTGTTGTACTTAACAGCAGTTTGGGAAACTTCTCTCAGTAAAATACATAATATATTGACCAAGTTCACTGGGTCACTGGGTCAGAATCATCTTGGTTATATCATTTTAGGAGTCAGTTCTCTCAGCTGTGTTGTACAGTGAAGTGCAATTTACACGCCTTGCAATGGTGAGCGTGGCACTGTCACTGGGTATGACAGGTCTGTAGTAAGGGGTCACTATACTCTTTGCTCATAATGACACATCTGTGTAGATACTTTTGCAGGCACTCGGTGGCAACTTGGTTCTGCAACGCTCACACAAATTATTGTGTGCTATTTCAAACTTTTATTTTCAGCATCTGAATCTTTATACTCACAACGATATGTCATTCCATGTGTTGAAAAAGAGAGGAAAAAAGAGTTCAGACTATTTATAGTACAAGATAGTAGCGTATTCAAAACATATCAGTGGTGATTTTGTAAATAAAAATGTTTTTGCATGCTCAGTGTTTTTTCATTTGAAAGTTTTTGCTAAAGCTATTGTTTCATAAACTACACTTGACATCCTGAACAAGTAAAAAATTGAGTGTAGTTTTGTACAGAATCGTTCATACAGTGGTGGAAATGCTAGAATTGATTGTCAATTTTGATTGACCCGTAGTTGATAAAGGTACCTATTGTAGAAGGTACCGGACCTACCAGGATTTTTCTTACCCCATCTTTAATTATTTACGAATGTTGCAGATTTATCCCTTGGGAACTCTACTCACAACAAACTACAGATTGCCAAAAGATGTTGACAGAAACAACCTAGAGGTAAGATATTCTTGAAACTTGACTTTGGATTTTAAATCTTTGTCTACCTTGTCCCCCATGACTAATGCCCCCATCAAATCACCCAACATAGGAACTTCTAAAATGTGTATGGTGATTGCAATGTGTATTTAAATATTTGATGGCACTAAATACACAGCTCTGTGTTGCAGTCACTGTGTGGACATTCCTTTGTTCTGTACTCTTAAAGGCACTGGACAAGTTTAGGAATGGTCAAAGACCAGTATTCTCAACATATTCCCAACATATGCAAACCGGTGAAAACTTGGGCTCAAATGGTCATTAAGTTTCGAGAGAATAATGAAAGAAAAGACACCCTTGTTGCACAAATTTATGTGCTTTCAGATACATAACAAAAGTCCTCAGCTAAAGTTATTTATTACTTAAGTGAGAATTTACCTCTTTCTCAAAGGCTACATTACTTCAGAGGGAGTCGTTTCCCACAATGTTTTATATTATCAACAGCTCTCCATTGCTCATTACCAAGTAAGTTTTTATGCTAAAAATTGTTTTGAGTAATTACCAATACTGTCTACTGCCAATAGTGGTTCATCAAGTCCCTACACACGACTTATTTTGATCTCAGACACACACTTCTTTATACAGCCCCCATCACAGAGCCACCCCAGTCCCCAAACCCCAGAGAATTATATTTACAATGTTTAATTGTTATTTTCTTGTCTTTGAAGCTTCATCTGTCACCCGAAGACTTCTTCCGAGCATTTCAGATGCCTTATGAAGATTACTTTATGCTACCAAGATGGCGACAAGTAGAGCTGAAAAAGATTAGCTTACTTTTTTGACACCTGACAATTGTGTATTATACCCTGGTGAGTTACACATAAAGGAAATAACCAAATAAACTTCCTTAGGGATGCATATTTGTGAATAATGTGGGTATACTTGTGTGTGCCAACATCATGATGTTGGTTTGGAAACATTGATTACTATGCCTGTATAGTGTAATATTTCTACTTTGCTAACTTTCCTAATAATTAACCTTCTTCCAACTAAATATGATTATTTAAAAATATATACTAAAAGAAATACAAAGATTATGTGAATATCTTTGGCTATACTTTGTTCTACAGATGGATTGCATATGATGTCATTGACCACCATCTTTGATGTAAAACAATGGAAAAAGTGCATGCATGTAGGCCTACGTGCTGCGCACGACTCTCTATACTGTGTCACAGCTAACCAAGATCAGTTAATTACGGCCATGTGAATATTAACTAAACAGTAATGATATTTGAAATGTTTAAATCTCTATTCCTCTTTCTTCTTTCTCCTTGATGTAGCTATGCTGCCACAAGTTTGCCTTTAGTCTACAATATGCAACTTGCTTGAATAACTCGTTTGGGTGGCTCTTTTTCCTGTGCAGCCTGTTTCATACATAGTTGCTTCCTTGATGAGCGTGTTTTAGTCTGGTATACATTTATCACCATCAGTGCCAGTGTGTTTGATTGCACCATGCAGGTTGGTTACCATGCAGGTTTGTTACCAGCATCCAAGACTTGTAATGTATAGAGGAAGGCATATGCAGACATGTTATCAACATGAGTGTGTTGGGCATTGTTAGGTCAGTGCAAATTGGATGTTACTCCAATAATTGGTTCTGTCATGGAGCAAGCAAGGTCTCATTTTATTGGTTTTGTTAATAATTAGAAGAATTTGATCAGTTAAACACACGTTCTGTGATTGCATTAAGGTAGGTTACAATGAGGTACAACACTTTGATAGATTTTGTCTTAAACTTTGCTGCGGTTTTATCATTCTTCAAAACAAGGCTGTATTGCATTGTCAACCTTCTTGCACTGCCATAACAATGTGCTCACCTATTGCCCCAGACGGAAGGGAAAATAATATTTTTCTTTGGATCATTTAAGTATTGCTGTACATTTGATTTATGGTTTATTGTAAAGAGAGTAATGCTTCGCATGAGGACAGCCTTCAAAAAGTTACAATGTATCTCAAGCTTGTTTGATTTCTTGCTGTCCAACATTTTAAAAGAGGTGTTCCATAGATGGAAGTCTATATTAAGATTCTATAATATGGAAACAAAAGACCTTCCATGAATGAATTATTTAATTTAATGATTTAATATAATTTCTGTATTAAGATTCATTTTGCTTTCCTCATATGAATCTATTTTGTAGGCGACTTTACTGTCTGGGTCTAATCTGGCAATAATTATGGAAAAGGAGTAAGTTGTGGTTTGGGTAACATTAGTATGAGTGCATTGTCAGCCTATCTCACTGGTTGCATGTGTTTCTCCATTTGGTCACATTACTCTGTTGTGCAGAAATTCAGCACAAACCACAAGAGTAGAGAATGGTTACTGTTTGTGAATGCCAGGGTAGGCACACAGTTATTATAAATCCTCTTCCATGCTTTACAGGGTAATGAACAGCAATGATCAGGACCCAGTTGTATCAAATGTGCTAAGCATGCAAATTGTCTAAGCACATAATATCTTGGTAAGCAAGAAAAGGTTACCAGCCAAACACAACATTGATAGTGATTGTCATTTATCTGACAGATAAGACACACCTACAAATGTCAGATAAGTTTGCCCAATTGTAGGTAGGGTCAGAAAGATATTTGTGTCGATTCTGTCCAAAATTATTTTGTCTGAAATTCCCTTCTTGATTAGAAAAGTACATGTATGTCAACAAATTTGAATCTCCAAAACATGAGTTTTGGAAGTAAACATTTCCATGGTATTCATTTGTGAAAGCTGTGGCCAGTATGCGGTTGGTGCCTGCTGTCATATCACTTAACATGGATGGATTTGAGAGTCTTGATGACACTGAAATACTGTGATGTGTTTTGCTTCTTTCTCACCAAGTAGACACTGTATTCAGCGGACATTTTTCACAGATGACTTTGATTTATCTTTCTTGACAATTTGGCCAATTAACTTATGTTAGTTGAACCATAAAGAAATGAAGAGAATGAGCTCGAACGAAGGGACTTCAAAGTCGAACCCGTGGTACCGCGGTCGTTTAACGACACCTCGTAATCACCGACATACCTTATACAGACAATTGGCGACCTGGCGTATGTGAGTTTGCGCGTGCGCACTTGGTTCTTCAAACAACCATGGTGTCGTATGTCGTATGGATATAATACAGAAAAAACAACTTTTTTGAGACCTGATAAAAATTGTGTACACTTGTGCCCACCAAATCGAAAAACACAATTGAATACCAACCACCCTCGTGTGCTAATACCCAAATTTTGAACCACCGCTAGTGACCGGAAAGTCACAAAAAATGTAAAAATATGCCATGATGTTTCAGTGAAACACCACAAACGGTAAATGAAAACGTGTATGTTCACAATTCTTGTCTCCAATGATTCAACTTTACACGAATGCAACGGTGCAGAGCGGCGGTACCGCACGTTCTGTACAAAGAGATCTAATCCTGCTCGTTAATCGGCCGTCCAGCTGGAGGTCTCCTGTCTTTTTCCACTGGTCAGACAGGGGCATTGTCAGGGTATTCTTTTGTTACTCTGCGGTTTTACGGGTCGTTCGAGCTCCTTCTCTTCCTCCCTCCATGGTTGAACATGAGTCAAACAGAGTTATATGTTTTTTTCGCTGGTAACCTGCTTTTGCTCATACAGATTTCTCTGTAGCATGTTGGTGTGATTAGAAACTGTATAAAATTGGGTCTGCGACCATTGATGCAAATGCAATATTTGAACATATCTTGGGAAGAAGTTTTGAATGTATTTGTAAATGATAAGAATTGTGAGTGTAGGACGCTTTGTAAATTGTTAAGCTGTTAAATCTTCTCACTTAATCAAATATAATTTGATTTAGTTATATCTATAGAGTTTAATGTGTGATGTAAATTATTGTATTATACAAATATGCTGTCTGGAATATATCTGGAATCATAAAGCAGAAAAGAAAAACAAGTTTTTAAATTAAGTTTAAACTTTTCACAAGACAAATGAATCCTGGAAACTAATTGTTGGAAAGGAAACCTTTGATGAATGGACTGTAAGTGAAACTATTATGAGATGATGTAGAATTCTGCATTATCGATCTTGGAGTTGATTGGTCAGTTTGACGTTCATTGCAAATTTATGTCGCAGAAAGGTCAACAAAGGTCATATCATAGGTTAGTGTACATGTACACTTTTGTACTTTGGCTTGATCTTGGTTACTGGTGCTTGCATGACAGAAATATTGTTTATTTGTTATTTCCAGTATTGTATGAATTAGGAACTGGGTTCAAGTTGTTGTCGTCATGAACTTATTCTTTTTAATACCATTAAGTTTGTACGTGTTCAGTGTATAGACTAATCAATTCACCACTAATTATATTCTGTCATTGTTGGTAACATGCTAGTATCAGCATTCATGTCATTTTGCACTAGAGAGTTTGTTTCCAATACTGGAGCAAGCATTTGTACATGATGAGTGTGTTGATGTTGGCACCATGATGACAGACAATGGTGGGCTGATTAGTATGTAGACAGAACGGTTATAAAACTCTTCCTTGTAGTTTTAAACCACATTAGTCATCCTTAACATTTATATGCAGCTTTTTTGTTCAGTTGGTGTTTGTTTTAATCATCAATCCTAATTTTGTTCTTAATTGATAAGGAATTGTTATGTTATATATTTATTCTATCAGCATGTTCAGTGTGCCGGAAAAAAAGATTCAATGAAATGTATTCTGACTGTTATCAACAATTAATTTTATCATTTTATAATTGTTTTAGCTATTTTGATATATTATATTATTTACTCCAATCAAAATGGGGAAAAAACCCACAATCATGATTCAAATTTTACAACAAATTATATATTTTAAAACGTTTATTGAAGAATGAAATGAAAGAGTAAATTGTGATAATACTGTGCCAGTATGTCTCCCGTATTCAAGTAATGAATTCTGATGCAAGTCATTATATCCCGAGTTATTTAAATGGTAAGCTGCACCACTAGACTAGCATACTAGACTACCATACAAGTCAATCCCCATTACCTACGACAAGATGGACTACACTTTTGGTAGAGACCTGAAATACATTTTGGATTCATCTGTTATCATAAAAAATATTACTGTAAAATGAACAACCTGATAAATTGTTCTGCCTGACTTAGTATTTTGGAGAAAACATGCATTTGTGACTTGCATTTCATTAACAAAACAATACATGAAAGCAGGATATTGCATGGAGAGATATGTTGTCGAAATTCAACACACAAAGTTCAACATCTTAATTTAAAAAGGAGTTATTTGAAGAGCCAGTTATTTATGGTACAATCATGTATACTGTTTTCTCCCAAATGTATTTTAAGATCTGGCTGATGATCGCATGTACCAAATGTTTCAGAGTTTTTTTTTAATGATGCATTTACTTTATATATAGCATTGGATTCATGCTTCATAAACATCTCATTTTAAATTCATAAATCGTATTTTATTATGCAAATACTGAATTCCTTTTAGCTCATGTAAAACTTTGTTTTTACGAAGAACCAGTTTAATTTACTTGCATTTCGTTTACGTTTTAACAACATAACTGGAAATTTTTATTTGATCTTCCTTGTGACTTTCGAAGGTCATCTGATTAGAGTTTGTGCATGATAATTTTTATTTATTAGGAACTCATTTGTGTCCACTTGTTACAATAACATAACTTTCCACTCATGTGAAGGTAATTTTCTTGGTTAATATTTATTTTATAGAATCCCCTTACTTGATCAAGACATAAAATGATGACATTTAGAAGATTATGTAGACCCCTAATAAGGGAGATGAACAGTTTAACTCGTAGAGGGAAGTTAAATAACTTATTATGGTTTGATTAATTACATTTTTGCAAGAAAATACTCGCTAATTAGGCGATTTCATTCAATTGAACTCAAATCACTGAAACTAAAACCGAGGCTTGATGGGGAAATAATCTAGTCTCTGTTCACTCTCAAAGTTGAACCAAACCATGATGTTGAAATGGTTGAAGTTGAACCAAACCATGATGTAGAAATGGTTGAAGTTGAACCAAACCATGATGTAGAAATGGTTGAGCCATGAAGGGAAGGCATATGTAGGGTGTAATTAACACAGAAAGAATGTGACGTACAAAGGCGCAAACCTCTCCATACCATTTTCTTGAGACACAACAAAACGCCATGAGTTTTTAGGACCTTAGTTTTGATGTTTTGTAATGTTTAAATCTTGGTGGAGGTGCTGTATGTTTGAACTGACTATCCATACATTGTAGTATTCACCGTTGTTTTACAAAATAAACAACTTCTTCGACATAGGCTTTTACACAAATGTTTTTGGTTTTATTCAGTGATGTGTAATTTATAATTGATAGAATTTTGTTCATATCTTATTATTAACTATGGATTTTCGGTTGAATTTCTTAATGAGTAAGAAAACATTGAAGAACTATTATGATAATATTGCATGCGCTATTTGTCATGTTTTCTCAATAAAACACATTTGCTTTTGACATCGAAATTTTGAAATATTGTGTAAAAGACTGTTATTTTCGTTTGGTCTCCGAATCGCAAATAATAATTAGTTAAGAGCCCAGTCTATAATTCCTGTGAATACAATAAGAATTATGACGTCACAGCACTTGAGCTGTGAAACATTCGCTGCGAAAACAGCCGTGTGACGCCAACATACTTCACATTTGTAGTAAATGAACCGGGCTGAAGATTTTGGTCTATGTTTAAAGCCTTCTTTGAATGTGGCTTAATCTGCTCTTGTTTGTAAAAAATAAAGTTCAGTAGCTTTACGGATCCGCACTTTTTGGTAACACATGGCATCAAACTTGCCAGATTTCGCTCTAAAATCGTTTTTCAGAGAAGAACGCCTTTTTTAAAATGAGCGGTTGGCCTATGATGACAATTCACAGGAATTCTCCTTTATTAACGGACACTATGTCAATCAAAAATTGACACGTCTAGTCTCAACTGCGTGGCCCCAGACAGTGATTAGGGTTATGATAAACGTCTTCATTGTAGAGAGACTTGAAGTGATTAGCTTGATTGTCCCAGACTGGGGTCTCGTCTGCCGATGTCAAAGAACCAAACTGGTAAAAGAACCAAGCTAACTCTGTCTTCTTCAAACAACAAAGTTAGGGAGCATTACGTCACAAAGTTCCTCCTCTCTGGCCGGCCTCTTTAAGGAGCGGGAAACCCATCAAGTTGACATTGTCAGCCAACAGAGCTAGATGACAATGGATGCAATTATCGCCCATGCGCTTTGACATAAGGTTTAATGTAATGATTGGAGTTAATTTAATTACCTTTCAATTGACTTGCCATAGTTAGTCCAATTACCCCCAGTTTCAAAACGGTTTTCCTTCATTTCCATACATGTAACATGACTGCTAACTTTTTTTACGTGGATGTAGGCCGAGGTGTAAAATTTGCATCGGGGATAAATAATTGAACATTTGGGTTTTATAACGATGTGTTTGGATGGTACATGTATTATTGTGTAACTCCGAGTCCATCAGATACACATGAGTAATGAAAGATCATATGCCAGTATAGAGTGGTCCCACGGAACCACTCCGTAATAATTTTGAATCTGTGGTAACTAAATAAATTTTACATTGCCCGACTCACAGAAAACACTTGGATAATAATATTATTGTCTGCACTATATGGTTTAATGCTTAGGATGGTTATAAGTACAAGCATACAATAAATCATTTGAAACTAAAATAACAATGTTGATTAAAAAAAGGTACCGGCATGATCATTACACCCATATTACAAACAAGTTTGATCATTACAAAAACTTAAATAACTACATGTATAGCGAAAATAGTCGATTACAATAAGTTACCGTCTAATGAATTTTTAAGGATGACTTTTCTACAAATCGTGACTTGATATGAAAACAAAATCAAGGGTAAAACTAGAAGCTTACCATTGATAAAAACTCGCGTTTCTGTCGCATTATGATCGAATAAGCGACATCCAACATTGGTTCAATGAACTGGGCACTGGTATTAATAACTGCACCTCTCAATGGAAGTGTGACCGTCCCAAAAAGCATTTTTACAAAGTTCAAATTAATTTTGTATAGACTTCATTATCAAAGGCAAATGAATTGCGAATATCGAGATCTTGATTAGCCGAAATGTCATCAACAAGTAGGCCTACACACTTGAGGAGTTTGAACGTATGGTGAGTGGATACTTTAAAAAGGAAACTAACATGGCGCGTTTTGCTTCGTATACCACGAGTTTTATCCCAAAATGTTGTGCAGAATGTCATCAAAGATTTTATTTGTTATAACACAATTGTAAAAATAGAAAACGCTAAAAAAATAATAAAATAATAATAAAAACATTTTAAACAGGCCTGAAACCAAACTGATTCAGGTTTTGGTTCTTTACTATTTTTTGTTTCGTCGCCTATTTTACCCCTGGATTAGAATCGGGTCTACCCATGGGTCATTATTAACAGAACTGTGAGCCCAATACTGACCCACATATCTGGGCGTAGCGAGCCTATAAATAAGTCAGATCCATCAAGAATCTTCCCTGACGGCTAATTATAGTTTAGAATAATGAAGAGGACGAGTCCTTTGTCAAGGACTAGCCTACTCTCGTTGGATGTTGTTACAACAGTCCTCCTGTACCCGTTGATGATGGGTGGTAGTTACCAGGGACTTGTTGGTGACTGGGTGATTTCCCTGTAACCACCACCACGTGAACCTGGCCTAGGTGATGAGCTAGTTGGACCTAACACGTAGTCCTCACTGCTTATGCTTCTTCTTGGTGACAGCAACAAGGATTTCAAGAAACTTCTAGTGTCCCATTTGACCCAGGGTATTTTCTCTGGTAACTCTGGATTCACCAAGTATGGCTGGTAGCCAGTAGTGAGTGGAATGAAGTGAAAGACTGGATCTGAGGCGGGAACGCATTTTGCATGCTGGACAAATATGTGACTGTAACACTGGGCACAAACTACTGCTATTTGATGTGAGGTGGTGGTGGTGTTGTTGTTGATCATCTCCGGTGAAAATCTGCAGGAAAAATATTTAAAAAAATTGTAAAACTCAAAGTCTATCAACATGCACTGGTTTAAACGGGACCTGATGTGGGTGTACAGTATTTTGTCACATATGTTTTCCGAGCCCAACCAGAAGATTATACCCGAGGTAGTCAACCCAGTAATCCTTTCACTCTTGTATGGAAAATTCACTTTTGTATAAACACAGTACTGACTTCTTGGATTTGCACAATGGATCTTGTTGTGGAACACTGTAAACCCCCAGATATAACCAGCTATACATGTACATAGCGCCTGTGTTCAGCAGAGCACGACGGCTGCAGGCATTTAAAGGTGTGGATGCAATTTATTACTTGCCATGCATTGTAAGCCATTTCCAATGGTCCACACGATACTCCACTGTGACACTTTAATAGGTTTGGGTACATTTTGTCTTCCACAAAACAGTGCACTCCTGATATAGTCAACAACAATTATGACAAAAGGGCAATTTAAGATCGTTTTCAACCACGTTTTCCCGTTTGTAAATAACATATTTCAAATTTATGAGGCATGTTGCCTAAAACGTGAAGGCACCACACATGTTCGCCAGAGATTGTGGTTGTCATTGCGTCCGCAACTATAGGCGATGCTGGACCTTTGTATTTTGCCCTTTTGTTAAGTACACTTCTGTCAACTGGTATTAACATCATCAGTGATATAAACCCATTCATATTTTATTCCCACGTCAATCTTATCTAAGCTGCGCCATTAATGTTGGATCTCCTCAGCAAAATTAAATTAGCACCTCACTATTCAGCAGCAAGAGTTGTACTGTATGCCTGTGTACTGTACAACTGAATATCGTCAGCCGACCATATTTTGTCCATTTGCTTCAAGCCAAACATTCCATTCCGTTTCGAACACAAAAGACCGTTTTTGAAGTACAACGAAAAGACCTTCAAAAAAATGCAAACAATGGGCTGAGTCAGAGTTATGAATGACAAAGGTCGGCACTAATTATACCATCGACATCTCACTCACGCGCAAAAGTCACCATTGCACCGTTGTATTTATGCATTCACTTTTAATATAAAATATTACAAGCAGAGAGTGTTGATAGTATAAATACTCATGACATGTCAAACATATCAATGATTATTTGAGTTCTTTTTGAATATTACAGTTTCAGGAATTGTTTTCATAACATTTGCCAATGTTTTTGAAACCAAAATCTAACAGATAAAATCAAACACATTGCCTTATTTCGGACGTCAATGTTTTACATAAAGTGCAATGCAATTGGTAAATTCAATGTCAAAGTCTGGAATAGTGACATGTGGTAAAGTCAAGCATACCTGCATTTTTATGAAATTGTTACGATTGGTACTAAAAGATAATCATATTCTGATGATTAAACGTCATTTACGAAAGCTTGATCGATCTACAACTATGTATAGTTTAATTGTACGCACTATTGCACCATGCACACGTCTGACATGACGCTATATTAAAATGTTCTGAGAATATAATATTCATGCAATATTTTTGTTCCCTAGCTGACCATTAGCAAAGGTATTTTTGGAACCGAAAACATTTGACATAAAAACAGGCATGTTGCTCGTTTGGGTGTTTATCGAATCTGTAAACTGGAACGATCCGTTATATTTTTTTAAATAAATCCTCACCAACTGGTTGGTGACCACGTGCGTGCACCGATAATGGCGGTTTTATATTGGCGCACAAGGAGAGCATAGACCTACAGAACGTATCTTGATTGTAATACCAGCAACAACACACCGTTATAAGAATTCAAAACGCTACAAAATATTTTAAACGATGCAGAATTTGACCTTACAGTTTGTGAGAGTAAAAATGCATATTATTTACACACCTGTATAATTATATAGTGGTCGTAACTCGTGAACAAGTGGATACCAGTTGAACTTTCTGAAGAGTAAATACGGTTCGCATAATAACTGGCATGTATTTTTTGTTTCATGCTGAGAAATTCGAGTCACAAACACTCATCAAATACTACTAACCTCTGTATCGTATTGACACACATGCAAATTTCTTATTGCTAAAAGAGAGGAAATAGCCGATCGCATAGTGTACAGTGTTTTTCAGTTTTCTATATGGCACTCTTTTGAAAAGAAAAAGGGCAGCTGAAAAACATTCATGCCTGTGTTGAGTATTTTGATTTGGATGCTGAACAGGCTTTGACAAGAGATGTTGATGTAGATGAAATAAATGTTGATGAATGATCTACAAAATTGTCAACATTGAGTGGAAAGCCAAGTGGGCACCTTCAACTCTGCCCCGCCCCATCGTAACTTGTTTCCTACCTGTGTATAAGTGAAAGTAGAATCAGTTTGAGATAAGCTCCGGTAAATTCACTATCTCCAAAGCAGCCAGTGTTGATCTGCCCATACCCGTTAATAATGATCATCTGTAATCTCTGGTAGTCTGCTTTGGTGATCTCATTCCAGAAAAAGGTCATCATTTCATCAAATACAGACTTTCCCTCTATAGTCTTGGTGCGAAGCTCAAACTGTGGATAGCTACTCGCAGCTGATGTGTTTTTAAAAACGCTCTGCCTTGTGTCTTGCTGTGTGTCGGTTGTACTCACATGAATGTATAAAACTAATGGTCGATTACCATCACATCCGACAGCATTGTTTCCAAAAGACATTATTGCTAATAAGAAGAAGCAAACTGATAACTTGACAAAACAGCAAACACCTAGTCACTCACCAATACAGATCCTAACCTTGTATTAAAGTAATGGCAAACTAGTGTACGTGTACTGTGCGACTGGCTTAATACACGGTAGATGTGGGACGGGCGTCATGCATGAACAAGTCTGTGCCGTCAGGATTGTCATGCAAGTCATAGCCCTACATGCAGGGAATACACTTGCACATTCCACTAAACTACTCTCGCGGATCCAAATGGATTTAATCAACACAAACGGACTTGAATTAGAGACGTTTGTTCCCTGTTACAACAAACTCCTAATTTCATCAAGGGTGTAATCCACAACAAACCCATGTTGGTTTGAATAGAAGTGATACAAATTGCCAGCGACAGGCAAATTGTACCATCCAATTGTTAGCACTAGTCCACTCATACATATCTGTCGTGAAATACATTTTAGCAACAATTAGGAGAAAGACACAGCACTGCCTTTTTTGTTCGTGTAGAGAGTATTCATATTTCCCCGAAAGAAAACAAAAGTATGGAAGAAATGTTTTAACTATAGGCCTACTTGAATGCCTCAAATGGAAACCCCAAGTTGCTCAGCATGCACCCAAGGCTATCTATTATTTGAAGGCACTGGATACCTTTTGTAATTGTCAAAGACCAGTCTTCTCACTTGGTATATCTAAACTTCTGCATAAAATAACAAACCTGTGAAAATTCGAACTCAATTGGTCGAAGATGGAAGACAACACTGAAAGGAAAAACACCCTTGTCGCAAAAGTTGTGTGCTTTCAGATGCCTCGAATTCGAGACCTCAGCTGAGGTCTCTTATTCAATTTAAATATTTCAGTGAGAAATTACTTCTTTCTCAAAAAATATTATGCTAGCTATTATTTTGAGTAGCTACCAATAGTGTCCGGTTCATGTAAGTGGGTTAGACAAAACTCAGAGAGCATCTTCATTAGAACAAATTGAGGCAAAACATGATTGGGCCAGGACTCCGAGCGAGATGCACACTCGCAAACTCCTTAAACATGTTCAAACTATTTTTATACATATTTTTTATGATGCATCATCACTGCACCATATAGCGTCCAGTCCCCATGCTGTTCTGTAGACGCCCACCCGCCCATGACAATACACTCAGAGACAGTCAGGTTTTGGGTCAATTAAATGGAATTGCACACATTTCAAAACCAACCTCCAATGTTCAACATGGATCTACGACATTGCTCGTGATCATGTATAATCGTCGAAACACAGTGAAGGTTCCATGTCCAGTAAAAAAAACAAGTTTTCTAGAAAACTGCTAGCTAACCTTGTGTTCTGTATCGCTACTTCCTGGGTTTCCATTCTTGGCAGACACCATTTCTTGCCGTGGTGCCCAGTTTTCAAGGAGCATTTGAGTAACACAAAACTCTTAAAATTCTTTAGAAGGGTCACTCGTCAATAAACAGCGATAGGTGATTGGAAACGCTTTGGGTTCTTGTTTCTTTTATACATTCAAGGTTACATCTTTATGAAATAATAGCACTGCGCAATGCTTTGGTAAGCTCAATAATACCAACTATCATTTCTTTATTGGTCTCAAAAACGAAATACCAAGGTGTTATACTTATATACATTTTGTTCTATTCACTTATTAATATCTATATATACTTTTTAGGACAATAATCATGTCTTTCACAGTTTCTGTGTTTTTTAACTATAGTAAATTTAGGTGTAATTAATTATTCCAAATGCAATGAGATCATGTACTCATCACCGAAGAGTCACCATGGGAAATACATCAAAACAAAAACATCAGCTCTGCTTGTGAACCAACACTTGATTTGAGACAAAGAAACTTCCTAACCTCACCATCGCAAACATAAACCAAACATCCCACAACCCAAAACATCTCACCACCCAGACATACCCCCCAACATCCCACCAGCCTAAACAAACCTCAGCATTCCGACACCTCACCATCACAAACATACCACCTCACCATCCCAAACATACCACCTCAGCATCTCAAAACCTCACCACCCTAAACATTCACAAACAAGGCAACATATAAACACAATTATAAACATCAATAAAAACCATATTCCAATATAGCACAAGGCAAATAGTAACAAGCAAAATAATATAGATAATGAACACAAGTTGAATGATTGAGTGCAGTGTGAATGTGAATTACCCTGGTAATTTGTTGCCAGAAACATATTGGAACTATCTGAACTTCCAGGGAGCACACGTTGAGCTTTTTACTCTCAATCACCAATTACAATAGGGATCTCTTTATTCCCTTGATCCAAGTTTGAATTTGTCAAAATATTAACATAAATTCATAATTAAATGCTTTGAGTTACAACTGCTGACCACCAGGCCACGTGATAGAACAAAAATGAGAGAGGAGGACACCCCCCCCCCCCAACAAAAAAGAGAGAAAATAAAACAACCCCAAACCAAAAACCTGATGGCAAATCACTGGGCTTTTAAATAACATGTATTTTATAATAGGAACTCACTTATCACACCAAAAACACACACACACACCCAACCTATGGTACCTTATTACATAACATTGCATCTTATATATTGTCATTTTATAGTGAATATCAATAAAATATTAAATAAATAGCATTCATATAAATAAATAATAAATTAAAATATGGGCAGCATTAAATCTCCAATAACTTAAAACAGATAATATACTAATAGATGTTAAATTTGATCGGAGATAAAGAATATCATTTGGTTTTACCCTTACACCCATATAATATATTGCAACTTTTCAACTCAGAAAAACAATTTATAAACCTTCAACCAGATTACATGTTAAAAATAAATAGACACCTTTAAATATCAAATCTTCTTGATCAACACTTGTAATCAGTCAAATATACATGCATTACATCTTTATGTCCAAAATTATATTTTCAATATAATAAGTGGAGTCTCTGCAAAACTTTTATGCAAAAGCCCCCTCCCACCCAAAAACCAAGTTTATTTCACAAATCCTAAACAAAAGTACCTATAAGAAAAACTAGTGCAAAGTGTTATGTATGGAATTTTAAAATGATTTCTGGTTTCCACACAGAAATGAACTCAACACACGGCCACAGTGCCATATTTTGTCATAATTTGAACTATTTTTCAAAGAAACTGCTTCTATGGACGCCCCTTATCCCTTATCTTTAGCATTTTACTATAAAAAATCCTGACAACGTTAGTCATTCAGTACTGTCAGAATCTTTCATTCTTGCAACTTTTGTTATTAGTTAAAAGTCCTAAACATATTTGACCTGCTTGCAAAGTACTGTACACAGAAACTTGACTGGGATCGGTCACTTTTTGGAACCACATGTCACTCATACATATTTTAATGTGTAAATTGACAAAGACTATAAATTTTATGTGATGAAACTTGGTGAATATGCTTACAGCAAAGAATGTTATTTAAATATGGTGGATTTGTCATTTTGTGAAAATGGTTATGAATTGTTGGAGCCACTTTGAGTCCAGTGGGAGTGGTCTACCAACAGGATTATTAGTTCTGTTGGAGGTTGGATTAAGGTCTAGGGTAGGAGGATGGATTCATTGATACATGTCATATCTTTTTTAACTTGATACCTAAAATGGTGGGCAGGAATGATGTGCAATGAATACACTGTGGGAATATATTGCACAATACAGACAACAGGCAAGGTTGTGATTGCATTATTGTTTACACACAGTGAGCCGTAGTGTCTACATTTATCAATGATGTTGTTTTATCTTTACTCGGTGCTTGTTGTTCTCTACACAGTAATGGAGAACAAGGTCTCGGTGAGCCTTCTTGAGCTCCTTCTTGACCTGCTGTAGAGCCAACTGAGGAGTCTCGGTATCGACTCGACAGCTTCTCAGAAACAGTCTCTAGTAAATCTTCCACAGAGTTCAATTCATCCTGCATTTCAGTCTCAGGACGAGTTGAAATGGCTGAATAAGATGGACTCCTCAAACCACTGTATGTATCTGTAGTATCGCCTTCTGGAGTATCAAGGTATTCAGGCAGAGTCTTAAATTCACAAACGGGCTCCTCATCTTCACCCAAGTAGTTACTAACATCCAGGTTGATGTGACTAACTGGAGGAATGTCTTCTGATTCAGAGATATTGTTGAGAAGTGCCAGTGATTCATCGACTGTATCATTAGACGAGTTGTCTGGTGATGGATAGGTGGGAATCCTTGTTGGTTGAGCCACTGAGTCTCCCGACTCTTTGACTGTTGAATCTGTCGATGTTATTGCTTTGTTGTTGCTTAATTGAATACTCAATGCCTCAGACTCCACACCACGAGTTGCATGCATCAGCTGACTCAACTCATTTAACTGAAATGAGAATTCATCAAGTCAATTGCATTAATATGTTTCAGTTACTGTAGTGTCTATCACAAATCAACAAAGTTCACATCTACAAATCCTACATGAAAGTTCTATAAAGCATCTTTAGATTTGTAAAACACATGAACCCCTAAAGCCAACATAGGGGGTAACATTTATTTTCTTTATTAATTAAAATTGCTGATTTGCTTTGTTTGTTTAAACCAAAGACTAGAATGTTGCCCATCCGAATGGCCTTAAAAGTCCAGAGAATGTTAGCAAGGCAGATAGATCATGGGACAGTAAGAAAACGAGAAAACAAAATCACAACATAGAAATGAACATAATTGGTTTTGCTGAAGTACTACATTTCATATGTAGAAGACAGATATTTATGGAGATCGATGGAGACTGACCTCTTCCTCATCTTCTGTAAGTTCATCTTGTCTTGGGGTCAGCAAGCTGCTATTATCACTATGTGAAGATCCCAGCTGGTGACTTGGTGAACTTGTAGTACTGGAATTTAATGATGAGGTTAAACTGGTCACACTTTCAATTCCAACAAGATTTGTATCATCACTTGCATCTGATGCTTGGCGGGGTACCAGGGATGACTGACCAGCTTTCATGTTCTGAGCTTCATTGGCAACAAAAGCAGCATTTCTACCTACGAAAATGGCAGGTAAAAAATAATGGGACAAGTTTAACTTATGGACTTACATGCACAGTCCATACTGGAAATGAGCTAAACCACTACACAAAAACCCCCACAATATGACAGCAGCCAAAATGGCCAAAATAATCATTTTATGCAAAATTGTTTAAATTGACACAAATTTAGTAATAATAATACAATAATAATATCAAAGTCTTATAGGTACTCAAGGCGCTGAGTATTTACAAACTTTCAGAATGATACGTTATTGCAGAGATCAATTCTGAGACCCAATTATGTAGCACCTTATAAGGGTTTACAGGGTGCTACGGCGCATACAGCAGCCACAGCCAGGAACACCAGGGCGAACGCCTTCTCTTTTCGATAAGTGTACTGGGTTCTTTACATGCGTTACACAACACATGGGACCAACAGCTTTACGTCCCATCCAAAGGACGGAGTGCTAGTTATGTGTCTTGCTTAAGGACACGAGTGTCACGGCTGGGAATTCAAACCCACACTCAGAAACACCAGTATTTCGGTGCTCTTAACCGCTCGTCCATGACACTTCCACAAATTTATGCTATGATGTAATCTTGTGTTTTACAAAGTAGATTCAGTGCATGAATCTTAGATAAACTATGACCAATGACAAATACCACCAAGTCATGGATAAGAGCAGTACAGTAAATCATCTTACCAGGAGGCAGGTTCCATAGTCCTGATATCTCAAGGGTCTTCAATTTCTTTTCCAGTTCTGCCACTCGCTGACCAAGTATTCTAAAGATGAAAACAACATTACAGCATGGTATCATAATTATGTTACTTTTAGATTCTCAAAAATAAATCAAACATCCATGAAAAGCAACCTAAAACCACAAAATACTGCTATTTGCTGACATTATGGTTTAGTAATAAAAAATAATCAGAGTCGTGTACTACATGCTTTAATTCTAGGTATCAAAGTGCAGTACATTTAATCATGCCTCAAACTATTGAAGGGGCACAACAATGTCCCTCTGGTAAGGGGCACAACAATGTCCCTCTGGTAAGGGGCACAACAATGTCCCTCTGGTAAGGGGCACAACAATGTCCCTCTGGTAAGGGGCACAACAATGTCCCTCTGGTAAGGGGCACAACAATGTCCCTCTGGTAAGGGGCACAACAATGTCCCTCTGGTAAGGGGCACAACAATGTCCCTCTGGTAAGGGGCACAACAATGTCCCTCTGGTAAGGGGCACAACAATGTCCCTCTGGTAAGGGGCACAACAATGTCCCTCTGGTAAGGGGCACAACAATGTCCCTCTGGTAAGGGGCACAACAATGTCCCTCTGGTAAGGGGCACAACAATGTCCCTCTGGTAAGGGGCACAACAATGTCCCTCTGGTAAGGGGCACAACAATGTCCCTCTGGTAAGGGGCACAACAATGTCCCTCTGGTAAGGGGCACAACAATGTCCCTCTGGTAAGGGGGCACAACAATGTCCCTCTGGTAAGGGGCACAACAATGTCCCTCTGGTAAGGGGCACAACAATGTCCCTCTGGTAAGGGGCACAACAATGTCCCTCTGGTAAGGGGCACAACAATGACCCTCTGGTAAGGGGCACAACAATGACCCTCTGGTAAGGGGCACAACAATGTCCCTCTGGTAAGGGGGCACAACAATGTCCCTCTGGTAAGGGGGCACAACAATGTCCCTCTGGTAAGGGGCACAACAATGTCCCTCTGGTAAGGGGCACAACAATGTCCCTCTGGTAAGGGGCACAACAATGTCCCTCTGGTAAGGGGGCACAACAATGTCCCTCTGGTAAGGGGGCACAACAATGACCCTCTGGTAAGGGGCACAACAATGTCCCTCTGGTAAGGGGGCACAACAATGTCCCTCTGGTAAGGGGCACAACAATGTCCCTCTGGTAAGGGGCACAACAATGTCCCTCTGGTAAGGGGCACAACAATGTCCCTCTGGTAAGGGGCACAACAATGTCCCTCTGGTAAGGGGCACAACAATGTCCCCCTGGTAAGGGGCACAACAATGTCCCTCTGGTAAGGGGCACAACAATGTCCCTCTGGTAAGGGGCACAACAATGTCCCTCTGGTAAGGGGCACAACAATGTCCCTCTGGTAAGGGGCACAACAATGTCCCTCTGGTAAGGGGCACAACAATGTCCCTCTGGTAAGGGGCACAACAATGTCCCTCTGGTAAGGGGGGCACAACAATGTCCCTCTGGTAAGGGGGCACTTCAATGTCCCTCTGGTAAGGGGCACAACAATGTCCCTCTGGTAAGGGGGCACAACAATGTCCCTCTGGTAAGGGGGCACAACAATGTCCCTCTGGTAAGGGGGCACTTCAATGAGGAAAACATAATTTTGTACTGGAACTTTGCAAAGGGCACCACAGCAAAAGCACAGGGTACCATGACAATTGCTGTGGGTGGCAGGGGTTATTCCCTGCATTGTTACTACCCTCAAAATAGATGCATTTCTGTAACCATCTGAACACATTTAGAAGTATTCAGAACAAGGAACAAAACTGGGGCTCATATAAACAACTGGGGCTCAAATAAACAACAACTCTGTCACTCAAGAGAGTAGAAGTAATTGTAGAGTACTGCAAGCACACAGAGCTGTGAGAGTGATTCAAACCCATGCTTTGAACTAAGTCTATTTCCCAACACTACATTGTGTGTCGTAGTCCATGTTAAGCTACTTACTTATTTGTATTTCTATGGTGGTTAAGAGCCATATTCTTATCATGTATGGTATCGAGTAGAGCTGATGCTAATGACTGTAGATCAGCAACGGATGAAGGTGTTGCTGCTATACCTCCTGATTTACCCTCAGCAAGAAGCTGCTCAACTAATCAACAAATCAAAGACAATTCTCATCACCATCATCATAATCATACAATGCAATGCCATAATAAACATGCATTTATAATGCATCATAAATGTAATAATTGACACTCGTGGCGACAAATTATCAAAGTTGGTGGAGCTTGTTAAGAAGACTTTTAATGAGATAAATTAACCATACGACAACACCTTGAAAGGTATACATGTACAAGGTGAGGGGGCACATAATGGTGCCGGACCAGCTAGAAACAGTCTGACTAGAAACATAAAGGCAAACCCTTTCTCTTTACGAAAAATGTACTGGTTTTGTCAAGTGTGTTACACAACACATAGGCTTGAAGTCCCACCCAAATAAACAAAATAACATTAATAAGTAGTTCTGAAATAGTTCTATCAGACAGGATGCACTCAATATTTTCTCCTGCAAGGTGTGTGGAGCTACATTATGAAATAAAGATAAAGATCTTTGACAGATGACCAATGGCATATTATGTTCAACACCCAGACAGCATTTAGACTATAGTTTGTTTACCTTGTTTTGGTGACACCAAGAGCCCTCCACTTGTTGTTGATCCCAGCTTAATGGTGTTTTTGCCTCTTCGTCTCTCAAGGGCAGTCTGAGAACAAAACCACAGAAAGTGAAATCTAGAGTGTAGAATCATGAGTATCACTATTGCAAACCCAGATAAAGCAACACACTGAGTATCACCATGAGCATCAATGTTAATTCCTACAAATAACCAGTCATACCATCACACCACATTAAGGCCAGTAACCTGATTTTGGTGATGGCATTTTTTTCGTGCTTAGAAACATTTACTGAGCGTTTTTGCTCAGCACAATTGCTTAGCGCTTTTGCTGAGCGTATTTGCTGGGGACATTTGTGGGGATACTTGCTGAGCACATTTGCTTAACATATTTGCTGGGGATATTTGCTGAGCACATTTGCTTAGCATATTTGCTGGGCCTATTTTCTGAGCACAGCTGCTTAGCATATTTGCTGAGCCTATTTGCTGAGAACGTTTGCTAAGCAAATTTGCTGCGCACAATTGTGTGTTTAACAGCTCTATAAAGGGGAGCCATGATCTTAATAAATCCTCCCTGTGTTCACACTGTGTTAAAAATCTACTAAGGTTGTTCATCTAACAAGTTGATGAATAGTATTACCTTGAATTTAGAGACTGTAGCGTGGGCAATACTCTTACCTTGTATTTAGAGACTGTAGCGTGGGCAATACTCTTACCTTGTATTTAGAGACTGTAGCGTGGGCAATACTCTTACCTTGTATTTAGAGACTGTAGCGTGGGCAATACTCTTACCTTGTATTTAGAGACTGTAGCGTGGGCAATACTCTTACCTTGTATTTAGAGACTGTAGCGTGGGCAATACTTTTTTCTTCCAGAGCCTGTTTCAATCTCTCCTTCACATACCTGAAAAGATGAAACAAAAATTATTTTTGATTTTTGGCGTTGAACAAAGAATTGACTAGAGTGGGATTCGAACCAACGACCTCCGGATTAACGTGCCGGCGCTCTACCAACTGAGCTATCTAGCCCTATATTGGCGGTGTCCCTGTTTTGTCAATGTCTTTGTTCGGGGGTGCCAGTCAGAAGCCATACAACCGTTAACTGCCGTGTAGCCAGGGATCACACCCAAATTACGATACAACCTGGGAAGCGGCAGCTAGGGGATCACCTTAAGGGGATGTGACTTTTTGTTTCAGATATCAATATAAACCACAAGGGAAACTGACTGGGTAAATTTGTAAATGATTTTTGGCGTTGAACAAAGAATTGACTAGAGTGATAAACCACAAGGGAAACTGACTGGGTAAATTTGTAAATGATTTTTGGCGTTGAACAAAGAATTGACTTGCCGCTTCCCAGGTTGTATCGTAATTTGGGTGTGATCCCTGGCTACACGGCAGTGAACGGTTGTATGGCTTCTGACTGGCACCCCCGAACAAAGACATTGACAAAACAGGGACACAGCCAATATAGGGCTAGATAGCTCAGTTGGTAGAGCGCCGGCACGTTAATCCGGAGGTCGTTGGTTCGAATCCCACTCTAGTCAATTCTTTGTTCAACGCCAAAAATCATTTACAAATTTACCCAGTCAGTTTCCCTTGTGGTTTATATTGATATCTGAAACAAAAATTATTTTTAAAATACACAAAACAAAAACTATTTAAATAAATAATTCTTGTATCAGGGACAAATCAGCATCTCAATTTACTTTAGGTTTTAAGTTTAATGGTTTATGTGTGATCATCACAATAATCTTATAAGAGAATATTAATTTTTTTTTTTTTACCCATACACCGATGTGTGTTAGCACTGTATACTCACAGGTATGTTACTCGGGTGGGATTCGAACCCATGACCCTTGCAATTCTAGAGCAGTGTCTTACCAACTAGACTACCAAGGTTGCCCGGTAGCTAGAGGCAGTTCGAATCCTATGTTTTGGCAGCTACATTTGTAGCTATGTGTGTCATTGGTGCAATGTAAGGGGGGTCAATACTCAATTGATAGTCATGGAGAAAGCAATACTCAAGCAACTTGAGAGCAATCAATTGAAAACTTTCTTTATTCTAAAGTAGATGTTTTAGTCATTCCACACATTTTAACCCCCCACCCCCAAACTCTTCAATGATAGATTTGTCTCCTTTGAACCAATGCCTTGTCCGAGGCAGTCTGTCAATGACATGGGGTACTGCTGGTGAGTAGCTCATTGATACAGAACCCTACAACTGTCATGTTGATAACCTCAATGCTGATACTCTAAATCTGTAAAGTTTTTTTTAGTTGCTTGTGATCTCTAACTATGACGTGTGTTCATTCCATTCATTATCAAAGATGAAAGCACACATCCATAAATAATCTTTTCAACACAAACATTTGCTATGCACAGAAAAATCTTACTTTATGAAAATTACTACTGTAAATTGTAAGGTACAGTATTTGTGACAGGTTCCCTGCTTAGTTTAGTATCAACATTCAAGTAAATGTATGAAGTGTGAGCAGACCTTGAATCAAAGGTTTTTGAAATAGTGCAGCAATGTGAAACAAAACTAAACAATTACTAGTCGATGGAACTACTATTCCCTGTTCTTAATCCAACCACTTAAACTTTGAAGAGATTTCCTACAAGGCTCTTAATGATACTTACTTATTTTCCATAATAAGAGCATCTACATCCACAATTCTCTTCTCATCACCCGCTAAGACATAATTGAGTTCTTGATTAAGTCGTTCAGCTTTGTCTCTGAAGTAACCTCGCTCGGTAACCAGCTCTGTCTGCTCATCTATCTTAGCAACAAGGTCTCTCTCTAAAGCTTGAAGCTGGATAACACAATAAAAAAACATCAAGCTTTGTGTTAATAGTTATCTTATGGTACGTTCAATTAGTTTCTGAATCGGGTCGACCAAGGTCCTCCCCTCGAGGCATTTGAATAGCTTTGACGTAAATGATGTGGTTCACCCTGGTCAGACCCACGTAACCTGCTCATGGAGCGGGCTACTTTGGGCTGACTGAGGTGCATGACGCCACAATGAAAAACTTTCTCAATGGCCACCATTTTATTTGTAACTCAGCGGGACACCTTCAGGAAGTTTGATACACATTCCACCATTATAAAAACAGCGCCTGTGTAAGTATTTTTGTATTCAAGGACGAGTACTTTTGTATCAACATGGGCTTGTATTTAATTTTTGAAAATAATTATTTTAGGATCTTTTGTTGTGAATTAACCAGCAGTATGCATACAATGAAAAGTAGTTCCAGTTGACTGTCCCAAGGTTTTCAATGAGCTCATCATGTCATGAGTGCATCACCCAGATAAGCACACTGAGGTTGACCCGGGGAAGCTAATCAAACACACTCGTAATTAATGTCTCTTCTTTTCTAAGCAAATCATTACCCCAGCTATACCTATTTAGGAACCTCCAGAAGGAGTACAACATTGCACTTACATTGTGCAAGTCATCTAACACCTCTATGACAAAGCCATTAATGCAGTCTTAATTAATGAACAGCAATAATTGAATACAATGATAATAGTAAAGTGGTTAAACCTGTTCTCTTGCTGCTTCAAGCTGATTGACAAGTCCCTCTCGTTCATGAGCTGGAAAATGTCTGGTTCCAATTCCATCATCTCCGATCCGCTGTCTGGCAATATTCTCTCTTAGTAGCTGACAAATAATACAAACAGTAGAATATAACAAAATCTCAAACAAATTAAAAAAATGTGTGTTTCAGTTACATAAAGTCATTAATCCAGACTTGTTTACTAACAAAGAAAGAACACATAAGAATATTGATAATTTGCCATTTATAGGTCTCGTCAACTCAGGCTTTAGTTTCAAGAAAAAACCTAACTAGACACTAGTAGTAGTACCAGGCATTCCATCTTTAAAAAACCACAAATAATATACATAAATGACATTTAGATTTGAAATTTTAGGAAAAGATTTGTCTGTGAATCTAAGTGATTCTTTTTACATATTTGGGAAAAAATAGGTGATTTTACTTGTACTGCTCTGAGACATTGGAAGGTTTATGGCCCAATGCTGACAGGCTAAAGCGAGACATTGGAAGGTTTATGGCCCAATGCTGACAGGCTAAAGCGAGACATTGGAAGGTTTATGGCCCAATGCTGACAGGCTTAAGCAAAGGGGTGTTTTAGGCTTGGTGTAATTGTAGTCAAAGTGCAAGAGAATCACAGTCTCATAGTGTTGTTATCCCTGATTGTCTTTACAAACAGCATCGGAGTACACATGGACTAACCAACTAAAAGTGCAAGTGAATTGATTATGGAGTCATGATGGATGGAGATGCATGCTTACAAACTGGTTTGCTATGAAGTATCTCTTACCTTGATATCACCTTGGGCTTCCAGCAGTTTCTGTTCCAAGTCAGCTATTTTAGCTTCAGCTTTCTTATTCTGTTCTCTAGCTTCCCGTAGTACTTGGGCTAGACTCTGTTATAACATAAAAACATATTCTATCTGCAGTCGTACTGTAAGGGCTTTAATAAACACTTAACAGTTTTACAGGCAACTTGGAGGCAACCAACCTCACTGCATACAATAGGGACATTTAATATTGAACAGGTAGCCACAAGACATTTCATTTTACAAGAACCATCAACTCAGTTTATTATTATTTGTCATGTTGATTTTTGCATTATTTTTCCACTTCACTTGTAGCAATTTTTCTTCATCTTTATTGCATTTACATGCCATGTATGACATGATCAGGGCATGATCAGGGCTTAGACATGAGTGTTCAGAATCCAGTGATAATAGATGGACCCAGTTCATGCCTACAAGGTTCAGACAATAATAGAAAATGTACACTTGTTCATCATGATAACCTGGTGTGTCACAATACAAACAATCAGTGGAGTGTTTGCAAGGAGGGGGAGTGGGCAGGGTGAAGATGGACTGCATGTATTTTAATTTGTTAAGGTAATTTGACATATTTGATTGATAAATGATTCCACAAATGTCTAAATCTACAATTACTACATCATTAACTAGCTGAGGTCACTCATTTCCCAATGTTCACTGTAGAAGTCGCAGTATATTCAGTGATAGCAAGCATTATGGTTTTGATCTGAGATTTATAGTTCTCTTATCAGAAAACTTCATATGGAAGCCATCTTTGTTTGGAGTGACTCAAACATCTTATAGACCATCATTATTTAAGAGAAAAGATGAAGACACTTACATGATTCCTTCTCTCTGATACTGGGTCACTTTCATTGGATGATAGTCCCAAAGCCTGCAAAATCAATCAGAAGATATACTCAATTCATCATTCCTGCCTCACACAAAGAACTGACTCTCTGAGTTCTTATCTCTATGTAAATTGTATTAAGTAACAGGGAAAATCACCAAGACCACAAGGCTTGTTGCTCAAAATCCATACTGGCCATCAATTGTTTTAACAAGACCAGAACATTTTAACATGCTTACTGTTTTTATTTGCACAATCACTAAGACATGCCGCTATGTAAGATAATAGTTATCCCATTTATCTTTATGGGTATACATATTTCAATATTCAATAGAATTGAAAGATGTTAATTAGACTCAAAGGTAACACCGTAACATCACTTGTCTTTGTTGAAGATAGTACTGTGTGCTTTTATTATTCAATTAGAAACCACAAGAACACTGAACTTGTTCATTAGTGAGTTAACAGACAAAACCCTCAAACCTCTGGTCTAGGGCCTGTGGTCCAGTGTAAAATTTGAGCCACTACAATCAGTCTTCCGACCAACAGAATCAAACAAAACGTGTCTGTTCTACATGTATTTGGAATGGTCTGGTGTGATTTATAATTGAGTCAGGGTAATTGTTTACATTCTATTTGGAATGGTCTGGTGTGATTTATAATTGAGTCAGGGTAATTGTTTACATTCTATTTGGAATGGTCTGGTGTGATTTATAATTGAGTCAGGGTAATTGTTTACATTCTATTTGGAATGGTCTGGTGTGATTTATAATTGAGTCAGGGTAATTGTTTACATTCTATTTGGAATGGTCTGGTGTGATTTATAATTGAGTCAGGGTAATTGTTTACATTCTATTTGGAATGGTCTGGTGTGATTTATAATTGAGTCAGGGTAATTGTTTACATTCTATTTGGAATGGTCTGGTGTGATTTATAATTGAGTCAGGGTAATTGTTTACATTCTATTTGGAATGGTCTGGTGTAATTTATAATTGAGTCAGGGTAATTGTTTACATTCTATTTGGAATGGTCCGGTGTGATTTATAATTGAGTCAGGGTAATTGTTTACATTCTATTTGGAATGGTCTGGTGTGATTTATAATTGAGTCAGGGTAATTGTTTACATTCTATTTGGAATGGTCTGGTGTGATTTATAATTGAGTCAGGGTAATTGTTTACATTCTATTTGGAATGGTCTGGTGTGATTTATAATTGAGTCAGGGTAATTGTTTACATTCTATTTGGAATGGTCTGGTGTGATTTATAATTGAGTCAGGGTAATTGTTTACATTCTATTTGGAATGGTCTGGTGTGATTTATAATTGAGTCAGGGTAATTGTTTACATTCTATTTGGAATGGTCTGGTGTGATTTATAATTGAGTCAGGGTAATTGTTTACATTCTATTTGGAATGGTCTGGTGTGATTTATAATTGAGTCAGGGTAATTGTTTACATTCTATTTGGAATGGTCTGGTGTGATTTATAATTGAGTCAGGGTAATTGTTTACATTCTATTTGGAATGGTCTGGTGTGATTTATAATTGAGTCAGGGTAATTGTTTACATTCTATTGGTGGAATACTCTTGTACATGGTACAAATTAGAAAGGTTGTGACAACATAAGATTCCACAGTAGCATGGAGAGTATGGCTGCTCTTAATCCTTTGGATCATAGGATTACAATCAATTTAACATAGGATTTATACAATAATCAAACGAACTTCACAAGGGGAAAACACATGTACTCCTTCAAAGACAAACTCCAAACCCTGTCACTCAATTAACCTACCCTTTCTCTGTCAGAACATTGTTTCTTGAGTGTTTGATATTTCTCTCTCAGCTGTTCAGCCATAAGACGGAAAGCATCTTTCTCTTGTCGGACATTGTCCAGCTCTTCTGCAAGGATCAATAATGCATCTTTCTTGGCCTGGAGCTTGCGCTTGCAGAGATTGTACTGGTTGGTATAAGATGGAATGAGAACAACAATTAGGAAGGATGAGGAGAGACTGAATGGACTGTTCCGGCTTTCCACTAAGTTCCGCCCACCGCACACGTGAGCAAGACACGTGTACGAACACTCCCAATGACATTCTGCACGATTCTGCCGCGCGTGCCAAATATACGCGCACGCATAACCGAGTTTGTCCGACCACAATCATTGCTGTGATTGGTCAAATGGGTGAATGCGCACAGTTTGTTTGATAGGCTGGATCGGTCCATTGACAACAGATAGCACATTATTTGGGGTTGGAGGGGGGAGGGCTGGTATATTGTGCATTTTGTTTACTAATCCTGGTAGAACTTTCCATTTTGCAATTATGAAAAAAATACATTTATATTGTTCTTCAAAACACCAACTTCTTTACATTGGTAATTTGTAGTCGGTCCGCAAAATAAATAAAAGTACCGGTAACAGAAAAGGGGTTCCCATTCACAATTGTCATCACACGATGTAAATCTAAGTGAATGCAGGTTTGTCACGGAACTGTACTTTAAAAATGTGGTACTATCACTAACTTCAGACATAATTAAAATACCTACAAAAATGAGCGGTACTTGGCTATCTGGTGGGAGAGTAACAACGCACAGGACACTTTACAAGAGGGTTGGTTATATAACAATAGTACTGTCTAACTAAGTAAAGTAACTTGGGTACGATGTGACTTAGATACAAGGTGATTTTGGCATAAAGTGACCGACATTCTGCGATACTAAAAATTCGGTGCTTGCACAGTAAGCTGAGAATGTTGGTCGTCAGGCAGAAGCAGAGCCACGACATTTGGGTGCAAACTGGCCGCGCAATCTTCAAGATGGGCCGCACAACACAAACTTCAAGCTTTTAGGTGTAAATTTGCGTAAGGCAAATGTGCGCATGCGCCTGAAGTATGCGCTCTACATTTTGCCAAGCTCCACATGAATTGCACAGCATCAAGTAAACTTCACGTACTTCACGTTACAGTCTGGTTACCATGCATTACTATCCATTCTTCGCTTACAAACTAGCGCACAAATTCAGTGCTTACAAGTAAGCGGAGAATGACGATTGTAAGCACAGAATTCAGCGGTAAGCTATGCCATGATGATGAAATTGGGCCCTGCTGTTTTTATTTTGACACTGTATCAATGTGATTGTGATGTGCGAATGGGATGTGAGATTCAGATTGTGAGACTTTTTGGTTTTTGTTCAGTTGATTTTGAGTCAAATTACTTTAGTTTAGCTAATTTGTTTTTGAGGGAATTTAAGTAATAATGTCAATTAACCTTCATCAGTTTTTCCTTACCTCACTACATAATGTGTGCCAGTCCTTTTGGCTTCTAACATTCAAGGAACCTGGAAAATTCAGACGATCAGGTGCTGCCATATTGCATTAGCGATTGATATTATATGCCCTTTCCATGTTACACTAAAAAAGACGGTCAATACTGACAGCGCCCTCAATAGTCCATTTCCTTCTACTCTGTCTCTGGATGTCAACAAATCAAGCGCGCGAAACTCATCAGACGATCAAAAGTCCATTTTCAACGATTGGCTGACATTTTGATTGAGGTATAATGGATCTTTCAGATTTTGCCAGTGACAACAGTAGAAATATAGTTTTAAAATCCATTGTTCCTCAAGTTTGTAAAGATGAACCATGTTGTTTGGGAATAGATGAAGCTGGGAGAGGACCCGTTCTAGGTGAGTGAAATTGCACGTTTATTTTGAGCGCAATAACGCAACGGGATTGAACCAAGGTTCACGAATATATGAAAGCGCTCAAACTGCAGCGCAAATTGAGGATAAGCTCAATCTGTATATTTTGTTGTTGATGAATATGACCGTATGCCGTAGCGTAGAGGAAACTCAGCTCAGCATAGCCCCATAAATCGGTCCAATCCACTCCGTAAGGATACGGAGTGGATTGGACCATACCGATCTATGGGGCTAAGCTCAGCAGAGAGTGAGTGACTGAGTGTCAGTGTGGGACAGTGACATATACCCGATAACGATGTTGTAAAATATAATAAATGATTGACAATAAATATGAATATTATTATAAAGATAGCGACTAATTAAATTAAAATAATAGGCCTAATGATTGATTTGATTGATCTTCCTTTGCTTTCTTTGCTGATGAAGAAAAGTTTCAAAATCCTGCCACCGCTTTTTCATTTGTTATTTATGTTTTATGATGAAATAAAATAGTAAGTAGGCCTACCTTACCTAACTAATTAATTAATTAATAAATTACCTAATTATTTTACCGATTGACCCATTTCACCTGACGTCATCATCAACAAAATCTTGAATGCGCCATACTGGTGGGCAATTTTGCTGTACGTTTTTATATATAACTCTATGATGTGCGTTATGCAGTGAAAGTGTGCGTTTTAGGTGACGCGGCATTAATACACATAAACTTAACTAACTTGCCCACCGACATGATGAGCGCGGATCAGTCGCCGCGTGTGACGCGCGTGCAAGTGGTCAATAAAATATATGGAAAAGTTTCCATATGGCGCCACCACTTTTTCATTCGATATGAAATAATATAGTATCTAATTTACCTCAATAAAAACATCCCTTTTTGTAAAAATGAGTGAAAAAATGGTGGCGCCATACGGAAAGTTATCCGATATATTTTTTGGCCTACGTAGCCGTGCCTACTAATAAATGAGATATATTTTTATGTAAACCCCTGATGTCCAGTCTCCGATAAGGGGGGGGGGGGGGGGGGGGTAGGTGGGTGCCGGGGTGATAATTGGAGTCTGATAATTGTATACAACTAGGGGATTCTTGCAGTTAATAACTGAAGGGTGAGGGAAAGGATTGGGGCATTTACTTAGAAACTAAAATAGCAATATAAATAAGAAATGTTCCCTTAATAGTTTCAACAGGAGAATGAGGCAATCATCAAAACTTCAATCATCATTATTTAAACTAATCCACAGCTGTTATTTAATATCAGATTGAGTGACTGTACGTCTAATTTAAATGAATTGTGGGAATGTATGGGGCTGCTTTTGTGTTCTACTCTAGTGGATGTCTGGAATCTATTCTGTTTCTGCCCATTTAGCTAGTTGACAATCTTTATCGTCAACCACCAGTGTTTTCTCAGCTCCAGGCCAGCTCCCTGCAACTCTGCATCTTCTGCACTGGTTCACACTGGTCAGCTCTGACTAAATAACTGCATTTGTGACCCGCGAGTGAACAAATAGTTAAGGAAAGCCCCTGTTAATTATGCAGACTAATTTGCTATTCTTTATCTTTGCCTTTATTTTCAGGCCCTATGGTTTATGGAGTTAGTTTCTGCCCGGTGTCTTGTAAGGAAAGGCTTGCTGACCTAGGATTCGCAGGTTTGTGTTGTATTATTAAACGTTTAACATTCAAATAACCAATCAATGTAAACACACTTCTTCTGCAAACAATTTTGTAAAGCTGTTAAAATGGGTTCTGTTGAAACCAACTTTGCTACAGACCTCATGACCTAACATCCTATTCCAGAGGAGTAAGGAACTTCAACTAAAAGATATTTTGTTTTGCTAATGGACACTGTAGTTCAACATCGGACTATGTCTCAGAGCACTTCTATAGACTTGGACTCAGCCGTTGGATTGCCTAGGCCTTTGCATATTGACCACAGACCCTATTTGTTTTAACCGCACATGTCAGGGTTTTCAAGTCAGTGATGGCAGTTTATGTCTGGCTGAAATAATTTCCTTTCTTGTTGAACCTTCTGTTCAGCCCTTTGCTCGAGTGATGACAGAAAATATAAATAGGCACAATCTCAGACTTGAAACAGCAGCAGGTCAAAAGTCTTGTCCTTGACAATTGGACTCTCTTATCCGGTCATTTTTCAGACAAAAACTGTGTGTAGGATCAACGGACCTGGACTCATTCTCAGACACCAGGAACTCGACTTCAGTACACAGCAATACACTTGAGTTTCCAATAATGGTTTAGGCTAATAGTACGGATGAAGTCTGAAATAAATTCAGTAATTTTGCACAAAATGGTCAAAGCTGCTGCAACTAAAGAATCCTTCATTACAGTAAATTTCAACTTCTTGTTTGTTTTCTAGATTCTAAGACCTTGACTGAGGAGCAGAGAGATAATCTTTTTTCTAAGATCAAGCAAGCAGATGATTTTATTGGATTTGAGGTGGAAGTTCTCTCCCCCAATTTCATATCCACAGCAATGCTGAGAAGGTATGTGAGGGCCCTTGATGACTTAGCCATTTTCTTGTTAAAACTAATTTCATGACTTGTCGCTTGGTCAAAAATAGTTTGCTGAGTACCTCGGGTTAAACGCATATGTGCGTTTTCACATGGCTTGGGAAAGATTTTGCATAGCAACCTTCAGATTGGCAGAACCAGGACACTCTTTCATGACGTGAGCTGCTTACTGCCGAATTCTGCACTTACGATCACCATTCTCCGCTTACTTGCAAGAGCTGAATTTCTGCGCTAGCTGTGTAAGCGAAGAATGGATAGTAACGCATGGTAACGTGAAGTACACACGCGCATGAGCCAAAATTCCCCACAAACCTGTGCTGAAGAAAGTGAAATACGCTTGACGTAAGCACAGAATTCCCTGCTTCCGTAAGCATGGTAAGCCCCGATTCTTTGCCTATGGTAAGCAGAGCCATGAAATTGGGCCTTGGTTTGTTGCTCAATATACATACATAGCTACACTCTGTAAGCCCTTGATTGAGTAAATCATTAAATGTTTATGTAGGGCAGTGGAAATAGAGTCTTCAGCCACTGATCAGTGCACAGCGCCATATGAGATGCACAGTGCAGTGTTTTAATGCAATTTGAACCTTTTTTTTGCTGTTGATAAATATTTTTTTTTAACTAGAGTGAGCCTGCATCGTCTGGATTAACGTGCCAACTGTGCTATCAAGCGCTAATTGTTTGCAATCTCTCTATTTTGTTCGGGGGTGCTAGTCAGAATCCATTCAACTTTTAACTACCATATCATGACCAAGTTTATGGTACAACCTGGATCACAGAGTTCCACTTAAGTTATGCAACTTTTTATTAGAGTTCAAAATATCATACAGCTACAGGCCTGCTTTGACCATGGTGACAGTCCCCTTTAAATGTGGTGAAATGTATATACAGTTTCTGTGTGTCTTTTGTAATTATTAATATAGTCTTGTATTATTTGTCCTGTCCAGAACTAAGTACAGTTTGAATGCAATATCTATGGACTCTGCCATTGGTTTGCTGAATCTAGCTATACAGCAAGGAGCTAACATCAAAGAGGTTTGTTTCTCACTATTTTAATCTGTTCAAAAAGCTCTTATTTAAAGTCACCTGGAAATATAATTTGTTTTCTTTCAAACATAAGAGTATATGCTTACGAACAATAAAACAATTTTTTTAGTAATTGTTTGTCACGATTTATATGTTTAAAAAATATATAAAGTTGTTTGGGGGGCTGACTCCGCCTACCCCTTTTGTGACTTCAATCGAGGCAGACTTTGCCTGCAATGCGTATAGTAAACACACGTGCAAAGTACATGTACGTCTAAGTCGTGAGTTGGTACGTTTCAAAAAGTGTTTTTCTGCATTCAGCAGCAATACACCTGGTCGGCATTGCCGGAAAAAACAAAAACAAATCTTTTTTTGAAATGTACAAACTCACGACTTGGTCCGTACATGTACTTTGCAATTGTGTTTACTCTACGCATTACAGGCAAAGTCTGCCTCGATTGACATCACGAACAGCGCCCTCTCGGGTCGGGGTCTACTCTTAAATTTGTAAATAACGTAAGAGCTGATTTTTTAAAACCTTAGTTAACTGTTTATTCACATTCCACTCATCAAAACACATATATTGGTGACAAAAGCTTTATTTTGAAAAAATACCACTTCCAGGTGACTTTAAAGGTATTCAACAGAAGACACAACACCAGTGTTGGTTAGGGTTTCAAAATGATAATGGTGTCTGAAATTTTCTTGAAGCTTGTCCAAAGTCAAGTCAAAAACAACTCTTTTGTTTATTTTCAAATAATACATAAAGCATGGTGTCTAATTTTAAAACAATGGGACCACAAAGACAGCAAGACACCCTATTGCCTCAAACCATTCACACACAGGAACAACAGCAAGACACCCTATTGCCTCAAACCATTCACACACAGGAACAACAGCAAGACACCCTATTGCCTCAAACCATTCACACACAGGAACAACAGCAAGACACCCTATTGCCTCAAACCATTCACACACAGGAACAACAGCAAGACACCCTATTGCCTCAAACCATTCACACACAGGAACAACATCAAGACACCCTATTGCCTCAAACCATTCACACACAGGAACAACAGCAAGACACCCTATTGCCTCAAACCATTCACACACAGGAACAACAGCAAGACACCCTATTGCCTCAAACCATTCACACACAGGAACAACAGCAAGACACCCTATTGCCTCAAACCATTCACACACAGGAACAACAGCAAGACACCCTATTGCCTCAAACCATTCACACACAGGAACAACATCAAGACACCCTATTGCCTCAAACCATTCACACACAGGAACAACAGCAAGACACCCTATTGCCTCAAACCATTCACACACAGGAACAACAGCAAGACACCCTATTGCCTCAAACCATTCACACACAGGAACAACAGCAAGACACCCTATTGCCTCAAACCATTCACACACAGGAACAACAGCAAGACACCCTATTGCCTCAAACCATTCACACACAGGAACAACAGCAAGACACCCTATTGCCTCAAACCATTCACACACAGGAACAACAGCAAGACACCCTATTGCCTCAAACCATTCACACACAGGAACAACAGCAAGACACCCTATTGCCTCAAACCATTCACACACAGGAACAACAGCAAGACACCCTATTGCCTCAAACCATTCACACACAGGAACAACAGCAAGACACCCTATTGCCTCAAACCATTCACACACAGGAACAACAGCAAGACACCCTATTGCCTCAAACCATTCACACACAGGAACAACAGCAAGACACCCTATTGCCTCAAACCATTCACACACAGGAACAACAGCAAGACACCCTATTGCCTCAAACCATTCACACACAGGAACAACATCAAGACACCCTATTGCCTCAAACCATTCACACACAGGAACAACAGCAAGACACCCTATTGCCTCAAACCATTCACACACAGGAACAACAGCAAGACACCCTATTGCCTCAAACCATTCACACACAGGAACAACATCAAGACACCCTATTGCCTCAAACCATTCACACACAGGAACAACATCAAGACACCCTATTGCCTCAAACCATTCACACACAGGAACAACATCAAGACACCCTATTGCCTCAAACCATTCACACACAGGAACAACATCAAGACACCCTATTGCCTCAAACCATTCACACACAGGAACAACATCAAGACACCCTATTGCCTCAAACCATTCACACACAGGAACAACATCAAGACACCCTATTGCCTCAAACCATTCACACACAGGAACAACATCAAGACACCCTATTGCCTCAAACCATTCACACACAGGAACAACAGCAAGACACCCTATTGCCTCAAACCATTCACACACAGGAACAACATCATGCCAAGTGTCAACTTGTGGGTTGTTGAAATGTTGGTTTAGTTCCCTGTCATGTGGCTTGAGCATCTATCATTTTAATTGCATCTATCCACCTACCTAAATTGTCAATATTATGTTGAGTTGAAAGTCAAGTAAACCTTTTTCTGTTGCACAAAGGAAGTCTCTTTTCAGTTTTTGTCCTTGTATGGCGATACTTTCTAAAGTGAATAAGGGTTGTTTCAAAAAGTGATAAATTGAAACTACTTTGATGATAATCAGCGGGGTAAACTAGAGAGATTTTGTTTAACATTTACTGAGTGAGTTTACTATTAATCTATGCAGGTATATGTTGATACAGTTGGAGATTCCACCAAGTACCAGGAGAAACTTCAAGGATTGTTTCCTGGTTTAGATATCACTGTTACACCAAAAGCTGATGCAAAGTTTCCCATCGTCAGTGCTGCCAGTATATGTGCCAAGGTATTTATCTTTTGATTTTTTCTGTTTTATTTTGGTTTTCTGTGAAAACAAGTCAAGTTTGTTCATACTTTATAACAAGAAAAACATCTTCCACAGGGAAAATAGTGGGAAAATGTGTGTATCCTGCAACCACTTTTCACTAATTTTTACCAAAAAGGAATATCTCAATTGAGTAAATTAGATGCATCATAACAAAAGAAAAAGTGATGGCAGGGTATTGTAGGAACAAATGTTTTGTTTTGTTTAGAAAGAAACCTATATGGGTGCTATGTCTGCAGGATGGAATCTACAGGTTGTGTAGGTCAAATCTAACGGTCATGGTGACTTCACATTTGTTGTAGCTTCACATTTGTTGAATTCATTTACAAATTATTTAAAGTCTTATTCTTGTGTTATGATGGTTATGATGCATTAACGTTTTTTTTAGGTGATGCGAGATCAGGTTTTAAAGTCTTGGACATTCAAAGAAGGTGATGATATTGTCACAGGAAACTATGGAAGTGGATACCCTGCAGGTAATTTTCTTAGAAGTAAAGCGAGCTATGGTTCTTCACCAACAGTGTAGTGCTAGACCAATGATGGTGATGTACTAGACCAATGGTCAGGTTCTAGACCTATATTGTATTCTGAAGTTCCAGTCTAATTGTAACATGATTGACAAGTGGTGTTATATATTTGATTGGAGGATTGTCCGTCACGTGATAGCAAATAAAAGTACCATTGCACGCTGAGTCACTCAACTCGGAGTCGCCTCATTGAATAGAACATTCCATCTTTCAACTCATGAACATATTTGCACCATTGCACTCATAAACATTCATTATGTGTATACTAGACAAGATCGGTGGTAAGGTATTGGATCAATCATAAACCACTAGACCAGGGGTCTGTTCCAAACCTCAGGGTATGCTCAAGCTCTGGCCTCCGTTTGATGTGGTAAAATGTACACTGCTCCAAAGTTGGCGATGGAGCCAGAGCCCAAGCTGAGATTTGGGAAAAAGGTCTCACTTTTTAGGCTTCCTCTACAAGGTTTTTTTTTTTTTTTAAATGCATTAATTTTTTATTCAGTATCTTTTGATACAAATTGAAGGTGACATTTTCTATTGAAATGATTCAATCAGCTGTTATTTTTATACATTGCAAAGTGTTGTCATAACCAATACATGTATTGGGTTTTTCAAAGGATACATGTACACTGTGGCAGGGTCACAATGTTTTGATAAATATCTTCACTGTGATGAGTTTGATTGATAAAATAAATTTATTATAGATCCATCAACGAAGCAATGGTTATTGGACAACGTGGATAAAGTGTTTGGATATCCCCAGTTTGTACGCTTCAGCTGGTCTACAACTAGTACTATTTTAGAAAGCAAAGCCCGTTGTGTACACTGGTAAGTACACTACTAACAGGATATCACCAACTTTGTCACAAGCTTGCTATGGCCTGTTCTTTCTTTCTTCCTTTGTAATGTTGGGCTTTGCAGTCCTGCATTTCATGGGGCTTGATTGATTTGTAGACAACATCAGTGGCAGTCTGGTTCAGTTGACCAAACTTATTGGATAGAATGTTGTCTTCCACAAGAGAGGGCGGCGGATATTTAGTGCAGTTCATACTTCCAGTTTCTTAAAGGAGGAGATTGTGGCGGCCATGATTTACTAATAGTTTCTCAGGTAAATGTGGCTTGAGAATGGGTATGGGACCAAGAAGGTCTAGACACTAAGATTTTATAGTCCGAACTAATCCCTCACCAGATCGTTTGAAACAGGGAGTTACTCAATTCAGATTTTATTACATGGTGTCAAACCTGCCTGAGCCTGTCATTGTACGTTCAACATGCAAACCTCCAATTAATTCTGAAGGACTAATATTATGTTTATTATTTTGTTTTGTATTCAGGGATGATGATGAGGAAGACACTGCTAAAGGATCAGCTTCTTTATTCTCATTCTTTGCTCCTAAAAATGCCGACCCAAAAGACAAACAACATTCCTTCTTTGAAGAGAGGCATCTGAAAAGAGTTGTATCATTCTGATTTCTACATCAAACACAATGTTTCAATCTGTGTCGTCATAAAATTTTAACAAACTCACTCTCACGGAAAACTCCTCTTTAAAGAGAGGCATCTGAAAAGAGTTGTGTCATTCTGAGTTCTACATCAAACACAATGTTTCAATCTGTGTCATCATAAAATGTTAACAAACGTATTCTCACGGCAAACTAAAAAGGCCTTCCATGCATCAGGCCTGGTTAAGGTGATCCTTATGGACGTTGTTTATAGCTTTGCCCATAAAATTCATCACACTGCGCACATACGCTGCCCGCCCAAAGATTTTGCCACTTTTGGGTCCAAAGCTGGTATCATGTTTGTTTGTAGTTTTAAGCATTTGTTAAGACAGAAACTTAAATTTTGAGAAGACTTTTGTGATTATCAAAGAAAAACTCGACTGAAAGGAACTCCCATGGTAATCAGTGGAGCCAGTTTGTGTTAAGTGGGCATGGCTTACAGTGAAATAATGTCATGCAGCACAACCATATGTTTTGCCTTCCTTTGATGTGTACACACAAAATCATATAGTTAAGTTGTTTCTTGACCAGCAGAGCGATGGGCCATAACAATTTGGTCTTTTCCGTAAAATAGCTCACTGCAAAATCAAAATCTGTAAACTGTGATAACTGATTAAAGATACACAAATCTTTATTATTTTCAATTAGTACAATTGCATTGTCATCATTGACATTGTAATATTCAGCGTACTGAAAATAGTGTGGTTATAATAAAGGCAATCAGCATAACAAGATTAAAATAAACTAAACATTGATCACTATATATTGTAGTTTATATACCTATGTACAGAATGGTTCGTTGAGATTGAAAAGCGCTTCATGTGTTAAACACAGTGGCGTAGCTCAATGAGTAAAATAATTACAAAATGTTTGCTGTTCAGAGGCAAATTTTGAAAAAGGTAAAACAAATAAAGGCTATATTATTTGATTATTACAACGTTTTGTTCTGACTGCTAATTTTTCTGCCAATGTTAATGTATATGAAATAATAGGTGCATAGATGTTCCATCTTACTACAGTGTCCTGGATCATTCGTATAGGCATATTGACTAAATCCACATTTGTTTCTTGTATTGCCTGTGTCATATCAGAAAGTAAAAATTGTGTTAAAATGCACGAATTTTCCCCAAAATTAGTAGCTTGAAATCATCAGTCAGTTAATGTCCTGAACATGTTAATGTCCATACCACTTGACTAGAGATTGTCATTTGCCTGTGCCTCATTAGGCTTTGTGCTTGCAAAAGTGCCCTTAACATTTTACCAACTAGAAGATTTGCCTCTATTGGTGCAGATGGCAAGAGCTGCGAGGTTGGCAATTATGACAAAAAATCACCCAAAACATGGATTTGTGCTTTACTTAAAACAGTTTAATAAAAAAAAAAAAACATAAAATAAAATTAATTAAATTATCCTTTTGATAATTTAAAAATTAGTTTAGATTGAAAATGATGCAAAACTAACCAATAAAAACAGCCTGCCCTTGCCTTGACAATAACAATGTTTACCTTTTGTCTATGTTGTGGGAATTAAGATTTGTCACAATATGTCACAATTGTAAAATATCCATGCTTATGCTATGCCACTGGTTGAATAAAAACTGATACTTCATATACAGTATAAAATGTGTTCCCTTACCAGCAGTAAGCCAGAGAGAGAGACAATTGGGGCAGTTGCCTGCACTGGTCAAACTTCAAAATATTCAACTAGAAATTAAAATTCTGAAAATCCTACCTTGCTTCTCAAAGTACCCGGAGCAGTATTGTACAGGACTTTGTACAGAAGATTATTAATGTACAAATTGCATTAAATTGTTTTATATTTCACTTCCGATTTAACAACTCTGATTTAAAATTCTGAAAAATCATAGGTTTCTCAGCAGTGCTTTAAAAAAAATGAACAGATAATCATGTATGATAGGCATGTTTGGATTAAAAATACTAAAAAGTGTGATGCTTCATGTAAACACAAAGCACTTTTTACCATTACTTGCTACTCAAATACATGAGATGACACCTACTCGGCCTGTCATATACATATTTATACATCAGGCTTATCTTTACATTGCAATTTACCATTTTACTCTTTCTTAGAAGTGGCCAAGTTTGGCACAGCTGGCACACCATTGCCTTTGCTGTTTTATTTGGCCCTTTTGGTTCACAAGAAAAAAGATCAGGCAAAACAATTTTCAAAACTACATTAGAGAACCTAATTTATGGACATTACATTAAGAAGTAACTGGATTATAGTATTGCTTGCACTTTGTAAATCATAACCCATTAGTGTGTAGCTGTTTTAGATATATCTTTATCATTTCTTCACTACAAATACCCCCAAAAATGCATCTTATACCACCGTGATTGAGGGTCCACCAAAAATCTATCTCTGTACATTTTTTTACAAAGTGTCTTGCTGGTGAGTTCATAGTTCAACTTGTGAGATTTTTATTTGAACAAATCCAGCAGATATGGGTGTTGCATTGGGAAATTGGGAACGAAAAAAACCCAAACTGATTAAGCAAGTCTATATTATCTATAATAAAATCAGAACCTACATTTGGTCTGTCTTTCTACCCTTGATAGCCAAACCTCTTTCAAGAAAGTTTGGAAGCCAGGATCAATCAATGACAATGTATATACAAGTTTGTGATAAATAATAAAGAAAACAAAGTCAAAAAAGTAGGAATCAATACGGGCATACCTTGGATAATAAAAATGTTCTTGTACCTGACAAGTCATGTGAATTTGAACATAACTTTTGAATCAGATTCATAAAGCAGCATAACTAAGCAGGGGATGACTGCTTATAAACATGCTATACTTCTTAGCAATATTTTCTGCTTAACAGTGTATTATGAAATAAGCTAAAATGAGCAAGAAACCAGCCTTTATAATTGCATGTAAAAACTCTGTATTTTGGCTAGTTAACTTTCTAATTGCAAAATGTTGTTAGATGCTTACCTTAACTTTTGTGCTTCAGCAACTCTATGAACATTACATCTTAATTTGACCATCTACACATTTATACATTTGTTATGTTTGTAGAATGAGTGTATTCTATACCAGACTATTGAGCTCATGCTTGTTGGCTTGTCGTTGTTGACGGCGGTGATGATGGCTGGGCCGAGCAGGCATCAATGGACTGTTTTCCTGCATAATGATAAAACAAATTTACATTTTGTTGAAGTTGTCAATCATCAATCTGAGAAGCGATTCATGTATTGATGCATGAATCATTTCTTATATTAAAATATTCAAACCATCACTACAAGGGCAACCTTGTCACCTAAAGTCTATAATAACAACAGCTGCAGTGCTTCTCAGCAAGTTAGTTTGTATGCTTATTATTTTGTTAAGTACTAACTAATCTATGACCCTACCATTAAACCCTAATCACTCAAGTGTATTTCCTACATGTTACAAAATGCACCACCATATGAGCCACCATGAACAAATGCACGATGTAACAATCCAAGCTTGTTTGTATTTTGCATTGTTCTAAAAACACTTTTCTCCGACATAATTAAGCCAAAGATAACATGCACAATATAGCAAGAATTTAACCGGCAGTCTCAGCTTGTTTGTATTTTGTAATATTGCAGTTGAGATTCTAGTCAATGCATGCATTGGCAGCTGTCCCTATTTATAAAGACATGCAACTCTATTACTACAACAAAGACGAACCCCAGGATGCAAAACTTGGACAGTGGTTTTCAGTTTACATTGGCACTGAAATTAAGAAAAACAAGAAACATTAATTCAGCTGCATGCTGATAATACCTTGACGATCCTTGGTTTTGGTACTGGTTTGATTTGACTTCTGCCAGTAGATTCTGTAGGAGTATCTGAAGGTTGGCCATCACTTCTTCGCTTCCTGGTCTGTATTGAGGATCTCACTGCAGGTACAGGCTTCACTACTTCAGTCTTAGGCGTTGTGGAAACTTGCCCAAGTTGTTGAAGTTGTTTGGGAGTGAGTGGAGCTGGTCTTTTCTGCCGTGTAGTAGAAGTTGGGGTAGTGGATTGTTTAGATCGGTGTTGGTGAGTAGCATGAGGACTCTGATGTCTCTCAGTAGGAGGAGTTTCCCAGGAGTTGGCACAAGTCCTACGAAGTTGATCACGCATTTCATGCCTTACATCACGCATGTATCCTCTTTGTTGTGCAGTCTGTCAAAAAAAGAATAGACAAGAATTACTTTACGTGTCTTTCACTGGTCATTTTGAGCAATATGCTTACCTTATGCCAGTACTTGGGTAGACTCCTTGCAAATGATGTCCTCATAAAATATCTATTATGTAATTTGAAAAGCAAAATTGTAATAATAATCACAACCATTACGTGTGCATTCCACGCAGTTTTCTGAGGATATTGTATTCAATCTGTACATTGGTTGAACTATAGATCTTATTGACTAAATAGAAGTAGAATGTAAAAGGAACCAGACCAAGATTGATAGGGATAATCAGTCAGGAAATTTACCTCTTCATGTTCTGCAGGAGGAAGTGGGGCTGGTCTTCTCTTCTTCATATACCCAGGGGTGGAAATATGTTTCTGTTTAATCAAACACACAAATATTAGTCTTGGTGCAAGACGCTTCTCGTTTTCCTTTCACGCACAGTGCGGCCAAATCACCAACAGCGCTCGCATCTACTCACCTGACTTGTCCCACTCAAGTCAGGTGAGTGTGTACGGGCGGTCGATGTGGGCGCTGTTGGTGAGTTGGCCGCGCTGTGCATGTAAGGAAAACAAGAAACGTTGTGTACCAGGACTAGACAAATATATACATATATTTACATAGACACTTTTAATGCCTGAAATATTGATTTATCTAGTCTCATCCACACAATAATATGTTTGAAACACAATATCACAGGCTCATGGAGGAAATTTGAAATAAATACATGTACATTATTAACTGACATTGAGTCAATTGTAGAGGTGTATTCAGAGACTGCATCTTGTGTTGAATAATGAAAGAGCACAGGTATGTTTATATACAAACAATGAACAGGTCAGGCAAACAAACAAACAAAACATAAAGCATATAGCATGTATGAACTGAAAGCTGGACAATTAGAAAAGCTATCAGGAGAGAACAGGAAAGCATTGACATGTACTGTATATCTATTTGAGGCCATTTTGTTGTCCATTCCTTTAACTTACAACAATAACATCTCCAACTGATTTGCTTCGTGTGTGCTTGCGTTGCCTACTGTTTACAAGCACATCTTCTTTCACTCTTGTAGGTGTACCTGGCATGTTGCTATTCTTTGCAAACTGTTAATTACAGAAAAAAGCATTCGTAATTGTACTTTGCACTTTAATGATGTTTCTAAAAAGCATTGTATTTTCAATTCCAAGTCCTGGATCCTTGAGTGAGGTTCAAACTCACGGCCCTTCGTGTTCTCAAGTTGTAATAAAGAATGTTTTTAATTGAACACATCTTGAAAAGGCTAAAGTAGCATGTCCAGCAGAGAGCAGAGGAAACTGTGCTTGGCTTAGTGCACAATGTTGTATTTGGAAATTATCAAGCTGAATTTTGATTTACCATTTCCCAGATATTTATTAGCTAATGAATAAAGCATAAGCATAACTTATGAGTAATGAGGGCATTATGTCTATAATACATTTATGCATTTTTGTTGAAAATGATGCTATTTGATTACTGGACAACTTTCTGCTGGAATTAATGTTCTATGCTGAGTGTATGGTATGGGGGAAAAGAGTCTTAGTCCTTCTGCCAAGCACACGACAATGTGACTTGATTTTAAGAAGCTTGATAAATGAGAGTGTTATTCCTCCTGCCAGATTATCTCAACAATAGACAGACAATGTTTTAGAGCTGAATAAGTGGCCAGCATGACTACTTAACAGAATGTTAGATGTAGAACTATGAGCTTGTCACTAACCTGTTTCATAAGCTTTCTCTTCTTGGAGCTAGGAGGCATCTCTTGGACGTGAGCATAGAGTTGAGCTAATGCTGCCTCCGTTTGTATCTTCTCTTTCTTGACTTCAACACTAGCTGTCTGAGGAGCACTAATGACTCGACCTCTTTTACTGTCACATTCATCCTGTTAGGTCAAGATAATCATTCAAATCAATTTGACATACTTGTCAACTCAACTCATCCAATGAAGTCCATGACCCTTTAAAAAAAATACCCTTCACACAAAATCAACTAGATGTTTCATGTTAAAAAATACATGAATGCATCTCATTGAAACAATCTGAAGCAGCTCACACTGGTCAATGAAAACCTACATTGATTCTCATGCATGAATTTAAAATAAGACTTTTGGAGTAAACCCTAACATCAGCGAAGGTGTTCATTATAAATGAGATCGCAAAAAGGGATGGTCCCATATGTAAAACTTGTCATGAAATAGCATACAGGCCACGGTCCAGTGGTTAGTACTTGCAATTACAAAAGTTGTGGGCTCGGATCCAACCAAGCTCACTGCTTATTTCAAAATGACTAGAATAAGTACTGCCATCTAGTTACAGAATCACAATTTCTTGATGCAACCAATCAAGGTGTTACCTTAGATAGTTTACGGGCAGGTTTCTCCTCTTCATCTTCAGTCAGCTTGCCATACTTTATATACTGCTCACATCGTTTTAACATCTTGGCTGGAACCTACATCAGGTTGGTAGAGGATTAACAAAGTTGTAATACAAATGTTAACTAGAAAGGTCCACCATAACAGGCATCCATCCCATTTCAAGCTGGCTACTTCAAAATAAAAAGACATCTTTAAAAAAAGTTTTCTCTGTCAATTCAACCTATCCAATGGTGTCTAAGTGGACCTTTTCATAAATTATCGTTCACAAAAAATCCAATTCATATAAGCTCTTTAAAATAAATAATCAAACTCTAACAGATGTAATGTACAGGATTGAAGAAAGCATCTCTTTCAAGAACTTTTTACTTTTTTGGCTTTTAGAATACATTTGAAATAGTTTTGAACAAGATTTAGTATTACTATACCTCGTACATATTCATGACCGAGAGTCAAATTCTCATTGGTTCTTTCATCAGTACGTGCCAGGTGTTAATTTGGCTAATTACCGAGAGCGCACGTGAGTATTCAAGTAGAATGACAAGTAAAATAGCTACCTGGGAGCTATTCTACTTGTTATGCTCATTACCCTTGTGTGAGGTCATCCCCGGGCACTATTCTACTTGTTATGCTCATTACCCTTGTGTGAGGTCATCCCCGGGCACTATTCTACTTGTTATGCTCATTACCCTTGTGTGAGGTCATCCCCGGGCACTATTCTACTTGTTATGCTCATTACCCTTGTGTGAGGTCATCCCCGGGCACTATTCTACCTGATGCACTTTATGATCGTGCAATATTTATAACAGCTGAAACATTAATACGTGAACGATAATGGACTGAGCTAGATCCAATGTATCCTTCCTTGTTTTTATTCATGAATCACATCAGATTCAGTCAGTTTTTGTGTTCATAAAGTGCAATGTCAGTTTGGGTGTTCATAAAGTACAGAAAAAAAAGGAAAAAAAGTGCATGAGTTTTTATTTATTTCAGTTGTCATTTCATCTTGTTTCTATTTGAACGATTACTGAACATGTATGAAGTATAGTAAAACAAATATAATATGGTTTGAGGGTGACTAGTCGATTATTAGCTCCCCTCGGTATTGGAAGTTGACAAACTAGTTCCAATACCTCGGGGAGCTATATATCGACCAGTCACCCCCAAACCATGTTATATTTGTATATTATGTCAACTTATTTGAACATTGGTATAAATGGCATTTGAGACATACACCTACGTGAAAAAAAAAAATTTGGAGGTTGAAAACTTACCTTGAAAATTTTGTGAAAATGTGTGATCATGAACTCCACACCACAGTTGAGTTTATTCACAAATACCTGATCCCGAAGATCATCTGCAGTCAACTGAAAGTAAATGAAATCCTTCACTCATTATCTAATATGTGATGATAACAACATACTTCTAGAGATCAAGGAATGTACAGTGAATTACAGAATATAGGCCGAGGAGCTCAATGTCTGCTAATATTAAACAAATTTCAATACATACAACTGATGGTTAAAAGAAAGCAAATGTGGAAGCTTATTTGTAGAGAAAAGCTCATACTGTTCATGGGAGTGCTAGTGCATTAGGAAAGTATGAACCAGTCATATATTGCTGTCACACTAGGCCTAACAATCCTTCTTAAGACTACATTGTTATGACACTGACAGTTGATATTATTACAAATCAGCATTAATTCATGCCATCTCAAATCTTGTTATGGATTCAAATGTGACCATTTTAGAAAAATCTAAAGTGTTGCTAATCTGTAAACTTGTTTTATGACTGGTATAAAACTGAATGTGTAGTATGAAAAAGTATCTAATGCAACCTGGGGCCAGTTTCACAGATAACCAAGATTCATTTTAAAGCAACTTAAAACATTATGGTGATAATGGGCAATTTATCTTTTGATGAATCTTTGTGCATTGTGAAATCAAGCCCAGAATTATCATTTGACAAGAGATGCCAAAGTGGTTGTTCCTTGATGTACATACAATTTAAGTTGCAAGTAGATATGCAGACAATATCTAGTAAGTACTCACATATCTAGGCCAGAGAATATGTGGAGCAAACATGACCCCAAGGTTGAATGCAGACATCTTATTTAGTTGTTCATGTTCTGTGATGGAATGAAGGAGTTCCAAGAGTTCTCTCAGCATCTTTAAGTAAACTGGAGGCAGCATAAGGAACAGGTATCTCAATGCTGTGATGTGATCTCGAGTCTTCTGGTCTTTATACTGTTTGCCAAGCTCCTCCGTCAAGCATGGCACTTCATTCATTTTAAATGTCAAACCTACAGTGGACAGAAGAGGAGATTAACACAATAAAATATTATCATTTCAATGCTATTTTGTTGTGAAGTCATTAAGACTTACATGGTAAACTAGGTGCAAAAATTGCCAAGTACTTAGTAGGCATGATATTTGGTCCTTTAAAAAGTAGGAATAACATATCGCATAAAAGGGCTGACCTACATGAGTTACTATTTTAGGCTATGTAATCACAGTCTTTCAGATTTGTCCGAAGGCAAAATTAGAAACCGGACTACTAGGAAGAATATCATGCCTGATGTAGCTTGTTGTAGCTTAGTTGTCTAGTGCACTGTATTCAAATTTGGTTGTTCGCATAAAAGGGTTTGAATTCCAGAAAGTTCGGTGTAGATGCTAGTGTCTTTGACCAAGACCGTTATTATAATTGTCAGATGGGTACATGTGTTTAGGCTATGGATACCATTACCAGGACAGGTTGTTGCACAAAACAAAACATTTGCCCTGATTGGCAAGGTGGTACCATTCAATTTTGTTATAATTCTCTGTGGACCCTGGTTCAAATCCCTAACCTGGGGCAGACCCGACAAGAATGTCGGCCTCATGGCCTCTGCATGTGGAGAGTGGTATGACCTGTGCAAAAAAGGGCTTTAGGCAATTTGATACACACATTAGGCACAGTGTATAAGGGTGGGTTTACGGAGTGAATAATGTGACCGCCTTGGGCAAGGCTAGAGCCTGCAATGTTGGATTTTTCAGTCTCTATCTTGATAACGTGTTCATGTATTTTATTTGAAACATTTCTCCACCATTTAAGAACTCCTTGTTTTCATTACCATTGATTAATAATAACAGGATTACAATGTGCAACAAATACCTGCAGCTTGTACATGAGCAGGATAATGTTTGTCAGTCAGTAAGGGTTCAGGAAGATCTCCAAGGTAGGTCTTTAAGACACAGGCTACATCATGAGCAGTGAAGACATCATTATCCAAATCAACTAAAAGACCGCTACCAATCTTGTCCTTCAAACGGCGTTGGCGCTCTGAGTTGCCAGGAATGCGAAATATACCTTCCTTGCTGATATCTACAACATTTATCAAATATACTTGAGCAATAATTTACTTTTTATTAATTAAATCTTTGCTGTATTATTGATTAACATTTAACAATTAAAGGGGACTGTTGTCATGAATGCTCATGATCAAAGCAGGCTTGTATCTGTACAATGACTCTCATCCAGTTACTGCATGCACAGGGTGCACGTATGTGAGGTAACTGGGTGAGAGTTTCAGTTCCATGTCAGCCAAAGGCCTGCTTTGATCATGTGAAAATAGTCCCCTTTAAGTTCAAGAATCAATTTGTTTCACACCAAAGAGAGGTCAGACTATGGGGGTGCGTTCGTTTCAAGCTTCCCTGGGTTGACCCCGGTCTTTCCCCGGTACGTTCAAATAGCTTTTATGTCATTCCAGGGGCTCACCCGGGTCAGCCCCCAGTGCCCTGCTTGTGGAGTGGGTCACTTTGGGGTGACCCGAGGTGCATGACTTCACCAAAAGCGGACGAGTGTGATCGTTCGATTAGCTCTTGTCAGGGTCTCACCCGAGTGAGCACTGCGAGGTCGACACAGGGAAGCTAATCGAACGCACCCACTTTTGTCCTTTTAGCCTCGGTTCAGAAACACACTACAACAATACGTACGATTTGAGAGGAAACAAGAAACATGTACGAAACGGCTGTGATACACAGGTCACATAGAATTGCTTTGTTGCTTGCAATGTCAATCATTTGTGAATTCCTTTTACGCACTGTGCGTATATTTTGTTTGTGGGGTATGGCCAAACAGGCTATTTCATCTTACTCTTATCAACTAACTGAATCTTTCTGATACTCAAGAAAACAATCCGACCTTTTTAATTAAAGAAAAGACATTTGAGGACAAGACACCCAATGGAAAATTGACGACACAGTAATCAATTGTTAGCATAACTCACAATCTTTTAGAAAGTCAATTAGCTGGCGAGCCTGGCAGTAACCTTCTTCTGTCAAGGGTGCACCAAATACTCCACAACCAACTGATGTTACACCATAACCTATAATATCAAAACAATACATTCACAAACAGTTTAGTCAACACACTCCAGGCTCATTTCAGATACACAGATACACGCCGTGTGATAGTCATAGGACTATCACACGGCCGTCGTTTCTAGTAAAACTAAGACATACATGTATCATGTGACGCGCTCTAAACCAACGAAAAGGCAGAATATTTGTAAGGGGTGTTATATTTCCAAATGGTCGATCACAGTAGTCAACCAATGGTCGACCAGCCTGGGTTCCATTGCAAATGGAAACCTTTAGTTTAAAAAAAAACATTGTGCGAACTTGCTCCTTGATGACACTACATGTGGTGGGCTTTCATAGTAAACCAACAACCTAAACAAATTAATTTCAGTTTTAAAATCATTTTGAAACATTTCCCAGCAAAACAGTGCACTGCACCTTTAGAATGTCTCAAATACTTCAAATTCGTAAATTGTGGAAAATGTTCAGATTTCTGAATTATGTGGTTTGTATAAAATCCTACACAAAAAGCCACTTACTTTTTTGTTTATTTCTGCTGAACTTCTTAACAAATGTTTTTCCCTGCCTGATATCAATGATGCCTGCTAACACCTGACCCAGACCATCGGAGCCACTGAAATCTAATACATGGGAGAGCTCAGTACAGCACCAGTCCTTAAGTATGGCTGGGTGTTTGTGCTTCATTGCCTCTACATAATGAAGAGGGTTGCACAAGTATTCCGTAGACATGGCTCAGCTGTAATGACAAATTGTTTAAAAAGTTAAATCTTGGCAGTTGTTTTTCCAAGCAGAATTTTAACGAGGAAACACATTGTAGCGTTGACCTGGGGTTTGCAATGTACACAGTTTGAATAACACAAGGAAGAAAATACTATTAACTGGCTTCTGTCCTCATTTCTGAGCTTTATGTACATACACTCAAAAAGTAATACTAAAAAATGAAGAGAAGGCCTTAGCCAGCCAGAGGACGCCCTCTCTGGCAAGCTGGTTTCCCGTTCGGCCTGCAGGGGCTGCCAGCGGTGCTCCAATGGGGAGTCATGCTGGCACCCCCTACCGGTCGATCGGCACCACCGCTACAACACAGTGTACTGTACCAAAGTTAAGATCAAAAAGCAAATAGAAAGGTTGCAACATACATGTATATCCTGCCACCACATGTTCATTTGTTTGTGTGAAATAAAAAAGTACATAGTTTATTAGGAGGCTACTAAAAAAAAATTCTCAGCAATTTTACTTTTTTTTTTAATTGTAAACGTTTTTTGAGAAAATTTGTTGATAACATTTTTTTACATCTCAAGGAGGATTCAATTGTTTGTCAATTAATGTTAATTGTTGAGAGCCATACAAAAAACAATACTCTGGTTGAAAGCAAACATGGCAAAGAAACATTTGAACTCATTGTTTTTCAGTTGAAATTTATTCGCCCAATTTTTTTTTTCTCAATTAAAAAAATTAAAGAACTCTCCGCCAACCATATGGACGAGTTGACTTGGGACCGATATGACTTGGTTGGGACCGAGTTGACTTGAACCGAGTTGACATGGGAATGAGTTGACTGGGACCGAGTTGACTCATATAACACTTGACTCGGACACCAAATTAATCACTTAGTATCGTGGGAGGGGTACGAAGTGACCATCAGTAGTTGCGATAACGTAACCCTCCTCCCGACGGCCGCCAGGCTGGAGGGTAACGAGATTCTTTTGAGCGGAAACGGTTGATCTGGTCCAACACGTACAATTTCAACAGCTAGTCACCAGATTTGCCCCATTTTTACCGCTTTCAAAAATCATGACACAAATTCTGAGGGTACAAACTTAATCTGCAATGTCTAATGCAGCCTGCCATAATACTCAAAACACCATTTAGGAAATATTTTGAAGAAAAATGGACAAAAAATTACCAGATCCCGGAGCGAAATCCCAGGTTCATATTTTGAACCTTTTGCATTGCCTTGCAAACGCATTATTTTGTTGTTGGGCTAAACCATTCTGTAAAAGGGGTGTTACAATGTTGCAGTGCTACAGTGCGTGCGCGCCATTATGAGTGAACGGCGTGCAATGCAAACGGACAGCGCGCACACGCACTGCAACATTGTAACACGTTTTACAGAATGGTTTAGCCCAACAACAAAATATTGCGTTTGAGCGACAGGTTCAAAATATGAACCTGGGAATTGGCTCCGGGATCTGGTAAGTTTTTGTCCATTTTTCTTCGAAATATATTCTAAATGGTGTTTTGATTATTATGGCAGGCTGCATTAGACATTACGGATTAAATTTGTACCCTCAGAATTTGTGTCATGATTTTTGAAAGTGGTAAAAATGGGGCAAATCTGGTGACTAGCTGTCGAAATTTTACGTGTTAGACCAGATCAACCATTTCCGATCAAAAGAATCTCTAACCCTCCGGCCTGGCGGCCGTCGGGAGGAGGGTTACATTATCGCAACTACTAGACCATCAGCTGAATCACTTCGTACCCTCAGTCGCGTCACTTCGTACCTTCATTAAAATGTGTATTCCTCAATAATTTAATGTTTGTTGAGATAAAAAATAATAATACATAATGACTTATAATTTTTGTTTGAATATATGTGAATGTTATTTTTAATGTGAAATTTACATTTTGTATTTAGTATTACCGCAAAGGACAACATCTTCCGCCAATGTTTTGTACAAATATTTTAAACTTTAAATTAAAGTCAAACAATCACGCAATCGTCAAAATGGCTCCTTGGTCCCAACAGAATAGCAGTAACAAATAGTAACAGTTGGTTTGATTTGCTTTTATTTCATAATCATAATCATCCGATCACAAAGCACAAAATCATCATAAACGATGCAGAAATCCCGAATTTGTAGAAAGGTAGGAAGTGTCACGTGAGAAGGTACGAAGTGACTCGTGAGAAGGTACGAAGTGTCATGTAAGAAGGTACGAAGTGTCCAGGTACGAAGAAGCAGTCACTTCGTACCTTTTAAGGTACGAACATTGTCCAGGGTACGAAGTGTCCTGACACCTTCACCTCAACTTAGTTAGTTCGATTTTTTTATTTATAGGCTAACCTATTATAATTTATTACTGTAAAACTGAAAGGTAAACAATCATCATCATTAGAACAATAAAAAAAAACCTCATAGTTCTCATAGGCCCTAATTATTATTTTCATTATTAGGTGATACTATACAACGTTACCGTATCTCGTCCTTGAAAGTTGGGAAAGTTGTCTCATCCAAATTCCAAGTCCAATCCTCAACAAAAGAGTCAATCACAAATCAAATCAATTTGAAATGAAATCTTCTGTGTTTGTGTTCCGGTTGTTGTCGATCTGGACAGACGCTACGCAGAATACCCAACGATAACAATAAAAACAGTTATTTCATGTGTTTTCTAAATCCCACTGCACGAACCAAACCAAATTCAAGGTTTGAATTTTTATTTAAACGAAGAAAGACAGAAAGGAATCGGCCTTCCGCCCGGCCAAACTATACATGAACGAGCTCGTAGTCGTGCTTGGCATGCGCAGTACAACCACTACACAAACGAAAACACCCTCAAATTTTGCAACCGACACTGTGATTGGTCAGATTGTCTTTGCCAGCTCTCATTTTATTGGCCAATCCACATCCGTCTGCCAAATGAGTGGCTGGTGAACGAGGGGATGAGCACATCATATCGAGGAAGTTTCCGTAAGTTCGAGGTTGTATACTATAACGATGTGAACCGGGCGATTCGCGAATCAAAAAATTCTTTGCAAAATCAACGTCGTCTGCTTAATGTAAAAGCAAAGAGAAAGTGCTTTAAAAAAGGTAACACCATAAAAATAAAAGAAACATATATAACGAGACTCTCCAAAGAAAGATTTATCGTGAATTTTTTGTTCGAAAAAGCTTTCTATGCATGTGTGCCAACATTTTTTAGACCTTTAATATTCAAACGGACATAATCTCGGTTCGGGCAAAAACTTGTGTTTCGTTGGTGCACAGACGTATTATTGTGATCATCAAGTAACTTTTGCTGTGAACCAGTTATGTGCAATTGCTGCGCAATCGTGATTTAAAACATTTCAACACGCCACACACCAACAAGAACAACCCTACAGCTCCACACACACGTCATCCACGTGCCATTCTGTTCATTTCTTTTGCCTCGTGTGTAGGTGTTCAACAAACCACTGCTTGAATAGTACAATTTATAGATTTCATCTAGTTTGTTCCTTTCTGTGGTATTTCTTAGTCTTCTATCTCTAACAAAATGTCAAAGGAATACTTTTGGGGTAAGTACCATTTGAAATGATGGACAATAATCAATGAATCCTTGATTGACAAATTTGGAGAAAAAAGGGCTCCAGCCAGCGTGTTTTGTCCAGAGTCCATACCGGGACGTCAATACACCGTCAAGAAGGAACAGTACCGTCAATACACCGTCAACACGTCCAATACATTTTAGGATAACTTTCCGTATGGCGCCACCACTTTTTCACTCATTTTTACAAAAAGGGATATCTCATTGAGGTAAATTAGATACTATATTATATTATTTCATATCGAATGAAAAAGTGGTGGCACCATACGGAAACGTTTCCACATTTTAAATCGACAAAAGAAGCATAGAACTGTAATAATACATAGTGTAAAACTAAAGTATATGGGTGGGCCCTACCTACAGTCGCTAACACAAGTTGATGTTGCCAACTCTTATTCTTAGTTAAAATTCTATAATTCTTCGACTTCGGTAAAGTCTAAAGACCGTATTGAATAACCTCCTTTTTGCCATGGAAGTCGCCATCTTGTAGGTCAAACCGTACGTGTGTCCAAACGCGTACATCAAAGAAATGCGCAGCACGCAACGTCCCCAGTTTGATTTCTACGGCACGAGCACGCACACACACGCACACACTCAGACACGCCATCAAGTTGTATGTACAGTAGGGCAAATATTTGAACGGTGACGTGATGTTCAATACGGCCTATTGAATTCTTCCTAAAAATCTTACCCACACATTTTTTTTGACCCATCTTTTGACTTGAGTTGTGCACCTAATACCGATTGTGCATGCTGGTGGTAATGCTCGCTTGTCGTCGCTCGTACGCATGCAAAAGCAGTTGACACTTGACAGGGGTCTTGGAAGCACAGGTCGTGTTTTTATATTGCGTCAGAATGCACGATGTAATCTGTCCCTCAATCATGGACTCCTTTCGTTTGTGTATGTCAGTGACACAAACGAAAGGAGTCTAGGTGATTTAAGGGCTTGGGTCAATCCAAAATGGTCAGACGATGGATGGAGGAAGCCTCCATCCATGTCGACAATTACAATTAAGCATACAGTAGAAAACAAAATAATATCAATGAGTATAATAATGAAGGACGGATGCCAAATAACTTAACAGTAATACAGTATAGAAATTTGAAGATAGTAGCTATACAGAAATTAACGTACTAGTCGACATGCAGGGAAAAAGTTTAAGCATAATGCTTTTGTATATTTCCCTGAGACAGACAAGGACTTGGACGATAAGGACAAAAAACAAAAGCAAACAAAAACAGAACAAACAAACAAAAACAAACAATGAAACGGACCAGACTAATCAATAAAAATAATTAACGACACCACAGCAGGCCTCAACCTTTAGCTTCAGAGGGGCAAGGCCACTTGGCCTCAAAAGCTCTCAAAAAGAAAGGGGCCAACTGAAAGGGCACCAAGGCCATTTTCAAACCTTTATTTGTTGATGATTATGTTAAAATACTTTCCACTGATTTCAAGATGGTGGTAAACTTTCCAACCCATATTTATTTCATTGTCGCTGAAATTGAATAAAAGTTTAAAAATATTTGTTTCTGAATTATTTACAGTTTTTTTGCAGTGCTCGAATTGCAAACGATTACCCCAGTAATTAACTTACCCCAAAACCCTTATTCATCGACTTAATTAAACTCCCTTCTGGTCATCTGAAAACAAATCGTTGCTCCAGAACAAAGAATTGTTGAAAAAATCATACAGAAAAAATATTAAGAAATATAATTCCCTGCGTGTTAATCTGAAGAAAAAAGATCAATTAGTCTCTGGCTCACCACTACCCCAACTCTGCGAGACAAACGAGCCCAACCCACCCCACGCCAACAACCCCCATCATACACCAACAACCCGGAGGCTCAGCTAAATCCGATGATTTTGAAAAATATTTATTTCTTTTTAATAAAAGAATAAGTATGGATAGATGTACATGGTGTAAAAAGATCATTAAATTCGCTAGGCAAAAAGCCACTTTTGTGTTTAAACATGAATTTATACATGAATTTATGCATGAATTTTCCTAAACTAAAATTGTACATACGTTACACGTATGGTCAGACTCAGTCATGTCAGTTAACTTTGCGGGAAGAATTTCGTAGTCGGTGAACAATTTTGACTGTCCTGTTATAGTATCTTTTTAAAATGTTACTTTATATAGTTATTAAAATATTATATTATTATTGAGCTTGATAAAGAACAAAACTCAACCTAAGTAAGAGTAAGAGCTTTTTGATCACATTTTATCTGGTTTATACAGAACAGCTATGCTGTCTAGGGAAGCCACTTTCCAAAAGATGGCCCTGACGACAGACGTGTGGCTAAGGACTCAGAAACTCGTTGGCCACAAAAGTTGAGCTAGGGCTCAAGGACACTTTCCATTGGTTTGAGGTTAAATTGCGTTTATGACATTTTCTTTCATTTTTTTTTACATAGCTAAATTGGCTGCTATCTTGCCTTTTTTACAGAGCTTGTACAACATGGACAACAGAGGGCGCCTTGCTGCAGATGGCTCTTTGTGGATTTAGTCTGGCCCAAAATATCAGTTATTGATACCAGAAACGATTTACAAGGACTCAACGAGCGCAGTACTACTTAACTACACCTCCATGATTACACTGTCCGTTATCGATCACTGACGACTTGTGCCAAGACTAATCCATAAACGGCCAGCTGCAGCAAGGTGCCCTCTGTTGTCCATGTTGTACAAGCTCTGTGAAAGGCAAGATGGCAGCCAACTGCTATGCCAAATATATAATGATTAAGACCTCACCATGCAATGCCACAAATCATTTAACTGCTACGCTGCTTAGAAGAGAAAACAAATTGCGTGAAAAACCCCCATAATTTTCCGTAAAATGAAATGTACCTCAACACAAAGGGAAATTCTACTTTAGCCAATAGGGCCTACATTGTGTGTACTTGACAGTTTTAATTTATGTCTCTTTCGCGATTTATAATGTATTGAGAGTTTGACATTGTTTTGAGAGTTGTTAGTAGGACCGTCCTCAAACATGTCCATGCATGGTTTTTTGTTTTTTTTTAAACTGGAAACAAACTAATGCGGAGTATCATTCTTTCTTGGTTTATTCGTGTTATGCAAGCAACCTTTTAAACTTGATAAACGTTGCAACCGTGAACATGGTCCGAACATGGACCGCCTAGACTTAGTCACATTTGGGGCTAATCCACTTTGTATTCTAAGCCCCAGCGCTACTGCAATCATATTTTTGTGCCCAAAGTATGATTGCGTTGGCGCTGGGGCCAAGGAGGAAACGAAGTGCATTGGCCCCAAATGGGGCTAGCCTAGACAGCACCTCAATTGTTGTGAGTGTGACCTGACTGTGCTATTACCATGTGCACAGGGCCCAGGCTGTAGACTAGCTAGTCAGGTATGACTAGGGTAGGAACTTAGGAAGACAACTCCTAGAACTTGAGTAGGCCTACATGAGTACACATGTACTTGGGTGTTATGACTTGAGGTCCGCTACCTTCTTTTCATTTTTTGACACGTCCTTGGGCTCCGTTTTGTGTAGGAAGGGAAGGAAGTTGCATGCAACGCTCAATATGCATGTACTAACAAACATGTACTAACAAGAACTGTCATTCAATATTTACTTAAAATTTCCAATATAAGATTAGTTATACAATGTAGAAGTGCCTGCCTCTTCCTTTAGTGAAGTCATAATTTTGGTCTCTTGCTCACTGCTTTTTGCTGAAGCAGCAGCATCATCACAGGGCTCTCTCTGTGTCAATGTACTGAAGTGACTCAACTTGGTGCTTCGTTTTTCTCTGTAGGAGATGAGCTTTCAGGGAGCAAGAAAGATATCAAGTGGAATCCATCATTTGAAGATGATGATGATGATGATATAGACATCGAAGGCATCCAACATTTCCTCTTCCTTAAGCAGGTATTTGCCAAATCAATTGAATGAATCCCAACAGTAGGCCAAAACACATGATTTGGGATTGGTAATATACAACACAATTTTGCATTCTTCATTCGTAGTATTCATTCATACACTTGCACACATCTCTAAACTTGCAAGAAGGATGTTGAAGACTTCCCTCATGTGATCGAGTTACATTGTACCCAAAATGATGCAATAAACTCAAAAACTACAAGAATCAAACGTGAAAAGCAACAATTTTAGCCTAGTCGTTATTCAGTTATTTCTCAACAAGCTTGTACTTTTCAAAATTTCACATAATTAAATCGATATAAATTCATCTCGATTGGCCTTTTTCCAAACCTTGTCTTGGGGTCCATCATTTTGCACATTCTTAATCAAATGGAGCCAGAGACAGAGCCTCTAGCAGAGGTTTGGAAAATGCCCAAGGTTTTAGCTTTGCTTGAATTTGATATGAATTTGACAGTCAATACATTTGCTCTTTGTTGCTTAGCCAGCCACATGCAGAGTTCCATTGTTTATGTGTTAAGTTGTCATACATTAGATGGGAGTACAGTACTTTGATGAGTATGGGACTTGTGCACACTTGTATTACAGCATAAAGTTTAATGACTTGCATGGTACGTCTATCTAATATCGGCCCATTCACCATAAATATACATCCCGTGTTGGTTACACTTAAAGGACTTTGCACTATGAAAATCTACAATTATTTTTATTGCAGATAAATTCAGGTGAAGTAAATTTGTCTTTAACTCAGAAAAAGTCTTTCCCTGCATTACCAGTGTACAGATGTTCGATATTTTATCATCATGCTTGGCCAAATCAACCATGTTTAGTGTAAAGCAGAGCTTACTGGAGTCCAAAGGGTTTTGCCATGATTCTTGGCAAACTTGTGTATTATTGCTTTTGGTAACATTATGAATTACTTGACTACAGGCAGTTCTTGGAGCCAATGCTGAGGAAGGAGAGAGAAACGTTGTCGAGATCACAACCGAAAACTTTGAAGGAGACGATGTGAAACAGCCCCTCTTTTCACTCAAGCTTGGCCTCAATGAAAGTGTAAGTACTGCATGTGTCAGACCGATCGCGCTCGCCCTCCTACCGCGCTCCTGGGACTGTCTTCAGGTGCGCGATCGACAGTGCTCCTCCTCGATCATTACGGTGTATTTTATTTATAACACAAAAGCAGATTTCACGCCTGTAGTCGTTGTTACTTTGCGTGCGACAATAAATAAAAGAAACATTGAACGCTAGAGGCCGTTTTGGAACAATGCACTAGCGCGATATTAAACGCCCTCTATTGGTAAAATCTACGCGAACCAGCAATAAACGCATTGAGACAAGACTCGACGTGTCACGTGGGAATTTTAGTGCATTTCCAGGCAGTGCAAATGTGAGGGCGAAGCGCATACCGTCGGCGTACGTAGCTCAATCAACATCTGTTGTGCAATCTCGAGATTGAGCAGCGCAATTAACAGATTGCTAGCTTTACGAACTTGCACGTGTTCAATATGCATAATATGCATGCAGCGACCTCCCAGCCAGATACATTACTACACACATACGCTACGTCCCTCCGTCGTTGCAATACTAGTACTACCACTAAAAGTACTACATGTAGATCAACCATGGATCAACAACGCATTTTCTCGTAAGAAAATGTGTATTTTCTAATGCTTTATATCAAATGTGAAAACATTTTAGAAAAAAAGAAACATTAAATATAAAACCTTAAAATCGTGCGGTATTTTGTCACACGGGAGTGGGATCGGGGTTGTTTTATTTTATTTTGTCTGTAAATTTTATTTGTGTACGTCCGACCTGACCATTTTAGTAATCATAAACTGAGTATGCTAGTCAAACAAATTAAGCTCTTGGACAATCTTAGAAGAGTGATTTTTTTAGGAGCTCAAGGAGCTCAAATTGAGCTCCTGAGTATTCTCAGGAGAGCGATTAAAAGAGCTCCTTCTATTTCTATAAATGAAGGTCTGATGTGTCTATGATTGACAGACTCCCCCCTGAAGATAGTGATTGCATTTCATGGTTTACACAGTCAACTCACCCCAAACCAAATTGCCTCATCCAAGCCCTAATAACAACTTGGCAGAGCATTGTAAAATGTTTAGTCAACTCTCGAGAGTCCCAAGACTTCCCTGAAACCAACTAGTCCCTCAACAGACTCGTCCTTCCTGAACGCATCTACAAAGCTATCTCTTTTTGCCCAACTAATGACTATGAGGTATTGTGCTGACTTGTTTCAAAGGTGTAGACTAGTCATTGTTAATCATGTTACTTGTTTGGTTTTTGTTTGACAATATGATATGGCTTTTTTCTAACATCCCTATTGTCCCAGATTTGTGCCCAAAGGGGGACCACATAAGGTGATGAATTTGACTTCCTTGTGCCCCAGTCTACAGGGCACATGTTCTACTGGCAGATTGCCACAGAACCGTGAGGGTCAAGTTAAGTGGGTGTTACCCACTGGCTGAACAAAAACCATGTTTAAAACATCTTTTAAATTTACATGCTAGCCTGATGTTCATGTGTACTGAATAGTGTTGTATTTAAAAAGATATTCTGTATGTTCTTGTTATTCAAGTTTGCCCTACGCCAGGCTAACAGCCTCTGTTCGTAAGGGGCTACAAGACAAACACTTTTAAGATGAAAATATAACTCGGGAATGGCTTGTTTTACATATACCTCGGCAAAGTGAGAGTGTATTGATGAGAACAAGCAGAAATCCTGAGGCTGTTTCCAAATCTAAGACTTAGACTCAGTCTCCATCTGTGGTATCCGTTTGATGTTGTAAACACTGTGCAATATGGAGGAGCCCAAGCTGAGGTTTGGAAAAGACCTCCAAGTTTCATGCTCAAACACCCTGATAGGGGGAACCAAATTGGACACACTATTGCACATTTACCATGAAAATATCTATAGACAAGACAAAGGCCACAGTTTTGGGAAATATTCAGCTGTTCACATCATGTTTGCCTCAAGGTGGCACTAAAGTTATGAGGTGAATCTATTGTTCTTGAAAATTTGCAAATGCTTGAAACCAAGTTAACATTAGAAAGTTATCTTATATGCCTGCTAATTATTGTGTCATGTTTTCTTTTGAAATACAGTGTATTTTGGATCCACCTTTTTGAAATTGTTCATAAATTTTCCAATTTGCTGTTCCAATTTAAAAGAAAAAACTGCATTAAAGAACAAACAAACAATACTTGAGATTCATGGACAAATGGGAACTGAATGTATTGCTTCAGAATAATAAAGGTCAGTGCCTGGAATCTCTGACACAGCATTCAGCTGTTCTGAATGAACAGCACCCTCTATAGTCTATGAACGAACAGTCATAGAGAAATACAATTTATGCAGCTAATTTACATTTGTTAGGCGGGGCTTGCACGAACCTTGTCGCTAAGGGAATATAGCAGTAAAATAATCTCAATAAGTTGATTCCATGTGGCAGTTTGTTTGAGAAAGAGAAGATACATGCCTCCAAGTTGTCTTAAGATTTGGATGCAAGCCAAAGTACATGTATCAGAAAGCGTGGGTGCTACTGCTATTGAATAGTTAATACCATGAACTCCCCTTACACGATTTTCAAATTTAGTTTAATATGGAAGGATTGTGGTTGTGACAAGGTGCTGGAGAAGACCGCAATGTTGTTTATATTAGTCATGAATTTTGGTTTTTATGTTGTCATAGTTTCTTTCGAATGGATTCCTTCACTGTATGTACTTTTTTGAAAAAATTGTACAAGCGCAGATTCACACAATGTTCTGTAAATCATTTTGGGTTGAACAAAGAAAGGTTTAATAGTGTAGGACCCTCGACCCCTGGATTAATGTGCTGCCAGTGCAGTATCAACTGAGCTATCCAGCCTTGATGTTGATAATCTTCCTATTTTTGTCAATATTTTGTCAAAATTAGCTGAAATTTACCCGGTCTGTTTTGCTTATGTTCATTAAGTACTGATTCTTCTATAAAGAAAAATTGCTGTTGTTAACTGCATTTATATATCTTCTAAAGTTTTGTTAAAGCCATTTTACACTTTCGGTACAGACAAAAAAAAAAGTTCACAGATTTACAAATAATTTACAGGGTTTACAGATGGTAATGGTGAAAGACTTCTCTTGAAATATTGTTCCATGAATTTTTTGAGAAAACATTAAAACAATATAAATTCTCGAGAATTACGGATTTATTTTTAACACATGTCATGACACGGCGAAACATGCAGAAACAAGAGTGGGTTTTCCCGTTATTTTCTCCCGACTCCAATGACCGATTGATTGAGCCTAAACTTTCACAGGTTTGTTATTTTATATATAAGTTGTGATACACGAAGTGTGGGCCTTTGGACAATACTGTTTATCGAAAGTGTCCAATGGCTTTAACATGGAATTTTCAAAGGTCACTTTTGCGTGCATTTTGTGCAAAATATTTTTTCCAACTTATTGTTGGCTGCAGACCTAACATACAATTTATGTTCTGAACAAATGTACTTAAAGACAGTTGACACTATTGGTAATTGTCAAAGACCAGTCTTCTCACTTGGTGTATCTAAACATGCATAAAATAACAAACCTGTGAAAATTTGAGCTCAATTGGTCGTCGAAGTTGCGAGATATGAATGAAATAAAAAACACCCTTGTCACACGAAGTTGTGTGCTTTCAGATGTTTGATTTCGAGACCTCACATTCTAAACTTGAGGTCTCAAAATCAAATTCGTGGAAAATTACTTCTTTCTCGAAAACTACGTCACTTCAGAGGGAGCCGTTTCTCACAATGTTTTATACTGTCAACCTCTCCCCATTACTCGTTACCAAGTGAGGTTTTGTGCTGATAATTATTTTGAGTATTTACCAATAGTGTCCACTGCCTTTAAAGCTAGGTTCTCTCCATGCTGAAGCATACATTGGATTTCAGCAGATTCACTACATGTTTGTATTCGTTATTAGATAAATGGTTTGGTTACTAGATCAAAAGTTTTCACATAAAATATCAGTGTTTTAGCAAGTCAAGGTGGATGGGGCATGAAATCCCCCCTTGAACCCTCCCCTACACCTTACCGCTACCCATGCCCTCATACCGCACCCACAACAACATTGAGATTATAGTCACCCCATCAGTGATCAGTGGCCGACCACCTGGCAAACAAAATAAAATAAAACATGGAATCACCACTGAATAGTACACACACAGTACTTAAATAAGTCATTTGGAAAAACATATTCCCAAGACCTTGGGAATAAATCTTTCATGTTGAATCTAAAATGTAATCAGGAAAGAAACGTTTTCACACCCTTAGGAATAACAGCTTGATGTTCGTGGAATGATGTTGCTTCATAACTGTCTTCAGGTTAACATCAATCATCCTATCAAACAATCAATCACAAGTTCCGCTTTAGATAAAGTATTGTGTACACATGTCATTCAAAAGGAAGAAAGCATGAGTGATCCATGCCTTATTTCCACCTGTAGACATGCAGTGGGCCTAGTGAGTCTGCTTAAATCCTAATCCGTATGCTATCAAGCTTTATCATGGACAAAATAAATGATATAAACATTCTGTTCCTGCCTGGAATTTCATCTTTGAAAGGTCAAGGGCGTTCTCATTTTGTAAAGGGCACTTCTAAAACTATAAAGTCTATGAAAAGTCTATGAAAGGGGGCACTCCGGCACAAAGGTCAAGACCAGGGCAACAAAGGTCATGGCCTCATGATCTCGTGTGTAATACCAAGCCTGAATTTAAAGGTTTTTTGTTGATTTTAAAATTATTGTTTAGACCCTAAACCACAAAAACAAATGGACATAATTATGAAAGCAAATTTATGCTTCATTTAGCACAAATTAAAGACGTGTGCCTCCTCAGGCATAGCACAAGCAATTACAAAACTCCTCTTATTCTTTTATTATCACCTGATGTAGCCACACACCCAATATGTTCTTTCCCCCTGACCTTAAGGTTTGGTTCTCTGGCTTGCTTGTGAAATTTTGATCATCTTGGCGCCTTGGTCTGTACTGGATCTGTCTTGCGATTTATTAGCAGTTTTGAAGCAGTTCGCAACTTTTGTTGTGTGTTCAAAATGATGAAATGGAAACCGCAGGTTCATTGGAAAAAATCACCTGGTTTAAAAAAAAAAAAAAATTGTTTTCCAAAATGTTTTCAAGACTTTTAAGTTAAAAATTACCTTAATTTTTCTTTAATTTGAACTATTTTTTATTATGGATGCAATAGGCTACAACAAAAAATGTGACTATCCATTTCATAAAAAAATATGTATGCACATTCCCTGAGAGTAGTTAATCAATATATATACTGCTTCTCATTTTTCAAAAGAGCCCCAGACTGATTTCCCTTCATCAATGGATTTTTAGAATGGAGATTCAAAAAATGTTTGCACCATTGTCCTATTTTCTTGGTACCCCTATTGCTTTTAAAGATGATTATCAGTTATTTATTTCCGTTGCTGTCTCTCGTCTTAATTAGTTTTTACAAATTTAGGTGACAGAGTTGTAATGGGCACTTCCTCAAAGAAAACCAACTATTATATTCCCTGCTATTTCCTGCCAAAAATGGGAAAAAACATTATTAGTGTTTTTTACTCCCAGAAAACCTTGGCCTGGTTTTGAAAATGGTATAGACAGGTTAAAGCCATTGGACACTTTCGGTAAACAGTATTGTCCAAGTCCCACACTTCGTGTATCACAACTTATATATAAAACAACAAACCTGTGAAAATTTTGGCTCAATCAGTCATCGGAGTCGGGAGAAAAAAACGGGAAAACCCACCCTTGTTTCCGCGCGTTTCGCCGTGTCATGACATGGTGTTTAAAATAAATCCGTAATTCTCGCTAACGAGAATTTATATTGTTTTACCGTTTTCTCAAAAAGTAAAGCATTTCATGGATGAATATTTCAAGAGAAGTCTTTCACCATTACCTTCTGTAAACCCTGTAAAATATTTGTAAGTCTGTGAACTTTTTTTGTTTTTTCTGTACCGAAAGGGTCCAATGGCTTTAAATGTTTTCAGGCAGTTTAGTAAACACTATTCATGGTGCTGCTGATCTTTGTCTTGTTCCCAGGGTGCGCTAACAAATTTCATTCACCAACAACTGTTGAGACTAATTATCTACTCTCTACAGAGGCACCATTTTGAATGGGAGAATCTTATGATGGTTATACCACGATAGAGGTTCAATCTTGCAAGAATTGGCACAAGGAGTGAATAATATCCAGGAAAGATCTGAACCATCGTCTGTCATCACAAGCATTTTATTTATTACGGATTAAGTTTGCCCTATTCACCCTCAAGCAGCAGATTTGTAAATCATAAATATTATTGTATGCAAGTAAACATCCAGGGAGAACTAATCTGTAGTGCTTAGATTTTTACTGGTGATAAAAACTCCTGCCAATAGGTTTGGTTTCACAGACAGTTACGCTACGCAAAAGGGCAACTCAAATTTGTAAGAAAAGTGCATGTTCAACGAGTAATGTTGAGAAAACACAAGACGGATTTGTGTTTATCTATTTTCCTATAGGGTAGTATTAAAAAATACAAGTGTGTGAAGAGAATATGTAACCATGGGAAATACACTGAAAAGGACGTTGGCTGTACGACTTTAAAAACCTGTGAAATAAGAGGGTCAAACCAAAGGTTAAATTGTGCTCTGATTTTGGGGTAACTTTGCTAATCACTCATGTAGCCTGGAGGAAAACTAAGTCTACAATGTAGATTTACCTTTAAATCTACCCCACCTCAAACCAATAAAACGGGAACGACATATTTTATTTGACTAGATTTAACTGAGAACTGATAAACCACATGTACATGCGTAAATGTTCCCCATAATGTAGGTCAAGTGGTTCACTTTTTAATTCAGGTATTTTATGAAAAAAATTGAGCTGCCAATACCCTCTGCCTTGTGCTCAATCATAGAACAAGAAAACTGCTTTATTTTGTAAAATATGTCTTTTTGTTTCATTTGAAGTATTGCGTGCAGATATGATGGGTTGTGGAAATCATAACTCTTAGTGATGCATTTCAAACTAGATTTTACACACATGATACTCAAAATAAGGTAAAAATAAAATTTGTCAAATAATTGAGTGTGGCTTGACTGACTGAGGTTTGTCTGTCATCAGCCGGCAGGATTCCCACCAACCTTATAAAGAACTTTTAGGTTGGGAGAATTACACCCCTTGGGACAATTGGAGATCAAATTCTCCGTCAACAATTTTTTTAAAACCCTGTGGTTCAGTAAGAAAATAAAATTGTTTTGACCTAAATTCATAGCCAAAAGCACTTTGAAACAACCTTTTCACCCAAACTTTTGCATTGAATTAAAATTGCAAAATATGAGATTTCTCAGACCCTCAAAAACTTTACTTTTTGACCAGATTTAAGGTAATCTGCAAGTAAGTAAAAGTAGGTTGGTTACTTAGTACATTTTGTAATGAGTTAATTCATTAGGACAAAATACAAATTATTAGAACAAGCATTTTAAGTGAACTGTTGATGAATTTGGTCAAATTTAAATTATACGAAAGATATTTGAATTATACCAGTACATTAAATTTGACGTTTGGCCTAAATGTCATTCAAGGCACACATTTGTTTGCACTGAAAGTTCTCGTAGCAAAAATGGGTTGCCATCTGAAATGCCACGTCATCTACTTGTGATTCTTTAGCTTACCCATCTTACTGTTTATGTAAGTATCCCAAAATAATTACACCTTTTAGGAAAAACATTTTTGTTGGAGGAACTTAATGAAATCGGCCGTTGATCTTAACTGACCAAGGATGATTTTATGATTTTTGGCTGGAAGAAAACCCTTGGTATGAGCTGACTAAAACGCTGCCTGCATGGAAATAATACACTATAAGTAATGCTAAGCATTGATTGAAATATGAATGATGTTGTTTTTTCCTCAGAGCATACTGGACATTGCTATCCAACCTCCTGTCACGTTGTCTTTAGTATCCGGTACTGGACCAGTGTACCTGAGTGGACAGCATATGATAGGTAATTAACCCAAACCCCTAAAGCCCCAGCTTTTCACTAAGAACCTTTGCAGAATATTGCGAGTCTGCACAGCTGTTTTTGGCTGTTTAGAGAATGTTCATCTTTTCTGTCTCTTGAATTTAATCTTAGACATGTGTCACATATTATTAATTCTTTCCCCATAACTGACTAGACTGACGAGACTGATTGACTTGATGGGTTGCACAACAGACACTGATGGTGATAAAGTGTGCCAATGTCTAATTGGTTTTCTAAGTTTATCTAAACATTGACAGCGTAAATTTAATGGTTACATTTTATTTTGTTAATGTCAAATATAATTTGTGCATAGATTCCTCTTCATGTACCTGATATAAGGCATCAATGCACATTTATTTGAAATACCCAATGTTTATTTTTTTAAATTGGACATTCATTTCATCAGCCCAGGGTAAATACTGATAACACTAAAAAGAAATTTAATACATTGTTTGTCCCTGCAAGTTAACTATTTATTTAAATAGTTAATTCTTATTTACACCATGTCAAGCTTCAAACATCACTTACAGTAACCCTTGATATTGAATTGACAAACCTTGGTCATGTTGGTAACTGCAAGATCAATGCGGGGTACAGTGGGAACGGGGCCTAAGACCCCCCCCCCCCCATGTCCAACTCCATGTCCAACTCCAAGGACAGTGATTATGTAATTGATGAGATCTCTATACTTTTTTTAAAAGCATGTTTAAAGCATGTTTAAAGCCACTAGATTGCACTTTAATCGATTAAATCCAACTGCATTCATTCAACTCTCTAGCTTTTAATAAAATTTAGGGGATGAGATTGCCAAATTGTGTGCATCAAACAAACATGTGGACAAAGGGAAAAAGGTTGATGAGTTACTCTTGCAGGTGACCCAAAATGTTGGTTGACTCGTCCAGCCGGGCGGTGAGGGAAAACTCTAGAATTATGTGTACAAAATATTTAGGTGGACAAATGCAGGTTTTGAAAGGTTTGTATACACTGTGTGCAAATTTTGATTTAGCTACCTTCGTTTAAATTAAGATTGAACATTACAAGACAAGTGTTGAATTTATAAAAACATGCTTGGGGTGATAAATGATACCCATACCAAACAACACCCATCTCACTACAAGGTTGGTTTGATTATAGTATAGTGTCATTTTTAACATCTCTTACAAAGATTGGTTAACCATGCACTAAATGATGTTTCTTACATTTGACTAAAAAGCCGCTTGAACTTGGCGTGAGTCACTGATTATTATTTTCATGCCAATCCTGCAGAGAAACACTTCTGTCTGAAATACTGTCAAGGGAATCACATTTGAAGATCCTGTTTGTGATTTTAGTTGGCACATTATGTCTGACAAATCATAAACAGTAGTTTATGAAAACCAATGAAAACAGTTAACTGGTTTGGGTATTTAACACATCATGATCACCTTACTGTTTTTAGGTTGGTTGGATCTTGTTACTCCAAAAACAAGATGTACTTTCCCTTTAAATTCTTTGTTTGGTTTGAAGCCACAACCATTGTGGTTACCTGCACTTCAAGTATCCACACGAAGTGTATCATTACGTCAGACTTCTGATAACCTTGAACCATTGATGTACATTGGACAACAAACAAATACTTTCAACTTACTAGAAAGACAGGGTACAGGAGAAAATCAGCTGCCGCAATATTCCGAACAGATCAGTTTTTTTGTGTTAAATGATAGTAACATTGATTCATATCTAGGCGTGCCTCATATTTGTTGGTCTATGGCTGATCTCTGTTAAGATAGAACACTTGTTTGATTTGACGAGCACCTGTTGTACTTGTTTGGCACTAATCTATCTATTCTTGTAGGTATGAGACTAACTTTTAGGTCAGACGAAGATTGTTTGAATAACCATTGCTATAAATCAGTCCATGCGTATTCAGTACTGTGGACAAACCGTGGAAGCTACACATATAATGTAGTCCACATATTTCAACTGGGCATGAATGATGAGTTACTCATTGGCAGGTTGTCTCAATTGTTGATAGGGACGAGGAGTTGACTAGCTTTATTGGAAGGGAGTTAAACTTCCTTAAACTAATTTTGTTTGTAAATCCTGTGGATCATGAAGTAACACACCTGTGGCTGTCCAAGTTGATTTGTCATTACAATTATCCAGGGCTCTTTAGTTCTTATAGTAATAGAATACTTGGAATAATGAAGGTTTATGATTGGTACTCTTAGTGTTAAAGGCAGTGGACACTATTGGTAATTACTCAAATAATTATTAGCATAAAACCTCACTTGGTAACGAGTAATGGGGAGAGGTTGATGGTATAAAACATTGTGAGAAACAGCTCCCTCTGAAGTGCCATAGTTTTTGAGAAAAAGTAATTTTCCACGAATTTGATTTCAAAACCTTAAATTAAGAACTTGAGGTCTCGAAATCAACCATCTAAACACACAAATTTGTGTGACAAGGGTGTTTTTTTCTTTCATTATTATCTCGCAACTTTGATGACCGATTGAGCTCAAATTTTCAAAGGTTAGTTATTTTATTTTATGCAACTGTGAAGGCTAGTCTTTGACAATTACCAATAGTGTCCACTGCCTTTAATCAGCTATCTTCCTATTGTTGTTCCCCCTTTATAGTCCCCACTTTCTAAGCAGATACTGTGATTGTTAATAAGGTACATTTAATCATTATTTCCAGAAATCAGTGCAGATGATGACGATGATGAAGATGAAATGGACGAAGAAGACTTTGAAACAAAGATAAATCCTGACAATATCATCACAAACAGCAAGAAAAGACAAATTTCTACGTCTGAAAGTATTGCCAAAAAGATGAAGGTATATTATCCGTGTCTGTTAATGAACAAACATTAATAAAACAAAATCATTAAGAGGAATATTTGCTAGATTGATGTGCAAGCCATTTGTTTTGTGGTCCACACTTTTGTCATTCGTTCACAGTTAGTGAACAGATGTTTGTGCAAGTGCCTTTTTGAACTTGTTTATTAATTTGGACTTCTTGTTAATTGGCATTTCAAACCTGTTTAAATAGTCTGATTTCATTGACAAACTGATGTTGAAGTACAAGCACAAGAAGATTAGTCAGTATGTAATCAGTGACTTGGTCCAAAAAGTGCACGATACAACTCCCGTTTTGATTTCTGGCAAATTTAGAATTATTCAGAGTCGAACAATACTGTGTCAGGTATGTATTTTGAATACTCTGTATTAAATCAACAGAACTTAAATGTTCCAAAAACTTGTAACCAGACAGTCTTGGTATCTTTGAATAGTTTGGTTCACAGCAGCTCCCACATGCCCCTAGTCTGCCTGATTAGCAATACTGTATTAAATAAAGCGTTTATTTGTTTTCCTGAAAATGCACTTCTGGAGATTATCTAGAAACTTGAACCAGTTGATTGAGGACCCTTGAGCAGGCCCCAAACCTGGCTCAAACCCCCATGCCACAGAAGGCTTCTTGCTTTACACCTTGATAATTAGTTCTCTGTTGTATTGATGTTTTGGTGATTTTGTCTTGGTAAGCTGTCCAAAGAAGAGCAAAATGATGATGATGATGATGATGATGATGATGACGATGTAGAGGAAGTAGATGAAGAAATGCCAGTGGTTCGTACACAAACAATCTACACACTATTTGAATGTTAGAAATAAACAATATAAGAAAACATTGTTCAACTTGCACTTCATATAAATGGATTGTAATATCATTTAGGCACAAGTTTCTAAAAACAAACTACATTCACTAATAACCACTCAAAAAAGGGCCATCAGGATCTGCACTTCCTCACATCCCCAAGAGCACACTTAGCACTTGCAGAAATTAATGAATGTACAAATCACATAACAAACCACACCTTTATGTGCCATTCACCCGCTCATCATTCCACTTAAAAATTCTTTGTTTCTTTGGGCCGCATCTTTCAGGTTTAAGCCAGTCTATTAGAACACAATCATCTGTGGGTCGATTTAAACGCACTTATAAAAGAGCTCTTCTCTTCCAGTATTTGACATACATAGTTGGTCTTCTCACTCTCATTTTACTATTGCTTAGTTGCCATCAAATGCATTTTTTATTATTACTTTATTTATTATTATTAATAATATTGGTATTATTTTTGTTGTTGTGCAGTTATTGTTCTCATCATTGTTGTCTTCATCGTGTCTGTCTTTGTTCTAATTGTCTGTCTGTTTGTTCTTGTCTACGTTTATTGTCTGTTCCCAGGCATCACTACATAAGCCTCGGCTTCCAGATGATGCCTCCAAACTATATTTATTGAATTTTCTCAGCCTCATTAAATAGCTTTGTTTATTGGTTATTTTTTTAAAAGAAAAAAATTGTACTGTTTTCATGAAGTATGGAAATAAAAATAAGTTTGAATAAATGAATGAATCTCAGGGGCATTTTTTAAAGTGGCTTTGACCAACATGGAAAGGGTAGGGTTGATTTCTCAAAATCATGTCCGTGTCTAAACATCCCTTTCACTTATCCAATATTGCATGGCAGAAAACAATAATTTTGGGCGGGTACTTTATCATTATTAAAAAAACAAATGTATATTTGATTTGATTTGGCAGGGGATCTTGGTGTCTGGAAAAGTAAGTTACTTGTAGTGGTATTCTTGGTAGGACCTTGATAATGTTGACAATTTCAGAGGACTCACAAGCTATACTTGTTCTCTGAAATACTTGACTGTACTCTTTTACCACAGTAATGTCATGTCTGTCATTACTCATATTAATTACTTGTGAAGTGTCAAGTTGCATCTGTTGTGGTTCATGTTGGGTAAGTTGAATCTCTGATTAGGATGGGCAGAGGTTACTGCGGAGTCCTGATTTGACTATTACTAACAGGAACACATAATAACCAAAGCAGAAATGCACTATTTTATATGACATCCGTAATGGCAATGATAATGAAGACTGGATGTCTTGATGACTATTTTAGATGGAGGAACTGGACGATGATGATGATGAAGAAGATGATGAAGACTTTGAAGGGGAAGAAGAGGAGGAGGATGAAGAAGACAGGTGTGAATATCCGCAATTAAGGATTGATATTACCCCTATGTCAACATTAGTTAAACATGAAGCATTGCTGCTAATAGTGCCTCCATCGGGCCTAGTTTAGGCTTCCTGGAGGATATATATTTACTGATATAATTGGGAACGGAGAGTCGCCTACAACTTGGAGATTATCTTCTCTTCCCAATTAAGTTTGATATGAGATTACCAGACATACGTGTACATACATTATCTCATTGGTTAAGGGGGAACTCGGACTATATTTAACTCTTTAATTAAGACTCCTTTTGGATCACTTTTAAGGCTACTTAATGCACAGTTTTGTCAGCAGGATTGGCTTTGAAGCGAAGTTATGACACGTATATTAAAAGCACTGGACACTATCTGGGAACTCAAAATAATGTTTAGCATAAAAACTCACTGAGCAATGGAGAGCTGTTGATGGTATAAAACACTGAGTGAGAATACTGGTCTTTAACAATTACAAAAAGTGTCCAGTGCTAATTTATGCGTTAATCCAGTGTAGGATCTAGCAACCATTCTCTATTCCTTGCTATTCATGTCCATACTGTATAAGATCTATTGCTATCTCCTTCTTTGTCTACCTCTTCTCCTTTTCCCTGTCCTTGGTTGCCATTCCATTAGCCTTGTTCAGCTGTCTGTTCTTCAGGTAGTGTGTCCAGCCCATCTTCATTTAGCCCATTTTATTTTCTGTATCATGTCTGTAACTCTAGTTTGCCTGTAATTTTGTGACCATGTCTCTGACTGAGATGTAAAGCATGTTTACTTAGTTAATTCTGCTAAAAGATTTCAACAGTAATGATTCAAAAAGTAATAATTGCAAATACTTTTTGAGAAATATTTATGGCCCAAATTGATTACATTTCAAATTGGATTTGTGGTGTGTTTATTGGAAATTCCAAAGTACTTGATTGGAATGAAAAACAATGATTTATCATGTCATAAACAGCATTATGGAAATGACCCCAGGTGCCCTGGCCAGGAACCACCTTTTAAGATCCATTGCTGCCCTCTAGGCTTTGGTAATGCATAGGTTCAGACTAATCTTGCCCATTGGGAAGATTCTGGCCCAATTTCATGGCTCTGCTTACCACTGAATTCTGCAGGCTAAGCGATCACCATTCTCTGATTACTGTGCAAGTGTTGATTTATTTTTTTTGTGCTAGATGTGTTGGCAAAGAATGCCTAGTCAGATATTGCACTAATACATTACAAGCAAACAATTCCTGCTAAGCTGTAAAATACGCTTGACATACACTAAGCAGGCAATTTGAGGAGAAACAACATTCAGTGAATCTTTTTCCTGCAAAGTGTGTACATGATGCCCTTGTTTCTCATAATGTCTTGGATGATGTTTATTGGCCATATGGGGTGAAATAGGTTGCTAAGGTTTAAATGATACAGTACATGTACATGGAACAAAAAGTGCTGCTCTAGGAATGATGTCTGCTATCTGGACGTCACTAGTATTTATACAAAAGTGAAAGACCTACTACACGGCTAATCTCATCCTTACTTGGGTTTTAGCTCTAAACAATTCTTTTCATTTTGCTGCTTTTAGTGATGACGATGAAGAAGATGAGGAGGAGGAGGAAGATGAAGATGAAGAATCTCCAGCAAAACCTGTCAAGAAAGTCAAAGGAATGAAGGTAAGGTATAAGGATATAAAGAATAATGGACCTTTGTACATTGTATATTGCATGTATGGGCGTATAGGGTGGGTCACAGCATTTAATTGAGCGCTTTAAAATGAGGTTTTCAAATTAAATAGCGCAACTGCAAGGGTAACAAAGCTTTGGGGCAATTTTTCCAGTTTCTTTGTTTGTTAAGGCGCAATATACATGTCCAGTTGATTCTTGTTATTTGTGTGTTTTTTTATGGTATATATTCACACAATTATCCACTGTTAAACGCAGCAAACTCCTCTGTCTACATGCGAGTGCATCCATGTTTTACATTGATCTTAATATGCTGCATTAATCACAGTGTTTGGAGGGTACAATGCAGACGCTCAGGTAGCAGGCCTGGATGATACAGCCAATAACAGTTCTTGTCTTAATACACTCCTGTCATCAAGTTTCATCCAGTCTGCTTTTGTAAGCTTTCTTCACCTTACTGTGCATTTTTACATTACACAATTGCTAAGTTCTTTCTGCTAAGTTCTTTCTACAATGTTCAGTCAAGAACATTTTGGAATGTCATTGTTAAGCTATTAGACAGGAACAGATACAATAAGTGGCATGAAATTTGAGATTTGCATTTAATTGAATCTGTTGAAGGATGAGTAACGGTTATTTTGATACCCTTGTTTACATACAAGTTAATTGCAACTGATGCATTTGAAACTGAATGACTTTTAGAATGTTTTCAGGGCTTCAGAAGAACAATGTTGAAGGTAACATTTTAACATCATGATGACACTTTGATTTCACCCATTCATGACTATATATATTTCAAGTATAAGAAGCAAGGATCTTTGTGTAAAGGGATTAAATTGTTACCAAGATCAGTGTGAAATTATATGTTACTGTATCGGTTCAGTAAGAAGATACCTATTTGACAGTCAAGACCTGAGTAGGCAGAATCAGTCTCTTAGGAATTTGTGACGTAAAAGCAACAGAAGAAACACAGTAATGCCTGATCCCATAGGCCCATTATTACTAGTTCTTCTGGTTGTTATCATACGAATCAAGGCAGTATGAAGAAGTCATTTTGATCCCCAGGTATACATGTAGCTCCGGTGTAATTAGAACAGTGTGCTCACTTTGCGATCCCAAGCTTAGTTTGTAAACGGTGTGAGTCAGCGACATGATGTCTCTGTACAGCATCATGATGACGGAGGGGAGACCGGGCAGCAATTCAAGATGACAATAATCTTTAGGGAGTTGTCTCTTGTGGCCTTGAACTACGAGGTGCTCTTACTGCTGCTATTGCTGCTCAGCGCTAAGCCAATATTTCTGCAAAGTACACCATGTGATGTGTCATCATTAGGAAACTCAAGAAGCCTCTTAAATTATCAATGAAATTCAACTGAAAATGAAATGGCCAAGATGTAAGTTTCTCCTCATATTGTTTATGTTGTTTTTTAGGTCCTTACTCTAAATGAGGTGGTATCATGCGCAGTATTTAATGAATCATCAATTTTTAAACTTCACTATTGGTCGTAATTGTCATGTGACTTACTTTTGACCAATAGTAGCCATGGTTCAATACATATTTCTACACTGAAGTTAGCAAACATTGACTACATTTAACATTAGACCTGAAATTCTCAAATAACAAGTTAACAAGTTAAGTATTCAACTTAATTTAAGCCTATAGAGATGGCAGCATGAGAATGTGAAAGTAGCGTCAGACTACATACATTAAAAGTGTTCCAATTAAATTAGATATTGCCACCTTGTTAATCTATCTCGCCTCCCTGAGGGATTTATGGCACAACTGCGGTACAGTTTCAACTGCTAATTAGTATCAGATGCACATTACATGGCATTTCTACTCTCGTAACTTTGTGTAAATGGAACTGTCCGGCTGTTGGCTACAACTCATTGTTGTTAGTTGAGAATGAATGACAATCTTACATATCATATGCCCAGACTGGATGAACATGTAAATGCCATTAGCTGCCAATTCGATCCCTTTACAGTGAAGATAGGCAAGAACTTTACCTGCACTATCTTCTAGTAATTAAATCACAGGGCTTGCCATAAGTGTATTTTAGTGCTTGGCTTTATATACTGTAAGCCCAATACAGTAATACATAGATCTGGGGAGGAAAAATGATCCAAGTGACTCTCATTCAAAGCATGATGATAACTTTGCCAGCAGATACTTTGCAAATTTGAGTTGACAGGGTGTTTTGGGGTTTTTGTTTAGAGGAGCTAGTGTTATACATTTTTATTTCATTATTGCAGGAAAGAGATTGAACACTTGTATCAATTTCATTTTCAAATTGTAAATTTAAGGATGAAAAGCTTTTGTGTGATTGCTAATGGGTATCACTACTAATGGGTATCACTACTAATCACTTTGTCAGATAAATATCTTCTTGAAATAACCAACAACAAATAAAGGCAAATAATGTACATAATTGTTGTAAGTTGTTGATTACTTACATGCTTATTTAAAAAGAAGTTATCATCTATTTGGTATATATTGATGTTCTGATTGAACTCTTCCAAACCTCAAATTAAAAAGTAGTTGCCTTGCTTAACAGAAAGTGTTTAAATCTCGAACATTTCCGTGATATGTTCTTCCTTTACTATATCTGCCATGTGTCTACATGTAGGTCAATTAAATATCAGCTGCGCAACCTTGTCTTTGTTGCAAATACAGCTACTCCACCCCTCATTTCTTGATGCTTTGATTTCTCTAACCCACTTCTTGTAAGTCTTTCCCAATAACAAGTAAATAAACAGCACCTCTTGTTAAGTTTTGCTGCCAGACTTGTAACCTTCATCAACAACCAGTCACATAACACCTGTTGCTGATGAGTCCCTTAACTGTCTGTCTGTTGAGAACACATCACCTTCAAAGCTCTATTGCTGGTGTCTGGCTCCTCATCTGTCTATATACATTGTACAGAGTTCAATACAGGCATACATTCATCTGTTCAAACTCAGGTCATCAGATAACTCCCTTCTTCATGTTCCCAGATCCCAACACTCTTTGGGTGACTGCAGTTTTTTTCCCATGCTGGCCCAACTCTCTGGAACAGTCTTCCAAAGTGTTCCTTTGTCAAGCTTCGTCTGCCAGTTCTTTCAAACAATCACCTAAAACCTAATTGCTTGTGCTCTAATTACTCATTCTCCCAAATGTTGTTGTTGTTATCTTACTAGTATATTTTGCCTGTTGTTGAGCATCATGAGGATCACCGTTTTCACATAATTTGTGTGCTATATGAAAGAAGCCACCATCATTACATTTTAATATATATGAATCAAGTCCAAGGCCACTGATCGCCTTCTCTTGTCAATTCTTTCCCCCTGCACATAGATCAGCCATAAGTGCTGCCAAACTTTCTCTCAGGAAATGGGATGTTTTCTGAATAATTACCATTTGACATGTTTGAAGGAAACCCTAATTTTCAACTTGTGGTTTACTAAGTACTTTGTATACTCGGGGGACTTTCACAAGTAAAACATGTATGAAACATTACAAAAATAGAAATCAGTTCTTGTACATGTTGAAGTACCGTGTAAGAAACAGAAGTGCATGATTTTTAAGACACTGAAGGTAAATAATCCAGGTGTTTTATTTGTCTGATTTTGACCAAGTTCAACCTTGCGTTTCATTTCAAATACCCGACAGGTAATAGTATTGAAATGACAAGGACTTGCAGAAGATTGGTAGGTTTTTGTTTGTGTAATCTCTGTTTGACTCTGAGATATTGAATCGTGGAATGTGAAGATTTTACATGGACATGCTATCAATGAATCATACATGTACTTTCAATTTTTAGTTTCCGTGTTCAGGATTTAAGACGATATTAAAGTGTCATCCATTGACATGTCTGCACAAGAAAATTAAGTCTCTACTGATTGTGAATTAAGATAAGGTATTTGCTGCACGAAGAGTTATTTTTCCTTTTGATGAAACTTCAAAGATTGCCAAAAGGGTAATTGGATTTGGTTCAAACCTTTTTGCCGCTTCCATTTAACTCTTGTCAGTTTACAAGTGCAGACACTCCTTAGTTGTTGTTTGAGGTTTAATAAATACTACGTATGAGTTTCATGTAGCGAGTAATGCACACAGCATAGAGCGAGGTACGCAGCCCAGAGCAAAGCACGCAGCATAGAGCAAAGTACGCAGCATAAAGCATTGCCACAGCATAGAGCAAGGCGTTCAGCATACAGCAAGGCACGCAGCATTAGAGCAAGGCGTTCAGCATACAGCAAGGTTTGAGCATAAAGCGATCTGTGTGCAGATAATTCTCCGCGTTTGTCCTGAAAAAAAAAAAAATGCGCACGCTCATCAGACGTCACGTGTCGTGACTTCGCGATTTCGCGATGCGTTCGGCAGAGTTCGGGGACAATCAGCATTTGGAGTGTAGTGGTAAAACGGAGTAGTTGGGGACTGAATTATAATAAAAATTTATAATTTTTTACAATTTTTGAGATTGCGGAGTGGATTCTCTGGTCGTCCCCTCGGACATTGAGACATCAAAGGACACATATAGCCTAATTTTGGCAAGATTAGGAAAAAAAAACAAGAAAAAAAGAGATTGGTGATTCCAAGATTCATTGACCCATGATCGAACCATCATCGTTTAACGCGTCAGAGATATAAACCTTTATCTTCCAGTACGCGCTAATCCAGCAATCAGAAGCTCGAACTACTAGGGGGATAAAAACATATATGCTACGACCTCTGTTTTATATCCTACTTCCTCTATATACGGACAGTGAAAAAATTACATTCTAAACTTTGTGCGCGTGAAATAACGCTCTGAAGTTTTAAATTTTGCACGTTGCAGGTGAGACTGGAAGATAAATTCGTTATCACACGCGCGCTCGTGAAATACGAAAAAATAGCGCGCGTCTGCGTCCCATATCCAACGAGGCCGAAGGCCGAGTTGGAATGGGATGCAGAAGCACTATATTTTTTCGTATTCCACTCGCGCTTGTGTGATAACTTTAATGAGGTTACGGGAGACGATAGCCGGAAGAAACCGAAATAGTTCTAGGAGTAAGTTTGAGCATGGAGCAAGGCACGCAGCCGGCCCAGAGCAAAGCACGCAGCATAGAGCAAGGCGTTAAGCATAGAGCAAAGTACACAACATAGAGCAAGGCGTTCAGCAGACAGCAAAGCACACAGCATAGAGCAAGGCGTTCAGCATAGAGCATGGTTTGAGCTTAAAGCAAGGCACGTAGCCCAGAGCAAAGCACACAGCATAGAGCAAGGCGTTCAGCATAGAGCATGGTTTGAGCTTAAAGCAAGGCACGTAGCCCAGAGCAAAGCACACAGCATAGAGCAAGGCGTTCAGCATAGAGCATGGTTTGAGCTTAAAGCAAGGCACGTAGCCCAGAGCAAAGCACGCAGCATAGAGCAAGGCTTTCAGCATACAGCATGGTTTGAGCATGGAGCAAGGCACGCAGCAAACAAAGCACAGGTTTTGTTTTAAAACCTACTTAAAAACAAATAACGACCTAAACCTGATGTCCTCCAGCTCCCACACAAAAGCATGACAGAAGGTTCCAGAGGGTGCTATATTTGTTAGGCATCTTTTTCACTAAGATGATAGTTACTTAATCTCATATCTTTATTCGTGAGAATAAGCAGTTCTCATTTTTACCAAGAAATGGGATCTGAATTCAAATAGACCTTATGCATTGGCGTCATCCAGCCGCTATCTTAGAGGAAAAACAGTGACGAAATAATCGAGCCGCACAGATTTTTGCAGGTGTCGCACAGAATTGGCCAATGAACTACCTCCTTGTGACCTCTAGGTGAGGGCGCCCTACTGAAATGACGTCATGTGCATAAGGTCTATTGATTTGAATTGATGCAAATCAAGATGGCTAAGTGCTGATTTCAGTGAACGGAACCGTCTTGTGTAGCAACAGGATGTTACAATGTATCATCGGTATTGTGACATGCTATTCCATGTGGCTGACAGTTTCTACACAGATCTGAGGGGGCCATTTGAAGCAAGACGAACGTGCAAAAAAGTTTTTAAATGAAGAGAAACACAAGTGTTAAGTCGGAAGCATACTCCCAACCAATTACCTGTACATACTTCTGAAGTGTAAAGGGGGACAGATGTCTAGAATACTGAAGCTTTTTAACAGGCACAAAACAATGCAGTCAAGAGTAGTGGGACTTAAAGTCGCAAGTGTTGTTTTCATTTACTTTCAATACTAACTGAAGCAAGCTGGAAAGGGATGCTTTGTGTGTGTTGGTGACCCATTGTGCTTAACTATTGACAATCATTTGACACCTAATGGAGATGTCATTGAAAATAGCTCATTTAGGGATTAAGAGTAAACATTTGCTAGGTTTTAAAATGGTTTTCAGGTTGCAACAGGTGTTTAGCAAAATAGTGTATTTTAATTGTAAGCAGAGGGCCCTAGTTTGACATTCATTGACATGGCCAATGGTCAATTGTAATTTCACATTTGGAACCATGTCAAAATTAACTTTAATATTAACTGCAGTCCTCAAAATAAGGACTGGCAATATTTATTCAACTTCCGGTTTGGACGTCAAGTTTGGGTCATTGTCAGTGTTTAACACATTTGTTTTCATTACATATAGAGTGTGGAAATAGCTGATGTATTTTACATGAAATAAAGAGGCTTCAGGCTTTACCTAAAACACCTTAAAATAACTAGCTAATTATAAAACAAGGGATTTACCAAATGAATCCGGAAAATTGCAATATATGACACATTGCTATTAGAACCCTGTGTAATGGACCCATGCCCTGTTTGTTGTTAACTGACCATGAGTAGGTGTGGCTCCTGGTAATTGATCATTTAACTTGTTCAATCCATTGCAATTAGACTTCCTACCTCTTAAATGACAATTGCGGACATTATGTTTATCACGTAAGAAATTAAACAATTGATGTGTCAGATGCTATGGCTTATGATGGCCTTAAACATACATTAGGGATATTTCCTTTGGCTTGGCATCAGTGTAATAAGCACATGGGAATTTACTAAGGCAATACAATGAGGCAACAATCATTTAATACAAGTACTTAAAGATAGGGGATCGGCACGCAACTTTTCAGCTTTCAGCTGAATTCCTCTTTATTCTTTGAAAAAAACTGGCCTAGAAAACTGAGAACTATCGTACATTTTAATTTGCATGTCTGGATGCTTGCAAAGCTATGATTTCCTACTAGGTTTTTGGATGAATAAACTGAAATGCTTTTAAACAACTGCTGCATGTTGGTTTGGAGTAAAGCTAACATTTTATGAATGTTGCTGTAAGGACTGCCATCAGTTTACTTTAATTGTGTTAGCCTAAGATTAATGTAGACGTTTTTATGCTGTGGAAGGAAAGATTCCAATACAAAGTGCAAATTGTAGGACTGCCGTTAACGGTGGGAAAGTAATTGATATATCGGATGAGAGACATGATGGCTAACAGCCAATGGCATTAAATGAAAAAGGCACTGAAAGTTGTTTCTATGAAATGAGGTATTTATAAATCAACACTTATTGCCTCAAATCCTAAACACTTATTGCGTTGCAGAAAAGGGCATGACAGTAAAGTAGAAAAAAGAATGTGGGAAAACCGGCTGGGAAGAGAATACTTTTCCCAGGGGCAACACGGCAACTTGCCGCCATGTAATTCTTGGCTTTGCTTCATAAAGTTGAGCAGGAACCAAACACTATTTTGCTTTTTGTCTAAGTCTTAGAATCAAGGTATTTTAGACAAAAAATGATAAAAGTGTGTGAAATATGTACTTCTCTTCTTTGGTTGTGTATAGTTTTGAATAAACAGTGTGATACAGTATATCTAGGCCAGGTTGATCATTATCTCTTGCTGGCAGTTATGCACTAGTTTTATAATCTGCTCAAAGTCGTTTACAAGCAGATCTTGTTGGGCTATTTCTGGTAGTTGGACTGAGTAAATTAATTAACATGCTGAGAGTGTGTTTGATGGTGGCAATGTGATCAGAGAGATATTGTCTGGATGTCTGGGCACCTAGGAGACATCATCTGTAGCACCCTTGGGTAAAATGTCTGGGACTCTTGATGAAATGTTATTGGGTGGATGGGGGGGGTGGGGGTGGATAACTTCAGCCCCTAGGGAGGGGTTTGAGAGGCTGGCGTGTTTGCCATATACCATGTCTACCAATGATTTGATATGGAGATTGGTTTAAAGCGTTCCCAACAACATCAGTTTGGACTCATTGTAGATGTGCTTAGCCTAGTTAATTACTTTGTAAACTTAGTTCTATATATATATTTAGAAAACTTAAACAAGTTTTGTTGTTATGGAGCTTTACAGGCCATTTGCTTGTTTTTCAAATCAGTGGAAAGATAAGAAGTAACCGTCAGACCCCGTTACAGGGGTTAAGTTTTCTTTTTTTCTGTTAAAATAAGCGGAAATTTATGGTGTATGATGCAACTAACCACAAAATTACTCATCAGATCAATCATGTTTATTGACTGCTTAATTTTCCCTAATGTAGATCATTACTCCCTCCCATCCTGTCCATCACAAACCCCCCTTCCAAGTTTTCCGTTTCGGGCCTGTTATTGTCAACTGAAAAAAATCAATGCATAGTGAATAGTGGGATTTCAATTTGATGGCATAGTGGCATCCTCTTCAGGTCTGGTCTGTCTTATTTTAAATTATTTCAGGTTTATCTTCCCCTGAAGAGTCGTTTTGTCCCGGTTCGGAAATTACTGTTTTGCAATGTGTGGTAATGAATAGTTGCAGCTTTCTGGCTCTTTTCAGAGACCAGTCAAACTATTGAACTTGAGTCGCTGAAAAGAATCTGGTTTCATTGTGTGCTGTTAATTTTTTAAATGTTATTTATTTATTTATTTATTTATGTGACCATGTTGTTTGTAAAAAGAAGTTAGTAAATTTGGTTTTGAAATTATAAGATGGGATGCTTTACATCAGTGCTGGGGTATCTCATAGTGGTGTGCCCAGCCTTAGCTTTGTATCATGTTATACTCATGAATGAGGAAATATGTATTTTGAACTGTTCACGCTATTTCAGCCGCAAAGGGCCATAGCTGCGCCAAAGCGCCAAAGTTAGTGTGACTAGCACAGGATCTATGGAGACATTGACAGCGCCCCAGGGATAGCCTCCACCCTATGTCAACTAGGGACATAAGGGTTGAGTCACTCAGGGTTCGGGAACCTCAACTCCAAAAAGCCTCTAACATTAAAGGGAACCATCCTCACTTTAGAACCGTATCCATTTTTAGAATAAACCAATGTGTGTTAATCTACCTCTCCTTATCAAACCCAACCTCCCTACCCCTCAAAGAATTCTGAATTGTTATCTCAACTTTCAGTTCTCTTTCATTTTCTGAAGTTTTCATTAACTAAACTACAAGTAATCATCATATGCCTAAACATATCACCTCAATCTGTAGATTCTTAAACTTTCATTTACACAACTTAAATCACATTGGCAATCATTGATCAATCCACTTGACATCATGCAGTGCTGGTCTCCCATCCTACAATTCTTTGATGTATGAAAAGGCGTTTTTAGACTCGTTGGGGGGGGGGGCACTAGAATTTCACATGTTCCTCCACCTTTGATAGACTGTTTACCACAAATATGCAACAAAATACATAACATAAAATATTTCATCTTTTCAAATAAAAAAAACAGCAAAAAATCTTCATTTTCATTTTTCTTTCTGATTGATCACTCGCAGAATGTTTTTTGGGGCCTTATTGGTCCATAACAAGAATGCCAAAATCCAGCTAACATTCTTGTTTGGGGCATTTAAGTTATGACTGCTGCAAAGCGTGGGTGCACATTTTGGTAAAATCGCACAAAGGCACAAAATGTGATAAAATTTATGAGTTATTTGCCTTAACCTCGCTAGCTTGAGTTTGTAGACAAAAATTAACATCAGAGAAAAAAACTGGAGAGTCATGATTATGCATTGGTCAATCCATTTAGTAACTTATTGATAATTTTAAATTCTCCCTTCACAGTTGACTTGTACAATGTTGACACTAATGATGATGACAATTTTTAGCTCTTACCAAACGAAGCGTTCATTTGTTAACAAAATGATGATATTGTCAGAAACTAATGCCTCGACAGTTAATCAGTATGAGCCAGGTAAAATCCTGGAAAATTGTTTTCATTTTAACCTTATAAACAAATAATTGCTATAAAAATTATTGGTAGCCATTAACAACAGGCATTTATTGTTCCCTAGGGAATTACCTCTGAACATTTATTACTGAAAAAGGACACAAACTGAAAATAAATAATGATCCTTGGCTGTCTTTGGAAATTAGAACCACAATTCCAGTAACTTACTGCCAGAATCTGATAAACTTGGCCAGAATCATACCTTTTTTAGCAAACTTGGTGCAGGGACTAGAGGGTTAAAATACAGTTACTTGGGCCATGACAGGATTTGTGTCTCGTCTCCTGGTCAAACTAAAAAAGGGAACAAGTGTAACACAGAAATTAGTGTATTTTTCAACCCTACTTTTCAGTAGCTATCGACACCCTTGAATATACATGTATGGTGTCAGTCAAGGGAGATGAACAGACTCCATAAAGTCCAAAATGGGGATGCTTGGCTGTGCTGATATTCAGTTGTTGGTTGTCTCATGACCCAGAACATCACATTACTTTTGAATTACTTCTCACTTTCAAGTGCTAGCATGTCATATCTCCTCCCTACCTAATTAAACTGCTGTCATGTCACGTACCATGTAGGCAGGGTATTCGTTCTTCATCTGATATTTCTATGTTAGCATCAAATTTCATAGTACAGGTGACAAGGCTTTTTTCCATAGCTGGCCCTAGGGAATGGTACAAACTCCCTGTTTGCATTGAAGACTCTCCTTCAGCTGTCCATGAAAGCGTTTGATCTTGTTTAAAGCACTATACATATTATATGTAAATACCCATATCACTATTATACTTATTTTATACATGTGTGTTTAATGAAACACGCAGTATCGTGTCGCGAAGTTTTTTACCAGAGTAATGTTTCTATTGTTTTAGAAGTCACCATTTTATGCTCGGTATGTGAGTGCATCTGGTGGTATACTGCTATTTATTAAGCATGACAAGTACATCATTGTCAATAACTAATGTGTAAGCTGACTGCTTATAATGTTCACGATAATGTCTATTGCATAGCTTAAGTGATGATGGCAAAGTCACCGCTAATGTAACTATTATGACATACCCTTTGAATTACTACAGAAAAACTTTCAGAAAAGTTAAGTTTACAAAGTTTAATCATAACATGTAAGCAAATATTCAGATCCCTGTAGAAATAACTGTTTCAGTAGCTTTGAAGGATTTATTATTTTATTACCTGGGGATGAAAAGCCAAACCATAAAGCATTTTTTCTGCACCTTATGATTCATCAAGTTGATACACTGACATTCAAAAACACATGTGTATGTACTTGTACTATATAAATTGAGTGCTACCTGTTAGGGTGACCTGCTTTTGATGATGATAATAGTCATCGTTGAAGGTTTCCCGTTTGCAGTGTACATACCTGTGTACATAGTTGATTTGATTTGATTGTCCTTGCATACCGCCTACATCTGGACTGTAGCAGGTGTCTACTGCCCTCATGTGGTAGAGCTGACAACTAGTACTTGGTCAGTGGTATGCAACAGGTGGATGCTTATTGCTTTTATAGTATTCTGGGTGAGTACCTGTCCCCAGTCCCCAGACTATTTTGTCATTATTAAACACTTTCATGAACAGTGCTGTGTGACAAAGAATTGTCCCAGTCGAAGGTTGGGTAGAACTCACTCTTTCTTGAAACCCCCTTTAGTAACGAGTCATGTAACTTGTTTGTCTGATTCTGAAGGAGAGTCAGTACAGCATAGCCTAACTGCCCATGCTGAGGTTTATCACAGTCAACAGTCTCAGATGTTGATATGATATGGATTCTTGTGGATTCTAGAATGTTCCCTTTTCTGTTGGTTAACATTTAAAAGGTTCCAAACTGTTTAGTGTGTACATAAGTGGTTACCTGAAAAGATGTTACCATTTTCTACTCATTACCATGTAGTGTTTATTTGATTATTTCCATCACTGTGTAAGTCTGATAGAGAAAACAAGGGTGGTAGTGGTAGCACTTAATTAATAATACAAGTAATAAAATACCTGAGCTACCAAAGCAAATATAAGATGCAATAAGGGGGGGGGGGGGCAAGGCAAGTCAAAAGTTGCTGTCCTTTGTGGTGCTAATAACCCCTGTCATTGTTTTAACTTGCTCAATAATCAGCAAGCATAACCCAATTGAGCTAGGGTTATCAGTGGTAAATGCCTTCAAGGATACCTCACTGATTCCAGGAGTAAAGTCTTCAAGAAGTAAGATGTGTGCTTTGTAAGAATACAACGTACCCTCGGCCAGCTTTCATGTACATAATTTGATAATTATACATAGTGTGTATGATGCCCTGAGAGCTATGCTATGCCCACAATGAGATCATTTTGCCTAATGAATAACATCCGTGCAACATTTGAGATGGGAATGGCAATTTGAGCAGTCATACATGTAGCATACTCAAAGTGCACCTCAACTCCAAGGGGTAGATCAGTGAGGGTGAATCACCGCCCGAAGCCCATCTCCAAATCAGAGGCAGCTTATGGCATCATAATTCAGCATGAAATTAATACTGCAAATCTTGGGGGTCAAACACTAGTAATTGATGTAATCCGGATGTAAGTCTGTGGGGGAATTGTAAGACTGTATTGATGGCTTGGTTAAACTAATGGTGGGCACTCATGTGGATAAGATGATTGCATCAGGTGATTAGGATTTTCTCTTTACATCTGCAAGCAACATGCAGCATTTGATCCAGCATTGTTACATGTATTAGAATTTAGCCCTGCTGGGGATTATTTTATTTTTAAAACATTGGAAAACACTTCAAGAATAATTCACTTTCACTTCAGTATTGTCTCTGAATTGCTAAGCAAAACATTTGGCTGCTCCTTCAATCTGCATTCCTCCCTGACCAACTTTTACGATTCCCAGGTCATGTAATTACCTAGTAGCAGGGAGTTATTTGCATTTCATGTGCTTTCTAGGCCAGCCCTTAGCAAGTTTCCATTGGGTAGAAGTAAGAAAACATGAGCTGAACATGGTGTTTGTATACTTAAGAGTGGTGTAGAGTCGGTCTCTTCCTTTGTACCATTGTGTGCTTGTTTCTCTTTCCTTCATTCTTATTCTGGTTTTTATTCTCCCTCATATTTTTGAAGTGGGGTTGTGTACATAGCCTACAGATTACTCAAGCCAAGAAAAACAAGTGCGGGGAAAGATTTGTAAGGTACAAGCCATATCCGATAGTTAACAACGAGCTACATGGTGACGACAAGCTAGCGTTTATACAAGGTCTTGAATACAGGGATATCTCAAATACCTCAAACTGCATATTCCAAGAAGAAAGTTGACCGCAATTTGTTTTTGACCTGTTGAAAAGTTGGGTGTTTTTTTACTTCCGTATTATAACCATGACAGAAACTCTCTCTACATATCAGCCCCCCCCCCCCTTGAAAAAAAATTTAAAAACTAAAAAAATCAGAAATTAAAGTTCTACATTGTAAGTGTGTCTTATCATGCTCCGAACAAGAAAAACTTCAGTAGGCCAATTAAAGCAAAGAAACAAAATTTAAAAGGCCCAGTATTTTTTGAAGCTGATGGACTGAGAGTAGGGCGTCACCTACACATAGCCTTTCATAAAATGCTGGTTAAATGTTACTAACCAGTAAGAACACCTAGGCACAGACCTGACTGAAGTCAAACATTGAAAATAATTTACATTTTTGTTGCCACCCCAGAACTTGATAGGAGACATTTTCCACAATACTTGTTTGTGGTTATGTTAAAAAATCAATTTATCAACCACCCACAAATTCCTGAAATTAAAAAGAAACCATAATATTAAATTTGATGCCAAATAACTGTATTTTTTCATTCCACAGTAGAGTTTAATCCTAATTTCCTGCCATCAATCTTTGCCATTTTCCCCAAAGGTCATAGTTGTCATTGCTGACACTCCAATGGAATCCACAAACAAACAGCGCGGTATCAATTTGACTGAAAAGATGTGCCCAGATTGACAAAGGCTAACACCCTGCTGACATTTTACAAGGGCCATGTGGGGGCGAATAATAAGCCCAAATGCCACTTGATCAGGACAAACATCCAAGATGTGTTTGTTCTGAATAAACAGAAAGTGTTATTTTTTTTGTTCCTGAAACTGCTCAATTTACATCATATCCTTAAATTAGTGATCTTAATCATGTTTATTTTAGAATTACGCTACCATAGCAGCCAAATCATGCAGCAATCACGCACACTTTTCATTTAAATGCAACTGTCAATTATTTTACCCTTCCCTGTGACAAAAACAGATTATAAAAAATTCTCCAGAATAATGAAGATTCAATTTTGGTTTTTTCTTCATAAATGCATTCTTGAATCACTTGAATGTTCTTTGTATTTGGGAAAAATGCAGTGATGCCTTGGGTAGAACCGCTGAGCTTGCTGGATGACAAGAGAGCACTAGTCATACAGTGCATTGATAAAGATCAATCTGCTACAAGAACTTCAACACTTAAGTTAGGGTAACTGGAAAAATTCATCAAAATGTAGGTTTAACAAAAAAATATAAAACCATTTATAAATACTTCATGATTTGTTAAACTCATTAACTTGCTGTTCACACTCCCAAGCCCAACCAACCAATACAATGTAAGACTACGCATTTCTTCAATTTTCATTCAAAGTCAGTGGTGGTATTTAAGTATCACTGTCGTTTTAGTTTATGTTTTTCATCTTGTGCTACTTTTGGGTAATGTCCAAAATGTTTATATTGATATTTTTCTTGAGTGTCTCAGATACTAGCCGGGGGACAGAGACACTTTTGCACAGGAATCACAAAAAGACTAGTATCTGAGACACTCAAGAAAAATATCAATATAAACATTTCCCTCCTATGTCTCTGCCTTGAAATAAGAACATTCTTGAAATGACTCAATAAGCTTATTGACCAGGCATTAGTCATGTTCTCAATGCTTTATGCCCATTGTGAACTATCTTAACAATAGGCTTTTTATAAATCACATCATTCTGAACCACTACTTCTTTTAAATGCTTTCTATGCATCCGGGCAATACCCCTGCAAAGGACACAAATAACACCTTCTGTTTGCTGGAATTCCAAGGTAAATTCCAGAATGGCTTGTCCCACAAAATAAAACCCACAAGTATTTTAGGGTTGATGATGTTTGGGGTAACAATGCTGGCAGTCATTTTAGGCCAAATATTGGTGTCTGCTTCTCTGATGTATTGTTACAGTATAACAATACATTGCCCCTGACCCTAAATACAAGCTGTAGATTACAGAGCTAACCTCCCTGTCATCAGGTATCCTTAACATTATCAATCCTCAGTAAGCTGTCGATCAATTTGATTGAAGGAAATCAACAAATAACGTGGGTTTGTAATTATGATGAATAAATGTACTTTCAATCAAACGCACAAATATTTTTTGATATTGAAATGCAATTGAAGGAAACGTCAGATGAAATGGGATTGATGACCGCAAAGTTCGGGCCCTGTTCATATATACTTGTAATCTGCTAAGCACACTGAAAAAGTGCTAACGACAGAAACTCTACTTAGCTGAAACGGGTCACTGTTACTTCGGCTTGGTACCCTCTAAATCTACTTGTTTTCATACATTAGAGCGATAAAAAGAGAAAATCATTTCAAAATTCACACACGTATTCTTAGCTATACCATGAATGTTGTCCTACTGTTGAAGTGGGATCCTAGTTGACACACACACTCTCATCATAAAGGAGCTTTCCTCAAACCATTTCTCCATCCCAGGTAAGCAGTGCCTTTTGAATGTTTTTACATCCACACTGTTGATATAAAACATAAATCACAGTCCAGTCAAGTGGTTTATTTATAAACTGTACACATACATGTACATGAAAACTGAATTTGGTATTCCTTGGCTTTGTATGATGAGAAGTTTGCCAACTTTGTTTTCCAAGTTCAACCAAGTTTATGGAGTTTTAAGGAAACCATTAGGAATATGAATTTCATTTTCTTGCCAGAAAGTGTATTCGAATTCCTAACGTTTTTAGTTGATTTATTTATTTATTATTAAAGGTCTTTTTTGTTGTTTTTCTTTCTTTTTTTTCTTTTTTAAGGGTGTTCATATTTATTTCGATTAATTTGTTTGTTGGATATGTTTTTTTTTAATATATAAGAGTTGCCCTGTAAATGGATTGGTCTCGCCCAGGAAGTGGTGTCATATTCTAGGGTTGAGAAGGTTCAGAGATACCAACATCACACAAGTCAAAATACCAGGCATTTCATTATTTTGCATAAGAAGAGCATTGACGCATAAAGCTGTGACTTATGTGACAACAGCACAAGAGGTTATTAATTAACAAGTTGCCACATTTTGGCAGTTAATAGCTACATACCCCTGTGGTTTTTGCAAACCGCAAAAATCTTTCGAGTGGTCGTTATTGTTGCGCTTTGTTCCGATACCTCACAGAGATAAAAAAAAAAAATGAACAGTTTTCAATAAAGTGTTTTGGCCAAGCTTGAAATGCCCTCGGGAAAAATTTGAAAAATCATTCTAGCGTAAAATATGGGAATATTTTTTTGAGTGTGTGAAGTTGAAGCTTTTCAGAAGCCAGCAATTGAGAACATTTAACTTTGTCATTGTGTTGTGGTAACTTTTCTAGCATTTATTAGCCGCAAATGGGTTAAGAGCCAGTGGCAATGCTAAAGTGTCAATGACCTAGAGTCGGCCAGTGGTAGGAGGTGTTTGCCTTTTCTTCCTAGTGAACTGGTTTTTGAGCCAGCCAGTTCTACATGACTTCAATGCTGAATCTAGCAACGATTTTAGGTCAATTTATTAGTTTATTAGTTATCTAGGAACAGATCTTTGAGTTTGAGTCTTGTACTATGCAATGACTGGACAGATGAAGCACTGGTGTACACAATGTGTAATGAAGATATTGATCCTGAAATGTAGTGTCACAGTTACTGACGCAGGAACAACTGAAGTAACAAACACCCACTTAAACCTGATGCTAAAATGTTTGCGTGTGTGTGGGAGGAGGGGGGCGGGTATCGGTTTGACCCATTAAATACAGCTACTCAGCAAATATTTTATTTTTTTACAGATGCTTGCAGTGCTAAGTAATTATTGTCTCAGATTATAATAAGTAAACTCTTCTGTTCATTCATAAAAAAAATAAGAATATTGTTTTGATGGTTGTTTTCAAAGAAGCACAGTGTGTCTCTAAACATGTTTCTATTCCCATGATTATTATATTTGTTAAGATAATGACTGTTGCCTAAATTGTAGTTTATATTTGCCATTGATTGGTAAAAGAACTTTTCCTTTACCTCTTGGTTGAGATTCTGACTGTTTCTTTCCTTATAGCTACCACACTTTGTCATTTCTGAGCATGTGTCATTATTCCACAATATCTTTATACCACTCTTAAAAGAGGTTTTCCTCCTTCTCTTAGTATTAGTCCCAAATTACAGAATCAACATACCGCAAGATCCTCATGGTTTCTTGGAAGCAATTTCCTTTCAGGTTTTTACCAAAATGTTTTAAAATACGGTGCATAGAATAATCATGGAATAACTTACGTACACTGTATGCATTCACCACAGTATATCGCAGTGCAGTCTGCTACATGTAGGTTACAAGCATCAATATTTTGCAATTTATTCTGTAATTTATTGCATCCCCTTTCATTAACTTGAAAATTTCAATCTTTCAACAACTCAAGTCATCTTTTTACTCTTAACCAAATTAATCAAATGAAGTTCCTGATTTAGAAAGCTTACCATTGATCAGATTGTCGTTAGTTGAGGTTTGTGATACATCTTCATTTCTGAGTTTGAGTCCACATGTAGCCAGGGTATCCCTAATTGTGCCATGACAACCCTGATATTGATATCCTTGTGTGATTGGTCAATAGTTTATATGTTAATCCGGTTGTAATGCTGTACTCCAGGGCCTTGCCCTCTTCCAGTTCTCCTAGGAGGCGGTTCATCCTCTTCTAAAGCACACTCTTCCTGATACTCTACTGACTGCAATGTAAAGGGCGTTTTGACAACGCTTAGATGTTTGTTCTGCCCCTTTCCTACTGATTCAAGATGACAGTATCAGCCACTTGTTCTTAATCCTCCTGTCAGGTTAAATTTCTTGTCTTGATGGAGGATCATCCAGTCGCAATGCCCTGACTTGGCCAAACAGCTGCCTGACACAAGGCTACTACTAGGATTTAGATAGAGTCCATCTCATTGCTGGGACAGTTACAACCCCCAAATACTGCTCAACTTACTTATATGCTGACTCTTATGTTAATATTAATGTTGGACTGCTCACAAACTTACCATACTTCACCTTCACATGGCATTTTGGCTTTTACATTGTTTCTACTGAACAAGGTTTTTTGCACTTAGCAATTGTTTGCTTCAAATAACTCAATAAAACTCACCCCTGCTTTAATTATATTCCTAGGCAAAATGCGCTGGTGGCTTGTAAAGTTTGTAAAAAGCACATAATCACCTTTTTGTGCCTGTTTAAGAGTTAAGTGAGATTGAATTTGTTCAGTAACGATGTGTTACTGCTATCCAAAAGACCATGGTGAGCTAGCTACTTGCATCACTCCTTCCTTACCTCTGATAGTGGTATGGGCTTGCCTGGATGGTACATCTCATCCCATTGGCGCAGGTGCTCTCTCGGAAATTGTTCCTGTGTTTAAAGGCAGTGGACACTATATTATCAAAGACTAGCCTTCACAGTTTGTGTATCTCAACATATGCATAAAAAAACAAACCTGTAAAAATTTGAGCTCAATCAGTCATCGAACTTGCGAGATAATAATGAAAGGAAAAACACACACCCTGTCACACGAAGTAGATGGTTGATTTCGAGACATCAAGTACTAAATCTGAGGTCTTGAAATCAAATTCGTGGAAAATTACTTCTTTCTCGAAAACTATGGCACTTCAGAGGGAGCCGTTTCTTACAATGTTTTATACTATCAACCTCTCCCCATTACTTGTTACCAAGTGAGGTTTTATGCTAATAATTATTTTGAGTAATTTCCAATAGTGTCCACTGCCTTTAAGAGACATGTCAAATATTGGTTAATTCACAAAATTAGGGTTTACTTAAAATAGGGGTCGGTGGAGGGGTAAATAAAGGCCAATCTACAGATTTTCTGTCTTTCTGCACCAAAGCTCATCCCATGAATATGATTGGTCCATGAAAAGTAATGCTATTTTGGTGGTTGTTATTCCTGGAATATGATTGGTCCATGAAAAATAATGCTATTTTGCATGGCCATTCATAACTCAAACCATGTGAATGTGCAGCACATTACGATTGTTGCCCTTGACACAACATTGTCCCCATAGGTAGTGGGCCAAATCTTCCCATTGGGTATGAAATATATCATGCTTAGAAAATATCCTGGCAAGTTCGTACGGCATTACGTCATATTAGATGAATCCTAGAGTGTATGCCAATCAGCTGCAAGAACATTGATTCCACTGGATGTCAATCCTGGATGTCAATTGTAACCACTCGTATCTAAGATGGTGATTTTCCAATGGTAAATATTCTCAAGTTTTAGTACAATGAAACATTTGACAAAGTTCATTGGCATTGTTCAGTCACATGCAGCCAGATGCAGATAGACTGAGTTCATTTTGAGACAGAAACTTGAGAGACCCTAGGAAGGTATTGACTTACAAACAATGTTACAATGTAACACCTGAAGATTTCAGCAGCATAAATTTGTCAGATTTTTTTTAATTAACAATAAACTACTGACTGAATTTTGAGTGAAATGTTTGGACTTGTTGACATTACATGTATAATGCGGACTGGGAAATTCAACCCAACTGTGCATTGCCCAAGTTCACCTTTCAGCAGCATAAATTTGTCTTGGTATTTTTAAAAACAATAAATTACTGAAGTTTTAGTGAAATGTTTGTTGACTTTACATGTGTGTGGACTACGAAGTTCAACTCAACTGTGCATTGCCCAAGTTCACCTTGATCCTAAGGTTTGTTTATAGCAGCATAGACAAACTATGGCTGGCCTTAAAATTGAAGGAAGAAAATTCATCTTGTAAATAATACAATCAGAAGAAAAAATACTTGTAACCAGAAAAAATAGCTGAAGTAATATAATAAATGTGTACATTACTTGTTTATGAATACAAATAGCATACAAGATGTAACAACAATCTAAATCTGGACCTGCATGTACAGAAGATGTTGGAAGTATAAGACATGTTGACTCATCTTCAATCATCATTTGAAGGGTAAAACTGTAGCACACCATCTATTGTATCTGATTTGAATTTGAATTGAAGATGGTACATCACAGATTAGTGATTTTTGGAAAGGCAAAGTGTTTCAAATTTTTGATTTTAATGTAGAACACGCCTTTGAAAAAAAGTATGAAAATGTGGTGTTTTTTCCCCAAGATAGTGACTGCCCATATTTTGTCAGTGATCTCGTGTTGGGCGTTGAGTATTTTTTACTCTGAATTGTCACTATACCAAGCTGTAACTGAAGCTTGAAAGGTCTGTAAGTAGGTTGTTAGTCTGGGCTTATACAGCTACTTAGCTTTATCAAGATTGTTGAGAAGTGTGTTGGTTTGGGCATAGGGCCACTGCCTTTCACTGATGATTGATGTACTTTTTGTTATCCTCATTTAGCATTTCCAGGTGACTTCAAAAAGCAGAAAAAACAAGCTGGCAGCGTCCGCACCAGTGTCTGACCTACTCAGCACACCAAGGCTTAGCAGAGAGATCCAATCATGTGGAACAAATAGGCAAACTTCTGGGGCTAATATTCTAATACTCTTGTGATTGTTGTACCAGCAGTGAGCACACAACCACTGAATTGATCGTGACCGTCTTGGCGGCTTGCACTCAAGCACTTAATTTCTAATAAATTTTGTACAGCTATAGGGACTGCACCTTCAGGCTGCATTCTAGGTGATTACAGGTGCCAAGTAGGGTCTAGGCAGACTTTCTATGAATCTCTTCAACATGTGGCACTGATTTCCGTAGATATTCATTTGATGACCTAAATTTGGAGTTAAGCTTGACCGTTCATTTTAAGTTTGACGATGTTATGAATAACAGAGAAGTGAACCCTTTGGCTTGGTTCACAGAAAGTTCTTAAAAGGCTGATGAGAGGTGACTCCTTCCTGAGCACAAAATATTTGTGTGCTTTGGTAATTAGAGGATGTAGTGTTTGTGACATCATAAACAAACGTGGCTGTTTGTGGGAGGAGTCAATTTCCTGTAGGAGTTAAAAGAAATCTTTGTCTGTATTTTACAATGCCTGTCAATGTACTGCACTAAGGGTATCTCATCTGGTCCATGTATGTTTCTACTCTCCTCTTTAAACCTTAAGGGGAAGGGAGTACATATTCCCTTGGTGGGCCCCCCTCCCCTTCACCCCTTCCTCTTTCCATAGTTTTAGCTTTTCTCTTTTCGCAAAAGTATATTGCTCTAATTTCTCATGGTGGTCGTTGAATTTGACTCTTTATTGTAATCATCTGTTTGTACGCCAGGAGCAAGTTTCTTAATATAGTGCACCTGACATAGCACCTTCTATGTGTAAGGAATGCTATTTTAAGATGGGCGGTTCTCACAGGTCAGCTACTTAGATGGTGATTGGACAATGTGAGCCAGATGCATGCACATCATGTGAACAGGGCTTTATGCACACATTGTGCTACCCCGCCTTTCCTCCCAGTAGGGTTTGACATACATAAACAATAACAAATCAGTACCTTGTATCTGTACACAAGGGGGAAGCCTCAGAATAAGAAGCAATTTATAGACGAAGGACAAGCATAGGAGGAGCATTACATGGCTGTTATTAGCTCCCTCATGTAATAACACTGTGCTAGTCTTGAGCATATTGAACCATAGGAACGTTTTTAAAGTGAATGGTTTTGTTTCCTTTACACACTTAAGGCAGAGGACACTATCTATGGGTAATTATTTATAATAATTGTATTAACATAATCACTTCCTTGGTAACGAGCTATGGAGAGCTGTTTATAATATAAAACATTGTGAGAAACGGCTCCCTTTGAAGTAACGTAGTTTTTGAGAAAGAGGTAAATTCTCCCTCAAATATTAAAAGACTTCGAGCCTGAAGCCTTTGTTAAGAATCTGAAAGCACACAAATTTGTGCAACAAGGGTGTTTTTTCTTTCATTATTCTCTTGCCACTTTGATGACCAATTGGGCTCAAATTTTCACAGGTTTGTCATTTTATGCATAATAATAGGATACACCAAGTGAGAAGACTGGTTTTTGACAATTACTAAAGGTGTCTAGTGCCTTTAAAGCGCAGTATGTGGGAACAAGGTTGCCAGAAATCTTTGAATATGCGCAAGACAATAGCAAATAAAACTTTCAGGGTCTAAACCCTGGTTAAAACCAACTATCCAAGTCAGAGTTAAAAAAAAAAAATCAATACAACATCAAATTATCACGGTTGGTAATCAAGTGAGGTTTTTTATGCAAAAAAAACCCCCTAAATTAAAGACCTGCTTGAACGAAAATGTCAAGTCGTGAACTTTGCTGAATTCCACTTAAAATGTTTTTGATGAATAAGGAAATCGAGTCATATGTTTATAAATAGGTTTCAATTGTGTAAAAAAACAATCATTTTGTATGCCCTTGTCCAGAGCTTTTCTGCGAGATTTGCGAAAAGCCCCGTTACGTAATCACTCTCAAAAAGTAGATAAAGCTGCTTTGTTGCAGCGTGGATGTATAACAAAGCAAACTCCCACAAATGACGTCAGCGGCATTGTCCTTTGACGCCTGCTCTCAACGGCAGAAGTGTTTTTAGTTTTTCAAAAAACCTTTAGGTAGGGGCCTGATTTTTTACTCGATAATTACGAATAGTTCAGAAGTGTACACATATCAAAATTACATTAAAATGGTGAACAAGTGCATTATAAACAAGTAAAATCACCATTTCTGTTGAAAACATTCCGCTCAGGTAGCTGTTTAAGGTTTTCTTTTATTTCACTTTTGCCATCAATTTTCTTGAAAGGGATAATAATAATAATAGTAATAATAAAAATAATCAAAGTCTTGTATAGCCCCGGTATCCGCCAATGCAGGCGCTCATGGCTCTTGCTAAAAAAATCTGCACCCTAGTCAGCTTAGCTCCAGGTGCACTGCTCGCAATATCTTAAAAAAAGTTATAGTCATTCATTTAAACGTTTCATCTGAAACAAATATCTTGTTGATTGGTTTGATGTATAATGGCCTAAGAGCTATCTTCTACAATACATTGATTCCTGATATGAGGAATCTGGAACCCTTTGATTAATGAGATATTTACAATGTGACTTATTATAAACCAATTATCATTTATGCAGGGTAAAATGAATGGCACTGCAACAGCTAAAGGAGACAACAAAAAGACAAAAGAAGCTACAAAATCAGTAACAGTGAGTACAGTTCATCTCAATCTTCTATCTAGAAACTTATCCATCAGTCTCTGTGCTTGGAAATACCATTAATTGCTTCTTGCATCTGTACCCTTTGTTTATTGGGTGTTTGAAGACCTCTCTGTTCTCATTTTAAACATCACACTATACACACAAGCATAAAAAACTGTCATAAGAGCAAAAGAAAACTGAAGCATAATCAAAATTTTGATTTAAAGTTCAATAGGTATTTTGATGGGGGTCGAGAAAGTTACAAGCTTTCATTTGAGCCATTGCTCGAAAAAGTCAGCCAATTATTAGTAGCAGTGAAATAAAGTACTCAAAATTAGTTTTTGTCGGGATCCCGACAATATATTACATGACCAATTCTTATGTGTTTTATAAGAAACGTTTTAAATTTTTGTCATGGTTCCTGACCATTAAAAGTAAAAGTTAAACTTTTTTTCGTTAGAGCGGGTGATACTCTTTGAAATACCATTAACTCAAAAAAGTCTATTTTTTTATGTTTGGGGCCAAAAATCTGACATAGCATCTTTAAGCTTTGTGTACATTTTCAACAGTAAAAACGGCTGATAGCAAATTTATTCCTCCATAAAATGAGCATGCGTGTTCATGTATTTTGACAGTTGAACTACTTAGGTGTCAAATGCAGTAAGAAACTTTGTCGGTCTTCTACATTTGTAAGGTCTGTTGATTTGAGTGTATCCCTGGGGTTATATCCCATAATCCCTCATCCCTCACTACCTATCACTAGAGGGGGTTTCAAGGAAGCCCACTTGATCTCTAAGATCGGCCAATTGTCTACCAAAGAGTGTAGGGGGGATCTAGAATGACAAGGTGTTAAGAGTATGGGACCTCTGGCATCACCACACTATTGCAGCTTTTTTTGGGGTGTGCTTAGTGGAAGAAATATTTATGCTTAGATGTCAACTTGTGGAAGTTTGCTATGTTAATGATAGAGCTAATGACAAGGTAATGCATGGATAATCAATCAATAAGTATTGAGATCAGCAGGTACCTCCACCATGTTTACTGATATCTAAAATATGAAAATAGTGAACAATATCAAATTGAAACAGTATATGGAGCTCTTTGTGGCTCAGAGTATCGAAGGACAAGAATTGCAAAGGGCCTTTGTGTTTTTGTGCGTGTGAATGTTTGAATAGCTCAACAGTTTTGACCAGCTTAGTTCAAGAGGTAGGCCTAGGTCATTGTAAGAATTGGTTGCATCTAGTTGTATGTATGGAAAGTATGAGATGTATTGCATTCTAAGGATTGATACACTATTGGAAAGTACCCATATGGGGAATTTCCCATTTCAAATACATCCTGGAAATGACAATTGAATTGTCATTACTAGGAATGTTTGAAATGGGACCACGTTTCAACTTCATTGTGATTCAGTTTTCCACAGTTAGATTTTGTAATTGTACTGAATCTTTCTTGAAAGCTTGAGAATTGAAACAGACTGCACCATTCCCCAAACTGATGATTTGTCCTACCTTTTTTCATAAATGATTAATATGCTTTCTATTCAATGACGGCCATGATGGGTACTAGGAATTGACTGATTCAAAAAACTGCTGATAAAAAGGTTCCGGACACCTGTACCTCCAAGATGTGTTTTTGTTCTAAGGCGTTGCCAAAACTTATTTTTATGAGGAAAGGGAAAGTCATCACAGCAAGTAATATAGTTGTCTAAAAGTAGGACACTCTATTTAATCATTTTGTTATTTCCTTTCTTAGACAAAGTTCTCAGGTTTCCCATATTTTATCAATTGAACTTCATATGTCAAACTTCTCTAGCAAATATCACTATGTACAGGATCTTATCTTGAAACTCTCGGGGAAAAGTGTCAACTAGATCAGGATCTTACTTAAAGCTTGAAATGTCTCATATCCAGGAGGGATTCAGTGCATGTCCACTCTGTACTACTAGACTAGGCCTTCACCTTGGGGCATAATGGTGTCTCTGTCAACGAGACCTGATGGGCTTTTCTGTTGACTGTCAATAGAATGTTGACTTGTGTGGGCTGAGGATGTTTGTGGCACACTTTGACAGGTCTTGTTCGGCTGCGTAACTAGCAATATTGATTTTAGAGTGTTACTAATTATTGTAGGGGAGGTGATGGCTGGTTGCATGGTAACCCCTCCGTGGTGAAGACATTATCTGTTGGTGGAGCCCACGCACCAGATCAACGTTTCACACATGTGTGGGTGACGCTAGATACATAAGCCTAGCATTGCAGTTGCAGTTTATAAGGACATGGTCCGATGATGAGATCAAAGAAGAATCAGACACACTGCCTAATTACAAAGTGCTAACAGTCAGCAGAATGAGAAAAACACATTGATTCCTATTTTTAGTTTTGTTTAAAGACAGTGGACACTATTGGCAATTGTCAAAGACCAGTCTTCTCACTTGGTGTATCTCAACATATGAATAAAATAACAAACCTGTGAAAATTTGAGCTTGATTGGTTGTCGGAGATGCGAGATAACTATGAAAGAAAAAAACACCCTTGTCACACCAAGTTGTGTGCGTTCAGATGCTTGATTTCAGGACCTCAAATTCTAAACTTGAGGTCTTGAAATCAAATTCGTGGAAAATCACTTCCTTCTCGAAAACTACGTCACTTCAGAGGGAGCCGGATCTCACAATGTTTTATACCATCAACCTCTCCCCATTACTCGTTACCAAATGAGGTTTTATGCTGATAATTATTTTGAGTAATTACCAATAGTGTTCACTGCCTTTAATGCAAAGGGTAAGACTAAAAACCCTACAGGGTTCACTATTGGCCATTCCCAGGATAGTGCACATCTCATGGTGTTTCCAATATGACTTATAAGAACAAAATTAAACATGTTTGTTTAAACGTTCTAATCACAGAATGCAATATTCATCCGCTTCACTGTCGGCTTAATCTGACAAGGATTTTAACTTAATTGAATAGTTTTAGAAGATTCGACACAAATCAACAACCTGTTATGCTGAGATAATTAGATTAGGTACGTAGAAAGGATAATTACTACTGATGAATTTGACTCCCTCAGGAATGTATCCTTGCTACTATGACTTGAACCTACATGTAACAGAGCTATGTGATCAAACTTATTGGGCTGGGGGCTTGTTGTGACAGATTCCTACAAATCATTTTATTCAGTTTTTATGTGGCCAATTTGAGGCTGAGAGGACAAATTGTCGGACCCCTTTTGATATGAATGCAGTGTTGGCTAACATCAAAAGCAAGCCAGGTATACTGCTATGCGAAATCGCTGTCAAGGTTTCATTTGTCATGGCTCTGATTTTTGTCAGTCTTTGAGATGCACCTTCTTTCAAAACTCAAATGAGTAATATAGAGTTTCTGTTTTTATTGACCAAAAAGCAGTATAATCATCCAGTCTCTACATGGACTGTCCTTTTACACAATATTTGCTTCACATTTGCTATTAATTGAAAGTACTTGCTGAGTTGACCTTTGATTTTTTTCTGGCGGCCAGTGTGTGAGCGTCCAGCATAATATCAAGTTGTTTATTATTCAGTGAATGCTGGACTGCATGTAAGCAGCCTTGTAATTAATCAAAACTACACAGAAGGCTGAAGGTTCTAGACAGTAATTTGTGTGTCAAGATTCAAAGATACACACACAGTGAGCAATTCATTTGAAGTGTACGTACATGTACAACACTGGTCATAAAGAGTTCTCCTTTTTGGAAAACTCAGAGATTGGCCTCGCATGTTGATGAATAAATATTTTGTCTTATTCTTTGTCCGTTTTTGTGCAGACCAATCATTTTGATAGAAACATCCCAATAATTATGTTAGTACATCAATACTCTTTATTTGTTTTTAGCAACAAATTATAGAAGAGAGACATGAAAGAGGAAGTTAATTTGTTTTGATATATAAAGTTAGATATTGTGCTTTGTGCTTTGTAGATGTTATGTTATTATGGGATATATTAGAAAATGTCAAAAGACCATGGGAATCTCACACATATTTGAACAGCTTGGTGTTCCCATGTCTGAAGAGAAACTATTTGAATATGTACGAGACTTTGAAGGTTTTCTCCCCTTGTGTTGACTGGAAGTAAGTAAAATCTTCTAGCTGTCTGTAGATGCTTTGTGCATTTAATACACATTGCTTTGGGCTACTAAAACCTCTGAGGGTTCAAGTCAACACAAGTCCCTCCAGACTCCAGACTAACCACCCATCCCTAATAAAGTTACATTGGGCGGCACTGCTTCTCTATAAAAAGATAGAATTAAAGAAACAAGCCAACCTTTCATCAGGGCAAGATGAGACACGTACTGGGCACATTTCCTACCTGTTGATCTCGGCTCTTCCTCCCTTCGTCTCACTCACAGTCGGCAGCGGCCGGTGTTACTTGTAAGAAACTTCCTCGCCGATGCCCAGTGTTCCCTAGGGAGCTTGTTTTGCGTATTGATGTTGTTGAAATGCAAATGGGTCAGGAAAGCAGGCTACTGGTGGTTACCCAAGTTCTGAATGGCATTGGCCTCACATGGCACAGCAGTCAGCTGTTTCCTGTGTTTGTTGATAGATTCAAGATAATGTTACCCTCTCTTGGATGGTCAAGTTGTCGTTGGAGGTTGTTTGATTTGGTACTATACTTTATTGCTTTTTGCAGGAGTGGGAGAAATGTAGGAAATAACAAAGACCTTATTTTCCATATTAATTGTTTTGTTTTATTTTGTTTTGTTATTTTGTTACATGGTAAATCATGAACAAATTAAGGCCATGTCACTTAATGATACAATTTTTTTATCCAGGCTTTTGATTCTCATGATAATAAAAACTGTATTTAATGGGTCATGGAGTAGCTACAACTAGAACTTGACTCTTCCAGAGATCTGCAGATTTTATGTTAATCGGTTGATTGGAATAAAGTGTACTAAAGTAACATTTTAATTGAGTTAATGTCAATGAACCATTATTCCAACTTATGCTGTGGTTTATTTAATTCCACCAGAAACCCAAAGGAAAGAAAAAAACCGTGGGCTTAGATGAGATCAAGAAAAAGATCCAGGAGGTAAGTGGAAAATCAAACTACCAAAGATACCATAAATAGATGCTCTTTTGCATTTATTTGATCATCTTTTAAATTTAGTTGTAGGCATTAAACAAAGTACTTTGATTTGTTTTTCTCCTGTGTGTTGAAACAAAGAGAGTGAGGCTGGCTCTTTCTTTGCAGTGACCATCATTACTGTATAAATAAGAAAGATAATACCTATTCAGTGGAAAGAAACCAAACCAGGTCAATATAACACAAAATAATGATATTGCCTTGTACTCAAGTCCATTGCTATTACCATCTGGCACGCTTGGCAAATTGCAATTTTAATAAAATAAGATTGGTGGTAAAAATGATGGTAAGCACATTAATAAACACTGTGCCGCCTAAAATGTGCAGAGACATGGACTCCCAAAATGGCGCAGACAAGATTTTTGTGATAATAACGTAAGGTGAAGTTGTACGGGTTAACATTCTGTGTTTGGGTTTGGTCAACTTTGCTCACCAATACATGCTGTTATGAAATTAGTTATATTTAATAGTGAGTCATGACAACCCAGCCCCTCTTTCTTGTAAGCTTTTTGACTAAAGCAATTAAAGTTGAATTTCACTTGGGACTGATTGTCCAAGAGAACTAGGTGTAACCAGCCTGATTGATGCAGAGGGGTCAGGACTGGCAATTCCACTCGCCATGTTTACCTCCTTCAGTCAGTAATTGGGTTACTTTGATTTTCATTTAAGTTGCAATCTAGTTTGTGTCCGTCATTAGAAACCAAAGGACTTGGCTAGTTTAATCAAGCAGCGTACCTCTAATGAAGCTCATACAAATATTGTTGTCCCAAGTTTGTCCACTGTCATACATAGTTGTACTCAATTTTCTTAAAATGACAGCATCCATTCTCAAGACATGTTTAAGATTGATCTGAGTGACTGTAGGTAGGGATAATTTGTCCATACCCTACTGAAGTTTGGTGTTTTTAGTTGGAGCTATGTTAAACTAGGTAAATGCTCGTATAAGAACAAATTATTATTTATTATTAAGATTTTGTTCTCAAGATTGAATTGAATTCAGAAGGTGGATTCTTCTTGGCTGAAACCCAACAGATTTGCTTTAATTTTGTGACCTCTGGATGAAAAGTAGGTTTTGAACATGAGCGACACTGCTATGATATAAAAGATTAGTGCAGGAGAGAAGTGATTGATTCCAACTCTGTTTATAAATCCATCTTATATCAATGTTTATGTCTGTGGGAAGCGCCTTAATTGACCAAGCATTTATCGTTTCCTCTTCCGTTCACCATCAAATTGAAGGAGAAGGAGCTGGAACCGTATCTAATGGGAGAGGGGGGGGGGGGGGGCACATATTAACCAAGTGAAATTGAAGGAAATAGCCAGTGGATTTGGGCAGACAGAGAGGCGCAAAATGTTAACAGAGTTAACTGACTGAGAATTCAGACTTGATGGCACGGGCTGGTTGTCTGTCCCAAGATGGGTTTGCGCAATTTCATTTTAAAGAAGATTGATTCTAATGATTTTATCTTGGATGTCACCTCAACAAGTGCTCAGAAAGAGCCCAATAATTTCTGCATGGTTTACAATAACTAAAGTTTTGTATAGCAATTGAAGTTTTGTATAATAAATAAAAATTGTATAGGGAATACATAATTCTATGAACTTCCCATTGGCCACATCACAGGACGTGTGGGTAGAGAGGGTACATTAAACTTTTCAAACATTGATAAATCAAACAAATAGAATCATCACTTTGAATGCTTTAATCTGACATGTTGCTATAACCTTGTCCTATGGTTTGGTTGTGCAGTGGACTGAATGCATTAAACTTAAAGGTAAAGGGGTGTTTTAGGTATAAAGTTACTTAACTGTATCAATCAAGCAAAGACATTGGGGTTTCTCTTTGTAATTCACTGATCAAGCAAAGACATTGGGGTTTCTCTTTGTAATTCACTGATCAAGCAAAGACATTGGGGTTTCTCTTTGTAATTCACTGTATGTACCCTAACCCCTTCTTTGTAATTATGCCACTGATCTGTTACAACTTTCTGCCTGTCATTGTATATTGAAGGGCAGTCACAAATAAGACATACCTGGAGCCATCTAAAGATGCTGATTAGCACAAGCTAAGAAATGTGTCTGTGTGCCTAATGCCGCCTTATCTGTTAGTGACAGCTTGATTTATGGTACATCTTTATTATCCGTATTTGACCTATGGACTGCGATTGCTTCTGTTTTTGGATAATTATTGTCAAGTTTTATCCAACATGTTGTCTGTATCCTCGTTGACTTCACCTCAAGACAATTGTATTCTTTATCCCCAAGTCTTGGTCCTTCCTCCCCTCCAGTTGACCCGCCGCAGGTCATCCAGGCTCTGTCCATCAATCTCTCTAAACTCAATTTCCTGACTCCTTCCTCTCTGGCCCTACGGTGTCCTCAAGACGTTGACTAGCTCTCAAATTGAGGGAAGCAGTCTCTTCCGAGCCTTTCCAGGGTTGCTTCTTTGTCTTACCATCAATGGTCTTACCATCGATGGAGATGTTTGTAGGGGAGGGAGGAGGCACTGAGAAATTGATCTGTTTAAGTCTATTCTTGATGAGCTCTTGTGGTAATGGGTGGGGTTTGTGGCTTCTAGGCCAATCTGGTTGAGACAGTGACTTTTAGGAGCAGCTGTTGCCGGCTCAATGTCTCACGCTCTCTCTGACAAATTAGTTGTTTTCTTCAATCTTTAAGATTCAATGAATTCAAGCAACATCTGTAGATAGCAGCTGACTGTGGTGGTGTCTTGTCTGTGAATTGGAAACAAGTAGAATAAACACATTGCAACCTTAACTTACTTCCTTTCTTGGTTTTCTTTTACTAATTACTCTTTTTGTTTGTTTGTTTGTTGGTTTGTTAGGGGGGTGTTTTTTTCGTTTGTTTGTTTGTTTGTTTGTTTGTTTGTTTGTTTGTTTGTTTTGTTTGTTTGTTTGTTTGTTTGTTTTTTTGTTTTTTTGTTTGTTTGTTTTTTTGTTTGTTTTATTTCGAATGGAAAAGTAATCAAATGTTGAACCCTTGACAATGAACCATTACAGCTGTATGTAATTTGCTTGTACCATTAAATAGGAGTAATTTGAATAATGACTTTAATACTAATAACATTCCGTTACAGTGTTTTTAAAGCTTGTAATGAAGCTAAGCTGAGGTTCTACATGTACTTTAACCTGGCCCTTTAACGACAAAAAGGAAGTAAAATACTATAGCATTTATACATCATCTTTTAAAAGAATACACTGACAAACCAGTGATACTGAGCTGTAACACAGTGAACCTTCAGCTCACCGTCAAATCTTGATTTATAAACCCTTATACCTTTGATTAGTCATCCAAATATGTAAATGAGGATGTGTTCACAGATCTTTGTTTTAAGGGTATTGTTATGTATGCCAGTTTCACCCCTATGCTGCGCACTTGGCAGTTTAACCACTTTGATTGGTCATAGGCGATTCCTGATTGACAGCCAGCGATTGGCCCAATTTGTGTTGGTACCCCACTGAGCTGTTAGGCAGCTGCATCAATTTAAGTTCATTGAATAAGTAGGTCCCAGTTTGTGATTGTAACACATTGTTTGAATCATCCTTTTGGATTATACCAACTCTGCAGTGTCATAAACAGATCCATCTCAATCTCCGGCTGTCTGTTGAGTGTGTGTCCCTTGTGAGATTGGCAAATCCACTTGAAGGAGATCAGGATAAGAGGTGCCCCAATCTTTAAGTTGTTAGATCAAAGGAAGTTTGGCCAACACAATGGAGATATGAAGGAGACCAATCTGGGGAAGTGTACATAAAAAAAACACCCACTTTTTAATCTTCTTCAAACTTTTATTATTAAACGGCAAGATGATTGATGACAAGAAATGGCCAAGGCTTTGATATGAACCTGCACTGTTTTGAGCCTCGCTGTTTAGCGGCAGGCCTCCTGTACAGCCAATCACTGCTGTATTTTACTCTCATTAAATTCACCCAATCAAAGGCCTCGGATGTTAAACAGTCTGGCCCTGTTTGTGAATAAGTTGTCATGATGGCTAGTTTGTTTAGATAACTTGACTATATCTTAGTGTATTACCGGCTACCATGGTAACAGGAGAGGAGAAATGGTAAGATGAATCATGCTGATGGTAGTGTTCCTCCTTAATATGTACTGGCTACAATATACACTGTAGAGGAAACTTTAGCTTTGTTGTCTCCTTTGGGAGTAGTGGTTAGTTCTTGTGATGTACATAATACTCACTCAAAATACATTGGATATTTGCCCACAGTATGTTCTTTGTACTAACTACTTAAACTGGGCATTTATTCATGTTTTTGGCTTCTGATGTAATTTTCTTAACGATTACAATTTTTTTTACATGGGTTTAGTTTCAGAATCCTGGAACCTGTGTCAACAAGTGAAGTTTTAGATAAAACAAATTATTGCTTTAGTTTTCCCACATTCAAGTGAACCCTGTTTAAAAAGAACTGTCTGTCATAACACGCCATTTCAGTACCCAGAAATAAGTTGCCCTTGATCCGTCAGGAACAATCTCTGGAAATAAGTTGTCAGCAGTGCAGCAGTGTTGGTCTCTCCCAACTTGAGTGTGGGGGGATCTATTTAGAATATTGGGTGTTTACCATCAGATGGGCATTTGTAAGGAAATTTAATTTTGGTTTGGATGCTGCTACGCTGAGGCATTAAGGAAGGGGGAGTTTATAGAGTACTAAGACACTCATTGTTATACCATTTAGAGTTGAAGCTTTATCTCAATGTAGATCAATCAGAATATAGCAAACCAAATTAGGAATTAGGCAACACCCTTATGTCCTGAGGAAGGACTGTATTTGTGATGAACTTAAAGGTATGGCCTATTTCGAGGTTTTCATAATTGACTGTACCGCCATATCACATCTCCACTACAAGATAACCACTGTAATTAATGTGTTCCTTTAAACAACAATATTTGATCGGGACAATGCTTGCATTTAGATCAGGCAGTAGAATTGTAGCTGTGCTACTTCACTGGCATAGATACTGTATGTGCGTAATTTAACTTTGTTTTGTCATTGAAAGGTAGATGCCTAATGTAAGATTTAGAGCCCTTCAAACTAAACACATGTTCAAAGTAAGCCATAACCCATAAGGACTGAAAGCAAGTTGATATGAATCAGATCTAGTTTGTGTATTTGGATTACATCACAACCGGCTAGTCTTTCTCTGACCAGTCATCAAGTTTGATCTGAGTTACTGTCAAATTGATGAGAATATAAAAATAGCAATTTTTGATTTTTCAAAATTACTTATTTCCAGCGGCAGGGAAATTTGTTAATTGAAAATATAATTGAAACTCCAAGAAAAGCAGAAGTGGAAGCAATAATTTCAAAATCCCCCAAATAAAATTGAAGCTTCTGCTAGATCTGACAGCTATCAAACTTGGTCTTTGCAAAATGAATCATTTGCTGCTTAGATTTATAACAGCTGATGTGAAGTTAACTCATCCTGAAGCTTTTGACCAGTCACTTAAAGAGAGAGAGAGAAGGGGAGAGTTGGAGGGGTTAGAAAACGGCTAGTTCTCCCCCAAAACACCCCACCCATTTTCACTGACAAGTAGGGAATTAATGTTTAAATTATTCATCCTGTTTGCCAAAGTATTGGAACATTTTCCCGTTCCTCGTCCTCCAGGAAAATGGATAAGAATCATTGAAAAGTGCAGCTACTTGTGAGATGTTGTGAGTAGCACCCTTTGCTATAGAGAAAGTGAGGTTAAAGGGAAGAGGGTGGTTTGAGCATCCTTATACACAAGGATGTTGTGGCTAGACAAGGTATATGGAGCTGGGTGTTGGGCAGGGATACAGACCAATGTATTGAGATGTGAGGTCTTTATTAACTGTCTCCTCTGATTGCCCTTTTCTTGCAATGTAGGGATTGGACATCGCCCTTACACCTGACCTAGTTTCCTTGACTTATTGGTCAATCTAACGCTCACTAATGAGGTGTGTCACTTTAATAAAAGTCACCAAACGTGTTGTGTAATGTTGAAATCTATAGAATTCCAGTATACAAAAAGGATAAGGGGTAAACTAGCACTGTTAAAAAAAGGGCTTGTTTTCTTTAGGTTACATACAGGTGCAAAGATGGGAGCCAAAGTACACAAATTAGATTACCATCAATTGTCTCTCCAAATCTATCTCATTTGGTCATTTGATTAGAGAGGAATCAGAGACAAATGGTTTTGCCAAAGTGAAAGTTATCTTGGTATGACTAGTGACTTTTTGCAATCATAAAAATCTTAAATTCATTTTCAGAGTGAAAAAAAACCCCAAAAAACCCATAGTTTTAGGTATTTAACCGCTTTCACGTTGGATGACGAGTTTAAACGCAAAATATTTCTAACAGACTTATATCGGTTGGTTTTAATGCTCGGGAAAGCTTTCTTCAATTTTTCACTGACAGCCGTTTTTTATATGTTTTGTTTCACCATTCAAAGTGTCACAACATGCCTTGAAAACTTGCAATGTAAATTCTCTTTCCAGGGGTTGTTGTGCAACCCCTTGATTTCAATACCAAAACAGCATCTTGATATCGTCTCTAAAAATCATGACAGTCTGCATCAAAGAATTGTTCTCTGGTTGATTCTTTGCAAAGAACTTCAAATTGGTCATGATCTTGTAGCCGTCCTTCTACATCACATTAATTGTAATCAGTATTTGCCTTTCCCTCAAGCATCAATAGTGGAATCTTGCCAGAACACACACTGTGGAGACACAGAGTCAACCTGGAAAACACCTCTTCTTTGGACCGATTAACAAAACAAAATGTGTATCTTGGTTTATACAAACAAGAGAAGCAGGAAGGGCTTTTTATTTTCAATTTGTTGCCCTTGTAAACTTCCACTGTTTAATGCACCATAGTGTGAGATTAGACATTGAACTTGTTTAAAGTTGGTTATATATTGAATGGTTATATGGCGTCTGACTGGCACCCAAACAAAAGATTGACGAATTAGGGAGACTGCCAACATAAGATTAGATAGCTCAGTTGGTTGAGCACCAGTACGTTAATCCAAGCTCTTTGGTTCAAGTCCCACTCTAGTCATTTTCGTTGTTCAACCCAAAATAGTTTTATTTTGTTTAGTATTTAAAAAAAAACTGTAGCTCACTTTCACAAGAATTTGAAGTTGGAAAATCAAAATGCTTACCTGGTATTTGTTGTCCTTGTCTTTATACTCTCAGCAAGTACTGTACGATGTTTCACTTCACCAGCCACCCACCAGGCAATCTATTATCCATATATGTGACACCATGTCATAAATCCTCACCATTGCCAAGAATAGTCTTTCTTTTCCTTTATAGTCTTTAGCAATAAGTTGATATTCTGTATCTCTAAACTCACTGTTTACAATCTTTTTGCACTTCCAGTTACAACTGCTGGTTGTCCAGATGGCGATAGAAGTCCTTTGCAACTATTGTTGTTATTATTAATACTTATTACTATGAATGAAGGCTGCCATTTGATGATGTGAAAATACACCACATTTTTTCTTGACTGTCTTACACCGGAAGGTTTATTACCACTGAAACAACTTTGGAGCGCCCTCAACTTTGAGCTGCTAGCTTGATGGCTGACAGGAATATATATCCGTACCTTCCATTCTGTAGCATGCACAGGCGCCAGCATTCACCTACTGTGCTTCACTTTGTTAACCTGTACAAATAGGGACACCAGGTATTGGAAAACATGCTTGGTAATATCCCTTTTCCATGAGTTATTCTGTAATGCTCAAGTCTAGACCTTCGATCCTATTGTACAAATGTGGCCTACAAGAATGGGTAGGCTGCTACTATTGCTCATCTTTATAGCATTGGGCTATTTGGAAGGTCTGTCCAAACGTTGCAAGACTCCAGCATACCACGGTGGCTCACTGCTGTGGTTCTGTCAATCACGTGTTTGCCTCCTCATATTGTCTCACATGACAACATCAATCCCAGTGTTAATTATGACAACCTTTGTTGTAATTCCATTGTCAAGGGTTTCATTATTGCAAAAGAAAAACCAACTACTCAAGAAGCTCTAAAAAGCTCCGAAAAATAATACTGCGGGTGGACACAGAAAATTTGTTACAATACTGACGGGTAAATCTTGACATAATTTTGCTCTTTTAGCAGACGTACTGGGAATAGTTCAAATCCACTCCTTTCTGCTTTAAAGTCTGCATCCAGTAATCCAGCCATTTTTGTTATTGCGGAAAAACATTGGCCTAGTATAAAATTTGTTTGGGAAGAAAGCCAACAAATTTAAACTAGGATTGGGCTGAAATTGTCTTTTATGAAGGTATTCACCGCAGGCTAAAATAGTTCCATGAATATGAGAAATGTTGATATTAAACTGAAGTATTTCAATGTGTGGATAGAAAATATGTTGATAAGAAAAACCACCAGTGGACAGAGACGACAGTTTATAGCCACACCCTTCAGTTCTTGATCTATAAATGGTTTTCTTTCTAATTGTGTATGTGTTATTGCTGCAGGATATACATCATTAATGCTTTCACTCTGTCATGTCTGCTTTTCAGGAGCTCACCCCTCTTTTCCGTGTATTTTTGTGAGAACAAAAATCCGAAGAGTGAGGGAAACAACACAATACCTAACCCCGCCCCACCACAAAGTCTCCATGTAGCTTAACTAAATCATCCTTGCCTGCTTGTAGTGGAAACTCAAGATTTTTCCAATGAAGCTCAATTTCCTGATATGGAAATTTCAGCAAGGTCAATGCATTTTCTAATCTGAACCATGATCAGGACACCATTAAATGACTTGTTGTAACAATCTCAAAGTTTACTCACAGCATATTTCACATAGAATGAGTAAGATTGCCTTACCCCAGGGAACTGGTTAATGTTCAAACTGTGAACAGGTTGATTGAGTGATGATTTGCTTCCTATTCTTTGGACACAGTTGGCTGCACTTAGTGTGAATGGGACTTGCAGCCTGTTAGCATGATGGAATGGAATGGACTTCATTTGCCGCTGCTTCTACTTGCCCTTATATCAAGTTGAGCATGGGAGTTTATGTCCAAAGAACAAAGTATTCAAATGAACAAATCCTTGGACATTGTAATTTAGATTAAAAGTAAAGCATGAATTGAATTGCCTGAAAATGTGACATTATGCTTGAGACTTGTGTGAAATATGGCAAATACAAAATACAGAATGTATACAACACAAAAAGACCATTTCTAAAGTAAAGTAAATACAGCTAATGCTTCAAAAAATGCAGGACTAGAAATTTGTTTCATTTGATGTTTGAATTATTATTTATTTTTGGTAGTTTCTCCAACACTAGCTGCCAATGCATTATAGTTTTGTTCCATGATTCTGAATAAGCAGAACCGATCTGTAGCATGATTAATTTGTTACCATCAAGTCTCAACATGCCCGCTTTGGATGCTTCAAGGAGGCCACTATATGTTTATAAAAGAACGTTGCAAAGGAATCCATTCTGTAACTGCTGATGCAGGCTTCCAAATGACTAAATTCTCTTATTGTCGTCTACTTTTTAAAAAACAAGGTTAAGCCAATTAAAGTCTACACCATATGTCGGAAATAATCAATAAGTCATTGGTGAAAAAGTCAAAACCTCCCCCTTCGGGAAAAAGAAATGGCCTGGATTCTCTTTTTTACAGTTTTTGTCTTCTCTTGACTTCCTTGGGAGGGGTGTTGGGTGTTGATTTCCGGTGATATTTTTATCAGCGCTCACATCAGGAAGTGAAAAATGCTTTCCATCCGCAAACTCGGGAGCAATGACTTTGGAGTATGTCCATCAAGAGAATGTCAAACTGTATGAATGTTCCGTTAACACTCCTTGGGGAAGGGGCCAATGCTTGAGCAGAATAATTCACAAATTATAAGCTAACTGTCGTCTTCCTATTTTTTCAAGGCAGCAAATATGCTATCAAGATGTAATAGAAACTTTGAATGGAAAATAAAACAGACGCCCAGGAAGGAGAACAAGTGGGAGTGTCCAGACAGGAGTTTAAGCAATTGAAAAATGAATAATATTGAAAGCCTTGTAACACATTGGTTACAGGGTTGTGTTCATGTATACCATCAAGAAACATGTATTGTGTGGTAGTTAAAGTTGACTGTACATTCATACCGACTGTTTGGATTTCAAAAACTAACACATGAAGCTTTCTTGTTTTATTATACAGATTGTTTTTCTTGGATCATAGTTACAGCTTTGGTGTTCTGTTTTAATTCAGGGTATAAGAACCAATTCCAACATGTAAACTAAACATAATTTTTTTGCAAAAACTAGACCATATCTAGACTGTTTACACTCATGCTAAACCATTTGCAGGTATCCGTTTATCAGTTCATTTATTGGGAGCAGTCCTAAAATACATGGATTATCACACAACTAAAATATAACTACTGTGTTATACAGATCTATGTATAAGTCAGGATTGCAATTTATAAAACTAGCTGAGCACATTTGCTTAGTAAAATCATGTTACATCCCTAATAAAAATAATATCATAATAACTAGTTCTTATAAATGTTTACAATAACCGTATCAATGCGCTTTACATTAGTGCCCTTGGTATGAGGCTAATAACATGCTGTACGCTAAGAGGCTTTTTCAACACAATATCATCCTCTACCCTCGCAGGTAACCATTTATACCCCTGGGTGAAGAGAAGCAATTAGTAAAGTATCTTGCTCAAAGACACAAGTGTCACGACCACGATTCAAACCCACATTCTGATAACTTAACCACCAGAACACCCAATCTTTCATCTTCTACTGCACACTTTCATGTGAGTGGTTTCTCTCTCATTCCTGCTCACCAGGTAACTCTGCTTAGCTCTATTTTCAGACAAACATGTTGGTTGGTTGGTTGTCAGTAAGAGTCTCTGCACATGCACATGAATAAACTGTTTTCTCAAGATAAGTAACATGAACATGATCCATCAACTAATTAGTCAGCTTGTTTAATCCATTCAAGGCACTCTTTAATCAGTTTCAGCTAATCATTATTTTGTGATATGTCTTAAGAAACTGGCATTACTGCATTTTGAACTCATTCCAACTACAGTAAGCAGCATGATTTATTCCCCCATTGGGTCATTGAGGATTCAAGGAAACCGCTTAATTCAATCATTGCATTAGAAGATGAAAGATAAGAGTTTGCACGCATGACTTATCCAAAAGTTCTGTACACTATTGGTAATTAAGGCAATTTGTTCTCTCCCCCCCCCCCCCATCTACTTTTTTTTCTTCTTTCCTTATTTTTTTATTTTTCTGAATTATCATCTCAGATGTCAACTTAGCACAGAATAGAGTTCAAAACATCCTGAAGTTTTTTTTTTGCCTGACACTACTTTAACTTTACAGAAGACACAGTGTCATAGCTAGAGCCAGCGATGAGATTGTTCAGACTTTTGGCTGAGTTCAGACTTTTTATGTCGACCTGGTGAAGAAAATCAGACGATATTTTTTTCCACAAATTGTGCTTTGGATACTGTTTCCAAAAGCTGCTTGTAATCTTTAACCCAAGGGGTAACCAACAGGCGTACATGTTTTGTTAGTAATGACTCTCACCCCTCTAGAGCTAAAGTCTCAGCCGCTGGATGAGCTGCCGATAATTTTTTAATATTTTTTTAATACAGATTTCTACTGTTGAAACAACAGCAAGAATGTGTATATAAAGGAAAGTTTGTTTGGTATCAGTCACATGTAGTAAACATGACATAGCGTTTTTGGAGGCAATTGATTGTGCCAAACACTTTTTATATTTTCTTGGCACATACAGTATTCATCTGATGGCATTTTAAACACTGTAATTATCCATTACTTTTAATTAATTTACCCGGGATCTTGACTTTACAAACTAACATCAAACAGATGAACTTAATGAGGAGTTTAAAGTAACACAACTTGGTAGTAATTGCTTTTACTTAACTCCTGGCTTCATCCTCCTAAAAAACAGAATTATGTTTTTTTGCCAATTGATTGTTACACAACGGTTGGATGTCATGGCCGAGCAGTATCAAATTCAAGTTTTGGTGGTTAAGTCATCAGAGTATGGGTTCCAATCCAGCACTGGTTAAGTCATCAGAGTATGGGTTCCAATCCAGCACTGGTTAAGTCATCAGAGTATGGGTTCCAATCCAGCACTGGTTAAGTCATCAGAGTATGGGTTCCAATCCAGCTCATGACATGTGTGTCATTGAGAAAGTTTCTTAACAATGAATTGCTTCTCTTCACCCATGGGTGTAAATGGGTACCTGGAGGGTACAGGTTGATATTATGTTTGAAAAAGGCCTTGGGAGCCTTGGACTGTATACTCCCCCGGGAGCTGAGAAAGAGTACAGAAATAATATTGAGCCAATGACCAGGGCACTACTGTCAATTGATTGATACATACTTGTAAAATGCGTTATTATTATTATGAATTATAAATGTATTGTTGTTTAGAGTTAGTTTTTATAAACAATTCTGCTAGAATACTGGTTGGTCTCTTTGATTTTACTTTTTTGTGGATATTTCCCCCTGCTGTTTGCAACAAAAACTGGCTTCCGAGGCTCACATAAACTTCAAACTTAAAACTTTTACCTCTTCGACTAACACGGTCCGACTCCCGTGTTAGTTCGCAAAGTAAAAGGAAAACCACAAAATTTCGAGGCACATTTGTGTGGATCATTGTATTCCACTTTTAAAACATCTTTCCAACTATATGCATTTATAATGACTGTTATAACACTTTTTATAGACCAACTCGTTTAATCCAAGGCAACGTGTTCCTTTAAAGGCAGTGGACACTATTGGTAATTACTCAAAATAATTATTGTCATAAAACCTCACTTTGGCAACGAGTAATGGGGAGAGGTTGATAGTACAAATCATTGTGAGAAACGGCTCCCTCTGAAGTGACGTAGTTTTCGAGAAAGGAGTAATTTTCCACGAATTTCATTTCGAGACCTCAAGTTTAGAAATTGAGGTCTCGAAATCAAGCATTTAAAAGCACACAACTTCGTGTGACAAGGGTGTTTTTTTCTTTTATAGTTATCTCGCAACTCCCACGACCAATCAATCTCAAATTTTCACAGGTTTGTTATTTTATGCATATGTTGAGATACACCAAGTGAGAAGACTGGTCTTTGACAATTAACAATAGTATCCACTGCCTTTAAGATCCACAACGGTTGTGGTTTGAATCTTTGCATCATCCGTGAAGATTCAATGAATGCAATATTTTTATATAGTGGTGACTTGATTTGACCTTGCTTCCTGCCCAAACTGGAAGTTCCAATTAAAGAAATTAATAAGCTCTCTTTAATACTTCAATACTTGTATTCAAAATGATCAAACTTAAATGTTTACCTACAATATTTTACAAAACCCGAGTACCTAGTCTTTGGAATGCGATTCCACAAACACTGTATTTCTAGTTCTTGTTTTTGTGTTTCATGTTTCTTTTCCTCGTCATGTATTGTTACCAGTTCTGTATAGACTACGTGAACTTTGTTTTCAATAGGTGTGACCTTGTACATTCTTTATGTATTCTGGCAGGCACAATACTGCATAGGTCATAAACTAAGAATTATGAAAGTAAAAGCCGTCCAGACAAGATTTGAGATTTGCCCACCTTTCATCATATCAAAAGTTGATAAGAATTAGACAGTGTAATCTCCATAAAATATAAGATTTTATGTTGTCTTCCATTAGGCTGTGTACAAACTTTGCCTGCAGGAAGTCCAGGCTCTGTGGCTCTTTTGTAAACATGTGTTGCACAGGTCACATCATCTAAAGTCAAAGTACAAATTTTTGCTAAGCAAATCATTTGTTAATAAGCACGCTTTTCTTCTTACACGAGCAGAAAAACTATCTTACTTAGCATCAGCTAGCGGAAGGAAGGGTGGGGACCTCTAAAATGAATTCACCATCAACAAAACTGTCCCCAATGGAAGAATAGTCGGACATCCCGTCGTTATCTGCGCTAAACACGACGAAGCAGCGCTTGAACCTGTTCAGGGCTTGATTGAGTGGGCACGCTTTGGAATCCACTTGATTTCAAATGATGGCAATGACAAACCCCAAAGTTTGTAATACAGGCTGAATGTAATGGACAGGTGGCTTGTGAAGATTGTGGCTTCTTGTCATCCGGAAACTCTAATGATTATCAGCTTTGTCTTAATGAGTTTCCTTCTCATGCTTAATTGATTATTGCTGTGATTGGTCGCAATAATGCTTAGTCCAATTAAAACCGTTCTAACTAATCTACTAAACAATCACTTGCCAACCTTTTTTTACCAATGTAAGAAGAGTGTGCAAGAAGCGGGGATTCCAGTTGTTATTGATCAACCCTTCATTGTTCTGTATAAAAAAAGGTCAGCATAATTTTATATAAACAGCAGAGTTACATCATGTATCACAATCAGTATTGAAAATATTGCATGGCTGCTTTGTTACAAGTAAAAAAGTATATGTAACGTGTTTAGCCTAAAGCAATTGCCACGAGTGCCACTTTTCTAATGGGAGAAATGTCGTACCCCTATAGAGAACAAGTTAAAGGACTCAAAGAAGGAACATCAACGAATGGACATTTCTAAAAATTAAGTTGTTCACACAGTTCTTGTCGTAAGACTGTCATCGTTGGTTCAGAAAAAACTCCCTAAATAAAACTAGATACATACATGCCGTGTCTGCTGCCAATTATTGTCAACATTTACCATAAACCGTTTTCTTAAAAATTCTTTGGTTTTCATCCTTACTGACAATCTCTCCAAGACAAAGCATTTCATTCATCTCTTTGTTATCTCTGGCGATGTTGGCTTTGTGTCTTTGCTCTACTCCATTCTCTCCTCTGCTGCTGTGTTCTTGTTCTTCCTTCTCTCATTGACTGCCATATAGTGGTTATTACGCACAAGCACCATTAACCAACTTCATTCTCTTATGTTCAATTCATACTGGCCAATAGAAAAAAAAATACACTCTTCAAGTCTCGTGTCCATACCACACTGTCACCCTTGCTGAAGGGGACAATTTTCACACTGATACTTTCAGGTACAAATACACCTATAACTTTGTCCCACACATTGTAACCTCTTGTTCCTCCTAGGTGAATAATACTCATAAATATAACATCAGATTTCATATCAATTTGTACATGTAGGCCTATGTACCTTTCACCTGCACATGATTCAGTAACAGTTCAATGCGGTGTTTCAGTTGACCATTTCTTTGTCAAACCAGTCTCCACTGTGGTTAGGTTTTTAAATGTTATAAGTGTTTTTTCATTTCCCATTTTCCGCATTTTCTTTCTCGTAACCATCTCTTTAACTGGACACTTAAGTGGTTAACTAATCTAGAGCTAACCTGTTACTCCAAGCTCTGCTATTATTACAAAGAATTTTCCCTCTGAAATCCACAAACAAATGATGTTGTATGTTAATGCAACCAAAGCTGTCTGTACTTGAGTGAAGTAACCTACATTGTACCACCCTCCACCCAACTTGTAATCTGGAGGATATCGGACACACCCAGTCCAATTTTCATCGCTCATCACAAACTGTTATGGCTTACAATCCCCTGGTCTTCCTGGATGTCCCCTTTATTTATCCACTTCAATCTTTGTACAGATCCTTCCTTGGAGTTGATAAGGGGTATTATTACACTGTGTTTGTATATCCCAACAAATCAGTGTGTTGATTGGTGGTTGTTTCCTTCAATTTGAAACTTTTCTATAGTTGAGGCGTTTCTTTTTCTATTACAAAGACTTTATATTTAAAGAAAGTCAGCGGACCGTCTAACACACAGATTACCAGCTAATTGAAAATTGGGGATTATTTAAGAGTAAATCATTATTGACTTACTACCTACCCAACAAAGCTTTTTAATAGTTTGGGTTTGAACAAAGTAAAATTGACTGGAGCAGAACTTGAACCGCTATTCTCTGGATTAACGTCCCCACGCCCTACCGACTGAACTATTCAGCCGTTTGTTTGCCGTCTCCCTATCGTTTTTGTGTGTGTGAAATAAATTACCTTTCCCTTTTTTAGGGAGAAGTCCAGAAAGAAAAAATAATTTTGATGCTTCTCTGCGAAGGTCACCTTTGAGAAGAAATTTACATTTTGTCGTTGAGCATTTCAAGTGGCAACAAGCTAGGACAAATGTGACAGCCAAGTTGTTTTCGAAGCCTGCATTGCAAACACTCACTAAGAAGGCAATGACCAGGGGCAGAGAGGCTAAGCGCCTATGGTGCCTTGATTCAGAGAGTTAGGTCTGTCTTACTCTTACGGTGATCCCCCTGTATTTCACACATTCACCAATGTTGGTTCACTGAGCTGAGATGTGAATGGTAGCCTTCATACGCAATTCTCAGTGCTAGACCATTATCACATTTCCCTCCTTGGATGGAAAGAAAGTTTGAGCATGCACATATATCCAGTGACGTCCCCACTTGTTGCCATGCCAGCCCAAATTCCATCACTCCCCTCATTTATTAATACATTCTTCACATTATTCCCTATTGGGCCACATTTTAGCAATTGCTTCAACTTATGTTTGCACGCAGGGTCAGTTTATAGAGCAATCTAGGCGTATCAAAACCCCCAGAGTGTTTCCTATTAGGAGAAATACCAACATCAAAAGTGGCAAAATTGAGTGCAAACAATCAGCCCAGTGGGACATTGGTAGCAATTAGGAGCCTAATTCTCCCCTGGTGACAATCACTTAAACAGTATGACATATTGAACTTGTCCATTAAAAGTCATCTAAAAGGTAACATGCTCAACTATTGTAGGCCCAAGTCATTGTGAGCCCAAATTATGATAAAGGTCTGACTTGTTTGTGCCTAGTTTATTGTTGCTTGCTTTACTATTCCTTGGCGTCATACTAAAAGCATACTGTACCTGATGCTCAAAATACATCGTAGGTTATGTCATGTGTGTATCATATATTCTTGTCTTTGTTTTTTTCTATGGTTAAATGTGGGTTTTTGTGAGTGTTTATGAAATGTCTCTGAATGTATCTTGGTTATAAGATAGCGTTTAAGATCATGTTAGAAAAGTGCAAAATTTAGCATTGCATGTGGGACTGCACATCAACAACCACATCTGAGGCAATTTGTACAGTTAAAATATCAAGATATAATTTGATGTTGTGGAAAGGTCTATAGATTGGTTAAACTACAAGAAGCTCATAGTCAAATAGACTGCTAGCAATAGTGTTCAGCATTTTGTCATTTGTCGTTGTACAGAGGCATACACCTTTTTGTCAGGTATAGGCCTAAAGGTTAAAAAGTTTAGAAACAGCCAGAGAACAACATCCTAATATGGTTTCATTTTAGGAGTGTGTAATTAACTTCTAATAAGTTCATGAACAAACATACATGGCCTAGCAAACAATAAAAAAGGTGCAAAACAACAACAGGGGTCAAATATAAATAATCTGCTATCCAAGCATATTGCCTGGGGTTTATTGTTGTAATCTAATTATAACCTTGATCAAAACAAAGCTTACAAGACCAGGCGCTCAAAATAAAATTTCTTTTCATCCAAAGTCTCCTTGATTAAGACACAAGGATCAGCAATAATGCTTGAAGAATACTGACCTATTTTGTTTAAAATAGTTTGTTTAGATACATGTTTTGTCTAAATACCCCCCAGCACATCCAAGCCCTGCCTGGTGAGATTAATCAGGTAGGTACAAAGACTTGCCGGCTTTATCCACAGACTCTAAAGACATTGTGGTTGCATCTTGGGGTTAATGTGTTGATTTTCAAAACACTGAGACAAGTTTGAATCAGATTATGACCTTGTCCCTCAGCTGCACTTAAGACTCATTGGAGAACAAGACAGACTTAATAGACCACTACCAGAGTGACCTTAAGGGGGTAGGACTAGGGTGGCTAGTGGGCTGTAATCACCAACCAAAGACAGACTTAATAGACCACTACCAGAGTGACCTTAAGGGGGTAGGACTAGGGTGGCTAGTGGGCTGTAATCACCAACCAAAGACAGACTTAATAGACCACTACCAGAGTGACCTTAAGGGGGTAGGACTAGGGTGGCTAGTGGGCTGTAATCACCAACCAAAGACAGACTTAATAGACCACTACCAGAGTGACCTTAAGGGGGTAGGACTGGGGTGGCTAGTGGGCTGTAATCACCAACCAAAGACAGACTTAATAGACCACTACCAGAGTGACCTTAAGGGGGTAGGACTGGGGTGGCTAGTGGGCTGTAATCACCAACCAAAGACAGACTTAATAGACCACTACCAGAGTGACCTTAAGGGGGTAGGACTAGGGTGGCTAGTGGGCTGTAATCACCAACCAAAGACAGACTTAATAGACCACTACCAGAGTGACCTTAAGGGGGTAGGACTAGGGTGGCTAGTGGGCTGTAATCACCAACCAAAGACAGACTTAATAGACCACTACCAGAGTGACCTTAAGGGGGTAGGACTAGGGTGGCTAGTGGGCTGTAATCACCAACCAAAGACAGACTTAATAGACCACTACCAGAGTGACCTTAAGGGGGTAGGACTAGGGTGGCTAGTGGGCTGTAATCACCAACCAAAGACAGACTTAATAGACCACTACCAGAGTGACCTTAAGGGGGTAGGACTAGGGTGGCTAGTGGGCTGTAATCACCAACCAAAGACAGACTTAATAGACCACTACCAGAGTGACCTTAAGGGGGTAGGACTAGGGTGGCTAGTGGGCTGTAATCACCAACCAAAGACAGACTTAATAGACCACTACCAGAGTGACCTTAAGGGGGTAGGACTAGGGTGGCTAGTGGGCTGTAATCACCAACCAAAGACAGACTTAATAGACCACTACCAGAGTGACCTTAAGGGGGTAGGACTAGGGTGGCTAGTGGGCTGTAATCACCAACCAAAGACAGACTTAATAGACCACTACCAGAGTGACCTTAAGGGGGTAGGACTAGGGTGGCTAGTGGGCTGTAATCACCAACCAAAGACAGACTTAATAGACCACTACCAGAGTGACCTTAAGGGGGTAGGACTGGGGTGGCTAGTGGGCTGTAATCACCAACCCAAGTGCCTGTATGTACCCAACTTGATGGGAGCTTCACCCTTGTGAATAGAGGTTAATACCAGATTGCTTAGGATCTTTATTGGATTACAGAGGGTATTATTTTTGGATGAAGTTGCTGGTGGCATGTTGTAACACTTTGCAAGGAATTCAATGCTATTAGGTTTCCATGGTACTCATCAAGATTTCATTTTGGAGGAATTCATATCAATGCTCAACAATTGCTCTCCATATTTGGAAAATGCATACCTTGAATTTCTTGGAATTAAAACAGTGGTCTTAGAATGTTAGAAGAGAAGTGTCTGTGGTTTGTGCAATATTTTGTTTGTTTACAGGGATAGGAGTTTACTTGTAAGGTAGAAGCTCATGAGCGTGGTGCCTTGGGGATTACACTCCTTCCTGAAGAGATTGAACCATTGACAGACTGACTGCAAGTCTGCAATGTTTCCTTAAGTAACCAGTTAGCATCTCAAAGCACACTAAATATACTGCCAACAGGAAAATAAGTGATGTTCTGACTGAATTCGGGTTGAAAGGGCTGAAGGAAAGCAATCACTTCACCACAGCCACTTGTTTAGGGAGGGGTACAAACAGACCTGAGCAATTGATTCTGTTGGCTTCTTTATTGACAAGGCCATCCAAGGCTTAAAGAGAAACATTTAACCTGTGCTTATCAATTTTGACTTGATCACTTGAAAAGCTTCCCCTACAAGATCCAAGCCTGATACTGGGAAGCAGTAAGAATCCTGGCTACTCTCTGTCGATTCTAGGCCAGTGAGGATAAGACGATCAGGGACCAGGTTGTTCCTCTTCTCTGCTATGACTCACAACATACAGGAGATATCTTAATTAAACAGCATCCTTAATGTCTTATCTGGAATCAGGGAAGGTACACACCTGCTGCATTAGTTCCACCATGGTTCCACAAACGGGTTCCTCAAACAAGGGGCATTCTTAAACACCTGAAATTGCTTAAGAAACAACAAAAAAAGTAAAAGTGATGACTAGGTCATAGAACATATGTGACCAATTCTAACAAAATGAGTTACAAGTCACCTAGGCCCAATTTCAATAAGCTTGCTGGCAAGTAGTCTCGGAGCATGTTACCAGCCAAACTAATGTCGGCCTACTTCACTAAATTGATTCAGAGTCCCTACTCATTTTGCTTTGAAGATAAATTTGTTGAGCAATTTCCTGCTGTTCTTAGTAATGCACCAATCACAACAGTACAAATGTAACGTTATTTTTGCTGAGAACCTGTTACTTTAAGCAAATAAATCCGTGTGCGGAGTAGCTCTGTCAAATTTGGGCCAGACCCTGATAAAACATGACTCCTGGCTTAGTTATGGATTGGCCAATGGATTTCTTAGTTCTGCATGAGAACAGAGTACAAAGTGTTAAGCTGTGCTCCCATTGAACTTTTCTCGTCAGAGAATCGCGGCTTTTCTTTAGAATCCAATGGGGATGCATGGTAACCTGACCTCTCTGTCAACTTACCGCAACCATGATGTAAAACTTATAGGCTGAAAGAAGTCGCGGAAGATTTTTGTGCAGGAAAAGTCTATTATAAGGGCCGCTAAAAAGACCACTGGGAACAGCTCCTTGCTGTGAACCCACCGCGACCACATTGTAAAAGACTTTGCAACCATAACTTCCTTTATACATCACACCTAGTCACAGAATGCGCAAATTTGTTTTGGTAGTTTTGTCCTGTCTCGCAACAATACAAACAACTACGCTCGGCCTTTTTTTCAATCTCGCCCAGATGAGCGAAAAACGACTCGGGCAATTCATATCCTGCCTAGGTCAAAGGCGACTGTGCACAGGCTAGGGATGGGTGGCATTCTACTAGTCTCTAACAGGGAAAAAACCCAAAGCCAGTCACGGTAACTTTCAATGTGGTCACGGAGGAGAAAGTCCAAAGGGCTCACAGCTTTACGCTAATCATGTAGCAACCTGTGTCATGTCCTTACCACCACCCCTTGTGTAATCATGGAGGTAGAAATACCTCCATGGTGTAATACAGGTAGACAATACTGGTGCTAATTTGGGTTGTATGGAAAAAGGACCAGACAGTTTTTGCCTTTCAATTTCGTTTTTTTTTTCTTTTCTTGCATTATTTGAACCACTGATGCAGAATGAAAGTGAAGTTTAGTTTTGTTTAAATCAAGGTTGTGACTTGTGACATCATAGTTTGAAAAGAGGTTACCAAAATGTTGTCCAACTCTTTAGAATGTGACTTCTTAAAAAGGCAATGTCTTGAACAATTGAATGTAGTGCACAGTTTAACTTGTCCCAGTTAATGACCTCCCTCTGCCACACTTGCACACTTTTTTTCAATCTGTTAGTTTGTGGTTTTGTCTGATGCTGGGGAAGACCAATCCTGCCCCTAGGTATCAGGCTTTTGTTTGCTGGTATTTATCAGGTCATGGAAATGTCATGTTTCAGATGAGTTCTTTACTCAGTTTGGCTAGTTGCAAGTTTTCTATCAATAGTTGTGAACAAAGAGTTTGGTTCCAATAGACAGAGTATATGACTTGTATGTAGTTGATGGAATTTGTTACTTTCCATCTGACAATGTGTCATATAATTGTTATGACCTATGGTGAACAATTCTCTGTTATGAAATACCAAACCTTGGTCTGGACCAACTCTGGTTTTGTGAATAGTAATATTAATCAGTAGGGCTGTAACTTCATAAAGCTGATAAAGGTAGAAAACTATGAAAAGCAAACTTTGAATAGAAAACTGTGAATAGAAAACTTTGAATAGAAAAATGCAAAGATCAATCAAAGTACATTACTTGCATTTTGGATGAGTGTATGTTTCTGCTGTATAAGTGACATTGAACTTCAACAAATAAATCGTTTTTGGATCAAAGATAGAATATGAGTATGGGAAATGATAAAACAATAAAAACCATAGAGCAAGTAAGGTGTGACAAGGGTGTTTTTTTTCTTCATTATTATCTCGCAAGTTCGATGACCGATTGAGCTCAAATTTTCACAGGTGTGTTATTTTATGCATATGTTGAGATACACCAACTGTGAATGCTAGTCTTTGGCAATTACCAATAGTGTCCACTGCCTTTAATTGAATCTTCACTTTAAGTTTGCTTTTATAAGATGTTTGTTTATCTATTAAAAACGAACGGAAATGTCAGTAGATTTTTTTTTAAATGCACTTCCAACGTGACATAATACTTTTTTTATTTATAAATCAGCATTTATAAATACCTCGGACAGTTTCGCTATTCCTATTGGTGGAGAGCGCGTCACGTGGGTGTGTATAAACCTTTGTTTATGACCGGTAAAAAGTGTTAATTCATGGGCGTGACACGCGACCTTGCACCTGTTCTTATAAGACGGTTTCTTCATTCCTATTGGTCGAGAGCACAGCTGAAACAGTTGTGCCACATCACGCGATACGTGCGACGCGCACATCATTCCCTTTACCCGAGGGCGGCGGAGGGCTTTACCATTTCATAGCTGGAGGGGTGTTGTGTTGAAAGAAATCATTTAACAATTATATTTTTGCATTTGTTTTACTTTTTGACCAAAAAGTGATGATGTTTTTGACTGAAAAGGTATTTATTAATGGGAATCAAAGTGTGTTCAATCGGTTTTTAACTAGTGGTTTAAACCCGCCGAGGCCTGGTTCTTTATAATTTACCTCGACTTCGTCTCGGTAAAATTATCAAGAACCAGGCCTCGTTGGGATTAAACCACTAGTTGAAAACCTCTTCACCACACATTGATTCCCTTATTTATTATTCTCTCTCAATGTAGAGTGATATTTATATTGGATATTTATCTTCCCAGGTATCATAATCCCGGACAGTTATGTTTTTATTATATTTGTATTTCTATGTATATCTTTCCTATTTTGTTGAACCAATTAACAACTTTAAGACAACTATCTTGCTCACTCAATATTCTGTCTAATATTCTGCCTACTTTGATTAATTTCCATCTTCATTTCTAGATAAGCCACATTTCCCTTTTCAGTAATGTAATCGCTAATGTAGTCGGTAATGTAATCACATGATTATGTTTCTGTCACATGTATTCTGCTCTTGTAGACATGATTTTGTTTCTCCTTTGATGTCAATCTTTTTCACACCATATTAATTGTATATGATGCACACCTGCAAGTTTAAACTTCCTCCCGCTTGAACTCGCCTCCCATTCATTCAAACTTTAGTGTATGATTTTCAGGCACTGCTTACATTTGGTTGTCTGTTTGTTTTATTTATATCAATATAAACCACAAGGGAAACTGACTGGGTAATTTCTTTTTAATTAGTCAGATGTTTTTACCCAGAAGTGTTTCTTTTAGAAAACTTACTCAATTTGGCAGCACTTTTTATATTAGGGTCAGAGTTAAGGTTGAGTATAAAGTTTAACAGAGTACAACTCTACAAGTGTTTGTTGCCTGCTCTGTGAATCATAGTATGGTACGCAACACCAAACCAATACATGGTAAACACTTGAGTCTTGTGTTCAATTAGCTATTAGACATGCATCTCAGCTCCCTGGATTCTCAAGGGGTCTGTTTGCTTTTGTAGTACTTTGAGACCGGGTCGTCATCGGTCCTGAGATTCAACCTAGCTGTGCAACCAAAGAAAGCTTAATCTCTCTTCCTTGCTCATTCTGCCACAGTTTTCTCCCTCATCGTCAGAGCCTGTGCACATACTATCCATCTTAAGCTTGAAGGCAGTATTTACATTGGAGGGACCTGCTGGACCTCATTTTTATTAACTGGCAAATTTCTTTCAATTTGTCTTCTACTCTTCATGGGTCATCCCTCAGTTTTGCTTCTGGTGAATTAAGATAAGGTTCAAATTGGTTTTCCTCTAAAATGCAGTGTTTTAGATGGTAATATCTCAGGGTGATTTTGCCTGTAACTGCTTTGATTTAGAGTGAAAGAGTAGTTATAAAATTGATTTATATTTCAAGGAAAAAGACATTTCTGTTATTTACAAATAATTACCTCCCATATTGTTTAGGCAGCTTTTAATAGATTCAAATTAATAATTGGATTGGCACAAACTTGCCCTTATCTCAACATTTAAACTAATTGCTAAACAGAATTGAAGTTCTTTGAATTTGTTGGGTGACAACTATTCTTCAACAGTGATTTGGCTGATATGCTAGAATGTGTTATAAATGATAAATGACTGTACTTTATGCTAGACTTGTTGCTATTATGATTGCAAATTCAGTTCTCTATCAAGCTACACATCCTGCACTTACTCTTTGGAATTGTGTTGTCATCAGTTCATTACCAAACTCATGGAAACAATTCTCACTGGGAATAAGTTTGTATCACCTTCCATTCAGATTTCCATCAATTTATCTTTGTCATGTCCCCTGTCTGCAATGGCAATAATGTCTAATAATACTTAACTGGGGTCAGACTATATTCTGCCCTTATGTTTGTTACATTGATTTGAAGGGGAGAAAAGGCAACAATAGCTTCAGCACCATAAACTGCAAATTGGATAGTGTGATGACACCCCACATCAAAGAATTGTTAAATATGTCCAGCAAATGATATTTAAAGATAGTGCAAACAGAAGGTTAAATATAATCCAGTCATTTATAATTCCTCTCATCTCCTAAAATCGTGACCACTTTGCCAAAGTATGAAAAACAGGAAATCTCCCCTTAAACCTCTGATACGATATAGTCCATCAATAACTCACCTTACAAGAAGTTAGACAATTTTGAATCTAACCAAAATTTCATTTTTTTTTCCAGTTGCAAGGGCGAGAGTGTTGTATCTGAAACTTGTTAATTTAAGGGAGTAATAAGTGATTCTGTTTTATAGTGGCTTACCACAAGTTGTTTAATTGAGACTTGCGGTTGAGGCATTCCAGCCATGTTCAAACTATCGCAGTGGGGTTATTTTTACCTGAAGTAGTGTGGATGAATGACTTGATTATCATTGGTGATTGCACCATGATTACTCAACCCACTTTATTAACATGCGTGCGAAGTGCTACACAGTGTGGTCTGATCATAGGGAAATTACATCGGGACTACATGGAAGACAAATTTACTCCTTGCCAAAATGTGATGGATTCCTGGGATCATGCGTCTGGCTGCGGGGAAACTCCATCCTCTATCCTCAATCTTTATTTAAACCAGACATCAATAATTCAGTTCCCATCATAATAAAATGAAATTACTTGCATATTTTACTGATTTATTTTGGGGAGAATTGCAGGACTAGGATGCTGTGAAATTTGTTTGTATCTACTCATAGTTATCTTCTAAATCTCATTACACAGGAAATTAACTGACATTGCACCACAAAGGCCTATTGGCTTTAAGGGAGTGGTACACATTAGCTTCACTATAGAGGGCATTGTTTCATTCGGAAATCTCACTATCTCAACTGTTCTTGGAAAAGAAGCTTGTCACCTATTACTTGTGCTAATCCCACTGATTACCAGAGCTAATCTCACCTATTACCATTGCTGATCCTACTTATTACCAAAGCTAATATAACTGAATACCAGTGCTGATCTCACTGACTCCCAGTGCTGATTCCACTGATTTCCGCATATAGAGCTTTTTGAAGACGCACAGCGTTTCATATTTTGCGCGTATAGGAAAGCCAATCAAGGACACGGATCGGAACTTCCCTCCCAGGGGTTAGAGACGTACGCAGAGCTAGCGGGTGATCGACGCGCTGCCCATGGTAGCGAGGTTGGTGCTGATCCCACTGATTACCAGTGCTGATCTCACTGATTACCAGTGCTGATCCCACTGATTACCAGTGCTGATCTCACTGATTACCAGTGCTGATCTCACTGATTACCCGTGCTGATCCAACTGATTACCAGTGCTGATCTCACTGATTTCCAGTACTGATCCCACTGATTACCAGTGCTGATCTCACTGACTCCCAGTGCTGATCCCACTGATTGCCAGTGCTGATCCCACTGATTGCCAGTGCTGATCTCACTGATTGCCAGTTCTGATCCCACTAATTGCCAGTGCTGATCTCACTGATTGCCAGTGCTGATCCCACTGATTGCCAGTGCTGATCTCACTGATTGCCTGTGCTGATCCCACTGATTGCCAGTGCTAATCTCACTAATTACAAGTGCTGATCTCACTGATTGCCAGTGCTGATCCTACTGATTGCCAGTGCTGATCTCACTAATTGCCAGTGCTGATCCTACTGATTGCCAGTGCTAATCTCACTAATTGCCAGTCCTGATCCCACTGATTGCCAGTGCTGATCCCACTGATTGCCAGTGCTAATCTCACTGATTGCCAGTGCTGATCCCACTGATTGCCAGTGGTGATCTCACTGATTGCCAGTGCTGATCCCACTGATTACCAGTGCTGATCTCACTAATTGCCAGTGCTGATCTCACTGATTACCAGTGCTGATCTCACTAATTCCCAGTGCAGATTCCACTGTTTGCCAGTGCTGATCCCACTGATTGCCAGTGCTAATCTCACTGATTACCAGTGCTGATCTCACTAATTGCCAGTGCTGATCTCACTGATTGCCACTGCTGATTCCACTGATTGCCAGTGCTAATCTCACTTATTGTCAGTGCTGATCTCACTGATTGCCAGTGCTGATCCTACTGATTGCCAGTGCTGATCTCACTAATTGCCAGTGCTGATCCTACTGATTGCCAGTGCTAATCTCACTAATTGCCAGTCCTGATCCCACTGATTGCCAGTGCTAATCTCACTAATTGCCAATGCTGATCCCACTGATTGCCAGTGCTAATCTCACTAATTGCCAGTGCTGATCTCACTGATTGCCAGTGCTGATCCCACTGATTGCCAGTGCTAATCTCACTAATTGCCAGTGCTGATCCCACTGATTGCCAGTGCTGATCCAACTGATTGCCAGTGCTGATCCCACTGATTGCCAGTGCTAATCTCACTAATTGCCAGTGCTGATCTCACTGATTACCAGTGCTGATCTCACTAATTCCCAGTGCAGATTCCACTGTTTGCCAGTGCTGATCCCACTGATTGCCAGTGCTAATCTCACTAATTGCCAGTGCTGATCCCACTGATTGCCAGTGCTGATCTCACTGATAACCAGTGCTGATCCCACTGATTGCCAGTGCTGATCTCACTAATTGCCAGTGCTGATCTGACTGATTACCAGTGCTGATCTCACTAATTGCCAGTGCTGATCCCACTGATTGCCAGTGCTGATCTCACTGATTACCATTGGTGATCTCACTAATTCCCAGTGCAGATTCCACTGTTTGTCAGTGCTGATCCCACTGATTGCCAGTGCTAATCTCACTGATTGCCAGTGCTGATCCCACTGATTGCCAGTGGTGATCTCACTGATTGCCAGTGCTGATCCCACTGATTACCAGTGCTGATCTCACTAATTGCCAGTGCTGATCTCACTGATTACCAGTGCTGATCTCACTAATTCCCAGTGCAGATTCCACTGTTTGCCAGTGCTGATCCCACTGATTGCCAGTGCTAATCTCACTGATTACCAGTGCTGATCTCACTAATTGCCAGTGCTGATCTCACTGATTGCCACTGCTGATTCCACTGATTGCCAGTGCTAATCTCACTAATTGTCAGTGCTGATCCCACTGATTGCCAGTGCTGATCTCACTGATTGGCAGTGCTGATCCCACTGATTGCCAGTGCTAATCTCACTAATTGCCAGTGCTGATCTCACTGATTGCCAGTGCTGATCTCACTAATTGCCAGTGCTGATCTCACTGATTACCAGTGCTGATCTCACTGATTACCAGTGCTGATCTCACTAATTGCCAGTGCTGATCCCACTGATTGCCAGTGCTGATCTCACTGATTGCCAGTGCTGATCCCACTGATTGCCAGTGCTGATCCAACTGATTGCCAGTGCTGATCCCACTGATTGCCAGTGCTAATCTCACTAATTGCCAGTGCTGATCTCACTGATTACCAGTGCTGATCTCACTAATTCCCAGTGCAGATTCCACTGTTTGCCAGTGCTGATCCCACTGATTGCCAGTGCTAATCTCACTAATTGCCAGTGCTGATCTCACTGATTACCAGTGCTGATCTCACTAATTGCCAGTGCTGATCCCACTGATTGCCAGTGCTGATCCCACTGATTACCAGTGCTGATCCCACTGATTGCCAGTGCTGATCTCACTAATTGCCAGTGCTGATCTGACTGATTACCAGTGCTGATCTCACTGATTGCCAGTGCTGATCTCACTGATTGCCAGTGCTGATCTCACTGATTACCATTGGTGATCTCACTAATTCCCAGTGCAGATTCCACTGTTTGTCAGTGCTGATCCCACTGATTGCCAGTGCTAATCTCACTAATTGCCAGTGCTGATCCCACTGATTGCCAGTGCTGATCTCACTGATTGCCAGTGCTGATCCCACTGATTACCAGTGCTGATCTCACTGATTGCCAGTGCTGATCTCACTGATTACCAGTGCTGATCTCACTAATTCCCAGTGCAGATTCCACTGTTTGCCAGTGCTGATCCCACTGATTGCCAGTGCTAATCTCACTGATTACCAGTGCTGATCTCACTAATTGCCAGTGCTGATCTCACTGATTGCCAGTGCTAATCTCACTAATTGTCAGTGCTGATCCCACTGATTGCCAGTGCTGATCTCACTGATTGGCAGTGCTGATCCCACTGATTGCCAGTGCTAATCTCACTAATTGCCAGTGCTGATCTCACTGATTGCCAGTGCTGATCTCACTAATTGCCAGTGCTGATCTCACTGATTACCAGTGCTAATCTCACTGATTACCAGTGCTGATCTCACTAATTGCCAGTGCTGATCCCACTGATTGCCAGTGCTGATCTCACTGATTACCAGGGCTGATCCCACTGATTGCCAGTGCTGATCTCACTGATAACCATTGGTGATCTCACTGATTAAAATAAAAGCAGCCAGGCCTACTGTTTTTTTTTATAGAGCGTGTCTTTCAATCGTCTTATCAATTGAAATTGTTAATCAACTGAATGGTTTTAAAGTCAAGTTTCTTTTCGAATTTGGAAATGTTTTGCTGTGGGATCCCACAGCTTTATGCATTAGTTTCCCCCAAAAGCTTTGACATGGACAAACACGTGAACAAGTTAACGGAACAACATGAAATGTTGAAATGTGCCCACAATTGTTCTCAAACAAAGTTATTACGCATTATCTTCACATCTCAAACCATTGTGACTGTACTATATAGAGTATCATTTTGGTAGTGTGAGGCTAGAGTAACTTAGTGCAGGAATACCTGTCCATATTGTTTGTCGCATTGAAACCTTGTTCTTGTAGTGTCCTTTAGTGTCTAATGATTGAGGATCCCTCTGCATCATTCTACATCTCATTCCTTCGCTTCTTCCTTTCTAGTCTCCCCAATCACCCACTCCGTTGCCGGGACCCATCAAGGTGTCTGCCATTGATTTCCTCTAGCATCAAAGTCCAGTGTCAAAACGGCCCTCTTTAAAACACCTGAGAAAATTTAATTCCAACATGGACAACAGAATCGACTTGCTCATCCATCTGATGAAGTCTACTGCCTATCGCTCTTTTATTTTTTTATGAAAAACATGAAGCAAACTGATTAAGGGTTTTACAGCGGGTGATGTTTTTATGTTCCTACTTTTGCTGAGGCAGACAAGAGAAGGGAATATAGAATATTTCTATCTTACGAAAGGAATCAAATAATCGAATTATCTGGTTTAACCAAAGTTGATTCCTCAGATCAGTTAGAAGCTTTGTTAATGGGTCATGAACTTCATGAGAGACAAATTATGAAGTAACTGAAATTGGGTTGATTTACAGCAAACTGGGAGGGGGTTATCTCAATTCTTAGTATCAGTAAGTGTGATGGACGGATATTGGTGTTCCCAGTGTTAACTAGCTGCTCTAACTCTTTAGCAGGAGTCATTCTGGAATTGGTCAGAGTCGGTCCATAAGGAAACCAATACTTAAATCTCACAATGAATTATATGTCAATTTGAGACTTGTGAGGCCAATTATAATTGTGAAATTGATTAGGTTAATTTCTGCAACTTCCACAGTTTGGTCATGGAGTTAATTGCAACAACAACGGGAAATTGAGCATAAATGGCATTTTAATGATAGATGGTGTGAGTTTCTTGTGCAGCTAATGTAAATGAATGCCTCATATCCTAATCTTTATGTCTCATATTGCACAATGGACATTTATCATAACGAAGCCATCTTGTTTCTCCTTCATTCTGATTAATAATAACCAAATTGAGCCTGGAAGGCATGGCAATATGACCTAGTGTTCAATATCATAAGAATCTATTTCAGTTAATGCTTTTGCACAAAGGAAAAGTTACAAAGATGCAGGCATAATGATAAGACTTTGTGTCACTTCAAGGTTTATTGGTTAAGGGACTATTAGTGTACTCATATGGGAGAAGATACAATAATGAGGGTTAACAGGTTATAATTGGGGAGTTTGATTTTGACATCCAATAATCTCTGGTTGGGTATCATTTGATACCATGACCTGTACATCATGGTTCAATCTGTTTATGTCAGTATGAGCCGATCTACACTCAGTAAATCAAATGAATTCTTTGTTTTGTAATGAAGTAACTTAGATGTCACCAGAGGTTTTAGTTCAAGATTCATTGATTCCTGATAGTGATAACTGTGTTTTGTTTGTTGCCATCTGTTGCAAACCAAAATGACTGTAATCAGGATTGAGGACTATCATGAGCCTTCAAAAACTTGTTCTCTTTATTCTTTCCAAGTTAAGGATTTCTTGTCATCTGATCAATTTAACTTCTTCCTTCATTTGAAACATAGACAATAATAAGATATTGTATCTGATTTGTTCCTTGTAGAGTTCAGGTGTGCCCAAAAAAGAAGAAAGGTTCAAGAACTACATCCGCTCAACATTTCACATGTCAGACTTAAAGGTAAGCCCTCTCCATTGCAGTATAGACTTAAGGACAAAATTAATCTCTTTGTGTTGCATTCCCCTCAAGATTTAACTTTGGTTCTAAATTTGTTTTGAGTGGGCAGAATAAACTCTGGTGTAAGGGGGAAGTTCAAGTGTGTGTGTAGGTTGGAATGTCCGCTTTGAATTTTATCAATGAAAATAATTGTCATCTTTGAAGATTAATCTAATAATTATGACTGAATAATAGAAATAAATTTGGCTGTTGTTATCGGTGTTGATAGCATTGCGTGGGATCAACCTTGTACCCAAGAGCGTCAACACTTGAGAAAGATCATTTACACCCCCAAATCATTACAAAGTTTCAAATTAATTCCGTTTTTCATTTCTGTGTTAAAAAGTATTAAGTGTAAAAATTGCTTGAAAGGTCTCATGAATCATGATAATGTCAGAGAGTGTTTGAAGTACCGCTCCGACATTGTCTTGAATTATATGAGGAACTATGTGACAAAGTTTGATTACTTTTTAAATGGAGAAGCATAAATCAGGATGCGATGAAGGTTCTCTTTAGCATTTGCAGAAGGTTGCAGATTAAAGGCAATGGACACTATTTGGAATTACTTGTTACAAGTTGTGGCCTTGTTGTTTGATCTTGGTTGTATTTCGCATTACATCATTTGCAAAGTGCACAGCCTATTTTCAGTTGATCTTTTTATTGAATTAAAATAACAGTGTATTATTTCCCAAAAAGAAAATGTAACAGCCCTTTTATAGCTTAGAAAATGTCATTGATAATCATCAATGCCATTGTCCTTAGCCATAAATTATTATGCCAGGAACTGGTAAGCCTGACCAGGTTGTCTGTGACCATTCCATTGAATAATGCTCTTTTTATTTATAAATGTTTCTTGGTAAGCAGGTTTCTTGATGTCTGCATTTCAGACACAAGCATTTCTCTGGACAATTGGTAGTAAGACTAAAGTTTGTTGATTTAGTTTTCAAGTAGTCACCTCAAAGTTCACCATGTCTTAATAACATTGTCTCTTTTGATTTCTTCCTTGTAGAAACTGAGCGATGTATGGAGCTGGTACAAAGCCTCATTGCAGAAATGAACCCCCCCCCCTCCCCCCCTACACCTGGCTGCTACACAGAATCAAGTCCTACTCACCCTGAGTCATACCTGAAGATTTCCTCTCTGTCACAATCCCTTGTTCCCTTTCCTCGTCAGATAAGAAGACATTCATTTCTTCATGTGTTCTTCAAACTCCTTACAGAGATCAGTGGCAAGCCAAAGGTATTTTTATGTTGGCCTTAACAAGATACAAATCATATTTTAGTTGTTTTCTTGCCCTTTATTGTATTCATTACTTGCAACAGTGAAAAGGAAAATTGTGGGTGTTTTTTGTGCAAGTATTATAATTTGCATTCCTTTTCTATGGTACTAGGTTAACGTTCTGAAGATAATAAGTTGATTTAAAAAGGTAAATTGTGAAGACACAATCAAGACAGTTTAATAGTTGGTTACAATACATGGGATAGGTTCCAAGTTCATCATGTCAAGTTGATTAATTTATTTCAGCATATTTTGCTTGTAGCATATACATGGACAATTTATGATATGTTGGTTTTTGGGGTCCTTAATTATGTGCTCGTTCATAAGTATTCATTACTGTGTAATTGTGTTGAGGAAGGCCAGTGTACCACATCTTTGTTTAAATCATGATAACTTAGAATTCTTGAAAATGCAAATATTATTTAAAATATGGAGATAATCTCCAGGGTAAAATACTTTGACTATCAAAACATAATTATTTTCTCATGAAATAAAAGTTCATAATTTTGCATAAATGTTGTACTTAAATTTATTTTGAATTATTTCAGTGGTCTAGATTCAGTTATCCATTTAAAGTTACATTTTTCACTTTGGAAATGTAATACTATCATTGAATCAAGATGAAGTACCTGAACAGCAGACCATTGAAGTTCTCGGACAGAAACCAGTGAATATATTGATAAATAGGTTGCAAGAAAATGGATTTAGCTGCACCTATGACCACTAAAACACTATTCCTTTTCTGAATGTTAGTAGGCGTTCCTTTGCAACTATTGCTCTGTGGGGACAAGTTACTTTCCGAAAAACCTTATCTGTCGATATTCCAGTGATCTTGCCCTGGTTATTTTGCCCAGGTTATTTTTAAACCCTGTTGATGTTGGATCAAACCTGCCCAGGTAGGATCAAACCTGCCCACTTTCAAACCTGCCCAGGTAGTATCAAACATGCCCAGGTAGGATCAAACCTGCCCAGATAGGATCAAACCTGCCCAGGTAGGATCAAACCCTGCCCAGCTAGGTAGGATCAAACCCTGCCCAGGTAGGATCAAACCCTGCCCAGGTAGGATCAAACCCTGCCCAGGTAGGATCAAACCCTGCCCAGGTAGGATCAAACCCTGCCCAGGTAGGATCAAACCCTGCCCAGGTAGGATCAAACCCTGCCCAGGTAAGATCAAACCTGTCCACTATCAAACCCTGCCCAGGTAGGATCAAACCCTGCTCAGGTAGGATCAAACCCTGCCCGGGTAAGATCAAACCCTGCCCGGGTAAGATCAAACCTGCCCACTATCAAACCTGCCCAGGTAAGATCAAACCTGCCCACTATCAAACCCTGCCCAGGTAGGATCAAACCCTGCCCGGGTAGGATCAAACCCTGCCCAGGTAAGATCAAACCTGCCCACTATCAAACCTGCCCAGGTAGGATCAAACCCTGCCCAGGTAGGATCAAACCCTGCCCAGGTAGGATCAAACCCTGCCCAGGTAGGATCAAACCCTGCCCAGGTAGGATCAAACCCTGCCCGGGTAAGATCAAACCTTGCCCGGGTAGGATCAAACCCTGCCCAGGTAGGATCAAACCCTGCCCAGGTAAGATCAAACCTGCCCACTATCAAACCTGCCCAGGTAAGATCAAACCTGCCCACGATTGATTGAGCACTAAAATGGCTTCATTATCATCAACGTCGAAGAGTGCCAGAAAGCAAATGTTCAAAAAGGAATATTCTAAGAAGTGGTCATGCATTTCATCCTCCAGACGGGACGAGTACAGCGCGAGGTGTACACTTTGTTCATCTGACTTTTCCATTAGCCACGGAGGTGCGAATGACATTCAAATCCACGTGAAATCGAAGAAACACCAGTCTGCCGTTAGATCGTCAAAAAGTACTGGTAACATCGCCGAGTTCTTGCAGCCGAAAGACTTTTCAGTCATCAGAGCAGAGACTCTAATGACACAATTTTTAATAGAGCATAATCTGCCTTTTGCTGCTGCTGATCACTTGACTGACCTTGTGAAAGTGATGTTTCCAGACAGTTCTAAAGCACCCGACAATCTCCTTCAAAACTGCAAAAAGGCAGCTGCAGTCTACAACAGGCAGTAAATCTTGTAGGTTTGAATTGTGAGGCCATTAGCTGTGATTATACGATAAGAATAGCATGCGTAAAGGTAGCTAAAGTACCAAAGGGTAGTCGAGTGGTGTCGCGCAGAAAAATACTTATTTCATTGGCAGAATACTGATTTTTAGGCTTCAGAATACTGATTTTCTCAAGTTAAGGTTGGCAGCTCTGCCTGCCCAGGTAGGATCAAACCTGCCCACTATCAAACCTGCCCAGGTAGGATCAAACCCTGCCCAGGTAGGATCAAACCCTGCCCAGGTAGGATCAAACCCTGCCCAGGTAGGATCAAACCCTGCCCAGGTAGGATCAAACCCTGCCCAGGTAGGATCAAACCCTGCCCAGGTAGGATCAAACCCTGCCCAGGTAAGATCAAACCTGCCCACTATCAAACCTGCCCAGGTAAGATCAAACCTGCCCACTATCAAACCCTGTCCAGGTAGATTCAAACCCTGCCCAGGTAGGATCAAACCCTGCCCAGGTAAGATCAAACCTGCCCACTATCAAACCCTGCCCAGGTAGGATCTAACCCTGCCCAGCTAGGTAGGATCAAACCCTGCCCAGGTAGGATCAAACCCTGCCCAGGTAGGATCAAACCCTGCCCAGGTAGGATCAAACCCTGCCCAGGTAAGATCAAACCCTGCCCACTATCAAACCTGCCCGGGTAGGATCAAACCCTGCCCAGGTAGGATCAAACCCTGCCCAGGTAGGATCAAACCCTGCCCGGGTAGGATCAAACCCTGCCCAGGTAAGATCAAACCTGCCCACTATCAAACCTGTCCGGGTAGGATCAAACCCTGCCCAGGTAGGATCAAACCTGCCCAGGTAGGATCAAACCCTGCCCGGGTAAGATCAAACCTGCCCACTATCAAACCTGCCCAGGTAAGATCAAACCTGCCCACTATCAAACCCTGCCCAGGTAGGATCAAACCCTGCCCGGGTAGGATCAAACCCTGCCCAGGTAAGATCAAACCTGGCCACTATCAAACCCTGCCCAGCTAGGTAGGATCAAACCCTGCCCAGAGCTGCCAACTAGTACGGATTTTCCGTATTTCATACGGAAATCAAACAGGAATACGGATGTACGAATATGCGTTTCAAAATACGTTTTTGGGGAAATCCGATCATACTTTGTTTTCTTTAAAATTTACGGAGAAACTATACACTGGCCTGCTATGCTGTGCATTTTTTTCAGATGCCCTCCATAAATTTTAATGCTGCGCGCGCTGAGTGTAAACCCTGAATTACTTTGCGCGGCTAATGGTCCCCCGTAAAAACCGGGCGCTACACGCTTGCCATGCTTTGACCGTATGACGTGCGGTGCGTGCACATGCAATTGGATACGGGGGTTACAATCGACACTCGTTTACTTATGTATTGCGAGCTTTAAATCGATTACGGCTACAATAATTTAAATCATAAAATTAATATTTACGCACAGATATTGTGTTTTTCTCACGGGCATTTGTTGCAAATTTTATTCGATGACACTTTCGTTAAAATGAGACCTCGGAGAATTATCGCCAGGAAGGGCATTACATTTATTGTTGTATTTCAACAGCTTACCCAGATATAATTTGTTTAAAGGCCGAAACAATTACAAGAACTCCGGAATTAATACAATACTGTTTCCCAATTTTTAATTAAATAGTCAGGAGAGCAGCTTTACGCAAATACAAATAAATAAATAAATAATTAATTCTAAGGACGTATTGAAAAAGTCAAAGAAAATTATAACATTGAATGCACACTTTGAAATTACAAAATCCCCAATTTTGGAAGAAAAAACACACCCACCAAATAAAAGCAACATCACGTAACCACCTAAAAAACGACAGCCTGCCAACAATATTATTTCCCGCCTTCTCTGAGTTCCCATGTGCGTGATTCCATTTTTTCCCTGGATCCAGATTTTTATTGTACGGAATCCGATCAACATACAGGGAACCAGCGACGCACATGTGGCATTTCTCACTTTACAATCTGTGCAACAGAGATGGAGCCGAGCAAACTGCACCACGCCAGCTGGTAGCATGCCTAGTCTGGTTCTCTGACAACAGATCATTGATCTCCATTATACTGACGAATCTTCGATAGTCTAGTCGGAGATTTTCGGGTCTGGGAACTAGACTAGTATCATGCTACATGCTCTGTGCGCGAATCGACCACACATGCACACTAGCGGTTTCTGTAGGACAAGTTAGTAGTACTAGTACATACGAAAATACCACGATTGATTGAGCACTAAAATGGCTTCATTATCATCAACGTCGAAGAGTGCCAGAAAGCAAATGTTCAAAAAGGAATATTCTAAGAAGTGGTCATGCATTTCATCCTCCAGACGGGACGAGTACAGCGCGAGGTGTACACTTTGTTCATCTGACTTTTCCATTAGCCACGGAGGTGCGAATGACATTCAAATCCACGTGAAATCGAAGAAACACCAGTCTGCCGTTAGATCGTCAAAAAGTACTGGTAACATCGCCGAGTTCTTGCAGCCGAAAGACTTTTCAGTCATCAGAGCAGAGACTCTAATGACACAATTTTTAATAGAGCATAATCTGCCTTTTGCTGCTGCTGATCACTTGACTGACCTTGTGAAAGTGATGTTTCCAGACAGTTCTATAGCACCCGACAATCTCCTTCAAAACTGCAAAAAGGCAGCTGCAGTCTACAACAGGCAGTAAATCTTGTAGGTTTGAATTGTGAGGCCATTAGCTGTGATTATACGATAAGAATAGCATGCGTAAAGGTAGCTAAAGTACCAAAGGGTAGTCGAGTGGTGTCGCGCAGAAAAATACTTATTTCATTGGCAGAATACTGATTTTTAGGCTTCAGAATACTGATTTTCTCAAGTTAAGGTTGGCAGCTCTGCCTGCCCAGGTAGGATCAAACCTGCCCACTATCAAACCTGCCCAGGTAGGATCAAACCCTGCCCAGGTAGGATCAAACCCTGCCCAGGTAGGATCAAACCCTGCCCAGGTAGGATCAAACCCTGCCCAGGTAGGATCAAACCCTGCCCAGGTAGGATCAAACCCTGCCCAGGTAAGATCAAACCTGCCCACTATCAAACCTGCCCAGGTAAGATCAAACCTGCCCACTATCAAACCCTGTCCAGGTAGATTCAAACCCTGCCCAGGTAGGATCAAACCCTGCCCAGGTAAGATCAAACCTGCCCACTATCAAACCCTGCCCAGGTAGGATCAAACCCTGCCCAGCTAGGTAGGATCAAACCCTGCCCAGGTAGGATCAAACCCTGCCCAGGTAGGATCAAACCCTGCCCAGGTAGGATCAAACCCTGCCCAGGTAAGATCAAACCCTGCCCACTATCAAACCTGCCCGGGTAGGATCAAACCCTGCCCAGGTAGGATCAAACCCTGCCCAGGTAGGATCAAACCCTGCCCGGGTAGGATCAAACCCTGCCCAGGTAAGATCAAACCTGCCCACTATCAAACCTGTCCGGGTAGGATCAAACCTGCCCAGGTAGGATCAAACCCTGCCCGGGTAAGATCAAACCTGCCCACTATCAAACCTGCCCAGGTAAGATCAAACCTGCCCACTATCAAACCCTGCCCAGGTAGGATCAAACCCTGCCCGGGTAGGATCAAACCCTGCCCAGGTAAGATCAAACCTGCCCACTATCAAACCTGCCCAGGTAAGATCAAACCTGCCCACTATCAAACCTGCCCAGGTAGGATCAAACCCTGCCCGGGTAGGATCAAACCCTGCCCAGGTAAGATCAAACCTGCCCACTATCAAACCTGCCCAGGTAGGATCAAACCCTGCCCAGGTAGGATCAAACCCTGCCCAGGTAGGATCAAACCCTGCCCAGGTAGGATCAAACCCTGCCCAGGTAGGATCAAACCCTGCCCAGGTAGGGTCAAACCTGCCCAGGTAGGATCAAACCTGCCCAGGTAGGATCAAACCCTGCCCAGGTAGGATCAAACCCTGCCCAGATAGGATCAAACCCTGCCCGGGTAGGATCAAACCCTGCCCAGGTAAGATCAAACCTGCCCACTATCAAACCTGTCCGGGTAGGATCAAACCCTGCCCAGGTAGGATCAAACCCTGCCCAGGTAGGATCAAACCCTGCCCGGGTAGGATCAAACCCTGCCCAGGTAAGATCAAACCTGCCCACTATCAAACCTGCCCGGGTAGGATCAAACCCTGCCCAGGTAGGATCAAACCCTGCCCAGGTAGGATCAAACCCTGCCCGGGTAGGATCAAACCCTGCCCAGGTAAGATCAAACCTGCCAACTATCAAACCTGCCCAGGTAAGATCAAACCTGCCCACTATCAAACCCTGCCCAGGTAGGATCAAACCCTGCCCGGGTAGGATCAAACCCTGCCCAGGTAAGATCAAACCTGCCCACTATCAAACCTGCCCAGGTAAGATCAAACCTGCCCACTATCAAACCTGCCCAGGTAGGATCAAACCCTGCCCGGGTAGGATCAAACCCTGCCCAGGTAAGATCAAACCTGCCCACTATCAAACCTGCCCAGGTAGGATCAAACCCTGCCCAGGTAGGATCAAACCCTGCCCAGGTAGGATCAAACCCTGCCCAGGTAGGATCAAACCCTGCCCAGGTAGGATCAAACCCTGCCCAGGTAGGGTCAAACCTGCCCAGGTAGGATCAAACCTGCCCAGGTAGGATCAAACCCTGCCCAGGTAGGATCAAACCCTGCCCAGATAGGATCAAACCCTGCCCAGGTAGGATCAAACCCTGCCCAGGTAAGATCAAACCTGCCCACTATCAAACCTGCCCAGGTAGGATCAAACCCTGCCCAGGTAGGATCAAACCCTGCCCAGGTAGGATCAAACCCTGCCCAGGTAGGATCAAACCCTGCCCAGGTAGGATCAAACCCTGCCCAGGTAGGGTCAAACCTGCCCAGGTAGGATCAAACCCTGCCCAGGTAAGATCAAACCTGCCCAGGTAGGATCAAACCTGCCCAGGTAAGATCAAACCCTGCCCAGGTAGTATCAAACATACCCCCATGGTATTGTAAGTGCAGTGGACACAAGGTTTATTTCATGTGATTGTACACATAACATGATTTTGCAGGGAATCCAACATTATAAATGAGCGTGAGCTAAGAAAAATTGTCTGAAGCCTGGACATCATTTTCTCCAAATAACTTGTACCTTCATGTTTTCATCAAACCTGTGGTGAAACAACTCTATACCTGGTAATTTTCTAATCCTAGTCCTTGTTATGGTGTCCTGTAAATGACATGGTAGAGACTGATATCCTGAGGATGAGATATGTCAAGGAGTAATTCAGGGATGCCTTCATCGGTGGCAGGCAATCAGTGACTGTCAATCAGTAACCATCAATCATTCAACTGTTTCTTTTGACATGTGAGTTGGATGTTATCGGGACAAGACTGTCAGATTACATTAATACTTGATACTAATTTAATTACCAGGTGAAGAATTGCGATTTGCTATTAATCTTTTGATGTGGTTTTTCTGTGAAGTCAACCAGTTTGAGGTCAAATTGAATCTGACTGAGCACATACACTTTCCTACTGTCACATTCATTGAACTACAAATTAATATAAATACCCAAGATCATAGATGTCGCCGAAGAATTCGGGATGTCCTCGTGCCCCTGTAAATACTAGGTCAGGAGCTGCCCATGTGTGTCAAGATGGGCTTACACATGTTTGTGGAGTTTTGTCGCTTTTTACAGAATGGAACAAAGGTATACAGTTTTCTTTGTTCTAGTTGTACCCCCACTGAGGAAGTCTTTAGAAAAGGGAACAATAGAACAACAAAGACAGGACATCATAACTTCCATATGTACCTAGGTCTGGTTAACTTAGGTCTGGTTAACTTAGGTTGTATGGGGCTTCACATCACATTCAGTATTTTATTAAACACTCCTCAAAAATCCTTGCCATTTTACATTTCACTGTGCGATTAACAACTGGAACATACTTAAAGCATCTTAAAGGGTGTACACCAGTGGTGAGACTGAAAGTATTTGCATCTAACATAATCTGGTAGAGTTCTGGTTTTGCTTGATATGTTAAAAATAAAAAATGTAAAATAACTAGTTTTGATCTCGCGATGCTGATGTTTGGAAACTTGTTATTGTTGTAACGTGACTCCATTGACCAATTGAGCTTACACTTTCATAGGTCTGTTATCATCTTTGATGAGTGACATTAAATGCGGATATTGGTCTTTGACAATTACCAGTGTTGTCCAGGTGCTTTAGGATGTAGAACCATGACAGAAGGACAACCTTCCTCTGGTCATCCTACAGACATGTTTGTCTCAGGTTATGATTGAAGACGCAATATGCATCCGGACCTCGGGTGGGCATCAGTGCTGCTGGGGTTACATCCTTTTATTTGAAAACTTTATCACCAGGAAAACATTATGCTGATTTTCCTTTTCATTGCTTGGACAGTGCAATTTTACAAAGCGATGTGAAGAAAAACACCATGTTTTTATCAACAAATTTGCTCATTTGCTTATTTGCGCTATTATTTACATATTTTTGATGTTGAACTAATGTGAGTGGGTTTGAGTTCTTTAAAGAAAAAGGGAACAGATTTTGTTGTTCTGAGGAAATGTTTGTGTCCAATGTGATTGCATGTTATTGCAAAATGATGCATTATTTCACAATTGCAGGTATAGAATCAATGTGAGAGCTTTGGTTTTGACTGCACATCATCCTTGCCACTTCCTTAAAAACTACTTGTTGAATACAAGATGTTGTATCCTAAGGAAGGTAACGCCCATGACGTGGAGTGCTTGAGGCGATTCGAGAGTTGACCTCTTGGGGGTTACCCCCTGCTCAGCTGAGACTCACTGACCATGAGGATCCTCTGCATCTAGACTTTCATAAGATTCCAAATAATGTCATGGTATTAAAGGCACTATTGGTAATAACTTAAAATAATTGTTCAAAATAATTGTTGGCATAAAAACTTCCTTGATAATGAGCATCGGAGAGCTGTTGTTAGTATAACACGTGAGAAACGGCTCCCTCTGAGGTAACTTCTTTGAAAAGAGGTAATTTCCAGCTCAAATAATTAAACACTACATCTGAAAGATTTGTGCAACAAGGGTGTTTTTTCGTTCATTATTTTCTTGTAACTTCGATGTCCATAATTGGGTCGAAATGTCCACAGATGTGTAAATTGATGCGTGTGTTGAGATACACTAAGTGAGATACACTAACGTGTCCAGTGCCTTGAATCACACACTGTCTTCCTATTCAGACGTATGTGGTTTTAATAGCTTGGTTCTTTTAACCTGCAATTGTTGTGAAATTAATTGTACGGTCGCATCATTTATAATCTGATTATTTGAATAATCTGATTATTTGAATAATCTGTTGTAATGACTGCACATACACTCGGACCAAACTGGATAACTTTATTTTGCGGTTTTTGCTTGCACCCCTCGGCAGTTTTGCTACATTTCATATTAAACACCATTCAAGCACACCCTCATAAGACCCCCTTTATAGGATTGCTGCACTTTGAATTGGGTTGAGGTTTCATGGAGGTTTTAACATGGAGGTATAACTTCACAAGATTAACGCTACAGTTTTAACATCCACATTACTTTTCTTATGTTGATGAAATTTCTACCATAAATAAAGCAAGGAGCGTTTACACGAAGTCAAATCTAACCAATGGTCAAGAGCTTGGGGTTTGTTGTCCCCGTTTGGCTGGCAAACAAATATGACGTTGAAGTTTTAGAAGGAGTTAACGCCTAGATTATATCGCAGATAATGGAAATGTAGGTCAGAATATTGGGTTTTGACTTCATTTACTGTATAGTGGTCTATTTCTTCACAGTGTGCTACTGTTTGGACCAAGGGCTGAGGTCAGGGGCGTGTTCTCGGCTGTTATACAATATTCCAAGGTTTAAATAGCACGATCCCAACCTGGCAGTTTTTGTACCCCATTTTTTGCCCACGCATGCCCAAACCCCATTTACATCCATGGGTTCTGCTGACTTACAATTGCACTCCCTCCATGCACTTACAAAGCTGGTGTTTAATATTGAATGACCACACAGCCAGAAGGCGATTGTATTTATTGAGTATCACTGATTATTAACTGACCCTCTGGTTCTAGTCGAGCCAAGTCATCTATGAGCCATGGTTGTTTTGTTCTGCGTGCTCCGAAGCGTCTGTGTAGTGTCAAGATCAACGTGTAAAGATCCATGAGCAATTCCGGTCAGAGGTGCTAGTCGGAAACACGGCAAAACGCGCCCAGAACCTTGTCGGTCCCCCTCTCGGGCTCTACACGGGTAGGATTTGATCGCTTATATCCGTATTTGTGCAGTCCATTGGCTTCTCCCCCTCTTTCCCCCCTCAGTCGGAGGTTCAAGATCAGCTGAAATAAGGCCGGCGTAATAAGCCCGGGGTTTAGTATAATGAAGCAGAGCTTGCCCTATGCGTGATGGGAAAACGTTAAAGGGGGTAAATGTGGCAGCCAGGCCCGCAGGGTACTTGGTGACCCGGTCGTTTGTCTGAAACGCAAACCCACAGCCCCCTCACAGGAAATAAATCCAGCTGCCCGTTTAAGCTTGTAGCTCAATTTCGAGGTTCACATCGGTTACTTGAAATTAGTAGGATTCCGGAGATTGATATCTAACATGATTACCTTGAGGTGAAATATGCGATTCCTGTGTTTGCCCCTAATGCAGAGCAGACATTAAATCAACATATTTTGTCATGCGTTCATTCTGGGACATCTTTTTTCATGAGTGAGCTAATAAGGTTTTTCCTCAATGCTAATTTGACTTTAATCGTTCCGTTTGTTACTTTGTGTTAAATGGTGAGATTACAATGAGCTGATTCCATTTTCCTTTATTTTGAGATGGCCACCAATGTGGTTGTAATGTTTACTATGTTTTGCTCGCCGGAAAATTGTTGATAAAGATGTCTTGCTCCCAGCCGGGCGAAATGCACAAGTGGTACAGACAGCCGGGACACGTGCAAACTAGATATTTGAATCCAACTGTTGTTGTGGTCTAGAGCCGAGCAACACGCGTGTCGGCTTGTTAGCTGGCTTGTTGGGGTGGGGGAGTCACATGCTTGATAAAGGTTAACTGGCTTGCTTCCCGACGAGGCGAACTTACTTGTTGGCTGGATGGACTGTATGATGACTTGTTATTAGCTGAGCGACCTGTGGGGATGATTGCTTACTTGCTTTATTTCAAAGACGTGCTTTTGTCTGACTGGCTTGCTTGGGGCTTGATGCCTACTCTTTTTGGTTCTGTATGAGTATAGTTTGATAAACGAAGTATTAACCTTGGCAACTTGCTATGTTTATGTCACTCCCCCCCCCCCCTTCACTCAACATAACACCAATTGATCATTTTTGTGCACTTGACATGTTCTATTGACACCTGGCGCCTGTTGTCTACACTTATTGTAGGTCTAGTCCCATTGTTTTCGTTCTCTTTTATTTCAATATTTGCCATGAGGTAGTTTTAAATGTTACTTTGTTACTATTGTGGTTCATAGACAAGTTCGTAGAAGGGAACCTAGAGTTACGTGATTATTATCCATAACTTAAAATACAATTGGTTTTGGTGGTGCGGCTTTGCTGGCGGTCACTTGTCTTGTTAAAACCCCTATTGTATGGAACTACCTGACTGATCAGAACCAAGATGTGACATTCCTACTCGGTCATAAACTCCATCATGTACGGCCCTACAGTCTGGGCAGTTCTTTTGGATCTGTCAATAAATCGTCATCGTGGGGAATGTCGTCGTCAGCGTGTCGGCATTGGTCTTGCCTCGTGCTTTTTGACAATCAAGTTAACATAAATTGGTCATTTTCATACGTGTTTGTAAAGTTCCCCTGTCCCTCATAGTCTTATTCCTCGAGGGTTTTTCACCTGGGATCCTCCCTGATCCCACAGAGCTCCGCCTACTGCAGTAGCTCTATACCATCGCAGTTGTTTCAATCACGTCTAGATATTTCTCCAATCCCGACAAAATGGCGCCCTGGCTGGCCAAGTCCTGTGGTATACCTTCTCAATATTATCAAACAACCTGTGAATGTTATGTGCTTTAAAATGTTCAGACTGGATGTTGAAGTCCACTAGGATCTTGACCTATGTAATAATAATGTATAATTTGTATTCTTTATTAAAGCACAATAGGGTTGGCATCCAATATGGCTGAAATAAACAGTTTACGAAAAAAGTTAAGTGGCGGTTGAGTATTAACCAGTAACTAAAGTATGACATGACTGCATCACTTTTTGAGAGTGAACCGACATTGATGGAGAGACTTGGGGGGGGGTGGTTGGAGATGACTGTTGCTGCTGCTATTGCATCATGCCAAGTGCAAACCACATTATCCATGCAAGGCAAGATGGTCGACATTGAAGTACATCTGTAGTTTCGACCATGAGCACCGTCAAGTGCAGAAACTGGGTCCCACCAAGTAATATTCACGCTAGTCAAGTATTTATAGAGCATGCGGGGGATACTCGAACCTACGATGTTCGCACTTCTTCCCTTTCAAGAACGTTTCCTGATTTTCTAATGGCTGTCTGGAAGGGTTTTCTTGACATTTCATTTAAATGGATACCTCTGGAGTTAATGTATCACTCTGACTTGTTATTCATCCACTCTACTGGTTAGTCGGTCAGGATCTGAACCCTGCATGAAATCCGTCAAAGGCCGAGTCAAGACATTGTGGACAAGGTTCTAACCTATCTCAGAAGCCTTACTTGGTCGTTACCCATCATAGCTTAAGTTGGGTCAATATGAAAGGGTGTCAGACAATAATGATCATCACATGAAGACTTGTTCGAGTCCGGTAGGTAGTCTCAGCTGAAACGACTCGTTAACACGCCCCTTCTATTGTCACTCATCTCTACTCGTGCCCAGCCCTCTCGTTTTAGGGGAAAACTATGGGCGTCGACTGCAAGTTGGGCATGTAAATGTGGCACACACGTCCCCTTGCATGGCCCCGATGGGACGAACATAGCTACCCCTTGGGGTATGTCGGGATGTTTCTAGTCAAGACTCTATATAGCGTAAATTGCCCACCTAGGAAGCTAGCCTGATCCCCCGTATCAGCTGACATGTTCTTAGTTGCTCTAAAGTGGAAGCCACACCTAGGAATAACTTTCAAAAGGAGGTTAAATTCGATATGGTCGCTGTTTACGGGGGAAACCACGCCCGCATATGGTCGGTGATAAGATGGCCTGCTCGATTACGGGCCCGAGTTACGGTTTTTTAAAATAACATTTTTATTTTTATCATTTACCTCATGGTTTCCCTCAAATTGAACAAATAAATTCTTGCAAAAACATGTTTGGCTCCGACTGTGAAATATTGCCCCCAAGTATACTTAAACATTTTAAGCAAGTTGAAATGCATGTTTATTTGAATTATTCTCATCAATGCCTCTCCCGAGACATGCGCACCAGGACTCCATCGCCCTCTCGCTAGGTCCTCTTTGAGAGTCTGTCTATTATGAACAAAATAAAGGTCTACTTTCTTCTGCAACAGCTCCGATGATAATGAAGGGCTTAAAAATAAATTGAATGTCCCATTTTTATTTTCATGCATGATTTAACTGAAATGAATTGAGTATCAAATCAATGTTTTGAACAGTAACCCCTGGTCGTCAAACAATCCTTTCTTGTATAGGTCTTGTAGGCGTATACTTGTATTATCTCGTCAGTGAATGAGTCATGAGTAGGTTCTGTATTGGGGCTACCCTTGTTTCCTACTGAAGGTCAAAGGGTTCATGTCTAGAATCTCAACAGTAATAGGGCCTACATACCAAAGCAAAATTAGTGTTATCATGAGTACACAAATAACTACTTTATTCCGAAACATGGTACACTGCAGAAAACTGTTCTACTTGCCATTTAATGAACTATGAATGACAAGTAATTACCAACAACATTGCACTTTTTGGTTGATAATGATATACAAATATGTCTACTCAAGACATATTAAGCTTGATATAAAGAGAGCCATCGACCCAACGTTGGGTGCTTTTAAAATACCCAAAACTACCAGTCCAGTAATTTCAAACTTGAACTCATCCACACAATCCACTGCGTTGGACTCAATCTCTTCGATCCTGACTGAACAAGTCTGAAACTTCGTCCTCTCACCACCCAAAGCTGCTGAACACTTCTAAAATAGCAACTCGCACCCTTCTCGTTAGTAGCATTTAATATTGGCGTACAGATTTCACCTTCGATTTGAACTCAACATTACAAATTGTTTGATTTATTGCCGGGACACTATTTTTTGTCATTATCGTCATAACGGAAAATGGTAAACAAAAGTTGGTCATAAATGAGTGCATGATGAAACAAGAGTCACCGCATTGCTTGTTGTTGATAAGCTCATGCGTTAACATTATAATTATCGTTTACATGTCATCTGCGAAGGAAAACGGGCCGCTGAAAGGGCGTTAGTTGGTACACCATTGATCTCCAGAAATATGCGCATGGTCAGAACTACGTATTAAACTGTATGTCTGCTGCCACCTATTGTTACAAAGTCTCCTATTGCTGAGCACAAACAAATCTTGAACACATTTTCTGTGGTCACCCACGGGAGGCTTCAAACTGTTTTGTGGGAGCAGAAATAAGCATGCACTGTTTACTGAATTTAAATGTACATCACTCGTTTCTCCGCTAATTTTCTGGTTGGAGCATGGTGAAATTGTACAAAGAATGGCTTTCTAAGGGACAGCCTAGAGTCCAAGTTAAAATAAATAAACAATAATTTTCAAGTCATTCCCATCGACAATATTTTGATCTTTATTGTCAGCAGGCTGAGAACAAATAAATCCGAAGGTGTTTTTCTCGAGCCTACTTTCTATGAAGGTAACAGAAATCATGAAATAGTTGAAACGTTTTACCGAGAAAAGTTTTGGGAAATTGTGTTTGTACCGCGCACTGTCACCTGCCTGATTGTGTGCACAGAGGTGAAATAACGTGTTTATTTTCTTTTGCCAATTCTCTCCCTTGTCAACATGATACATTCTATTGTGGAGCTCCGACGAGAAGCATAATTGGGTGTTTGTGTTTGAAATACTGCGGACTATCAACAAACAAGTTCAACAATCCTGAGAGTGACTGTTGACAGAGGGTTTTGTGATTTTACTCGCAAACAAGACCCATCGAAGTGCAGGTATTTACACGCACGAACAAGTCGCGCAACAATTGTCATATTTGACACTCGCCCTGGTTGGTCGCGATTGCCGATAAGGGGCGGTTGTTGTATTTCGTGGCGGTACAGTAGACTTTGGAAAATTACCCAATAAATTACCATTTGGTGAAATTGTTTGATTATTATTTGTTTATATTATTTTGTATTGATTACTGAAAAAATTGTTACTCGCATAACGTTATCTAATTACAAGGGGGCTCCCAGAGCCACGCCCATTTTTAAGCAGATTTTAGTTCCTTGAAGAAGAACATTTTTGTAAGTTCTCGTGTAGCAGGAAAATAATCCACCTGTAGAGATTTAGATTTAAATGGCTCAATTAACCCAGTTTAGTTGGCAATCTTGTTTGTGCTGCTGAATTGCCGTACTTGATGAAGGTTTCTGAGTACAACAAATACTTTCTTAGATTGGGTTCTCAAGGCCCGTTGCCTCAAGGCTTTGTTGGGGCTCATGTTACCCATGTACTACTGATACTAATTACATCCATTGGCTGACAGTTTGTCCAAGTAAACGTCCATCACAAAGCCCTGTGTTCAACTCAATTGCTTTGGCATGGCTGGGCCTTCAATACAAAAACTCTATTGCACTTTTCAGACGTTGTAGATTGCGGCGAAACCCATACAACGTGATTCTGTTTTATTTTAATTATGAGTATACGAGGTCACAGTCTGTTCAAACCGCTAGTTGTGTGACATATCCAAATCCGTCCATGCCGTCTGGATTCTTCAATCCGACTGTCACCTGTTGTCAAAACAACACAAAGGCACATGTCCAGTAAATCTACTCAATGGTTTACTTGCCTCCTGATCACAAGAAACTCACAGTTTGCGAAGGTAACCTTCTTGGTAGTCAACCAAACTTTACTGTAACCTTCCAAAGCGAAGGCGTTCCACAGCTCCTTGGGGCCTTGAGATGCGAATGAGAGGATTGAGATGTTTTGTTGAATGTTTCAAGTGGACTCAGCTCCAAGGAATCGAGAGATATGGACTCGAAATGACGTACCAATTAACGTACCTTCCTATACAACTTGAGAGAAATTCAAGTACCGTAAGATTACTTCGCCGACAATAGCCTACACAGATGTCTAGCCTTATGGTCTTTCAACACTGTACGATTCGCTTTGTGAATAAAATACTTTGCAACAATTTAGATCATCGCTTGAAATTAGAGCGGCACATACCGGCAGCATTGAAACATATCAAACATGTAGAAAACTTCTCTAAGCAGTGTTCTCCGTCACACGGACCTCAATGTTGGACTTGAATATGTACAAAAACGTTGTACATGCTTACCTTTATAACGTTAACATTAGACTCTACCGATGCGATGTGGGGCACACGATAGGCCTAAATCTTTATGTTTATTGTTATATTCCTAATGACATTTTTAACAACACATTAACATCAACTCTTAATCGGAGCACATACTTGTACGTGTATAAGGTTCGCGACTTTTCGTAACATTAAGAGCACTTTAATGCAGGTTGTGTCACTATGTTTGTATGTGCGTAACCATAAAAGTAAGTTTTTGTTCCAATAAATGTGGCTGAATGTTGGACCAATTAAAACGGCCGGTCATGTAGTCACAGCTACAAAAGGTCGCGTACTAACTTAACCTTTGTTTGTCTTCGATTTGGCTGTGGTGTGACCATTGTAAACATCCCCAGGGTGGTGTAACATCCCCAGGGTGGTGTAACATCCCCAGGGTGGTGTAACATCCCAGGGTGGTGTAACATCCCCAGGGTGGTGTAACAACCCCAGGGTGGTGTAACATCCCCAGGGTGGTGTAACAACCCCAGGGTGGTGTAACATCCCCAGGGTGGTGTAACAACCCAGTGTACGGTTCAACCGTAGAAACCAAATGTTCACATTTTCCGTTCGTCAACTAATTGATTAAATAGGTGTTGTACAAAGTAATGCCTATTTAAGGGTCACGTGAGTCTGAAATTGGAACACTCTCTTTATTATTTTATTTGGGTTATAAGAATCACAACAGTTCTAATGACAGAGAAGCGGCTCACGAGAAAAGCAAGGAGCCACCAGCCACAGCAGGTTGCTGGCTTCCATAGATTTTTGCTCAGAGTTATCTTTAATTCTGTTTTGATGTATCAACAGTTTGTATATTTGAGTATATGGTGTTGAACACCACCAATGCCGCTCCATTATCACTCTATGAGGAGAGAGGGTGCGCAGGTAGAACAGCCGACCTGTAATGTTCCTGTAATGTTCCTGCAATGTTCCTGCAGAACAGCCTTGCCGGTCTGAAATGTTCCTGTAATGTTCCTGCAATGTTCCTGCAGAACAGCCTTGCCGGTCTGAAATGTTCCTGTAATGTTCCTGCAATGTTCCTGCAGAACAGCCTTGCCGATCTGTAATGTTCCTGTAATGTTCCTGCAATGTTCCTCCAGAACAGCCTTGCCGGTCTGAAATGTTCCTGTTGGTGTTTCACTCACATCTCAGAGAAAACTAATGTTCATCTTTCTTTATCAAGTTGTATATAAATGGTCCGTTGTTTTACTCGTGCTTCTATTGTTCTTTACATTAAAGAACATGCAAATCAAATCAAAAACCGCCGTACATGCTTTCTTAGTACTATAGTGGATAAGTGTGCTCAGACCATTGCCTCAATAAGTCCCCCCCCCCCTCTATTGTTAATGTACCAGGGCATGACTGTGCCTACCGCAACTTCATTCTCAAGCTACTTTCCCTTCCAACCCAAACAAGTTTAATATTGATTGAAGTTCCGCCATTCAATCTCCCGAATGAATTTTCAGTCACATCCCAAAAAGCAAATTTTGCAAGTTATGACAAAGATTCGATCAGTGTGTCGAGTCAATCACTTTTTTTCACAATACTCTTTTATGAGGAATTTAATTTGGCGTCGGTGTGGGTAGCCGCATTTTGTAATTGAAGACCCGTTGTTGGGTCACTCTGTCATATTTGGCGAAATGGTGCCCCTCTTTCCTTCATTTTTTATTAAGGTTCTTTAACAAAGGAGAAGCAAATAAGGTCTCAGGAGTAGAAAGGGAATGCGGAATTTATTGGTGTTGTCAGATCTTTAGCGGTGTCGCCACTTTATGTATTCTCTTCATCTCACGATAAATATTGACTCCTTTTGGTGAGAGAGCCGGACCAAAGCCGACCGTGCGTCGTCACGTTTTGCCCGCCTCCAGGGCCCTCTTGACACGCTCAAATAAATAACGGCTACTTATTTGGAGGAATGATTTGTCCCAAGGCGACCGTTGTTGCACCCTCATGTCGTTAAGGAGGGCACCCAACATAATCATCGCAAATGAATTGCTTGAAAACTCGAATGTTAAAACTCTTTGTATTTAATATGAAAAACATGTTGCACTTTAAACTTAAAAAGGGCCCATGTGTTTCAGTTACTTCAATGACCATCCGATTCAATAAAGGAATCTATTTTGGTGGAAAAAGGTTTGATTTTGTATCTCGTGCGCAATTAATTCACAGGACGCTCAGCTTGTGCTTCCTGTTTTCGTCAAACGTTGTTTGTTTTTCTTATTTGTATTATTCTTTCGCGTCGTCGCATCTTCAACAATTCGCACGAGAAAGCGAAACAAACAGTGTCCACTAACCACGTTCCCATCCACACGGATACCGGCTCATGACGAATCGCTGAGTCAAACTTAGTCTCCATCGTTCCGTTTTTACCTCTCGTACTCATAGAAAGAGAAAGGGGAAAACTGAAGACCACTAAACGGTCCCACCGCGCCTGAACCACAAAACACGCGGGTAGATTAAGCTCGCGGCTCAATCGCCACCTCGCTTCCTGTTTGTCAGGGCAGGGAGTTTCCGCGTTTTTCATTCAGAACCATTGCACCATGAGAAAGAACAACTTGTAGACGAGGGCATGGCAATAAGTTGTTTCCTTTTAGGACGTGGCCCCACCGGATAGCTGCTAGCTGTCGGGGTGTTGGGGGGGGGGGGGGGGGGGCATGCCATTGGCCTCCCGGGCGTTGGGTACGTTGTTCGATGGTTCGATGGTGCTTTAGGTAGTTTTGACAGTTGGCGTTTTTGAATAGCTGAATTTCATTTAAAGAAATTACAAATCAATTTAAAATAGCACTGGACACCTTTGGTAATTATTTAAGACCAGTCGTATCACTTGGGGTATCTCAACATATGCACTAAATAACAAACTTGTGAAAATTTGAGCTCAATTGGTCGTCGAAAGTGCAAGATAATAATGGAAGAAAGAAACACCCTCGGTGCACGAAGTTGTGGGGTTTCAGATGCTTGAATTCGAGACCTTAAAATCATTCTGAGGTCTCAAACCAAATTCAAATATTTTGTGAGAATTAACTTCTCTCTCGAAAACGACGTTACTTCAGAGGGAGCCGTTTCTCACAATGTTTTATACCATCGACATCTCTCCATTGATCGCTTACAAGTACGTTTTTATACTAACAATTATTTTGAGAAAATACCAATAATATTCAGAGCCTTTAATCAAGTGTTTGTTATATCAAAAGTCATTTCGTTCTATATGGTTTTACAACGACTCCAAATCTAAAATGAGTTTCAAGAAAATTGTGTGGGTCACAGAAATCGTTGTAAACTTGCTTTCTGAGGTTAATTATCAGCCGATAGTTTATTTAAAAAAAAAAAAATTAAAAAAAAACACCCCTTACTTTTCGATGCGTATCTTGAGCGGGGAGTTACTCAACACTGAATGATGCATTAGTTTGAATCACAACTTTGCTAAATTTAAATATTGAACTCGGACAAAGGAGAAAGGTATACTGCTCAAACGTCGAGACCTAAACCAATTTTGTTTCTTCTCGGATTCACATGAAGCCTCAAATTATATCAAAAAGTCTGACAACAAATGTGGCCAACCCCTAATATGGCCTGTTTCATGTAGTTCCTGTGGTTCAAGAAATCACACATGTTTGCTCCTGAATGAACGATAACTTGCAACACGTCGCAACGCGTTATAAAATCGACTCGGATGAAGCCCTATTCGCATAGGCCTAGCCTACGTATGGAGATGTGGTGCAGCCAAGTGGATAAACTAAAAGGGGTGGGTCACAACAACGCCTGGATGACCACCGGAAAGCCCAACAAAAAGACCGCTCTATTGGAAATTATATACGTTCAGTCCTTTCTTGTAGTTTGTTCAGCACGATCTTCTTACTCTATGAATATTGTTATGTGGGACAACACACTCATAGCAATTACGGAAGATAAATGCTGGTCAAAACAAGATAGTTTAGATGGAATTGGAAATGGGCAGCGAAGGTGGTCTTTCATTTATAATGAGGATTTTGGAGCTCAGGTCGTTTACAATGGTGGAAGGTCGCGATGAAGCGACTACACACACCTTTTGAGGTCGTATGTACAGCATGAGCAGGTCAACGTTGGTTTGATAATCATTATGTATAATGGTCTGGGTTGTTAGGTGGGTTCCATAGACTAGATGGCAAGTAGTGCTTTCAGTCAAGGAATGTTTTAACATTTCCACATCCAAAGCAGACAAACACCCCCCTATTTAACACAAACACTACCAGCCTAAATAAATAACTTAGTAACCAAATATTTAACTAACTTACTAATACTAACTATCCCCATAAATAACTGACTAGCAAGCCAACTGAATAATCTTACCCCTGGAGGTGGCCAGGTGACGTCAATCATGATCATGGTGTGATGAGTAGCAATATCATTTCATCCAATGCATATTACGACTTGTATTGTAAAGTGAACGAATAAATAAATAAAAACTAATAAGTTGAAATACTCGGTATAGTCGCACGCAGGCAACAATGGTAATCCCGAGAATAGTTCTCAGGGACTGATATTAACAACATAATAGTGTGTCTTTAGAAAACTTATACGTAACTTATAGCTTGACATAGCCTAGGCCTAAAGAGCAAAGTGGTGAAAGTTTGCACTTCTGTTGATGGAATCCTCTAGCGTCGTTACTCGCTCGAATAAACGTCTTACACGATGTCTTACCGCACAGGGATTTGGAAATTGAGCTGAATAATAAAGGCAACGGGTGCAGTTATGTCTTTGCTTCGGAATCTTCATTTGATGTAAATCTCTTCAATGGATTCGGTATTAATCAAGAAATGGTAATTAAACACAAACTATAGATTAATAATGTTTCTTCATGTTTTTTATTTGATTGAACAAAATTAATAAAAGGACAAATTAATCTTTGTTGGGAAAAAGGGTATCGATGGAACTTATTTGTAAGTTTAGGCTGCATGGCCAAACTTCCCTGATGTTTATATAGATCCACTGATTGTGCATTCAACAGTTGAACAAATGGTTTATAGACAAGTTTAATCTAAAAGACGTAACATAATAGTCTCCTGTGACAAGTGAAATCCATTTTGTTCATATTACTCTGGCTATTCAATCCTTTTTGGAAAGGATAAACGTGCGTTTTAGAGTCACATTGTGGAGTAGCATTAATGCATTAGTCGCCGGACACATTCAGATCGATTAGCAGCACAGGTAGTTTATACTGTCAGGAAAGCTGATGAGAGAAAGAAAGAAGGGGGAGGATCGGGGAGGGTGGGGTTACGAAGGGTTAGAGAGAAATGTGATGTGATCTACAAGACGTGCTCTTTGAAGGTTTGATGGGTTTTGTTGAGGTAATCTTGTCTTGTGTTTTATTAAACTGGAATATCTTGCTACCGAGTGGCTGATTTATTGAGGAAAGGTTCTTCTCAGATCTGACGGCCTCACGTATCGGCATGGATTCAATTTAATAAAGCAAGACATTTCATTTTCTCAGGATAGTCGGTTATAAAGCTGTTAAAATAACGACATTATTTGCTGATATTCAGATATATATAAGGGTATTATTTGTCATCTTATATAAAACTGTAGCAAAAACAGACATCTATTAAATATATTTAAAAATAAACACCAGCCTGTACTATCAAATTTAATTTACGTTTTCCTTTGTTGTTAAAATCATTTTGGGGAAAATGCAAACATTTAAAATGGAAATAACCGACTGGGAAACTTATTCAGACTGTAACAAACATAATCTGTAGATTTCAGAATTAAAATGGTTAAAATTAGGACAACATTTATGATGGGGAACAATATCACTACGATTCTGTTATATATTTCCGTATCGCGGCTCGAATTCCCATCATGACACGTGACTATTCAGCAACGTTTTCCCGCGCCGCTATTTTTGAATTGAAAAGCATGTATTTTAACTTCTTGCCATTTGTCACCGATTCGTTTTAAAGGGCTACGTCACCGATTCGTTTTAAAGGGCTACGTCACCGATTCGTTTTAAAGGGCTACGTTGCCTTGGATCGGGTGAGTTGTCTATGTAAAGTGTTTTTAATGAAATGCATATGGTTAGTAAGATGTTTTAAAGGTAGAATATAATGATCCACAAAAATATGCATTGAAATTGCGTGGTTTTCCATTTATTTTCCGAACAAACATCGACATCATAATAATTAAAGTGTTCGCAACATATAATGTTCACACCTCAGATAATACTAACAAGGAGAACGTTCACATTATTAGAAAATACACCGAAAACATGTCTCAAAAGCTTCGTGCATGCGTTTCCTCAAAGACCATCGCCCGACTGATAATTCAATTCGATTCGACACGGCAAACGCGTCACGTTTGTCACCACGTCGTGCAATCGTGAAACACGACAGAGCTTTCCGTACGGTATAGTGTCGAACTTAAATGAAAGAAATTGCGCTCTTTTGTCAAATTCAATTTGTATTTCTTATTATTTGAGTTCGACACGGGCAAAATTGTGACGTTTTGAGCAGGCATTAATGGCAGTGGACACTATTGGTAATTACTCAAAATAGTTATTAGCATAAAACCTTACTTGGTAACGAGTAATGTGGAGAGCTAGGTTGATAGTATAAAACAGGCTCCCTCTGGAGTATTGTAGTTTTCGAGAAAAACAAAGCAATTTTCTCACGAGTTGGATTTCAAGACCTTAAGAATTAGATTTTGAGGTCTTGAAATCAAGCACACAACTATACGTGTGACAAGAGTGTTTTTTCTTTCGCAGTTATCTCGCATCTTCGACGAGCAATTGAGCTAAAATTTTCACAGGTTTGTTATTTTATGCATATTATGTTGAGATACACCAAGCAAGAAGACTGGTCTTTGACAATTACCAATGGTGTCCAGTGTCTATAACACCCAAATCATAATAAGCCAAGCATGGTATGGAAATCAAAGTGGGTTGGCTTATTAAGATCTTGTCATGTTGTGACGGATTTTATTTACATCTACAATGTATACAATGGGATTTCTTCAAAGGGCAGAATTCGAAAAGTAAATACACAAGGTCACTAATATTTAATCTAGGATGATCAGGTTCAACTGTGCGAAATACTTTGGACATGTTTGTTTACATTGTCCAACTTGATGCATTATAATTGTTGAGCTCCTCGTAAGCTGCGGAGTGCGAAGTTGCCGTCAAGTCGCAATGTTGGAGCCTTGGAGTTTCCCCAGGGATGAGAAGGCGCTACTCGCAAGTCAGTCAAGCCGCCCGAGGGTGCAAACAACCCCCAAAGGACACATCGTGTGCCGCCGTAGCTACAAACACCATCCTACCACGGAGCTACACCATGTCGCAGTGGCCTATGAAATACAACACGCCAAATAATGTTGTACTAGTAGACTCTTTACGTGGAAGCCAGTCCCACCGCAGACCCCACAAGTTGAGTTGGCTGACGACATACACGATACCCAAATACCATGAAAATAACACCAGTCGCTGAGCGCTTTGGAGGAAGGGTTTATAGTCGTGGTATTCATGACTCGCAGGGCCCCTGGCGACGACGAATGGTGTCCTTAGATGAGGTAAAGTGTTGAAATCAGAGAAGGCGAGAAGAGACTGCGTGATCGTTATCCAATTATCGTGTTTGTCACTTAGCAGATGGCCCGTGCAGCAAGTAACTGTACCTCAATGAATTGAAGTGAGAAGTTGTCTGTGAATCTTGGTGAATCGTGTTAGTGCGATCTTATATAAGACAGTATGAGCTAAATCTCGTGTAAGAATGGCTATACTGCTACGGTATGGGTTTATTGTGGAACGGGTATACTTGTAATGGTTTGATTTGCTATTTTGGCAGGGGTATAGGTGTGAGTATAGCTCTGTGCTGTGGATCATTAATTATGAAACCAATTTTGGTGACAAAGTATAGTTCTAATAGCACTATAGCATAAATCTGTATGGTATGACGATAATTCCAATGTATTAGTATGAGTTTCAAACTCTGGTTTGAGTCTAGCTCAACGAGCTCTCTGGTTCGATTGATTCAACTATGGTTTGAGTCTAGCTTTTTGATCTCTTTAACTGAGTCTAGGGGCTCTGCGGGTTTGAGTCTAACTCAATGAGCTCTGGTTTGAGTCTAGCTCAATGACCTCTACGGGTTTGAGTCTAGCTCTCTGGAAAGAGTAGAACTTCATGTTATGAAAATATAGTTCTGGTGACGGGACAGAATGCCTACTATAAGATATGTATAAATATAGATCAATGTTAGGCCCATTTCATCATAGTTCTTTGTATGGTAGAGCATGCTGATACTGATCACGGTACCATGGTACAGGGGCATTTAAACAGTATTTAGGCTGTAGGGTTTCGGGGGCGTTTGCTACTTGAAGAGCTAAACTATTCGCTAGAATATACACAAAAGTAAGCGCTTTTCCCATGATAATATGGTGCAACATGCAAAGCAAGCCTATACACTTATCTAGGTCAGAAAACAACAACATACATGTACATATTTTAAAACATATTTGTATAAAAATCAAGGTTTCACATTTCAAATTCAACTTTTTTTCCGTAAATGGCTTTAAATCAGAACAATGTGGAACTGCCGATTTCCTGAAAAATTGCAACATATATCACATGAGTTCTAAACAACTTGTCATCGTCTGTAATTATATACTACATTCGTCTGGATTCGTGTTGGCGATTTGCATACATTTTGAACATATGATAGCCATGCGTTTACTGAGTGTGTTACTGGTTTATTACCTATTGTTTGCGATATTTAGTTTTTGTTCATATTATTTGACGGAACTCACAGTGCAGAATTCTCAGGGGGATCATTGCATCTTAATCGGTTTGGTCGGCACAGAGACTGGCCCACTGACCGCTATGAGCCACATTTACGACCAAGCACCTCGAATGCTACAACTCAGTTTGCCAGAAATCGTTGGCATGATTGCATCCGAACGGCACATTGTACGGGAGCTAATGGAGCGACGACAGAGTTACGATGGTTTGATGTAAACATTGGATACCGATAACCTGAGAGGTTCAAGCTTAATGTAGCTCCGTAAACGAAATAGAGCATGCTTGCAATGTTTAAGTGTAAGTAAAAGCATTCAAATAAACTGCTCACAAAAAGTAAGGAAACTTTTTTCAATCCAGTATATTTGTTATTATTTAATACTCTCTTTGTATATGGTATATATCAATGCAAAGCTGAACTGTTCCTCTTTAAAATGATACCACATTTGCAACGATTACATGTTGCTGGACGCGAGACGGAGAGACCACGTTAATGAGAATGAGACAAAGTCACAAATCAAATGTGCCAAAATTACTGTTATTTGTGCTAAATGGTCAATAGGTAATGATCAATCAACAAACTGATCAAGCTTTTCAGAACCATAAATGGCGTACACAAAGATTTGCACCGGTGATGAGCTCCACCAGACACAATTAACCCTAACCTCTTGAAAAACACCTTGTTTGATGGGTATTTGGAAGACGATTTCTATAGCCGATTGCAGTCCCATACTTGCAGACTCTTGGACCAAATGTTATCTTTCAAAAGGACATCGCTCGCCCCCATCGAGCCTGACCGGTGACTGACTACCTGAACAATGTTGGGGTCCACCCGATGGATTGGCCCACCAACAGTCCAGATCTGAATCCCATGGAACATCTGTGGGACCAGCTTGGCCTCGCTGTCCGTGCCAGAACCACCAACACACCAACTGTGGCTGACCTAACCAGGTTCCTTAATGAAGAATGGAACGCCTTCCCTCAGCAGCGCATCACAAGACTTGTGCAGCATGAGAAGAAGGTACCAGGCTGTCATCAACGCCTTCGGATCATCCACTCGTTACTGAACTTTTTGTATCAATAAATTGGATTAAGATCAGTAAGTTGTCTTGCTTGTTTGAAATACAGTGTCAGTTTGATTGTTCACACCGGAACACAAAATTGATTTGTGACTTTGTCTCATTCTCATTAACGTGGTCAAGTCCAGCAACATGTAATCGTTGCAAATGTGGTATCATTTTAAAGAGGAACAGTTCAGCTTTGCGTTGATATATACCATATACAAAGAGAGTATTAAAAGTCACCTGGAAGTGGTATTTTTTCAAAATAAAGCTTTTGTCACTTATATGTGTGTTTTGATGAGTGGAATGTGAATAAACAGTTAACTAAGGTTTTTAAAAAATCAGTTCTTATGTTATTTACAAATTTAAGAGTAGAGCCCGACCCGAGAGGGCGCTGTTCGTGACGTCAATCGAGGCAGACTTTGCCTGTAATGCGTAGAGTAAACAAGTACATGTACGGACCAAGTCGTGAGTTAGTACGTTTCAACAAAACTTTTTTTTTCCCGGCAATGCCGACCAGGTGTATTGCTGCTGAATGCAGAAAAACACTTTTTGAAATGTACCAACTCACGACTTGGACGTACCTGTACTTTGCACGTGTGTTTACTATACGCATTGCAGGCAAAGTCTGCCTCGATTGACGTCACAAAAGGGGTAGGCGGAGTCAGCCCCCCAAACAACTTTATATATTTTTTAAACATATAAATCGTGACAAACAATTACTAAACAAAATGTTTTATTGTTCGTAAACATATACTCTTATGTTTGAAAGGAAAACAATTCAAATTTCCAGGTGACTTTAATAATAACAAATATACTGGATTGAAAAAAAGTTTCCTTACTTTTTGCGAGCAGTTTACAAACCGGCATTTAATAGTTGTCATGTTTTCAAAGAGGATTTCTGGTAGGTTTATAGTGATCGGTCCTTAGACAACTCAATTTGTAACTTCAGTACTCGATGGCAAACGAACAAAGTTAAATACACGGTTTAAACACAGTGAGTTATGTGAGTAAAACGTGTGTGTATGTGTTTTCACGCTGCGCCATTTTTCAGTAGCATGCCCTGCTCCCGGAGGCTGACGGTCTTAACACCCCCCCCCCCCCAAGAATGGCTCGTTCAATAATAGCCCCTGGGTATGGTTTTAACGTTCGTGAGTAATAACGTTTTGAATTTGCTCACCGGCAAATGGTTTGTGTGTGTATAAGCTTACCCGTAAAACAGAAACGCATACACGGAAGATGCAAACAAGCATGAATTTTGATGTTTATTTTGCGAAATAATCAGAGGTACTCGGTCCGTCCATATGAGTGACACTAAATCATAACGGAGTCCGTCCTCTTTCACTTAACTCCTGCCGCCAGTTCGTTCGCTCGCACACAGTCTGATCATTCGACATCCTGTCAAGTCTCTTTTCATCATTATCCCATAGATGAAATGACCCTCATATAGAAGAGACTTGCCCATGACCCACACTGATCTATCACCTGATCGAATTCATTGCCTTCTTCTAACTTGTGTGGCTTCTAGTTGTTTTCAATTCCAAGACAAGTTCTACGAGCAGGCAGCCACCTCTATGAGATCTTCTCTATCCCCGGTCCTAGCTGACATATAATCATGGAAGAGTTTGAGATGCCAATCTCATACCTAGCTTGTGACTTCTTTAAGTGGATGTCACCTTCATTGTGTGGCCTAACAGACCGGATTCTCTCCTCCACTATCTGCATTACCTCAACCAGCAACACGGCATAGCTCACCATGGAGCGGAGCAGTCCTATACCCAAGTTCAACCTCAAACATGTACAATGGGGCTACGAGTGGAATGTGAATAAACCCAAACCAAGACACCCTTCCCTTCGTCTCCAGCGTACATGAGGTAATCATGTGTCACGGTCTACCACTCTGCTCAAAGAAACCACACCGCTCTGATGCAAGAGCAAGCAAGATCCATCCAAGCGTGCAGGAGTTTTTACCACACTCCCTGTTAATGCAGCGAGGTCTAGGTTAGGGAAATCGGAGGGAAGCGACTTTTAAACTCGGGGAACATCCAGGTTTACGGAAGAAGGGGGGGGATTTCGAGAAGTCAAATCGTCAACACATTCAAACTTCACAAGGACCACCAATATTGAGAAGACGGTTATAGTGCTGCAGAGTTGATCGCTCCAATCTAGGCATGGCACCCAAGACGGATCAGAGAGGCTATCAATACCCGTTCCTCAATACATCGGCTTGCGCTTTAGTGACACTTGGCTCCCACTCTGTCCGACCAATCGATCTCCTAGATCCAGGGACACATCAATAACGCCAAAGACTTGGATCTTCTATATACCTTCAGTCTCCATATAATATAGTCTCCACTAGTCTTCACCAGTCTCCCCACTTCCCCGTTGCAGTGCTTGTTTGACACACACTCCCCACCACACAAGAATCTAGCTCCAGATCCCCGCCTACACGCCCACTCAAGCCAAACCCTGCTAGCTGAATCTCTTATAGCACCTGCTATAGCTAAACCTTTTAGCAGCAACAGAGTATGCCATTCTCATGAAGACGATTAAAGCAAACTGGTTGAAACGTCGGGCTCATAACCACGTAGATAGTGATGTTATACATGGTGTATCTGCAAGTAAGCCTGAATCCTAAATGAGATTTTGGTGGTGTTCCTAAAAATTATTCAACGTTAAACTCTTCTTGATTGTCCCTAATGGATGCACTACAAAGGACCCATAATGTGGAATATAAACGTTGGTACCTTTATTCCTATCGTAGCCAGGGGATGGGGGACATTTTAAAAGGATGTGCATAACATTCGTGAGATTGAAAATATAACTTGCATTGTATAAAGATGCTCCTGAAAAACTTCCCTGAAATATTTCTGCTAAATATTTTGAGAAATGAAACAATTAGTTTTGATTCTCACGAAAACATCAACGGGGTTTTACCGCTGATGCCCGATTGAACTTTCACAGGTTATGTTGGGTCACAACAAGTGGTTTTTGACAATTAATGTTGCCCATGTTTTGTTCTTGAAGGTTTTTTTCACCAAAAGCTGATGCGTCAGCCGTTTGGTCGCGGTAATATGTATTTGGCACAACAAAATACATATGCATTTGTTTTGAGGGTTATTGAAGTATATAAGGTCAGTGCTCCTCCTTCCTTTAGATTCGCTCATTGTTCATCCAGTAATACATGTATCCCAACGGGAGTATTCATTCCATCCTTACATCATCGTTAGAGTTAAACAATGAAGGGAACTACCCATGAAGACGTCTCAGTATTAGTCACTCCACCACTGAGGCTCCTTCATGGCGCTGTTGAAGAAGATGAGCCGGAAGTGATGCCCTGTCTCCTCTCATCCCCCGGCATCCTAGACCAGTAGGAGCCTTCTTACTTTCACAACTTCCCCACATCAGGTATCCCCTTCTCACATAAGAGAGTTCTGCACTTCATTCATGTGGTCACGAGTTCATTACCCTTTGATTTATTGGATTTTTAGCTGAATGGGTTGATCGTACGGGGACTGTGTCACGTCATAACACCAGTTTGAATCTGTTATTGTTCACATTGACTTGTCATTAATCGACTCTGACAATCCATCTTACAACGTGAGGTTTTCACTCAATTGTGACACTAAAAACATATTTCAGCGTCGGAAATAATAGTCTTTCCAATGCGGTGAGGTATCGGGATGTTTAATTTCCAGCAATTAGGATGAACGCCTTTACCTTCCACTAGACGTGCGCAATAATATCGGTTCCCTTTTTCAAGACACGATATTTGCATTCTCACGAATAAGACTCAATTATATTCAAGTTAGGCACTTTGTTATCCCCTGGGCTATCTAGAAGAGCAAGGAACTTCGATACGACGTAATGCCACGTTTGGAGATCACAACGCCCGGATAAGGATGGTGTTCATTACAATTATATGACTGGACAATTAAACACATTCAAATTATGTCCAGCTCATAGACTTTATGTTTTCAATTATACACTAGAATTTGTTGGGAAAATGGTGGGTTTTATAATTATACTAATACAATTGTGGATATGTTTTGTACCGAGTCAAATTGTTGTATCCGTGGATTAGGAAAACCTAATCAGGTGAATTGCACGCAACCTAAGTATACAATCATTGTTAAACAACATCTGAATATCCATTTTGAAAAGAAACCCACCTAAAAGCCCCCAAACCTTAAATAATGACATAACTCGATCTAAAATTCACTAGTCACTGTGCAGCGTTTCTACCCAAGAAGTCTTCCTGTTGGTCGGTTAGCTTGTCTAATGTTAGATTTATTGTTGCCTATGGATCGTGTACTGTCCATTAGAAACATTTGAGTTACTTTTTGTACCACCACCGTCTTGTAGCCGTGTCAGCACCAGGGCATCGAAGACACGAATCAAAGATGATGGAGACAGCTCATTAATAACTAAAGCCCCCTACTCCTCACCAAGGGGAAGGGTGTAAAATAGCTTTGGTTCTACATCCGAGTCGTCCCATCGGCACCTTCAAGGAATGGGTGGAGTATCAAACTGTCCGCCTTTGTTACATTAAACGGGAGATGGATAAACCCGGTACCCAAAGCCAACATTACAAGTTAAGCTTGCTGCTCATCTTACCAAAGCTCGTATAGGGGCCTACTCGGTTAACGCACGTACGGTATGCTTCAAGAGATTGTACACCATGAAGAATAGTTTAGTACTGACAAAGAACAACATGGAATACACACAAAGAGACTTAACTGTGAAGACACAGATTTGTTTTACAATTGCGTGAAAGTTGGTTTTAAAACGGGGGCAAGAATGGGGGGTAAATACACAACAAATTGTTTATGGGTTAGGCGTAATTAATTATTCTAACCACTCATTATGGTTGGTTAGAGTAAGGGTTATTTATATTGGTCATTGAAGTTGCAAGAAAATAATTAAAGAAAAAACACTACTGTTGCATATTGTGTGTTTCATGTGCCTGAGAACACCTCCATGCTCAAAGTCAAAGCCTTTCCCAGATCCAAATGTTTTGGTGAAATTGTCTCTTTCTCCAAAATCACATTGCTTCAGTATTTATGGTCGTCAATGTATGGAGTAATGACCAATCTAAGCCTCCCTTCAAGAAAGTGGAGATTATGTTCGAAAATTTATTTTCAGCCCGCCCCCCCCCCCCAGCACAAGAAATCAAAAAGGAGGAAACAAAAAAGGATAAAAAGGTAAAGGAAAGTGTGCACAATTCCAAAATAGAAGATACGTTGGAGATAGGCCTAATGAACTTGATGGCTCTAAAAATACGCCCGGGAAAAATGCGAATCACGTAAGTCTGAAATCAGCCGTCAAATTGGACCAGCGATCCGGAACGCTGCATAACTTCCCCATCCGTAAAATGTTGACTGCGTCTGCTTTAAGTAACCCAGACGACTGTTGCATGATTGAAGCTTTTTAATCAAGTAGAGCTGTATGTACCTCGCTTAGATATAAATTGCTTTGTAACGGAACGGTTATCTGGTTTTAGGTATACGTTAACATGGTTTTCTGACGTAAGTCATTGTTTGGAAATCTTATTTGAAGGGTAAGGTGTTAGAGTTAATTCATTGATTATACATGAGTTTTAATGAATGCTGTCACTGCATACCTTGTCAATTATTGTTGTACGTATCTTGTACATAGGGAGAGGTGGGCGTTTAGAGATGAGAGATTGCTAGTGATGATATCCTTGTCTCGCCAAGATAACATCTTTATTCCTTTTATGTTTCATAATCAAAACCAAGTCATCTTGTTTGTCTTCAATACGTGATGAGGTTGGCAAGAAAAAGGCCGGGTCCTAATGCTACACGTTAACATGTGGAAATCAGTGTTCAAATTGTTTCCCACGTAAATTTGGTAAATTTCCCCCTTTGCATATTATGTATTGTAAATGAATCGTTAAGTGAGTCTGGGATCTTAAGTTGCCCGATGGTTTAATGATTCGCAAAGTCAAATTACTGACTGGTGAAGTTTGGGGAAAAAATCCAATGACCTGTAGTGTAAAAAATTAAACTAATAAAGATGAATGGAAAGTTTAAGGAACACCGTGTTGTCAAGTTTGTATTTGTCTTTATTACTAGTGACCGACCTAGGCCTATAGTAAAGAACTTGAAGTCGTACACCGTACAATGGCCGTCAGGTCATGAAACCACATACACCCATTAGTTCCAGTCTTAATCTCTATTTAATCCCTGTTGCTCTACTATATTTTTAATATCGTGTCAACCTTTTGAATTTGGTCCGTTCCCAATGTTGCCTTTCACCGCACAATGCGGAAAAAGTAGGCCACAACGAGCAGCTGGAAATTCCCTATAATAGGTTGTGGAGACCGGGAGGGAAGCGACTGCTAGGCCATTGGCCAGACGGGGAGAAGGTCAGTATACTCCCCGTTACCTGCAGCCCCAAGTCCCTGCTGCTATACCTATACCTCACACTGGGGACATCGTATCAGAGGTGTCGATGGATTTCTCTGAATAAGATTATTACTATTTGGGAACCCAGAACTAGTCACTTGGGGGAAGAAGTTATTCCATGCTCTTGAATACGCCAGTGGATGTTATTTGGCAGCGATACTGTTTCTGGTTCTACCCCATTGTTTTGTTGGTTCGTGTCGGTAGAAATAATTATTGCAAAGGGTTTGCTTATTAGAAAGAGCTGGTTTTGGACGGGTTGGCGATCCCGTCCATTTCAGTGTAATAAATGTCGTCTCTTTTTATATCACGCCATGTACTGAATAGAACCTCAAGGAAGGGAGATATGATTGTTCCTCTGTGTTTGAAAACGGTCAACTGTAGGCCTACACAAGTTTTACGTTTCAGTATTCAAATGAAACACTTATCAGTTGTAAGTCGTTTTAAAGGCAGTGGACACTATTAGTAATTTCTGAAAATAATTATTATCATAAAACCTTTCTTGATTACAAGTAATGGGGAGAGGTTGATAGTATAAAACATTGTGAGAAACGGCTCCCTCTGAAGTGCCATGGTTTTCGAGAAGGAAGTAATTTTCCACGAAGTTGATTTCGAGACCTCAAGTTTAGAACTTGAGGTCTCGAAATCAACCATCTAAACGCACATAACTTCGTGTGAGAAGGGTTATTTTTCTTTCATTATTATCTCGCAACTTCGATGACCGATTGAGCTCAAATTTTCACAGGTTTGTTATTTTATGCATATGTTGAGATACACCAACTGTGAAGGCTAGTCTTTGACAATAACCAATAGTGTCCACTGCCTTTGAACATTTGGCAGTTTCAATACGGATGACAATTTATGTTTTTAGAACACGTTCTACGACTTGTGTGTAACTGTATTCACTCATCTAGAAGAAAACTTCAACCAAGTTAACACAAATCGAATCCCAGTAATTAACAATGATGTAGTAATACATTAAGGGTATAAGTGAGTCGGTTAAATAGCGTGACTGCGGTGTTTTTCATAACCGCTCGGGCATGGGATGTTGATGGTTTTGTGGCCGCCACCGTGCACCGAACCCATATTAAATGCCTATTTAAAAAACATTGCTAATATTTGGCTTCGTTTCAACCCTCAAAGAGGGCAGACATACTGAAAATACGCTATCGATTTCAAGGAAATGCTTACTCCCATTAGAGTTATAGTTCCAAAAAGAAATCGATGACATCAGCTATCTTTTGACACTTGTTTTTAATGTAGTATTATTAACTCAACACGAGACGTGCATGCCTATGGCAGGTACCAATAAAACATTCATTTCTAAGAACACCTGTCAACGATACGGGGACATTATTGGTATCTGCCGAGGGTTGGGAGGAAAGGTTTACCTACTAAAGCACATTTCAACAATAGGACATGAAATGGAGTGTATCTAAATAGTGGTTAAAACAAAGAATGTAAATTAAGTACACCAGAAAATCCATTCAAACCCAGGTTGGAAGTATTTATAAATACATCGATGTTCTTTAAATAATCATCAAACCAAACAAAAAGCAAACGGAATCGAATAGATATATAAACAATTAAGTATAAGTGTTACAAGACTGCTCTGGCTGTAGAAATAAATACAGTACATGTACTGTACAATGTTGTTTTAATTAAAAATATATGTCAGTAAAGTGAAATAAAACAAATTTAGTTTGTTTTCCATCGAAATAGACTTTTTTTAGGGAAATAATCTTTCCATCAGTTCCACTAGACCCTATTTGGTGACCGGTACCCCAAAACGACATGGTCTACCGTGACGAAAACATCTCTTTATCTGATTACTATATTAACCACAAGTTACTAAAACTGTACCATAGCTTTAATATGGGAGAATAATTGGGCGGGTGACTAGCACAGCTTCCGTTTCCATTGCAGTTCTTCCTGCTGAGACCTCAACATGGAACCAAACAAATCGTGTCCAAGAACTTTATAAGTTACTCTGTAACGACGTACAATGTCTATGTATGCTTTTATTCACGCCCTGTAAAAACACAAGAGAAATAGATAAAAACCAACATATTTATGTCGAAAACTATACCGGTACTTAAATGAAATAAAAATGAAATACTCTGTTTTATGTTTTCTTCAGCACTTTCCCCCAATCATTTCAAATTTTGAATTAAGATAAACGCTAAAAAGCAACTTTTTTTTAATTTAATCACATAATATGCCCGAAGTTAAGATACAAATGAAAATTTTCTGGGAGCTGCATTCGAAGTTCGTCTACATCCAAAGAAAAATAAACACACAACAGTAGCAATTTCATATGATCTTCCCTAATTTACATCGGTAATCAACACTGACCTAGATTGTACGCTGTTTGGCAAAAAGGGCTGCAGACGTTGGCCTATATAAAACGGATGCACTAATTTTGTCAGTTGTTTTCTTTGGGTGACATTTTTATATTGAACATTATTTTCTAGGAAAATAAGTTGTTGTCGAGTTTTGTGCCATTTTGTTTTTCTGTGGACGTCCTCTCTTGTAGCGCAGATGTATTTTACTAAAACAGACAAGGCTATACTATGCCTATTGTGTGCCCCATACTGTTCGTTGCCTGCCCCAACATAACGCGTGGGCGACATTGTGTTCTGATATGATATAGGCACTCGAACATTTCATAACTTAAGCCAAGCTCAGCAGAACATATCGTTTAGCCAAATATCATGATGTACACAAACGACAAATATCACACAATAAGTTGTCTGTAACCGGCTGGGGATGTGTCTGCTAAGCAAGATTTGTTTGTGCTTAGAAGATTGAGAGTCTTTCCGATTGTAGTCCCTCCTGCTTGGACTGAAATCTCAGCCTGTCCGATACACGTGGCGCCTCTAGATGCAATCACTGATGTTAAGGACTAGATTGTGTGTGGTCGTCTTTCAAAACACGTTCTCTTGGAGACAGACGTTTTGAAAAGGGATGTGAAGAGGCAAGAAATGTGATGCTCTATATCTTAAAATAGATTGTGGGTGATAAATCCCGTAAGGCTTGCCAGAATAAAGCTGAAACGTCTCCCCAGTTCATACACATTGTCCGTTTGGTTATGGGACTACATATTATTTAAACCAGTTATAAGAATGTCGTAGACGGACAAAATCTTCAATCTTCACGGTAAGTTAAAGGCATAACGGGTTGATAGTGATCGACACTTACTTTATTTATATATACTTTTTGCTTTAATAACTAACATCGCAGCTATAGAGCTGGATCGTTATAAAAAATAAAACAAAAATAATTTAACATAATTAATAAACGAGAAGAAACCCAACAGACCATAGAGTTACACGAACCCAAGTAAAAGCTGGACATTGTACGTCTCGTGTTTTTTCTTTCCGCCATCGAATCCAACTCGACGCAATTGTGAAGGCACAATCTGTTAATGAAAATGCTACGAAGCTGCGATAAATACCCCGTCCGTGTTCGTCAGGAGGCAGTACATCCTTGCTATGACGTAACAATTTCTCTCAATCAGATCAAACGCAACCATTGAATCACATTTACTTGTTCCTTGTATGGTGACCCTAAAGGGACATCGCACATAAATAGTTACGTAAATATTATAACACAATTCACGACTTGTGCCCCAACGCATTAATATTGACGCACATTTTCATGACAAAACTTATCACGACTTGTGCTCAGGTCGTGAATATTGACGTCAATACATGACCAAATTTTGGCCAAAGACGCAGACATTAATTTGGTGTGTTTTTAAGCAACCTAGGTAGTTTATTTTGCTATTACGATTTCGATTCTATAGTTGCAACTGTGCAGTCCTCTCAGACTATGTGGTGTTGTTGTGTTCGCAGTGGCGGATACGTCGTGAATAAGCAGCCAGTTACAAACAACAACAGGATAATATTCATCAACAGTTGCGACAAAAATAAAGAACTGCAATGGGCACAGGATATGCATAGTAAATGGTGGGTGGCACCTTAGCATGGTGCAGCGCACATAGTGAACGTGGCTGTGGTTTGAAGAGTACAGTGACCGTCCACACCGGAACTCTTTCATTGATGCTTGGGTAAATAAACAAATAATGGCGGTTGGTTCTATGTCTCAGTTTGGTGACAAATCGTACGTAGTTCGATCGTTATCCCTCATTGGCAAACAAGAAATGTTCCTTGTGGCCAGTCAGCCTACTCACATAACTTGAAAGGGACAGAAACAATATGGGTTTATTTACATTTCAATTAAACAAGTACCTACCTGTTTTATTCACAAGACAACGCTGCGCAATCCTCGATGCAATAATATACCCCAACCAGGGTTCTATAATTTAAACCAATCACACAGCAAAGCCCCCGAATGGCGAATAGGTAAAGCCCCCGGACGGCGAATAAGTAAAACCCCCGAACGGCGAATAAGTAAAGCCCCGAACGGCGAATAAGTAAAGCCCCGAACGGCGAATAAGTAAAGCCCCGAACGGCGAATAAGTAAAGCACCCGAACGAAGAATAAGTAAAAACCCCGAACGGCGAATAAGTCTGATCAGCGTAAGAATAGCCACAAGGTTTAATGCTATTAAGATTGTTGAAAAAAAAGAACAAGATACAAATAATTGCAGATTGGTCAGCTTAGTTCATTATATTATACCCTTTAGACATCAGACCATTGTCAATAATTAACAACTAAAAGATAAAGAAATAACTGACTACCTGAGATAAATCCTCATGGGATGATAACATCCTGAATATGTCGATAGCCAAAGATAAATTGTATATTTGGAAGGCAGCATCTTACGTTCAGAAAGTCGTCATCCTGAGATCAAGTGTATCTTGAAGACGAAATTCTACTTGTAAGATGTTTATGACATTGTCATCCTACGGTCAATTATATTTCAGAGTCTGAACAATATGGATGGCGCTTCTAAAGCTCCTTACTGGTCCTAATCGACCATCAAGTATATGGCCACAGCATCATGTGTCGACAGTGAAACAGTATCCTGAGAAAACAGGGTCGACAGAAAAGGTCGCGAGAAGTTTAAGAATATCTTGAGAGATAGCAATTAGGGACGGGGTGTTTTGATGCATCTTTAAGTTGAATAGTGGATGAGGAGACACGCGCTGCGTTGTCTGGAGTGGAGCATCAACGTGACTCACCTGATGCTCGAAGCTACAGGGAGGGATGGGTTAATACTTATTGGTTAAACGTGTCAGGTGTGACCAGTGATACCCACAATTAATGTCGGACTTAGATGGAAAAGTGAAACGCAATTGAAATGATATGAGATCTTTTAAATTCAAACGATCGTTTTGTAGCTATACTCAAGCCTGTTCGCGTGCCAAATGCTATTGGTGTGCGGAGACTAAAGGCCCTGTCACACCTTGGCGTTTTAGACAGCGTATGCCGACGTATAAAACTTTCTCTAAAACGTTGGCATACGCTGAACTATATCAAGTGACTTTTCAATTTTGAGCGTATACATACAAAGCGTATTCATAACGAGTTAGACGTATACATCCCGTATTAGTAACTTACATAGAACGTTTCCATAACGAAGGCATAGCGTGTAGCCGGCGTTCACAACTTATGGTTTCAAGCACGTTACTCATAGGTTAGAAATAAGTTTTGGGTACGCTAGAATAGAATAATTATTTTAATTCTATATCTATGCCCATAACTTATTCGACGTGCGCCAGCGTATTCGCCAAAATTTCCATACGCTGGCTAAAACATCAAGGTGTTACAGGGTCTTTACAATGCTTGATATGTTGTCAGGACACAAACATGGTATGTGCGGCGAACGGTAACGTGGTTTCAACTGGTGTTTGGACACAAGTAACCCATAGTGAGACAACAACCCAAATCGCCTACCCCTAATCACAATTTCAACGATTACATGCTCACGGTAATATTCAGTGATATCTGCCTGAGTGGACTTTTTCGCAAATACCCATTGCGCAAGCGCTAACTGTTAAATGAGGTGCATGCTGGTCTAGCTAGAGATCAAACTTGAGCGCTAGCTAGACCAGCATGCACCTCATTCAACGCCTACAGCGCTCGTGCCGACTAGTTGTTGTAAGGTCTATGACTTTCCACTGTTCCCTATATCCCATCTTTTAGTTCTTCCTTCAGGTAGCCGGTATCGTACAACTGGTGTCTCCATAGATAGTTTTGATCTTTTCTTGGACGAGTATTTACAGCGTACACAGCGTTTAAAACACACCATTGTAAGGGGGGGGGGGGGGGGGTACCACCACAACATAATATTATTTATCCTAGATACAGGTTGGGCAGTTTTTTGTGGTCCAGGATTGGCACGACGATGGTCCTCTTTGCTTGTAAAGTTCAAAGGCTTTCAGTGTTTCGGTGTTTCAAAAAAGCGTAACAACAAAGAGTTACATGTTATGTAAACAAAATAATTGAAATAAGAATACAAATTAAAAAATATTGCACATGATCCAAAAAGAAGCAAAAAAGCTTCGGTTTCTCTTCAATTTGGGTGAATCGATGTTTCTAAAGGCTTGAAATTTATAGCAAGATTATCATAAATATCAGAATATTGCATTCTTAAAACGGTTTAGTTTAAATGGTATAGTGTTGCAGACTACTTTACTGATCCCGCATGAAGTGCTCTGAAGGAACACGTTGGATCGGACGAGTTGGTCTTTGAAAAGCCGTTTGTTTATGAAATGCATATGGTTAGAAAGATGTTTTAAAAGTAGGTTATAATGATCCACACAAGTGTGATTCAAATTGCACGGTTTTCCTTTAACGTCTCGAATTAACACGGTCGGCCATTTTAAGGAGTCAACATTTTTACTCCACAAAATGGCCGACCGTGTTTCTTCACGACGTAAAAGGAAAACCGTAAAGTTTCGAGGCAGGATTGTATGGATAATTATATTCTACTTTTAAATTATTTAGCTATTCATTTGCATTTCAAACGGTTCCAAACGCTCTTTTCAACGACCAACTCACCGATCCAAGGCAACGTGTTCCTTTAATGTGCGTACAATCGTTAAGAGTCGAAACAAGGATTTGAAATAAATGTTTCCGCGCGTTGAAAGTGGAATTTTACACTCAATGAGCCAAAGCCGAGTTTATTGGAACATAATTCTATCTTTTAATGCATGCAATTATTGCCTCAAAATCGCACAAAATGCAAATTCTCAATTTGTGTGTTAACACACCCAAGTAAATCTTCACAATTTGATTGAAGGGAAGACTAAACTTAAATTGTATTCTGGGATCTACAACGAAGGTGTTTTGCTCCTGTGTTTAATACATGATGTGATATTTACATGGGCAGTTATTGGAAACACGGTTTATGGTGTTAGGTCCATTAGTTTGACCAACAAATGATGGATATCGACCATTCAGAATCAAGGATCCATGCGAGCTGGATTGTGGTGCTTAATTCTTATAATAATCATAAAGCAAGAAATACAGCATTCATGAAATCTTGTCATTTTGTGAAAATCAGTAAAAATTTGCACCAACCCTTGTTATTTGCTTCCTCATCTCAGCTTAGTGATGACAAATTATCCTGGTATGTCACACACTTTCTAGTGACAGCTCTTAGTGGGTTAACAAAACAGTCTTGCAACTGTTCGTTTTTTGCAGGAATTTCTTTTTTAAACTGATTTGTTGTTTTCCGGTTCCATTTTTGTATAAGGAAACAATGTATATAAAAATTGCTTTCATTTGAGATTGTCCAATTCTCCAACTCATAGATGTGTACTCTCTCATGAGCTGCCATTATTGTGCGTATGCATTTTACTCTCATGATATAAGCTACATGTGCCAAAACAGCACACAGCCATAATTCCTGAGTTTCTTAATGAATCATTTAACACAACGAGTAATAACGAGAAAGTCTTAAGTATTAAATTAATTGACAACAATTTTATTCAGCACCATCAGTATGGTATCGCCCAACAACTCTTCTTTTATAATTATGGTTATACAATATAAACCACAGTTGATCATACAGTGGGTAGGTATTGTTTTATTTTTGCCTGATTTGTGATCAAAGGTGCGTCGTTATTGACCTATTCTCGTAGTGTAGCCACCTTGGTCTTATACCAGTCTTCCAGAACTCATCTGTCTAGTCAATTAGAACATGAGTATATAGGCCGACAAGATAGCATAACCAAGATGGCGACAATAGAGATTATACAATATTACAATATGATGTTTAATTTACACGAACGCAGTTTACATAAAGGGTTAAGCCTATGTCCAAAATGTAGATAAAGATTTAGCAACATGTTTGGCACAAACCTTACGATAACATCAACTTCATTTTATATACCTGTAGATACTGAACAATACTCCATTCCATTATTTGCGATAGGAACAAGCATACACATGAATCAAGTTTTAGACAGATTTGTAAATTTAATTTCATTGATTTGTAACATCTATTTTATAATAGCAGTCACGCACAATAAACCAATTAGACAGATTGTCGACCAATCATGTACAGTGTACTAAAGACAATTGTTCCTCAGTCACACTTAACATCAACGTTGATTGGTCAACATAATACTGACACCATGCATGCGTCTTCGTAAACAGCACACGTATAGTTACATTATAAAGCCAAAATCCACGTGTTTTTGTTCCAGTGAAGCCCGGTTCATACTTCCTGCGAATGCCAATGCGATACGAGTTTTGACGTCACATGGCCGTTTTCGCAGCAACTGTTTCGCATGAGTATGACCACCAGTTACTGCTGCGAATTATTCGTTGCGAAAATGTGACGGCAAAATTCGTATATCGCATTCGCTTTCAGTATGAACTAGGCACATGATCATTTGAATACACCAAGCAACATGAGGTCCACTAGCCCTCGCGACAAGACAGCTATAATGAAGCGACAGCCACCCTTGCGCACGTCACCTATATACTATTAACGGTTGACGGTATATAGATGCATTTGATATAATTCCATTTTCTTTTTACATAACGGTACATCTAGAAACATTTTTCATTTGGTAACAGGTGACATGATATTGATTACAACATGATACAGTTTCATAAATATTGAAAATTCTCAAAATACTTTTCTCAAGTACAAAACAGCATAACAAGTCTTCAATTTTCAACAAAAATGATGATATCTATCAATTTGATAAAGATGTTAATTGCTGATATCGAAAAACCCAAACATTCTAAAGTTTGATTTGTCACCGTCATGATGACACATATTCCGCTGCAACACCTGAAACCACAATGTCAGCATATATCAATCAAACACTTAGTGTGCGGAAGAGACCAGACAATTTACTGGTATCGAAAAGCCATTTCTTGTTACCGTTGGGGGAGGTAAGCCCCAATGTTCCAGGTCATGACCTCTCCCTTGACAGGTCTTTCGGAAATCACGACCATCCGATGGGAATACTGGACTTCTATTTGGTCTGCGACTACACACCAGAAGACAATGTAGTTCTGCTCACTGTCAGGAGAGTCATGCCTGACATTAGCCACGCTAAATTGGAACAACATGATATCACAAAATCATGCAGGGTGAGGGATGTGGGATGAGAGACTTGAACAAAGTTACACTTAAGAAACCGATGGCCCGAGTTTAATATGCATGTTTTTGGAAAACGTTCATAAAACCCCTTCTAAGGCATTACTCTTGAAACAATACATGTAGTTGGAACGACAATGGTATCGCCATGTACCATTTCATTTTCTTGGTTTCTTGTTTACGTTGTATCAACGAACTGGCCACCACCTTATAGTGAAACTATTACTTCATGAGGAATGTGAAATTTCATTTTGAAATCTTTTTTAAAAATGTAACACAAAGTCAGATTTGATTCAAAATTTGGACAAAACATCTCTAAGGATGTCAATGGCTGTAGTGTGCACGAACCGATAACTCAATCCTTAAAACCCACTAACCTCTAACATACAGCACCGGATTGGAATGAATTTGTCTCATTATACATCATTTGTTTTCGAGTAGTTTGATGTGGTAAACAACAACACCAACATCATTCCTAGTCAAACTGTCTCGATAAATCCCTAATGTTTAATTATAAAGAACTTCCTGATATAAATGACAATAACTGTTGTTGGTCTGATTTGCTTTCCATTAAGCTGCAATATTCATGATCGATGTCAGCAGTGTGAACCAAATGATGAAATGGCAGTATTACCAGTAGTTCTACACAATGTTAACAAAATATCATGTGTAATTTGAGGGGGTTTTCTATTAGATTCCAGTAAAACACTGGTATTAGAGTTACATGTATACATGGTCATATTATTAGATACATATACGCACACACATTTTCATTGGTGTCCCCCAACATGTGCCAACATTTACTTCTTTGTTTTTCGCTTTTCCCCAAACAATAATTCCCTGGACCGTTTGAAATTACACTCCGGAAGTTCAACCAAAGTATTTAAGAAAACAACTTTAACTTACATATAATTTGGGATATAAAATGAGCACATTTTTATTCAGATTTGATTACTCCCTATTTATTAATAACCATTGATATAATTAATATACAGCTTAACGTAAAGAGAAGATATATACTTTGTTTGAGTAGGAATAAAGAATACCTGGCTAAGCCGTATTGGGCAAAACTTAATGTAAACAGTGAACAGTAAGAATTTACTGGGTCAAAACAGGTTACCAGCTAAATAACAATGAAATGTATGTTGTTTTTTACTGGTAACAAATTTTATTTTCCTACTTATCAGCTTTAAAAAATTGGGCCCTGTGGAAAACTGCTGCAAAATTGTCACCTGGTCATTACATGAAGGACTACAAGTTTTTGAAAATTTCATGCAATATTTTCCCTCTATAACAAGAAAAAGACGAAGGAATGCTATGTGAGTTGATAAAGTAGCAGTTTAATTGAATCAAGGAGGTGGACGTGACGCAGAGCCTGCCTGAGTCCCGCAGTAACAAATTTCGTCGAGAATGACTTTGTTTCAAGCGCATGTGGCGATGACAGGGAAACTATAATACGCTGAATATGAGATACCTCTAGCCTAAATGTAACAACCAGGATCGTCCATTTTCCAATGTCTTTAAACATGAGGATACCATGTAAATGAGCTTGGTATCCATTCACTAAATCACTATGTCGGATTCTTAAACATTCCAATACCGTAGAACCTCTCAGCAATTGTATAGCCGACTCCGAATTGATGGCTTCAGTCCTGGTTATGGTGGGAACGCCTAACGTCCATTCTTTAACGTTGTGGTTGCAACAAACAGCCGGAGTCAAAGCCGTAGCCGCTTGATTCAGACGCAGCCTGTGTTTACCGTGCGGCTGTCTCTGTCCGTGTTTGGCAGTGAGTCGCGGAAGATGGTCGAAGTCCAAGCAGTCATCACGGACAAAGGACTGGATGTGAAGTTTATTATTAAACATGTCTCCAGCTTCGCACCAATATGTCACAAAAAGAAGGGAGGCCCCTATAGATCCATACTGCGTCCGTCCTACATTCCAAATAAGTCCACCAAGTGTCACCACGTCTTTTCGTCAACCGAGCCAGCGTAATAAATAAATACTTCTTCGAAGTCATTTGGTACAATATTAATTTACAATGATATAAATTACCAATCTTCATATAAAAATATTGTTACACTTTATATACATAAACTTACACAAGCTAGTTCTGGGTCCGTGGCAAGGCGGACGATGCGTGACGTGTTTCAAACTCCTGAATATTCATCAGCTGTCTGTTTTATCCTTGGAAGATTCTGTGTTCGCTTGTATTAATAGGTGTACCCATGAATAGGGTTCAGGTGACTCGTCATCTGGGGGCCTGTCTTCAGGAAGGGGGCGTTTTAAGAATTGGAATGCCCTGGCACCCGATCGAGTCCTATAACGAGCACTCACTGCTCCGCCATCCCTATTAAACCCCAAATACATCTCCGTACGCTGAACGGGTTTAAACTCGGTGTAATCATCAACGATGGTTTCTGTAAAGAGGCAACATACTCCAGAGGTCATCTTGAGCTTCTTCTGAAGAAAACGAAAGAACAAAACAAGAAAGTTCTTACTGAAAATAAAAACTAACGTTTGATGTAGTCGAACAACTATTTGTAAGCAGAAGGCATGCATCCGTTGGCATTAATATTTAGATAACAGTCGCTTACGCTATACCTTTGAAGTTAATTACTATACACAGAAACAGACCTAGACTAGCTTATGCAAGTAAAATATTACAAAGAAGATCCTGGATGGAACAAATGCGTGACGATTGTGTAGGTTTGACTGGCAATTCCTTTCCTCCCATCGACAAATGATACAACTTAATACAAGGTCAGCACGTGGTTATGTAATGCATGGTACTTTATCCATTGACTATACGTAGGAGCAGTTTGAGTCTGGACCTAATATCGGCAACAGTCCCAACCAATCTTAGATACACATGTCATGTTTATCAACTGCAAAACTCCAACAATCATGTACAATGATGTACAATAACATGACATTATTCTATCTAGGGATGTCTCGACCCAGCCAAAACACCTGAAGGACATATGATTTAGAAAAGTAAATCGGGCATAGAAAAAACGCTCTTCAAAATGACGTCGAAATGCACTGCTAGTGATAGTTAGGTTGAATTATCATCAGTATTATTAGAAGCCAGGTGGTGTCTTGTTAGACTTGTAAAGACTACATCTTTAGTTTGACTTCACAACAATTTCTCGATACAAGTTCAGATCTATGTCAAGGATTCCTCGGCATTTAAATAACATCCGGATGAGGCTTCATACTTTCCCTTCTGGTGTGGAATTTCATTTGTTTGACAGACAACAAAAGCCTGCTTAATAAGAAAAACATATGCCTTAGTCTGCTATTGTGGCGTGATGTCAAGTCATGACTATGCGTTGGTTATGTACACAGAATTATCTGCTGCGGTGAAATATCGACTCAACATTGACCCCGTATACAGAATGTTTGACGAGCAATAAATCATATTATCCCGTTTGGCTTTACACAAACAAAATATATCAAAATTCCGTTGAGCTGTAACACTATATATAATTATGCGACATTATTGGGTATTTTGTGGGTAATTCAACTGCTAAAGAGGTTGATAGCAATGATGTAACTTTTCTTGTCATCTCATAAGTTAAAAACGGGAAAGAAACGCGACTGTTTGCGACATTTTGTGACAATTACATTACACGGACATTTCGATTAATACAAGGTGCACTAATATTAATATTATGACTGACCGGCCGTGTCCACACACAGTTCCATTTTTATGCATAATGTAGCTGATGAAAATGATCTTACTTTGTAGTCTATGGAGTTTCAGCTTCAATACACAATTCATCAGCAAAAATGTTTCTCCCAATGTTTTGTTTAAAACTAAAATATTCAAATTCGTTCCGACATTTATAATTTGTATTTGCATTATTTAATATAATATCGTTGCATAACGGTGAACGCGATGATTGGTCTACGTGGTTGCCAATGGTTCATTAGCCTATTAGGCCGTTGTATGATAAACTGATCAAGCTCCGATGTACATTCATTAAATTAGAAGAAGAAACAACTTTAAAAACAAGGCAAAATATGATATATAACCCAAAACACCCCAAAATGGACCGGCCCATTGTCAAGAATGTTCCATCATTTATGTGTCCGGTAAAATAAACCAGACAATGGGTTACTTTTAGTTATAAGTTCAACCGATTTCTTGGGGTGATTTTGTTGTATCAATTGCATTTCAAATCAGCTCAGTTTCATGAAGCAGAAGTTCTAATAAAAAGGTTTGCAAATGACAATAAAATGAAGCCGTACAAACGATGTAACCGCGGGGTCAACTCCCCAAGTTCATCGCTCGGACAAAGTGTTTTTGCTGCAAGGAACACTGGAGTCTGGTTACACAAAGCGAACCGTCAAAAGGGATAAAGGAATTCAAAATCAAAAGAGCTGCATGCACAACTTGGGAACCCTGAATTGTCTTTAGTTCATGAAAACCAGACGGGCCTGCCCAGGAGCAAATTAGTGAAACTATTGACGGAGCTCGTAAAGTTGGTCAATTACGCATACTTCCGTAGTGGGTAATCAATACACGTGCATAGTCCGTTGGCACAAAATATAAATTACACTCGAGTCTGAATTGAATCGTGTTTCATCAATCTTGAAAAAGCTCTTTCTCTACATCCATATATACACGCAGGGTAATTTACATCATACTGATTCCCGTTATAGATCATGTTGAATGCAGTGCATACTCCAAGCGAGTTTAGACAATCTAAAAAGCACATTTTAAGAAGGTTATTATAAGTGACTGAAGCTGGATTTTCTGGCAAACAAAGTTAAAGACATAGTCCGATATTTTAGAGGGGAAAAAATAAAATTTATGGCAATCTTTCCAACCTTTTTTAGTTTGGATTTTCAATGAGAATGGTTCTAACCGGTTATGCTGGTTTGTGAGTTGCTCTAATCTAAATATAAATTTCAGAAATAGTCGACAACTTTCGATTTACGGGCATGTGATTTATTTTAGAAGAGCCTTTCATTTCTGCAGTTCACTTGAAATTGTCATGAGCATTCACCTCAACAAGAGCAGCCATTTTGTTTTGGTTACAAGCCTGTCCCATGACAGGGTGCTAAAACATGTGCTTGCGGATATTTGATTTTGGTGTTAATGGCATGGTTAAAGCCTGTTATGTAACATTAACCGAGGCTAGCTTGATACTGAAACGGTGTTTAGTGCCTTTAATAGTGCAGTCAATGTTGTTTTATTGACGACGAAATGGTTAGATTTAGTAGCTATTCTCAATAATGCATTTGATATTGTTATCATGATTGATACCATATAGCTGTTCCTGTACAACCAACCGGTTAGTACGACGATAGTCACAAACTAATGGTATTTTAGACCACTTCTGTCGATATAGGTCAATTACAATGTCTTCACCACAGCCTGATCATTCAACTTTAGACAAAACTCAGGTACTCACCCGTCCTACGACATCTCCTTTTTTGTTCATACACAGATAATATTGGCTCTCCTCTCCCTGTATTGTTATCCAGCCGTCAAACGAGTCTGTCCGGATTATAATTCTTGCTGACGAAAAGAAGAAAAACGAAAACAAATATGAATACCATCACCCATCCAAAACCGTCTGGATAGTTATTGCTGACGAAAAGAAAGAAACCAACAAAACATGACAGGGCAGACAGGCTTAGCCATTTTCAGTAGGCTGTCTTCATATAATATTGCACGAAGATTGTGATGTACATATGCTTGGTTCTTTCCCAGATCCATGTTAACTGAAAACTTTACTCGATGATTGATACACTAAGTTGTAGAACAGAAAGGACACGTCATACGTCTATCGTGAACCAGTAAGTAAACCTTGCTAGGAATGATCTTGGTTTCGTCGATCAGCTGTGACAATTTCCCATTTGAGGCTAATTTCACGAAGTCACTCAATTGTGTCATTTTGTTTGTCACTGGTTGGAACAAGGACCGTCTGCAAAATGTAATTTTCGATTGAGTCTAAATGAACACATAGTTCGCGTGTCCCGTGCAAGATTGCCATTAATCTATAAATTGTGCTGAACAAATTTGACAGAAAGGCTGAAATATGAAATAAAAAAATTGAACAGCCAACATATGAAATATTTTTATCCCGACTTCCCACTGTACTTTTCACATGTCGTGAAGCAATGACCACATTTCTCTATATTCACATAAGACAAACAATTCATTTCAACCTTTAAAATCGCTCTCTCTCTCTCTGACAAGGACCCTTGCCTTTCAAATTACAGACGTATGGAAACCAGTAGCGAGGCAGTAGATAACTCGTTGGCGACGACAGGTCTTATCTTTAATCGTAAACCCTTATCAGTGCGAGAATGTCACAGTTATTGACTATTATTACCCACTCAAAACGAGTATTAGGTCACGTCAGGTCAAATCGAGTGGCTGCAATAAAATTGCAAAAAGGGGAAGGATTTGCGCGCCAATTGCAACACAAAATAATGCTGCATGTATCGGCATAAAAAAAAACGCCCGAGGAATGATTGTGCACTGTACGTGATGAAGAGCTTTAAAGCCTTCAGGGTATCAATCTAGACTGGAAATAAAGGGTGAAACTAGGACTTCTCATAAGCAAAACAAAAGAACCAAAATGTATAGGGACTTGGTAAATTTGACCGCTATTTAGATCGCAGAGTTATAAAACCACTTGATAGCAGGCAGTGATTGGGGTTAACAGGAACTGTTTGTGGAGACTGTGTAGGTAATGGTGGCGACAGGACTTGAGACTGACCTACTAATGGTGTGTATAGTCTCTAGGAAGGATCAAGAGGTGACACTGGACGAATAAGAACTCAACTTCGGTCTTCAAACGACCAGTTGTCCAACTTTTTTTGTAGTATCCTGAACGAGCTGTCCGCGTAAGATCAAACGCCATCCCCCTTTTTTTTTGGGGGGGGGGGGGTCACATACAGGGGTTCAAAATAAGACAGCGGCCGAAGTCTTTGCATACGTTATTATGAAAGAGTCCTTTAACTTACGAAATGACTTTGATGTTTCATAATGCCTTAACAAGTTCTCTTCAATAAGTTTTATCATTTTAAGGTCATTGTTTGGCTGGTTGGTGTTGGTTGGTCTACAAAAAGGTGATCTCACACAAATTGAGGAATTCAAATACAATTTGGGTTGAAACCAGATATAAAGCTAGTGTATAAGAACAGACATGAAACCCTTGAATCCTACGGGAACACATGCAACTCAATCTCTTGGTGGTTTTTATGGCAAACAGCTTGCCATAACTTGACCCTATACCGGTCACACGCGCCCTGCAAGGAGACGGCACGCCTCAGTTGACATTAACCAGGTAGAACAACCCCAGTGCGTAATACCAGTAGCCCAGCAATGATTTAGGATCATCTGCGGGTGGTGGTGTTATGTTTATCGTCAGTGAACCCAGCTGCAACTACGTTAATTGATTGACAGGTTGAGGGGGTGATACACTCATCATGCACTCATACGATCCTAGTAGTAGTGGTGGTACATTACATGACGTGTTTCATGTTAGGTTGTGTTCAGAGCACAACCTTGAGTACGTGATTTTTGTAACTCCTGAGCCAAGCGGAAACTATCTCACGGGACACCAAGCACTATCAACAAGAATCGCCATCTACAAAGGCAGCACCGACAACGCAGAAAAGAAGTCCCAAACGCAGCCAATTATTTCACATAACATTAAACTTACCAGTACTAAAAAGTGACTTAAGTCAGAAACTGGATCATCGTCCAGCACATTGCTATAGGTGTCATGCCAAGTACAGACAGTTTTAAATATCAAGTATCAATATTAAGGATCAAGTTGGTAAAATAGAAAAGGACGGAAATTGCATCGTTTTGACGTCATACGGGACTTGTTTTTGACAGAACTAAACATATTGAAATGTTACTGTTTAGTTTAAATAACACAACGTAAAGTGCACTGTCCAAGTCCACTTGGTACGTTTCAGTGCCAATGGTATGAGCTTTATTCGACACTTGCCGACACGACAAAGAATATGACGTCACGTCCTGTCACCCATGTTTGGGATCTGCTGGCCAATTAAAATGGTAGTTTCTGTTTGATTCCCCAAAAAATCCCTTTTCATCGTTCTCTTTAGGTAATTTTTGTGCTATAATCCCCCTCGATGGTTATCACAAATACATTGTCTGCGTGCATGCAGACAAAATGGGGAAAACCGAAATCCAAAAAGCCCTGATTTTCCAATGGGGACGGGCACTGACGTCAATGAGGGAGGTTTATGCCACTACGGTTTGTATTGATTACACATTTAAATCATTATGACAAAGTCTGACTCGATTAATGCCCTTATTGTTAGCTGGTAATGTTTCAAACAACCTGTATTTTTTTTGTAGGGGGGGGGTGTCGCATTGCCATTGCTCGTTGTCGTCTGTAATTGTCAGTCTCACCTTCAAGCGCCCCCCCCCCCCCCTTTTTTTCAGTGAGATGGGTGGTTTTTAACTGTGTGGTGGGTATTAGGGGACATTCTTTGTGGCAGGACGGCTTTGTAGAGGTGCTGGTCACCTGTTCCTCCTCGCCACTCACTGGCTTGGTATTTAAAAGCTGTTTTGATTCATTGTTTCTTTATGTATCGTCTTGTATATTCATATTGTTATGCCAGTGGAAAGTCTAATAAAACTAAAACTATGCTGCCAAACAGTCCGCGTTTCAATGTGTTTCTTCCATGGTGTAGGGTTCAAACTCGGTTTGACTACTTTCCGTATCCAATTGGCTGTACTTTTGGGTGGCCTGTTTGGACGATCACTCCAGTGTCCTATTCATCGTTCAAGGTTTGCAGCTTTGTTCGCTAAGAAAATCCCTACGTTGGAGAAACCACAAATAATTTTGTATTTTGGTTTGTGTAGTGTCGTCGGCAAAAACACAAAGATCACAGATGGCGGGAATTGGCAGACGATTCTCGTAACTTTTTTGTAAAGAGAATTTTTTCCACTCCGCATCAAAAACAACACTTGAATATGGAAAGCAAGTGCATGATAAATGCAGGGTACATTGCTTATCAAAATACACGAAAGCCATTTTACCTGTATCACTTAATAGTCTACCCACCATGTGCGCTGTTTTTTCGGTACGCTGGGACTATTATTACCAAATACTAATACCCTCGCAAGCTGGACAGTTCAAAATGTCACACATCTCTTTCAAAATTGTAATTAATAAAGACTCTATTGTGGGAGGCCATTGTTCGTTATGGTTTGCAAAGAGCCTTTTTATTATAGCTAGCTCGCCCTGGCACGTATTTTCCTCTGAAAACAGCTTGACCAAACAGTTTAGGTTAGCACACATTATTATAGATTTAGTTATTTGCAACACAAAGAAGGCATTAAATGCTCGCGAAAGACGCGGCAACTCTGTTTTCCGTGGTAAATTGAATTAACTTATCGGAGCCTGCAACAACAGCCTCACCAGAGGGTATGAGAGGCTTAGACAAATCTTTGCAAAGATCGGACCATTTCCCGAAGTATCCGGTGAATGTTTATAACACTTTGGGTGGCTTCAGGTTTTTTTCCAGTTCGATTTTCTTGATGGCTTATTCTCAGTCCCTTTTCCCAGTAAGGTTACAAGATACGCCTTTGTGCGACGTCAACATGGTGATATACTTGTTCCCCACTTCCCTATTGCTCTTCCATGCTCTAAAGCCGTAGTCCTTAACTTTTAAAGAATGAAAAATCGCTACAAAGAGTCTGTAAAAAGAGCCCAGTGTGTTTTTAGTCCTACTTTCTAAGACAAATAATGAGCGTTGATTCCTTGAATGACTTAAACCCTTGTCCCCGTACCAGAGGATTACTTGGTTTGAAAGGGACTCATTACATTCAAACCATTGCTAAGTGGGCATAATTTCGGGGCTTGATTACGACCTTTTAAAACTCTTGAGAACAATTTAAAGCAAAACAAACATTTACCATGTACTTAAGGGCCAGCTATTACTGACAACAACATAACAGCTCTTATTTGTGGGCAGTTTAGCATTGTGGACGGGTAATAAGATGTCAAATGGTGTTCTGGTTATTGGACATGTAGACATAGCTCGCAAACTAATTTGTTGGAAAGCCCAAATCAACGGGCAGACAGTTTTATCTAAATTTCATTACCAACGATAATTTGTTTACTATAATTCTCTCCGTATTATTTCAAATGTATACAGGAGTATATACTATGGGGTATTTGTACTCGTCTGGGCTCAGTTTTTCTGGCATACCGTCAACTCTGTTATGACAAAGCTGCACTGTATGAGCCGTGGATTTGTGGAATGGAGTGACTGACATTCATTTCAACCTCGCTTTGTCGGTATGAGGTCACCCCTTTTGGCACTGCGTTCTCTCTTTTTGAAATACAAGGCTTGTATTTCAAAGTGAAATATTGGTGCGCTGGATACATGTCATTATTTCAGGAATAAAGCAGTTTTGTGTGGTGCAGGATAAATTGCCCTAAGTGCGGAGTCCTTTGTGGTGATATCGTCGTGGGAAGGCAAAGGATGACTAGAGTCCGTGCCAGAAGAGATCGCAAACAATGTACAGGGATCATTGGCTGAGGTTAATTTACAGTGAACAACCAAAATAACTCAACGTGGGGTATGTTCAATTGCGTCAAATCTAACCTATTTTGCCATCGACCAAAAAAGTGAAAAAAAGAAAAAAAAAAAAGAAGAAACAAAATACAAAGAAGTCATGGCAAAAAAATGCTCCGTTTGGAATTTAAGTGTAGAGTTCCGTTTCCAAAGTTCCACCGATGAAATGTAATACGAAAGAAGCAGTACTTTATTTCCGTACTATATAACACGCAAGTTCTTCATGTCACTACCATTAGTAGTTATGATTACCGGGGAAAACATCCAGCTTGTGCACGTATAACCTTGTGCTTTCAAATACTTTTCAATCGAAGTAAGAGAAAAATCTATTTAAAAAAAAAAAAAATCAATACACAGGAAATACCCGTGCCAAAGTTTTCAGCTTTCAGATTAAAAACTCATCATTTACTTTATCAATTCTTGCACGACGGATATTGGGCCAATGGGGGAAAGCATCCACAAAACATCTTAGCTTACTGGAGTGTAGGCCCTAATCCCAATAATATCTAAAATGAACAGAACCAAAAAAACACCACCCCAAAACACCCAAGTTGTTTTTCAATCAAATCCAGGGCCAGGAGTTCTTATGACCTTTATGATGTGATTTGAACATACTGTGGCGCAAGAGTGAGGATAATTATTCCACGCACGATCAGGTTGCCGACGAGCCATTTCAATCAGCAGTAGAGCTCTATTCAAATCAGTATCAGCACTGAACAAAATATTAGAAGAAACATCAGGAGAGTCTCCGCGTAAGGCCTTGTTTGTCGAAAGAAAATTGCTTATGTCAAAGACACATGATACTCGTGATTAACGGGGGGGGGGGGGGGGGGGTAAGTTAAGGTGTGTGTACTGTTTGAGCAAAACAATTCCTGGTTGTAATGTTGCAAGAAATTGCGATGCAGGGCTTGGGAGTGGAGAACAGAATGGGAGGACACACATGGGGAAATGACTCAGGGGAAAAAAACTTTAAATTTGTTTCAAGGTAGCAACGCATCAGTATAGGCTTGTCGGTTATAATGTTAATAAAGCTTATAACTTGCTTAACCAAAGCTAGATGGATATACATAGAGCTATAGAGTTTAAATATATTGGCCTAGGGCTCTATGCATATAGGCCCCTCCCTAGACTCTTAATCGGTAGGGGTTTGGGAGCTTTTTTAGTAGACAGATTTAAAAGGTAGGCCGAAGTAAAATGAGGTGTATGATGAAACATGTTAATTCCATCGGCGGCTCCTGGTGGTTGCTTGATCCCTTGAGATTTGCGCAGTGGTTGATGTGGTCAAGCATATAGGGAGCAACTCATTGCAACCCTGGTCGACCATGTTGACGTAGGTGGAGCCAGGCATCATCCCAGCTCCACTGGTCTCTTAGCTCCCCATCCCTCAAAAGACTTAACTAAACATCTTTGGCAAACAGATCTCCTTGCAGAATGACCGTTTTACTTCCGACAGGACCTGACCATAAGTCCTTTATCTTTTTATAGAAGATTTTACCAATACATATAGACGTATATTTGGCTTTCGAGAGCAAATGAATTCAAGGAATTGTGTCTATATGGTTAAGGATTTTGCACTGGATCATGTCTTTACAGGCATTGGGACAAACAACATGTTTCAAAGCAACAGGCACCACGATTCTATGATATGGAGGTAGGAAGTCCGTGTAATTCATTCTGTTACCGAACAAGGAATTTCCTCCCGTCGTGGCCTTGTGCATTACAAAGTAATTCGGCCTTAATTTTCCTGATTCAGTTGTTGCATGATGTTATTGTAAATGATTACTGTCTTTCCGGATACACGTTTGCCATGGTACCTTAGGGCAACCAGCGATCTTACGGGCAATTAATCTATTTAAGGCAGCCGATATCTACGGTATTACGGGTATGACACTGGCTGGATTAAATGAATGTTCAGCAGGAAACAAGTAGATGTGGGAACTCCTCTTCTGGATATATAAACCAGAAGGAAGACGGGTTCATTCCGTGCGAGGTACGAATGAATTACAAGATGATTACTCACCATTCTACACACATCTACAATGCATCCGATTTCCTGTTACACAAAATGCTAACAGGCATGCATATTCTTCACAATTAAGGTCTGCACTTTATTGAATTATATGCCTACAATTTCATATTTGGCATTGTGACTGGTCTTGGGAGTAAAAACAGTCAAGCAATCCACGCATGACGTCTGAACGTTGGAATAAGATTAACAAGAAAAAAAAACTTTCCCGCCGAAGAGCCAAAAAACTTTGTAAAAAAAAAAAAAAAAAAGTAAGCCTATTATTATAATTCACATCTTTATGCATAAAATAAAAGTCAGGAGCCCACTGCAACAATGTACAGTCGAAGTTTCTGCATGCCCCTTGTGTGATAAATCCTAGCTGTGTCAGCCACAGTCGGACAGTGAACAAAACTATGTCAGCCACAGTCGGACAGTGAACAGAACTATGTCAGCCACAGTCGGACAGTGGACATAACTATGTCAGCCACAGTCGGACAGTGAACAGAACTATGTCAGCCACAGTCGGACAGTGAACATAACTATGTCAGCCACAGTCGGACAGTAAACAGAACTACACAGCCACAGTCGGACAGTGAACAGAACTATGTCAGCCACAGTCGGACAATGAACATAACTATGTCAGCCACAGTCGGACAGTGAACAGAACTACAGTATGTCAGCCACAGTCGGACAGTGGATATAACTATGTCAGCCACAGTCGGACAGTGAACAGAACTATGTCAGCCACAGTCGGACAGTGAACAGAACTTAGTGCTGTCAGAGCGGAAGGAATAGCTGCCAAGTGTCACATGTCGCTGCACATCGCTTTTTTTATAGGGATCGTTTAGGGCCGGTTGCCGACTATTTTGTGTAAAATAAGCTGTTAGTATTAAGTAAATATTCTTTAAATAATTGTGTCATGTGGCATTAATAGCAGTGCTTATTTAATTTGCAGGTAAAAAACCCAAAGTAAACTGTGAAAATCTTACCGTAGGCTTCTCCATCCTCTCCCATTGCGTCTATATCTCTCTCTTGTATCCTTAAGTGCTTATTACTGTTTCGATTATACAACTGAAGATGTATCGGTGCTGATACGCTGTTGTTTCGGTCCAGTCCAGTCATTCCTCTTTCGAAGTTGTTACCGTAAGCTAATTGGACTGATTCCTGAAATGGTGAAGACACAATGTGTTTAGTGGAAGGAGAAAGGTTACACGTGTCATGGAGGAAGAATCCTCCATGCACATATTATTCTCATGAGTTCCGAATGTTGGAACTCTAGCATAACCGCGAAGAGGTAGCTCATTACTTTACACAAACGCTTAACAACTGAACAAACTCGAATCATAGACTATTTTACGAAAACATAAGTTACTTGAACAAATTAGTAAGTGTTTCGGAACCTTGATCCCTCCTGGATAATGCACGCCGTGTTACAAAACAACACAGCACACTCTTATTGGCATAAAAACCTTCCGTAAATAAACACTAGCGTCTAATAATAGCAGGGACAACCGCAATGCATGCAGTTTGTACCATAACCCCGATATCGTGAAGTAGCTTGATTAGTTCCGAAGAGGTTTGGTAAAGTACACGCCATGACCAGTACACAGAGGGCGGTTCAATTGAATAAGCCAATCACATGCGGCTACCATAAAAAAGATGGGTTAGGGACACGACAGACCGCCGTCTTTGCATGAGATGCCGCTGAGCGTTCTATTTGAACTTAATTTTAACGGAGTTGGATTTTAACCGTTACATTTGTCGTGAGCAAATAAATAGCACATTATAACGGAACCAGTTAATGGAAGTGCTAATTTGAAGATAGGGGTCCCTACTTCATGCGAACCTCAAGCGAGCAGACTGCTGAAACCAAATTCAAAATGTGCAACGATGGACACCTTTGATCTCGGAGTCGGTAACTGTTTTGAGAGAGGACCTTCCGGCAATGTAAGACTAATATTAATATACAGAAATGGAATTCGGTATATCGAGATTGAATTATGATATTAGGACATTTCTCTCAAAGTAACTAGTGTTGTTTTGATGCTAAGCATGCACTAAACAAACTTGTACCCTTGCTGTAAACCCTCTTTACTTTAGTTGTCACACAAGCAGTGACTGGGCCTCATGTCACATTTGTCTTAGAGCACATACCCCCGCAGACAATGCAAATTCACAAACCGTAAACACAATGTTTTTCTTTCATTACACATTTACAATTGCAGGCAACTTTGGTCTATTATAGTAAATCCATTTGCATTGTTCTCCATTGTCCCAAATGCTCGCTGTATTGGTTTTTAAAACCATCTGTTATAGCCTTGAAAACAGCAAAGGAAGGCAAGCAAGATTAGACGCTGAAAACGGCACCCCACTGTGTATACGTCATGATTGGTGTTCAAGCTATTATCATGTCTGCAATTTTTACAATGCACACATTCATGTAATGTGGTTAATATATCACATCACATTTCAGAGACCACTCCACGGTTGGATGTTTTTGGTTGTTGGACTGGACGGCATTACAAAGTTTAGCAGACAATTGGTCAGTTTGACCTGACCACTGGTCATCCACACTGCGGACAATCCAACCCACACACAGTGGCGTGTTAGCTATTGACCTCGTCATAATAACATCCAAACTTGGCCGTTTTCATACTTTGTCTGCTAATTTATATCGACTAAAATATAAAGTTGACCCCAGGGACATTACGATCAGTTGGTGACTCAATATAGCATAAGTATAATGTAGGCCCTACGTTGGTTTTCTTGCAAGGGTACATTCCTAAAATGAATATGCCGTATATAGGCACTCAGTTCATGAATTTGAACGAAGTTTGAATCAAATTTGAGTGAACTTACCTGTATGCTAAGACACCAGATAATGATGATATGTAACAGTCTGGAAAGAAAAGAAAAACAAGAAATACACAAGTGGTAAGTTGTTATGATGGCATACACACTTGGCTATGCACCTATTATTTGACATGATAAGACAAGCTTTGGACTGTAAGTGAAGTGCAGAGGGACAAAGTGACCAGTCGCTTATTTGATATAGTATGCAGCACTGATATAATGGAAGGGCTGGTTTTCTAATCTAGATTGCGACACACAAAACACATAATAATGCCAGCTTGTGGATTATGAAAAATCACAATATGTAACCTAATGACCGTAGCAGCATTTACAAGTGTTCCAAATATTTGACACAATAAAAGCATGAAAAAAATTGACATTATTGATAATTTGTTTGCGAGATTCAAACAGAGAAGGCGACATCCTATGAGTTTTGACAGAAATGGTGCTTACATAGAAAGTAACCGTTTCTCCACAAACATCGCTGTGGTCCAAGATATGATCATGAAGCATGAGTTTTTGTACAGTGGCGGTTGCATAGAATACAATCACGGACGTTGGAGTTTCATTCGCCTCGCCACCAAAGCAGTACCCCCAAAGGCTTCGGGTTTGGCCCAACACGTTAAACCAGGCCACCGAATGTTGATGAAGCGGCTAAAAGTACGAGAACAAACTGTGAAGATAATCAACCAAATATTTACATGTGCGGGGCTTTGGAATGACATCTCATACAGGCTCAATTAAAGGATGTTGAACAAGCGGTAAATCCTTTTAAATAGAACTGCTGGAAGCAACAACAGCGTGGGTGTATCATCCGCATAGACCGAACCGGTAGAACAACACATCCGACGGAACGGGATTCCGATATCGCACGGGCATCAATTCCCCTAGACTCCACTGATGCTTCGGAGGCATTGACTAGTCTGGACGTGCGCTATCCAACGGACGACTGTCATGACGTGACTGTGAGATGCGATCCCAACGACACCTAACTGGCGAATGAAAGGACTATACTTCATACGTCGATCCACGGTGTGCCTGCAGTCAAGCATAACTGCTCGTATACACGAAGGCTATGCCTATAAGCTGGGAGGACATAGAGGGAGCCATAGACATGTAAATGAGGCTGACAGTCTTGTAGTTCAGTTGTCCCGCCCTGCTGGGTGGGCTTTCGATCCACTTCTCCTGCCGATCATACTATTCATGCTAATTAGCCCATTGAGACTGGATATTAACTCATCATTACTGTTGCACTTCAGTGTAGCAGGGTAGCACCCACTGCACCACAAGAGGTCTTCCCAAGTTTACACTCCATCACATTGCTTCGTCAAACCTCAAATTGTTTGATGCACTCACTTCATAGGAAATACCCGTTTTTCATGCATGTCTCCTTCAGGTTATGTTTCATCCAATTCAGTAACAGCTATGGAAGTCTAACTCTATAGTCAGACCTCAGCAGTATACCTCAGTCATATCACCATGATCGCACCAAGTCACACCACATCAAGTCGATTGAAACAACCAACTACTATCCAAGAGCAAGCTTCTAACATTCGAAGTTGCCATTCGTTTATTTATAGGTCTGGTTAAGATTCGAACAGTCCCGAACCATGACAACGATTTGATATTCTCCTATGATCAGAGGATGGATGAATAAAGATGATAATCAGGATTGTCTAGCGAGTCCAGAGCGACATGTGGCGCCGGCCTTTGGCGCAATAACACCCACTCGACAATATTCGTAAATATGCTGCCCGGGGGCGGCCAAACTAGCAAATGGTTATAGCCAACATGTCATGGTACTTTACCAAAAGGCCTACAGGTCACACAAATTCATTTTTTTTCCTTTTTCTGCTTTCATGGCAAACGGTAATACAAGTACGACAAACACATCTTTTTTCTACGAAAATGTTACCCTTTTTTGGTCGCACAGAAATACTGGGGATACATAATGAGTTCATTCTGAGCAAGATTCACGGTTACAGCGTCACGGTCAGTTGTTAGTCCTTGGTTTACTCAAGTTGGCAAAAACACTTTTTTTATAATATATAAGAGATGTTCAATTTGCATCGGGGATAAAGAGTATACAGAGTGTTCACTTTTAAGACATTTGGAAGTTTGCTTTATCAGGTTCTTGAAGCCAGTCTTTTGTTTGTCCTTTATTGGTTTATATTTTAAATTGTTCTTTGCTTGAATTCCATATTCAAAAGTGTTGCCTATTATACACGCTTATATTAAAACAGCATGAAGAAAACTGTCACCATTCTGTGATGACAGGATCGCTTTATCGTGAGTTGTATGGTTACAATAAAGAAGTTGCTTTTACAACATCACACACTTCTTTAAGTCTTTATGGTCGTTTAAATGGAATACTATAAATAAACCTTTCAAATCGCAACCTTAAAGCGATAATTTTAGTCGAGATCATAACAGAGGCATGGTGACGTTGAGTAAACTTTCACCCAAGGGTACTATGGTGCAATCGCACGTGGCGTTCATACTGGGCGGGCCGCACGCTTGACATCCAACTGGGGTGGTGTATTTCGACATAAGAATGTCTAGTTGGGGTGATTTATTGCAGTGTCACTAAACTTGGGCCGAGTGTAGTTTCTTTATACAAACACGCGATCACACCGTGTAAAATATGCACATTATTCAGCATTTGGACACATTTTTTGACAGGATTGTTGCACTTTGGGCTTAACTGTAAAAGACGACAAGAAACTACACGTGCGCCGAGTGAATTAACTCCGTTATTTCCTTTTGTTGCTCATAATATTGACCGTTCAAAATACATTGCAGTCTTTACGAACAGATCAATGACACCACAATGGACTATTAACACTGGGTCATAGATGTGGTTATAATCGAGAAAGTTACATAATGTATAATTGGATTTAATGCATTCAAAAGGCGCAATTGAACCGGTTTAAATGTGTTTAAACGGTTAAGGTATTATTTTAACGACTGAAGATAGACAGCAGCTATAGCCGTTGACAATGGGTGGGATGCACTGTGTGCTTGTATATGGATTACAGTGTTGTTGGTTAATGGATTTGTACCTTAAACAAATCCATTCAGTTGAATACCACCTGGTTTATTCTTCTCCAGGTGGTACCCGTCCAATAATATTTGCTTAGCTCGTCCTTGGATTGATTTGAATTGATTATTGAGGTATTTCATTCTGTTTTATATCTCTCTCCAGGAAATCAACGTAAAGGTATTTGATGTAAAACACCAAAATAACACGAGGAGCAGTTTGCAACAGTGTAAGCGACCTAAGCCGCGGATTACTGCTCGGTTCTTGGCCCGAACGCACCCAAATGAAATTGTAATCGTGTCCTACCCTCTAATGCTATTATGAGTTATGATCGACGAACCCGTTCAACCCGAAGAAAATCTGAGTAACTTACGTTTGTAAAATCTGCGTCTTCATGCTGCGCCATGTTACGCTGCCAATGACACGGGGAAACCGCGGCACTCCTTGAGCGGACTGCCTCCCCCTTGTCTCACTCGCTCCGGTTCCAGCCAGCAAGGTTGCTCTGTACAGCGTGCTCGTGGAGAAATGCCAACAAAAGTTTGTGATGAGCTTGGCTTCATTCAGTATAATCCAAGATCAATGCTGAGAATATGTTGAGGATATTGAATGTGCGTTCCAGCTGCCGCCTGCTCAAACTCTAACGAATACAGTTTCCCAGGCGCTTTTGATCGTTGTCTCTTTCAGAATATTGTTCGTCACTCATCCGAGGGAGCTTTAAAATGGTGCAAGTATTTTCTCTTTGTAGCTAAACAAAGATCATCGCATAGAAAATAACAAAATGGTATAACCAAGATTTTGTCATATACACTGTATATGTTACAGTATAAAGGTTCATTAGAGTTGCGATGACTGGTGGATCGAGTACAGACTGCTGATATTTTAAAAACAAAACCTCGTCAGCCCTACGAGCAAAACCCAACCATGTTCTTTCTACAATGTCAGGAGAGTGACTAATACGGTTTCATCAATTCACATGAGCCACGAGGCCTTAAAAAGCTCTGCTTCTTTTACCCGTGCATGCGTACTGGACGCAAGGGAAGTATCAATGGGACTGGGCTCGTGTATCGGTTCAAACTTGTCGGCGCCCTCGGTCCATTCATAGGCTAATCATTGTCAAAACACTGAATAATTAATGGCAAGCAGCAGGTCTTATAACCTGATCGTAAGATCGATCCACAGACGAAGAAGGTTTGAGAAAAGGTATTGCACACGTGGTTTAGAGAGGGTTGGAGCAATGGTACCGTTATCGCCCCGATGGTTCTCAGGAACTCAGGAGACGCCAGCCACCCATCGACCCAACAACGACAAATATTCAGCTGTCATTATGCTCTAAATGGCGCCCCTCGTGGTCTAATTTGCTAAAAGTCATTTCGATGAGGTCCTAGAAGAAGAAGTAGATCGTGGTATCACAAGTCGATGCTGGTAAATATAGCTGCATAGTATATCGTACCGTCTTACGGACCAGTTTACTACGGTTCTTGATCGAACACAATAATACAAATAGACAGCCGTCCTAATGTGCAGACGTCCAGTCATTTTTGCTAACTTCGGTATCTTGGGCATAAATCGATGAATTGACGCAATGGAACCCAAACACCAATCTAAAAGCCGTCCGTATTTCATGCTTTAATTACCGTTAACTTGATAATATAAAACAAAGAGGATGGATGGAGAAAAGTTTTACTTTGAACTTAAAACTCTCCAGAACCGGAAGGTTTTATTGCACCATGAAATATTTCGAAATAAGTGTCGTTGAATCTAAACGTGAAGGTAGACCATCACAAGTTCACACGTCACTATGGAGTGATAGCATTAAACCGCCTGTTACTCACAGTAAGAAAATAAATTAACACCAATATTAAAATCGCCTTAATATTGAAAGTTGTTTATTCCCTTCTTGAAACTTGTGAATGCTGAAATGAGTGAACATTAAATGTTCTTCCTGTGTATGTTACCATAATAAACTGTACATTATTTCCCCTTTACGGATGGTGTCAGTAACTTCTTGTTTCAGAGACAGGCTGACATGATGTATCCATGATTTATCCACGGTCTTTGTGATAAGATATTGTTTGTAGGTTCGAGGTTTCAAATAATTCAACCATTTCAGCCCTGGCAATGATGAGTCTGAAGTGATGACATTGTGACAACAGAGGGCGTACTAGTATTGGCGCGGGTAACCAAAAGTTCTTTTTATTTTGGCGTGGAACTAAAATGAAATACAAGTAACCTTCCACGTATCGAGATCCCGATGTCTTCTGTTTATTACAAGGTAGTGTGGTCTTCAAATAGTTCAAAGACTAAGACTGTGATATGTACATCTTTATAACATTAATTAGCAACGGGCCCTGTACTCATTGGGAATAACGAACCCGGAGACGATCGCATTTTATCTGCTCATATTCTTCCATGCCTCATCATTGCTAGTCATTGAACCCACAAGACAGCCAGAAAGAAAGATATGTACATATGGGGGAGGGGGGGGGGGGCAGTGGACCGGAGGTTAGTCAACATGCTTGAGCTCTAAACCTCTCTAAGACGTTGGGCTTCACCCCCTCCTCACATCGCCAAGAGAGAAGAACCAGTAAGAGGGGTGCACACCATGTGCCTATGATATTAACAAGCTAAGTAGATAGCTATTGTGTTGATCATTAACTCCATGTCAACGCTTACTCGATCTTGCCATCAGCCACTTTGGTCTGAGATATATTCTTTATGTATAATTAGACTATATGGAGTCCCATTATATTCTTGTCTTCCAACAAACAGCATGAGGTTAAACTGGGACCCTTGCACAAACAGGGGGAAACCGTGCACTGACATCTTTGTGTTGGAATTACAAACAATCATCTTAAACTCAAGTTTCAGAATAGACAGATGAGTTATTGGCTGGAAGCATAAGAGGATAAGGAATCGATCGTGTCTGAGCTGTACTGGGTCTTATCGAGTGGCGCTACATCTCAGTGCATTTGTGGCATGAAGGATTCACAGGAATGCAAGGATTACCAAATACCTGGATACTCAAGTCTTTAAGATTGGGTAATATTTGTAACAAAGGACAAGCACACGTTTTTGTCAACAACAAAAACACATGAAATAACTGCATTATTTGTCAATGCCATGATACATTTCAGGACATCTTCGGTGCATATAGGTCTAACTTTCTATTTGTTTCGGACCAAGTCGACCTTATATCCGACGAAGTGCCTGTATTAGCTGATATACAGGGTGATTGAATGACCATAGTATGTTTGTTATTGAGACCCTTTTGGCTGACGTTGTAAGCGATGATGGTATGCCGATTTAACCAGAATCTTGGTTCGTCCTTAGTTCAGTGAAATGTAAGGGTCATTAGGAATAACAGGTCTTGTCTATATGCATCGGTTCATCCGTAGATAAATTGGTCCAAGCGACACGAGGATATCCTTATTGTTAACAAAAAGCGATTTGATGATCCACAAACCATCTGGTAAAAACATTGCACAGATTTCCTGCAAAACACGGGGAATGGACATTTTTCTAACCATCAGGTAAAATAATTTGTCTGATCACTGTCCGGGTACCTTTCAAATGATTATAAATACTGAAAATGAAAACAAATGGTGATTTACAGATCTCACATTATCGAAAAGTCAATAATGTAAAAGGCTATTATATAAACGATATTTAAATTTCGAAGAAACGTCGTCGGTATTCGTGATAATTTCAAGAAACATGGGTCTGGACACTATTGGTAATATCAAAGACCAGTCTTCTCACTTGGTGTATCTCAACGTATTCATAAAAATAAATAACAAACCTGTGAAAATTTGAGCTCAACTGGTCGTCGAAGTTGCGAGATAATAATGAAAGAAAAAAACACCCTTTTCACACGAAATTGTGTGCTTTCAGATGCTGATTCGAGACCTCAAATTGTAAATCTGAGGTCTCGAAATCAATTTTCGGAAAGTTATTTCTTTCTCGAGAACTGTGTTTCTTCAGAGGGAGCCGTTTTTTACATTGTTTTACACTATCAGCAGCTCCCCATTCCTCTATGCTCATAGAGTAAATACCAATAGAGTCCACTGCCTTTAGACAAACTTATGTGACATGATAAAATAGATGACGTCTATGTATAGATTAAATCACGGATTCACCATTTTTGAGTGATTTCCTGATGTAGCCTACTGCTACTTTTACACAAAGAAGGTGTATCCTTTTGGAGTACACTAAATGCCTGGATAGACAAAACTATCGCATCGGAGCGTTTTTCCCGTTGTTATTAGAACTATTATATCAGTATTTCAGACGGTGTATTTCGCTTGTCGAGTGCTAGTGACAATCCCGCACTGTGAAAGCTGTAAATAAACGCTGCCAATTTTGACCTAAGGAATACATTTAAATAACTTGATTAAAAACAATTGTAAATGTAATTGTATTCAACCGCATCAGGGATAGTATAGGTTTTCCCGGCCAATTTCAGCAAAAATCCATTCATTTTAACTCCTGGCCCAATCATTACCATTTCACCGATATGTGACATTCACTGTCCATCAGGCTAATCGTTTGGGATTCAAACCCACGACCAGTCTTCCCATTACCAATTATGTCATTGCCTGTCATTAGTAATGAGTAATATAAGTGCATCGGGTTTACCCCATACAAAATAACTTGACTATAAATGTTTTCAAGTAACTGATATCCTGACACTACCACTCAAGGGGCCAGGGGCCAATATTTAAAAGGTAATAATTGGTAACAGATTTACCTTGATCCTTCTTTTTTCAATTTCATTTTAGATTAACGTTTTGTCTCTGTTTTTCTATTATTTTTGGTAAGGAACCACCGCCTTCAATTAACATCATCGCCCCGCCCATGATAATAGGGCCTCCCTGATATTTCTTGTGCCACGTCTTGCCATTAATTTTGAGGCAAGCAAACGAACAAAATGGGAATGTTATCATTCTTTACTTCCAAACCTTTGATTGCAATGGCAAGTTTCATACTTGTTACCATAGAATGCAAATATTTGGCAGCTGCATTTTAATAAGTTCCTGGTAGATTTCAAATGAAAACAACTGTCACTAACTCAGTACTCAATTATTGTATCAAATCCTTTGAAGCTTATCTTACAAATGTTGTTTGCTCTTGGATTGCACTAAAGTCGTCATAAACGGACTTGGTAATGAGGTTTGTATACACTACCAAAGGAACTACCATCAAAAGCGGTACATGTATTTGGAATTGATTGTTTAATGGATATTGCCGGCGAAAAAAACGGCTGATTATTTTTCACCTTTCCATTCGAACACAGCACACACAATGTCCGAAGTTCAAGATACCTTTAAATTGTGAGCCAAACATGAACCGCAGATCCCTGGTGGTGATCAATGTGTATAGGCCTCCTGGAGAGGCGGTGTGAAAGATCTTTCAGAACAACACCATGAGCAAAGTAGACGTGAAGAACTACATCCTGGATTGACTATCAGGGATAGCTTGATGGGCTTCAAGAGGTTTGGATTAAAGCCCTATTATAAAGCTCAAGGGGGAAATGGCCATTATAAAAATATTGGACTGCAAAATGTCGTCCTTTCCGTCGAAAGCAAAATCGAGGTAATACCCTAGGAAAATGTGTAAAGGCATCAGAGAAATTTAAATAATGTTTACCTCCTCTTGGCATGTCGGTGTCCACAATGATCCAGATTGAGCATGGGCACCAATTAAAGACGTTGTTAAACGCTGAAATGGCATCCTAAAACGTCAAGAGCGTGATTGCGAGTGAAAAACGTCATTGTTTCCATGTCCGTGTTTTCGGCGTTTGACAGAATCTATGGTATTGTGTTAGATTCATTATAAGTTTGTACTTTGGACGTGTTGTGACAATACCTTGTTGACATCCTTTAATGCACCACATGCAAACAATTCACCGTGAAGTGGCTCCCAATACGTCTAATATAGCCCATTAAATTGGACCTAGGTATACCGAACTTCAACTCATACCAATCTCCTGCAGAGTAGATAATGTTTACCCATTATCAAAACTATGCCCAGAATTTACCCCGTTATGCCGAATTATGTCAGATATTGTACGATAACTCGAAAAGTAAGTTTTAATGACGCCGACATAAGTGGATGGGCCTGGCGGGACCAGGGATGTTAAATCACGCAGTGAATGGTTGTGGTTGGCCAAGTGTTATAATGAGCAAATTACACTTCACTCTAACAAGCATTACCCTGCACTTTGAAATAAAGCTCTATAAAGGTCATGCTATACTAGATTTCGAATTGATCTAAAGGTTGGTCTCGGAACAGTTCGAAACAACCAACATTCAGTTATTGTCTCAGTTGGTTTAAAGAAATGGAAAGAAGAAGAAAAAAAAAAACAGAAACGCCCTCCCCCCCAAACAAAAATAATTACTCACGCTATAACGTGAGTAATAATATTAAGTTAAAGTGTGTATTTTATTTTATCAACTTAAAACCTTAACGAGGGTGACCAATCGGGCACAGCTATTCATTTATAGGGCACTCACACACAAAAAAAACCCACAAATTATCAAAGATTTTAATACGAGTAAATGGTCACAAAGCCATATGTAACCGTGTTCAATTCCAGGCCAATATTAACAAACAGTAAAGCAGAATTATCACGACAATCCAGTATACAAGTCACACATATTTGTCGTGAGTAAATTTCTTATATTTTGGGACGAAAAGCTGTCCCAAGTTAAGATTGACCTCAAGGAAATACGAGAACAGTGTGATAAGTAAATCCTACATACATGGGAGGTAATACATTTTTTTTTACGATTCATCATGCCCATTGATATTTTTTATTTATTGCATAACATTATCAATTAACAACATTTTCTTAGCAAGGTTTTACTAACCCAACTTATAGTCTTGCATTATTCAAAATCAAAGGAACAGATTGTGTGTATAAACTTAAATTACTGGTCGTCACAATTGTATCTCATTTTGATTAGAGGAAATTAATTCATCTAGTTTGTTCGATATAAGACTATAGTGTTTATTTGCAACATTACAGTCACCGCAGTGGCGTAAATAAAGGGGGTCGGCCTCATTATTTTGTTTGATTCTTTATGATTTAACATTACCGGAGCAAAATGATACATTTTTAAGCTTTGATGTCATTATTTCAATGTTTTAAAACTATTTTCCATTTACCGGCAAACAATATGTGGACTATTAAGTATTATTGTGTTTTTACACTAGCCGCCGGATTGTCTTCAATTCAATGACATAGCACGAGTCTTGAAAAGGAGCTCGTTTAATGCAAACGGATATTAGTTTTAATTGGCTAGAAGTGCCTCCCTTCAGAACAATAGTGCTGCATAAGAGATATGGGTTCACAGGCAACATTTTCGTCTAGCATTTTTGCATAGCAAAATATTTAGACTGAACAGTTTTATGTACACTGAATGCTAATATTGGATAGCAACTGACACACTTTGTGTAGCATTTTGCTCTGCTATGCTAGGGAAGTCGTTCCCTGGTTCACGTAACAATCATCTGGTGGTGTGAGCAAGATTCGTGGACTTGCCAAGTCCAGTTAACGTTGCGCCCTCTACCGGTGACTAATAATACAAAAACTTGCTTCGCAGAACAATACTACTACCACCATTCATTTTATACTTTGTTTTCCAAGTTCCACATTTAGGTTTTCCATTGATATGATATTAATGTAAATGAAAAAGAATCAAGTGATGTGTTCTTGCTTACTTCTCATTTCTTTCTTTCTCACATGCATACGAAACACTATCTAGTTCCCTTCCACCAGTACATAGTTTAACACTGCTTGGTTTGACTCATCCAATAAGTAAAGTTATAACAGTTGAACTTACTATAAATTGGTGTACTACAATTTGTAACAGTGTGAAATAAAACATGAAATTTTTACAATCAAATGGGCTTAAAATAGAACCCTTTAATCGAAACTAAATTTAATTCTTGTTCAGCTATCATTAACTGACCATAGAGTAAGCCAAACTGCAGGTTGCACTAAAAATACCAGTGTTTTGTTGGTCACACTACTCTACTCTACTGGGTTGCAGGTGTCGCATGTTCCTTGCTTTATGAACGTGTTCATTATATTGCAACATTACCACAAAGTGGTTGCTCAAAGGGTTTGGTTACTTTTTGTAGCGAAACACAATGTCTACAGATTTACATTATAGGCAGTGGACACTATTGGTCAGGATTGGTAATTACTCAAAACTTCGTGTGACAAGGTTGTTTTTGCTTTCATTATTATCTCGCAACCACGACGACTGATTGAGCTAAAATTTTCACAGGTTTGTTATTTTATGCATATGTTGAGGTGAAGTCTAATCTTAGACAATTACCAATAGTGTCCACTTTGAAGATGGTGGTAGAAAGCGTCTCTTCAAATTCATATTACTTGCTTAGGTGCTGTAGTTTTTGAGAAGTTACTAAAACAATATAACAAAAATAATTTGTGTATGAACCTTATTTTATCATGTACAATCTATTTACCAGTATTGTTGGTATTAACAATTATTTGTGTTACATTGTTTTACTCATTTCTTAAAAACTACAGCCCCTCAGCAAGAAAAGTAAATCAGTGTACATTGTTTTGTGTCCTACAAAAAGTACTCAAACCCTTTAAAGCACTCCTGATCTTTGCAACTCTAACCGGTACCCATCCTCAGCCACCTCCATTGGTTATGCCACTGAGTTACCTAGCAATGTAAAGTGTAACAAAATAGATACCAGCCAGAAAATTTGACAAGTTGATCCTTTTGAAAATCAAAAACAGAGATGAGAGCCTGAATGTTCTGTAGCTCTGCTGCCGTTCCCCTCTCGTCATTTCACAGCATTCACTTTACTGTTACACATCTTTAAGGAATGTTTTTATGGCTTTGCCAATGTCATCTGGTGAGTCTTCCTGCAAGAAGTGCAGACCCTTGACAGAGATTGTTTTCTGATTCGGCCAAGTTGCACACCCAATACGGATGCTCGGAGAGAAGAAACCGGGTTCAGCATCAATGTACAGTTTGGGAATGGTTGAAGTGGTTTTCAACCAATCACTATAGGCATTAATGACGGCAACAACATCTTGAGGTCCTTCATTCTCCAATGGGATTTCTCTTGGCCAGGTTAGGGTTGGACGACGATCTTCACCTTTGTTGCGGAATGGCTCACGGTATGCTTCCATCTCATCATCACCAAGCTCTCTCATAACAGCTTTGGGAAATAACAATTCTACAAAGAGGTTATTTTCCAGAACCATATCCTCTCCAGCTTCGGACCGAAGAGCTTGAAAAAACTGCTTTGCAATTTCCGGAAACACGCTCCAGTCTGGAACAGTGCTTACTAAACTTTCCATGTGAATGATAGACTTGATCCGATCTGAGTGCATGTGACACCAGTGAAAGCCAAGCCCTGATCCCCAATCATGGCAAACAATAGACACCTTATGCGGGAGATTCATAGTGTCAAACCAAGCCTTCAGGTATCGGTAATGTTCTCTATACCTATACTGAATTGGTAACTTGCTGGACCTACCCATACCAATCAGATCAGGAGCAAGACATCTTGAACTACCCTCAATGTGTGGTATAACGTTTCGCCACAAGAAGGATGAGGTCGGATTCCCGTGCAAGAACACTACAGCATCTTTGGATTTGGATTGATCCGGATCAGAGTCATAATAAGTCATCTCTCCGTCTAGAACTTTGACGCGACTACATTTTCCCCACCAGTCTTCAGCCTTGGTAATGTGGGGAGGAACCGATGATGCATATCTCATAGATGCATGGGAGAACACACTGCTTCCCATACGAAGACGGCCCAGTTGGTTAGCAATGGTGTGGAGTCTGTACGAGGACGCCATGATTGTTGCATGCTGCTCTCATCATTTGCCGATTGGTGGCGTGCACATTTATGTGTATATTTTTTTCCTAGGACGATCATGGGCTAATTAACATAAATGGGCGTGTCTTATGCTCCGCCTGCTGTGGAATAGCGCCCTCTTGTTGATTAACCCTCGACAATAACCGACATTCACGCAAGTGTTTACTTTAGACTGGGCCCCTTATCCGCACGGATGAAGACTGACGACAGGTACTTGCTGCTTGCTATTCAGACACAGTGATTCAATTGGATACAATGATATCATTTTACATTATGCAGTGGCTAAAAGCTTCCGTATCTGTGTTTTGATTGGTCTGAGGTAATGGTTGTGCAGCTGACAAACATTACTTTGGACCAATCCAAAACACAGATTATGGAAAGCTTACTTTCGGTCGTATGCATGCTGTATCAACGTGTGTATTTTGTATACAGTACAGTACATGCATGTGGATGTACTTGCATGTAAAGTTGGTGCAGAATTTGACTACATGTCTCTAGAAATGAATGTAGGTGATCGAAAGGTGAAGATACACGGGGCGAGAGGCCACTCATCTCTGGCGTTTTTTATTCACGAGCCTCGAGGTGACGTCAGATGGTTAGGCTATGTTTATTGCTGGTTTCAGGTAGTTTTTAGTCAAGAGCAAGTTTCACTCGAACGCCGCGTCTAATCGACTGATGGTCGGTTTCTTTGGGGTGATCTAGCCCGTCTACACCATGTCCAACATGCCTTGGTTGACGCCAGCTTGTCATTAAACGCAAGAGAAGCTTGCCACTCGGAAGAGTGTGACAAGCTTATCTTTTTCTAATGATGACGCAGTGAACAGCCGAAAGCAACACCCGGAACATAATTATGAGCTGGCCGAGACAAGTGAATGCTTGCCAATGATGCCATGGCTTCTGTGTCAAATAGTTCGACCTGTTGGTGTGAGCTAGATGGAAGTAAAACATCTCCCCATCAGCATGCGTGCATGCACGCACACGTACCACACCCAAAAAGTAATCTTAAAATAAAAAAAATTGACATCATCAGGTGAATTGACAAGTTATATGTTTCGCCACCATGGTTTCACTCACTGAGAGACTCCCATTACTTAAATGTTGAAAAACGAAGTAAACACCTGTTCAAGTTAAAGCAGTTAAAATGAATTCATCATCATTTGTTGGATGCGGCTGTCGGTGGCAGGAGATTCTCTCCCCAGAGATTCTGTACCCCATTGGAAAATATTAACATAGAAGGAGGGCGCTATCAAACCACATATCATTGAAGTTTGTACACAGTTCGCCATGGGGTGGGGTGGGGTTGGGTTGGGAGACCACTGAATCTAACGCCCACAAGTCACGTCGAGTCACTGCTGATTCTTGTTCTATTATAGAGCTTATAATATCCAGTACCACACCAGTGAGTGTGAGACCCGTACGCGCATCAATTTTCCCCAGGGGCCCACTTAGCATAATGGGCGTGTTCCAGTTTTCGCGCGTGCGCACTTGGCACTTTTTGCTGTTCTGGCAGTCAGTGAAACTGAGGGTTCCATCGAAGCACTCCAGAGCACAAACGGTGCTTTAGTTTTGTCTGAATGAACAGTAAAGTAATTTTTTTCAAAAATCGATTTAAAAGGTACAGGTCATATTAAACGTCATAATTCGTTAAAGTTTTCCGAGCAACAAAGTCGACTCTCAGGCACACGACCGTGTCAACTGATAGCACATGATACAACGTCATCTCCAAGATACGAAAATCGGTCGTAAGCCGTGAACAGTGCAGTAGTGCCCGTGCAACAAGGTATCTACATTTGTATGGAAAGTCAGGCATAACACTTGTGTTAAAGGCAATTAAGTGAAGATATCACTTTTAATGCTTGCACTATCTTCATAATTCATTATAATATACGTACACAAAACAAGTGACTTGTGTCCGTGATTCGTCCGCCAAAACCTCAAAAAGTGATAACCTACTTTAAAAGCTTCCTAATATATAACTATCTAAATCATTGTAAGCTTTCATATCCTAAGATACTAAGTAATACTGTAAACTACTCATAATTTGAATATATTTATAAAACTTTGTAAAATGTGTAAGTTTAAATGTAGGGCAGCAATGAAATAAAGGTGTGCAAATACAAATACAAAGTGTATACGACATTAGCATGGAGCTATGCACTAGACTTTGTTCCAAGTCTGTGATCGTGGTTTTTAGCCGTTCTGATAGCCGATACATTATTTTTTAAAACAGTGCCCTCTTGGATAAACCTCCGTCATTATCCTACGATAGAGCGTGATAGCAAATCTGCGGTGGAATTGTGAGTGATACAGAGTAATAACTGCAGTCTTAAAATTGAAATCAAGTCTATGCATGGTTGTCTAAATGCATACATGTCCGTATCTGTTTCTCAAAACCCTATACCTACATCATTACTTGTGAGGCAGGTCAGCTTCAAACAAAAAGAGCCTCTTGACTTTCTGGGAAGTTAAACTGGAGACTTGGGACTCACTTATGAGGTAGTGGTCTATCAAATACACTGAGGTGCAAAGCAAGAAATAGGGCAGTGACCATCAAATATCCCGCCAAAGGTTACATTTTTACGGATAGGCAATGACAAACAAATCTCCCAATAATTGTTTATTGTAGGTCTATCGTAGGAGGTCCTGTTTTCGAGGTGTCCCTAAAATCGTGGCAAATCTCTCACCTCTCTGTGCGCGATGTAAACAGTCCCTAGATAAAAATTGTGTGGTTTTATTTGCCAAGCAAAGAGTTTCCTCTCCCTTGACCAAAACTTAGAAACACGTAAGGCTCCACTGGATATTTGCACTTGTAAATGCAAAAAGTTTGGTATTTTAGGCATTTCTACAAGGTACAAAAATATGTCATAATGTTGAGGCCATATACAAATATTTGCCCACCGAAAAAGTTTCATCAAACACTATTTCAATTCACAATTCATGATCATGTGACTGAATATTTTGCTGAGCATTCTGGGAAAAAAATACAGAGGCTTAAAGAAGCCATGTGCCTTATATCATTTTCTAATATTTTTGGAGATTATTTTTAACCCTCCGATCAATATTATTATTTATATTAAAATTTAAACGATCAGCTTGTTGATTCAATTATCACTGTTTAATTGTACGCTTTGTTATTAACTTTAAGAGAAAAAAGGGGGAAAAATAAATAAAAATCAGATTATTCACACTTTTTATTAAATTATTAATTTTTGTTATTTTTTGCAAATTACCATGGTAATTTTAAAATTTCATTAAAAAATATTTTGAATAAAACGAAGACAACTGCTGGCTATAGAGTCATACACAGAGTCTCAAAGAACACTTGTAGTCACTGTAGATGTTTCTTCCATGTATGGCTTCACCGGGAAACCATGCTTTCTTGTTTGACGTGAAAACAGGAACAACTCAAAACAAATGGGGCCAGTTGAAGTCATCGAAGATCGGTGTGTAGTGTGAACATTTCAATGTCCATCAAGTTTTAATATATGTTTGCATACTTCATATTAACAAAAGAAGGTAATTAGGGCATCGGTTGATATAAGGCATCATTATTTTTTTCCCAATCCAAGGAAAAAGGCATAATAGCGTGAAAACTGGTAAGGGGAGGATGTTAATTTTCTTTTCGTTATTGCACGACAGGTGCAGCACGCTCGTTAGAGCGTGCAACGATTACGTAAGGTTTTCTTTCACATTCTCCCTTAAAACCGGGGCGTTTCAGCCTATTGATCACTCTCAGTAGAGCAACTTACCTCGCAACAAGATATTCTTGTACTACCAGTGAAAATGAATCCTGAGGCTTCAAACGAAGACATCCTTTTGGCAATCCAAACTTTGTCAAGCAATATAGACACCAAGGTGGAATCAGCAATAAAGAAACAACGTACATCAGCCGAAATTGAGTACGAATTTAAGAGCATTGGGAACAAGGACCAGTTTCGACACACCGAAAAACTCAATGCTATGGTAGAATCGGCCATTGCATCAATAAAAGTCGGAGACCTTAACTCCGGATTGGATCTACTTAGTTCAGTTCTAGAGCTGAATAAACAGCGCCAGAAGCTCATCAAGGTTGCAGATAGATCTACACAAGGCTGGGCAACCGTTAAAGAACACATCACGGACGAGTTGGCAGACGACTCCGGAGACGAAAAGAGACTGAAAAAAGCAGAAAAGTCTGCTGCATCCAAAAAGGCCGAGCTCAAGAAATCTAAGGCAAAGCCCACTCGTCCTTCCCAGTACAGCCATGGAGCCCCATCTCGTGCTCCTTATTCTTTTCGTCCTTTCGCCACCAGTCGTTTCAGCAGCCCATACCGACCAGAGAGTCGCACCTGTTTCCAGTGCAGTATTACCGGGCACGTCCGGACCAGTTGCCCTTCCCTACGTGCACTACGACAACCACGACTGCAAACCCCAGCCACCGGATTCTCAGACACATCCGGTCATTAGGAACTGGGAATCGGCCGAAGGCGACCAACCCGACCACATACCAACCGGCGTTAAAGGTAAACTTAAACCTTGTATTTCATTCTGGAGAAATGTTCTTAAAGCAAGTCCCTTTGTTTTAGATGTTATTGAAACAGGTTATAAGATTCCGTTTTATCTAGAACCACCACCCATTGTATTGAAAAACAATAAGTCCAGCCTAAACCACGCCCAGTTTGTTGAGACCGCCATTTGCAAATTGATCACAAACAGATGTATTGTAGAATTAGACTCACCGCCATATTGCTGTAACCCTTTAACCGTTGCAGATGGAAAAAAGCTGCGCTTGGTCTTAGATTTACGGCACCCGAATCATTTCATTTGGAAATCAAAGTTCAAGTACGAAGACCTCACCCATATCGCCCCATCACTTGACAGTAACCAAGTGTATTTTTCATTCGACCTTGAATCCGGATATCACCATGTAGAAATATTCCCGCCACACCAAAAATACTTGGGTTTTTCCTGGCATCATTGCGATAACCATGTTAGATATTACATGTTTACTGCCCTTCCATTTGGATTAAGCAGCGCATGCCACCTTTTTACTAAGCTAACAAGGCCGCTAGTGTATTTTTGGCGCTCTCAGGGTATCATCTCTTTCATGTACATTGATGACGGTCTTATCATTTCACCAGACCATGCTTCAGCGCAAAGTAGCAAAATTATCGTGCGAAATACCATCATCAATAGCGGCTTTGTTCCTAGTAAAACAAAATGCATTTGGGAACCAACTGAAGAAATACAATACTTGGGTCTCATCATTGATTCCAGGAATTTGTTGTTTCACATACCACAGGAGAAACTGTTCAAACTTCTGTCAACGATCTCAGCAATCCTTTCGGCACACAAAGCCAACAATTCTGTGCCAGTTAAACAACTGGCATGTTTCACGGGTCAAGTGATCTCGATGTCCCTCGCATTGGGCCCCATCGCTAGATTGATGACCCGCGACTCGTACAGATCAATCGAATCAAGTAATTCCTGGAATCAATCGATAAAGTTACGCAACGACACTGTAGCTGAACTCGAATTCTGGGCCCAAAACATCTTTTCCCTTAACGGCTTTTCCATCAGACTCAAACTTGTCCCATCTATGACCATCTATTCAGATGCCAGCGAAGTAGGTTACGGCGGACATGTTGAAAATCAGCCAAATCTCAAGATTCAAGGAAACTGGTCACAATCAGAAAAACGCAAAAGCTCAACTTGGCGCGAACTAGCAGCGGTCCTTAACCTACTCTTAGAACTTCAACACGTGGTTTCTCACAAAACTATCAAATGGTGTACCGACAATTCAAACGTGCCAAAGATAATCACTTGCGGTAGTGTCAAACCCGATCTACATAACATTGCCTTGTCAATACACGCTTTGTCCAAGAAACACGATTTCATCTTACTTCCTGAGTGGCTACCTAGGAATGAGAACAAACTCGCTGACAAGATAAGCAAATTTCAAGACTTTGATGATTGGGCAATTGATTCTGCGTCATTCAATCTCATAGACAATCTCTGGGGACCCCACTCTATAGATCGCTTTGCCTCACCTCACAATGCAAAACTGCCCCGGTTCAACGCTAGATTCTGGTGCAAAGCGGTATGCGGTGTAGATGCCTTTTGCCAAAGCTGGACATCGGAAAACAACTATTTCTGTCCCCCTGTGTCCCTTATTATACAAGTCATTAAACGCATTTTTGCGGTCAAAGCAACAGGCACTCTAGTAATCCCAAACTGGACAACATCAGCATTTTGGCCCTTTGTCTGCCCAGACGGCACACACCTAGATTATTCAATTGTAGATTGGAAAGTATTGCATACGTCATTCAGCCCTTCATCATTGGGCAAGAGCACAGTTTTCCGAAAGTATCCAAATTTTTCATGCTTAGCATTGAGATACGATTTTTCACAATCGTTCAGATCTTCGAACATGGGGTTTTGTCTTGCTCCTCTCGGCAGCTGTCCTGACTGTGCAGTTAACGCATAAAGTTCCTATCTTCCTTATAAACAGTCGCTCAAAATTGACAAAGCGAAGATTGTGTATGATTGAGAGATATGATTGTATATAACATTCAATGCAGTTTATTGCATTTAGGCTAATTTTAGCCGATGCCGATTTGCGTGCATCACCACATGGATGGTTTTTATAACCAATATGCGAATCACCTTCGTTTTTTCCCCAGATTACCATATTCATGCCTTTTTTGCTTTACCCTTTCTTTGGCGTTCTCTAAATAGTATGCGAGGCGAGCAGCTCCGCCATTCCAATGTTCACCAAAACATTAAGTTTGTGTTGTTTTTCTTGTCTATTCTTGTATATTCTTACATGAGGTAAATTTAGAAAAGAAAATAATTTTCTAACGTAAGAATGAAGTAAGAAAGTTAATTTTCTTTTCGTTATTGCACGACAGGTGCAGCACGCTCGTTAGAGCGTGCAACGATTACGTAAGGTTTTCTTTCACATTCTCCCTTAAAACCGGGGCGTTTCAGCCTATTGATCACTCTCAGTAGAGCAACTTACCTCGATCCCAACCCGCCCTTTGCCCTAATAAATAAATTAAAACTAAATGAATGAATAAAGCTTGCTCGGAGTAAGGATAGCGCGACCTACGTCCAACATCCTGGTCGCGTCCACGGTTCCTCCACAAGTTGGGGGTTTTACGTGGCCACTGAGCGCTGATAACTCAGCCTGGTGTTGGACGCCGAGCTTTCGTTGCACGTTTTCAGTAGCAACACCAATTACGTGCATATTAAGCACAAGTGTTTTTTATCCTTGAAACGACAGATAAATTTCCTTATCTCAGATCGTCTGCAGAACGGCTGATTTAGCCATAAAATAGCATTTATTGCATATACGTATAATCATAGCACTTTGGCTATGGTATGGAGCACAACTTTTGCTGCTCTCTTTTATTTTGTCTGTTTCAGATAGATGGTTGGCACTCTCTCATTCAGCATCTGACCCGGAACTAAAGCAACTTGCCCTCGAAGCCCTACCAAAACTACTGATGTCATCACGAGCACACTCAACAACGATAAAATACAGCAATGGTTGGAAACGATGGGAATCATGGGCTTCATCCAAGACCGGCGTCATATCGTTTCCCGTCAACCCTACTGATTTCGCCCTATATTTATCTTCATTATTTTCATCTGGTCATAAAACGGCAGCAGACTCCGCAGCATCCGCTGTCGCCTGGGCACATAGCTTGGCTGGATTACCGTCACCTACAGAGGATCCATTGGTCAAAACAACCTTACAGGGCTACAAGAGACTCACAGCCTCTACCCCAAACCGGAAGGAACCGGTAACACCTGAAATCATGGCAAAACTTTACAATGCTCACGGTCAACCTAGTGCAGCATTAGACGATCTACGCATACTATTCGTATGCTTTATTTGTTACGCTGGTTTCCTTCGTTTTAACGACATCAGTAACGTAAGACGCATGGACTGTAGTATACTCACCGACAGTCTCGTCGTACATTTATGCAAGTCCAAAACTGATCAATACCGCCAGGGCAACAACAAAACAATTGCAAGAACATTTCAGCCAACCTGCCCAGTTGTAATCACAGAACGATATTTTCAAGCATTAGGCGATCCCGACTCTTCTCCTCTACCGGTACTTCGCAGACTGACACGTTCCAAAACCGGTCTTGTTCCTACTACTCATGGGCTAAGCTACACCAGAACTAGAGAGATCGTACTAGAAGCCCTCCGACCATTCGTTCCAGATATTCGAAAATTCGGCCTCCACAGCCTGAGGTCGGGAGGGGCAACCGCAGCTTCAAACGCCCTACTCCCATCTCACTTAATATCCATGCACGGAAGATGGAAATCCGAAAAGGCCAGAAATGCATACATAAAAGCTGATCCGCAAGCGCGTTTACTTCCCTCCTCTGTACTTGGAATTTGAATTTATGTGTATAATTGGTTAGTTAAGCCGACGAGAATAATGATGAAACTTAAATTAAATGAGTTGGATTATGTGAATGTCATGAATAAATAGTATGCGAGGCGAGCAGCTCCGCCATTCCAATGTTCACCAAAACATTAAGTTTGTGTTGTTTTTCTTGTCTATTCTTGTATATTCTTACATGAGGTAAATTTAGAAAAGAAAATAATTTTCTAACGTAAGAATGAAGTAAGAAAACATGTACAGGTGGTGTCGGGTTAACTTGATTCTACACCTGGTCGGCGTGGATTGGCATGGCGAACCCCGATAATTCTTGTGCGCTTTTTACACCACGTTTGGTTCACACGTCGTGGTGTGCGCGAAAGTTGGTAAAACACGCCCATTATGCTAAGTGCCTCAGCTTACCTGGGATAAAAAGCGGGTTCACCCGTGTGTGTGAAAAGGTCATACTTTATCAACAACAACAATAAATGGGGCGCAAAGGTCGGACCAGTGGTGTGTGAAAGTTCGCAAAGTCCATCAGTTTTAGAAAAGTTGTCTACAACAAGTAAAAGGTAACTAGAATATCAGTTAAAACATTGCATTTCCCTAAAGTTTGCTTAAGTCTTTTAATGTAAAGCAACACAAGCAATCGTGAACACTTATCGCAGGATTTGTGGTTGATTGTTGGACATCCGGCCGGCAGCATATCGTATCCATTGTGTTGTATAGTAATGTATTGTTGTTTTTATGGACTGACATTTTGCTTTGATTGAGCTTTCGTAAACTGCTGCTACGCCCATTTCGTAATATTAGTAACGGCCTTAGTTACAACTGTAGCACGATCAGATTATTTTCATGGATGGATCTGCAGTGTTACTGTACAGTGTTTAGTGTTACTGTTAAGTGTTAGTTAGTGTTAGTGTTGGTTTATTAATTGAATTAATAGTGTCTGTCGGCTGTGTAGTGTGTTTGAATCGATTCTGTTGTTTAACTTTATATTACTTCTGTTTTAGAAACAATAATTTTTAAAGTATCCTGGTGTCATGGGTTTTCAGTAGGATATTATAACGGGAAAATTGTTCAAAATCAAAAACTAATTTTTTTTTTTTTTTAAATCATCTATCCAACCTTTTTACAATGACACGTTTACGTTGCGAGAGATAGTCTGCTATTTATAGTGCTAATGCATGCACGATATTGGAGCGACGTCATATGTTTTAAAATCGGTCATTGGTTGGTATTTTATTGAATATTCAGGAGCTAGTATGGCATGCAAAAAAAAAAAAAATATCATCCAATTACTCAATTACTATTAAACAAATTTAATTATATTTTTGTCATATAAGACATGGCTCCGAGATTTGACTCATTTGATTGTTTGCATAATAATGCACTACTTATTTGCACCAAAAATTCATCATTTTATTATTATTATTATTATTATTATATAACCTTCAACAGGAAACTTTATTCTTCCCAGCATGATTAAGCCTGACGAAAATACAGACCGCGATTAAACAGCAGAGCCTCTGTCACCGGTGGAGCTTGCACAGTCTCGCGGTACACGGGAATCAAAGTTGGGGGTCGAAAACATGCGAGGGTCGATATCATATGACCCTACGATACATGTTTCTAGAAGTAACTTACATTTATTTAGTTAACATCATTGGATTGGTTTCAGAAATAGCCACATTGACAACGTCTACTAGTAGTTTATTACGATACAATGAGTAGTGTTGGCAGATATTGGCACATTCCTGTTTTCAGAGCATTGCTTTTAAAGGAACATTACAAAACAGTTGCTGGCAGTGTAAGCATTTTATTTTTTATGTAATCCACCATACACATAAACTGACAAACCTGGAGAAGGTTGAGATTGATCGGCAATCTGGGTCACAAGAAAATAGTGAAAATCTTGAGGTGTCCATCATACCTCAGAAAGGCTAGACTAATCATTAAATGTCTGTCTCGGTGATAGCGGTCCCATGTATGCTGTTGAGGAGAGAAGTCGGCAACCAGCAGTTCGCGCAAGAGTGTACAGGAAGGCTAATAATGGGTAGTCGTAAAAACATTGCAAGAGATTTTAACCTAAAAAAGATTATTGGGTCCAGAGTTCTAGTACCTCAAATGAATCGTCAGTGTTGGATTTTGAAACTGCAGTTCATCCCTACTCCCTACAGTTTCCCATTCCCCCTCCCCCAGCCTATTTTGTTTCTCTCAAAGAAATTGTTTACTACTCACCAGGGCCAAAATTTTATGGCTCTACCTTACAGGAAATTCTGTGCTTGCGTCAAGCGTTGTTCACAGGTTAGCTGGGAATTATGGCGTTTGCGCTTGGGAACTCCATGTTTCTAGACGTTCTACACTTACACAGCTAAGTGCAGAAAATCGGTGCTTGCCATCAAGCGGAGAATAGTGATCATAATCGCAGAATTCGGCAGTAAGCAGAGCCATATGGAATTGGGAATGTTCTGTGTATGCTGTTGACGAGAGAGATCTGAATCCAGATGAATAGGAAATTTATTACTGAGACATGTAAATAGGTTGTTCATGTTTGTTTTTCAGTGCAAGATGTGATAATTATGTAATGTACACCAAATAACACCATGCACTTTTACTACCTTTCTTTTTAGGTACCTTCTAGACTTCACAACATCAAGCTAGTGGTAGTTTCATTATGGCAAGGTAATTTTTATACATGTTTGCAATGTATTGTGGGTTGTATAACTCAAGTCTTTGGCTCTTACTCAAATCTGATTTTCAGTTAAAATGATGTCTACTCTGACTGAACTTAAGACTCATATTCAGAAAAAGACTAAATCGAAATCACTAAAGGCAGTTTAATTCTTTTGTTAATGTTAGAAATAAGTGTATCATGACTTGTCAATGACTTGAGAACTTGCACACAGTCTTTACTCCAACTTGGCAATCTGAAGTGTAACTTGCACACAGTCTTTACTCCAACTTGGCAATCTGAAGTGTAACTTGCACACGGTCTTTACTCCAACTTGGCAATCTGAAGTGTAACTTGCACACGGTCTTTACTCCAACTTTGCAATCTGAAGTGTAACTTGCACACAGTCTTTACTCCAACTTGGCAATCTGAAGTGTAACTTGCACACAGTCTTTACTCCAACTTGGCAATCTGAAGTGTAACTTTGATTCTCTTTTGTACTATATTAGCCTTACACTCATTGCATTGATTCATGTCAATTTACAATGTCCATCTCTTGGTTTGATTAATGTCAATTTACAATGTCCATCTCTTGGTTTTTCAATGCCACTTTCGCCATTTTTGAACAAATAATGATAAAGACACAATACTTTACATTGTACAGATATATCAGTTTGGTTTAGTTAAACTTTAGTTTTTTAGATTAGCAATGGAGCAATTGTTCTGTGAATATCTGCCCTGATGACCAGGTAGCTTTTTCTGCAATAGGTAGTTGGGCTTTGCTTCTGGTAATGAAACAACAGACTATTGCATTACATTTTGTAAGCTGTAACAATGTATGAGATTAATAGGTTACACTAATTAGTGTGTCTTTTCTTTTTTCTCCTGCATGCTGCTAATGTGTTACTGAGTTTTCTTAATATTTTAAACTCCTCACCAGAAACAAGCCAAAATGTTTCCAGATATTGATGGATTTTGCCAATTTGTTCAAGGCATTCATTGGAGTGAACTATTTGTCCATAGCGTTTGCAATAAGTCAGAGTGGCATTGCGGTGAGTTGATTGCTTGTAATGTTTCTATTCAATAGCAGACCCCTTGCAATGTTGTTAATTAAGATAAATGGTCAGTTTGGGTAGCCATACCGCCACCCAAACCTTACATGTTTGATAAAAGGCCTTGCGTAGTCACAAGGGACTGCTTACATTTGAATTTCTCAGACTAGAGACAGTTGTTACGTGTATGTTACATGGTTTGGGGCAAGCTTTTGTGTAGATAAGAGAGGACGAACAACTTTTCTGAAAGATTGTGTTAATGGCACCAGGGTTTGCATATCTTGACGTTGCTAAGCAAAAGCTTGCCATAAACTGTGTGACAGAGCAAGTCTTTAATCTCTGGAATCCAATTTGAGTGTTCACTTCTGACCAATAAAGTCATTGCATCGGACAATATTGCAGTAATTGGTTGTTCACTAGATACATTCAGGCCTTAAAGGAACACGTTGCCATGGATCGGTCGAGTTGGTATTTGAAAAGCGTTTGAAACCGTTTTTTTTATAAAATGCATATATGGGTAGAAAGATGTTGTTAAAGTATAGAATACAATGATCCACACAAGCATGCCTCCAAATTGCACGGTTGTTAAAGTAGAATACAATGATCCACACAAACATGCCTCCAAATTGCACGGTTGTAAAAGTAGAATACAATGATCCACACAAGCATGCCTCCAAATTGCACGGTTTTCCTTTTACCTCGTCGACTAACACGGTTGGCCATTTATGGGAGTCAAACTTTTGACTCCCATAAATGGCCGACTGTGTTAGTTCGAACAGTAAAAGGAAAACCACGCAATTTCGAAGCAAACTTGTGTGGATGATTGTATTCTACTTTTAAAACATCTTTCCAACCATGCATTTTATGAAAAACGGTTACAAACCCTTTTTATAGACCAACTCGTCCGATCCAAGGCAACATGTTCGTTTAAGTCTTTATTATCATAAAAATCGAACTCACAAATGGCTTATTGGCTTTTGTGTGAACAATATGAGTAAATTTCTGAAGCTAGAAATAGCAAGAGTGGGGTATTCACTAGCTTACATCCCAATTCATTTTTATTTAACAACAATTTGATTTACTTTTTTTAATTCTATACACAGCTTGGCATCGTTGGATTACTCCTGATTTCCATCGCAACAGTACATTGTTGTCATCTGATCATCAAATGTAAAAGAGAACTTATTAGACAGATCATAGAAGACAATATTTCCAATGAACACCAATCTCCTGAAACTCTTATGAAGACAAGACACCTGCTAAATACCACACTAGAGAAACGACTTTCTTATGGAGATATAGCTTCATTGTCTTTAGGGAAGGTTGGAATAATACTAGTCAATGTTTCTCTAGTAGTTACACAGTTTGGATTTTGTGTCAACTATTTCATATTTCTTGGTAATACATTTCAAAAAATGTTTCCTTATCATCTTCCATATATTGCTGTTGATAACAGCAGCACTACATGGACAGCTCCACTCCCAAGCACTGTGCATGTCAATACTGATAAAGTGGCGCTTTCAATCACAAATAGTTCATCACCTTTAGTGAATATTTTACCATACAGTTTTGTGTCTCAAAGCCCTGGCTACATAATCTTAGTGCTTTTACCACTGCCAATTTTTATACTGTTTGGATATTTGCGTAGTATTCGTCAACTCGGTCCAGCAAGTGTCTTCGCTAACTTGTCTAGCCTTGTAGGCTATGTTGCCATGATGGTTTACATCTTATCAGGTATGTCAGTTTTAGAATTAATTTCTTTTCTATCACAATTCATTACTGATGTACATATAGTGTATTCATCTTTAGAAGCTGTTAGCAATGTGAAAGCTTTTTGTCTGAATAAGTGTCGGCCTACATTTGAGAAATAATTGTGATAGAAACAAAACTTGCATGGAGTCAAGGATGTACCCTGGAAACAAAGTTAACATGTTTGACAATTCAAAAGAACCACTTCTGGCCCAGGATAGGCCATTTTACTCATGCTTGTTACAAAAATATTATTCACTCACTACTCTCCGATAAAACCGCTAGAGGAACTCATTCATACACACTATTAATGTCTGGACTTGACTATTAGAAATCACTCTAACACAGCCTTCTAGATTGCACCATGTACATATCACTTTGGGATAATCCTCAATATTGCAGGCTCTCGCAAGTTCCATCTCAGTAATACTAATAATGTAATGATTACCTCCGTTCTAGCACTGCACTTGCTCCCCATTGAACGAGGCATCATTTTGAAACTCCTTTGTATAACGTAGCAATCTATAAACAGTTTATTTCCCTTGAACCTGCAGCAAAGTGATGAATATTTGCATGTTGTTTGTTCCATCTACCAGGATAAAAACTTGTGGTGATGGAAGTTTCTCAAAAGTAGTCCCTTGCCTAAATGGAACAAGTTTACCAATGACTATTGGAGCATGATCTGACATTTCTTCCTTGTTCATTGTTCCTTCAATCTGATCACACCTTAAATTTTACCTTTTTAATTAACTTGATCTTTTTAATTAACTTGATCTTTTCTAGTAGGGAAACATTTGTAAATGACCCAAGAACCATTACTTGTTTGTAACTGTGTAGATAATGGTGTAGATAACTGTGTAGATGTGTAACGCACAGTAGTGTTGATAAATACCTACATGTATGAGTGTATCTTCTAGTGAACCTTATTCTCTTTTCATGGTTTCATCCAGATTTTTCAGTCAGTGATACTATCAGTTGGGCCCAATTTTCGACGTTTCCTATTTTCTTTGGACAAGTAACTGCAGCTTTTGAGGGTATCGGGACGGTAAGTTTTGACTATAGATAAAATGTATAGGCCGTTGTTGTCTAGTGAAGTTTGTGAAAGAACCATAGAATTGATTACCTACAAGTACATTTAAGTGAAATTCCCTAATTGCGCTCTGTGTTATCCAACATCATTCAGTCAACAACTTGAGGTAATTAAATAAAAATAAAACTCGCACAAAACGATTTGTTTTTCCTTTTACCACTTGTAAGCTTATTAAGTTTAAAGCCATTATACACTTTCGGTAAACGGTATTGTCCTAGTCCCACACTTCGTGTATCACAACTTATATATAAAATAACAAACCTGTGAAAATTTAGGCTCAATCGGTCATCGGAGTCGGGAGAAAATAACGGGAAAACCCACTCTTGTTTAGTCGTGTCATGACATGTGTTTAGAATAAATCCGTAATTCTCGCTATCGAGAATTGATATTGTTTTAATGTTTTCTCAAAAAGTAAAGCATTTCATGGAACAACATTTCAAGAGTAGTCTTTCGCCATTACCTTCTGTAAACCCTGTAAATTATTTGTAAATCTGTGATTTTTAAAAAAAGAAATTTCTGTACCGAAAGTGTATAATGGCTTTAAGTGCATGCTTACTTTTTGAAGGTTTCAACAAAGTGCATGCAAAGTGCATGTAAACATGAATTAGTGTGCGACTTTGCTAGCTGCACATCTGCTTTTGTGTTGTGTTTCTGCAGTGAAAAAACAGCATTGCATGCAAGATGCCGAGGTGTTCCATATGCACCATGATTTAAAGGATTTGGGTACTTTTTTAACACAAAACATAATGTCCAGGACATTCCACTCCAGATTTACATTAAACTTACTCAGTTTGAAAATAATGATGGTATAAAGCTTCCCTGTAAATATTAGTTTCTGAGGTGCTGTAGTTTTTGAGAAATGAGTAAAACAAGTAACAAAAATAATTTTCATCTCAGCTGTCAGTGAGACAAAAATTGTTCGTAAATAATAACATCTTAACTGGTAAAATACCATACCTGGTTAACACATTTTTACATGCTAAAACTGAGACTAAAATAATTTTTGACCCATTGTTTAACTCATTTCTAAAACAAACTACAGCACCCCAGCAAGTAATATTTCAAGGGAGCGTTCTACTATCATTATCTTTAAACTATAAAACATTGTGAGAAAAGGCTCCCTCTGAAGTAACGGAATTTTGCACACAACTTTGTGTGACAAGGTTGTTTTTTCTTTCATTATTATCTCGCAACTTTGACGACCAATTGAGCTCATATTTTCACAGGTGTGTTAACTTATGCATATGTTGAGATACAGTAAGTGAGAAGACTGGTCTCTGACAATTACCAACAATGTCCAGTGTCCAAATCTGTTTACATTGTGTAAAAAGGTCGTATGATTATACATGTTATGGCTAGCAACCGTTCATGAATCAAGGATTCAGAGGAGCTTGATGATATTGATTATTTATTGTCCATTAACTTGCAGTGCATGAATGACTCATGGCTCAAATTTAGTCTCGAGTCACAAAGGTTGATTTGTTGAAACATGGAATGGAATGATGCAAATGTTTATGCTGTGTTTGCTTATTGTGTCTAATTGAAACCTTCACAGAAAATATGTCACCTCTGATACCTACAAATGTATTTACAATGCGCAAGCACAAGCGACTCCGCTGAACAAAAACAAAGCACCTCTCCTTGCACTGCAGGTCCCGTGTGTACACACAAATACACTCTTCTTTTAACAGCGCCCATAGTGTCAAGTCGTTTTTTTTTTTTCAGAATGCTCATGGGCCATTTTCAGCTTCATCTGATTTTTTTCTTCTATCAGACACTTTCACCGCAAACCAGTTCCTGCAGTACAACATTGGGGATTTTTCTTCTTCACCTTTTTTTGCTCAGGTCTTCAAATTACAACCATTCCTGGCCACAGACCTGTCATTGGTGTCTTACTCGGAGGGCTTGGTTATAACTCAAACCTTTATAAGCAACACTTCCATAACACCCCTTCTGGAGGACATGTATGGTGACAGACCACTCACTAAAATGCTTACTCCTTCCTGGGACCTCTGCAGCGTAATTCTTAGTGGTCAAAGTCTCCCTCTGAACCAGCTGGATCCTGTTTCTTCATTTGCTGACAGTCAAAACAGTCAAAACAGTATTCCTGCTAGCGGCCTCCATGGCACATCCTAGAAGTAAATTTCATGCTCTGCTTTTAAAACCAGGCCACTTGCGCTAGGAACCAGGGGCTTTCAACTAATTCCACACAGTCGCCAAATTTTTCAACCCCAAGCATCTAGGAGCCAAAGGCTAGCCAAGTTCCGATCCGAGCTCACCAAGCAGGGAGCGTGACTACATGTACATCTTTAGCTCTCTTTCAGGGGGTGACCATACATGAGATTGTGCAGGCAGCCTGCTGGGAAAATCCCTCAACATTCTTATCCTGCTACTTGCGAGATGTGCTCCAGTCAGATGGTCGCATGGACAGACAAGTTCTACGCTCAGCAGCTCAGTCAACAGCCTGGAGACACAGTAGAACTGCCGTCTTGACCTCTTAAAGGCACTGGACACTATTGGTTATTGTCAAAGACAATTCTTCTCACTTGGTGTATCTCAACAACACATGCATGAAATAACAAACCTGTGAAAAATTGAGCTCAATTGGTGGTCGAAGCTGCGAGATAATATTGAAAGAAAAAACACGGAGTTGTGTGCTTTCAGATGCTTGATTTTGAGACCTCAAATTCTAAATCTGGGGTCTTAAAATCAAATCCGTGGAAAATTACTTCTTTCTCGAAAACTACATTACTTCAGAGGGAGCCATTTCTCACAATATTATATACTATTAATAGCTCCCCATTACTAATTACCAAGAAAGGTTTTAGGCTAATAATTATTTTGAGTTATATTACCAATAGTGTCCACTGCCTTTAAGAGCACCTCACGCACAGCATACTGGTATGTCTTAGCAACTCCTGTTTTTCATTTGTTTCAGGCACAATTAGTTAAGAGTGGTACTGTCCCTCCCAAAAGGTTTAAAAAGAGAAAGAAAGAAAAGGCTCAAGTAAAAAGGAAGGGCGTTATTTGTGTGTACACACAGGACCTGCTGTGCAAGGAGGGGGTGCTTTGTTTTTGTTCAGCGGAGTCGCTTGCGCTTGCGCATTGTAAATGCATTTGTAGGTATCGGAGGTGAGTATTTTCTTATATAGAACAAAAAACTACTTTTTTGAGGTTCCCTTCATTAAGAGGCCATCAATTTGAGCATCTTCACTGCATACACCACTTTACCTAAAACATGAGAACATCACTTTTGTCATTACAGATAGTTCCTATTGAATCTAGCATGGGAGAAAACAGTCGCCTTTTTCCTCATCTGTTATACTTGGTTGTGCTGCTCTTTACATGTGTCCTGGCAAGTCTTGGCTTTCTGAGCTATTTACGCCTAGGAACATCTACAGCTCAAGTCATCATTTGGAACCTTCAGCCCAATAGCATGCTTCAGTTGGTAGTCAGCCTGGTTGTATGTATAGGAGTTGTCTTCACCTTTCCTTTGCAGTGTTTTCCAATTATTGAGATATTTGAACATCTCTTATTTGCTCCAGGTGCGTATTATAACAACATTTATTTGTAAATTAGGTCCGGTGTGGATCAAAAGCTAATTTACCCTACATATTATCACATTAACTTGTAAAATGTAAAGAATGCTGGCAACATAAATTTGTAAAAATCTTCATAATATCTAATGTGCCCCACCTATGAGAACTGTTCTCATCACTTCCTAATATCTGATGTACCCTACCCATGAGAACTGTTCCCATCACTTCCTAATAGCTGATGTACCCCACCCATGAGAACTGTTCCCATCACTTCCTAATAGCTGATGTACCCCACCCATGAGAACTGTTCCTATCACTTCCTAATAGCTGATGTACCCCACCCATGATAACTGTTCCCATCACTTCCTAATATCTGATGTACCCCACCCATGAGAACTGTTCCCATCACTTCCTAATATCTGATGTACCCCACCTATGAGAACTGTTCCCATCACTTCCTAATAGCTGATGTACCCCACCCATGAGAACTGTTCCCATCACTTCCTAATATCTGATGTACCCCACCCATGAGAACTGTTCCCATCACTTCCTAATATCTGATGTACCCCACCTATGAGAACTGTTCCCATCACTTCCTAATAGCTGATGTACCCCACCTATGAGAACTGTTCCCATCACTTCCTAATATCTGATGTACCCCACCTATGAGAACTGTTCCCATCACTTCCTAATAGCTGATGTACCCCACCCATGAGAACTGTTCCCATCACTTCCTAATATCTGATGTACCCCACCCATGAGAACTGTTCCCATCACTTCCTAATAGCTGATGTACCCCACCCATGAGAACTGTTCCCATCACTTCCTAATAGCTGATGTACCCCACCTATGAGTACTGTTCCCATCACTTCCTAATAGCTGATGTACCCCACCCATGAGAACTGTTCCCATCACTTCCTAATAGCTGATGTACCCCACCCATGAGAACTGCTCCCATCACTTCCTAATATCTGATGTAACCCACCCATGAGAACTGTTCCTATCACTTCCTATGATCCGATGTACCCCACCCATGAAAACTGTTCCCATCACTTCCTAATATCTGATGTACCCCACCCATGAGAACTGTTCCTATCGCTTCCTAATATTTGATGTACCCCACCCATGAGAACTGTTCCTATCGCTTCCTAATATCTGATGTATCCCACCCATGAGAACTGTTCCTATCACTTCCTATGATCCGATGTACCCCACCCATGAAAACTGTTCCCATCACTTCCTAATATCTGATGTACCCCACCCATGAGCACTGTTCCCATCACTTCCTAATAGCTGATGTACCCCACCCATGAGAACTGTTCCCATCACTTCCTAATAGCTGATGTACCCCACCTATGAGTACTGTTCCCATCACTTCCTAATATCTGATGTACCCTACCCATGAGAACTGTTCCCATCACTTCCTAATAGCTGATGTACCCCACCCATGAGAACTGTTCCCATCACTTCCTAATAGCTGATGTACCCCACCCATGAGAACTGTTCCTATCACTTCCTAATAGCTGATGTACCCCACCCATGAGAACTGTTCCCATCACTTCCTAATATCTGATGTACCCCACCCATGAGAACTGTTCCCATCACTTCCTAATATCTGATGTACCCCACCTATGAGAACTGTTCCCATCACTTCCTAATAGCTGATGTACCCCACCCATGAGAACTGTTCCCATCACTTCCTAATATCTGATGTACCCCACCCATGAGAACTGTTCCCATCACTTCCTAATATCTGATGTACCCCACCTATGAGAACTGTTCCCATCACTTCCTAATAGCTGATGTACCCCACCTATGAGAACTGTTCCCATCACTTCCTAATATCTGATGTACCCCACCTATGAGAACTGTTCCCATCACTTCCTAATAGCTGATGTACCCCACCCATGAGAACTGTTCCCATCACTTCCTAATATCTGATGTACCCCACCCATGAGAACTGTTCCCATCACTTCCTAATAGCTGATGTACCCCACCCATGAGAACTGTTCCCATCACTTCCTAATAGCTGATGTACCCCACCTATGAGTACTGTTCCCATCACTTCCTAATAGCTGATGTACCCCACCCATGAGAACTGTTCCCATCACTTCCTAATAGCTGATGTACCCCACCCATGAGAACTGCTCCCATCACTTCCTAATATCTGATGTAACCCACCCATGAGAACTGTTCCTATCACTTCCTATGATCCGATGTACCCCACCCATGAAAACTGTTCCCATCACTTCCTAATATCTGATGTACCCCACCCATGAGAACTGTTCCTATCGCTTCCTAATATTTGATGTACCCCACCCATGAGAACTGTTCCTATCGCTTCCTAATATCTGATGTATCCCACCCATGAGAACTGTTCCTATCACTTCCTATGATCCGATGTACCCCACCCATGAGAACTGTTCCTATCGCTTCGTAATATTTGATGTACCCCACCCATGAGAACTGCTCCCATCACTTCCTAATATCTGATGTAACCCACCCATGAGAACTGTTCCTATCACTTCCTATGATCCGATGTACCCCACCCATGAAAACTGTTCCCATCACTTCCTAATATCTGATGTACCCCACCCATGAGAACTGTTCCTATCACTTCCTAATATTTTATGTACCCCACCCATGAGAACTGTTCCTATCGCTTCCTAATATCTGATGTATCCCACCCATGAGAACTGTTCCCATCACTTCCTAATATCTGATGTACCCCACCCATGAGAACTGTTGCCATCACTTCCTAATATCTGATGTACCCCACCCATGAGAACTGTTCCTATCGCTTCCTAATATCTGATGTATCCCACCCATGAGAACTGTTCCCATCACTTCCTAATAGCTGATGTACCCCACCCATGAGAACTGTTCCCATCACTTCCTAATAGCTGATGTACCCCACCCATGAGAACTGTTCCCATCACTTCCTAATATCTGATGTACCCCACCTACGAAAACTGTTCCCATCACTTCCTAATATCTGATGTACCCCACCCATGAGAACTGTTCCCATCACTTCCTAATAGCTGATGTACCCCACCCATGAGAACTGTTCCCACCACTTCCTAATAGCTGATGTACCCCACCTACGAGAACTGTTCCCATCACTTCCTAATAGCTGATGTACCCCACCCATGAGAACTGTTCCCATCACTTCCTAATATCTGATGTACCCCACCTATGAGAACTGTTCCCATCACTTCCTAATAGCTGATGTACCCCACCCATGAGAACTTTTCCTATCACTTCCTAATATCTGATGTACCCCACCCATGAGAACTGTTCCCATCACTTCCTAATAGCTGATGTACCCCACCCATGAGAACTGTTCCCATCACTTCCTAATATCTGATGTACCCCACCTACAAAAACTGTTCCCATCACTTCCTAATATCTGATGTACCCCACCTATGAGAACTGTTCCCATCACTTCCTAATATCTGATGTACCCCACCTATGAGAACTGTTCCCATCACTTCCTAATATCTGATGTACCCCACCCATGAGAACTGTTCCCATCACTTCCTAATAGCTGATGTACCCCACCCATGAGAACTGTTCCCATCACTTCCTAATAGCTGATGTACCCCACCTATGAGAACTGTTCCCATCACTTCCTAATAGCTGATGTACCCCACCCATGAGAACTGTTCCCATCACTTCCTAATAGCTGATGTACCCCACCCATGAGAAATGTTCCTATCACTTCCTAATATTTGATGTACCCCACCTATGAGAACTGTTCCCATCACTTCCTAATAGCTGATGTACCCCACCCATGAGAACTGTTCCCATCACTTCCTAATAGCTGATGTACCCCACCCATGAGAACTGTTCCCATCACTTCCTAATAGCTGATGTACCCCACCCATGAGAACTGTTCCCATCACTTCCTAATAGCTGATGTACCCCACCCATGAGAACTGTTCCCATCACTTCCTAATATCTGATGTACCCCACCCATGAGAACTGTTCCCATCGCTTCCTAATATCTGATGTACCCCACCCATGAGAACTGTTCCCATCACTTCCTAATATCTGATGTACCCTACCTATGAGAACTGTTCCCATCACTTCCTATGATCCGATGTACCCCACCCATGAAAACTGTTCCCATCACTTCCTAATATCTGATGTACCCCACCCATGAGAACTGTTCCCATCACTTCATAATATCTGATGTACCCCACCCATGAGAACTGTTCCCATCACTTCCTAATAGCTGATGTACCCCACCCATGAGAACTGTTCCCATCACTTCCTAATATCTGATGTACCCCACCTACGAAAACTGTTCCCATCACTTCCTAATATCTGATGTACCCCACCCATGAGAACTGTTCCCATCACTTCCTAATAGCTGATGTACCCCACCCATGAGAACTGTTCCCATCACTTCCTAATAGCTGATGTACCCCACCTACGAGAACTGTTCCCATCACTTCCTAATAGCTGATGTACCCCACCCATGAGAACTGTTCCCATCACTTCCTAATATCTGATGTACCCCACCTATGAGAACTGTTCCCATCACTTCCTAATAGCTGATGTACCCCACCCATGAGAACTTTTGCTATCACTTCCTAATATCTGATGTACCCCACCCATGAGAACTGTTCCCATCACTTCCTAATAGCTGATGTACCCCACCCATGAGAACTGTTCCCATCACTTCCTAATATCTGATGTACCCCACCTACGAAAACTGTTCCCATCACTTCCTAATATCTGATGTACCCCACCCATGAGAACTGTTCCCATCACTTCCTAATATCTGATGTACCCCACCTATGAGAACTGTTCCCATCACTTCCTAATATCTGATGTACCCCACCCATGAGAACTGTTCCCATCACTTCCTAATAGCTGATGTACCCCACCCATGAGAACTGTTCCCATCACTTCCTAATAGCTGATGTACCCCACCTATGAGAACTGTTCCCATCACTTCCTAATAGCTGATGTACCCCACCCATGAGAACTGTTCCCATCACTTCCTAATAGCTGATGTACCCCACCCATGAGAAATGTTCCTATCACTTCCTAATATTTGATGTACCCCACCTATGAGAACTGTTCCCATCACTTCCTAATAGCTGATGTACCCCACCCATGAGAACTGTTCCCATCACTTCCTAATAGCTGATGTACCCCACCCATGAGAACTGTTCCCATCACTTCCTAATATCTGATGTACCCCACCCATGAGAACTGTTCCCATCGCTTCCTAATATCTGATGTACCCCACCCATGAGAACTGTTCCCATCACTTCCTAATATCTGATGTACCCTACCTATGAGAACTGTTCCCATCACTTCCTAATAGCTGATGTACCCCACCCATGAGAACTGCTCCCATCACTTCCTAATATCTGATGTACCCCACCCATGAGAACTGTTCCTATCACTTCCTATGATCCGATGTACCCCACCCATGAAAACTGTTCCCATCACTTCCTAATATCTGATGTACCCCACCCATGAGAACTGTTCCCATCACTTCCTAATGTCTGATGTACCCCACCCATGAGAACTGTTCCCATCACTTCCTAATATCTGATGTACCCCACCTACGAAAACTGTTCCCATCACTTCCTAATATCTGATGTACCCCACCCATGAGAACTGTTCCCATCACTTCCTAATAGCTGATGTACCCCACCCATGAGAACTGTTCCCATCACTTCCTAATAGCTGATGTACCCCACCTACGAGAACTGTTCCCATCACTTCCTAATAGCTGATGTACCCCACCCATGAGAACTGTTCCCATCACTTCCTAATATCTGATGTACCCCACCTATGAGAACTGTTCCCATCACTTCCTAATAGCTGATGTACCCCACCCATGAGAACTGTTCCCATCACTTCCTAATAGCTGATGTACCCCACCCATGAGAACTGTTCCCATCACTTCCTAATATCTGATGTACCCCACCCATGAGAACTGTTCCCATCACTTCCTAATATCTGATGTACCCCACCCATGAGAACTGTTCCCATCACTTCCTAATATCTGATGTACCCCACCCATGAGAACTGTTCCCATCACTTCCTAATAGCTGATGTACCCCACCCATGAGAACTGTTCCCATCACTTCCTAATAGCTGATGTACCCCACCCATGAGAACTGTTCCCATCACTTCCTAATATCTGATGTACCCCACCTATGAGAACTGTTCCCATCACTTCCTAATAGCTGATGTACCCCACCCATGAGAACTGTTCCCATCACTTCCTAATAGCTGATGTACCCCACCTATGAGAACTGTTCCCATCACTTCCTAATAGCTCATGTACCCCACCCATGAGAACTGTTCCCATCACTTCCTAATAGCTGATGTACCCCACCCATGAGAAATGTTCCTATCACTTCCTAATATTTGATGTACCCCACCTATGAGAACTGTTCCCATCACTTCCTAATAGCTGATGTACCCCACCCATGAGAACTGTTCCCATCACTTCCTAATAGCTGATGTACCCCACCCATGAGAACTGTTCCCATCACTTCCTAATATCTGATGTACCCCACCCATGAGAACTGTTCCCATCACTTCCTAATAGCTGATGTACCCCACCCATGAGAACTGTTCCCATCGCTTCCTAATATCTGATGTACCCCACCCATGAGAACTGTTCCCATCACTTCCTAATATCTGATGTACCCTACCTAGAGAACTGTTCCCATCACTTCCTAATAGCTGATGTACCCCACCCATGAGAACTGTTCCTATCGCTTCCTAATATCTGATGTATCCCACCCATGAGAACTGTTCCCATCACTTTCTAATATCTGATGTACCCCACCCATGAGAACTGTTCCTATCGCTTCCTAATATCTGATGTACCCCACCCATGAGAACTGTACCCATCACTTCCTAATATCTGATGTACCCCACCTATGAGAACTGTTCCCATCACTTCCTAATAGCTGATGTACCCCACCCATGAGAACTGTTCCTATCGCTTCCTAATATCTGATGTACCCCACCCATGAGAACTGCTCCCATCACTTCCTAATAGCTGATGTACCCCACCCATGAGAACTGTTCCCATCACTTCCTAATTATGATGTACCCCACCCATGAGAACTGTTCCCATCACTTCCTAATAGCTGATGTACCCCACCCATGAGAACTGTTCCTATCGCTTCCTAATATCTGATGTACCCCACCCATGAGAACTGTTCCCATCACTTCCTAATATTTGATGTACCCCACCTATGAGAACTGTTCCCATCACTTCCTAATATCTGATGTACCCCACCCATAAGAACTTTTCCGATCACTTCCTAACATCTGATGTACCCCACCCATGAAAACTGTTCCCATCACTTCATAATATCTGATGTACCCCACCCATGAGAACTTTTCCCATCACTTCCTAATATCTGATGTACCCCACCCATGAAAACTGTTCCCATCACTCCCTTATATCTGATGTACCCCACCCATGAGAACTGTTCCCATCACTTCCTAACATCTGATGTACCCCACCCATGAAAACTGTTCCTATCACTCCCTTATATCTAATGTGCCCCACCTATGAGAACTGTTCCCATCACTTCCTAATATCTGATGTACCCCACCCATGAGAACTGTTCCCATCACTTCCTAATATCTGATGTACCCCACCCATGAAAACTGTTCCCATCACTTCCTAATATCTGATGTACCCCACCCATGAGAACTGTTCCCATCACTTCCTAATAGGTGATGTACCCCACCCATGAGAACTGTTCCCATCACTTCATAATGCATGTAATTGCTATTATGTCCCATCCCTGAGAACTGTTTCTTTTTAATATCTTATACTCCACCAATGAAATGGTGATGTTCTCGATCCACTAGAATCATCTTCCGATAGTTGAATTGATTTTCCCAAAGGATGCTTAGAACTAGGGTGTTTCTGAGTTAATGGCTTCGCCAGTAGCAATGGCTAAATCACAATGTTGTCATTTCATTTGTTATTTTAATGTTGTCACTTTAGCCACTTGTTAAAGCCCTAGTCGAATTTGCTGTATTCTGATGCAGTCTGATTCTCAATACATCCTAATATTTGAAGCACCCTTCTGCTAAATTTGCTGTTATGTCCTTGTGGTAGTTAAGGAGTTCTATCAATAAGAGTATCTCGAGGTAGCTGGCATGCCCCATCCACCAAAATCACTTTCACTACCTCTTGATAGCTGATGATCCCCAACCATCAGAAGTAGATAGTCTCCTTTGTTGCATCCTTTTATTTGATTACATTTTGACAACCAAATGTGGCTATTAATGTGCTAGCCATACAATTTAGTTATTGATGCAGTTTGTAATCTTTACTCCATTGTTTTTGTTTTCTTTTAAAGGGAGGTTTTGTGGTCCGCTGAAGTTAAATTCTTCCAATAGCAATAACAGTCAGGATGAAGTAGATACAGTGGATGATAGTGATTTACGTGTAAATACAGCGATTACAGACTCTAAAGAGGATGCAGAACTTTGTCAGCTCCTACAAGATCCACAAGCTGCTAAATGTCTGAGTAACCTTCCTGTGGCTCCTGAGATACCGAAATCAGTGAGTGTTTGACAGTGCACACTCTGTTTTTTAAAGGTTTTTTTACTAGTTATAATTTTATTCTGCAAGCATCCCTGGACAGTTTTCAGACATGTGTTTATCATTTTACCGTTTGCATGTCCGTTAATGTTTTGTTTGAATACATGTCTTTTGGCGATAACTGGTTACCCTTTTGATTAAATATTTTAAAATGTATCTACACTGGTGAAAAATCAAACACGGCATACATTGTTAGTATTAAGTGATTCATAAATACCTAAGACAGTTTATCCATTCTGATTGGTCGAGAGGGCATCACGAGGAGTTGTTTGAACGGATGATATAACACCAGTAAAAAGTGTTATAACATGGGCGTGACACGGGAGCTTGCACCATCCCACACAGCGCTTATAAGACAGTTTCTTCATTCCTATTGGTCGAGAGCAACGTTAACTTAATGACGCCTTCAAAGTAAACAGGCTTACAGTGTAAAATGGTGACAAGCTTACAGTGCCATATGGTGACAGGCTTACAGTGCCATATGGTGACAGGCTTACAGTGCCATATGGTGACAGGCTTACAGTGCCATATGGTGACAGGCTTACAGTGCCATATGGTGACAGGCTTACAGTGCCATATGGTGACAGGCTTACAGTGCCATATGGTGACAGGCTTACAGTGCCATATGGTGACAGGCTTACAGTGCCATATGGTGACAGGCTTACAGTGCAATATGGTGACAGGCTTACAGTGCCATATGGTGACAGGCTTACAGTGCAATATGGTGACAGGCTTACAGTGCAATATGGTGACAGGCTTACAGTGCCATATGGTGACAGGCTTACAGTGCCATATGGTGACAGGCTTACAGTGCCATATGGTGACAGGCTTACAGTGCCATATGGTGACAGGCTTACAGTGCCATATGGTGACAGGCTTACAGTGCCATATGGTGACAGGCTTACAGTGCCATATGGTGACAGGCTTACAGTGCAATATGGTGACAGGCTTACAGTGCCATATGGTGACAGGCTTACAGTGCAATATGGTGACAGGCTTACAGTGCCATATGGTGACAGGCTTACAGTGCCATATGGTGACAGGCTTACAGTGCAATATGGTGACAGGCTTACAGTGCCATATGGTGACAGGCTTACAGTGCCATATGGTGACAGGCTTACAGTGCCATATGGTGACACCAACCATCGATAAGGAATCTCAAACCTTTATCAAGCAGAAGCAACATGAACAACTTGTTGTTTGTGATGTCACAACAACTGAATTCCAAGTTTAGTTTTGTTCATTTAAAACAAAACCTGAGCTTTTCTCTATCTTAAAGGAAAGGTGTTTAAAATACTTTTTTTTTTCAAAATGCAAGAAGGTATTGTTTTAGTGCAGATTACACCTCATTTTATAAGTGTGTTTTGACAAGAAATCTGGTCCAGAAACTGATGTTTCTGTAATTGTATCACATCCTTTGTTTTACATACATTTTGTTATTTCTGAAACCATCCATGTCAATCTAGCACTATCTCATTGAATCTACAATTTTCTATTTAAGGTGTGGACAGTCAAGAGGAACATTCTACGAACACTAATTGTCTTAGCACAGCTAGGCACTGCATATGCTTTCAAAGATGAGTTTGCTTATATCTCCTCATTTACAGGTAAGTACTTCAGTCACCTGAACATTGTAATACACATGTGTAAGTACTTCAGTCACCTGAACATTGTAATACACATGTGTAAGTACTTCAGTCACCTGAACATTGTAATACACATGTGTAAGTACTTCAGTCACCTGAACATTGTAATACACATGTGTAAGTACTTCAGTCACCTGAACATTGTAATACACATGTGTAAGTCTTACATGTAATAAACCTCCAGGAACCATTGTGGTCCCAACTATATTGGATTTTGCTTAATAGGCAAGATTTTATTTTGTCAATTGGTTTAGTCTGACATATAGTTTATGGCCATGAAAATTATTTATGTTGCGAATTGAGAACTCAGTGATAAAAAAATATGAAAGTAATATAAATTCAACAAAATTCATCCGCGTAAAATCAGCTTTAGTGTTTGCACCAAACTTGGGTGTGGATTTAAAAAAAGTTGTGTCTAACAAGTTCAGGTAAAAAGAACTTGTCTCATACTAAGTTAACAAATTGTTTGGAATTTTTATGAAAAAACTAAAACTCAATTTAAAAACGTGTACAGAAACTTTTTGTCATTCAGATTTTGTTTTTGAATATAATTTAGAAACAAAGATTTGATTTCAGTTAAAACAAATTCTTCATTTGACATCCTTTTTCAATTCGATGCACGCGATACTTACTGAGAATTTTACTTTTACTTCAGTGTTTTACCCCTATCAGTTAGATAAAATGCATAGTCAGTCAGACATAATTTCCTTTTTATTTTCCAGAAAAACACCTCAATTTTAATACATACTGAAAAAAAAAGTTGTTGAGAAAAGTTGATACTTTTATTAAAATATTGGGGCTGAAGATTATAGACCTGAGAAATGATGCACATTAGACCGTTGCTTGATCTTGGATGAAAAAAAATATAACATAAATGAGCATTCATAAATACCCCAGACAGTTTTGCTACTCCTATTGGTGGAGAGCGCGTCACGTGGGGTGTTTAAATGGTTGATAATGAACAGCTGGAGCTGTTTATAACGTGCTGGCATCCATGTGTCGGGCGCGCAAGCTAACGTCTGCCAATATTATCACGCGGAATACAATTCATAGCTATTAGTAACAGCGCGTAATCTATTTCAAAGCGTGCGCGTGTACACTTAATCCACGCGCTTCAAACAGATTCTTCACAAAGTTTTTGAAAAAAAATATTTCAAACCTCGAATTTTAATTGTCAAAATGTCTGTACTGGTAATAGTATTTTTAACATTTTTTAACAAAAGGTCATTTATGAATGGGAATAAAAGAGTAGTGACATCGTTCTTAAATGTCCGTTTAAAACCTTGCAGGGTCGATGCAACAACCCTGCCGGCTGTTTAGAACTTGTTGCTACCCTTTTATTCCCTTATTGACTCCCAAATTGGGGCAACCAAGACTATTGTGATGCTGCGATGCGGCAAATTAGGTTTAAGGAAAATTGTTGGATATAGTGTGGTGTACTCAAGACAGACATGTCACATGTAGCATGGTTAAAGGTGCTACATAGTATGTGAGATAAATATTATTAATGTGAATAATTTTACCAATATACTCTGAGGGAGTAATTTATGTCGGCACTGTTTAATCTTCTACATTGCGCTCTAAACCGCCACAAGCTCGTTGTATCAGGTTCTTTTACACCTAATAATGGGGAGGAATACCAACACAATACAAAGTAAGATGAACTCCTTGGTCTAGGTAAAGGTAAACTGACACTAGGCTGTCAACCACTCACAACTTCTTCCTTACAAAAAAAAGTCTTTTAAAAGTAAAAAAAAAATGTAAAGACCAAAGACACTTCACTGTGCCTCGGCATGTTTAATGACCTCAGAACATTTGAAGTTTTTGTTTTCTTTGCCAAAAGTAGTTTTTTGATTTTACTGTTATTGGTGATTTAGTAGGGTCTGCAGGATTGGCACTAGCTCAATTGTATTAAGGCACTGGACACTATTGGTAATTGTCAAAGACCAGTCTTCTCACTTGCTGTATCTCAACATATGCATAAAATAACAAACCTGTTTAAATTTGATCTCAATTGGTCGTCGAAGTTGCGAGATAATAATGAAAGGAAAAAACACCCTTGTTAGATGAAGTTGTGTGCTTTCAGATGCTTGATTTTGAGACCTCAAAATCTAATTCTGAGGTCTTGAAATTAAAGTCATGGAAAATTACTTCTTTCTCTCAAAAACTACGTTACTTCAGAGGGAGCCATTTCTCACAATGTGTTATACTATCAACAGCTCGCCATTACTCGTAACCAAGTACGTTTTTTACACTATCAACAGCTCTCCATTACTCGTAACCAAATTCGTTTTTATGCTAACAATTATTTTGAGTAATAAAAATATAGTGTCCAGTGCTTTTAAATGAGTAATGACAAATGAGGAGTATTGACAAATGTGGAATATAATGTGCATATACTACAGACTTAGTCTGTTTGAGACATTATGTTCAGTACATATAGGAAAAGCAAAGGATGATTGAAACTCCATGATACACATTTCTGATTTCCTACAGGAGCAATTGGAAGCACCATGATTGCCTACATTATACCAGCTGTTATACATTTGAAGCTGAAGAGACATGATTTAGGAATAATGATCATCTGTAAAGATATCTTACTGATTATCTTTGGATTGGTGGGAGGGGTAACTGGTGTCTATACTTCTGTCAGATCAATTATTGTGGATTTCCAGTGAAGGTATTGTGCAACCAATACTTTGAGATACAAGTCTTATTGTGAGGTCAAGTTGATGCTGAATGTCCACACGAATGTTGATGACGTCGTTACATAATGTACTGTAGTTTGTTACTATACCTGGTCAGTTTATCTATTTTATGTTTTGGCAAGCATTGTTTGTGTTACGTATATGCCTTGTGCACCTGAGTTGCCTAATGTACAAACATTTTTCATTTGCATGTGTTTTTGCCTTGTCGTATACAGAGCTTTGGTCGATAACTAATCTTTGTTCGAACAAAACCAGTTTTCGTTCGAACAAAGTTTTGTTTTCCGTTCTAAATCTGTGGTATCTAAATGTTTTTGATATTTTCATCATATTAAATGTTCATTCTTTCCAAAATCGAAAACAAATTAAATATATATATTGGGTCTGAGAATTCATCACTGCAATAACCTATCTTTCTGAAAGTTTGTATATACTCAGCGCCTTGAGTACCTTGTTTGGTAGATACGTGCGCTATAGGACTTCGATGTTGTATATAATATCTATAATGTATTTTTTTTTAATTATAAATTGTCGAAAATTTAGCCATAAAACTTTAACAAGACACTTGCACTGTTTTTTTTAAAGATCTTCCGCCACATTCAGCGATACTGCATACACTAATTACTTGATGCATAGAATGTCACTCACAAAACGGATGGGTATGACGACTTTAGTGAAATGATAATGGTTATTAGGTGAGCACTAGGGTTATGTAGATTGGCGGTAAGTTGGTTGGGGGGGGGGGGCGGTAGCACTTCACATGTTAGAGTGTGGAAACAGTACAGTATGGGTGCCATTTTCAGCAATGGTCATTTTCTGCACTTTAAGGTGTGGTAAAAAAGTTGCTAAATCAATGGCGTCTGGTGCACACAGATCGATTTGCCTATCATTGCACGTCACGTCATCACGTGACCTTAGATGGGTATTACACGCATCAACAACAAGGGTACTGCATATCAACGTTTGTTAAAAAGACATGGTTAATGTTGCATTTGTTTGTTCAATCAAGGCTTTTTTTCTTGAAATCACGGAAGACAGTTCCACCAACTAGGAAATTCTACGATAATGTTCACATGCTGTCAAACCTTGGTAATTTAAGGTAATCTAACCATACTCTTGTGGTAGAATACTGGATCCATGTAACAGTAAATGTGATTTAAATTAATGTCACAATATTCAACTTTATAAAAAGGGCTTCGTTTTGAGTGAAAAGTGTATTTATCGAAAATACAGCCGATTGTGGTCCATCGGTATGAGTCTTCCCATGTCTTTACTGTGTAGCTGTGTTTTGTCTATACCCATAGGTCACGTGATCACATGTTAGCATTGGCAGCGCAATTGGTCTACTGTCACTGTGGTTAGTAAGTTGAGTTATATTATAAATGAAATATAAAAGCTTTGGCCTACCTCCAATTACAAATGTATTTGTTTATTCACTCTCTAGCTTGGTAGTCAAACTTAATTATTGGTTAATCGTAATTGTTTTTTATAAGTAACTATTTTCTGTGTATTTCCATATGTTTTTTGATTGGTTTGTATACAAATTATTCATTTTTAATTATTTATTTGTTTGCCATTATACACTTTCGGAACAGAAAGGAAATTGTTTTTTCACAGATTAACAAATAACTTACATGGTTTAAAGGAGGTAATGGTGAAAGACTATTTATTCCATGACATGCTTTACTTTTTGAGAAAACATTAAAACAATTATCAATTCTCGATATCGAGAATTACTGTCATGACACGGCGAAACGTACGGAAATGGTTTTCCCATTATTTTCTCCCGAATCCGATGGACTGATTGAGCCTAAATTTTCACAGGTTTGTTATTTTATATATAAGTTGTGATATACGAAGTGTGGGCCTTTGGACAATACTGTTTACCGAAAGTGTTTTGTTATTTACTTATTTACTACTTACTTATTCAATTATTTAGTTGGTACTTGATTTACAAGATGAAACTTTGACAACGGATTTTATAAACAAAATAATGTGTTCACACATTTGGTGATTAGGTAAACAGTAAAATCGAACATACATAACAAGCTTTTGGGTGTCACCTAAACGTTATCTTGTACCCGCTGAGGCCCGATGATAACACGAATCTGATTACTGTGCAGCTCGCCCTGTCTTGAGTTAAAGTGAATCAAAATAGGAAGGGGTCACACATAGTTGTCGATCGAAAACGTATGACGGACCGATACGGCAATGTATCTGCATTATAAGAACCAATAAATGCCTCCATCCATGTATTAGGGAGCGAGATATACTTGTTTTGGATAGAATAAGGAATACTGATGTGCTGACAATAGTTATCACAATGTGTCTTGTTGTGTGTTTGGGCATCGCCCAGAAACCTATTGGTATAATTCGGGTGAAGCCCCAAAGTTTGTTTGTTTTTGTTCCACTTTTTAAAGGCAGTGGACACTATTGGTAATTAGTCAAAATATTTATTAGCATAAAACCTTACTTGGTAACGAGCATGGGAGAGGTTGATAGTATAAAATGGTGTGAGAATTGGCTCCCTCTGAAATGACGTATTTCGAGAAAGAAGTAATTTTCATCGAATTTGATTTCGAGACCTCAGATTTAGAATTTGAGGTCACGAAATCAAGCATCCGAATGCACACAACTTCGTGTGAAAATGGTGTTTTTTCTTTAATTATTTTCTCGCAACTTCGATGACCAATCGAGCTAAATGTTCACAGGTTTGTTATTTTATGCATCATGTTGAGATACACCAAGTGAGGAGACTGGTCTTAGACAATTACACTGTCTTTAAACAGTTTTTAATGGTATTTGGTCAGTTACGTGTACATATACGTCTATTGTTACATCTACAGTTTGTAAAAGTTCGGGCACCTCCTTGGGAAATGTTCACGAACTATAGTGAGGTTCACTGATTCTTGAAACTTCCAACATACATCTATAAGCGTAATAATCGTGAGGCCCATGATATACCTTAAAGTTATAACGTCAATGATGACGGCACCCGGTGTCAAAGTAAATTAAATCTATGTTTCAAAACTATATTTCAAATATGCATTTACCATGAACATCAGGGAACAAAATCATACCTCCTGAGCTACACAAGATAAGTTCGTACTATACACGTCAGATTATGACTGTTATTAAATATCATAATAATTTGCATTGAACTTGCCGTGTTGTCGTAGTCACTTTATTATATTTTAAATGAGCACGTTGCCTTGGATCGGATGAGTTGGTCTATGAAAAGCATTTGCAACCGTAACAACTATCGAACGCTTTTTATAGACCAACTCGCCCGCCGATCCAAGGCAACGTGTTCCTTTTAATATCTGCTTTTAAGAGAGTAAAGTTCCGGTGTTGCCCTTCCCATCATCTACCCCAGAAATGACGCGCGAAAAAAGACCAGCGCGAGCGGCTATAGGCAGCTTCGCCGCTCGCGCTGGTCTATTTCGTGTTATCCGGGGGGTGCCGCCGCCGCCTGCGCCTTGATGAAAGGCTTTGGCTCCGCCGGTGTCGCTTGCAATTGTGTCCTCTATGCAAGACATGCACGAGATCGTGTCCTCCCGGATGCTGCTCGTATTATGGGGATGCATATTGCAATCGTTGCCGCCACCGTGCAAAGGTCAGTGAATTAGACGCCCTCTTTGGTCGCGACGGGACACGAAGTACGTTCGTTATTTTTTACAAGCTGGACGGCTTTATAAATATTTCTCATTTCTAGCTCTATTCGGCAGGCTTGATCAACATGAAACCTAAAGAATTATGATAAGATTGTCCGTTTGCTATATGTGCTGAGCGAGTGATGGAAGTGACAGCAGTTAAACAGGGCGAAGAATGTTATGGGGTCGTCAATATTCATGCGGCTTGCATACACAATTTTCATCCAGGCTGGGCCAGCACTGGACGGTTTTGTATAGCACGGGACACGATTGCATATTCAAATGTGTCTTGGAGTGGACAGTATTGCATGGCGGACACAAGTATGCATCTTATACCGGCCTATAGACCTTTATCATGGTGTGGCCATCTTGATTTTACTCCAATCCAACTTAAGTAACCGAACTGAGGCTGGACGAAGCAATAATCTGATGCCTTGATTGCGCCAAGAATGTTAGCATTCGTTACTGTTATTGGAAACAGGGAACATGACCAACATGGTGACAGCGTGATAAAGGTCTATGACTCTTATGGCGTGATCTTGAATGTTGCCACTGACGGTCAGCCGATGCTTTGACCATCATCTGACCTTTCTCATGTACTGCATGCAAGCGTCTTCATATATCCCTCTTTGTAGTTGACAAAAGCTCAAAGCTCACTGACTAGTACAATCTCTGACCAAAAATCTATGTATATCAAAATAGTAATACGGCACATACAATTATTTTGTATCTCTCTAAAGCGGAGGCTGAAAGATGGGCCCTTGTTTAAAGGCCAATTACACTTACTATTGGTAACTTCTCAAAACAACCGTGAGCATAAAAATAACTTACTTTAATAGTAACGAGCAATGGAGAGCTGTTGATAGTATAAAACATGATAAACGGCTCCCTCTGAAGTGAAGTAGTTTTTGAGAAAAGTAACTAACCCATTAAAATATTTGAATTCAATTCGAGACCTCACCTTAGGTCTTGAATTCAAGTGTCTTTTCTGAAAGCACACACATTGTGAATTGTTTTTGTTCTTCAACACTATTCTCTCGCAACTTTGACGACCAGTTGAGTTCAAATTTACACATTTTTTTGTTTTAAGTGAAAATCAGTCTTTGACAACAACAACGGGTGTCCAGTGCACTGCAGTGCCTTTATAAGGGCCTGAGTGGTCGATGTTTCGGCAGTGCTGATGCTTGGATGCCCTTTTCGCATGGTATAATGGAGTAGTGCTTAGGATATTTGCATTTTACTGCGGACCAAGGAGTAGTCAGTCGACCTTTCAATCAGCACTGTGTAAGCTGAGGGTAAGGTAGACCATGGGTAGACACAGTTCAGTTATATTTTCTTGTGTGACAATTGAATCAAGCTTTAATGCCAGTGATGGTACTTCGATGAGGAAGAATGCGTTCGTTTAGATAAAGGTTGTGATGACGGCGTTCTGGCAGCCTTCGTTCTTCATTTTCCTTTTTTTCCCGATGCAGTTTGGCCGCCAAGAGTATTATATTCAGAGCATAACAGTCTCCTAAGTTTAGTAGGGCAGGTTCTTGGTGGAAGACCCTGTCTTCGTGGAACTGTACTTGGTTCAAATTGTGCGATCATGGCGTTCAGTCTACCCGAGATAGCCAATACATTAATCTCTGAAATAGCGCCCTCTTGTTTGGTGTTCGGGCAACAGCCCGAACAACTCTTTGTTATTGTTCGGTTTTTTAGGTGTTCGGGCAACAGCCCGAACAACTCTTTGTTATTGTTCGGTTTTTTTTTAGGTGTTTGGGCAACAGCCCGAACCACTCTTTGATTTTGTTCGTTTTTTTTTTTTTAGATGATCGGGCAACAGCCCGAACAACTCTTTGATTTTGTTCGCTTTTTTGTTAGGTGTTCGGGCAACAGCCCAACAACTCTTTGATTTTGTTCGGTTTTTTTTTTTCTTTTCTTTTTTTTCTTTAGGTGTTCGGGCAACAGCCCGAACAACTCTTTGATTTTGTTCGGTTTTTTTTTTAGGTGTTCGGGCAACAGCCCGAACAACTCTTTGATTTTGTTCGGTTTTTTTTAGGTGTTCGGGCAACGGCCCGAACAACTCATTGATTTTGTTCGGTTTGTTTTTGTTTTGGTTTTTCTTATTCTTCTCGCTGTCGATTGTCCGCAAGAAAAAGAATAGATGCACACAGGTAGACAATTACCAGTAGATGATGCAAAAGTTCTTACGTCACGATGACGTCATCAGTTGACGAGATACACTCATTCAAAGTTTATTATTTCAAAAAATCATAACTTTAGATCTACACGAGGGATTTTTACAATCAATACATCATCGGAAAGGGCATTAAAAACTCCGTAAACGCTTCGCAGATATGACCCCATTTTGATTTTGTCTTCCGGCTCAAAAGAGAGGTTGAAAATTAAAAAATTCACGTATAAAGAACTACAAAATTACCCCATTGATTGCGCGTAAAGATTTTACGATTACATGTACACGTACTTTGTCACCACGTGTAAGCATTCGGTGCATTGCGGTCACCACGTGTAAGTATGCGGTGCATTGAGGAGCATAGTCACGCTCTGCACCACGTTTTGATCGTTTTAGTCTGCGTTCGAGGCGCTCTCAACATTATGTCAGTTTTCTTCAAAAGTAATTAATTAGTTTTATCTACGACCATACTGCGTTGATAACACCGGTCACTAAAGTTAAGCAAAATCGGGCCCAGTCAGTATTTGGATTGGAGACCACTTGGCGACCAAAATTTGTACTTTTTTTTTTTTTTTCTCCTATAAATAGCTTCGCTTTAGTCTGTTTTCAAGGCGTTTTCAACAAAGATTTCCCTCCCGGTTAGTTAGTCTCTTCTCCAGTCGTCATTATGCATAAGCTCCTATATCCTCAACCACACTAGCTATTTTGACAATCTATACATCATATGAAAGGGCTTAAAGTACGTAGTCTGTTTTCAATGTGTTTTCAACAAACATTTCCCTTTCGGTTAGTTAGTCTAATCTCCAGTCGTCATTATCCAAAGTTCCTATGTCCTCAACCACACAAGCTATTTTGACAATCTATACATCATATGAAAGGGCTTTACGTACGTAGTCTGTTTTCAAGGTGTTTTCAACAAACATTTCCCTTTCGGTTAGTTAGTCTAATCTCCAGTCGTCAAAATTGATCTTGACAAAATAAGTGCCTGGTCCAATAGAAATTTACTCCTTTTGAATCCAGGTAAATGCAAGTTTCTTTCCATCTCTAGAATGCGTCGCTGGTCATACGAGGCTTCATATTCCATTAATAATATGCTTATTCAAGAGGTCACCGAGCTTAAACTACTAGGTGTTCTTGTTCAAAACAATCTCTCCTGGGATGCGCATGTTAATTTTGTCACAGGTAGATCCTATAGAACTTTGGGTTTTATTCGTCACGTTGTGGGAGACTGCAACTCTAAAACACTGCTCACTTTGTACAAGTCTATTGTTTTACCTCTTTTAGATTTTTGTTCTCCTGTTTGGCATATTTATCGTGTTAAACACGAGACTCAACTAGAAAAGGTTCAGAGGTATGCCACAAGGTTAATGCTTCATCAAAGGAGACAGGAACAACCCTACAATAGCAGGCTTATAGAAACAGGGCTTTCCACCCTAAGTAATAGAAGAGAATATCTGTTCTTTGCTTTTGTATGTAAACAATTAGTTGCTCACAATCATACAGGTGCCTTGTCATCCTTTTTATGCAAAATCTTGGTTAATGCTAGACACAAAGATAAACTTGTTTTTCATCATTTATCAGCCCGTACCGATTTGTTTAAATTTTCCATCCCCTGCCGTTTTGCTCGTGGCTGGAGCAACTTGCCTACTGACCTTGTTAACGATTTCATATGTGCCCCCTTACAGGAATTTTTATCTAAGCTCAAAAACCATTTTGATGTATAGACTGGCTTTTTAAAGTTCTTGTTTTGCTCTTTTGCCTTTTTTGTTCCTTGATTTGTATCATGTTCTATGCTTTTTAATTATTTTTATTATTGTTCAAATTTTTCCACCCCCTGCTGTTTTGCTCTTAGATAGAGTTACTTGCCTGCTTACAATGTCATTTCATATGTGTCCCCTTATCGGAATTTTGTTGTATTGCTCTTTAACCATTTTGATGTATAGACTTGCTTATTTTTACGTATATCTTTTTATGTGTGTTTTTCTGTGTATGTCTATGCTTGTTTGCCTTTTTAAATTGTTTAGTGTTTTGTATTATCTTCTGTGCTTTTTTATATGCCCCCTCTTGCCTTAATGTATTTTTTAGGGTTTTAGGAGACATACGCCTTTTGGCGACAGTTATTTTTTTAACTTTTATGCTCTCCTGGGCACCCCACTGTTGTTTTACTTTGTTTTCTTAGATATTTTTAATGCATGTACATGTGCTTGTAAGTGTGATTGCCCGAATAAATATTATTATATTATTATTATTATGCATAAGTTCCTATGTCCTCAACCACACAAGCTATTTTGACAATCTATACATCATAATGAAAGGGCTTTACGTACGTAGTCTGTTTTCAAGATGTTTTCAACAAACATTTACCTTTCGGTTAGTTAGTCTCTTCTCCAGTCGTCATTATGCATAAGTTCCAAAGTCCTCAACTACAAAAGCTATTTTGACAATCTATACATCATATGAAAGGGCTTTACGTACGTAGTCTGTTTTCAAGGCGTTTTCAACAAACATTTCCCTTCTGGTTAGTTAGTCTCTTCTCCAGTCGCCATTATTCATCAGTTCACGTTTCCTCAAACACAAAAGCTATTTTGACAATCTATACATCATATGAAAGGGCCTCACGTATTCCACAAAAATGGGTAAGTTGGTGACCTTCTCTTGACTTTTTGACCTTTTTAAACTGGAAGAGCCTGTAAAATGCTTTGAAAAGGCATTATTTAAAGGCTTTTAGGTTGAAATGTACACTTTTTGATGCTTTACCATAAAATTATTACACATCGAGAAAACTGTTTGGTTTTGATTTCTTTGCATTTTGACGAGGTATGCTAGTGTTTGTTTCTACAAACACTATATCTAGTTAACTTTACCTCCGTTATAAATAGTCTACGACAACCACTTGGGGCGCGCGATAGCTTATATGTGGGGGCGTTTTTCGTGGCGGATGCAGAGGAATAACCGCGGACTCAGACTTGAAATCAAGTCTATTGTTGAACCGATCCATGATTTCTGTAGAGGAGGTTGAAACGTAAAAGTCATGATGATTATACTAAGCCCGAGGAGCATGCAAGGTGTACGGAGATAATGTGTTCTGTGTTTTCTGTTGGCGATTCTACCGGAGAGAGTTGTTAAAAAACACTTCAAATTAGTGTGCTTCGTTAGTCATGATGATGTCACTTGTTTTCTTTGCTGCATTATAAAGTAATCAGCTGCAATGTTATACACAATTTTGTCTAGTGTAAGGATGGCAATAGTGAAAATGTAGCCTTTTAAATGGTGTCTGCATATAATCATGTGGTCACCAAACCTACTTGTCGAAAGTGTACATCTCTCTGATGATGTCATACACTGAGAACATAATCCCCGTTTTGACCCACATTTTCTGTATTGTGTCAACTTGAACTTCCAGTTTGGATTGATGAAATGGCAATAGGGCATGGGCGTCAATCAGGGGGGGGGGGGGTTGACCACCTTTACAATTAAGCTCAAGTAGTGCACTGTATAAGACCAAACCTGTGTCCCACCAAGGGCATTAATCCTGAGGGCAAAGGATGACACCACTTTTTGAAGGATGAGGACACTCTATCAAATGTCCCCCGCAAAATCTGCCATAGATTGCATCACAGAGCATCTAAAATCCAAAATTTTCCCGGGCCCTTCAGCGGGCCCGCACCCACGCCCTAAAGGCTTCTCACACGTGTGCCATCGTTGACGGATTTGCACCTCCCCCTTGAAAGAGTGGAAGGGACGTGACCTTAAAACTTATGTAATAGTTCCGCACCTGAAGATGCTTTTAACCCAAAAGGTTCTACTGCTGCTCACATTTAAAGGGCTTTATGTTCTGTTCAATTCTGTATGCCTCTATTGGCCTAAGATTACACCACCACAGAGCATATAGAATGCAAAATTTTCCCCGGCCCTTTATAGGCGGGTCCGGGCCCCAGGCCGTAAAGGGCTTTGTGCCAGGCTCCATCTTTACTATGTGCCACACCCACCGCCCCAACCCTCCCCTAGAAGTTCTTGTCTTGATCAACCCTTGACGATGTTAGTGATACAAATTTTCCCGGCCCCTATATAAAGCGGGCCCCGGACCCCACGCCGTAATGTTATGTCCCCCCCCCCCATCTTTCAAGACGAATTGACGCCCCTGCAATAGGTCATAACATTAATTGTGCAGAAAACTGTGAAATGTGTGACGGCCAAAAATATGGCACAAAGCCAAGCACTTTTGTCCATCATGAGAATTTTGTTTATAATATACTTCAAAACCCTTTTATTTCCAGTTATGACACCCGATGACGTCGTAAAGCCGTCACAATAAATCAATAATGCATATCATTGGAGTAATGCCTTTGATCACTCGAAGCTCCATCCGCATTGCATCTATTGAAGACAAGTTGCAAACAAGGGAGCAGATTGTGCAATGCCAATTTCCAGACGGAAGGACATTAGTAAAGAAAGAACAGAACAATTCCAAAGTTCTTTCACTTCTTAGTGAAACCGTTGTTCAGTTGACAGCCGTTTGGACCAAACTTGTCAACATTTTGCATATTATTTACGGACTTTTTAACCATTGTTTTTACGTCATGACCCCCCCCCCCCCCCAATATGGCTTATTCCGTATGTGTGTGTTGGGGTGGGGAGACCTTGCGACAAATCCCAGATCTGCCGACGAGATTTCTGGGATTACGGATAGTTCGCTTGTCGACAGTACAGCGGCATGCTACAGAAGGCACATCCCATCAATCCTGTATGTATGGAACGGCTTTACTGTACTGAAACTCAATCAGCCGGTTTGTTTTGGTGGATTTTATGTACTTGTAGCCTGCTTTCTTTTCACTATTGGAGTTAATTGGACTCGGATATTGGCCCATGCTTGTTTTAGCAAGAACATTGTGTTTACACCAATCGAATTTGATCATGAGTGACAAGGGAACTACTTCAACACTTCGTTGAAATTGTTTGAGGGATAGGACTTATCCGTGTATAACGTTTATAAAACAAGCTTCTTGCGAACCCATGTGTACACTGTGATGCAGATGAAAATACACCACAACATCTAGCCGGTTTTGACAAGTGATCACTAAGTATGTCTCAACCCTGAACGTTGAAATATTGTCTAGAGACAGTGACGGTTTGGCTTTTGGTGGAGTAGGCCACTCTGTTCATAATGATGAATGAGGGTTTTCAGTGTTACAACAGATCAAATTAAAGCAGTGAAATGCAGTCATAATCACTGAACGTTGCACACTTTATTGTTAACACTGCTTATTTTGTATGACTTATGAAGTGGGCCGGAGGAAAAAAGATTCCACGCTAAGCGGGATGTTTAGACGTTTTGTGGACTAAAGTACACCTTCAAATGTTTGTTTTTTGTTTTTAAAGAACAAAACACATAGGAATAGGGAAGATTCAATTACTGGTACCCGAACCGCTAAGAGTGTACAATGAGTACACTGCAAACACTGTGGTGTTGTCACATATATACCGAAGCTAGAATCAAAACAAACATCACATTGTGTAAAAACAACACAAATGCAATTGTTTCGGCAGTCATTAGTGTCATTTTAACACCAGGTGTACATTTTTATTCTCTCTTCCATTTATATACATGTGACAAAACCCATGATGTCAACACCCCAGTTTTTACAGTGTATAAAACAAGCCAAACTGTACTACAACCCGTTGTGCATTTCTTATCGAACAGACCCTCAACTAACTGTGCTAAAAAAAAGTTCAATTCTATTAAGTGTGCAGAGTTTCTTCTCCTTAGTCGAAGAATCATCAAAGTTCTCATTCTAAACTGACTCAACCATTCAGTATGCGTGTCCAGGTTTGCCCAATTCGAGAGGATAAGGGTTTGGGTGCTGATGTTTTTTCCAACCGGAATATCTAAAAAGAGAAATGAGTGCAGGTAGTTTGAAATTAAACAAACTGAAAGACATTTTGTTTCAATTTTGTATCGACCTTTACCCAGATACACATTGAGTCAATGATAATAAATTGTGACCGTTAACCGCTCTGTACATGTTTGGTAATTGTCAAAGACCAGTGTTCTCACTTGGTGTATCCCATCATAACCATTAAATAACCAGCCTGTGAAAATTTGGGCTCAATCGGTCATCGAAGTCGCGAGCAAATGATGAAAGAAAAAACACCCTTGTTTGACGAATTTGTGTGCTTTCATAGGAAAAAAGACTTCCAGTTCGAAGTCTTTTAATATTTTAGTTTTATGTTGTATGATATCAACGGCTCTCCCATGCTCGTTACCAAGTCAGTTTTTAAGTTAATATTTGTTTTGAGTATTTACAAAACGTTACCTTCCCTTGGCAGTGGACACTATTGGTAATAACTCAAAATATTTATTAGTATAAAACTTTACTTGGTAACGAGTAATGGGAGAGGTTGGTAGTATAAAACATTGTGAGATATAGTTTTCGAGAAAGAAGTAATTTTCTACGAATTTGATTTCGAGACCTCAGATTTAGACTTTGATGTCTCGAAATCAAGTATCTAAAAGCACACAACTCCTTGTGACAACGTGTTTTTTCTTTCATTAATATCTCGCAACTTCGACGACCAATTAAGCTCAAATGTTCACAGGTTTGTTATTTTATGCATATGTTGAGATTCACCAAGTGAGAAGACTGGTCTTTGACAATGACCAATAGTGTCCAGTGTCTTTAAGCCTTTTCTGTAATGAGATACACACACTTTTTTGTATAAACCTTTAATAATTATTCCAAAAGAATGCAAATGAAAATTTTACAACATTAATTATTTAAGGAAATGAATATAAGAGCATTGTTACTAAACTGTGTGTATTTAATGTATAGCCGACATTAATGTGTGATGAGAGAAAACGGAAGACTAAGAGTCTAAACACCTCATTATCGTCTAGATCGATTTTACTGCCGTAAATATGGAGTCACTTTCTATTTTAACATAACGTACCAATCAATTAAATCAGACATTTTAAAACTCGAACTGTTTACCCCTTTATCTTCATTAATTCGAGCAGTCCTTTGACGCTCATCTTCTCTGGTTACAAAGATACACACATTTGGCTAGCATTGTGAAGCCCTGCGATTGACGAAAGTTTAATTTATAGATGGAAGTTTAAAAAACTGCGACTATTATATACTTCTTAAGGACGGCCCAACCGTTGCAAGCAATACAAACCCTGAGAAAAATGTATTCCACTAACTAAAATGATGGAGTCAATAGGAAGTTTACAGAAGTATGACGTAGGTATCCAAAGACACTATTGGTAACTGTCAAAGACCAGTCTTCTCACTTGGTGTATCTCAACATATGCACAAAATAACAAACCCATGGAAATTTGAGCTCACAATTGGTCGTCGAAGTTGCGAGATAACTATGAAATTAAAAACCTCCATTGTCACACAAAGTCGTGTGCTTTTAGATGCTTGGTTTCGAGACCTCAAAATCTAATTCTAAAGTCTCGAAATCAAATTCGTGGAAAATAACTTCTTTCTCGAAAACCGTTTCTCACAGTGTTTTATACTATCAACCTCTCCCCATTACTCGTTGCCAAGTAAGGTTTTATGCTAACAATTATTTGGAGTAATTACCAATAGTGTCCACTGCCTTTAAAGAAATATTACAGATGTGGTAAGAAAAGAAAAAAAAAGAAAAAAAAACACGTCCAAGATCACATATTTACATACAACTTACACGGTCTAATAATGATTATAGTAGAAAAATATCCCTCGAAATACTTCTGTCTGAAATGTCATATTTCATGAGAAATAAGCAAAACGAATTTTCCGTTTGGAGTTAATCGCTCATTGAGCGTTTTATTATTTTTTGTTCAAATTGATGTCTGCATGCAACATAATGTAATTGGTTTTGCACTATCTCGTGGCCCAGATTGCCGATCGATCTCAGACTTACAGGTTTGCTAATTTATGTATAATATTTGGTGGATTAACTGTTTTGTTAGCAAAAACACAATTCTGTAATGTTCTTTAATAAAAGCACATTACACAGTCATTATTGCACACCGATCATTTAAAGAAGAAATAAACGTAACGTGGTTAGTCATTAAAGAATTGTTTATAACAAAATAAGTAGAAACAAGTATAGATCAGCGATCACAAACTATCCACAGATGAGTGGGTTTGATCAGCGATCACAAACTATCCACAGATGAGTGGGTTTGTCTGAAATACTGTAAGTAATCAAAGTATGGTAGACCCTGAAAATTACTGATGCTTTCTTCGATTCTCGCGGCTAACATAAACATGGGTACGTGCACAACATTACTTCCATCAAACCATAAAGCTGTTTTCGTCCATTCTTTTTTGAATGGGATCACCTTTTTTAATTAACCGTTCTAGGCCTACGGTTGCTGCTAAAACTAGAGAACGGTAACGAATTTACTCTTTGTGCATGTTAATGTATTTCTCTGAAATATGTGTAAACCACATTTGCTTAAAGATTCTTACATTATTTTTATGGTTAAAAACAGAACATTTCAAGCCAATAAAGTATACCAAACCTACATTACATTATTTCTACACTGTTTTTTTTTTTTTTTTTGGGGGGGGGGGGGGGGTAAGCCATGGGGTGGGTTAATTTCCATCCTCTAGATTTAGTAATGGAAACAAGGTCTCTGTTTTAAGGAACACGTTTCTCAGAATGCAAATCAAAATAGTGACACTTCTAAAATGACATTTGAGTTCAAAGCCCCAAGATTTCCAACAATTTTTGGCAGTAAACAAACACGGGTGTTTGTATAGTGATGTATAGCTTTAATGAACGTGACTTGAAAACAGCCCATGTATAAAAAAGAACAATTTTTTTTATTTTTAAAAGAAAAGGTAAATAATTACGCTTTTAGTGTTGTAGTTTGCATTATTTTTAAAGTTACATTCATGTTTACAGGCTAAGGGAGAACTGTTTTCCTTTTAATTTTAGAAATGTTGGCGTCTAGAAGTCTTTTACTAATCAAACAGCGATGGTTATTAAACTAACTAAACTACCCAGTTAAAGAGCCACCATTGGATGGTGTTTGAGATTATGCAAAGCACTGGAACGGCTACCGGCATTGGGTCTCAGCCAAGAGAAAAGCATGACTATATTAAAAAGCTGGCTGGTATTAAAATTGTTTTGTACAGGTTTTCCGGTCGTTTTCGGCAAACAGGCGGTCAATTTAAACGTTTTCTCTATATGCGCGAAATTGAAAGCTCCTCAAAATAGACGTTTAATTTAAATTTAATGTCTTAACAGTTTTCTTTACAGTTGCCCATACCCTCTGAAAATGCGCCCTCTAAAAAGTTCCATTGAATCTAGTGCGCTTGCGTGAAATAGAAATAGGCTGCTGTTTTGCCGAAAAAGACACGAAAAAACCTGTAACTTAAAATTTCTTAAACAATCAGTAGTCATAGTCAGCAGCAACCAAGTAGACTTGTTACAAGTCGTTCAATTTCTGTCGCGGTGAGGAGCGGAACGGCTCTCTCGCAATAATCTCGCGAGACTGCTGGTCCGCGTGAGTGTACTGCTCCCACAATTACGGTCCAATTTAAACTGTCTAGCAGCAAGAGGCTGGTCAACCATTCAATTTCATATCAACAAGTACCAGAAAGTCAACCGAAGTATGGATTTACATGAAATATAGAATAGGCCTAATTTGATCGAACAAGCCAAAATGTGGAAATTTAAATCATGTTAAAGTTTATGAAACTGATTTCATGTTTGCTAAAATTGACCTAAGCTTTTCCCGGTCCGTTAAATCTTTTTTTTGAGCATTCAGTTTAGAAAGTACTTAAAACATTACACAGATCATCACAGATAATCATATTATTTACAGATCATCACATTACACAGATCATCACATTTACACAGACCATCAAATTGTTACACAGATCATCACATTTACACAGACCATCAAATTGTTACACAGATCATCACATTTTATACAGATCATCATACTATTAAAAATATCATCACATTAATACACAGTCATCAAATATTACATAGATCATCACATTATTACACAGATCATCACATTATTACACAGATCATCACATCACCCCCACATTATTATACAGATCATTACATTAGAACATAGATCATCACATTCTTACACATATCATCACCTTATTACACACATCGTCACATTATTACACAGAATCATAACATTATTACACAGATCGTCACACTATTACATCATCACACTATTACAAAGATCTTCACTTTATTACACAGATTATCACATTAGTACAAAGTCATAAAATATTACATATATCATCACACTGTTACACAGATTATCACATTATTACCGAACAGATCATCACCTTATCACACAGATCATCACATTTACACATATCATCACCTTATTACACACACCATCACATTATTACACAAATCATTACCTTATTACACACATCATCACACTATTACACACATCGTCACATTATTACACACATCGTCACATTATTACACACACCATCACATTATTACACAAATCATTACCTTATTACACACATCATCACACTATTACACACATCATCACATTATTACACACATCGTCACATTATTACATAGATCATCACATTATTACACAAATCATTACCTTATTACACACATCATCACACTATTACACACATCGTCACATTATTACACACATCGTCACATTATTACACACACCATCACATTATTACACAAATCATTACCTTATTACACACACCATCACATTATTACACAGATCATTACCTTATTACACACATCATCACACTATTACACACATCGTCACATTATTACACACATTATCACATTATTACACACATCATCACATTATTACACAGATCATCGCATTATTACACAGATCGTCACACTATTACACAAATGTTCACCTTATTACACAGATCATCACATTTCACATACATTATTACACAGATCATCACATTTTTACACAATCATCACCTTAATACAAAGATCATCACATTTACACAGATCTGTGCATTATCACAAAGATCATCACATTATTACACACATCATCACATTATTACACAGATCATCACATTATTACACAGATCATCACATTTTTAAACAGATTATCACATTATTACACAGATCATCACACACCAGATCTTGAATCAAAATAAAATCTTTTTGAAATCATATAATTTCCCTATTCGCCAGCATTCCGTTTCTTAAAAGATGCATTCATGCATTTACTGCTTTCAGCTTAGAAAGTATAATTGCATTGTTCTTAAATTTCGCCTTGACCGTCTAAAGCCCTTTTCAAGCTATTATTCCCCGGCAAATTCCCGGAAACTTTTGGTCGATCTTTTCAAACTAAAGAAAACCTCCCTGGAATCTCCCGGGAAACAACCCTTTTCCGGGAAATCATTAACAGGTGTCGGGTTAAGGGAGTAAACTATAGTGAAAACGGTTGCTTGGGTGGCGGTTGGTTTAAAAACTTCCGGGATTTTCCAGGGAGTTTCTTTCTCGGGAAATGGATCTAGTTTGAAAAGGGCTTAAAATGAATGCCCGATCAACCCATTTAAAAATGAGTTGATCGGGCATTCATTTTCACCAATGGAAAATATTTCATTTTTTTTCCAAACATCTTTTTTTATAAATGTTCGCGCTATAAGGCTATAGATTAACTCAGCATAAGTTTAAATCTGGCGTCTATGACCCATCGATGCCCTTTTCTTTATTTAGTTTAGTATTCAGAAAATACCAATGTGTGCCTGATGCATGCCCTTGCAGTTAATCAGCAAATGAGGTAATGATAAGATAACTAAGCAATTGCCCCATAGACTTAGACATTTTTGTATGTTAACAATTTTACACAATTGAGGGAAAACCCAGTGAAAACGATAATTCCATGGATTCTTTTAATGTCATTACTTCGTGACCTAACTCAATAGTTTGTACATTATAATTACAAAAAATCCTCAGAAGAAGACATCCAAATACATCAAGTCCTTTCAACGTTAGTTACCGAATTGCGAAAAAGATTACCCATAATAACGTAAAGATTACCCATAATAACGTAAAGATTACCCATAATAACGTAATACAAAGATTACCCATAATAACGTAAAGATTACCCATAATAACGTAAAGATTACCCATAATAACGTAAAGATTACCCATAATAACGTAAAGATTACCCATAATAACGTAAAGATTACCCATAATAACGTAAAGATTACCCATAATAACGTAAAGATTACCCATAATAACGTAAAGATTACCCATAATAACGTAAAGATTACCCATAATAACGTAATACAAAGATTACCCATAATAACGTAAAACATAGTCGTATACGCATGCTTGCTAAATCGAATGCCTCAACTGTTGTGAAGAGGCCTTTTGAAAAGTATGTATATTCTAGGGCTAATTGTCCATAGTCATCAGAACAGTCATCATTGTGTCCTGTTCTGGAAACTGGCACCAATCTCCAGCCTTGCTACGCTGCGTATACATTGTATTCCAGAACCGTTTCCGAAATGTTATTTAATTATGTAGGCCTACATACAATGGTATTTTAATTCCCTTCTACTTAATTGTGTAAGAATACCCGTTAGAGTCATAGGCCCATGTGCAAATTGACAATTTCCTTGTCTTATCTGATGTTGAAACAACTCATCTTTATATGGAAGGCTTAGACATGAAAGCATGTTTGCGATAGATTTCACGTTTAATTACTTGTATACCGAGTCACATTCACATCGGCATCGATTCATACAGAAAGTTTTTCTGCTAAACTTACGGTTATTATCTGCCTGTTGAATTGGATATAATATTCAAGTACATGCTCCTTTAAAGCAACACAGTTGGTCTGATTCGTGATTCGAACAAAGAAAATAACATACGTTTTTGTATTTAATTAATGAGGCTCTGAGGCTTTGTCAAGCCTTCACATCAACTGCGATATTGCGACTGTGTGATCGGTATAGTGGTAATAGCTTGCTAAGATCGTAAGCTGGTCCGGAGAGTGTGGGTGTTTGTTAACTCAGCTTGTCGTAAGACTCTGCGAGGACGCCGGTCACACGTTATGATTCGTACAAAAGCCCGTCGGAAATCAAGATTGAAGCATGTATAGATGCATGGATTGACAGCAGATGATATATATCCAAGCCAAGTAAAGGCCATGAAAAGTTCATTTGGAGGGTGGCATGATGAGCACACACCACTTAAGAGATGAACCACAAAGAAAGGCAACCACAGAACTATGAAGCAAACGAATACAACCACGAGCGTCTTGGCAGCTCGTCGCTCCCTCTTGCTTGTCATCCATCGTTGTCTTGTTTTAATTGCCTCACTCTGTGTACTTCCATAACCAAGACTTGATTTTTTAGCTCCAGTACAAAAGGTTATACGAAGTGATTTTTTCCTGATAGCACTGCTACTTTGGCCCCCGTTTGCTGCAGGGCTATCATGAGGCGAATCACCACAGCTGACAGTTGTGGAGTTGCTGTTCACCTGCTGAATTGGGGTGCGAGGAGTAGGCTCCGAGCTAAACTCCATTGCAGTTTTTCTCCCACGTAGCTTCTTAACTGCCCTCCAGTCAACAACAATCATGACAGCAAGTGGTACGTAAAATGAGCACATGGACGAGTAAATGATAAATGTGGAGTTAAAATAACCACAATCTCTGCCATCATTCTGCAATGTACTATCTGGATGCACAAACCCTTGAATTACTAAGGGTGTGGATATAGCGATGGACACCAACCACACAGGAACAATAGTGCCAAGTATACGAGGGCGTGAATTGACCCGCTCCCTTGAGAAGTGAAGAGGGAATGTTACAGCGAGGTAACGATTCACAGCAATGGCACACAGATGGATAATAGAGGCTGTACATAGCATTACATCCAGTGCAAGGTAGATAACACATAATGGAAGTCCAAATCCCCAATGACCACGAACCTGTTGAACAAAGAGAAGAAAACAACTTTAATATAGGTTTTGCTGCAAGCTGGCGTTTTCTTTTTCATTTATGTGCAACGAATATCAACTTCTGTGCATTCAAATTAAAGATGGCTTATGGTTTACCTTTTTTATTCGAGATTTTTATACAACAATTATACGTGATACACTGAACTATTGCTTTCCTTTTCAGCCACACTATGTATAGGATAATGCCCGAGGTGCGCGACATTCGTGATGGCGCGATCACCGAGGGCATTATGCGACTTAACCCACACCTGGGACGTCATGCTATTGTTAAAATCGCTCCAATATTTTGCACGAATGGCGCGATATTGTTTTACTTTTAAGTCAATTGTTTGTATGTATTACGTAAGCTTGTTCACTCAAGTGAACACCACCGGTGGTGCGTGAACATGGTACATAGACGAAGACTGACATTAGGAAATACGCTCGTTCCTTCGACAGTGGCATCATCCTGACTTAAAGTAAATTTTGTCAAGTGACAGAAAGTAACGATGATACGGATGATGTTGTAGCCGACTTGCTTGGTGTACCCCAGAAGGTGGAAATTAAAAAAGTAACCTATCGAATACCAACAAGTAGTTTCATATAAAAATCTATTAGTTTGCACGACTTGCGCAATGGGGACAGTTTCACTCGTTTGCACAATGGGTGTATAGTTTTCTATGGTTGCACCCATCGCGCCATTCGTGCAAGACGTCACAGGTGTGGGTTAAAAAGCAATTATCAAAGCTGAACCAAATCAAAGACAAAGCGAATAACAGTTTCAAGTCTTTAAGTCTACCTGGTATTAGTAAACATCGGAAAAGTTGTCTGAGACAGCGAGAGAGAGGGACGGTGGGAATGTACAATTTTATCTAAAAACACGACTGAGACAAAACCGGTTAGAACAATGACGACACAATGGTTCTCTCAGAGCTTTCTTCTACTCTGGAGATAGAATTGAATTGGAAAAACAATATTAAAGTGAGTCAGCAATTCTGATATCATCCATTTATTCACATCGTAATTAGTTCTTGGTACGCGCCAATTGCGGTTAAAGTTTGTAGCATTCCACGGCGACGGCTAAGATTAACCTCTTTGATGAAACATTATATTTTAAGAATGTATCTTTATTTAAAGTATTGCTGTTGCGGACATATTATAGCAGTCTTTATGCATATTTGCGGTATAATAAGTATAGGTTTGGGTTAATATGATTCATTTTCAAAATGAAATAATGAACGGCGATGTGAAAGTATAGAAATCGGTCCACGCTGTCATGATACGCGCGGGTGTCAAGTCACATCACGTCGACTGTCAATAACTCGTTTGTGTCTCGCTCTGAATAATCAAATACCAAAATGCTATCTGAATGGCTAATCATTCCACTGGAATTATTCATAAATATTATGATAAGCCTCCGAATGGGAAATCTCAAATTCAAAATTGACGGCAGATTTGTTCGTCGTTTTTTTGTAAACCAAATTATTTTTGTCTGTGACTTTATTTAGTGATGTATTTTTTAAAATAAAACCATGTTGAATTTATTTGAATTTAATTTAAAGTCGCCCCACACACATCACTCTTACATGTACATTTTTACATTCTTAAATCACAACGATGTCTCGCAGTTACTTCAATATTGTTGCCAACAAGTCAGTGTGCAAACACGATCTATCTTTATATTTCACAGCCATAAAACGAATGTAGATCAATGAATAAATAAGCATAAATGAATGTCGATTTTGGGCATGCATTTAACGGGATTTTACAAGCGAACGACAAGTATTAAGGTACCGGTATGTATGAACAGGGAGCGATGTTTTTCATTTCAAGTTGGAAGGATGCGAGATTGATCGGGATGTTTGTCAAGCTCCTTCATACTTTCAATGTTTTCCTTATACCCTTAAATACATTAGGTATATGGGGATACTTTCAATGTCGACCTGAAATAACAAATCTCCAATATCGATTTTCCTGAAAATTTTAAGTTTTCTTACCCACACAGGAATGCGAGGGAAGTGTCAATCAAGAAACAATCCGTCAAATTATTCTAACGAAGAAGAATTTGTGTATGTATAAATTATAAAAAAGCTTTTAGATATGCCCTTCATGCTCCAATTCGACTCTATAACAAATACCCACCAACCGAACGGCGACCTGCACAGTATACGGTAATTTTGTGGATGAAACAAGTTGAATAAACAACAGTTACTTTGCTGATAAAACCAGACATCGACAATTATTATGAGTCCGTAAACGCATTGCAAAATTACTATTATTTCTCCTTTTGAATCGATTACAAACTCCCCTCCTTTGCGCAAGAATAAAAAATAATAACAAATGCAAATATGTAAATAGCAAAAGTGCGTAAGATCCGTTAGATTTAAAGGAACATATTACAGAATTGGTTGTCGCTCTAACAGTTGCTAACAGTATAAGTGTAATCCACCACCCACCATTAACTTTGTGTAATCTACCATTCATAAACTGACAAACCTGTAGAAGTTTGAGATCGATCGACCTTCTGTGTCGCGAAAAATAGTGAAAATTCGATTACACATTTTTGCATGCCATCGATTCAAATTATTTTTGCAATAAACTGCTGACTGAGAGACAAACTATAGTCATTATTATTTCTCATCAAAATAATATGACATTTCAGATATAAATATTTCTAGAGATTTTTTCTATCATCATCATCATTAGAGCGTGTATGTTTTATGTAAATTTGTGACCTTAAACGAGTTTTTTGTCTTATCATTTCTGTAACGTTGCTTTAAGTACAGCAAATTCCCCAAAATTAAATTCATGTGACCTCCCGATTGTTTTTTTTTGCGAAATGCATACTTGGTTTCATCACTTACTCACGTTTCCCTTCAGTTAGGGTCCGTTTGTTGTCAATTATATTATACCAGGCCTGTATAATAAAAAAAAGTTGTTTAACTTCTTGAAAATCCATGGCAATATTAAGCTATTTCTTACTTTCAATATTTCTTCATTAAAAGTTCAATTAATTCACACCAAGAATTAAATGAAATTAAGTAGTTTAAATTTGACTTCTCCTACCGCACAATATTATTATTCTGTCTATTATTCTGACACACTTCTTATTGCCAACATTCCATTCACGTTGGTAAGTCATCTTTTAAGCCTGTAGGGTTGCTCAAACTTCTATCTTAAAGGTGGCTTTCTTCACGATGGTGAGATAACCCATTTGCTTGTTTTCGTTTTATGCATGCATTGAGCCCAACCATGTAGGTGGTATAGTTGTTTCATTCCCGGACCTGTACCAGTATTCTCTCGTTCACATTGACATAACCCCAAAGTGACCTTGTGTTCTAGTGCAAACCAGAAGTTGAAATAAGAAACAACAAGCTCATCCCTGTGTGGATTTCAGTCTCGAGTTAGGACGAGTTAAACGATAGGCGTTCCTTAAAGTCACCTGGAAGTGGTATTTTGTCAAAATAAAGCTTTTGTCGCAAAAAAATCTGTTTTAATGAGTGGAATATGAATAAACAGTTAATTAAGTTCACCAAAATTAGTTTCCATTTTATTTACAAATTTTAAAGTAGGCCTGACCAGTGGGCTGTTCGTGACGTCAATCGAGGCGCGATATTTGAAGAGAAAATGGTAGTCTGGCCCCGTTACACTACGTCTGGATACCTGATCGGTATGATGCCTACGTACCGTAGAGTTATATATAAGTCTATGCTACGCACAGAACTATACGGTCACGGAGCAGACTGCACGCACTGGATGGCTGCTGTGCGGACGGTCCACTCGGATTACCCAGCACGATGAATCGCATGCAGTGCCAACACAAGATAGTGACGTATGGTGCAAGCTAAAAAAATGCCCTCAAAGTTGAAACAATACCCGATTTTGTTCACGTTAAGCAAATGCTCCTTTAGGTTCAGGTAGCTTCTTCGACTTCCCCACTAGCTGGACAAATTGTTGCGATAACGTCATGATTTAGAAAAGAACCTTTCTCTTCATGTCAAAATGTGTAGTATATTCCGGATTCTCGAAGCACGACGGCTCGAAGTGTTTGCTGCGCAGCGCTGGAAAATACGTCGGACCGGACTACTTTGCAAATTGACCACATCTTTAGTTGTCTTGCTGCATCCAGCAGCAATAAACCGGGTCGACATTGCCGGAAAAATGCAAGAAAAAACTGTTTTCGAAACGTACAATTTCGCGACTAGGACTTGCATGCACTTGCACGTATGTGTGTTCGATGTTCGATCGAGGCAAAGTCTGCCTCGATTGACGTCACAAAAGGGGTAGGCGGAGTCACCCCAAACAACTCTATGTTTTAAACATAGAAATCGTTACAAACAATTACTCAAAGAATTATTTTATTGTTCCTAAACATTATACTCCAATGTTTGAAGAAAACAAAATTTTATTTCCAGATGACTTTAAGTTTTGAATCACTCTTAGGACTAAGAGGATTAGTCCTATTTCTTTGTGAAATCGACCCTGTGGTAGAAAAATGTGAATATAACCACTGAACTGCTCATTGGAGTTTACATCTTCATACATCTTTAGAAAAATATTTGAAATATTAAACAATTTTAACCTTGACTTCCGTTCCGAACCGGAAATTGAAAGCATTATTCAAAAGCTGAGAAACCAGTCTCATTTTCAACATGGACGGAAATTCAAGCGTCGTTCTTGCGTTGATCGTCTTCAAAAATAAATAGTCAAATTCTAACAGCGCCTACCTGTTTAGGTTTATAAATGATACGAGACATGGGGAGGCATGGGGTTACACGCCCAAATTTACAGCTAATTATAACTCCATATATTATTTGCTTAATATTTCAATAATATAATGACGTGCTTTTAAAACCATTCGACGAAATTTGTACAATGAGTAAATCCATTTGACTTTAAAATGCAAAATGTTTGAACCACAAACAACTTTACTTAAGTCAATATTTCCTACAAAGACGTGTTTCTTAAGTCGATGTTGTTGTTGAATAATGTTGCTGTTGATTTCGATGTTTTTTTTTTGTTTTTTTTGGTGTACATGTTTTGTTGTTGAGCGTAGATTTTCAAACTTAGGGGTTTAGCAATCCAAAACAGTCATTCTAGGAGGGTCCACGTTGCTCGCTTTTTGCCTGATATAAAGCTGTTCCATAGAGGGAAACATAAATGTGTAATAAGCGAAGACCACTTCCATTGAAGGCAGATCCGTCCATGGAGCTATCCCAGCGCACTTCACCAGCTGCAGTATGAGGAAGAACATACCCTCTTTCTCAGGTTGGTTGCAATCTCCGTTGTCTCGAGTTGGTTGCTTAAGATGCCTCTGGCACCAAGCAGATACTTCTGTTTTTTCGGTAACACGGTCAAAGTGGCCTCCAGTATCCTAAGTGATCCAGATTAAAACACCAGTTTCATGCCATAGCTACGGGCTTAAAGCCTGCATTGTGATTTCTTTTTTAAGATGAATACAAACATTTTGATTGCAGTTTGACGTTGGGCTGACAGCGGACAACGAAAGGCTAACCCGAGGTAAGAGACGAAGAACAGACTTTACCAAACGAAACAGGCACTCCATGAATGACTTATCTACTCAGCTCGAATTAAGGATCTTTTTCAACCTTGGTGTATTATATCCAATGCACTGACCGCGGGCATCTTGATACTTTGATAACAAATCAAACAAACATACAGCAGGCATACATAATGTTTGTTTTATCCTTGCATAATGCGCCTCTCCCAAATAGTTACAAAACACTAACAATGTTGCAATATAGGCCACAATTAAAACATTGGAAAGCCCATTGCAAAATAAAAAACAACCTAAAACCCAACTTGACTGAATTTTTTGTCGAAACAAAAACAAGGTAAAAAACTATGTCAAAAATAAGCAGAGCTGGTGAAGAGAAAATTTTGTAAACACGTCTGTTTGGGAAATATTGATATAGACCTACTTGAAGTTAGTTTTGTAGTTCTAAGAACTTGTGATTTTAAAATAAGAAACTTAAAACCCAAATTGACAGAGCCTAATTTGAAAACAGATGACATCATCAGGCTCCATTATTACGGATTCACAATCCTTTATTACGGATTCACAATCCATTGTTACTGATTCACAATCCTTTATTACGGATCACAATCCTTTATTACTGATTTACAATCCTTTATTACGGATTCACAATTCTTTATTACGGATTCACAATCCATTGTTACTGATTCATAATCCTTTATGACGGATTCACAATCCTTTGTACGTATCACAATCCTTTATTTCGGATTCAAAATCCTTTATTACAGATTCACAATCCTTTATTACGGATTCACAATCCATTGTTACTGATTCACAATCCTTTATTACGGATTCACAATCCTTTATGACGGATTCACAATCCTTTAGTACGTATCCATAATCTTTTGTTAATGATTTACAATCCTTTGTTACGAATTCACAATCCTTTATTACGGATTCACAATCCTTTATTACGGATTCATTATCCTTTATTACGGTTTCACAATCCCTTTGTTCTTATTAGTACAGTTTAACAAATAAAAGGACACCGATCGTGTCCTAATTATGACGTCAAAATTGTATTTTTGTTGTTAACATACGTAACGTAATGTGACATTTGGCATGATACATCATACGCCGTTATCATGAATTACTATAGATTGGTCTCATGGCAGGATGGGGAATCACCGTCATATAGTCAACAATCATTGCACGACTCAACTCCTCCAAAGTACATACATTTTATTACAGGCAGATTTATAACGAATGGCTCTATCTCACGAGTTCATCATCATTTGTTTGAGATTGCAACGATGTGAAATCAAGGTTCCCAGATGCACATGAATGGACTCTTCAATAGTGTACATTTCCTGGTTGGTCCTTGTATTCATAGACAATTGTAGTTAACTAAATATATTTGGCTCCATTGTTCTTAGGAGTCCCAAGATGATATTATAGTCTTGATGATTTGAGAGAAATCAAACTGATCATTCAATGTCGCTCAATGCTTATAGGCCTTTCCGTTCAACCGAAAGTACCTTGATCGACACAATTCTTATGAATTGGGATAATGACTGGAACTGTTTCATAGATCTCATTGTCTAAGGTTAACAATTTGTTTTAGATGAACTCTAAATATAATTTGAAAACTAATCCAAAAGATTGTACAGTAATAAGAGACATCCATTTTTAGATTATAAATTAAATCTTTTAGAGATTAGAAATTTAGTTGGGGTTGCAGTATTTTCCAGTGCATGTTAAACAGTGGGGCCCCACAAGTACGACGCTACCTGATGTCAACTATAAATCGGCCCTACATACTAGGCGTCGACGGTCACTAAGGCCACACAATCCAACCGTAAGTGTCCCCCAATGAAATCTCGTTACCCATTACAGGTCGTTTCATCCACATACATCAAGCCTTGGATATGCTTTTCCTTTGCATACTATCCTTGCTATACCAGACCATCAAATTTCAGCGCCAGAAAGGAAGCACACTTGCTAGCTGTTTATGCAAGACGAAAGTTCCATTACATGCCGTTAGTGCCAGTTAAAGCCCTCGCATAAAAAATAATATTAAATAAAAACAACTTGCCAAAAATCGTAAGAAGTAGCACAATCAATAAGGAGACAGTATGCGCTGTATGCACTAAGTAAACCGAATTTTAATAAAACATTGGACAAAAATATATTACACTGCGGCATTATGGTGCTATTTCAACAACATCCCATTATTTACTCTTCGATTGCAGCTTTTGCAGCATAATCAATAAAAAAACAAGTCCATTTGCTGGCATCAGCCAATGTAAGCTCCAACCCTACCGTCAAAATCCAATAACATTCCCTCGGTCTTCTCGGCTTTTCACGTGGCATAGAAATTGATGTTGCATATATACGGGCTTCTCAGAGACAAAATGACAACCGTCGGTTTAGTTTGTTGTTCACAGTAAATTACATAAGACAGAAAATGGGTCTAAATTTCCTTTTGACTGAAAATAGATCTAACCAAGTCAAAATCTAAAACACGATTTACGAATACAAATTTGTGAAAATTTTTCTAACTTTGTTTTATTGTATGTTAATAACGTATTTTAAACGGATTAGCGCTTCGGGACTGTCGTGTGAAGCGCTATATAAGTGCTGTTCATTATTATCATTATTATTAGTCAGAGTGATTTTTGTTCATCAACGCGATTTACGTTTTCGGAAACACGTCATGTGGACTGTCAGAAGACTGTAATGTGGGGTTTAATGAACCCGGGGTTTAATTCTAAGAGTAAGCATCCAGTTCGTCTCAGAGCCACACTCTCAAATAACAGACTATAATTAGTCGTCTATACCTTTATATTTTAACACTAAACACCGTCCACTTTAACCCAGTACTCAAAATTTAACCTACTTCTGCCGGTTGGAGACAGTGGTATAGGTATATCCTAAGTTTAGTCCTCCAGTTCCACCGTCATTTAAAGCCATTGGACACTTTCAGTAAACAATATTGTCCAAGGCCAACACTTCGTGTATCACAACTTATATATAAAATAACAAACCTGTGAACATTTAGGCTCAACCGGTCATCGGCGTCGGGAGAAAATAACGGGAAAACCCGCCCTTGTGTCCGCACGTTTGGCCGTGTCATGACATGTGTTTAAAATAAATCCGTAATTCTCGATATCGAGAATTGATATTGTTTTAATGTTTTCTCATAAAGTAAAGCATTTCATAGAATAATATTTCAAGAGAAGTCTTTCACCATTACCTTCTGTAAACCCTGTAAGTTATTTGTAAATCTGTGAACTTAAAAAAAAATTCTGTTCCGAAAGTGTCCAATGGCTTTAACTGGGACGCTTCTTAATTATAGGCATTGTTCAATTGATAGGACGATAATATTTTATTATATTAATCTTAGCGCCATTTGTTGAATCATGGTTAACACAGATTTTTCTTATGTTTAAATAAACAGTACAAGCCATGGCTGTGTAACATTACCCTTGCCATCAAAACACACATAAGTGTTGGGAATATAGCCTAGACATTCATTACCATGGGGTTACAGACAGGACTCAACTGACATAATCATGACTTCGCTACTTGTTAAGTAATTTCTTTGATTTATTTGACGAAAGAGTCGTCCAGAAAGACAAATGCCCGTGTATGTACGTACGAACACTCTTCTGGTCCCTTTATGAGTCTTCTTGTTTCTGTTTCATGGTTATTTCCTCGTTGAATATTCATTTTGATGTCGGATTGGTTTTACCTTTAATTACCAGGAAATCTTCTTATCTATATACCACGAACCTTTGAAATAACAAGTTTACCAAAGCTATGCAAAGCACAGAGTTCCGCATGCACAATTCATACACAGCTAAATTGAACGATGATAATTATGGGGATTGCACCATCAGTTTAGATTTTTTTGAAGAAAGAGGACCTAACATTTTGAATCAGCACTTGTTCCACAAATCTTAATTTTAGGCAGCAAGTACGATACAAAAAAAATATAGTGCGCAAGGTCAGTCTGTTTTGAAATCTCCAGGTCTTTAAATGTGTATTTCATTTCAGTTGGAAGCCAAGTGAGACCTCCATTTGAATGGAATGAAAATAATCTGCATAATAGTATTATTTCCATATCATTATGATATTCCTTGTTCATCCTTAATAGCAACGAAAGAAAACAGTAATTTTTGCTGTTATTGATTATGAAACCACCGCTGCATTGAAGACAGTCACCGTAGGCTAACGGGTAGTCTTAACACCTGCTTCTAGCCTCCAAGCAAATTCGATTGTGACATTACGTCATCTGGCCTAGCTGAAATGTGTTATGAAGTGGAGGCCTACAGTATGCTGTGCTGGCAAACGAAGCGGAAGCCCCAGTAGAAAAGACTTGACTTGATGGAAAAGCAGCAGTCAGATAGCCAGAGAAGCTCGTGGATACCCCCCGGCAGTTCGTTTTGTCCCACTTTGGTTCAAGTAACCAAACAAAATCAACCTCATCACTACTCATGCTGTGTGTTTTATGCAAGGGTTAAACTTGGGTCCTGGATAAAAATAATATGCCATTGCTTCGGGGTTTTTCGATTTAAAACATTCTCTAAAAAACGGAGAAAAACAAGTTTTCAAGTTTTGTTAATAACGTTGATGAAAATTTAAGGCCCGTATTATTAAAACGTTGCCTTTTTCAATTATGAGGATGCATTACGACGCTGATATGCATGGATACCGAACTAATACGAGTTGAAATATTGCAGAACACTGCTTTTAACTGAAGGCTGTTCGCTCATCAAGTGATGCAAAATGTAGCACCTCAAAATAATTGTTTCATGGGAAACTTTTCAGCAGCATTAACTTTAGAAGCACGTCACTAAACATGACTGATCCTATTAATGAAACATCGACACGCGTAGCAATTTAGTGCTTGAAATGTAAGAATGCAATCAGATGAGACACAGGGATTAAGTTGTGTGATATTCATCTGGTTGCCAGGGCAAACACATTGCAACGCGTGTTTTGGACTCTATTTAATAGGATTCTGTAAACCGTTCCAGTACCCCTAGGGATAACAAGAAAGATGCACTTTTGATCCTCAGAAACAACTTGTATAGAGTACATCATTCGGCTCGATAAACTGACCTCCAGCGCTGACAACCCTGAATATACTATGCGCAAACATGTATATGAAAAGATTTACCACATTTTTTTTAATGAAACATACTGGAGTAGGCTGGACGAAAGTATTTAAAAGTGCCCCAGGGTAGGACTTAAATTTTCGATTAAAATCTCGACACTATGCGTTTACAGCAACATAAACCAGACTGATACTCAGCCATATGTCAAGGAATTTATTAAATACAAGGGTACTTTATATTTCAATCATCCAGCATATGTGTCTGATATATCATATTTATACTATACAAGGTAGAATCCAGACAAACATTAATTTACATTACTCATATATCCACTCCAAAATGTATTTTGAACTCGAGGTAATTCTGTTACATGAGAGGAACTATTTCATCACAGCTGATAGACAATGTTTTCTCAAAGTTGTCCGCACCTGTTTTAATTATTCTTCAAAATTCGAATAAATCCGTTGCCCTTTTGCCGTACGAAAAGAAGCAGTGATTGTGAGGGAAGCTAGCTTTGCCAATTGTTTAAAATAACGTCCCTAAATAACATAATCAAGTTTGATTTTATCACGGAAATACCACGCAGCTAGGCTGCCTAATGCCATGCACAAGAACAACTCTTAGATCGCTATAGCCACAAATCGATGTCGCGCTGCATTATTTGCCTGCACATAAAGACCTAATCTTTCACGTCACAGAACGAGGAATTGATGGAGACTATAAATCAGATGGGATAAACTTGCTGGTATCTTCAGTAGAAGCAAATGAAGCTTTGAAATTATAAGAAATATCACACAAAACAAAACATTTGCAAGGTAAGTATTGTGAGCCTTTGTCCGGCTCAAAAACCCTGGACTGAAACACGTGTTACCCCCAATCCACTTGCCAGTGTTTAGTCTTTTCTGAGCATGTAAACTTAGTCGCTACTACTCAGTTAGGGACTTCTATCATTAGGATATTGGCGTTTCCCTGATATTATTAACTTCGTCCACTTTCTCTATGTCCTTACAAGCATTTAGAGTATATTTTTTGTCGATACTGATTTTAAGGAACACTATCGTAAATTTTGGACTTTAATTACTTCATTACTTTAGGGTGTTGATTTCCCGCTGAACAACATTTATGTCCAATTATTAAATTACCTATAAAAACATTAATAACAACGATGTTTAAGGGACAACAGCTTGGTTTTCATTCCCTCATTTACCCCCTTCTTCCCAAACCAGTGAAATACTTTTACAAGCAACCTTTTTTATTCTCATCACTTTCCATTGACAAAAGATGACGCATGCGCAGGATGAAGATTTGCAATCTGAAGATTTGTGTGAGGTGAGAGTATGTTGGAAAGCATGTGGAAAGAGGCGCGTTCTGGGTAAAGCTGAAAGAGGAGGCTTTGAATATAAAGACACACACCTCTTAAAATGAATTTTCTAAAAGAGTTTATTCAAATGTCTTGTTGGAATAACGAGAAGGGGAAGGGCTATGGATAGCAGCCGAAGGTGTACGATAAATGAAAATGACGGCAGACTGATGGGTATTTGAGAAAAAAGGGGAAGGTTATGTTTGAAATGGTGTGTTGGGGGAGGGGAGGGTTATGTTGGAATGGTGTGTTGGAGGAGGGGAGGGTTGAGTTTGGAATGGTGTGTTGGTGGAGGGGAGGGTTATGTTTCGAATGGTGTGTTGGAGGAGGGGAGGGTCATGTTTCGAATGGTGTTTTGGAAGAGGGGAAGGTTATGTTTGGACTGGTGTGTTGGAGGAGGCGACGGTTAAATTTGGAATGGTGTGTTGGAGGATGGGGTGTGTTTGAAATGGTACGTTGGAGGAGGGGGGATATGTTTGAAATGGTGTTGTGGAGGAGGGAGGGTTGAGTTGCGAGGTGTAGTGGAGGAAGGGCATGTCATGTTTGGAATGGTGTGTATGAGGAGGGAGAGGTTGAGTTTGGAATGGTGTGTTGGAGGAGGGGAATGTTATGTTTGGAATGTTGTGTTGTAGGAGAGGAAGTTATATTTATGGAATGGTATGTTGGAGGAGGGGCAGGTTAAGTGTGGAATGGTGTGTTGGAGGAGGGGAAGGTTATGTTTGAAATGGTGTGTTTGAGAGGGGAGGGTTATGTTTGAAATGGTGTCTTGGAGGAGGGGAGGGTTGAGTTCGGAATGGTGTGTTGGTGGAGGGGAGGGTTAATGTAGGAATGGTGTGCTGGAGGAGGGGAGGGTTAATGTTTGGAATGGTGTTGCAGGAGGGGAAGGTTATGTTTGGAATAATGTCTTGGGAGAGGGGGTATTTTTGGAATGGTGTGTTGGAGGAGGGGATGATTATGTTTGGAATTGTGTGTTGGTGGAGGGGAAGGTTATGTTTAGAATGTTGTGTTGGAGAAGGGAGGGTTATGTTTTGAATGATGTGTTGGAGGAGGGGAGGATTATGTTTTGAATGGTGTTTTGGAGGAGGAGCATTTAATGTTTGAAATGGTGTGTAAGAGGAGGGGAAGGTTATGTTTGGAATGGTGTGTTGGAGGAGGGGAAAGGTTGCGTTTGGAATGGTGTGTTGGAGGGGGAATGTTTGGAATGGTGTGTTGTAGGAGGGGAAGGTTATGTTTGGAATGGTGTGTTGGAGGAGTGGGAAGGTTATGTTTGGAATGGTGTGTTGGAGAAGGGGAAAGGTTGCGTTTGGAATGGTGTGTTGGAGGGGGTATGTTTGGAATGGTGTGTTGGAGGAGGGGATGGTTATGTTTAGAATGGTGTGTTGGAGGAGTGGGAAGGTTATGTTTGGAATGGTGTGTTGGAGGAGGGGAAGGTTGTGTTTAGAATGGTGTGTTGAAAATAGGGAAAGGTTATGTTTGGAATGGTGCATTGGAGAAGGGGAAGATCATGTTTGGAATGGTATGTTGGAGGAGGGGAGGGCTATGTTTGGAATGGTATGTTGGAGGAGGGAAAGTTATGTTTGGAATGGTGTGTTGGAGTAGGGAAAGGTTATGTTTGGAATGGTGTGTTGGATGAGGGGAAGGTTATGTTTGGAATGGTGTGTTGGAGGAGGGGAAGATTGTGTTTAGAATGGTGTGTTAAAAATAGGGAAAGGTTGTGTTTGGAATGGTGCATTGGAGAAGGGGAAGATTATGTTTGGAATGGTATGATGGAGGAGGGGGGGCTTTGTTTGGAATGGTATGTAGGAGGAGGGAAGGTTATGTTTGGAATGGTGTGTTGGAGTAGGGAAAGATTATGTTTGGAATGGTGTGTTGGAGGAGGGGAAGGTTATGTTTGGAATGGTGTGTTGGAGGAGGGGAAGGTTATGTTTGGAATGGTGTGTTGGATGAGGGGAAGATTATGTTTGGAATGGTGTCTTGGAGGAGGGGAGGGTTATGTTTGGAATGGTGTGCTGGAGGAGGGGAGGGTTATGTTTGGAGTGGTGTGTTGGAGGAGGGGAAGTTCTGTCAAAAAACCTTGCCGATGTAACACATTTTAAACCCGACCGTGCATTTTCCAAGTCTATCACACTAAGCCCACCGTGTCGTTTCAAGACTCAGTTTCTGTTTGTAGCTGTTTATGGACAATGTTTTTTACATCGTTGTGTCGTGCTGTCTTGTCATGGAAATTATGTAAATCGATGAGAAAGACATCAAGAGTGAATCCAACTTTCCTTCCAAACACCTTTACACTTAACAGTCTTCAACCCCCGAACCCGTTGGCACAGGGACATCCTGCAAATGAACACAACAATACCGTGGACAAATGTTTGGAATGGTGTGTTGGAGGAGTGGGAAGGTTATGTTTGGAATGGTGTGTTGGAGTAGGGAAAGGCTATGTTTGGTGTGGTGTGTTGGAGGAGTGGGAAGGTTATGTTTGGAATGGTGTGTTGGAGGAGGGGAAGGTTGTGTTTAGAATGGTGTGTTAAAAATAGGGAAAGGTTGTGTTTGGAATGGTGCATTGGAGAAGGGGAAGATTATGTTTGGAATGGTATGTTGGAGGAGGGGAGGGCTATGTTTGGAATGGTATGTAGGAGGAGGGAAGGTTATGTTTGGAATGGTGTGTTGGAGTAGGGAAAGATTATGTTTGGAATGGTGTGTTGGAGGAGGGAAAGGTTATGTTTAGAATGGTGTGTTGGAGGAGGGGAAGGTTATGTTTGGAATGGTGTGTTGGATGAGGGGAAGATTATGTTTGGAATGGTGTGTTGGAGGAGGGAAGGGTCATGTTTGGAATGGTGTGCTGGAGGAGGGGAGGGTTCTGTTTGGAATGGTGTGCTGGAGGAGGGGAGGGTTATGTTTGGAATTGTGTGTATATGGAGGGGAGGGTTATGTTTTGAACGGTGTGTTGGAGGAGGGGATGATTATATTTGGAATTGTGTGTATGTGGAGGGGAGGGTTATGTTTGGAATGGTGTGTTGGAGGAGGGGAAGGTTATGTTTAGAATGTTGTGTTGGAGGAGGGGAAGGTTATGTTTGGAATGGTGTGTATTAGGAATCTTGATAAAATAGTTCCACTCAAGATTTAGTGTAATTTCATACTCAGACTCAACCCATGGAAAAATCACGCAAGCAAAAATTATCGAGAGGTATTTTTATTTAAACCAAATCCCAAAATGTGATATATATACAAACGATGACAAGCATTAATCATGTAAATGAACCTTTGTCTGCGTCCTAAAGATCTTCTTACCACAACAACCGAATGTTGTAGTTAGCTATGGGTATCGTTTCAGGAACGACAATATTTTTTGTAGCACCTTGAAGATTTTCGCACAACTACAGCGACTCAGGTATTCAGGGAGCCATACCACAATAATCCTATAATCCAATGGGGTCATCTTAGATGCTGGCTGGACGGACGATCCTAACCTTAGTGTGTACATCAATCGATGTAGCCAAAATGTACAGCTCGGCCGTACATGTCACGTCACTTCTCACTCGGAAAATACGAAGTGACTTGAGTGGTTGGGCAGCGATTGAAGCTGTGAGGCAAAGCGTATTGGGTTATAGCGCCGCATTTCAACAAACCAGTAGTTAATCTAGCCTGACATTGTTAATACTCCTCCAGATACGTGCAATTTTTTTTATACTAATGAGATTGTTCAATAAAGTGCTTTCTTTTTTTGAAACATTATTTTAATCTTATTTTGACGTGTGGCTGGTGGTCAGATAAATTAAGAAAGAACACAATTATGTTATGATAGATTTTCCTTTTAAACTTGGAACTGGCTATATTTTCAATTTTCTCAAAACCGCTTTGACTTTTGGAGAATTGTGATTTGATTTGATGTTAACTGCCTAGGATTGAACCGTTTGATGCAATTTGTTTGTAGGCATTATATAGGCATGTTCTATTCGACCTAGATTGTGAATAATCTTTGCATACCATTTTGAGTAATCAACTTATTTGTGATTTGCAAAAAAAAGCATTTGGCTGAAGGTTACATATTCCAACAAACTGAAAAACGTTTCCCAGACAACTGAGGTTTTCCATGTCTGATTGCGTTGAAGTGATAATGGAACATTTCTTGCCTCCAGAATTCATTAAAAATAGAAGCAACTTTCTGAGTAAGAAGATACCCAGGTCAAAATTCCACTTGAACCTAGTTAACTGGGGTCAACTGGTTCAACTGGATAGTGACCAAACTCGTCCATTTTCCATATTAACCAACTGGTTTGGACTAGGTTACACTGTGTTCAACTAGGTTGAAATTATAAACCAGTTGGTTTCTGTCCATTTTCCATATTAGACCAACTGGTTTAAATATGTTTAACTAGTTTATCAACTGGTTTTCAACTAGTTCCAGTTAAACCCAGTTTAACTAGGTTCAACTGGAATTTTGACCTGGGTAATGTCAACGTTTAAATGTATCACAAGTAAATGATTCTCATGCAAGAACATGTAGTGAAAGTAGAATCCGATCGTCTATTATGGTTAGCTATACGTGGTTGCGTTACGCGTACGTGTAGTCTTTTGCAGTTTAGTGTTTCCGTATGGTGCGGCGGGTTCGCCATTACGTGCGTAATTACCGATGTCGTGATACAGCTACACAAACATCCATTAAGATGTCAGGGCTGAAAAACCAAGACAAAACAACTTTTAATAAAATATTCACACAAATATCTTTTGAAAATGCTGATTTAGGTCTATTGTATTCTTACCCGTTCCAAACCACGAAGTCAAGTTTTTGACTTCATAAAATGGCCGACAGTGTTTATAGTTCGCAAAGTAAAGTAAACCCATGCAATTTCGAGGCATTATATTTTTGGTCATTTTATTGTATTTTTTTTTTTTTTTTACTTTTCAAACATCTTTCTTTGCATTTGCATTTCATAACAAACGGCCAACGCTTTTAATGGCCCAACAACTCGATCGATCCAAGGCAACGTGTCCATTTAAAACGTTACGCAAGACACGCCGTGAGACGTGTACGCGCCCGTTAAGTGCTGCACGCTTCCATGGCTGTGCCGCCATTGCTAGGTCGCTGACTTACTAGGTCTGTTTTACTTTTTATTCGAATTAGGTGTCTTCCTTAATGATTTAGACACCTTCCCTGACAGGACAGCATGACGAAATGATGTAGAACATTATTTGAAACTAAGCGGGAGTTGAATATTGAAGTTCTGTCAAAAAACCTTGCCGATGTAACACATTTTAGACCCGACCGTGCATTTTCCAAGTCTATCACACTAAGCCCACCGTGTCGTTTCAAGACTCAGTTTCTGTTTGTAGCTGTTTATGGACAATGTTTTTTACATCGTTGTGTCGTGCTGTCTTGTCATGGAAATTATTTAAATCGATGAGAAAGACATCAAGAGTGAATCCAACTTTCCTTCCAAACACCTTTACACATAACAGTCTTCAACCCCCGAACCCGTTGGCACAGGGACATCCTGCAAATGAACACAATAATACCGTGGACAAATGTTTACAAATCACCCATCTCCAGAAAGGGGGTGATGTACTGTACCGGTTATTACATAAAATTCTACCATTGCAGGAAGTTCTCCATTACATCGACCGTAGTCTACCAAAAACGTGCGGCAGGTGTGGACCATCAGAAAAAGGAACCCTGCTACATCTTATCTTCCACTGCCTATCAATTCAACCAGCACTCAACCTTCTGCATCGATGCATCACACAACTACTTCCCACACTGACACCAACTTTCGAAACATACTGGTGCCTCATCCACCACAGCAGGGGCCGACCGAGAGAAAACGTTGATTTAGCCAATTATTTAAATATTAGCTTTTAAAGTCACCTGGAAGTGGTATTTTTTCAAAATAAAGCTTTTGTCACTAATAAATGTGTGTTGATGAGTGGAATGTGAATAAACAGTAAGGTTTTAAAAAATCAGTTCTTATGTTATTTACAAATTTAAGAGTAAAGTACCAACTCACGACTTGGACGTACATGTACTTTGCACGTGTGTTTACTATACGCATTGCAGGCAAAGTCTGCCTCGATTGACGTCACAAAAGGGGTTGGCGGAGTCAGCCCCCCAAACAACTTTATATATTTTTTAAACATATAAATCGTGACAAACAATTACTAAAAAAAATGTTTTATTGTTCGTAAGCATATACTCTTGTGTTTGAAAGAACCGGGGGTAAATATTATAACATGTTGCGTAACTAGAGGGGAGCGTCCTGTATCCCTAAAGGTACGCCACTGCTTATGCATTAGCGTCGTCATAGAGGTGCCATCTTAGAGGTAAAACGAGTAACAATGGACAAAGCAAATCTTTGTAATTTCAGCCCACAGGATGGGCTAATGAGCACTTCGTTTTTCCTGTAGCCGAGGGCACCCTATGTCAATTGCTTTCATGTATCTATCGTCAACACTAATGGAACCCAACAACTGGTACATCACATATTATGCAATTTATTTAATTGTATAACTCTTTCCACAGACGTCATCACCCAAGCTGAATCTTGGTTGCATTTTCATTTGGGGTTGGTTTCTTCGTGTGTTATTTACCGTTCATTCAACATTTTTGTGCGAGCGGATAAACACACACAATAATTATATGTAAATGCTATGGTTTTATTGCAACTGTTTCTTTATTTCTTATTTGTTTGCAATGGGTCTTTAGTAGCAAGTGTTTTCCCTCTTTGCAAGCAATGTTCTTAACCAACAACACGGACATAATTTGCCCCGTGCAGTGTACATAAATAATACATGCGTGATTTTGCCTCTTAAACTTTTGGTCACCTGCAAAATACCAATAATTTAAAGTCCTCCCGTTATTTTCTTTTATTTACTGGTCATTCGTCATGCAAGTTTAATAGCCCTGCCTGCGTACTTACATCAGCCAATCTATGGAGTAGTTAATAATATAACGCATAATAAGAACGTGGGCTGTAACCATGGAGATGAATATCATCATACGATCCAAGTCGATTACAGTTTCCTTGAGTGTACCTATTCATTTACAAACTTACTGCATTTGGATTTATTAAACCGAATAAATAATGCAAAGCCAGACTAACTATAAAACTTCAAATACCGATCGATCGATTTTAATCGATCCTGTTTGAAGTTACTGATTTTAATTGAACGAAAATAAAAATATAAAAAAAAAAACAATACGGGAATGTTTTTGTACATACAATTGAAGGTTGTGGAATTTAAAGAACACAATGTTTTGTGGTAAAAACCCATAAGTGAATGGACCTACACATTGTTTAGTCATCATGGAATTGTTTGTCCTAATATCAATGTGTATGAAATATAAATAGAACATAGTCTCGAGGCAACGGGTTGAATATTTGGAGTTGTTGTTGACATCATTTCTGTAAAGTGATTTATTTAGTATCAAAAGCTAGGCAATCAAGTAAGTGTACAATAATTACACAAAGTGTTGTTAATAATGTTTTCGCGAGATTGTAGTGCAGACGCTGTCGTACTCTATAGATGAGAGAGTCGTTTTGACAACATGGAGAAGGCCAGAGTGGGTTCATGTAATACAATTACTAGGGGACGGACACTAGAGCTATGCAATATGCGAATGCGACAGCGCGTGTGCCAAGCATTAATGCCAAGGTGGCGTGGGATTCTGGGGCCCACAAACAGGAAGTTACACAGATCGTAAGCTGCACAGCACAACATATTCATCAAAATACACGCCGTTTGTTGAGACAACTATTAAGATCAGTCGTCGATTCTTCTCAACTTGGTTTATAAAAAGTATCGCTCCAAAATATTGAAGCTCTGGTAGCCACGAAGAAACTTATGGAATACTGTTTCATTTTAGTTTAAAGCATAAATTATTTCTAGCCATTCTAACCACCAATATGCTGAAATGTATGATTACGTTTAAAGCTCTCGACATAATTTTCGCTCTCGACACAGTCCCGCTCAACGGTCCAGAGGCACGCTTATTGGTCCAGAGGCCTGCTAAATGGTCCAGAGGCACGCTCAATGGTCCAGCGGCCCGCGCAATGGTCAAGAGGCCTGCTCAATGGTGCAGAGGCACGCTCATTGGTGCAGAGGCCCGCTCAATGGTACAGAGGCATGCTCAATGGTCCAGCGGCCCGCTCAATTTTGGTCCAGAGGCCAGCTCAATGGGCCAGAGGCCCATTCAATGGTCCAGCCAGAAGCCTGCTCAATGGTCCAGAGGCACGCTCATTGGTGCAGAGGCCCGCTCAATAGTCCATAGGTCTGCTCAATGGTCCATAGGCCTGCTCAATGGTCCAGCGGCCCGCTCAATGGTCCAAAGGCCTGCTCAATGGTCCAGAGGCATGCTCAGTGGTCCAGCGGCCTGCTACATGGTCCAGAGGCATGCTCAATGGTCCAGCGGCCCGCTCAATGGTCCAGAGGCCTGCTCAATGGTCCAGAGGCCTGCTCAATAGTCCAGAGGTCTGCTCATTGGTGCAGAGGCCCGTTCAATAGTCCAGAGGCCTGCTCAATGGTCCAGAGGCCTGCTCAATGGTCCAGAGGCCTGCTCAATGGTCCAGAGGCCCGCTCAATAGTCCAGAGGCTTGCTCAAAGGTCCAGAGGCACGCTCATTGGTCCAGAGACACGCTCATTGGTGCAGAGGCCCGTTCAATGGTCCAGGGGCCTGATCAATGGTCCAGAGGCCTGCGCAATGGCGAGAGGCACGCTAATTGGTGCAGAGGCCCGCTCAATGGTCCAGGGGCCTGTTCAATGGTCCAGCGGCCCATTCAATGGTCCAGAGGTCTGCTCAATGGTCCAGAGGCCCTCTCATTGGTCCAGCCAGAAGCCTGCTCAATGGTCCAGAGGCACGCTCATTGGTGCAGAGGCCCACTCAATGGTCCAGAGGCCTGCTCAATGGTCCAGAGCCCTGCTCAATGGTCTAGCGGCCCATTCAATGGTCCAGAGGTCTGCTCAATGGTCCAGAGGCTCGCTCATTGGTGCAGAGGCATGCTCAAACGCTCAGAGGCCCATACTGATCGAAACGTTGAGTTTCAGCACCAGCACTACTCAAAGGAGATTTACATTGCAAACCTCACCTATATTAAACAAAAACGGTTCACTTTGCTTCCGGACGCAACCTCAAAACCCAAGATAAATACTAATTGCCTCTGTCGGGGTTTTCATTTAATTTATAGGCATAATAATTGTTATGTCAAATGTGAAACATTAATTCGTCGACGTTAGGGAGTAATGTGTCTTAAGTACATTTGATAACGAACTGGACTACGACATTGCACGTGATTACAAAATAAACTAATCATCCGATATGAACGAATAATGACCCCCCTCCCCCGATCATAGCCTACTCTCCCGCCACAACCAGCACCACCACTAATGGTTGCATCATTTCCTATGTTTTGATTAACAAGATCGATTTGTGTAGGCTTGGGACTTGCCTGATCGATAACATGGCCGTACCTTTCAAATCCGTCAAACATTGATCGCAGATCAGTGAGGCGTGCATAACCGAAGTCGAACCGGTTGCCATTACTTTCTGTGATTACAAAAACCTTCATACCTATCAGGCTAGGTCTATATACTCAAAATGTGGATCAATTCATTTCACGAAATTGTATTTGTTGATGGATTGGCTTGCGCCCATGTCGAAATTTGCTTAGAAACGCAATATATAATATAAGAATTCGAATATCTCATTGAAGTAGAATGTTCTGTCTCCCCAAATTCATGTTTGGAGACCTGTGTATATATTGACATTACAGTTTGCTGGATACTATATAAGGCCGGTTTAGTCAGTCAGTTACACGAGGAAAATGTTCGAACGCCAACGACTACTCAACACATCACCAGATAAGTGGGAATGGGGCTCACGGTGTACAGTGTACATTTTTTGAAAAATTGCCAACTAAGCCGCGCTTTGAAATTGGGCCCTTGTACATTGGGTCAACAGTGTTTAGTAATTTCACCAACAACATGGGATCATCGATGTTCCGAAGGCCGGCTACCCATTAGTCCAACTTATCTCTTTTCCCCTTGAAAAAAAGGTATTGTCATCACAATTGCGTGGAGTGCGCACGCGCACGACGGTAAGCAGAGATAAGTTTCGAAACGACAGGCTTTGGTCTTAGCTTTTGATCCAGTCTTCAGCACCATTTTGAAGCCAGTTACGAAACGCCAGGCATCTGCTTTCGTTGTTTTTCAAACTACGGATCCAGAGGTCAGAGCTGTGCATTGAGAGAGTTGTGACATGGAGGGACCAGTTTTCTTTGGTCACGTGGTTGCTGGACGCCATGTTGTCTCCAAATGCGGCACAACTATTGATCTCTAGAGATCAATGAGCACAACCCATTCGGCAGACTAGTCTGGCACCCCGTGTTCGCCCATGCGTTTCTTGAGGGAACAAAATGGCTTCTAATCGCAAATTGTCGTAACCCTCCCAATGTACGGCTCTGAAGGTTGGATTCGCTGTAATTGATGACGTTTTTGGCACTTTTGCTGAGGACATTTTACTTTTACTAACAACAGTCTTCACATGATATATAACCCACTGAGAAGGCCAACAATGTACGATGTAAAACAAATTTGTTTCTGTTTTAATTTAGTTCGTGTTAATAATATTTCGCTGTATTTTTTTTATATATATATATTTTTTAATGTTTTTAAATTAAACGATCCTATATTAAAATTCATGTTTATATCTTCTGATGTACCGGATGTTTACAAATGAAAATATTTAGTTAGATTTTTCTGAAGGGAAATACATTGCATGGCTTTTACATATTTCTGAATTGTTACATACATTTAAACATTGGGCATGAATGAATGTAATTGATACACATTATATCTAATACTTGTAGGCCTTTTCTGCATTTTGGAGCAACGCTTATTGCACACGGAGCCCGAGCCGGTGATGATGGGTCTCGCCGCGCCATTTTGTTCACTGCATGCCTTGATCACTCGCAGTCCACAAGCTCACCCATAAACACCCGCTCAAGTTTGGTAGCCCGCAGTCAAGAGGCACCAAGTCAACGAGCAGTGGTCCCCTCTTATTTTTCCTTGATTCTTCTTTTACCTTGTTATTTATGCATGATTCATTTGAATTGGAATCGCGGCAAAATACTTGCACTTTGACACGATGTGTACGAAACGTCTTTTAAAAGCGCCAGAAGTTTTGAACAAGCGTGCACGCTAGTCGCTTTTGGGAGGCAATCATCTTTGTTTTCAGAACATCTCTACACTGCCCACGTGTGCGAAAGCGAGGCTGAGTTTTATGGATCAAAAGATCGAAAAACGATGAGAGGGCAAGTATTGTACATAAACGCGAATCCGTCACAACAGATTGTGAATCCACAACAACGAAGTGTGAATCCACAACAACGAATTGTGAATCCACAACAACGAATTGTGAATCCATTATAACGGCCGGAGTGGGTTCATCTTTAAACAAAATAATAACGTCATACCATAGTCCAAGGCCTATACTCAAAGGCCTATACTCCAACAAGAAATTCAAAGACACGTTTTTAAGTTCTGATTCAAAATGAGAATTATTTTGACGGAAATTATTATGATACATTCTGTAGTTGTTGTGGAAGGCTTAGGGCCTACAGACAGCTTTTCACAAAATGTTGAGGGAAGTCTGTTCAGTACAATATTAATCGTCGTCTGGTTGAAGTCAACCTATATGTTGTGCGTGGAAGCACAAAACAAATAAACATCAGCTTCTTAATAGACCATCTTCCTGGACTGTAACATTCCATACAAATAATGCGTATTATTTTGTTTATTACGGGATATGAATTATCAAACTTGTAGGCCATCTCTTTTCCTTTTTTACTTTTCCTGACCGAAAATTAAATGGTGTATAGGCCTGCATAAGCATTTAAACGGTTTTAATCAATTTAATTGTTATAGTATAAGGAATCTTGTTCTGTCCTTTAAAAAAAGTCCCAAAGCAATAGCTCATTTGGATACGCTCTTAGCCAGAAAAAAAATGCGGGTCTTCGCGACGTTGCTTGGATTGGACGGAAAGGTGACGAGGTGTGTAGCTGTAGCAGTAACGCCCACGCGTGACCATCGTATTATTTTGTCATTGCTTTGAACAACACTTGTCTTTACCTTCACCAAAGGAAATCCGCAACGCACATGTGTTGAACTACATATAGCAGTCCAAAGGTAAAGAGCTTTGTGGTTGATAATAAATCGAGGATCATTTTCCCAAAAATGCACATTTGCATACAAAATAACTTTCTAATTCTCAACAGAGCAGAACCTTAAAGGGTCTATGTACTTTTTGTAGGACAAAACACACAATGTTCACAGATTGACATTAAACTTACACAGTTTGAAGATAATGGTAGTAGAAAGCTACCCTGATAATTACTTGCTGAGGTGCTGTAGTTTTTGAGAAATTAGTAAAACAATGTCATGAAAACAATTTTCGTCTCAACGATCATGAGAACATTATTTTAGCATGTAAAAACTCATTTCAAAAACTCATTTCTCAAAAACTACAGCGCCTCAGCTACCAATTTTTTAAGGTACGCTTTCTTTTATCAAACGGTGTAGGTTTAATGTAAATTTGTGGACATGGTGTTTTGTGTTACAAAAAGTACCCAAATCCAAGTCTGAAATATAATACGGACATTGTTACAAACTTGTCCAACAACGTTAGGCAAATAAAATTGGGACAGTATATTTAATGCTTAGAGTATTATACATTACACTGACCTTTGCGTCTATTTCAATGAAATCAACGCTCCGGAATGAATAGCTGAATACAGGTGTGGTGGATATTCGACAGTACACAAATAAATAAAACGCATCGCCCTGCAATACAGATGCTAATTAATGATGACTTCATAAATTATTAGGTTTATACATCGACTGTTAATCATCATTTGACTTTCAAAACCACCCCATCCCACCTATAGACATAACTGAATATAGAATACCAATCTTTACCGTGGCAGTATTACATTGGATGCAAATAATGATGTACGTAGACCTGTATATGCCTGTATCGGCAGAACCTAGTGTGAATTGCTATTTAATGGAATATGCTGAAGGTTCTGTGTTCATACTGGTCCTTGAATTGACAGCAAAATGCAACAGAATGTGGGTGAACTAATAATTAGGTTACATAACATGAATGAGAAATAATATACTCACCAATGATACTAGACCCAATGGCATGACGAGTACAGCGAGTAGAAGATCAGCCAGAGCCAGACTAGCTATTACATAATTCGACATTGACTTCAAGCCCCTCTCTCTATAAACAGCAATCAACACCAGCATATTACCGAAGAATGTCCAAATAATTAGAGCCACGAGCAGCAAACTGGGCAAATTCAACTCAACTGCTGTGCTGTGAGGTTGATCACTCGTTGCGTTAGATAGATTCCATGCTGTTAGGAAGTCTTCATTTTCTAGTTGAAACAGCATGTATTTGATAGACATTTCGATATAACTCACGCAAATATCCAATCAGAATAACCATCCTTTCAAAAAACATCTACTTCTTCGTAATGTTGGCTCTCGTTATCATTTAAAACAAAGACAATTGACGAACTGACAATTGGAGGTTTGGGCTGAATTTATAGAGTTATTCCATGGCTTGACATGAAGCGCAGCAGTACATCTGTTTGATATCTCCGTGTTCGTGAATCTAACTGCAACTCCTTTGTATGATGTATTGACGCATACTTTCAGTTGATGGGATTGAGCGGAAGCGATACAAAGTGGAGCCGTGTGCGAATAGTCTCGAAGCCAGTTTCATTCGTCCACAGGTTAGTGGTGATTCTTGCCAATGCTTCCAATGGTGCGTGATGTCGGAAATGCAGTTGCGGCAAGAGTGACTCTACGAATCTTATTTGGGTGGTATGGTGCGTCCACACGCACTCAGGCGAATGTATAGAGAAATCCCCTGCGGCAGATCCCCGGGGTCACACACGATCTCTCAAAACTGAATTGGATTCAGAAAGGAAGAATGGTTACTATAGCGACACAGAACCGTGGATAAAAATGTCTTGATGAAACCTTGGCATCTAGATTTTGGTCATCCGTGGGTTGCGCCTTCCTAAGCTGAACCATAATAATTGTAGGGCTGAAATTGTGCAGCTAATATGGCTGATTGAACACTAAATCGACCCACTGTTTTTAGAGTGCGCAAAAAATAGCTCAAAGAATCATAACATGTGTTGTGAAAAAGGTAAATCTCACAAAAACATGTAAACTGTCTCGCACCGGGAATGAAGAATCATCTTACGTTAACTTTACTACAAATAAAACAAAAAACAGCAAAAAAAAATTAATTGGGTGTTTTGCCTTGATTAACTTCTAAAAGAAGTTTGGTCATAGATTCAAATGAACGATTACATCTCATTTTATTTGATTTATTTGATATCATTTCACTGCGTTTCATTTCGTTTCTTTACTTTCTTTTATTCTTCAAATTTTATTAATATATAATATTTGCAATATTTTATATATGCACGTTGTACTTTTTGTTTTTATGTGCTCTGTTTGTTTTAATATTATTCTATTTAAATATTATAAATGTTTTTTTTTAATGAATTTTGAGTAAATAACTGTGGAAGATCGATCACCAAAATTCTCGTTTTTAAAGGATAAAACCTGCAGCGGACCCCCTTCGTGTCAAAACTAACTACATATTGGCCAGAGAGCACATTGTCGGTCAAACGTGAGCACCACAACTCATTCTAAACTTCTTCTTCTTCTTCTTCTTCTTCTGCCTTTCAAGTGCTGCTTCAATAATTGAAGATTACCGCACTGCGGCTGGGCACACGCGTGAAACCATGGGACCGAAAGCGAAATCAGGTGCAATATTATACATGGTGCAAGTAAAAACTGGCCAGCAAGAGTAAACTTGGTTAAACCCTCAGTGCATCCTTGAATGCATCCAGAGAGGGTGAGAGGGCAGGGTCCATCTTCAAGCAGTTCCAGCCCCTAATTGTACGAGGAAAGAGACCTGATTGCTGCAGTGCGGGATGTAGAAGCGAGATCCATGTCCTGTAGTCTGGTATTGTGCTTCTTTGAGATGTGCTTGCCAGTTGATGTCCACAAGATCATTTCGAATACGGTACATCATAGCAAGACGGCTTTGGAGACGTCGTCTTTCCAGAGTGAGCCACTGTAGGTTTTTGAGCATGGTGGTTACGCTGCTGGTATGGTGGTAGTTACCGGTGACATAGTGGACCATCTCAAGCTTGTCGATGTTGCGCTCGGCGTGTGGCTCACACTTAGCAGCTGCATATTCCACAATCGGCCGAACATATGTTGTGTTTGTTGCCTGCTTGATATTTGGGTTGCAATGTCTGAAATTCCGGTTTAGGAAGGCTTGGGTGGAGTTTGCCTTCTTGGCTGTGGCATTGACATGGGCATTGAAGTTAACCTTGGATTCGATGTGAACACCCTGGTATTTGGCAGAGTTGGCTTCATCCAGGATGTGATTGTGAATGCAGTAAGGTCTTAAAATGGGTTTCCTCATGTTGGTCACATGTATAACCTGGCATTTCGCAGGATTGAACTCCATAAGCCACTTCCTCTCCAACTCTTGAAGGCTGTCCAGGTCACTTTGAAGATTTGTACAGTCATCGGCAGATGTGATACGCCGGTAGAGGACACAGTCACCTGCAAACAGACGTGTTGTTGTCAAGCCAGATATGCTGTCAGGTAAGTCGTTTATGTTTATGAGGAAGAGCTAGGGCCCGAGGACGCTGCCTTGTGGGGACTCCAGATGTTGTTTTCGCTTCAGAGCTATGTTGACCATCAACTATAACTTGCTGTGTACGGTTATGGAGGAAATTCTCAAGCCATTTAAGGGTATAGCCTCGTAGCCCTTAGAACTCAGCCTTTAGTAGTAGCCTATGATGAGATACCTTGTCGAAGGCTTTTGCAAAATCCAACAAGATCAGGTCTATCTGTTGCTTCTCCTCTAGACCTTTGGCCAGGTCATTGATCGTGAGAAGTAACGAGTCTCACATGATCTGCGTTTTCGGAAGCCGTGTTGAGCATCATTTAGTATCTTCTGGTCGAGAGGTAATGGACGATGGAACAGTTTACAATGTGCTCGTATAGTTTGCAAAGCACAGCTGTCAGTGATATAGGGTGGTAGTTTGCGGCAGATGATCTGGATCCGCGCTTGAATATTGGCACGATGTGTGCTTTTTCCAGAATGATGGAACACAACCCTGGTTCAGGGAAGCCCGGAATAGCATGGTTACTGCAGGTGAGATTTGAGCAGTTGTTTCTTTCAGGAGTTTAACAGGTATACCGTCCGGCCCAGCTGCTTTGTGGGGTTTCAGTTTTTTGAGGAGCTTGGAACGGTGATGTCGACCATGGTTGGATGTTCGCTTGGTCCTAAATCTGGTAGCAGAGAATCACTGTCACCCGTAAACACTGATGAGGACTGTCTATTCGGGATGTTGGCTTTTTGCTTTGGGTCGCAGTGTAGGATGTTTCCTTCCTTCAGTGGGGCACAACGCCAGTGTTCACAGCGTTGGATTTAATCAAGGCCCCCAATCTTTTGTTTCTGCCGGGATCGCTGCCAATGATGTCAGATACGTACTGGTTGTAGGACTATCGGCACAGTCTCCTGTGTCTTTTTCTTGATAGTGTGATAACGACTCCAGTCTTTTTCTCGGTTGTAGCGCCTCGCCTTCTTGTGGGCCCGTGCCTTTTTACGGTACATGCGTTTGGTAGATGTATCAAACCAGCATTGGCCACATCTAGACGAGCTCATCTTACATGGAACGTTGGTATCGACAATCTTATCCCGTGCAAGATTGACCTTCTTTGCTAGACGATCCACGTATTGTCGTAGTTGGAGTTGGTCCGTCGTAGTTGTGAGTTGGTCCGTCGTAGTTGTGAGTTGGTCCGTCGTAGTTGTGAGTTGGTCTGTCGTAGTTGTGAGTTGGTCTGTCGTAGTTGTGAGTTGGTCCGTGAGTATAAAACATTGTGAGAAACGGCTCCCTCTGAAGTAACGTAGTTTTCGAGAAAGATGTACTTTTCCACGAATTTGATTTCGAGACCTCAGAATTAGAATTCGAGCTCTCGAAATCAAGCATCGGAAAGCACACAACTTCGTGGGACAGGTTTTTTTTCTTCTTCATTGTTATCTCGCAACTTCGATGACCAGTTGAGCTCAACTTTCACAGATTGGTTATTTTATGCAAATGTTGAGATACACCAAGTGAAAAGACTGGTCCTTGACAATTACCAGTAGTGTCCAGTGTCTTCAGGCAAAGGTTGGTATGATATTCGTTTGACTTCTCGTTTGAGTTTGATAGTGCTTGTAAGAGGTCAGATGTTGTAACTTGATCCAAAACCTACCTGCTCTCTTGCTGGGTTGCCGTCAAGTTGCTTTAGCGAACACACATTACTCAGGTTAAAAGATTGCACATCGGTTACGGTAATAGAACTAAAGTTTGCTATTTTTTTGTGTGTCCCTTTTCCTGATTAGGAGCATGACTTTGGACTCAAATCACTGGGAAGGAATTTCTTCAATCTTCTGAAACGATTTTGTTGAATAAGGTAGATGTGATTGTTCTTCCTCGCCCATAAACTTGGGCTAGTGCTATTATTTAATCCTCTCCGTTCTCATTTTCCTGAAAGTACGTGAGACCTCTTGGTATAGAATCAAATTCGGCACTGCGTCTCATCTCTAGACAAGTCTTCTTCAGGTGCCTATCGGGTTGATTGCTGCTGGTAGTTATTACATATTCTTTTGAATGTTCCACTCCTTGTTTTTTACAGGACATGAGTTCATTTCCTCTATAAATTGTTTGTGTATAAGGTCTTTGGGCCATATGTTCCTCTCAGGTTATTGTGTCGCGTTTAGATGTGAGGCTTAAGGAGAAGAAAAAGATACCTAAGATCTTGGTGAGAGATCTTATGTAAGCTGATGAAACGTGATTAGTTGCATATTCAGATATCAGATACAAAAACATACAGCTGATGTTAGATCAATTGGTCTTCACGTCAATATCAAGAAAGCAAAGGTCATGTACCAGCCAGCACCCGGGTGTGTACCTATTCCCCGCCAACCACAACGATCAATGGAAATCCTTTTGATCATTTGGTCTAACACTTCACCTAAATTGGGTCCACCATGTCTCGTGACATCACCCTAGATGCCAAGCTTGCCACTCGTACCCATCTGCATGGGCTGCCTTTGGAACAGGCAAGGTGTCTGGGACCTTATTCATGAAGCCTTCTTAGGCCTTCGTAAGCATTTACGTGTTACTAGTTCGTTCTTAGCGAGTTGCGTCATATTTACGAAGCACTCGTAACTTCAATCGAGTGCGTAAGTCCTTACTAGTGCTACGTGGGGTGTTTTCGGCTTCGTAGCGTTTTCTTAAGCCCTTTTTCAACATTCCTGGCTGACATGTTCGGGCGAATTGAGCTTTCTGTGAAGGACAACAACTTTTAATATGTTCTACAATCCTTGCGAAATTTTCTCAAACATTGCGACATTTTTGAGAAGGTGCAACCTATTTTTTATCTATTTTTAAATAATTTTTTCTTGATTTATATTATTTTATTTCATCATTTTATATTTAGTTTTTATTTATTTCTTTACTTTTTTTATTCGTTTATTTTATTTTGTATTTATTATGACTATTTGTTGTGATGGTTATTTGTTACTTCTATTATTTTGTACTTTTTTATTTTAATTTAGTTGTGTATTGTTTATTACTGTGTTGGTTTTAATTTAGTTCGTTTGGTTGGTGTTTCTGTTCTTGTTTGGTTATGCGGGGTTTTAAAGTCGTTTAGGGTAGTTTCTGTTAATACAATTATTTTACTTGCCATGATTTGTGTTTCAATAATATTTTACTGGTAGTAGTAATTAGTAGCAACAACAAGCCTTTAAAATGTGACCAGCAGTAGAACCTTTTGAGTTAACAGCATCTCCACGTGCAGATCTATGACACAAGTATTGGCGGACAAATCTGACAAAGAGTGAGCACGCGAGTGTGAAACCTTTACGGCATGGGTCCGGGTCCGCTTAAGGGCACAGGACAGTTTTGCAATGTTTGTACGCAAGGTTTGCAGAAAAAGAAAACAATCTCAGAAACGTCTCAATTGAATATCGTGTAAAATGGAACAGAACTCATAACAGCCTTGGGTGCGGAGTTACCTTGGTGGTGAAACCAAAGATAAACATTACCAATATCGTTCGCCATAGAGGCCACAGAACGACAATGACAGACAGAGACAGCGCGTCACCGTAAAGTAAACATTTACGGTAACTACAAGAGAACCAAAAAGTATAGAGGCGGCACGCACGTACGTAATAAGACACACGAGTTAAAAAAACTGGGGACATTGTCCCCCACCTCCACCCCCCGATTTATGTCAATGATGGGACACAGGGGTTGGGACACAGGGTTTGGTCTTACACAGTGCAATATTTGAGTTTCATGATAAAGGTGGTCAAAGTCACAGGGAACATTAATGATATTGTGTCCCCCGTCCTTAATTTTTTTAGCATTTTAGATGCTCTGTGGTGCAATCTTGGGCCAATTTTGTAGGGAGACATGATTTTGATATATTGCCCCCCCCCCCCCCCACCCATCAACAAGTGGTTTCATCCTTTGCCCCCAGGATTAATGCCCATGGCGGGACACAGAGTTTGGTCTTACACAGTGCAAAACTTGGGCTTCATGATAAAGGTGGTACATGTCCCCCTGTTTGACGCCCATGCTCATTGGCATCAAAATCAACCAACCACACAACCAACAATGAAGTGCTGGCACGAACCAACAACAGCCTCAGCATTAAGAGCATCCTGCTAAACAGACAGCTTTATTCAATTCAATTCACTTAATTATCCCTGATGGGAAATTCATTTCGGCCTTTTGATCAAAGTTTACAAAAAGTACAACAAAATACAAATTAACTTTTATCATAATTTATACGGGACAGAATACACGTACAAGCTATAGAGTTCTCTATAAATATATATGTACATGTATATAACAGCATAAAGTACAGACAAGATGGACTGGTCATTTTACACGAATAGGGGATAAGTAACTACCCAAGTCCGTACGGGGGGGGGGGGGGGGTATGGCAGATAGCTTGTGGACACCGAGATGTCTGGCGGCCTTAGCTGCGCTACTAAACGCACAAACATCGACACCCACTGAAAATATGGGAGATCTTGCCAAATGGCAGCATGCTGCAGCATGCAGCAGTGACCAGTGGCACAAAGATGATGCTGGAGAAGCTGCTCGGGAATGCCGACATGGACGAAGTGCCATCTCTAACACCACGACAGGGATACGGCAATTCTGATGTCATTTCTGTGGACGTCAGACTGCTGCCAGATATGGTTGAACGAGCCTTAGCAAGAACTCACACTGTCTCATGAACTACACAAGTTGTTCATCGGGTTGTACCTGCATCAGTTGTTTTATCTTGTTTTGCACTTCATAGACGTTATCGCTTAGCGATACACAACCTATATCTGGATACCTTCCCTTAATAATGTACACCTCTTTATGCAATAAATTGACTTTTTGTTCGCTTGCCTTCTTATTTATGCCACTGAAGAAGGTCCGGTTTGGATCGAACAATGCTACCCTCTACTTGTCTTATAGTATATAGGCACCTCAAGCCTTACATGAAACCAGGTACAGTATATATCTCTATATGTACAAGTACAATCAAACCATCCAAACACCGTCATCAAACAGATACCAGAGGGAATCAACAAGCGTCTCTCCAATTATCTTGCCGTCCAAGGAGGCATTCGGGGAAACTGGCTCGGCCTACCAAGAGGCCCTGCAAAGAAGGTACCTGAAAGACGTGACGAATAATAATAATAAGACTTGTAATGCGCACATATCCACCCTGCTGGGTGTTCAAGGCGCAGTAAAACCAAAACAAAACACAACACAAAGAAAAACAGACACAACAAAATTAGTCATTGAAAACCTGTGACATAAGATAAGTTTTGAGAAGAGACTTGAATTTTGCGATACAAACACAAGATCGAAGATTAAGTGGTAGAGAGTTCCAGATGCGTGGCGCGGCTGAAGAAAAGGACCTGTCACCCCATGAGTGTCGAGACTTGGGTTCAATGAGGAGAAGCATGGAACTTGATCGAAGATTCCTTGATGGAGTGTAAACTTGAAGCAGTTCAGAAATATAGTGGGGAGCCTTGCCATTTAGAGCTTTGTGGACAATGAGCATCAGCTTGAAGATGATTCGTTGAGAGATAGGGAGCCAGTGTAGTTGTTTCAGAATGGGGGTGATAGAACAGGATTTTCTAGACAGTGTCACAATGCGGGCAGCAGTATTTTGGAGCCGTTGAAGTCGGGAAATCTGGTTGTTACGAAGACTAGAGAAGAGCATTGCCGTTGTCAAGACGAGAAGTAACAAATGCGTGAATGACCTTTTCAGTGGCACTTTTGTCCAAGTACTTGCGAATCTTACCTATATTCCTGATGTGATATGATGATAAACGAACAATATTGTTGATGTGTGGCTGAAGTGTCATCGATGAATCAAAAATAACCCCCAAGTTCCGAGCTTTCAGTGAGGGAGCTATCCGAGCATCACCGATGGAGATGTATGGCACTGAAACTTTAGTTAACTGTTGACGTGACCCAAATAAAAGGAACTCTGTCTTATCATCATTTAACTTCAGGAAGTTTTGTTGTGTCCAACGTCGAATCTCTTGGATGCATTTCTCAAGTCTTGCAAAAGATGCATTGGCGTTTTCTTGAGAAGATTTAAACGTGATGTATAGCTGAGTGTCGTCTGCGTACACATGGTAATTCAGATTACATTTGAGGATGATGTCACGAACCTAAAGGAGCATTGCCTAACGTGAAAAAAATCGGGTATTGTTTCAACTTTGAGGGCATGTTTTTAGCTTGCACCAAGCGTCACTATCTTGTGTTGGCACTGCATGCGATTCACCGTGCTGGGTAATCCGAGTGGACCATCCGCACATCACCCATACAGTGCGTGGAGTCTGCTTCGCGACCGTAGTTCTGTACGTAGGCATCATACCGATCAGGCACCCAGACGTAGTGTACGGGGCCAGACTACACATTTTCCCTTCAAATATCTCGCCTCGATTGACGTCACGAACAGCGCCCTCTCGGGTCGGGCCTACTTTTAAATTTGTAAATATGGAAACTATTTTTTTAGAACATTAGTTAACTGTTTATTCATATTCCACTCATCAAAACACATATTTTAGTGACAAAAGCTTTATTTTTACAAAATACCGCTTCCAGGTGACTGAATACCCCTTTCTCAAAAACTACCCTACTTCAGAGAGAGCTGCTTCTCACAATGTTTTATACTGATCTTTCCATTGCTTGTTACCAAGTAAGTTTGCGTACTAAAAATTATTTTATTGTATTACCAGTAGTATCCAGTTACTTATTACCAGTAGTATCCAGTCAATCGGGGGGGGGGGGGGGGGGTAAAGGGTCGGGGGCACCCAATCAACCCGTGTTGATCTTGAAAGTGCAAGTGTCATCTCCATACTATTTAATTGTAAACTCTAGTTAAAGGAACACGTTGCCTTGGATCGGTCGAGTTGGTCTTTGGAAAGCGTTTGTAACCGTTTGTTATAAAATGCATATGGGTAGAAAGATGTTGTAAAAGTAGAATACAATGATCCACACAAATATGCTTCGAAATAGCGCGGTTTTCCTTTTACCTCGTCGACTAACACGGTCGGCCATTTATGGGAGTCAAATTGTTTACTTCCATAAATGGCCGACCGTGTTTGTTTGCACAGTAAAAGGAAAACCACGCAGTTTCGAGGCAAATTTGTGTGGATCTTTGTATTCTACTTTTAAACGTCTTTCCAACCATATGCATTTTATATGAAAAAAGGTAACAGACGCTTTTTCTTTTAGACCAACTCGTCCGATCCAAGGCAACGTGTTCCTATGTTTATTTCAAGGTGACGCGCTGCTGTCACTGCCGTTCTGCGGCCTCTATGGCTAGTTTGAGCGATGTTCGTCATTTCTTACCCAGCTAACTTCGTACCCAAGGCTGTTATTAACTATTTTCCAGTTTATCGACTGGTTCATTTGAGACGTTTCTGAGATTTTCTGTTACCAGAAACCTTGCGTATACATTGAAGGCAGTGGACACTCAAAATTAACTATTAGTATAAGACCTTATTTCATAACGCGTAATGTGGAGAGGTTGGTAGTATAAAACATTGCGAGAAACGGCTCCCTTTGAAGTGACGTAGTCTTCGAGAAAGCAGTCATTTTCCATCGTTGACAGATTTGCAACTCCCCCTTGAAAGAGCGGAAGGGACGTGTACCCAAACCCCATCCCATTTTCGAAGGGTGGGGGACACAGTATCAATTAAATGTTCCCCGTGTCGTTCCACCTTTATCATGAAAATCGTGTTTTGCACTGTGGAACTGCGGAGCACTCTGGAACACAATATTCACACAGCTTATTGTTCTGTTTCGTTTGCCATTTTGGCCGCTAAATGGCCTAAAGATTGCACCACAGAGCACGGACCCATGCCGTAAAGGTTTCACACTCACGTGCTCACTTTTGGACAGTATTTCCCCCTAAAACTTGGTTCCTGGATCCGCACTTGAAAATGCTGTTAACCCAAAAGGTTATACTGCTGCTCACATTTTACAGATGTTCTGTTCCGTTCTGTATGCCTCTTATTGGCCTAAGATTGCACCACAGAGCATCTTCAATGCAAAATTTTCCCGGGCCCATAAGCGGCCCCGGACCCATGCCGTAAAGGTTTCGCATTCGTGATTTCACTCTTCGACAGATTTCCCCCCAAAAACTTGGTTCATAGATCCGCACTTGAAGATGCTGTCAACCCAAAAGGTTCTACTGCTGCTCACATTACAGATGTTCTGTTCCATTCTGACAGATTTGCCCCATAAAACTTGTGTCTTAGGTCGGGTGATGATAGGGCCGCCTGAGCATTAGAATGCAGAAACAATATGGATATAACGAAGCTATAATTGAGTTGCTTTTTAGGTACAATAACCATGATAGCAAGAATAGGTGCATCATAGCTTGAAAAAGGCATTAAATTTCCATTTCTGAGAGGAGGGAACATCACCCCTCAGATTTACTAGACTGCACAAGAGGGCATCTACGGGCTAAACAAAATTCCCGGGCCCTAAAGCGGGCCCCGGACCCCACGCCGTAAATGTTATGTTCCCCCCACCTTTCAAGACGGATTGACGCCTCTGTCATTCATCGATATCATGGATCTCACTTGCCTAAGACTGCACCACAGAGCATCTACAATGCAAAAGTGTCCCCCTTACGCGGGCCCGGATCCACGCCGTGAAGGACGCTTGCGTGCTCCGTCGCGACGCGTCGTTGACAGACTTGCCCCTCCCCGGGCCCACAGAGCATTACAGAATGCAAAATGTTCCCCGGCCCTTAAGCGGGCCCCAGACCCCAGGCCGTATAAGGCTTCGATTTTCCACACAATGCTCCATCTAGGCAGTGGACACTATTGGTAATTACTCAAAATAATTATTAGCATAAAACCTTTCTTAGTGACGAGTAATGGGGAGATGTTGATGGTAAACATTGTGAGAAACGGCTCCCTCTGAAGTGACGTAGTTTTCGAGAAAGAAGTAATTTGATTTCTAGACCTCAAGTTCTAAACTTAGAACTTGAGGTCTCGAAACCAACCATCCAAATGCACACAACTTCGTGTGACAAGGGTGTTTTTTTTCTTTCATTATTATCTAGCAAGCTATCCGAATGAGCTAAAACTTTCACGGATTTGTTATTTGCATTATGTTGAGATACACCAACTGTGAAGGAGCCAAACCACCCACTCAGACTCGGCATCCAAAAGGGCCCAACAATAATTTGTGGACGAATTTGTACTGCATTATTTGTTTACTTTAAAATCATTTCAGATGAATTTAAAGGGTCAAAAGATTCCTCTGAACATGCTAAATTGCACCAGAGAGCATCTACGACCTAACGAAATTCCGGGCTCTAAAGCGGGCCTCGGACCAAATTCATAAATGCTCAATGACGAACGATGCCCCCTCCCCCATCTTTCAAGACAGATTGACGCCCATGTATCGTGTGTCTAGACAGATGTGCCGATTAGGATGAGATTCCTGTCTCATGTATTATCTCCTACGCGATTTTGAATGAAAAGATAGCTGCCTGGTGGTCAGTTTAGAATAGTGAACAACCTGCGAAAAGTTTTCTTTTCTTTTCTGTTCAAAATTATGACCGTTATTAACTTGTTAAAATAAATTAAACTTGACAGTCTTCTATCGAGTGTGTATCGGCTACAGGCTTTCAAAACTATATGGTAACAAATCAAAAGGAGCGAAAAAGTATTGCGAAATTAAAAACAATAGGCTTACATACAGGATGTAAATGAAATGTAAAAAAAAACACTGAAACGCATCTTACGAAGAATAACTCAAGTGCCAATAAAAAGCTTCGGGGGTATGGCTCACGTTTATTTTGAACGCACAAAAGTTGAATTTCATTGTCCATTATTAAACGACAAAGAAAACAAAAACCACAAATTCATGTGCGATTCGACGATTTAATTTGATTTCATGAATTGTAAAAAGGTAGTAGAAGTTCAAGTTTAGATTGGTCAAAGTGTAGTCGTTAATGCCTACTAACAAAATCGAATGACTGAAACGAATCTGAATGAGAAGAAAGAAACAATGTGTTCACGAAAACGAAATTGGATCATGCATTAAAATAGCAAAACAGATAACCCAGTTTGAAATTTCTGAAATTGGCCCGGAAGACCTATAGTATACGAATGATGAATGTTTATGGGTGCAATGGAGAGAGTATTTTCATAAGTTGAAGAGTGGGTGTTCTATTCAACGAGACGAAGCACAGTTTTTGTATAGAACATCCAATATTTCAACGAATGAAAAAATGTTCTCCATTGCATGAATGCCAAACAGTTAATATTGGTTTTGTATAACACCCATGTGGATATTTGTCTTTATTAAGATTGTATTACGGCATCCACTACGACGAGCTAGGGCGCTTTATACAGCTGTGAAAATCCGATTTGATGGTTGGTCGCGCCTTGGGAATCGTCAAACGGAAGTGTCTTCAGCGAATAGACACCGATGCCTACAGGCGTAAACTCGTTCCCAGTGGTCTACGACTCTCGCCAAGGCACTCTTTTCTTTCCTGGATTACCTTGCTCGATCGTAACCCTGGAAGTTTTACTTTGAAATTTTAAAATGTATTGGATATTTTTATCCAAGTATATTACATATTGTAAATAAGTCCTACTGTGGTAGTCGCAGAACGTGTTAAAGAATGGACGGGACACGTTGTCAGTGCTAAAGAAATCTGTCCCTAGTCCTCCATATGGGAAATTAACGTGGGCTGAGGGAGATTGATTAAAAATAAAAAGGGGCGCTATCAGAAGAAGCTTGTATACAGTTTGCCGTATGGGGGGGCACGATCATTAAGCTGGCACACACTGGTCTTTAAGAGGATCGAAAAGATATTTTGAAAGTATCATATAATTAGTCGCACGAATATATTAATTGTGTGATTTTCCTTTTAGTTCGTGAACTATACAACACCAGTTTGGGGGTAATAAAATGTGTACCCATTGCTGTAACTGAATATGGCAGTAATTGCAAGGGTCTATTCACTTAAAATACGACATGTTTTTGCAAGGTCAGCCTAAACTGCACTAATGTACTCAAGTCACAAAATCGAACAAGATTAAAAGGGAACTGGGCTCAATTTCACGTGACTGTCTACCGTAGCAAATAATCGGCGGTTTTTTAAACAAAGATTTAGTTCAGAACAAACTTCTTCGTTTGACGGGTATTCTTGTTTGACGTGCGAGACTGTTACACACAAAGTCTGTGTGCATTTATTTTCCGAGAGTGAAAAGATGGCAGCCTTTCAATGTTTCGAAGAAAGGAAAAAATTAATACAAAATAAAATCATAACTGGATTAGGGTATTGTTTTTGTGTGTGTTTTAATTCAGTATGCCTTTCTCCAAATACACACAAGTCGTTGAGATTTTGGTAGATTGAAAAAGTAAACCAGTGTGCCTTTTTGTTTCATTTAATTCCAAATTTATTTTTGTCCGCAGGTGAACGATCGGGCAATTAGTTTAAGTTCCCCGGCCTAGATTGGCCAATTAAAGGAAGATGGTTTAAAGTAAAGGAATCTCAATAGAGCTACCAAATTGGTTCGCTGAATCAAAGAGAAATGACAGGGCCTGGGGCTATGTGCATTTCAGCTTTAAAAACGCTTTGCTTGTTCGCCTTGCTTATGTATGTATCCTTGTTGGGGAAAAGCAGTCTGTCTCAACATCAATCTTGATTTTTTTTTATCGTTTCTTCGCTTGAGTTTTACGCCGGGGGACATATTTTTCAATTAGGGTGGGAAAGGGAATAACTGACACAATAAAGGCGACTATTTGTGCAAGTATTTTCCCCAAGGGCTAGTCGAGATTTGTGCACTTTAGTACAGTAAAATCTTGGGCACGCCTGTCCAGATTGATTCATGCATTATCCAATTAAGCAGAGGCGTATCATAGAGGACATGTATGCAGTTCGGCATAAAACCAATTTATTTTCGATTACGATCCCATATACCAGCAAGTGCATATACCTGCGGCAAAACAGAATTACATTAAATCGGGTTCATTTATTTGGTTTGGATCATCAACTTCATTTAAAAGACCTACTTAAGACTACTTTTGAAATGGAATGTGTATGGTTGTTGGATGTGATGAAAAAATCCCTTGCTGTGTTTTGATCGTGTTTAAAGATGTATTGGTTTTTAGGTATTTACACCCTTTCACATATTCATTTACATATTTCTGAACATTTCGTAACTTTGATAATCTCATTTATGACAAAAAAAATATGGTGGGGGGGGGGGGAAATTGAAAAAAAACGCACGTCATATTCTGTCAGAATTTTTGAAATTTCTATATTCTCTTATTTGAAGGGACTGCACCAGATAATGGTGATTTGGGGGTTCGGCTAATTCTATATAACTATTTTAAATTTGCCAGATATTTTCCCGGAAGATTTGTACGATTTAAACAAATCTTGAATTATGAAGTTTGAGATTAAAACATGCTTTTCTCAAGCTTGTACTTTGTCTTAATGGACTTTAAACCTTTCTCATCCTTGAAAACAGCCTTCATGTTTGTGACAGTCGTGGTATTCCTAACTGCTTAAAGGATACATGTTATACGAATACAATGTTAATCTTGCATGTCAAATATAGATCCCAATATAAACACCAGAAAACCAACTAGTGGAAAATGTATTCCTTATTATAGACCTAAGTTCATGAGAAAACAAAATAGGCTCTGTGTTACTCACTGTTAATATGTATTTGGGCCATTAAAAAAGAAAAGAAAAAAGTGGAGTATTTGAGAAGAATTCTCATCTCGCCACATTATAATATTCAAAAACAAGTTTAGTTAAGGGTAAATTTGCATCGGGGATAAATAATATTTTTTTGGTTATATATACCCTTAGCATACACAGATGTGTGAAATCACTGTATATTCAGTACTTATAAGGTGGGATTCGAATTGATCTTTGCCAACTAGACCACTAAGATTGCCTGGTAGCTAGAGGCAGTTTGAATCCTATTTAAACAGCGGCCACCGATATCATGCAAACAATTCTATCTAAAATGTTTTAATCGCCAACACCGTTGGAAAGAACATTCAGGGAGCATTTGCCCTTCCCGGGCGTTTAGAAAGGTCTTCCAAATATTTAACATAAAGCTTGGACCAAGTGTGGTTATTTAAAGCAGCGGGTACTGCAATGATTTTGTCCCCACAGAACTCGGGAAAGTACAGAGTAGTTCAAAGCCAAAAAGAACTTGCCCTTTTAACAGTTGGGTTTGTTCCATGAAGCAAGCCCAGAAAGACCATGTGCAGTGTACATTTCCCAGTAAAAGCATTATTTGCAAGCTGGGATAAATACTCCCCATTTCAAAACTTTTTGTTGACACCTCTCTATATACCCATGTACCAAATAGATAAATTCTTCTATCTTCAAGAAGCAGGTCACTGACCAGCATAATACCTTTAGATTCATAAAAACAGGGTTTGTTATAAATGGGAACTACGCAGTGAGTGACCCTCAACCTAATCATGTTGCATCAAATCAAAATAGGAAGGCACATACAAAAGTAGGATGACTTTTGTAAACTTCCTGGTTCGCAGAGCTATGTGTCATGCCTGCCAATTATAATCAATGATAAAGTTGCTTTTCTTGCTTGGTTCTTGCTCTAGTCAGATTGCACTTAAATGTAAGCATTGCAAATGCATATCAATTTGCTTAGGTGTCTGGCTATAAATAATATACAACTGATAATGCTACATAGTTAGGACTACAGACTTTATAGGCACTGCCATCGATTTAAAAAAACTCTTCCTAACTAAGGATCAATCTTATGACTTAGGATTAGTTCCAACCCTGCACTGTAGCATGCAGACCTTAAGAGTAAATCCTAAGTTAGGACGAGTTCTAACTTGAGATAAGACGAGTCCTAACTCTTTGGGAAATCGATGGCTGGACACCTTTGGTGATTGTCAAAGGCCAGTCTTGGTGTCACTTGGTGTATCTCAATTTATGCATAAAATAACAAACCTGTGAAAATTTGTGCTCACTTGGTTGTTGAAGTTGAGAGGGAGTAACGGGGAAAAGGGCGCCTTTGTCGCACAAGTTGTGTGCTTTCAGATGCTTGGATTCAAGACCTCAGCTGAGGTCTCAAACTCAATTTCAAATATTTTAGTGAGAAATTACTTCTTTCTCAAAACCTACATTACTTCAGAGGGAGTCGTTTCTCAAAATGTTTTATACTATCAACAACTCTCCACTTAAATGCTCAAAAAATAAAGTTTTTATGCTAACAATTATTTTGAATAATTACCATTAGTGTGTTAAAGTGGCCTTAAAGGCAGTGGACACTATTGGTAATTACTCAAAATAATTTTTATCATAAAACCTTTCTTGATTACGAGTAATGGGGAGAGGTTGATAGTATTAAACATTGTGAGAAACAGCTCCCTCTGAAGTGACGTCGTTTTCGAGAAAGAAGTAGTTTTCCATGAACTTGATTTCGAGACCTCAGATTTAGAATTAAGCCCTGTTCGCATTTGATTTAATTTGGGTAAACTAACCGAGCCAATGGGTAACTTACCCATTTTAAGTCCAATGCGAACATCCCAGGAAGTTTTCCTCCCAGGTAGCTTACCCGACCCGAATGGGTAGTTTAACCTAGCCAAAGGTGCCCAGGAAGATTGACTAGGTCAGTTTAACCAAGCCAGAGTCCAATGCGGATGCAACGCCTCGGTTAAATCTCCTATTTGTCAATGACCCTAAAAAGCCGACATGTTTTGTCATTAGTAGTTCCTGATTATTGAACTATTCAATGTAGCAAAAATCAGGAATGCAACTCTAAAGCAGAAAAACGCGGAATAATTTTCCCGTACACGGGTTTATAAGTTTGAGAATTGACCCGTTCAGAAGTTGCGATCAAAAGTTTCAATATGACGGCGATTTGTACAGCAGTACTAGGGAAATGCAGTCAACAACCGCTAGATTGTTTGTACTAAAGCTAGCCGAGTATTGGTCCCTTTATGTCCTTATGCACCGCACCCCCTATACAACAAGCAATAAAAACACAACAGAGCCAGACTGTGCAGAAAATAGTGTAGCAGGTTTTCCTAGCCGCATAATGGGACCCTTGTGTCAGAGCATGACTCATGGCCTCAATGCTAGCAAGTGGAATTTGTTTTTAAAAAAAAGCGGACGGTGAATTTGATAACGAATTGTTTAGATTAACAATAATTGCGAAAGATCGAGCCGAAAACCAAAAAGTGCGGTCAAAGGTTATGCAGGGGGCCAGCTCGGTTAGTTTACCCACGGTCGTCTCGGTAAGTTTACCCGAGTGAAATAAATCCAAGTGCGGACATTGGGAAAGTTAACCCGTCGGAATGTTACCCAGCGTCATGGTTATAAGTTACCAAAAATATTAATCAAGTGCGACTGCGAACACAGCTTTTGAGGTCTTGAAATTAAGCATCTGAAAGCACACAACTTCAAGTGACCATGGTGCCACTGGGATGTCTTTTCTTGCATTAATATCTCGCTGCTTTGACGATCGATTGAGCTTCACAGGTTTGTTATTCTATGTATATGTTGAGATACACAACTGTGAAGACTAGTCTTTGACAATTACCAATGGTGTCCAGCGTCTTTAACTTGATCACTAAATTTAATACAAACACCATGAAACATTAGTTTGTTTTAAACATACAGTGTGTTATTCTACTCAGTAAAAGTTGGTTGAGAATAATTCAATTCTGCAATTTGAACTCATGCTACAAGTGTTTCTTTTAAAGTGGATTTTGTTCCCGTATTAAATAAAATTAATGTATTACTAGCTTCTGCAAGTTCACTGATGGACACTCTGCCCCTCTGGCGCATAAATCTAGCCACTCCCTCCAGCTCATCCTGGGAAATGAAAATGTACTTTCCACGATCATCAATAACTCCAGTAATCAAGTCTTGATCTTGAAGCTCCTGCACCCTTTGAATTGCATCCTGTAGTGAAAACATTGTATTGATTACGTAACATGTCATATGTATTTATGTAATGATCACCCACAGTATGTTCTACCTTTATTCACAAACATGTGTAATGCTCAAGTAAACATTGGAAATTCTGACGTAGGATATATAGGGACCAGCAAGAGGACTTTAATACATCACTGTGCAATAATAAATACACATACATGTTTTCTTATTCATTCAGATTTAATAAACCACTGGATCTGCTAAATTGCAAACCAATTCAAACAATAATTTCAGAAATGCAAACAGACACATCACCCATTCAAGTGTCATGTAGAACTTCATTACAAGGTCTAAAGACAGTCCGATCACTTCCTTTAACAGAAGTCTCATTGGTTGAATTATAATGGATTTCTGCTGCTTATGAATCTGGCCTCTGTGTACATATCTTCAGATGTTTTATTTCTTTTTAAAACATCTTCCTGTTTTTTAATTGTTGTTGAACTCATGCGATGCTTCTAAACATACTTCAGCTGTTAGACTTGGCAAGTATCCATTTCACTTTTGAATGCACAAATCTTACCCTAGGCCTACATCTTGAAATTGTTGCCTTGTTACTTGGAGCTGATTCATCAGCTACATGTAGAAACACATGATGGTTTCAACTATTTGGGGAATAATACAATTAGTCCTAAAAAGGTAAAGATGTCTGAATGTACTTAAGTTTGTGAATACAACTAACAAATCGGATGAAGGCTAATTAACATGTAGTTCCTGCCTGCTCGAGGGCGTGATTTGGTTGAAAACAAATCTTGCAGGGGGGGGGGGGGGGGACTCACAATGTCCTGTGTGTTGCTGTGTTGTTTCGTTCACAAACTGTCCATACTCCTTAAAAGCAAGGTTGGTTGACATTACATGTAATTCACAATGTCAATAGGACCACCATGTATAACTTTTCAAAACAGTTTTAATTATTTAAAAAAGGAATTTTGTTTTTCTTTCTGTTTTGAAAAAAATGGTAAAATAACTCTATCCAACGTTGTAAACGATCTTGATCCGTGTATGTCTGGTTAATAAACAAAATACCAAACAGGCCACCAACCCGCATCCAACAAAAAATCCAAGTCTTTCAAATCAATAAAATACATGAATGTAACAGGTTCCAGAAGTTTGTCCAGCCTTAGGTTATTTAATATCTACATGTATAGACCACCTGCATCTACCGTCAGCATTGTTCTTAGATGAACGTTCAACACTACTGGAATCAGCTGTTATTGTTCCTGGCAAAATTGTATTGTTTGGGGACTTCCATCTGCATGTGAACATACCCAATGATCGCAAAGCTTCTGACCTCTTCCATCTTACAGAGCAGCATGATCACACATCGATCCGATCACACACTTGATCTAATTCACATGCAAGGAATCCACTGTGATTTTTTTATTGCAAAAGAATCTGCTGTCTCCCTTCTCACCACCCGACCTAAAGTGCCATCTCAAGCTTCAACGTCCTTTTGCTGTGAGGAAGACCCTACGGTATTGAAGGAAGCTGAGTGATATTGACCTTGGAAGCTTCATGGCTGATATCACTCGTCTCTAAGGTCCTCCAAACGTATACCGGGTAATGTACGTACCTCTGACCTGAACAAATTACCATTGACTCAACACTGCATGAACACCTTGATAACCATGCTCCAATGGTGACCAAAACCATCCCTATCGGGCCAAACTGCCCATGGTACTTGGATGAGCTCGCTCTCTGAAATAACATTAGAGACCACTGAGGATAATTACAAAAGCTCTGGCCTTGAGGTTGCAAAACAGATTTATACTTACCGGTAGTACTGCAGGATCTACAACAAATGTCGTCTAACCGCAATTACCACAGCTCACAGATTACCAACTGTGACAGCAAGGAGTTATTTCAGATTGTTAATTCCTTAGCTAATCCAAATGCAGCAAGGCAGCTACCAGACTACATGTACCTTCTCATGATTCACCACAGAGTCTTGATGATGAGTTTTAAGACTACCTTGAGGATATATACAATACAGGGCCTCTTCAAATCTTCAAGAAGCATTGGACCGCTCAATCCAAGACCAACCAACTTCTCAAAAGCTGCAGCAACTATCGGTCTTGACAGATGTTGTAAACTCATCTCTCACAACTCATTTTAAAAACTAACAGTGTCCTTCCTTTGATTTAAGATGCTAAAGCTTGATCCAAACCTTCTGGGGAACTAAAGACCTGTGTCAATTATCATTTTCATGTCAAAACTTCTTAAAAGACATTGTATGCAGCAAATCAAGGAAATCTGTATTGGAGAGCTCAATCAGCATACCAACCCGACATTCAACTGAAACAGCTCTATTGCGTATACACAGTGATGCTCTTTATGCTATTGATAGGTACCACCAGGAGGCAATTCTATTGAACTTGAGCCCCGCCTTTGATAACAATAGACAGCACTTTCTTGCTCAACTGTCTTGAACATCGTTATGGTATATCTGTGACTGCACTAACATGGTTTTGGTCATACAGTATACATTTACCTCTGTGGTCATTCTCAATCTGTGATCATCAGTGATATCGCATCCTCATATGACCTACTAGGGTGAACCTCAAGGCTATGTGTGTGGAGCATCTTTGTTCATCTCTACACCCAGCTCCTACATACATGTATCAGCAATATCATTGAAAAGGCACTCCATCAATGACATCATTTACACCAATGACATCCAATTATATCTTATCTTCAAGCCCTTGGACATCACAACTGCTATCAAGTGTCTCGAGAATTGTATGATAGACATAGAGTCAGTTACACTGTAAGAACAAACGCCAATTCAACCATAACAAAACAGTGATCGTCCACTTCAGCTCTTGATTCAGCTTTTGCTTTAGTAGAAACCTTCCACAAGTTAGCATTGGCAACACTTATGAGGCTTACTGCAATGAGGCCTTAGTGTGGTCTTTTATAGTGAACTGCGATTAAAAGCTCACATTGGGAACACCTGCCAAGTGGGGCAGTCTTGGAAAGATATGAAATAACCTGGATAAAGCAGTGACATGCTTTCTAAAAAGCTTTGACATGCTTTCTAAAAAGCTTTAAAATGCTTTCTGCACAGACATTGAGGGCAATCTGAGGAACAACACGAGAAAGGCTTACCAGATGGTGAAAAAGCTCACTTCCTCTAAACAAACACGAGGCTCGACTATACAAGACAAAACAGGAAAATGCCTTACTGAAGAACAAGACAAAACGAAATGTTGGACTGAGTATTGTGCAGAACTTATACAAGCAGGTGGCGAAGCCATGGTGAATACCCTCACTGTTATTTGCAACAAGATATGGCAGACAGGCTGGTGAATGGCCTGCGACATGAACCAAGTCACTTGTAATAACCCTACCCAAGAAAGGTAATCTTCAACCATGCCAGAACTATAGGACTATCAGCATAATCAGCCACCCAAGCCAAGTAATGCTTAAGATAATTCTCACCAGACTAAAACCACAGGCAGAGAGCATCATCAAGAAGAACAGGCAGGTTTTCGAGCAGGAAGAAGTACAACGGAACAGATCTTCAACCTAAAAATCATCTGCGAAAAACATCTACAGCACCAACAAAACCTATACCACCTTTTTTTGTCGACTTTAAGAAGGCATTTGACAGGGTCTGGCATGCTGTTTTGTGGTCCCCTATGAACAAATGTCACAAGCAACCTAACCCAAGTCATCAAACAGCTCTACGAGAAGTTGATGAGTGCAGTGCTCTGCAACGGCAACTTAGGTGATTGGTTCCGCACTTCTGTAGGAGTTAGAGGTGTTGTGGCCGAGCGTTAAGAGCACCGAATTCAAACTCTGGTGTTTCTGATCAGCAGAGTGTGGGTTCGAATCCCCAGCCGCGATGCTTGTGTCCTTAAGCATGTTAAGCAAGACACTTAACCATTGCTTCATCCCTCGGATAGGACGAAGAGCCGTTGGTCCCATGTGTTGTGTAACACATGTAAAAGAACCCAGCGCATGCACTTATCGAAAACAGAAAGGGTTCGCCCCGGTGTTCCTGGCTGTGGCTGCTGTATGCGCCGTAGCACCATGTAAACCATTGTGTGCTAAGGATTAGGTCTCATAATTTTAAAATCTTCATCCCACTCACCTTGGAGTAAAAATAATTGGCACTTTGTATCCTTTGAAAAAGGCGCATTATAAATATGTATGTTAGACAAGGCTGCCTACTCTCACCAACTCTCTTCAACATCTTCCACGAGAATTATGACTGATGCGCTGGACATTATGCTGGAACTGTCACAATAGGAGGCAGATTGTTCACAAGTCTTTGTTTTGCTGACGACATCAATGGTTTGGCCGGCACGGAGTACAAACTCACCAACCTTGCAAAATGTCTGGACACAACATCGTGAGCGTGCGGCATGGAAATCAGCGCAGAAAAAAACTAAGGTCATGAAAAACCATGGGAGTGGCATTTCATCAAAAACTTCAAGATGGACCAGATCTCAAATCTGTCAACGGCTTCAATTACCTTGGTGCGAACAGACAAAGGGTCCAAATCAGAAATCATTTTTAGAACCGCACAGGCAACAAAAGCACTTAAAAGACTGAAAGTCATATGGAAAGACAGACACACTGGTCTGAGCTCCAAAATCAGACTAATGCGCTCCCTGGTAACATCAATATTTCTAAATGCCTGTGAGACGTGGACCCTTACGACAGACCTCCACAAAGAATCCAGGCTATGTAAATGAGATGTTTCCAAAAGGCCCTACAAATCTCATATACAGACCACATCACCAATGACAAAGTACGAAATAGGATTCATCAAGCCATAGGACCATACGTGGAGCTCATTGCAACAACAGAGATAAGGAAACCAAGGTGATGGTCACATCGCCCAGTCAACAGGACTCTCAAAGACCACACTATAAAGCACAGTCCCTGGGAAAAGAAAACAAGGAAGGCAAAGGAAATGATGGGAAGGCAACATCCAGGAGTGGACGGGCTTGACATTCAGCACCTCGCAGAGATTAGCGGAGGAACGTATTGGATGGCGCACAATTGTCAATAAGTCAGCTGTGGTCCCCCTGTGTGTACAAAGCAGTTTGAGGTTGTTTTGTGGCAATATTGCACTTTTTAAATAAGTTTCTGTAATTACTACATGTATTACTCCCGGGCCTGTATGCTTCGTTTTTGAAAGGGCAAGGGCACCAAGGCATTTTCTCTTTGGCAAAGGGCACCCTATGAGGAAATTGTAAATTTCTACTGGAGCATTTCAAGGGCACCAAGGCAATGGCAAGGGGCAACAGAGGCATACCTCCGTTGCCTCCGTGAAGTGTCAGGCAGGTACATGTAGTCCCTTTTTATCTCACACCTTGAGTGGACAGTAATGGAAAACCCTCAATAAAAAAGGTTGAAAGTACCTTACCTGTGTTTTCATGTTAAACTCTGCACCAAGGTCCTCTAGAAGTACAACTTTCTTCATCTTTATGTAGCTTATAAATTCCTGTAGTAAATTATGAGACTAAAAGGAGACAAAAATAAAAGAAACAGTTATGTATCAAATGGCTCCAATTTAAATAAAGAGTTAGACTTTTTTTAAACTTAGGATAGAATCATACATTTTTTATTCGACAGCCATTTCAAAAGTGTATAGTTTTTTTTGAGACACCTGGTACACAAAATACTCTGTATCTGTACGATAAACTTTATTCCTATGGAACTCTGCTCCGTTGACCAGGCTGTTGACAGATTGTGCGTGTTTTGCTTGCCAAGGCGGTTGAAACTAGTTTTGTATGCAAGCGTAATTTCACCAATAGAGGGCATTTATTCTCACGCTATCGCAATGTTCTGAAACGCCCTCTAGCATTCATTGTTTCTAACAGTTATTGTCACACCTGAAGTTATAAAGTCTACAAGCCTGTGTGTTGCATGATGGGATCTTGAGCTGTGTACGTGATCGGAAGTTTGCCAGCGTTCCGTGGTCGCACATTTGAGTGAATTCTTTACAATTTATCCAAACCTCGAGTGAATGTTTTTTTTTCTGTTTTATTCGAACCTTAAAATAACAAAAAAATATTCATATTTCTGTAGTACCGCTGCGGATATTTTTGACTGGTCATCCAGACCTTTTGGCAAGGTGTTTTAGCTGATAAAACCCCTGATACACCAGTGTGAATTTCTAGACAGAGCCCTGGACCATCCAAAGGAGCTCTTGAGATCTTCAGCTAATATATTATTTGAAACTAGTCCCAAACAAACATGCACAAAGATATTAGACAAAGAGCAGTGAGTTGAACTTACCTCAGATTCATCGAGTACTTTCTCAAATCCTTCCTCATGGACCTCAAAGCTTTCCTTGAGTGCACAATATTCTTCAAGTTCTTTTTGTTCCTGTTCCTCCTTCTTCTTCTTTTCTTCTTCTTCCTACATGGACCACACATTTAGGAACCACCAAAAAGCGTCATCATCATTATGCTTTTTTTTGTTATTGCAGGATGTGACACTTATTAAAGGGACAAATAGGCTGTGTTTGGCTACGAAATAGACCAAAACATGACTACAAATGTTTTACAGGAATGAAGAACAGTTCCTATACAAATTATCAAATTTGGCTGCTTTTGAACATTATAATAAAAACGAAGGTCACATGACTTATCAAAACAATCACAACCTTTTAAAATACCACTGTTAACAACAGATAACTTCTGTACCTAAATCCCTTGGTATTCCATGTAAGAACACAAATAATAATATAAAGATATTTGTAAAGCCCTCAAGACACTCAATGCAAAAAGCCTCTAAGTGCAGCGAAAGTTCGCCATTTCTGTGTACATGTACATGCGCGCACGATACATTGTACATGTATGTATGTATGGTCCCAACCACACAGAGAAAAAGTACCTACTCCTACATGCTTTGTGGAAAGGACTTCCGACCTTTGAAGGTTGCAACCATTTGTGCTGTTTTTATCGCATGTTTAGAACTCAAAATAAAACTTGTCAAACTTTGAAGGCGGTTGCAGGGGCGGTACATATCATCTTGTACACAAGTATAGTTTGCACTAATGACTCCTTGGAAAGTGAAACTTAAAAGGAACACGTTGCCTTGGATCGGACGAGTTGGTCAATAAAAAGCATTCCTAACCGTTTTTTATAAAAATGTATATGGTTGGAAGATGTTTAAAAAGTAGAATACAATGATCCACACAAATTTGCCTCGAAATTGCGTGGTTTTCCTTTTACCCTGCAAACTAACACGGTCGGCCATTTATGGGAGTCAAATTTGAAGCCTGGCCGGTAGAGCAGAAAGCACTACCTCTGCTAGAGCAGACGTCTTACCACTAGCCCAGTGAGGCAGTTTGAATCCAGTGTGTTGGAACAAATAATACCAAATAAAATAGTTTTAAAAAAGAAGTGAAAAAGTGAAACATTACGATTTGATGTTGTGCTAGTTGTTCTTTTTCTGCATCCTTTATTCTCTGTTCCTCAATAATCTCTTGACGTCTCTTGCTCTCTTCCCTGTCCGCTAGATCTTGCTGTTAATTAGAAAGATACAAGTACATTGGTACTGTTTAAACAGTTTTCAAGTTAGTTTGTTTTTTCTCCAGATACTTGTACCAGAGTTGTACAAATGTACATTCAAGAGTAACTGCTTATTACAAAAATTCTTTAACACATGTTAGTTTTAACAAGCTCACCAGCACTCTGCAGACTAGTGCAACAAATAGAAGTACAGTGCCCATATCTCAGAAAGTGAGTCAATTTTTACTAACATACATGTACGTGCACCCTGTATAGCACAACCGTCTTCCACATCCAATTCAGCCTTCAACCTTGTTGGATATGGTACACAGAAACGCTATGTTTTGGGGTATTTCACATGCCTTTTTAGTGACAACAAGGTTATCAAATAAGGGAATCAATGTGTGGTGAAGAGGTTTTCAACTAGTGGTTTTAACCCGCCGAAGCCTGGTTCTTGATAATTTTACTGAGACGAAGTTGAGGTAAATTATCAAGAACCGATTCAACACACAATCCAATTCATAAATACCTTTTTGGTCAAAAAACATCAATACTTTTTGTTCAAAAAGTAAAATAAATGCAAAATTTTTAATTGTTCAATGATTTCTTTCAACACAACACCCCTCCAGCTATGAAATGGTAAGGCCCTTGGGTAAACAACTCCTTATAAGGAGATTGCTGTGCGTGTCGCGCGTATCGCGTGATGTGGCACAACTGTCCCCGTCGTTGCTCTCGACCAATAGGAATGAAGAAACTGTCTTATAAGCACAGGTGCAAGCTCGCGTGTCATGCCCATGTTTCAACACTTTTTACTGGTCATTATCAAAGGTTTAAACACCCCCACGCGATGCGCTCTCCACCAATAGGAATAGCGAAACTGTCTTACGTAGGTATTTATGAATGGATTATTAAAACTGCATTTCACTGGTTATGAACACTGTACACGCTGTACGATTAATTTTCTTGCGTTTTCATATTGTTTATTTTTATTACTATTATTTTTGATATTATTCATAGTGGGAATGCAATTAAGCCTGCACCAATGTTACCGATCACTGCATTTGATGAACTGTTTAAGAGAGAACTAGTAGATTGTGTGGGCCCTGTACCACGATCGCAAACCAGGCGTCAGTATAATTGTTGATTATCACAAATTTGTCATTATGAGGGTCATTGTAATAGTGTAAGAATACTTACCATTGTAACAGTAAGAGATCAAAGCTTTTTTGTACCATTGCTCCTGTTGTTTGGGTTTTTCGTTTTAAAGCCATTATACACTTTGGGTACAGAAAAATAAAAAAAAGTTCACAGATTTACAAATCATTTACAGGGTTTTAATACAGAAGGTAATGGTGAAAGACTTCTCTTGAAATATTGTTCCAAGAGAAAACATTAAAACAATATAATTTCTCGTTAGCGAGAATCACAGATTTATTTTAAACACATGTCATGACACGGCGAAACGCGCGGAAACAAGAGTGGGTTTTCCCATTATTTTCTCCCGACTCCGATGACCGATTGAGCCTAAATTTTCACAGGTTTGTTATGTTATTATAAGTTTTGATACACAAAGTGTGGGACTTGGACAATACTGTTTACCGAAAGTGTATAATGGCTTTAAAATTTGTGTAAAAATTTTCTTCTAGAAACATAGCTTTATGGTTGATCTTGTTACACAAGGAGCGCGACACACTAATGTTTCTAAACATTTTCCCCATGAATGGACTACTCCTATTTTATTATCTCCCTTTTTTGCATGCACAATACAGCGACGGTAGAACCGCTTAAAATACTGCTTTATACAATAAGAATGTTTACCCTCTGATGGCAAAAGAAGGTTTACCCTCTGTTGGCAAAAGAAGGTTTACCCTCTGATGGCAAAAGAAGGTTTACCCTCTGATGGCAAAAGAAGGTTTACCCTCTGTTGGCAAAAGAATGTTTACCCTCTGTTGGCAAAAGAAGGTTTACCCTCTGATGGCAAAAGAAGGTTTACCCTCTGTTGGCAAAAGAATGTTTACCCTCTGTTGGCAACAGAAGGTTTACCCTCTGTTGGCAAAAGAAGGTTACTCTCTTATGGCAAAAGAACTGTGTACATACGTACACCCTCTGTTGGCAAATTTACCATGCATTATTCCATGATTACATACAAAAAATGACTTGACACTGTAGCAGTGTGCTTTGTGCAGCATTGGATGTTACTTGTTAAACTAAAAGATTTTGTATTATTTTTGTTCACGCTGGCATATTACTATTGTGGGCAGCAGCATGGCCAGTCACTGTTTTATCGAAGCTTGTTTTCTAAAACTTCACAATGTGAACGATGCAGGTCTTAATTATTCCGAGTAGAGTTACATTGTACCCTGGACGAAATAAAGGTATTCCTAGTAGTATGTAAAATATCGCACAGTGATCATCACAATGAACTCAATTGAAATCAGAAAGACCTCTGATAGTCTGATAAGACATGTCTTGCAGGAAATTACAGTACATGAGCCATGTGAAATACAACATGCCCAATATCAAATTGCCATCAAACAAAGCTTCAAATTTTTGGTTTACCTCTCTTTGTGCCCGTTTTTCTTCTTTCATTTCAAGCTTCCTTGCTTTCTTAGCTCCTATCCTTCTTGTGTTACCAGTATCATAATTATATTCCTCCTCTTGCTGCTCAATGACATCTGTATAAAAAGCACAAGGTTAGTTACAAGTTGGAGTTAATACAATAAAAATGTTCTTCCATTGATTGGATGTCCTTGCTCTGCCAAGACACCTGGATCGTTATCCAAAATCCAACGCTACCTTGCAATGGATTTTGAAATTAGCGATCAGTTTTGGCATTTGTGATGATCAAAGCATGTTAGGCCACAAGTACAAAACGTATATTAATAATAATAATAATAAATAATAATAATAATAATAATAATAATAATAATAAGACTTGTAATGCGCATGTATCCACCCTGCTGGGTGTTCAAGGCACAGTAAAAACCAACAAAAAAACAAACAAACAAAAACAAAAACAAAAACAAAAACAAAACAAAACAGACACAACAAAATTAGTCCTTGAAAACCTGTGACATAAGATAAGTTTTGAGAAGAGATTTGAATGTTGTGGTACAAAGACAAGATCTAAGATTAAGTGGTAAAGAGTTCCAGATGCGTGGCGCAGCTGAAGAAAAAGACCTGTCACCCCATGAGTGTCGAGACTTGGGTTCAATAAGGAGAAGCATGGAACTTGATCGAAGATTCCTTGATGGAGTGTAAACTTGAAGCAGTTCAGAAATATAGCCTTGCCATTTAGAGCTTTGTGGACAATGAGCATCAGCTTGAAGATGATTCGTTGAGAGATAGGGAGCCAGTGTAGTTGTTTTAGAATGGGGGTGATAGAACAGGATTTTCTAGACAGTGTCACAATGCGGGCAGCAGTATTTTGGAGCCGTTGAAGTCGGGAAATCTGGTTGTTAGGAAGACTGTAGAGAAGAGCATTGCCGTTGTCAAGACGAGAAGTAACAAATGCATGAATGACCTTTTCAGTGGCACTTTTGTCCAAGTACTTGCGAATCTTACCTATATTCCTGATGTGATATGATGATAAACGAACAATGTTGTTGATGTGTGGCTGAAGTGTCATCGATGAATCAAAAATAACCCCCAAGTTCCGAGCTTTCAGCGAGGGAGCTATCCGAGCATCACCGATGGAGATGTATGGCACTGAAACCTTAGTTAACTGTTGACGTGACCCAAATAACAGGAACTCTGTCTTATCATCATTTAACTTCAGGAAGTTGTGTGGTGTCCAACGTCGAATCTCTTGGATGCATTTCTCAAGTCTTGCAATAGATGCATTGGCGTTTTCTTGAGAAGATTTAAACGTGATGTATAGCTGAGTGTCGTCTGCGTACACATGGTAATTCAGATTAAATTTGAGGATAATGTCACGAATCGTTAAAGTGTACAGCGTAAACCACTGCGGGCCGAGTACCGACCCCTGTGGCACAGAGTAGTTCAAAACAACAGGGTCGGATATCGCAGTGCCAATACATACATGCTGAGTTCTATTGTGGAGATACGATTTGCACCATGATAGGGCTGTGTCCTCTATGCCAAGGTGATTCTGGAGCCGAGAGAGAAGGATGTTATGATCAACATTCTCAAAAGCAGCACTCAAGTCTAGCAGGACTATGAGTTGATGATATTAGAAATGTTGTGGGCTGTGTGCTCTGAATGTGAAAATATTGTAAAAAGCGGTCAGTCGCATTATTACATAAAAAGGACGTAAAAAAATACAGAAGTCACAATTCAAAAGTTTCCTCTTACTAAAAAAACCTTGCAAAAGTTTTACTACATTTGACTACATGTAACACACAACTCTTACACACTGTACATGATTATCCAACAGGATACCTATAAATGGTCAGCAACATGAACTTTAAGGTACATATATACATGTACAATATGTCAAAACCATGGTCAGTCACATTACGGTCAGTTGCATTACAGTTATGTACATGTACATGTATGGAGCCCAAGCTGAGTTCTTATTTGTCAAAATTAGGTTTATTCCTTGTCAACAACTAAAAGTAAATTGATTTCACATGTTAGCTAAAACTTCTAATTGGAAAGAAAGTTGATTTTATTTATGTCATGTTCGTGTTTGCTTGGAATTGCCCACAAGCATGATAAGCATGAAACAGACAGCAGCAGTGTGTGGCGTCAGTTCAAGGGGTCTATTATGCAAATTATTCTTTTGCTCTTAGGCTCCAGCTCTGGGAACTTTATCGGAACTTTATCGGAACATGATCTGGGCCAGTAAGACCGATTCCCTGGCTTCCAACCTCAATTGTTCAAGTAAGAAGGTCTCCAAAGTATCCTTATGAAGACAATGGAAGTCCAGTGTACAATTAGTGCTATGCCAAAAATTGATTCACTTTTTAAATAAGGGAATCAATGTGTGGTGAAGAGAGTTTCAACTAGTGGTTTAATCCCAACGAGACCTGGTTCTTGATAATTTTACCGAGACGAAGTCGAGGTAAATTATCAAGAACCAGGCCTCGACGGGTTTTGTGTTAAACCACTAGTTGAAAACCGATTCAACACACTTTGATTCCCATTCATAAATACCTTTTCGGTAAAAAAACATCAACACTTTTGGTCAAAAAGTAAAATAAATGCAAAAATTTTAATTGTTCAATGATTTCTTTCAACACAACACCCCTCCAGCAATGAAACGGTAAGGCCCTCCGCCGCCCTTGGGTAAACAACTCCTTATAAGGGAATGCTGTGGGCGTCACGCGTATAACGTGATGTGGCACAACTGTCCCGGCCGTTGCTCTCGACCAAAAGGTATGAAGAAACTGTCTATAAGCACAGGTGCAAGCTCGCGTGTAACGCACATGTTTCAACATTTTATACCGGTCATAAACAAAGGTTTATACACACCCACGTGACGCGCTCTCCACCAATAGGAATAGCGAAACTGTCGGAGGTATTTATGAATTTAAATTATTTTGCACTTGAGACACAGTGTACATTGAACAGCACATGACTGGATAATAAAGTTCACAGGTACAATGTACTTCATCTGATGCAATAAGTGGCATTCAAGAAGATTCCTGGTAATAGTCCAATGATGTAAGTGCTGGGCGAATAGTGAAATTTGGTATTCGGTTAACCGCTGGCCACTATCCAAAATTAACCCGATATTCAAACATTTTGTCCCCAGTACTTACTTGCTTAATAGTGAGCGCCACGATCGCTAGAAGGCAATGTGTTTTTTGGGGGTTTTTTTTGGGGGGGGGGGGTTGCCGCAAGAGGCGCTGTTCCTTTTTGGTCGTTAATTGTATGGGCAGATTTACATATTAGTTTTAGACAGTGTCACTCGATTCATTCATAAAAATAACCAGATTTAATTTCAAGATAGCGATTCGCTTTTTCTTTTGATATCTTCATTGACTCTATGTGTAGAAGGAAAACTTTCGCTTATCTTTCAAACAAAAACGTTGGAAATGTCATTGTTTTAACTCTTTATGGAAGGGGGGATAGTTAAATACTTATTTTATGCTGTTTTGTGCTGTTTTGATAGAAGTGTCATAAGGATTCCGACAAAACATTCCTATCAGTCGACGACCCGACGATCAGGGATAATAGGAATCCGGTTTCTTGGTTGTATTTAGAGGACTATCCGGTTTATTACAAGATATCCGCGCCCCTTGTGGATATCCGGTTACGTCTAAAACGGTATTCACGATTAGGGTTGGGAAAAACTATTTGCCATTAACCGGATATTCAAATTATTCGCCCAGGCCTAGTACATAAAATGTAGACGGGAAACCACAGTCCCTATTTTACAGTGTATTGTTGTGTCATTTTAAATTACAAGCATTTATTACTGACTGCATAGTGCATATGTGTACTATACAAGTAATAAAGCTGCGAAAAAGGTAACTGCCTCCCATTGTCTATGTTTAGAATAATGCAGGTTTGGGAAAATATTGTAGACAAGGCTAATTAATTACGTTTCTGCCTGGAACCAACCTTGCTCTTCAGGTTGTCTGATCATTCTATCCCTGGCAGCTCTTCCTCTACGACGAGCAGGTAGAGGTACCCTGACTTGAGCTTCATCAATATCTCTCTCAACATGACGTACATCTCCATCACTGCCTCCTCTACCTGTACACATAAGAGATGTTTCATTGTTATACCTCTGTAACAAATTGTGAAGTTTGATTGGTCGAGAACCAATTACTTTACGTGGAACAAAAACGGCGCAGTGGGAAACATGAGTTTTGTCAACCGGTGTGCATTACCTTGATCGTTTCCACCGTTGGTTGATTTCGAGCGCTAAGTACGAATAGGCCGCCGGTTTGAGGGAACAGTGAATAGCTGTTTCTGTTTTGAACACTTTATCTGCTTTGTCGTAAAAAATGTTTGAAGATGACCCCAGAACTTTGAGAAGAGGAATAATCATGTTACCAAGGTATAAGAAAACAATTGTTGCACGCTGTGACGGTGGTCCCTAGGTTTTGTACAACCTCGGGGGCAAATGGCACCCTCGGCTTTGCCTCAGGTACCATTTTCCCCCTTGGATGTACAAAACGCCATGGATCCCGTCACAGCGTGCAACAATTATAGGCCTATAGTGTAGACATGGTACATTGTACATGGTGTACTTTTGGCATGTACTGAAGTAACAATTGCCCTTTCTTTATGTCAATTGTCACTTGAGCAAATGATTAAAAAAAACCTGTAACGCACAAATTTTCACAGCTGTTATTTGTACATATTACTGTAGGCCTGATAATTTTATGCAAGCTCTGTCTAAAGTTAGCTACATGTATTGGTTATGTATATTTGCCTGGCATTGCCAGCATTCAGCAGAGGAAAAATCAAAATTTACATTTATTATTTGGGTCACCATACATGTATCTTTTCTACTTTTCCTGAAGACTCAATTTCAATAATAATACCAAAAACTCAATAAAAGTTTTGATATTTGTTGATGTGGCCTCGATCGAGAGAGTTAATTTCAGATGTAAAAACATGTACATGTACATGACCAAAGGGTGCTCTGTGTAGTGAGTATCTAAGGGCCCCACCCACCAATGGACACCAAACACATGTGTCCAACCTAACCAATATTCCACCTGCCATGATTGGCATGTTGATAATTACAAATTTATTTAAAAGCTTCAGGCTAGACTCCAAATCGGTACACTTACAAGCTGGGTAAAGAATTGATGCACAAATGTGGCACACGGCTGCGGTTTACATAAAAATATGTGTGCTACACATACATGTAGCCTTGGATTGAGGCTAGTCAAGCATCAACAACTTTTGACCAATTGAAAGATGCAGGGCAAAGTTCATTGGATGCTTTATTTTCCAACATTACATTCATTGCAAATATACTTGAAAGTATAAAGAATCCATTCCCGAAAATTGCAAGAATCTTCTTCAATGAGCATCTAGAATCCATTTTTATTGTAATGAAGTCTCACAGTTTTTTACAGAAAGTTGTCCATACTCCTTGAACTTCTGCTCAATTTAATTTGGGGAGTCATTATTATTTCTTTTAAAGTTCATAAGCTGCAAAGAATGTTTAGATGGACTTTCATGAAAATTCATGACTCCCAAAATTAAATTGAGCATAAGTTCAAGGAGTATGGACAATAGTTCAAAAAAGTCAAATAAATGTTCATTAAAGGCACTAGACACTATTGGTAATTGTCAAAGACCAGACTTTTCACTCGGTGTATCTGAATATACTGTATGCACAAAATGACAAACCTGTGAAAATTTGAGCTCAATTGGTCGTCGGAGTTGCGAGATATAATAATAATAAAAGAAAAAACACCCAGTTGTGTGCTTTCAGATGCTTGATTTCGAGACCTCAAAATCTAATTCTGAGGTCTCGAAATCAAATTCGTGGAAATTTACTTCTGTCTCGAAAACTACATTACATGTACTTCAGAGGGAGCCGTTTCTCACATTAATGTTTTATACTATCAACAGCTCCCTATTACTCATTAACAAGTAAGGTTTTATAATAATAATTATTTTGAGTAATTACCAAGAGTGTTCACTGCCTTTAATTAAAAGGATGAACCGTTCATGAACAGCCGTGATGAACATGTTATGAACTGTCGATGAATGTTTATGGACTGATCATACTGATGTGTTGCTGAGCAGTAAAAAATGTCTAAAGACACATCACACATGCTTATTTATGCGCATTGTGTGGATGGGATGGCTTCATTTGTGAAGTGTTTAGAACGAGTGCCTTTGATGATGTCTATGAGTTGCTAGAAATCACACTACAGTGTAAGGCATTCTATCCAGTCCTTGATGGTGGCGGGAAAAAAATCTGTTGCCATAAATTTTGGTTGTGTGACAAATTTCTTGGAATTGAAGATTGTGTTTTCTTTAGGGTTGAGTGGAATGTTGTGCAAAATCTTTAAGAGGGATTTCAAGTAAATAATTGACAAGTTTGTAGAACATGGCTAGTCTTCTAGCTGTCCTTCTATTAATATGAAGTGGTTTCCAGCCGAGTTCAGTTGAGTATACTGGTGGCTGTACCCAAGTTTCTGTTGTAGTTATTTGTGGTGAAGCAAGCTGCTTGTCTTTGAATCCTTCCAGGGCTGAACAGTTCTTTAGACTATGTTGGTCTAAGGCTGCTGTGGCTCCGATCATTTTGCTGTACAGATAATCTTTCGCTCCATCCAACCAGCTCCTCGCCCTGCAATTCTTCGATCGTTCTTACAAACTCATCGCGGTGATTTTGACCACCTGCGACAATTAGTCCACCTCGTCCCTTGGTCAGCTTTCATCAGCGATGATATCAACCAGTCTGCTGAGAACTTTCAAGACTTACTTGATGCCGCTATTGTTATTTATAGTTTATAAATAGAGACAAAAGACACATTTCTGTTGTAGTATCATTGGGTCATGTTCTCTAACTCTCAGGAATCACATGTAATACAAGATGGCTGCCCGCGTGGCAACTGCCTATAGTTACCAACACAAGAGGGCGGTATAACATATAACGTAACATCCTTCTTTTTTTAACAGTAAACAAGAAGATTGTCATGAACTCCAAACTTTAACAAACCAAGTAATAAACACAACAAGTTTGCAAAAAGCAAAACCTTACTAAGTGAACAAAACTTTCACAGTTGGTTTTCACCGAAAGTTTAACAGGTTTAACTTTCAACCAAGACTGGATCCTTAAACTTTTTCCTTCTTTGTACATGTATAACACACAAACTCAATAAACAACTTTAATGATCAACTATTGTGATGTCTTTGATTTGGTTTGAGTTCAAGTTATATAGTCCTTTAGGTATGCTGGCGCTCTACGTTCTCGAGTGCTCTGTCTGATGTTTGTCAATTCTGTCTCTGGTGGTGTAGTCTTTTCTGTGTTTTCCGTGTTTCGTGGAGTACCTCCATTCGCGTTCTGTGTTTGTTTGGTCGTATCCTTTGTTGACTCGTCTTGGGCATTTGTGGGAAATTGAATCTCGTGTTGCGGTATGAAAGATTCTGAACTGAGTTTGAGATGTCTTCTGTTGCGTCTGTATTCGCGTCCATCTTCTGTTCTTACTTTGTAAGACCTGATGTTCACTTGATCTTGTACTTGTCCTTTTTCCCAACGCCTGTTTGTGCGATTCGCGCTTGGTTTGATACGTATTGTGTCTCCTGTCTTTAACTTTGGCAGTTCTTTTGCGTTCTTGTCATAGTGACGTTTTTGACGAGCTTATTTGTCTTGTTTCTTTGCTTTGACGTCACTCTGCACTTTTGGTTTGAGTAGCTTTGGTGAGATTGGCAAACCGGTTCTCGTTCGCTTCCGAAAAAGCTTTGAGCTGGAGAGCTTCCCATTCCTTCAGTTGGTGTATTTCGCCATGCCAACAAAGCTTGATAAACATCTCCGTTGCTATCTGCGTTTTTTCGGAGTAGTGTCTTTGCGATCTTAACAGCACTTTCTACTTTACCGTTACTCTGTGGACATTCTGGTGAGCTGGTGACCCGTTGAAATTCATAGTCATTTGCAAAGTTAGCGAATTCGTGTGAGTTGAAAGGGGGGCCATTGTCCGAGTAGATGAAAGCCGGAATACCGTGCGTTGAAAAGTGACGCTTTAGGCGTTTGACTGTAGTTTTGGCATCCTTCTTATGTGGTAGGCTATCAATCTCAAAGTAATCAGAATAATAGTCCACAGTGCATAAATAGTCTTTGCTGTCCAGCGTGAAGAAATCTACTCCAATCTTTTCCCAAGGGTGGCTTGGTATGGGATGATTGATCAGAGGTTCCTTTGTGTGCACTGCTTGGTACGTGTTGCATGTCTCACAATTCGATATGTAGTCAGTGAGCTCATGTGTCATGCCTGGCCAATATACTGTGTCTCTGGCTCTGCGAAGTGTACTTTGAATACCCATGTGTGCCTTATGCAGTCTCTGTCGAATTCGTGGACGAGCTGATTTAGGATTAACACAGTGTTCTCCGCGAAAAATGATTCCATCTTGATATGATAGTTCATCCCGTACGCTGTAATATGCATGAGCGATTGTAGGAAGTTGTCGTTTGTCTTCGGGCCAACCGCTGAGGATAGCGTTTGACAGTTTGTAGACTTTCATCCTCAGTAGTTGCTGCTTTGATCAGTGCATGGGTTTTGTGTGTGATTGGTACTGTATCAATCATGTGCACACTCTCTACTTCTTCCTCAACAGCTGAGCGATTACTGGTTTTCAGATATGCACGCGATAACGTATCTGCCAGATACATTTCAGGACCTGGTTTGTACTGAATATTTACATCATATCTTTGCATCCTGAGTAGGAGTCGTTGTAAGCGTTTTGGTGCATTTGCAAGCGGCTTCCTTGATATGGAGACTAGTGGTTTGTGATCAGTCCATAAAACCATTTGTCGGCCATAAGTATATTCATGGTTGCGCTCAAGACCGAAAATCTGTGCGAGTAATTCTTTCTCAATCTGTGAGTATCGCGTTTCAGCTGGCGTTAGAGCTCTACTAGCATATGTGATTGGGTGTCCATTTTGCAGTAAGACAAATCCCAGTCCTTTTTCACTCGCATCACCCTGACCCTCTGTCGCTACTTTGGGATCAAAGTATGTAAGAATCGGAGCTGTTGACAGACGTTGCTTGATTGTGTGGAATGCTTGTGATTGTTCCTCTGTCCAACACCATTCAGTATCTTTATGTGTTAGTCGTCTGAGTGGTTCGCTGATGTCAGACAGATCTGGTAGGAATTTGGCTAGATATTTAACCATGCCAACAAATCTCTGTATTTCTTCAACATTTGCTGGTGTTCCCATGTTCAGAATTGCTTCCACTTTGTTTGGATCCGGTTTGAGTCCTTTGTTTGTGAGGCGGTGGCCAATATATGTGATTTCGTCACACTTGTATTCAAAATTGGCCTTGTTCAGTTTGATGTTCATTTTTTCACAGCGATTGAGGAATTGTGTCATATTCTCATCATGATCACTTTCTGCTTCCTTGTAAGTTTCACCTTGGCCTGTGATCAAAATATCATCTGCGATAGTGTGAATACCTGGCAACCCTTCGAGGCACTGATCCAATTTCATTTGGAAAAGTTCTGGAGAAGGTGAGAGTCCGAAAGGTAGTCGACACCATCTATATCTGCCCCATGGTGTTTGGCATGTAGTAAGATGAGATGACTCCTCATCAAGTTCACACTGGAGAAATCCTTCTTTGCAGTCTGCCTTACTGAAAATCTTAACCTTTGCTAGCTTGGGCAGGACATCATCAATGACTGGCAGTGGATATTGTTCTCGTTTGAGTGCTTGATTCAGATGTTGTGGGTCGATACAGACACGCAGTTTACCACTCGGTTTTATAACATTTACCAAGCTGGAAACCCAGTCTGTTGGTCCTTCAACTTTCTTTATGACTTCCAGATGTTCCAGTCTTTCAAGTTCTTCCTTTAACTTAGGTTTAATTGCGATGGGAACACGTCGTGGAGGCATTACCACAGGTTGTGAGTCCGGTTCTATTTGTAGACGCACTTTTCCTGGCAAGTGACCTAATCCAGTGAAAACACAAGCGTGATCTCTGAAGATCTCCTCCTTCGTTTTGCATGTGTGAGTCGATAAAGTTTGTTCGTTGTTCCGCGCGTGATCATGAAGTGTGTATGCGACTTGAGTATCACCCTTAACTGTACAGTTCTCACTTAAAGTTACAGCTATATTCTCATGTTTAACTTCAATCAACTTCATTTGTTGAGCAGTACTTGATCCTAACAATGGCATTTGCTTACACCCTTTAATTACAACAAATGGTACCAGATACTTCTTTCTGTTCTTTAAATTTCTGATCTGTAGTTTACAAGTTCCTTGTACCGGCATAGTGTTCTGATTGTACATCGACAACTTCTGATCTGATTCTTTTATTTCAGTACCAAAAGGAAGGTTTGCCTCTGGTATGACATTGCATGTGGCTCCTGAATCCACTTGAAACTTAGTTGCTCTATGGTTTCCTTTGATTTTCATCAGAGCATATATCTTCTTGGTGTTTTGGGCATTTATGTGTTCATCAACACATTTAACTTCCTCGTTCATGACAACAGTAGTAAGCCACAAACACTGTTCAACCTCATCCTCAAATTCTGATTCAGATGAATTGTCACTTTGTACAACGTTAACCTTGCCCCTCATTTTGGATTGGAGTTTAGAGCCAGACTGATATTGATTAAACTGGCTGGTCATGCATTTTTCAGCAAAGTGGTTAGATTTTCCACACTTTTTACAGATTTTCCCAAATGCTGGACATTCGGTTTTGATCAATTCATGACGTTGACCACAATAACGGCAATTTATAGTTTCATTCTTTGCCTGTGTCTTTTGCATTTTGTGCGTTTTCCTTTTATTCACAGCATGCACAGTTGTCTCTGCAACATGATCGCTCGACATTATCTTCAACTGACTTTTTTATGTTTCAGTGGCTCTGCATAAATCCAGACATTTGTTCAAATTAAGTTCTGGTTCTTGGAGCAATTTCTTTTTGGTGGCATTATCTGTGATTCCACAGACAATCCGGTCACGGATTAATTCATCCGTTAGTTGCCCAAATTCGCATGTTAAAGCCAATTTCCGCAAGCGCACATAGTAACTGTCGAACGTCTCATTTTGCTGAACACAACAATTAAACTTATATCGTTCATATGTTATGTTGGTCTTCCCTACACAATATTTCTCCCATAAGTTTAAAATTACAGTGAAATCCTTCTTCTCATCTTCAGTCTTATATGGTAAACCATTGTGTACATCTAGGGCATCGTGACCTATTGCAGTGATGAAATGTGCTATCCTCACCCTATCACTATCTTTATCAAGTCCCGTTATGATTTCATAGCTGTCCCAGACCTGTTTAAACTTTTCCCAGCTGCTTTTTAAATTGACAGACTGGAGATCTAAGGGTCTTGGCAGTGGAACCCTCGTTCTAGAACTTGTATGGGCATCAGTTTCCATTATAAATTAGCTAGAAAATAGCACAGTTCAATACTCTTGCAATAAATTCACAATATCTCAATCAAACAATCCAACAAAGTTCTGTGGGAATACAGATTCATGTAACAACACCACATGAAAAACACATGAGAAAGTGTTTCGTAATCTTATGTCTAAAATGTATACTACTACTAACAGTTCACCTCCAAGTTCATTCATATGATACTCTTTGCAATCGTAAGTTATAGTTCAGTCCGATGATTATAGTCACACGTACACAACCTATTTCCATGTAGCAATATGGAGTTCACACACAGCGTACAGCGTCGCGTGGCGATTCACTCTCGCACACGTTCGTCGTGAAGTGTTGATGTGGAAACTCGTTCTAAAGTTCCGTTTTCAGAGTTCAAATTCCAGAATTTCCTTCGCGAAATTGCACTTGGAATCCTTGTAGATCAGGCGAAGTACCTCTACTTCTGACACCATGTTATTTATAGTTTATAAATAGAGACAAAAGACACATTTCTGTTGTAGTATCATTGGGTCATGTTCTCTAACTCTCAGGAGTCACATGTAATACAAGATGGCTGCCCGCGTGGCAACTGCCTATAGTTACCAACACAAGAGGGCGGTATAACATATACATAACAGCTATCAGAGACTCTATTCCACAGGTTACCAAACGCAAGTCCCGTCACACGCCCTGGATCACTCGTGAACTTAAGAACTTGATCAACAAAAAACATAAACTTTTCAATTTAGCTCGCAAATTTGGTCGTTCCCTTGATTGGAACTTGTACAAATCTGTTCGTAACAATGTTCAGAAATCCACCTGTAAGGCTTACTGGCAATATGTAAATAGATTGTTCGAAGGTGACGATAACAGGGGTCAGTTTTGGTCCTTTGTTAGAAGCCGTAAACAATCTCCTCCCCCTCCATCCTTTAATCACAACAATCGTAAGCTGACTTGCCCTGACAAAATCTCCTCTGCTTTCAGTGATTATTTTGCTTCTGTTTGTAAACCATCAGGTCCTGTACCCCACAATCCCCCGCGATGTTCACTTCACATTCCTGAGTTATCTCATATTTCCGTTTCTGCTAGCCAAATTGCCGCTACACTCAAAAAGCTCCCTTCGAATAAATCTCCTGGACCTGATGGTATTTTGCCAAATATCCTTAACAAAATTGCTCCAGAAATAGCCCACCCTCTTTGTTCGTTGCTCAGTGCATCGTTGAGCACAGGACAATTACCTGATGATTGGCGATGCGCTAACATAAGGCCAGTGTACAAGAAGGGCGACAAGTCATTAGTTACTAACTATAGAACGGTTGCTCTTACTTCTGTGCTTTGTAAAGTTCTCGAGCGCATTGTATCTGCTGCTATTAATGATCAGTTGAGCGCATTTGGCCTCCTCAACTCTAATCAGCATGGCTTTGTGAAGCACAGAAGTTGTGTCACCCAACTGGTCAACATCATGCATTCCTGGTCATCTACCCTGGATAAACGCCGCCCCCCCAAGAGTAGATGCCGTTTTCCTAGACATGTCAAAGGCCTTTGATACGATGCCGCATCACACCTTGCTTGAAAAACTGGCAACATCGTTTAATGTGCGGGGTGAGTTGTGGCATTGGGTTAGGTCGTTTTTGACTGGTCGCAGACAACGTGTCCTCTTCCGGGGCGGGGTTTCTCCATGGGTTGGTGTTACTTCTGGCGTACCACAGGGAAGTGTACTCGGACCGCTATTGTTCAATCTTTTTGTTAATGACATTTCTTATTCAATCTCCTCCAACTGTGTATTGTTTGCAGACGACGTTCTCTTATACCGTTCCATACAAAACCCTGATGATGAAAACACTTCAACTCGACATAGACAGACTTAAAAACTGGTGTGATAACAATGACATGAACTTTAATGCTGGTAAAACCAAAGTCTTGCATATCACTAGAAGCAGACACATCCACCCTCCAATCTACAAATTAGGCAACAATCCACTTAAGCAGTCAAATCATTTCAATACTTGGGTCTCACAATAGACTCCAACCTATCCTGGGCAACACACACCTCATCCATAGTAGCTAGAGCAAATCGCCTCTTAGGTTTCATCCGATCAGTTGCCAGGGGTTCCTCACCTAAAGCCATTTTTTCTTTGTATAGATCTTTAGTTGTCCCAATCCTAGAGTATGGTTTACCAGCATTGCACCCTTACACCTCATCTCAACAACATTTACGTGAAAGAGTTCAAAGAACAGCCACCCGTCTTGCTCTTGGCCAAAGGCGAGGAGAAATGTCGTACGAAGACAGATTGCAGCGGCTCCATTGGCACCCCTTGATACACAGGCGTAATTATTTACTGAGCTCCTTTGTCTTTAAGGTCTTGCACGGCATTTCATACTGCGAATCTCTCAGTGAAAATACCGTCATCAATCCACGTCATCCTCACACTCTAAATTCTGCCATCTCTCCGCTCGCACAGATTCTTTGTTCAATTCACCTTCCCATCGATTTCCAAGGTTATGGGATACTTTCCCCTCACATATTCGGGACGCTGCTGTAATCTCTCCTCTGCCGACATTTCTCCGCCAACTTAGAGATGTCTGTTTAAACCCCACCTCTTAACTAGTTTTAACTTGCTGGTGCTTGCAGGCATGGTGAACCTAATCACTATTGTTGTAAAGTCAGTTCTATGTCCATTGTGTTTCGTTTGATCCTCTGGATTAGTGCTACTTATGCATGGGACAACATGCTTCCGAGCAACAGTAATCAAGTTTACTTTTGTTGTTCCTGACCCACATAAGTTGTTCCTTGTTGGTCTGTCCAGTTGTTTCCCTCAGTTGATTTACTCCCCATGCCTGCATGCTCCTCTTAAATTCATTCCTTTTTTTTGCTCATCTAGTTGCCCTCCTGTCATGTTCTGTTCTGGGTTTTTATTTTTATTTTTTATATTTATTGTGTGCTTTTTGCTTGTATATTTATTGTATTCGTTATTATTTTGATTGGTTCGTTGCTTTTCGTTAACTTTTGCTGTGCTTTTTGATGTACTTGTATTTGTTGAGGTCAAATAAATAATAATAATAATAATAGTTCATTTGACTATGTTGGTCTAAGACTGCTGTGGCTTGACAGTTCGTTTGACTATGTTGGTCTAAGACTGCCGTGGCTTGACAGTTATTTTGACTTTGTTGGTCTAAGGCTGCTGTGGCTTGACAGTTCTTTTGACTATGTTGGTCTAAGACTGCTGTGGCTTGACAGTTCGTTTGACTATGTTGGTCTAAGACTACGGTGGCTTAACAGCTGTTTTGACTATGTTGGTCTAAGACTGCTGTGGCTTGACAGTTCGTTTGACTATGTTGGTCTAAGACTGCCGTCGCTTGACAGCTGTTTTGACTATGTTGGTCTAAGGCTGATGTGGCTTGACAGTTCTTTTGACTATGTTGGTCTAAGACTGATGTGGCTTGACAGTTCTTTTGACTATGTTGGTCTAAGACTGCTGTGGCTTGACAGTTCTTTTGACTGTGTTGGTCTAAGACTGCTGTGGCTTGACAGTTCTTTTGACTGTGTTGGTCTAAGGCTGATGTGGCTTGACAGTTCTTTAGACTATATTGGTCTAAGACTGCTGTGGCTTGACAGTTCTTTTGACTATGTTGGTCTAAGACTGCTGTGGCTTGACAGTTCTTTTGACTACATGTATGTTGGTCTAAGACTGATGTGGCTGGACAGTTCTTTTGACTATGTTGGTCTAAGACTGCTGTGGCTTGACAGTTCTTTTGACTATGTTGGTCTAAGACTGCTGTGGCTTGACAGTTCTTTTGACTATGTTGGTCTAAGACTGCTGTGGCTTGACAGTTCTTTTGACTATGTTGGTCTAAGGCTGATGTGGCTTGACAGTTCTTTAGACTATATTGGTCTAAGACTGCTGTGGCTTGACAGTTCTTTTGACTATGTTGGTCTAAGACTGCTGTGGCTTGACAGTTCTTTTGACTATGTTGTCTAAGACTGCTGTGGCTGGACAGTTCTTTTGACTACATGTATGTTGGTCTAAGACTGATGTGGCTGGACAGTTCTTTTGACTATGTTGGTCTAAGACTGCTGTGGCTTGACAGTTCTTTTGACTATGTTGGTCTAAGACCGCTGTGGCTTGACAGTTCTTTTGACTATGTTGGTCTAAGACTGCTGTGGCTTGACAGTTCTTTTGACTATGTTGGTCTAAGACTGCTGTGGCTTGACAGTTCTTTTGACTATGTTGGTCTAAGACTGATGTGGCTTGACAGTTCTTTTAACTATGTTTGGCCCAGGCTGCTGTGGCATACTCTAAGTTTGGACGAACTTACTAAGTGGAGCTAGACCCAGTAACCGGGGCTCTGTACTCTGTCACAATGTAGTTTAAATTGTTCCTTTATTTTGTTACTTACGTGTAGATAAAATGAATCAGTCCTTATTTTAACTGACCTTTAAAAACAATTAATGGAACAGTCTTATTAGCATTACTCAAACTAGTTAAGATCACCAGGTACACATACTCAGGCTGTGGTTTTGTTAGATGCACCAGTGTTAACCATGTGGTACATGTATGTTCCTTTTGTTGAAATAAGCTTTTGTTGCACACACACAGTATTTTTTGCTGGATACCATTAGTAACTTTGTTCATATGGTGGAATGTTTCTTTAAACCTTTAACTAGGGTTTCATTGAAAAAATACTGAAACACTGAAAAATAGTGAAATTGGCTCAACAAAAATATTTTGCCGAATTAATCCATGTTTTTATCCTGATTGAATAGTGTTTGTTTTGATTTTGTACCTGTTTGAAGTTTGCTTTAGTAACAACACAATGATGGGGAAAAAACCTAAAATTTTCTTTATGATGTTCAATAAAAATAGGAAACTTACTTTTACGATGTGAGTCCGACACCAAAATAGTGAATTTTAATCTCCCTATTTCAACCGTTGGCAGAAATTGTTTAAATTTCCATTATAAAGCACAACTGATACCCTCTATCTATACATACAGATATATATTTTTTTAAATCTTCTTAATTGTACAAAATCCTGGTGTCGGACGTACATTTTGTTTGTACGTTCAACACCAGTACATGTACGTATCCGACACCCCCGAAATAAATATGAGAAACGCCTTTTTGAAGGCCTTTAAAAAAACATACAAAGCATCAAAACACCTGTATCCCATTCCTTTTTTTCTACACAATAATTTTAGTCTGCAGAAAAATTTAATTTCCATTTCCAAAACCCACTGGTACGTATAATTAATATCAGAAAAGCTTGATTTTGCACTATTTTGGTAAATACTGTACATGTGGTTACATAAGTAAGGATAGAGCTCTTATTCATTTAGTAAAATGTTGGCAAGGTTTCAAAGTTGGTTCTTGACAGAAAATATCAAAACAGATTTCACTCAACATTTTTTGTGACCTTTGACCTTGGCAACAGTTACCCACCAACTTTAAACTTTAACAATTACAAGTCCAATCTACAATGTACATGTATATTTGACCAAATGTTGTTTTGCATGGATCTCTTTCTCAACATTTTGAAACTGGGGTTTTTTGCCCATTTTCGGTTGCCACAGCAATGCAAAAGGATATTCATATCATGTACAACTTGCATTACAAGTGAAAAGTTGAACTGATTGTATAGGCTATTTTTTTATGCAATTTCAGACAGGTACATTCAACACTATGAAATGTACGTCCGACACCAATATTTTAATCGCCGTTTCTTAAAATTCAAATTTAAAAAACAAATGTCTTATTGTGAAGTGTATTAACAGAGGTCTGATGAATCCATAAATAAGAAAAAAATGCATCAAAGTTCATCACAGAGTTTGAACTACAAATATTGGTTTCCATAAAAAGGCGTTTCTCTGAGTACGTCCCACACCATGGTGTCTTGAGCGAATGGCTTCTACATATCCAAAGATGTGGATGAATAATTTTTTGAAAAAATAACTACTACCTTAAATCTCAATCAGAATAGAAATTCCTGTTATTTATATCACTTTAATATTACACTCTGTTAAAGTGCCCGAAATGTACGTCCGACATCGTCAGACTGTGGAACTGCCCTGTTGCGTTATGTGACGTCATCGATATTTTTTTTAACTGCCCACGCTGCCCTTGCTAGACACTATTATTGTTGAAAGCAACTTAATAACTTTTGCCACTTTTGAATTATTTAAAAGGCACTTCCGGTTTCGACCAGAAGTAGAGGTCATGTGGGTCATGCACACAAAATAAAATGAAGATTTGTTTTATTAAATGGTAAATTTGCATCGGGGATAAAGAATATTAAAAAAAAAATCACAAGCATATTACTCGGGTGGGTTTCGAACCCACGACTTTTGCAATTCTAGAGCAGTGTCATACCAACTACATGTAAACCACTGAGATTGCCCGGTAGCTAGAGGCAGTTCTAATCCTATGTTTTAGCAGCGGGTACTGCAAACGATTTAATAGATAGTAAATTTGCATCGGGGATGAAGAATATTAATTTTTCACAGGACGCGGGAAAGTACTAAGTATACAGTGCTACACACATCGGTGTATTGGGGTAAAACCAAAATTAATATTCTTTATCCCCGATGCAAGTTTACCATTAAATCGTTTGCAGTACCCGCTGCTAAAACGTAGGATGAGAACTGCCTCTAGCTACCGGGCAATTTCGGTGGTCTAGTTGGTATGACACTGCTCTAGAATTGCAAAGGTCAGGGGTTCGATTCCCATCTGAGTAATATGCCTGTGATTTTTTTCACATGACACGGGAAAGTACTGAGTATACAGTGCTACACACATCATCGTATATATGGGTTACAAAAACCAAAGAAAAATCTTTTTTATTCCAACCCAATCCCATAAACAGAAACCTACGGTCACTTGTGGGTGATTTGTTATAGATTTTCAAATATTTTATATAGAAAAATTTAAGGTGACATGATGTGACAGGTGATGATGTCATCAATTACAACATGTTGACCATTGCATGAATACCTTTCCTCTCTGAAAGTTCCAATGCAATCGCTTAATGGGAAAAGTACAAAACAGCGCGAAGAACATTTTGGTTCTGAAAAAGACAAATAAAAAAAAATAAAAAAACTTAAACGAAAACAAGAGGTGTTTCGTTCGCTGCGCTGCGCTGCGCTACGAAACAGCTACAATTAGTTAGGGTGTGGCTGAAAACAACGAAAGTGAGTGAGAAAGAACTTTGTGCAAATACTGTGAGAAGTCAGTTGACATCAAAACCTGAGAGTAAGAAGGTGTGTGAGGTTCTGCTCTAGCCACCAACCAGTGCATGTTCCTGAGGCAGATTTGTGCAGCAGTTGGCATACAATTTTTATGCCAAAGTCGAAGCTCAGTGGACTCAGCCACTGAGGCAAATCATTTAAAACTTGATCGCGGCATTGCCGCCAGCCAGCCAACACATGTATGAGGGCAAGCAGCCCGGCAAGCAGTTCCAACCAGCATAATCCAAGAGTACGACGCATTGAAAACCGTAAGTTGTAGTTACTGTTAACTCAAAACTGAACATTGTCAAATCAAGAAGTAGAAGTTTGCTGACTAAATCCATTGTGATTTTATTTCATATAAGACCATTCTTCCTTTAAAATTTTAAAGTGAAAGTATTGAAGGAGAGTTTTGTTTTCAATAAACTTGCAAACTGTGTGGAAATAACACCCCTCAAAGTTTGCTGTTAGTTATTTAATTCTCTTAAACCAAGTTGGGACTAAAAAAAAAAATACAATTTGGTGTTGTTGCAGATCTAGAAAGTTATGTAAAACTATCCCATGTTTAATAATACTAGTCTGGTAAAGTAGTACTAGTCCTACATGTACTACATGTACGTAGTAGGGAAAAGTTTCTGTATGGCGCCACATCTTTTTCATTTGATATAAAATAATATGGTATCTAATTTACCTCAATGAATGAGATATCCCTTTTTGTAAAAATTAGTTAAAAAATGGCAGCGCTGTGACATGTGAGGAAAGTTATCACGAGTAAAAGTACTACATGTACTTGAGAGTCCTAGAACTAGCTAGAGGTTCATTCTGCTACAATATAGCGGAATGAACCTCATCATCATGTAGTTCTAGGAGTAGGACTAGGTAGGAGTACCCACCACTGCAGCCAGTAGCTTCCACCTAGACCCAGGATTCGGAACTGGGGCTCTGTACTAATTTCAAACAATTTTGACATTTGCATTTTTGAATTGGATCTCAACCATTGTGCGCATTGGTTATCAACCAGAACCAGACAGTTTTATTGGGATCTAGCATCCTTTATTCTACTAGACCCAGTAACTGGGGCGCTGTACTCCTTTTTTTCGAGCTAGTACGACAGAGAATGTAAAAATTTCGAAAAAGGAGTACAGTTACTGGGTCTAAGAGAGTCCTAGACCAAGACAGTCATGGTAGACCATCAATCAATTAAATACCTGAGAGAGAGTATGCATTGTTGTATCGTAGCGTCATATGTTTTCGACCCTCATATGTTTTCGAACCCCAACTTTGATTCTTGTTTACCGCGAGATTGAGCAAGCTGCACTGGTGACAGAAGCTATGCAGTTTACTCACGGTTTGTATTTTCATCAGGCTTAATCATGCTGAGAATAAAGTTTCCTGTTGTTGGTTATGCTCAAACATTTATAACATGATTGATTTTTTGTACAAATCACTAGTGCATTATTATGCCAACATTCAAATGAGTCAAAGAAACATCGAAAGTTCAAACGAAAATTACTATCTGCAAGATTGAGTTTCATTCTGCTTTAGTCAGTAGATGGATCACGTGAGGTGGTTACTTTTTGGGATTCTATGGTGTGCCAATATGGGGAAAAAATTAAAATTATTTAAGTGAAAAATATGTGGATTTTTTTTTTTTTTGATTAACTGCATACTGTAATAAATTCTGATTTAGCGTAATATATATTAAGTCTATATTAAAGAGAAAATATCATAGATTGGTTTCTTATCTCCTGAAACCAAACATTACTGGTCTGAAATGGGGGAAAAGGGATTGTTATGAAGTGTGTGTGCTTCAAGGGGGGGTGGGGTGTTTTACTTTCATGCCTTATGATATCTCTGGATTCTAATATAGTAGCCATAATGCCTGAAAGGACAAAAATGTAATTAAATTTGTTAAGTAGTAATTGAATAATATTTTTGATTTATTTTGCACGCCATACTAGCTTCTGAATATTCACTAAAATACCAACCAATGAAAGGTGTGAAAAATATGACGTTACTCCAATGTCGTGCATGCATAAGCACTGTTAATGGCGGACTGTCTCTCGCAACGTAAAACCAAAACTTTAAAAATTTCAACACACCATGAAGTGTAAGTGTTATTGTTAAAAAATTGGATAGATGATTTAAAATAAAAAACATTCAGTTTTTGATTGTGAACAATTTTCCTGTTATCCTACTGAAAACACATGACACCAGGATACTTTGCAGGGCATGATCATGTCTTTTATGATATCGTAGGAGGTCCTGTTTTCGAGGTGTCCCTAAATTAAAATCGTGGCAAATCTGTGCACGATGTAAACAGTCCCTAGATAAAAATGTTGTGGTTTTATTTGCCAAGCAAAGAGTCTCCTCTCCCTTGACCAACACGTAAGGCTCCATTGGTTATTTGCACTTGTAAATGCAAAAAGTTTGGTATTTTAGGCATTTCTACCAGGTACAAAAAATATGTCAAAATGTTGAGGCCATAATAAAAATATTTGCCCACCGAAAAAGTTTCATCAAACACTATTTCAATTCACAATTCATGATGATCAAACCATGTGACTGAATATTTTGCTGAGCATTCTGGAAAAAAAATACAGAGGCTTATAGAAGCCATGTGCCTTATATCATTTTCTAATATTTTTGGAGATTTTTATTTTTTAACCCTCATATCAATATTATTATTAATATTAACATTTAAACATCAGCTTGTTGATTCAATTATCACTGTTTATTTATACGCTTTATTATAAATATTAAGAAATAAAAAAATAATAATAAAAATAATAAATCAGCTTTGAAAGCCAGTAATTATTCACACTTTTTATTATTGTTTTAATTTTTTTGCAAGTTACCATGGTAATTTTTAAAATTTAATAAAAAAATATTGGGAATAAAATTAAGACAACTGCTGGCTATATAGTCATACAGAGAGTCTCAAAGAACACTTGTAGTCACTGCAGATGTTTCTTCCATGTATGGCTTCACCGGGAAACCATACTTTCTCGTTTGCCGTGAAAACAGGAAAAACAAATGGGACCAGTTGAAGTCATTGGAGATCGGTGTGTGGTGAGAACATTTCAATGTCCATCAAGTTTTAATTTATGTTTGCATACTTAATATAAACAAATGAAGATAATTAGGGCATCGGTTGATATATCGCATCATTATTTGTTTCCCAATTCAAAGAAAAAGGCATAATACCGTGAAAACTGGTAAGAGGAGGATATTAATATTATATTATGGTTGGGGAGTCTCTCTCAATTATTTTTAATAAATATTAATTACTTACCACCACCAGCAGACTTCTTAAGCTTACTCACGTAAAATAAAATTGCTCCAACCAACACAGCAATGATTACTAGAACTGTAGGAATAAGACAATCAATCTGCATGGGAGAAGAATTCATTTTTACTTCTTGCCAAACTAAATTGTTAAGTTGTATTTTGGACAGATGGATGGCACGGAGAACTGTTGACCTCTAATTGACCTGCTTCTTTTGCACAGACAAATTAATAACAGCGCCCTCTTTTGAACCAATCTCCTCCAGCGTTCTAGTCTTGGTGCAAGACGTTGTTGCTCGGCCCCCGCTGAGGGGCCGAGCGATCAAGACGTTCAGCCTGAACATCTGACGTCACACTTCAAGGCTATGGGGCTACAAGACGTTCTCCTTGTTTTAGTTTGCAAAACAAAACCGTATTAGGCCTGGCGTACTATCCATACACTACATTAACGCTACGCAAACAATCTGAATTCAGTGGCTTTCCATCGGTCCAATTCAGTGAGGGAACGTGGTTTCCTAGCAAATTCATGAGGAATGTTAGAGCGAAGAGATACAAGCGTTTCAGAGACCTGCAATCTCATACGTATGGTGTTCCATAGAGGACAGCCTCCGTCGTAGTTGTGAGTTGTCCGTCGGAGTTGTGAGTTGGGGCGTCGGAGTTGTGAGTTGGGGCGTCGGAGTTGTGAGTTGGGCCGTCGGAGTTGTGAGTTGGCCGTCGTAGTTGTGAGTTGTCCGTCGGAGTTGTGAGTTGGGGCGTCGGAGTTGTGAGTTGGGCCGTCGGAGTTGTGAGTTGTGCGTCGTAGTTGTGAGTTGGTCCGTCGGAGTTGTGAGTTGGGGCGTCGGAGTTGTGAGTTGGGCCGTCGGAGTTGTGAGTTGGGCCGTCCATGGAGGTAGAATTCTAATTCTACCTCCATGGGCCGTCGGAGTTGTGAGTTGTGCGTCGTAGTTGTGAGTTGGTCCGTCGGAGTTGTGAGTTGTGCGTCGTAGTTGTGGGCTGTCCGTCGGAGTTGTGAGTTGTGCGTCGTAGTTGTGAGTTGGTCCGTCGGAGTTGTGAGTTGGGGCGTCGGAGTTGTGAGTTGGGCGTCGTAGTTGTGGGCTGTCCGTCGGAGTTGTGAGTTGGGCCGTCGGAGTTGTGGGCTGTCCGTCGGAGTTGTGAGTTGGGCCGTCGGAGTTGTGAGTTGTGTGTCGTAGTTGTGGGTTGTCCGTCGTAGTTGTGAGTTGTCCGTCGGAGTTGTGGGTTGTCCGTCGTAGTTGTGAGTAGAGCCGTCGGAGTTGTGAGTTGGGCCGTCGGAGTTGTGAGTTGGCCGTCGGACTTTTTATTTTGTTTACTAAACTGCAATGGTCAATAGGTGGCGTATGCCTACTTCCGGGTTCTTCTACACATGTGATTGAGTTCCGATTGTGATGAATTATACCTTGCTGAATCCATCGATTCGTCACTTTTGCTTGCCTATGCCTACAGGAAATGGATGGACCCATGTGTTCGATGCTTTTATTGGGAAATTAGGCCTATGTTTAGTTCGCACAGCACTATGTTGTCAGTTGCAGATCTGATATTTTATATTTATCTACGCCCCTTCGAAATGTTGTTTATGAATTGTAACATATTCTTTAATAACTGCAGGTAGGATGCGGGCCTTATAACGAACTAGCATTAATCTTTCACTAAATTCTTTTTCGTTCAAGGCACCATGAAAGCGTTATATGTTTTTACACCCCGATAGCAATTTAACATTAAATAAAAATTAAATAAAATTTAAAGTGTATGCCTATCATTAAATTAGTCCAAAGATGGTCAAATCATCCTTTATTATCATTTATTATTATTATTATTATTTGGCAATTCACATAAAATACAAAAAATTACAAAAATTTATACGAAAAGGAAACAACTCTTTAAAACATTAATTATATAAAAACATACATCTGTATTGGAAAACAGTAACAAGGGGGATACATCAAGATATATAAAAAGGATGGCAGGCAGTAAAAGAAAAAAAGAAAGAAAAAAGTACTACACGACTGAGGACAACAGAAAGACATCAACACTACAGGTTTGCCAGGACTGACAATAGTGCCTGCACTGTCACCAAGAGGTGTGTCAGTCCAACCAAGAGACAAAAGGACAAACAATTTCACTCAACGAACAGGTTAAACAAACACCCCAACAAACAAACAAACAAACACAAACACATACTAAAACTTTAGTATTTGAAAGTGTTATGTAAGTTGGATTGACTAGGTATGGATGAATAGTGTTTTAGTTGGTTAACTTGAAATAATTTATATGTTGTTTGTTGTAAACGGAAATACGAACGCATGAACGCATAAGCCAACGGAACTATGCAAATTTTCCTGATACCCGAGCTGTGACCTGTGTGTATGCAAGCTGTGCTTCCAAATAACAAATTATAGACATAAATCTGACGATGCCTTGAGTTTGTTTTATTGACTTGTATCCTTGGTGGGTTTATTTGCTGTTCAAACAAAAACAAAAACTATACTTCTTATGGATCCCCCGGGAAACTAGTAGCAATTTACAGATGCATTGCCAGATTTTTAGACGATCTGAAAGCCAAAATATGTTAAATTGCAATTATCCCAGGATATAGAGTTGTTGCCACTTACTTTATATATACTTCAAAGATTACAAAATACAGTGAATGGCTGGATCAGCCTTTTCATTTTCCTGTATTATGACGTCAATTTCAATAATTTACATTGGGCAGCAGTCTGGTGCTTGAATATTATGTACTTCTGTACACAAAGTGACACATTATAGCTGACAATTTCGCAGTGTGCGCGAAACGAACAGTCATGAATATTCAGTAAGTTGCACATTCTCCTGATTGACCGGAGCTCAACCAATCAGAATGAAATGGTCTGGATAAAAATCGTTCTACCTACAGTTCCTGGCGTTAAAAATATGTAAATATTTTGTTCTTTCATTTTGTTGAGGAATACGGGCTAACCATCATCTTTAATTCCTGCGAACCGGCCTAAACTGTAAGGTATCTTTAAAAAACGTTTTCTCTACGATGTTATAAAATAAATGAAAATAGGAATGGGCGTTTTCACTATTAACAAAAAATGATAGAATGTCAAATAACTCACAACTACGACGGCCAACTCACAACTCCGACGGACAACTCACAACTACGACGGCCAACTCACAACTACGACGGCCAACTCACAACTCCGACGGCCCAACTCACAACTCCGACGGACAACTCACAACTACGACGGCCAACTCACAACTCCGACGGACAACTCACAACTACGACGGCCCAACTCACAACTCCGACGGACAACTCACAACTACGACGGCCAACCCACAACTCCGACGCCCCAACTCACAACTCCGACGCCCCAACTCACAACTCCGACGGACAACTCACAACTACGACGGCCAACTCACAACTACGACGGCCAACTCACAACTACGACGGCCAACTCACAACTCCGACGGCCCAACTCACAACTACGACGGCCAACTCACAACTCCGACGGCCCAACTCACAACTACGACGGCCAACTCACAACTCCGACGGACAACTCACAACTACGACGGCCCAACTCACAACTCCGACGGGCAACTCACAACTACGACGGCCAACCCACAACTCCGACTCCCCAACTCACAACTCCGACGCCCCAACTCACAACTCCGACGGACAACTCACAACTCCGACGGAGGCTGTCCTCTATGGAACACCATACATACGTCGTCCCAGGCGATATTTCAGTGGACCTTTCATCCAGAACACAAGCAACCAGATGCATATAATCTAGGGGAAATCTTGAAACCATCCCTAGATTGGAAAGACGGCTCAATGGGTTGGGTCCTATGTGATGATTATTGTCTAACCTATTAGTGAAAGAGAGGTCAGTGCGTAATGGGGCATTAAGTTTCGGAAATGTCATTTTTCCGGCGTAGACACCACGAAAAGTACACTTCTCACAACCATAATAACCAGAATGAGACTTCACTTGCTTGACATAGGCTCTAGCTGGCGCATCACATATTATTGCAGACACAAACACTTTGTGTAATTGTCCCTGGTACTCTAGTCCATTAGATTCAATATCTGACATGTCATCTACAAAATCACACAAGAATTCTTCTGGGTTTTTAGGCTTTTCCTTTCCTGAAAACAAGCCTATTACAAATGGCTCAGCTTTTAAGTGTGACTGAGGTAGATTAACCAATAAGCCTAAGATAGGCCAAAGCTGTGTGTTGCTGCTTTTGAAAATTGGTAGACCATCAATATTCACTTGAAGGTGGAATTTCTGAGAACTGTGGAAGATTGAATGATTGCACATGAAAGTCGCAACAATGCCAGCCCTTATCCCAAAATGGTAATACTGTCCTCCATCTATATTTTTGATACCGTCTAATCTACCTGTTGACAACAGAGTACGGGGATCTTTAGGCAATGAGGAGTGATATTTCTGCAGTACCGGTAACAGTTCCCCAAGGGCAAGGTGAGTTATGTTGTGTTTGATGGCCCAATGTTTTAGCTCTTTGGGAAGTTCCGAGTTTGGATCACATTCGGGAAGTCGAGATGCATCACTATCACTATCGGACTCGCTATCAGAATAATTAAACCCAGCACTATCAATATCATCTGCAATCAAGAAATCAGGATAAGATTCAGAACATGGCTCTTCATCACTTCTCCCAGGAGTCCCACTTTCTACTGAGCGTTCAATAAGTTCTCGATCTATTGTTTCTGCACGCGCAACTGCCAAAACAAGTGTTTCATTTACAATTTGTTCATCATGATCTACTATGTCTTGCAAGTGTTGGTTAATTTGTTTTGCTACATTACGTCGCTTGGTCCAATAAGACATTGTAGAACCATCAAGATGGCGTACATATGCCATGGTTGATGGTGCTTAGCTGAACGTACGTATGCCTATAGGGCTATATATACCAACAAAGAGCAGTGGCTAAGAAATATTATCTTCCTATATATTTATTTAATACTTTAGTTAGGTTCGTTTTACAACTTTAATGAAATTTTTAACACAACCGTAAATAATAAGAAGACTTTCGAAACACAACAGCTTAGTAAAACGATTAAACACAATAAAATAGTTAAAAAATAACTAGCTGAGCCCGAGTAAATACTTAGAGTGATAGAACGTCAGTGTGTCACAGAACAACCAACTATGAATGCATGCATCATCAACAACCGTCAATGACTGTGTATACCAAAAACTTCTGTCAGTTAACGTCACGACAACGTGACCAACTCACCAAATATTGCCGTGTTGATGTTCCCAAAGCAGGTGTCACGAAGCAGTTGGAGAGAACAGGGTCATACAGAGGACAAGAGGACAGTTCTGTCAGATTTCGGGTGAACGTACGTGCGCAAATCTAAAGTTCGGCAGAAAAGTGAGAAAAAAACTACCGCCCAGCAGCGCACGAATGTGAGTTTGCACGCCTGCGTCCGTGCGTGCGCCATAGATATAGAACACTTTATATAACACCCAAGCAGATCCTTGCCATTTGATTGGAGGATTGTCCGTCACGTGATAGCAAATAAAAGTACCATTGCACGCTGAGTCACTCGCCGTGCTTTTTCGTTCCATCCGAAAAGTACCATTGCACGCTGGCACGCTGCCAGCGTGCAATGGTACTTTTCGGATGGAACGAAAAAGCTGAGTAAAAACATCACTGCGTGCGCGTGTCTTTGGTAACGCAGCAGGTGTTACTGCAAGAAGGCATAGTAAAATTACTAGCATTCGGCTTCTACAGTTGAAATTGTTTGTTTTGAAAGTTGTTTCTTTCAATCAAAATGACAAAGTTCTACTTGGATGTTATATAAAACAAATAATGAATGTTTTTCATTCGTGCAATGGTGCGAATATGTTCATTCGTTGAAAGCTGGAATGTTCCATTCAACTCGGCTCCGCCTCGTTGAATAGAACATTCCATCTTTCAACTCATGAACATATTCGCACCATTGCACTCATAAACATTCATTATGTGTATAATATTCTACATCTATGGCCTGCGCCCGTATACGCGCGCCACTCAACGCGCAATACGGTGCTGCGCATGCGTTTTTGGCAAGTACCGAAATACTCGAACAGGTCCATTACGGGAACGGTACCGCATGCCCGTATGTTTACAACAAAACCGGTCAAGGGGCGGGGCCTAATTTGTGAATCAAAGCATTATTGAAAGGGGTATAGAAAATAAGTCAAACAACAATTATTGTTTTTAGACACCAAAAATGCACAATATTTCAAAACTTCACAATAATTTTTATAAAGATTTGTTTCTTCTTTTAATGTGCATGGTAAACAAATACATTATAAACGGCATTAAAATGTCATAGCATTTGAAGTTGCCATCACCCGCCCCTAACTCAGTCTGATAATGGTATCGTCCGTAGCTTGATTCAGCTGAGGGTCGATCTGCCGTGCCGCGTTACGGTTACAGGGCCTGTAACGAACCTTTACGGTGTGCCCTAACAGGTCCTGCAACGTCCGCCACAATCAAACCTAGGCCGTGTCCGAAACGGCGACTTCGGCTACAGCTACGTCTAGATCAGCGCGTCTACCAGTGTTAAAGAATAGGCAGACGCGCGCGATCTAGCCGTAGCTGTAGCCGAAGTCGCCGTTTCGGACACGGCCCTATACTGGCTTTTTACGGGTTGAATAAGGGCAGTACCGTAGTCGCCGTTTCGGACACGGCCGGCCCTATACTGGCTTTTTACGGGTTGAATAAGGGCAGTACCGTAGCGGTACTGCCGGTACGCGCCCTAACATTACCCGTACGGGGCCCATTACCCAATGTTTGTTGGGACCGGAGGGTAATGGATAACTCAATACGGCACTAAAAATGGACTACTTTCGCTTGCTGTGCGCAGGCATCGCATGACGTAATGCTACCGTATTTGGTCATTCGGAAAACTGAACACAGCGGAAAGTTGATTTTTGGGTCTGGGAACCAGACTATCTTGAACCAAGACTAGTCAATTATATATTAATGGTTGTGTGCGCCCTGCGCACACGTGTGCCATCACAAAACATACAGTCAGTAGCGATATTTCTTCACTACTACTGCAGCACTTGTTGAAAAAGTGGCGTATCTTTCGTAATCGGAAAAGAAACACATCACACTTTTTTGTCGATAAAAGAGCAACATAATTATTATGAGTGGGTACATGGAGAACGTTGCTACATTAGATGGCCATTTAGATCGTGTCTGGCATGTTGCTTGGAATCCAAGTGGTTCACTTCTTGCTAGCTGTGGGGGTGATAAAACTGTCCGAATTTGGGGTAAAAAGCAACATGACCAAGAACATCACAGTGTCACTGGAGTTAGTGGTACTGGCACTGGTGGTAAGCAGAATTAATTATATCCTCCCCTTACCAGTTTTCACGCTAATAAAAGTAATATGCCTTTTTCTTAGAATTGGGAAAAAAATAATGATGCCTTATATCAACCGATGCCCTAATTACCTTCTTTTGTTAATATGAAGTATGCAAACATATTGTTAAAACTTGATGGACATTGAAATGTTCACACTACACACCGATCTTCGATGACTTCAACTGGCCCCATTTGTTTTGAGTTTTTCCTGTTTTCACGGCAAACAAGAAAGCATAGTTTCCCGGTGAAGCCATACATGGAAGAAACATCTACAGTGACTACAAGTGTTCTTTGAGACTGTGTATATTACTCTATAGCCAGCAGTTGTCTTCGTTTTGTTCAAAATATTTTTTAATGAAATTTTAAAATTACCATGGTAATTTGCAAAAAATAACAAAAATAAATAATTAAAAAAAAAGTGTGAATAATAATTGGCTTTCAAATCTGATTTTTATTTATTTTTTCCCCCTTTTTTTTCTCTTAAAATTTAGAATAAAGTGTATAAATAAACAGTGATATTGAATCAACAAGCTGATCGTTTTAAATTTTAATATTAATAATAATATTGATCGGAGGGTTAAAAAAAAAATCTCAAAAAATATTAGAAAATGATATAAGGCAGACCTTAATTTTTAAGGAGCGCGATCGCACTCGCGCTCCTCCGCGCTCCTTAATGTTTTCCAAGGAGAGCAAAAAAAAGCGCTCCTTACAAATTTAACAAGAGCATTTTTTAATCAAAACCCAAAACCTGAAACTGGTGATCGAAACAAGCCGCTTCAGAGTTGGCAATGGCAAAATTTAATGAGCGGAAGTTTTTTGTTTTGTGTTTTAAACCCGCGATTGTTGAACTTGGCAGAGGCAAACGTTTTGTATCAAAGTGTGTGAGTTGTGCGTTCATGCGGCGTGTTTGATGATGCCGGTCCCCGGCCGGCCAGCTGGTTGCACACAAACGTATCTGGGCGGGGCCTATAGTATTCTAGCTGGTGGACGATTGGTAATAAATATTCACGGGCACCACAAATACACGCCTGTGATTGGTTAGGAATTTTGTAAGTAAGTTCATAGCTCGCGGCCGGGCTGCTTGTTCTAATTATTGGTAGTGTAGAGCATGCACGTTTTGTTTTGCTAGATTATAAATGCCATTAAAATGTCAAGTGTTCAGCTATCAACGTTTTTGAGGTGGAATTTAAATAGCTATGGTTACGAGACGAAACCAATAAATGACCGCATCATGGTCACCAAAATTTGGTGTAAGGTTTGTCGGACCTTCATCAATAAAATCAAGGAGGATACAAGAATTCGGGGGCAAGCCCAAAAAGACATCGAGGCGTACGTAATCGGGTCTGCATTTGTCACCAAGTACACCGCCACACGACATCTGTCATCAAAGGTGAGTTTTGGATAGACCTAGAAGTATTGTTTTATAATTAAATAATTTTGATCAAGTATAATATGACAAATTATTATTTTCTTTAAATAATTGTTAAGAAGTGCCAAATTCAATTTGCCCATGTTTCGACTCGCCACTAAACTACATGGTAAACCATAGAGCAAAGAAACTGGGTAACGTTTAGATACATCATGGAGGAAAGAAGGGTAAACAGAAACATTTGCCGTAGACTTAAAACACACGTGCGTCCCAAAATTACAACACTTTTGGCTCGAATTCAAGTCCCGCCCTCGAAAATGTTCTGAACTGCTGCCAGCGTCCTTCACTCTTGGCGCCCACTGTCGCTCAACTACGCCAGACCAATAGACCTTTCCCATGAAATATGTAAATTGCACATAGCGCGTGCGCACTACATGTAACGTTTTGGTTGGCAAAATAAGGGAACATCGCGCTGTTTTGTACACGGCTAATGGGTGCGTGATGGCGTTTGCCAACCAACAGGGTCTGTACGCATGCGTGAGTGTGATTAACATATTTTATGGGAGGGGTCCATCACAAGCCATATATCGTGTAATGATGCATATGGTTGATACCCCGTGTAGTATTTTCCCACGTGCAGAATGGTGTAGCTCGCTGGATGGCCTTTGTATGCAAATATTTAGGAAACAATTCCAGACCAATCACAACCGCACATTGTATTGTAGCTCATGCATATGGATAATGTTTGCACTGTGCATGTTCGTACATGTACACATGTACATGTACATACCGTGCCGCCCTTCGCTGCGCTGCTCGTGCTGTCATTACGCTCATAGAGAAAGGACCACAGTAGTGATGTGAGGTGGTCGGCGCTGTATGTGAGCCTGGTCAGGGCAGTCAGTAGCGGTCGTGACCCCAAAGAAACGCGATACAATAACTGGAGGACTGCGATCACAAATGTTTCGTTTTTCTGTTATCTTAAACGCGTTTTCCTATGATTTTGAATAGGGATCAATTGAATAGCTTCTTTTACTGGAATTGAAAAAATAATATCGAAGCTAAGATTAAATTAAGTAAACACACTATTATCACATAGGGAACGTGTGTCACAAAAATATATCTAAGTTTGGAGGCTTGAATAATAATTGTTCAAAACTAAAAAGAAAGGGGCATCATCCACTGCTACTTATTTTAGCATAGGTTTCAATTAAATTATTGCAACTTGCAGAGCAATATAAAATCTTCTAAAAGATAATTACTGTGACAGTTAAGACAATCGTATTCTCTGCCATGTTTTCACTTACATGTTTTTATTTTTTCCAATGTATGGGAGCATTAACAGCGGAGTAAGCAGACAATTAAAAACAAAATTGTGGGGATGATATGCATAAATTATTGTGAGGGGCATCATTAATGTATCAAATAATTCATTTGTGGATTTTAAAAATCTTATTCTTTCTTGGTTGTATGTCGCTGAGCATGAAGTGAACTTTTATACGTGCAGCTCAAACAAAGTAATAATTTAGTTCCAATCTTTAAAACAAATCTAATTCAAAATGAGAAATTGAAATCCACTTTTGAGTTTGTTTACACAATTTGACTTTGTTTTAAAGATTATCGGTAAAATAAAAAGATTTATCTGGACATATCATTCATGGTTGAATTTTGAAACCATCCCTTGTTTTTTGAAACCAGCAAACAAAATGTATTGTTTTCATCTTGAATGATGCATTTCTTTTTATTGAATGCATACTTTACCTTCAATTAAACAGTGACATTTGAGCAATAACATTTGTTAAATTTTATTTTGTTCTTCCTCCTTAGGCGCATTCCATTGGTCTGGAATATCAGAGACTTCTTGGTGAAGAAGGAGAGGCATCATCCTCAGGTGTCGTTGCTACGCCTGGCCCAATCAAACGTACCCAGCCCAACATAGCCCAGGCCATCCACAGTGTATCAGACGAGGCATATAGAAAGTTGCTGAGAAGTGCTTACATCATGGCTGTTGATGGATTACCACTTTCCACTTTTAAGACCTTGGTGAGAGTACAGAAAGCAAATGGAGTGAAACTCATCCAAGGAACAGAGAGCAGCAACAGAGCGAAAGAATTTGTTCATGTAATCGCAGATGTCATCCGATCTAAGTTAACATCCATATTGTGTTCAGCTCCTGCATTTTCTGTGCTGAGTGATGGATCTCAGACTAGAAAAACTGGAAACGAGAAAGAGCTTGTGATGGTTCGGGTCGTGAAAGATGGGCATCCGAAATTCTTTGTAGCTGCTCTAGAGAACGTAGACAGTTATGGAGATGCGACTGCAGGAAATCTTCACAAATCTATCAAACATGCACTGACAGAGAAGGTAAAGCTCCCTGCTGACAAATACACAAAAGCTTTGGTGTCGGCTACTGCAGATGGAGCATCTGTCAATACCGGAGTTTACAATGGTCTTTTGGTTAGACTACAGAGAGACGGCCGCCCCTGGCTTGTTATGATTCACTGCATCTCACACCGACTGGAGCTGGCAGTAAAAGACGCCCTTATGAATGAGGCTGCCCTTGTTGAGGTGAAAGAGCTGATGGTTACCATCTACTACCTGATGAAAAGATCCGGAAAATTCAAGAGGCACTTTGAAGCTACCGGAAAAGCACTGGAATGTCAAGTGTACAAGTTTCCAAAGGTTCACGGAACGCGTTTTGTGGGCCACCAGAGAAATGGTCTGCGCATCCTTCTCAACAACTGGATCCCACTTGCTCTGGCTATTGAGAACTCCATCATGCACAGCACTCACTCTAACCTGAATGCCAAACTAAGAGGTATTCTGAAGAAGCTGAGACGACCTGATTTCCTTGCCACCAGCTGTCTCTTCTTCGAGATTCTCGACATCATCTCAGCTCTGTCCCTGAAGTTTGAGAGAGGGGATATCCACGCTTTTGAAGTTCTCCCTGCAGTTGAGGTGACAAAGATCAGCTTGCAGGGCCTACTTGAAGATGAAAGTTCTGCCTCCCTGATCCAGAAAGCTGGATATACTTATGACCCAAACAGCAGTCAAATTAGCCGGGATCTTCCAAAAGAAGGACACATGAGAAGAAGTGCAGAAAATCGGCAATACTCAACAGTCTCTTTGGAGAAAATGGCCCAACGTAATCTTCGCCATGGTGTAAATGATGTCAGCGAAAGTCTCTGTCAGAAGTGCATTCCTTTGTTGATGAAGCGACTTGATGACCGATTCAGCTCATTCAACAACGAGAGCGTGTTTACAAGCATGTCTTGGCTGAATCCAGCTAATTGGAGAGAGGATGATGTGACCGCTGAGGTGGAAGCAATGGAAGCTGTTGCTGCTCACTTCTCAACTTCACTGGCTGCTGTTGGCTTCCAGTCCAATAAGATTAAGCGAGAGTGGCAGATGTTGAAAGTTTTGCACAAGACATTCTACAGAGGTACGAAGACCAAGGATATGTGGGGGCAGATTATCAAGTACAGGAGAAATGACATGCCGAACATGTGCCTACTTGTTGAGGTAGCCATGGCCATCGGAGTGAGCAACAGCACTGTTGAGTGTGGTTTTAGCATCCTGACATCAATGCTGTCTGATCGAAGGCTCTCCCTCAACCACAACACAATGGAGGATCTTCTTCTAATTAAGGCCAATCATCTTGTCTGGGAGGAGCACGAGCGTGACGACATCCTGGAAGATGCTCTCAAATTATTTATGTTGAAGAGGCGTAAACTAGTTCCTGATGATGGTGTAGAGGTTGGTCCAAAGAAGATAAAGCTCTCAGAAGACAACCTGCAAATCTCAGACATCGATTCATGTAGCAGCTCTGATACAGATAGTGACAGCGGAGGGTCTGCTGAGCCTGACGATGAAGATGTGAATGGCAAATCTGGGTCTGAATCAGATGAACGTGAGACCAGTGATGGTGCTGAAGCAACTACTTCTAACCCTGATAACACTTCAGATGACTCATCTTTTTGATTTCTCCAAACATAAATAAGACACAATAAAGTAGACAGCAAAACCTTTATCAATGTCAAAGCAACAACAAATATCAAAACAAATTAGTTTTAAACAAACTCATTCTTTTATCTACTTTGCCACTTGTTTACAAAGAAAACAAATCTAAAACCTGTAGCAGGTTGGTTTGTATGAGTATGTGTTTATTAAACTTGGGTTTTGTTAGCGAAAAGTAAATCGTTTTCCTTGCAGCTCAAACTTGATTTTTGTTAATGAGAGCAAATCACTCTCCTTAATTCACTTTGGAGATTTAAGGAGAGCGATTTGCAGCTCTCCTCGTATTTATCAAAATGAAGGCCTGATAAGGCACATGGCTTCTTTAAGCCTCTGTATTTTTTTTCCAGAATGCTCAGCAAAATATTCAGTCACATGGTTTGATCATCATGATTTGTGAATTGAAATGGTGTTTGATGAAACTTTTTCGGTGGGCAAATATTTTTATATGGCCTCAACATTATGACATATTTTTGTACCTTGTAGAAATGCCTAAAATACCAAACTTTTTGCATTTACAAGTGCAAATATCCAGTGGAGCCTTACGTGTTTCTAAGTTTTGGTCAAGGGAGAGGAGACTCTTTGCTTGGCAAATAAAGCCACACAATTTTTATCTAGGGACTGTTTACATCGCGCACAGAGAGGTAAAAGATTTGCCATGTTTTTAGGGACACCTCGAAAACAGGACCTCCTACGATATACTAACACTAAAGTAAAAAAGGGTCCCGATGTCTTCAAATTCAAGCCTGTATCTGTAACTTTAGTTATTTTAAGGATATAGGACCAGAGCAGAGGTGCTTCTAGAAACTATAGTTAAGTTTCAGAAGTAGACCAGCCAGAGGACAGAACAGTGAGGTTCCTTCATGGACAAATCTTGCTAGGTAGGTAAGGTAGCACTGTTCCGTCCCAGCACCATTGCAGGATTTCTTGATAATCGTCCCAACTATAGTTGGTACTGGTCCCAACTTGAGTGGTAAAGTTGGGGCGTCCCAACTGTAGTTGGGATTTCACGTAGAGCTCAACAGTACCGTGCATGGATTACTGTACTGTCGGGACCAGACTGTGTTGACTTGATTTCAAGTCTGAGACTGCGGTTATTTCTCTGCATCAGCCACACAGAATTGACTGCCGTCCCAAACTGTCCAATGGGTTGACTGTCCCAACTCAGTGCAGTCTGTGGGATAGCCCCGGGTTAAGTGGTGGTAGGGATGGTCTCCTCATAGAAGATGGGACAGTCGTTACTCTAGTTGGGACCCCCAGTCCCAACTGTAGTAATGACTGTCCCAACTGTAGTGGGGATAGACCAAATTTATTTCATAATATTTTATTTGGTAGGGATGGTCTCAACTATAGTTGGGACAGTCATTGGTACAGTTAGGACAGTTGTTACTCTACTTGGGACCCCCAGTCCCAACTGTAGTAATGACTGTCCCAACTGTAGTGGGGATAGACCAAATTTATTTATCTGGTAGAGATTGTCTCAACTATAGTCCGGACAGTCATTGGTACAGTTAGGACAGTCGTTACTCTAGTTGGGACCCCCAGTCCAAACTGTAGTAATGACTGTCCCAACTGTAGTGGGGATAGACCAAATTTATTTTATAATATTTTATCTGGTAGAGACTGTCTCAACTATAGTTGGGACAGTCATCGGTACAGTTGGGACAGTCGTTACTCTAGTTGGGACCCCCAGTCCCATCTGTAGTAATGACTGTCCCAACTGTAGTGGGGATAGACCAAATTTATTTTATAATATTTTATTTGGTAGAGATGGTCTCAACTATAGTTGGGACAGTCAAATTACTTGACCTCGCTTGGTCAAGTTGTCTACACTGTAATTTTCAACATAAAACTATATTAAGAATTTATTGAGAATTACTTCTAGAAACTATAAGGCTCCCTCATGGGGGAGCATAGTTTCTAGAAGTAAGGGGAGGGGCGTGATTTTTTTTCCCAGAATGAATGACCCCGCCATCCCCAGGCAGCAATTTTTTCTGTAATAGGCTTACTATGAAATTGCCAGTGTCGTAGTGCTATCAATGGGAAAGTTGTTTCTTCTAAATCGGTTTAAAAAAAAGGGAAAAAAAAATTGCCGCCAGGCATGCGCAGGGCCAGATCATGGCTCTGCTTACCATACGTAAGCAAAGAACCTGGCGCTTGCGGAAGCAGTGAATTCAGCGCTACGTTAAGCATTATTCCACGAGTGAGCAGGGATTTTTGTTGCTGTATGCGCATGTAAGTACCCAATAAACCATTAGCCATGATTTAAAAAATAATAATAACTAGAAATTCAGAGTTTGTGAACAAACTCTAGGTGTTCGGTTTCCGGGAGTAAAAGCCTGCTGTCAAAAACAAATATTGCACCTTGCTTTGTTCTCAAGATTTGTAATAGATTATCAAAATTGCAAAAATTGTCAAAACAACATGATGACGTCATCATGACGTCATTTTGAGTTCAAGAAGTTAATGTTCTTAACTAACAATACACCAAGTTTCACCTCAGTCAAACTTTTGGTTTGGCAGACACGCAGCTTTGAAAAGTGGACGTTCAAAGCAATACCACGTGACACATGATGGCGTCATCAAGCTAAGACTCCACAGATATGTTGGTGTTATAAAGGAGATTATGTATACCATTGTGAAACAATTGACATTTAAACACTGACACAAACATCTAGTAAAAGTATATTTTTAGATGTTTTTAATCTACTGCTAGAGAGCGCACTTATTTTTGGTGACTCTGATCGTATTATTTTTTTTAAACCAGACCTTTGCCAGACTTATATTATTTGATCAAAAGGTTAATATTCAACCTAAAGGGTCAAGAAATAACGCCTTTTCAAAGCATTGTTCAGTCACTTTCGGGTGAAGACAGTTTAAAAGGTCAAGAAACGGTCACCAACATATTCATTTTTGTGAAGTTCGTAAAGCCCTTTCATATGATGTAAAGATTGTCAAAATAGCTTATGTGGTTGAGGAAATATGAACTTATGAAGTATTGACGACTGAAATGAAGACTACCTAATCAAATGGGAAATGTATGATAACGCCTCGAACACAGACTATATTGAAACTACACCACGAACAAAAAATAGAAATTTAGAGTTTGTTTTAAAACAAACTGTAGGTGTTCGGTTTCCGGGAGTAAAAACCTGGTGTAAAAAAATACTCCACCTTGCTTTGTTCTCAAGATTTGTACTCAAGTTTCACCTCAGTCGAACATTGGTTTGGCATACATACAGCTTTGAAAAGTGCACCTTTAAAGCAATACCACCTGACACATGATGACCTCATCAAGCTAAGACTGCACGGATACGTTGCCATTATGAAGGAGATTATGTATACCAATTTTGAAACAAATGTCATAAACTCTGACACAAACATCTAGTAAAGGGTTATTTTTAGATGTTTATAATCTGCCGCTAGAGGGTGCACTTATTTTTGGTGACGTCATCAGTAGTGTTTTTTTTTAAACCAGACCTTTGCCAGACTTGTATGCTGTGATGGTAAAGCAAGAAAGGATGTATATTTCAACCTAAAAGCCCGTAAATAACGCCCTTTCAAATCATTTTTACAGTCATTTCCGGTTTGAAAAGGTCAAAAGGTCAAGAAAAATTTACCAACATGTCCATTTTTGTTAAGTACGTAAAGCCCTTTCATATGATGTACATGTATAGATTGTCAAAATGGCTGATGTGGTTGAGGAAATATGAACTAACGAAAAATTTACGACTGTAGAATAGACTAACTAACCGAAAGGCAAATGTACCTGACATTATGTTGAAAACGCCTCGAATGCAGACTAAAACGATAAACACGTGGTGCAGAGCGTGACTATGCTCCTCAATACACGTGGTGACCGCAATGCACCGCATACTTACACATGGTGACAAAGTACAACATGTAATTGTAAAATCTTTACGCGCAATCAATGGGGGAATGTTGTAGTCCTTTATATATGAATTTTAGATTGTTCAACCTTGATTTTGAACCGGAAGACAAGATCAAAATGGGGTCATGTCTGCGAGGCGTTTACGGAGTTTTGAACGACCTTTCCGATGATGTGTCGATTGTAGGAATCCATCATGTAGATCAAAAGTTATGATTTTTTGAAATAATAAACTTTGAATTTTCTTAACTCAAGAATGGATGACGTAACTACACATTTTTCTTCTCTTAATAAATATCTAACTATGTGCGAAGTTTCAAGTTTATACGAGTTTGGGAAAATTGTTTCTGTTAGCGGACAAGGGATGCTGAGAAGAAGAAGAAGAAGAAGAAGTGTGAAGAAAAATAAGAAGAAAAAAAATAATAATAAGGGGTGTTCCGGGCCGTTGCCCCGAACACCTAATAAGAGGTGTTCCGGGCTGTTGGCCCGAACACCTAATAAAGGATTGTAAACAGATGCAGAGAGAGAGATTATGAACATATTTTTTCATTGAGATGACCTACTGACTTCTGAATATAATTTACCTCGACTTCGTCTTGGTAAAATGATCAAGAACCAGGCCTCGTTGGGATTAAACCACTAGTTGGAAACCTCTTCGCCACACATTGATTCCCTTATTTAAAGTCAGGTTTACCAAAAGGAATTTTTTGAAAAAAATACAATCAAGGAGAAATTCACAGAAACCAAAATTAGCGTTCCCATCCGCGGCGGATCGATTTGTTTTAGTTGATATTTATTTTGCAACAGGCTACATTATTTTCAGTGCACTGATCAATACAATTACCAATATGTTATAAAAATGTAAACTAACAGCCGTTGTTGCATTAGATCACGTGATCGTGTACAGATCGCCGGCCATTTTGATTTCGCTTTGGTGACAAATAGGCGTAATGTTAGTTTACAGTCAAATGAATGAGTGAACAATCGTGTGTGTTTGAATAAAGCCCCATAAATTGGTCCAATTCACTCCGTATCATTGGCCCCAGCACCTTTGATATTAACGTTATTTCGCTTTTATTTGTCGGGTCCCCTTGACCACTTATCAATAGTGGTGCATGTCACATTCACACATGCATACATACAGGACTAGCGTCCTCTAGAGTCTAACCCCTCACTCATGTACCTTTCCCTGAACATGTATGCCAAGTGTTAACGTGATTAAAACTACCAAAGTTCATGATACAAGCTCAGTCCCTCTGTCTAAATGCCAGCAGGAGGCATTACATGGTGGCAGCGGTAAACTGAAGACTTATGTGAGTAGCAAAACAAAGTCATCATATAAATGTGTGATTTTCTTGCCATTTTCGCTCACGTTAAATCAAAACGTTAAAAACAGAACTGAGAACTATAAATTATACTATACTGTGTAATACAACACATTACAATGGCATTCAGCTCTGCAGTCTCAGCTCCCCAGATGGACTGGGAAGCGCCAGATGTTGTAGTAACGTTCTCCAGGTTCAAACAAAAATGTGAACTCATGTTTTCCAGCGTACTAAAATCTGCAAATGATGAAGAGAGAGCAAGCTATCTCTTTCTATGGGTAGGAGAACAAGGTTTAGATAAATACAATAGCTGGACCTTTGAAGAAGAGGAAGACAGAAAAAAGCCAGATAAGCTACTGTCCCGCTTCCAGCAACACTTGGAACCAAGGTCAAAAGAGCGAATCTACCGATACAAATTGCAAGACATGCGACAAAATGTCGATGAGGCAGTTGCTGATTTTGTGACAAAGATGAAAGCCATAGCTGTCAAATGCAAATACAGAGAGGACAAAAAAATGGAAGATCGTCTTGTTGACCAATTGATCTGGCAATGTCACACAAAGACGTACAGAAAGTGCTGATAGGAGGGGACGAGAAACTAACACTAAATGATGCCATCGATGTTGCTCAAAGCCATGAAGCAACTACCAATCAACTCAAGTCCCTACCAGAAACAAGCCGGCACGACTGAAAAGTCCATAAATGCATCACGCACAACCAGATCAAAACAGCCAGGAACAAACTGCCTACATGCTACAATTGCGGCCGAGTGCAGAAGCTAGTACCAAAGAGCAACTGCCCCGCCTATGGCAGCACATGCCGAAACTGTGGGAAAGACAACCACTGGCAATCAGTATGCAGATGTAGGAAACCCCCAAAAGGCAAACCTCGCCACAAATCTCCACGCAGACGAGTGCATTACCTTAACGAGGATGAAATTGTTGATGAATACCTCACCATTGGCACCATAGAAGTCAGCAGTATTGGCTCGTCCGATGACACGAGAGATGAAGTAAATGCAAAGTTACGCATAAACCAGAAAGGCAGAAAACCAATCATGCTCCGGTGCAAAGTAGACACTGATGCACAGAGCAATCTTTTACCCGTCCATCTGTTCCGCATTATTTTTCCAGAGAAATTGGACAGTAACGGGAACCCAGAGCCCAGCACTCTGGAAACTATGTAGCAAGATGGCACTCGCTGCATACGGCGGATCCAAGATCAAGCAACTGGGCACAGTGAAAATTCCATGCATGTACAACGACACAAAGCACAACTGCGTTTTCTACGTCACTGATGCAGCGGGGCCAGCAATCCTTGGCTTAAAGACATGCCAAGCCCTTCACTTGATCACACTTCACTGTGCAGTGGAAACAACAACTGTGGTGGAGAATGGGCAGAAAAATAATCCTGTCCAACATCAACAGGAAAAGCTCACGACAGACACATGTAGCAATCAACGCGTCCACTTCGCTGACCCATTGGTGACGACATCGGAATCACCAACACTACATCGTTCTCCGAAATACATCCACAGAAATACACCACTGCTCGAGAGGCCGAATATTGGGAGTAAATCTGACCTCCTCGAAATGTATCCCGATTACTTCGATGGCACTGTTGGCTGCTTTGAGAACTTTAAATACCACATCACTCTCGATCCGGAAGCTAGACAGGTTATACACCCACCACGTAGGGTCCCCTTGGAGATCAGAGATAAACTCATGGGAGAGTTAGATGAGATGGAATCCAAGGCGATTATCATGAAAGTTTCCAAGCCAACACACTGGGTTAACTCACTGGTGATACCAGGCCCGCGAGAGCGGGGGTGCTGTGGGTGCTGCAGTACCCCTACCAAAAATGAAGGGGGTGCTGGAGTATGCTAAAGCACCCCTACTTTTCGAACGTTAATGGTTGTAACATAATAACTATTTTTAACTCGCCCCTAAAACCCCTGAGTGAAAAAAAGGGTAACAGTTTATAACAAATCAATTTTTAGCTCCCACTAGCCGGCGCAGCTACGCTAAAATCATGCAGCAAGGATAGGATAGAACTGCTTTTAAAAACACATTATACGTCTAATGCCATGCGTGAAGAGGGAGGGAGACGTCTAGCTGTGTGTATGTCGATCGCGATGTTGTGAAGTCTGTGCACTGCCGCCGGTTCTTAGTACGAATGGTAGACAACTCGTACGAATGGTAGACAACTCGTCCATCGGACAAGTCGTCCGTTTGAACAACTCGATGGTGCAAACAACTTGACTTTGAGACAACTCGACGGATGGCTAAGACAAGTCAACGGTTGAGCGGCCGACCTCCGTTAATGTCATGTGTACACAATTTTTTCTGTATAGCCTAAATCCTGCTATTCTATAATTTTCATGTTATTTATCTATTATATCACAAGAAAGTGTGGTGTCCCAGTTAAGCCATACGTGGAAGAAACATCTGTTATGACTATTGTCCTGTGAGACTTTGTGTATGACTCTTAGCCAGCTGCAGTTCTCTTCAACTTATTCAAGAAAACAGGTTAAAAAAAACAATGTAAAATTTTTTAAAACATTATGATACAGCTCTATAGTATTATTAGAAGATTTACTTTTGTTTACTTTACTTATTGGCCTAAGACTGCACTACAGAGCATCTATAGAATGCACAATTTTCCCGTAAAAGGCTTTGCGTTTCGCTTTATAGTAGGCTCCATCTTTAATAGATGTAACCACACTCACCAACCCCCCACCCCCTCCCCTAAACTTTCTTGCCTTTGACGATGATAGGGATGAAACGCTGTCTGAGCATTACAGTGCAGAAACAATATGGATATTGCGAATCTATAATTGTTTTTACGTACAATAACCATGATAGCAAAAATAGATGCATCATACCTTGAAATAGGCATTAAATTCCAACATCTGAGAGAGGGGCACATCACCCCTTAGACTCCCTAGATTGCATCAGAGAGCATTACGGCCTGAAAATTTTTCAGGGGCCCTAAAGCGGGCCCGGACCCCACGTCGTAAATGTTATGTCTCCCCGAAAGACGGATTGACGCCCCCTGGTTTGTCGGAACATAGCTGTCGCTTTTTTAAAAATAAGAACCGTTGTAGAATTATAGTGCTGTATTTCCTTTGTGTTTGTGTTAAATAAAATGCATTGTGGGGTAATTATTATTTTCAATTACCGATAATATCCCACCTCCAAGAGATAAATTTAAGTGGCAAATAATGGATGAGAATGCACGACAGAGCATCTAGGACCAAAAAACTTCCAGGGCCCTTAAGCGGGCCCCGGACCCCACGCCGTTTTGGATTCGCATACCGCGAATCGATGGATTTGGAAAATCCAGCACCCCTTGAAAAAATGTGCTCTCACGGGCCTGGGTGATATAAAGCCAACGGCCGACTGCGCCTATGTCTAGATCCCAAGGACCTCAACCGGGCCATCAAAAGAGATCACTACCCTGTGCCTACTCTCGAAGAAATCATACTAAAGCTATCCGATGCCAAAATGTTTAGCAAGCTTGATCCTAGAAACCAGAAACGGCTATTGGAACGTCGGGTTAGATGAACAATCTACGTATTTTACCACATTCAACACCCCTTTTGGCCGATACCAATTCTTGAGAATGCCTTTTGGTCTCAGGATGAGTCAGGATGTATTTCAACAAAAGATAGATGAAACTTATTGTGTACGCGAAAGCACTGTGGGCATCGCTGACGATATCCAACTATTCGGCAAAAGTGCAAGAGACCATGACTTTCACCTTCATGAAGCTATGGAAAGCACCAGACGTGCGGTGATCAAGTTGAATGCCGAAAAATGCATCATCAAAACGACTGAATGTAGTTTTTTCGGACTGATATACTCACCCGATGGAGTTAACCCCACCCAGATAAAGTAAAGGCGGTTGAAATTATGCAGCCCCCAGGTGACAGAAAACAACTGCGAACCTTCTCTGCATCACTGCGGACACTCCTTCGTGAGGATGTTGAGTACATCTGGTCTCCATCACACACAAAAGTGTTCAACTCCATCAAAGCTCTGATAGCATCAGACACCACTCTCGCTTACTACGACCAGAAGCAGCCTGTAATACTGCAAGTTGATGCATCAACCAGAGGACTAGGAGCAACCCTGGTACAAAAAGGTCGTCCGATAGCATTTGCATCAAAAGCTCTTACACCAACAGAGACACGATATGCAAACATAGAGCAAGAATTACTAGCAGTCCTGTACGGATGTGAGAAGTTTCATACTTACCTGTACGGCAGACGATTCATTGTGGAAAGTGACCACCGCCCACCCCAGCATATCCACAAGAAAAACTTAATGCAGGCCCCACCACGACTACAGCGCATGCTTCTGCGTCTACAGGCTTACGATATAGAACTACGCTACAAGCCTGGTAAAGAAATGGTCATTGCGGATGCACTCTCAACACTCCCCTGTGGAAAAGCATGAGATACCAGAGATGAAAGTCCGTATACACCATTTCTCGAAATTTCCGTTTTTCCGCAAACTTGAAAACCTCACCGCAAGCACCATCACAAGAGTTTCACGTGTGCTTTTTGCCGAACAAGGCATCCCAGAGGTTATCTTATGTGACAATGGCACGCAGTTCACCTCTTCCCAATTCCGAGCCCTAGCACAGCAGTACGGATTTCAGATCCAAACTTCCTCACTGTTCTACCCCAGAGGTCATGGATTCATTGAAAGACATATCCAAACAGTGAAGAGAGTCCTCACCAAATGTCGAGAGTCGGGGGACGATCCCAACTTAGCCCTCCTAACTCTCCATGCAACTCCACTCAAGGCAAACCTTGCATCCCCTGCGGAGCTACTGAACAGAAGGAAATACAAGATGACACTACCTTCAGTTCAGCACCCTCCACCAGATCGAGAAGATGTGCGAGATATACTGCAGGCAGACCAGTCTTCGCAAACGCAATACTACAACAGACGCTCTACCAGTACCCCTATCCAAGAACTTCTCAATGACCAACCCATCTACATCCAAAATCCGATTAACAAAACCTGGAGCCAAGGTAGAGTTATGAGCAAATCAACTACTCCTCGATCCTACAATGTGGAAACGGAAAGTGGAAGTCAGCTCAGAGGTTACAGGATTCATCTGTGACCAGCTCCTCTGAGTTCTACCAAACCAACCCCTGTTCACAATGCTCCTTCACAACCCGAGAGCAGACTGCTTTCTAACCGCCCCTCAGGAACGCCGACAGTGACCCGATAGGCAGGCCAGTGAACAAGCCAAACAGATTTGATTTGTAACGACATACCATCAGCTAGAAGCAGTTCGAATCCTATGTTTTTGCAGCGATATAAGAGACGTTAAATTTGCATCGGGGATAAAGAATATTAATTTTGGTTTTTACCCATACAGCGATGTGTGTTAGCACTGTATACTCAGTACTTTCCCGAGTCCTGTGAAAAAATATCACAGGCAGGTTACTCGGATGGGATTCGAACCCACAACCCTTGCAATTCTAGAGCAGTGTCTTACCAACTAGACTACTAAGGTTGTCTGGAAGCTAGAGGCAGTTCGAATCCTATGTTTTGGCAGCGGGTACCGCAACGATATAAGAGATGTTAAATTTGCATCAGGGATAAAGAATGTTAATTTTGGTTTTTACCCATACACCGATGTGTGTTAGCACTGTATACTCAGTACTTTCCCGAGTCCTGTGAAAAAATATCACAGGCATGTTACTCGGGTGGGGTTTGAACCCACGACCCTTGCAATTCTAGAGCAGTGTCTTACCAACTAGACTACCGAGGTTGCGCGGTAGCTAGAGGCAGTTCGAATCCTATGGTTTGGCAGCGGGTACCGCAACGATAGCGGCAGGTTAAAAACGCTTTCAAATGGACATTTTGAAGATGTGTGTGGTGAAGTTTTTTGTAATCACCTCAAAATTTACACACATGTTGATCGTCAGGCAGCCGTCATATGTGTGAAGTTTCATATATTCAGTACATTTATTTCAATGCTGTCATACAAAACAATAATACAATAGCGTACATTTATGTCAAAATTTAAAACAAGCAATATAGTATGAGGTATGATTAGGTACACAATACTTCAAAAAATAAATAAGCAGTAATTTAAAGACAACATTTAGGTGTAAGGTTTAAGCAAAATGCTTTTGTGCCCTAACCTATTGACAGACAAACATGATACCAAGGAACACAAACAAAGACAAGGGACAACATGGTCAGACGATAGGTGTAGGCCTACAAACAACACAAAGGCAAGTCACCATTAAATCAACTTGTACTATTAAAGTCATGAAATATAAGGTTATAAGGAATATGCATTTGAGTAGTAGTTATTGTAGTTTTTTTTCTTGAAAATACAGGTAGAGTGATTGCCGATTAAATTGTACATAAATATGCCTAATTTCAATGATGATAAAAATCAGAGAACAAAATAATGCAACAGTATGACCCAAAAAAAAATACATCATGCTTTCGTGAAGTAAGACGCCAATTACTACCAAAAGTGTACCAAAGTATCCCTATTTGAGAGACAAAACAGACACACAGGTATACACAAGCTGACAGCCGAGACCAAACAAATCAAGCGATTAAATAGAACAACATTAGATTTTGATGGCATTACAGATAAGTATCTAGCAAGTAGTGTTTAAGTTTTCTTGAAAATGTACTGATTGTAGAAGGTTGCTTAAAATGTATGGGAAGACTATTCCAATATTCTACTCCTCTTTGCACAACGCTATTTTTATGAATTGAAGTTCTATTGTGATTGACATACAGATCCCCCTTCAATGCTTTACGAGCACCATGAGAATGTATCGATGAAGCTAAAGTAAACATTTCATTAAAGCTATTAGGTAACAGGCGGTATTTGTTCTTGAACATGAATTTACCCAAGTTCAGACAATACAGGTCATTAAATTTGAGCACTTTAAGTTTGGCAAATATAGGAGCTGAATGAGAAAGATAATAAGCTTTTGTAATACTTCTATCGGCTTTCTTTTGCAATAGTACAAGTTTGTTACATAGTGCCTTTCCGTGACCCCAGGATAATATTGCGTTATTTAAATATGAAAGAATGAATGCATTGTATAAAGTTAACAAAATCTTTTGCGGTAGAAAATATTTCAATCTACTCATAATACCAACATTTTTTGAGATTTTGGTGGTTAAAACATCTATGTGTTTTTTCCAGGACAAGTTCTCATCAATATTAATACCTAAGAATTTACAACTCTTTGTTTTGTTGAGAGCACTGCCATTTAAACAGAGGGGTACATGGCACACATATTTTCTTTGCCTGGCACAAACAATTATAGAGTTTATTTTAGGGTCATTCCGTGTCAAATCAACCAGTTTTCAGAAAAGTTCCCAGGTGACCCTCTCAGATTTTGATGAAACTTCATCAGAATGATGAAACATATATTACCATGTATTGTACATGTGTACATGAATGTACATGTACATGTATACTGTATGATATTACCATAAAATGTGCCAAAAACATATAATATTCAAATTGCCACCACACCATGAAGGAGTTGAGTGCTAAAGCTGAAAATTGGTGTATAAGTAGATATAATATATATGTTTAACTGGTATCAATTTCAAAAAGTGTTTCAATTGATCGCGGGGTCAACCGGGGTCAAGACGGGCGGGGTCTTTTTGACCTTTTTCTGGCTGGAACCAACTTTGGGTCCATGCTATTTCTAAATGAATGCATTGGTGAGCTTATAATTGCTTATGGGTAAAGACATGCACCCATAGATAATAACTAGGGAATATAGGTTTCATTTGACCCCTCATGTGGGCACAGGGTGACCCCAATTATCACAAAAAACATTTTTGGCTGATTAAAGTGCCTACTTTGGGTGACCATAACTAGAAAATTAAAGGAGATACATTTAAATTGAGTGCAGATTCATGAAATTTGGCAAAAAGTAAGATGGAATACCAAGTTTGAGCTCTCTACCTGGTACAAAATCTAAATTATGAGTTTTCAAAGTCGGAAATTATATCAAAAACCACATTTTGCGACTCGCGCGCGCACAAAATGGCCGCCTCGACCAAATTTCAAAGGATCATATCTCGAAAACGACATGGAGTATGACTTAGCTTTTTTGTATGTGTTCATTTGAGCCACATCCAATCATTCTGATGAAGTTTCATCAAAATATGAGGGGGTCACCTGGGGACCACTGGTTGATTTGACATGGAATGACCCTTTAAGAACATTAATTGACAGTTTATTTGCTAGAAGCCAGTTACTTATTTTAACAAGCTCTGTGTTAAGGTTTTGTATAGCTACGTCAACATTATGGTGATTATATAAAAGGCTTGTGTCATCTGCAAACATACAGAATGAGATCAAACTAGACGAACTACAAATATCTTTTATATAGATGATGAACAATAGAGGACCTAATACGGAACCTTGAACTCCACAAGAAATATATTTATCGGATGATTGTCTAGAATTATACGAAACAAATTGTTTTCTGTGTGTTTAGTAGCTCTTAAACCATTCCAGGGCCAACCCACGAACACCAATATTCTCTAATTTACTAAAAAGAATGTCATGGTTAACAGTGTCGAAAGCCTTGGACAGGTCCAAGAAAACACCTGATGACGTCACCAGAGGTCACGTGACGGGCCTTAAAGGTGCACTTTTTGAACTCTAATAACTCCCGAAGTAATAATGCAATCATGTTGAAACATAGTAGGTTGTTAGATATTGGCAAATTCTTGTGAATTGTGAAATGGTGTCATGATGACGTCATCACATGATTGTTTATGATTTTTTTTTTCATTTTAGCACCTTTTAGTCATAAATCTGAACATAGTATAATCCTAATTATTTTTTTAAATAGGCTGGATTGGTCATAACTGCTGTGATGCCAATAACATTTCAAAATCAGTTGACAAATTTGAAAATGTTATTTACGAAACAGCTCTGCATTTGTGCACAGATGCAATCATGTCTAGTTTTTTATTAGCTGTTTCGCAAAACAGCTTTGGTTTTTGTTAAAGTTTTTTATTTTTTATTTGTTTATTTGTCTGTTTCAGAAATGACAGTTTATAAGTGCTGTTTTGCAATGTTCCTAAAGAGCAATTGCAATGAAACTTTCAGTGATGAAAGGTATTGGTGCAATGATCATCACAAAACAAGGATGTCATTATGACGTCATCACCTGTCACGTGCCGTCATCTTAAAGGTGTTTTATTTTAAATATTTGAAAATCTATAACAAATAAGCCACATGAGACCGTAGGTTTCTGTTTGCTGGATTAGGTACGGATAAATAAGGTCTTCATTTTATTTCGTGTGCGTGACCTCACATGACCACTACTTCCGGTCGAAACCGGAAGTGGCCCTCTAATTCAATAGTGGCAAAAGTTATGAAGTTGCTTCAACGATGTTAGTGCCTGGCAAGGGTGGGCAGTTCCAAAAAAATATCAATGACGTCACAAAATGCAACAGCGCCCTCTAGTGGCAGGTTGAAAACTCTATAAAATTGAATTTTTGAAGATGTGTGTGGTGAAGTTTTTTGTAATCACTTCAAATTTTACACACACGTTTACTGTCAGGCAGCCATCATGTGTGTGGAGTTTCAGATCAATGACGTCAGCGGGGGTCATGTGACGTGGCCTTAAAGGTGCACTTTTTGAACAAATATAACTCCCGAAGTAACTATGCGATCATGTTGAAACTTGGTAGGTTGTTAGATAATGACAAGTTCTTGTGAGTTGTGAAATGACGTCATGATGACCTCATCACATGATTTTTTATGATTTTTTTTAACTGTAGCAACTTTAAGTCATAAATTGCTATCTGAACATGGTATAATCCAAATTATTTTTTTGACTAGGCTGGATTGGTCATAACTGCTTTGATGCCAAGAGAATTTCAAATTCAGTTGTGAAATTTGGAAATGTTATTAACGAAACAGCTCTGCATTTCTGCACAAATGCAATTTAGCTCTAGTTTAAAATATTTTTTAATTTAAGTTTTTTGTTTTAATAACAAATAACAAAAAAATTGAGGCGGGCGGGGACGAGCAACATGTTATTTATTTTACTTGGCCTTAGCTCAGTAAGATTCATATTGCAGATCAGGGTTTCAAAAAAAAAGTGCTTGGCTAAGAATCAGAGTGGTTGGACCTGGTTATGGGGGCTAGTTTTTTCCCAATTTGCTGATCCTGCAGTTTTGTGGCGATCTATGTTTTGATTATTTATAATTGGGGTATCAAAATCCGTACTTGCATTTCCAGACCTACATGTAAAATTGGTTGACAAGGTCATCAATATGAATTATTGACAAAAAAACCCAGTTTTTACAACGTTATTTTGTTTTACAATTACGCCGGAAAGATCAGGCGTGTAATTAAATTTGCACGTAGGGGATCCTCCTCCATATTTGGGCTGGTCGATGGAAGTGGAATGGTGATCGCAAGCGACGATTTCACGGTGGCAACAGAGCTAAAATTAGGCCCAGGTGTTTCGCGTGGATATCACGCTGTCCGCACGCATATATTCACATTAAATTCCTCATGAGAAAATGTTTGTAAATGAAATTAAAGTGGCCCACAATGAAACAGAGTGTACAAGGTAGGACTACGAAGGGTAAGGGAATAAAAGGGTAGCGACGAGTTCTTTAACGCCCGTTTGAAACCGGCAGGGTTGTTGCCGTGTGATAAAGGCCCGAGCCGAAGAAGGTTTTAAACGGACGTTTAAGAATGAGTCTCTATACTTTTATTCCCATTTATAAATGCCCTTTTGCTAAAATGTAAAAAAAAAAATACAATTATAGACACTTTGACAATTGAAATCTCAAGGTTTTTAAAAAGTAACCATGATTAAGGGGGGAAATGGATTAAGGGAAGGATCCATAAAAAATTGGGAAAATTATAGCCAATCAAAGTTTCTATTTAAAAAACCACTGGGCCCAATTTCATAGAGCTGCTAGGCACACAAATTTGCTTAGCATTAAATTTCTTCCTTGATAAAAACAAGATTAACAACCACAGTTACATATTGCTTGTTACTGGTATTCAGCTGTTGCTTGCCTATCTTGAGCACAACATGGATATTTTGTTGATAGGCCTAATCCTCTTTTATCAAGGAAGAAAAGTTTTGCCAAGCAAAAGTTTTGTGCTTAGCAGCTCTATGAAATTTTGCCCTAGTGGCTATGAACCAAAGATCATGGCTGTAGTAGGGGCAGGCACTATGCTACGAACCCCATTGAAGTTTGTTTGCGACCATCCATTCCTGAACTCCGGCAACACACGCTTCTGTACGGGCAACTGCAGTGTTTGCATCCGTGGAGACAAATGGCAGATATAGTTGTGCGTCATCCGCGTAAAGCTGAACGGACAGTCCGTGGTTACGAGCAATGTTCGCAACAGGTGAAAAGTACAAGGAAAATAACACTGGACCGAGCACCGACCCCTGAGGGACGCCAAAACGTGGTGTAGTGTTGGATGAGAAGGACCCGTCAATTTTTACATTTTGGGTGCAATTTGATGGAGTAAACCACTTCAAAGCAGTTCCAGTGATACCAAAATTGTAGTGAAGACGTTGAAGGAGGATTTGGTGGTCGATAGTCTTAAAAGCAGCAGAAAGGTCAAGTAACACTAAAATTACAGAGAGTTTCTTGTCAATGGCTCAAAGGATGTCATTTTGAACACACAGGAGCGTAGTCTCGGTGCTGTGGTGGTTTCGATATGCTGACTGTGCCAGCTCAAGCAGGTTGTTAGATGTTAGGTAGTCATTGAGTTGACCAGCTACCACTTTCTCCACAACTTTTGAGATGAACGGCAGATTCGACACAGGTCTGTAGTTACTCAGCTTGTTCTTATCTAGCTTTGAGTTCTTTAAGATGGGGGTGACGTGCGCCTTTTTGAGCTGCTGAGGCACGATTCCTGTTTCTATTGATGAGTTGACAATGTTTGTAATTGCAGGTAGGACAGATGACAGAAATGTTTTCAACAAGGAGGTGGGTATTGGATCGAGGTCACATGATTTTGAGGGTGAGCGGCGGATGAGCTTTCCAACAGTTTCTTCCGATTCCGTCTCGAAAAGTTGGAGTACCGATGTAGAATGAGTATCATGGACAGAGACTGCAAACTGATGATATCTGACCATCAAGCTCCGACCTGATGTGCGTAACTTTGGTTTTGAAGTGAACATTAAACCTTTCCGCGAGGTCTAATGCAGATGAACTGTCAGGAAGACACAGTGATGGTTTACTGTGTAGCGAACCATCAACAACAGCGAAAAGTTGTCTTGGATTTGTTGCATTGTCTGATATCTTCTGTTTGAAATGTGCACGTCGGGCATCTCTAATTAAACGAAGAACCAGGTTTCTTTGCTCTGTAAACATTTGGCGGTGAACAGTTAGACTCGATTTCCTCCGCTGCTTATCGTACATCCGCTTTTGCTTTTTGGCCTCCATGATGTCATGCGTATACCAAGGGCTATGGGGACGTACGGGTAGTAGTCGCCTCTGTATTGGGGCGTGTCTGTCAATTAGTTGTTTGAGGGAATCTGGTACAACTTGTAGTAGATGGGTCATGTCCCTGGTGAACTCAGCAAGATCTATTTTGTTCAATTTACGGTAAGTAGCTACTTTCCAAGAGCACTTTGGTTTACCTAGTTTCAGTTCACAAACCACGCTACAGTGATCAGATATAAAGGTAGATACCTTGACCGAAGATGAAATAAGTACATCATCACTGGCTCTCCCTATGACGTAGTCAAGAACATGGCCACTGGTATGTGTAGGTGATTCAACGCACTGAAGTAAGCCCATGCTGTCTAAAAGTTTGTCTAACTTTTTGGTGCTGCTGTCTTTCTGTGCCCAGTTGAAATTAAAGTCACCAACCACAACCAAGTTGTTCTCAAGTACCATGGACTCAAGCAACATCGAGAACTCAGTCATGAAGTTGTTGTGAGAGGCAATGGTGGTCGGTAAAGTACAATTAAAGTTATCGCAGAGTTGTTGCCCGAGGAAATGTTAATAATCATGTACTCAAATGAAGCAAAACACTGAGTTTTCAAAAGTTTCACATTGAAGCTTTTATGCAAGATGACAGCAACACCCCCCACCACGCCGGCCGGTTCTAGGGACGTGTGTGAAAGTGAAGCCACTGGGACAAATTTCACCGATGTATTTTTGATCATCTTCAGTTCCAGTAAACCAGGTTTCTGTCAGTGCCAAAATATCCAATTTGCTATCTACAATGAAATCATTTATCAGTTCAGTTTTATTCCTTGCAGATCGGCAGTTGAGAAGGGCTAAGTTCACATTTTCAGTATCTGGAGTTGTGGTTTGGCTTTGTATAGGGCCGATGGTGGTGGTACGCAGTGGAGTGGTGCCTATGGTTACCTCTGATTGTCCAGTTCATGCGAACTTGTTTATTTGATGGGATCTTATATAGGCGCACTGAGTTACATGTATGAGGTGTTGTATTGCTAGAGCAGATCTGTCTTACCACTAGACCACCGAATTAGCCCGATGGCTACTTGTACATGTAGGTACAGTCTACTTTGTACGTAGTTCGAGTTCCATGTGTTTGCAGTAGACCTGCAACGATTTATAAGATCTTAGTTTTGCATCAAGGATAAAGAAAAAATATTGTTTACCCTTGCAGTGTGTTTAGCATTATATAGGCCTACTCGGTACTTGTCTAAGTTTTGTGAACAAATCCAAAGTAAATCACTAATTGGTTGGGATTCGAACTCGTTTGTAAATGTAGCCTGATGGCTTGAGGCAGTTCAAATCATACATGTACATGTAGGCCAATGGGTAAGCAGTGGCTCCAGGGCCCAATTTCATAGAGCGGCTTAACGGTAAGCAAATTTTTTTGCTTAACGTAGTAACAATAATTGCTTCAACCATGGAGGATTGTACACCTATTTCACAAGCTTAAGCACGTAAACAAACTGCATGTACAAGATTTTAGATCGCTTGCTTAAGCAAAAAAAAAGAATAAGGTATGCCCCCTACTGACAAAATGGCATGCGATATAAATGCAGAGTGGCGATAAAAAAAAATCATCGCCTTCTCTGTCTTACATGTGCTATTTGTAATGATTCAAAGCACCCCTTGAAAGATTTACACACTAACTAGAGAGTAAATAAGAAGATAATACATATTGTACAACATTACTGAGGCATTTTAGAGACTCGTTTACTTCGCTACACCTACCATACAAACACACGTAAAATACACACCGCTGCGCGCCACACTAACAACGTATTGCAGTTATGTCGCACTGTGCACTGTGTGAAGGACCCAATTGCATAGGGCTGCTTAACGGTAAGCACATTTTTTTGCTCAACGTAGCAACAAAAATTGCTTAAGCGTAAACCTATTTCACGAGCGGTTGCTAGCTTAAGCACGTAAACAAACTGCGCGCGCAACATTTTAGATCGTTGGCTTCAGCAAAAAGGAAGAAGGTGGTGACAACATGGCGGGCGAAATAAATGCGGAGTGGCGAAAAAAAAAAGTCATATCCTTCTGTGTCTGATATGTATTATGTGTAATGGTTCAAAGTGCCCCTCGAAAGGTTTACACACTATCTGACAGTAAACAAGAAGATAATACATTATTTGAACATTCCTGAAGCATTTTAGACACTCGTTTGCTTCGCTACACCTACTACACACGTCAATACACACGTACACCAACAACATTATGCAATGATGTTGCACTATGCGCTGTGTGAATAGGTTGCTTAGCAAAATAGAGGCTTTAAGGACCCTTTTTGTTTGCTTACCGCTTTAAGCAAAACACCTTGCTTAAGCAAGGCCATGAAATGAAAAATGTGCTAGGTGCGCCCAATAAGCACAAAATTGACCGTTACCGCAGCTCTATGTGGAAATTGGGCCCTGCGCTTAAACAGAAATGGGGCTTTAAGGACCCTTTTTGCTTGCCACTATAAGCAAATAACATTGCTTAACCAAGGCTATGAAATGACAAATTTGCTAGGTGCGCCAATTAAGCACGAAATCGACCGTTAAGCAGCTCTGAAATTGGGCTCAGGTCTTTGACAACCACTGTGTGTGCTACCAAAAAAAAAACAATGTGTAAGGTACAGTGTATGTATAAAAGGAGGGTTAATATAATAAAAGATCAATGGGTTTGTTGGTTGGTTCGATTTGGATTGGTCAGTCATGTATTTCTACTTATTAGCCTGTAACTGTACATGAGTACACTTCACCAACTGTTTTATTTTCCTATTCATTTGCAGAAGATGTAGGCACTAATTGGGTGTGCAAGGCAGTGCTTCAAGACGGTCATTCCCGTACAGTTCGACGAGTCAGCTGGTCTCCATGTGGCAATTTGCTAGCATCAGCAAGTTTTGATGGCACTACAAGTATATGGAACCGAAAGAATGGAGACTTTGAATGTGTAACTACATTGGAAGGACATGAAAATGAAGTGAAAAGTGTTACATGGGCTCCATCAGGATCATTACTTGCAACATGCAGCAGAGACAAGAGTGTGTGGATATGGGAAGGTGTGTATACATGATTGTTCTTGATGAACTGCAAGTTCATTTGTTATGCCCCGCAGCGAAGCCGAAGGGGCATTGGGCATACTCTATAATAATAAATAATAATAAAACGGACATTTATATTGCGCAGTTACTTAAACTAACATTGTCAAATTGTTAAATCACCAGGGATTTTGTTTTTGCATTCTAAGTTGTACAATTTTGAACATCCAGCGTCTCACTGGACTTCATTGGGCCTGCCTTCAGTGCTGCAGCTGGTATGAAGCTGACAAGAAGCTAACAAATCTGATGAAATCCTACTGAACACATCACTCTCGCTCGAATCCCCAGAACCAAAGAATGGGCTGTCAAACTGAACACACTCGGTTGTCAGCTTACCACATTTTAACAGTAAAGCACTACAGGATGATACCATCAACAAGTACCCGGTCAACTTCAAATTGTGCCAAAAGTGCACGAGTGATATTACTCACTTGTAACTTACTCTACTTCATCTAGACAGCTGGGGTCCATTGTGATATCCTATGTCCACGCATCGTAGCTAGGTTCCAGAGTATGTCAACCTTGTTTGGTGGACCAGTTCATCAATCAAAGATGTTTTTGGCGGCTTCTAGGTTTTGGGAGACCAGGTGCCGGTTGGATTCTGCATCTAGACAGCTGGGATCCGTTGTGCTGATCTCCCCTGTCCATGCTTTGTAGCTACAACCCCAGCCAAAATGCTTGGGCCACCTGTTCCCGGTTACAATAAACATTCCCTGTCCACTTCCCCTGACAATAAACATTCTCTCCCCATCCCTCTTCCCCTCACTCAATGTTGATGGGAACATAAAATACCATGCTATGAGTGCCAACATTGAAAGGGGGCAGTGGGGCCCAACGAGATGGCCAGGATTGTAGGATACAGGATGTGAATCTTGGTGGTACCAGTTGCTCAATCCAAGATGTCCTCGGGCAGCCTCTCTAGGTCTTGACAAACCAGGTGCCGGTGGGATTCTGCCTCTACATTTTACGGCCGTGTTTAGTGCCTTCTTTGCTGAGATGTTGTCAGTATTAGGCAGGCAATGTAGCAGAAAAGAGAGTTAACTGGTTGGTTTAAGACTTCTTAATTTCCCTACTGCATAGAATGGCGTCAGCCAGTAGTGCTTCTTCAAGATGTCTTGCATTGCTTATAGTCTTACGAGAGCAACAACAGCGGGAAGTTTGTTGTGCTGCGAGTAGATTCGGCTCTATGAGCAATGGCTGCAAGAAGTGGCCATTCTCATGCTTCACTTACTACTTGTATATTGGGGCACTGGAGAGACTTGCTGAAGGCTTTTTCATTGAGAACTCCTTTCAGACATCAGGAGGTAGTGTCGTTGGCCTCAATGATGAGTTCAGAATGACAAGAAACCTGCATCATTCCTCCTCTTCTGTATGGTTCTGACACATGGACACTCCTCCAGATTAACCAGAGAAGACTAAAACCCTTCCACCAACGTTGCCAAAGGACCATACTGGCCATCCATTGGTACGACCACAATACGAATGCAGAGGTTGCACAAAGAACCAAGCTTGCCACCATTGACCTCGTAGTTCATTGCTGGCCTTAATGACAACATCCCAACAAAGAAGGCACTAAACACGGCCATAAAGTGCAGAGGAGTGTATTGAGCTGTCTTCTTTGGAAGAAATATCGAAGAGTGAAGCTTCCATTTTACATTTTGTAACAGCCCTGCAACTGTCCTGGCCAATGGAAAGTATCACCCATTCTAGCTCGTTAGGCCCTATCAGTTGGGTACGACATAAAAGTGACCAAGCTCAAGAATCTGCAGTGATGAATTGAATTGGGCTGTTGCGGTCTTGATGGATCAAAGTGGAAGACATACAAACTGCTTACTGGTTATACTTGAAGCATTATTTACCACAATACACAATACGGGCAGAACATAAAACAAATCTTAAGTTTTGACTTTTTTCTTAAAATTTGAAAAATTTTGGCAGCCATTTTAGAAGCCATTATGGTGGCCATTTTTGCAGCCATTTGTTGGCTGTCTGGATTTTGGTGCAAGGCAGCAAAATAAAGTGTTAGATGGTTAAACAAAAATGTATCTATTCATTTCACTTAAATGGCTGTTCCACAATTTTGGGCTGATATACAACTTTTTGGTAAATTTTACCACTTTTGGCGGCCAAATTGGCCACCATTAGCCGCCATTTTAGATTTGATTCACAATAGCAAAATTGGGATGCCAGAAATGGAAGTGGGATGGTAAAAAACATAACAAACATTGTTTTTGTTCTGTTATTTGGCTGATATATTACATTTCTCAATCTTTACTACATGTAGTTTTGGCAGCCAAAATGGCCGCCATTGGCGGCCATCTTGGATTTGAAGCATAATGGCAAAAATTTGATATCAGAAATGGAAGTGGGATGGTAAAAAACATACAGAAAACACTGTTAACATCCCAATTGTGATTAAGGACCCTAAAAGGCACCCAAAAAACATTGGTGTGGTTAAGTTCTGGGGGGATGTATGGGGGGTCCCCGTATATACCAGACTATTATGGCTAAAACAAACTCAAAAAGGACTTGGCATATCAACTACAAACTTGGTTTGTGGATTAGTCATGGGATCCCCCAGAAGCCTTTTGTTTTGGGCCCCTCAGATAAATATTAAGCTCAATATGGCTAAAACTAAAGAAATGTTGTCCAGGCAATAACTCGAAAAGGACTTGGTGTATTACTTCCAAACTTGGTTTGTGGAATATTTTAGGGATTCCCCAGAAGCCTTTTGTTTCATGACCCCTCGGGTAAATAGTAAGGTCATGATGGCTTAAACAATAACTCGAAAAGGACTTGTACATATAGGTGTAGCAACTCCAATCTTAGCGGGGCATTTGTGTTTGTCAACACACCATTTTTGTTTCAAGTATATTAGACTTAATACAATAATGGTTTATCTGGAAACTGCCCTTGAAAAAATAAAAAAGTTAGACATTCCTGTTTGACCACAGAAAGAGCAATAACTTAATCTTTGTTTGTGCAGCGACCAAGTTTGACGAAATTTAATGAAACTACAGTAGTTCATTAGTTTGGGCAAGTTGTTTTTGTAGGTCTACTTTACTCATACTTACCTGTAGAGCACAATACTATTTTTGCATATTTCCCTATACCGGCAGGTAGTATCGCTAAGAATTAAATAGCGCCCTCTATTGGCCGCCCCACAGCGCCCGGCGGCGCCTCACGTGATCTTCCTCTTTTCTCTTAGCGGCAGGAACTTAAGCCTAAGAAGGGTCGAGTTGGTAAGCAAGACGTTGTACCGGGTCTAATGCTTGCCACTGACCAAACCCAGAGTACCGGGCAGCCCATTGTGGCTAGCTGTCATGGCTCAATGGGTTCTGGCCTCTCGGACCCCCTGGCACAGTGCAATACAGCACGGGTGACCGGGGCGAGTTGTTAACCGGGTTCCCGGACCGCGCAGCGCCCGCCAACCCGATGGGTGTTGGGGCGCCGCGGGCCGGGGGAGGGCTAGACGGACTGTTGCCCCATAGCGGGTCACGCTCTGACGGGCGCTCCACGGCATCGGGTTTCCGGTGTTCGGGGGTGCCCGTTCCTCGGCCATCTGACGTGTCTTTGGTTTCTCAAGACAATACGTCACACAGGGGTGGAAATAATAAGAAGTCGCAGTGTGCGCACCGCTCTTCCTCGAGTAGCTCGAGTTCGGATCAGTCTACCCACGGCAAACGCTGAAGGGGGAAGACTTGATGACAAGGGCTGGTCTTTTCCAAGCATTTCAGTCCTTTACGGCATCCCTGACTGGCCTCCCTGCCCCCGGCAGATGCCAGTCGGGTTTGGGCAGCCGAATGAGATTACTCAACCCCCCCAACCATCGGTCATTGGCCATGGTTGGTTTGGGGCGGTACCGCACACGGTTAGCCGTGCTCCGGTCTCCCAGCCGGCGTTGAGCATCCACCCATCGTCGGCTTTTTCGACCTGGGGGGGCCTCATGTGCAGGGCCGGAACGCCGCTCCAACAAGTTCACACGGCTCCCGATCCCCGCTGTCGGCCCACGCGTCTCGCTCTGGGGATTTGGCTGGGGAGGACGAGGTGGCACAGCTGTAACGGTTATCTATAACGGAGACAGAGTTGCGCTTGGTACAGCGGGATATGGTACTAGATCTCCCCACTGTTGGCGAGTCGCTGTTACTGACTAAGTAGTCTTTCAAACGCCGAACGGGTCCGGCGGCAGGAAGGGATAAAGTTTTTCCCCAATGCGCTGGATCAAGTGTGTGTTGATCGGATGCAGGTAATCAGGGCCAATTCCAAATGGCGTCCGTATTCATCTCGTGAGAGTGAATACTACCAGTTTCCTCAGGCGGACTTCGAGGAGTTCTTTAACCAGTGCTACATGACTCGGTGAAAGATAAATTAGTCGCCGATGCCGGGGCCACAGCATTCAAAGGGTACGAGATAAGTTAGAGGGAACCTTGAGAAAGTCGATGTCACTTGTAGATTTGGTATGCGGTCAACATCATTTTTGCTGCTCTTGACCGAATACTTGGCCATGGAGTGCGAAGAGGACAGTGATGTTCCCGCGAACATGTTGCGCGCGGCCTTTCACTGCCTTGACCATGGGCTGAGAACAGCGCTAGACCAGTTCGCACGAGTGACGACATTGGCGACGCGTGCTCATCGGTGCAACGCACTCGATGCCCTTTTTTCTCTCGTCTCCGGGCGCTCGCAAGAGGTTTTAGGCCCTTCCTTTGGGGGGCGGAGATTTGTTTGCAGGGAAATTTGAGGAGCTAATGCAGGCGGAGGCCAAGCGGCTTAAGGCTACTGAGAAAATTAACCTAAAAGGCAGTGGACACTATTGGTAATTGTCTAGCCTTCACAGTTGGTGTATCTCAACATATGCATAAAATAACAAACCTGTGAAAATTTGAGCTCAATCGGTCATCGAACTTGCGAGATAACAATGAAAGAAAAAAACACCCTTGTCACACGAAGTTGACGCATTTAGATGGTTGACTTCGAGACCTCAAGCTCTAAATCTGAGTTCTCGAAATCAAATTGGTGGAAAATCACTTTTTTCTCAAAAACTATGGCACTTCAGAGGGTGCCGGTTCTCAAAATGTTTTATACCATCAACCTCTCCCCATTGCTCGTCACCAAGAAAGGTTTTATGCTAATAATTATTTGTAGTAATTACCAATAGTCTCCACTGCCTTAAAGAAGCCGGCGGGCCCCTCCGCCAAGCCACCTCAGGCTAGGGGTAAGCCTTCATTCGTTATCCCTCAGCGTAAACCGTTCAAGCCCTCACGCGGTGCTTTTCGGAACCGAGCAGGCAGCTCGGCGGGGATGGGAACATGCAACCCCAGCCGTTTGCTGGTCAACAACGCCCAGCTGCCGGTCTTGGCTTCCGAGCACCGGCCCCCGCTACCCCTGGGGCTGGCGGAAGTGACGTGTCAGGCTCGTGGCGGCCTCCCATCGTCGGACCCGTGGGGGGCCGCCTCCGCGACTTTGCAGGGTCCTGGGCTCAGGTGACCTTCGACCGATGGGTGCTCAGTACAGTCGATCGCGGCTATGCGATCGACTTCACTAGCGCCCCTCCGTCGGAAATGTTGGTTCGGCCGATGCCGATCTCGACAAACCCGAAACAACGCCTTTCTCTCGAAGGGGAGATAACATCCCTTATCAAGAAAAGGGCGGTTCATGTTGTTCCATTGGGCGAAATAGGGTTGGGGTTTATGTCGACTTTCTTCTTGGTCCCAAAGAAGGAGGCCGGCACTTGGCGTCCAATCCTAAACCTCAAGCCTCTGAACAGATTTATTCGCCCCAGGCGGTTTCGGATGGATACTCTCAAAATTACATTAGAGTCCATCCGGACGCCAGCATGGGCGGCAAGTCTGGACTTAAAAGAACGCTAACCTTCACGTTCCCGTCTGCCGAGAGCACTGGAAATTCCTTCGGTTTCAATACAAAAATGTCCGATACGAATTCTCAGTGCTCCCGTTCGGCCTCTCCACCTCCCCTCGGGTCTTCACCCGATTAGTGAAGGTGGTAGGGGGATGTCGGTGTTTACCTACCTCGACGACTGGTTGATCGTGGGTCATTTGGTGCCGACTTCGGCGTGGCTGGACCCACACCTCCTGTAGTGGCTCGATGACGCAAACCTCTTGGGATGTCGAGCTTTCCGCAAGCCTCGACTGTCATTGACTGTCACAACGGATGCGTCTCTGTCTGGCTGGGGGGCTACCCATGGCCAACGCCAGGTGGCCGGGTGTTCGGGCCCCGAGCACGGCTCGGCCCACATCAATGTACTCGAGCTGCTAGACTGTTTCCGAGGGTGGTAGTTGGCCAGGCGGTGTTGGTTCAATCCGTCAACACCACCGTCGTGTCATACATCAATCACCAGGGGGGGGACTCCGTCCCCCCAGTTGTGCGCACACACCTGGGAGCTGCTCCACTGGTGCACCGTCCGCGACGGGTTTCTGACCAAGAACCAGTCTGACACGTTTTTGCTTCCAGATACCTTTGTGCCGGACATTAAGTCCCACTCGTCGGTCCGGAAGGACAAGCTATGGTGCCCAGTCAGGGCACTTAAGTGGTATGTCAGCCGAACGGAACCGTTTCGTAACCACCTACAGTTGTTCGTTACGTCGACGCCGCCGCATGTCCCAGCGTCCCGGGACACGATTACTCGATGGCTCGTCACAGCGATACGCTCGGATGCGAAAGTGCCAACGTCGGAGAGGGTAAACGCCCACGAAATTCGGGCGACCTCCACATCATGGGCATTTTTTAAAGGTGTTTCTTAGAGTGACATTACACAGGTAGCCTGCTGGAAGACCCCAAATACATTCACGTTTATTTGAGGGATGTACTCAGATGTACTCTGGACAGAGGGCAGAGCGGGGAGGGCGGTTCTAACGGCTGCTAGCAGGGCTTCTACCCAGCCAGGAGTTTCACACCTATAGGTGAGTTCCCACTCTGTTTATTGCTCTCTATTAATTAGGTGTTCGGCCAACAGCCGAACAACTATTGTTATTAGGTGTTCGGCCAACAGCCGAACAACTATTGTTATTGTTCTGTTTTTTTTTCCCTCGTGTTCTTCTTTCCCTGCGAACCTTCTCCAGCAATTTTAAACAAAAGTAAAGCTTGTACAAACTCAAAACTTACTATGTACATAGGCAATAGTGAGTAGATGAAACCGCCACTTTTTGGGAATGATGACGTCATTGATGACGTCATGGCAAGGTTTTTAAAGTTGAAAAACGACATTTGCTTTTCGCTGTATCTCAACGAATATGAATGCTATGATGTTCATACTTGGGCATCAGATAGATAAAGACTTGGACAACATTTGAAAAGTTAACGCCAAAATCGTATGACCTTAACTTCCGGTCGTTACCCTGGGTCAAAGTTCGCCTTCGCATTTTTTCATCAAAAAACAACTTTTGAGCTTTAAAGCAAAAGTAAAGCTTGTACAAACTTAAAACTTACTTTGTACATAGGCACTAGTGCGTAGATGAAACTGCCACTTTTTTGGATTGATGACGTCATTGATGACGTCATTGATGACGTCATGGCAAGGTTTTTAATGTTGAAAAATTACAATTTGCTTGTTGCTGTATCTCAACGAATATTGAAGCTATGATGTTCAAATTTCAGCATCGGATAGATAGAGACTTGGACAACATTTGAAAAGTTAACGCCCAAATCGTACGACCTTAACTTCCGGGTCGTTACCCTGGGTCAAAGTTCGCATTCGTGTATTTTACATCAACAAAACAACTTTTGAGCTTTTAAACAAAAGTAAAGCTTGTACAAACTTAAAACTTACTATGTTCATAGGCAATGGTGAGTGGAATAAACCGCCACTTTTTGGGAATGATGACGTCATTGATAACGTCATGACAGGGTTTTTAATTTTGAAAAATGACCATTTGCTTGTTGCTGTATCTCAACCAATTGAAAAGCTATGATGTTCATATTTCAGCATCGGATAGATAAAGACTTGGACAATATTTGAAAAGTTAATGCCAAAATCGCACGACCTTAACTTCCGGGTCGTTACCCTGGGTCAAAGTTCGCCTTCGTGTATTTTACATCAAAAAACAACTTTTGAGCTTTTAAACAAAAGTAAAGCTTGTACAAACTTAAAACTTACTATGTTCATAGGCAATAGTGAGTGAAAGAAACCGCCATATTTTGGGAATGATGGCGTCATTGATGACGTCGTGACAGGGTTTTTAATTTTGAAAAATGACCATTTGCTTGTTGCTGTACATTGTATCTCAACGAATAGAAAAGCTATGATGTTCATATTTCAGCATCGGATAGATAAAGACTTTGACAACATTTGAAAAGTTAATGCTAAAATCGTACGACCTTAACTTCCGGGTCGTTACCCTGGGTCATAGTTCGCCTTTGGTATTTTACATCAACAAAACAACTTTTGAGCTTTTAAACAAAAGTAAAGCTTGTACAAACTTAAAACTTACTAGTACATAGGCAATAGTGAGTAGATGAAACCGCCACTTTTTTGGAATGATGACGTCATTGATGAGGTCATGACAAGGTTTTTAATGTTTAAAAATGACCATTTGCTTGTTGCTGTATATCAACGAGTATAAAAGCTATGATGTTCATACTTGGGCATCGGATAGATAAAGACTAGGGAAACATTTGAAAAGTTAACACTAAAATTGTACGACCTTAACTTCCGGGTCGTTACCCTGGGTCAAAGTTTGCCTTCGTGTTTTTTCCATCAAAAAAACAACTTTTGAGCTTATCTACGGCATAACTCAAGATTGAGATCGATTTGAACTTTGAAACTCAACAGATAGTTGAACCTTCAAAATGACGTTATCGGGTATTAAATAACAATAAAACAACGTTTAAAATTTGTAAAAATCATATGGCGCGAAAGTTTTTTGGGGAATTCCCAACAGCGCTCTCTTTTTGCCCACCAAAGAGGGCACTGTTGATTATCAAATCTGTGTACAGCATTAAGTGCAGGGGTGAGCTAGATTTTTAAAGGGCTTTCATAAGTTGCAAACAAAAAACCTGATGCCAATCTCACACAAACATATTGCATTTGTGAAGAAACAAGGCGCTCAAAAGTGTGATACAAGTTTAACTATAAAATAACGACACATTGTATAAAAAACATCTTTATGGTTCAATGTTTTTGAATGACGTCATCACGTAACGTCCAACTGAACACTGTGTTTTTGTAATTAACAAAAAACACTATGTCTAGTTGATTCTGTGTTTTGTAATGTGAATATCATTATATAACATGGCGTACTATGTATTTAACTGTTTTCTCTCCCGTCGTTGGCACGTACATACGTGCCGCCGAATTTCACAGTCGGGCGTCCAGGGGCGCGATTACCCTGACATCTCGCATATCCACAACCAGTACTCAGTGCGAGTCTATGCAAAAATAGTATTGTGCTCTACAGGTAAGTATGAGTGAAGTAGACTCCCCCCACAGAAGTGTGGGCGGGGTCTACGAGGGAATACTTACCTGTAGAGCATCCCTCCCTCCGTCCCCACGGTTCTCAATCGGTGGGGTTCCTTGATTGGTGCACGAGAAAAGAGGAAGATCACGTGAGGCGCCGCCGGGCGCTATGGGGCGGCCAATAGAGGGCGCTATTTAATTCTTAGCGATATTACCTGCCGGTATAGGGAAATATGCAAAAATAGTACTGTGCTCTGCAGGTAAGTATTCCCTCGTAGACCCCGCCCACACTTCTGTGGGGGGGGGGGGATTTTGAGCCAAAAAGTTACAGGAACATTACAGAATTGGTAAGAAAAAAAATCATCTAAGATCACAGATTTACATAAAACTGGTCTAATGGTGATGATAGTAGAAAATCATCCCTTGAAATAATTATGTCATATCTGATGAGAACTTAAAACTAATTTCTCGTTTAATAATAATAATATCGATGTATATTTGGTTTGCGGTAACACCATGTGTGTATCTACTTGCCAGGTAGAGTTTGTTCTTAAGAACTGTCTTGCTTTATTCTACTATCGCGGAGTAGATGTTCGGGGTTTGGGAGACTTCTCATTTCTGAAAAGAACTGAGGAGCAAATTACGGTGGTTCTAGGAACAAAGGTGTCTCGAGGAGGCGTTTAAACACAGCCAATGAAGCAGCTTCTCATAGACTTGTTGGTAGCGAGTTCCACAAGCATGGTGCAGCAGTTGCGAAGGCTGTGACTCAACAATTCACCTTGAGACAATTAATAATAATAATAATAATATGTATTCGGACAAACGCATTAACAAGCACATGTACACATTCAAAATATTTAAGAAGACAAAGTAAAACAACTGTGGGGTGCCCAGGAGAGCATAAAATTTAAAAAAATAACTATCGCCAAGAGACGTAAGTCTCCTAAATCCCCCAAAATACAATAAAGTCACCTGGAAATAGAATTTCTTTTTTCAAACATTAGAGTATATGTTTCTGAACAATAAAATAATTGTTTTGAGTAACTGTTTTTAACGATTTATATGTTTAAAAAAATAAATAAAGTTGTGTGGGGGTGACTCCGCCTTCCCCTTTTGTGACGTCAATCGATCGAACATCGAACACACGTACGTGCAAGTACATGCTAGTTGTGAGTTTGTACGTTTCGAAAAAGGTTTTTTTCTTGCATTTTTCTGGCAATGTTGACCAGGTGTATTGCTGCTGGATGCAACAACTTAAGATGGGGTCAGTTTGCAAAGTGGTCCGGTCCGACGTCTTTTCCAGCGCTATGCCACAAACACTCTGAGAATCCGGAAAACACTACACTTTTTGACATGAAGAGAAAAGTTCTTTTCTTAAACATGACACCATCCCAACAACTTTTCCAGCTAGTGGGGAAGTTGAAGAAGGTACCTGAAAGACGTAACGAACCTTAAGGAGCATTTGCATAACGTGAAAAAATATTTACAAATTCTATTTCACTATCTTGTGTTGGCACTGCATGCGAATTCATCGCACCTCGATTGACGTCACTAACAAATTGCCCTGCTGTCGCCCAGCAGCCGTCAACTGCTGTTGTTGTGGCTGAGGAGCTACAGCTATTGCGCCGCCATGAGCTGCTGGTACCCACCGATTGGTGCTCTGACTCGCTGCCTGCGCTCGGTCACCAGCCAACCACAGCGCATGCTCATAACCAGCCTGCTGTGACTGCGATGACCACGGCAAGATGGGGCGCTATGCCCAAAGCGCGAGCAAACGTTGCACTTATGTAAAAATTTGCAGTGCGGAAAGTGGCACCCTTGTGGCTTATTGAACGAAAAACAAGTCCCGACAGGAGAGCGGTTACCCGTAGAATTAACCGCGTTAACCTGGCCAATCCAACTCCTATAACTACCATGACTACCCCTATAGTAATTCGTATTATATCCCGAGATAGGCTGACGAGAACCAGCCCCCGATTTCACGAAGCGCTGCGCGCGTCGCAAGTGCAAGTTGCGACCGGTTACACGTCGTAAGTTGCGATGCGTATAAATCGATTTCATGAAAGTTACGATGCGTCGGATACGTCGCAAGTTCCTTGACAACGAGGAAGAACACGTCGTAAGTTGCGACTACCCAAAGGGTCGTCTTACGATGCGATATCTCATTGATAGCGCACAAATACATGCAAAATGGCGTTAATGCTGCTTGCAAATCGAGAAGCCGGAAGAGCGTTGCGGAGAGAAAGACTTTTTCGCGACAGAACTAACCCTCTCGACAGTCTAACTGACGATGAAATATTCCGTCGGTATAGATTTACCAGACGGGGTATTTATCACATCGTCGAAATGGTTCGTGGAGACATTGAACGTGTCACAAGGGTAAGCTTTTAAACGTCCAATGACGGCTGGCCCCTTTTAGTTTTTTTTTTAAATTTCCATATAGAACTATAGGCCTAAATAAAATAATGTTTGGGTGATATGAGGGGGGGGGGTGCAACAAACTAATCGTTGTCTGATGAGAGACAACGTGATTTTACGTCTATTTTTACAATGCCGCCCTCTTGTGGATTGACCCTCACGCGGCGGCGGCTGATGACTGCCGACTGATCATTAACCAACCCACACACAATGATCTTTAGCCTTCAGTCAAGGCCCAGCTGCCGCCCAGAGCGCAACCACACTTCTCAGCACGAACAAGACTGGTACCAGCGGGGAACTCCCCCATCTTTTTTTTCGTTCTAGACAGTGGTGGCGCTGTTGGTTTGGGCAGCAAACTCAAGTTTCTGAAATATTATTGTTAAATACCAATACCTTGTAGCTCTCTTTAAAAAAATATCCTGATTTGTTTATAATTATTCCCTTCAAGTTTTTATTTATTTATCAATTTCCTTTTTTTTTCTTCTTTTTTTTGTAAAGTAAAACTACTAATAAACCAACCCACAAAACTCTTCCACACTATGTCCAATCCAAACAAAGTTGGCCAATCAAAATGAATTATATAAAGTTATATCTGGTTATGAAACACAAAGGATCCTAAAAAGCATAGGGCACAGAGATACACGAGAGAAAACTAAGAAATACCAGTTTATGATTAGAGGAAACCCCCAATAGGGAACATTGGGCCAGCATATAATGTCCTATACCAATGTATATTACTGACACAAAGAAATTAAGTCAGATAGACATATGAAAATAAGTTTCTTTATTTACACCAGAAATAAGCTTATTCTAATACAAACAACTAGTTTTGACCACTCTTCACAGACTGTTTATATTAAATTTGACCAGCTTTTTCAAACATGAAACAAAAAATACACTTTATTATAACACACAAAATATTTTACTGCTTAAAAATTTGTTTATTTTATAGTAAAAGGGCATGATAAGTTCTCTATTATTTCTATCACATGAAATATCACATGAAATATTGGTAAACCCTTGCAACATGGAGAGTAATATAAACTTGCCATAAAGGATTTGGGTACCTTTTCAAAATGTCCATAGATTTACATTAAACTTACAGGGTTTGAAGATAATGATAGTGGAAAGCTCCCCTACAAATATTACTTGCTGAGGTGCTGCAGTTTTTGAGAAATGAGTAAAACAATGTCATGAAAATACGTTGGTAAATGATTAAAATAATTTTCGTCTCATGAGACGACAATAGGAGACTTTCCAACGCTAGGTGGCAGCAGACATACCGGGTAAATTTCCATTGTTTACGTAGTTCTGAACATGCGCATAATTCTGAGAACAATGGATTTACCCGGTAAGTCTGCTGCCCTCTATCGTCCCAGAAAGTCTCCCATTATTTTCATGCCACTGTTTTACTCATTTCCCTAAACTACAGCACCTCGGCACGTAATATTTTCAGGGAAGCTTTCTACTATCATTATCTTCAAACTGTGTAAGTTTAGTGTAAATCTGCGGACATTGTGTTTTTTGTCCTACAAAACTATGAAATGAAATGCTGAAAGTGTTTTTCTTTTCACAGCGTAGCAATGCAATTCCAGCTCACATGCAGGTACTGACAGCATTAAGGTTTTATGCCACAAGTTCATTTTACACTGTGCATGGAGACCTTCATACCGTCAGTGTACCATCAGTGTGCAGGATAGTACATGGAGTAACACGGGCATTTTGCAGACTGGCAAACGTAGTCATCAGGTTTCCTGCAAACTTGCAAGAGGAAATGCAAAAAAAAAGAGAATTTTTTGCACTGGCCAACTTCCCTGATGTGATTGGAGCAGTTGACTGCAGCCACATTCGCCTCTATGGAGCACCATTAGGTGATAATGAACATCTGTTTGTCAACAGAAAAGGGTTCCACAGCATAAACGCCCAAGTGATCTGTATTGCGAAGTTTAACATCATAAATGTGGTTGCCAGATGGCCGGGGAGTATGCATGACAGTGCTATTTTTCATGGAAGCCGTATCAGTGACAGATTTGAAAATGGGAGGTTTGTCAGAAATTTTCTTTCTACCTGGTGTACAAAAGAAAAAGAAAAACAATTTCATCCAAATTAAACATCTGAAATTTGCACAAAGTGAGGGAAATTGTTTGCAGAAATTAGCTAACATCACCATGCCTTTTTATATTGAACATTACAAAAATTTTAATAGGAATAAACATAAAATAAAACTTAAAAATCAAATGTCCGATTGTATTGGTACAGTATTCACAATTTTATCAGTTTGTAAGCTCACTGTTTCTGAAGATCATGCCAGTACCAGTCTTCATGGGATGTTTCCTTCTGAAATCCTGTCAAAGGCGAAAAAAACAGTAGATGAAGATATATAGTTTGTTGACACAACTCAAATTTAAATAATGTGTCTATATAGTACAAATGTGCAAGGTTTTCAACTATTTTCTCGTGACTCAGACAACAGATTAAGCCAAACTTTGTTTTTTTGTTTTTTGTCAACACTGAACCAAACAAAGTAACAAAGTTTCAATCATCTTTATAAATCCTTAGCTTTACCTAATCACAAAAAAGTAATACATATTTATCTACCTGCAACCAGATTCCATGGAGTTCTCATTGGCGACACAGGGTATGCCCTTTCCATGGCTGATGACCCCTGTACAAGATCCAGCAACAAATGCTGAAAGAAGATACAATAGGTATAGTAGTTTAATATTGATTTAAGCCTCCATTACTATTAACAAACTATCAGTTACAATATAATTGATAGTGAGTTCATGTGGCAGGTTTAAATTATTATCGCAATGTTATGACATAAATAAATAAATTGCAATATTAAAGAAAGATAAACAATACATAACATACTTGTTTCAAATTTTCGTGCATTTTTTTGCCTCAGGAGTCATAGACGAACACGGGTTGTCGTTGAGCAAACCTTTGGACAGCTCAAGAGAAGATTTCCTTGCCTTTCCCTTGGAATGAGGGTATCCCCAGAAAGGGCATGCTTCATCATAAAAGCTTGTTGTGTACTCTTTAACATCTCCAAGAGTCTCAGGGAGCCTGAATTTGATGGTGATCTTGATGAAGATGCAGACGACAACTATGAAGATGAAGGCATTCAGTACAACGGCCCTTTGCATGATGGCACAGTCAAGAGGAACGAACTAATCAATCGCTATTTCTAAGAGAGAGAACAAGATTTGTCAGGGGGTTGTAAATAAGCGATTAAAAGGGTAGCGACGAGTTCTTAAACGGCAGTTAAAACCGGCAGGGTCATGGCATGTGTTCGACGAGGGCCTTTTTTGCACGGCAAAAAAACATGCAAGGTTTTAAACGGCCGTTTAAGAACAAGTCACTAGTCTTTTATTCCCATTCATAAATACCTTTTTTGTTTAAAAAAGCATAATAAATCATAAAGTAAGAAACTCTGTTAAGCTTATCCATTTCCGACGTGCTTGAGCTCCGTGTGTTGCATTGTTATGACTGAGACAACAGTTTGCGAATCTGTTCGTGCGCATATAGTCTTGGTGCAAGGTGTCTCATTTTCCTTTCACACACAGCACGGCCAACTAACCAACAGCGCCCGCATCGCCCGTAACAAGAAACGTCTTGCACCAAGACTAGCCCAGAGTATCCACTCACAACCAAAAAAAAACACTGGTCATTATTAAAGGTTTAAACACCCCCACATTTTTTATTTGCAGTTCACATTTTCTCAACCCTTGAGCATTATTCTGATATTGGCAGAAAATTACTATATTTCTCCTTGAAATTTGTCAAAAGCAAGCTTGCAACTACCAAATTTAATTGCAGTACACTATGTGCACCCGGGCAGAAGTAAATTTGAATATGGGACGCAGACGCGCTATATTTTTCGCTGTTCCACTCGAGCTTGTGTGATAACATGTATAATCCCTAGACTTGGCCTAGGGGAGAAGGGTCAAGGAGCTGAATTTGACACACTGTTCGGTTTTTTTTCGAATTCTTTGGCACTAAAATTAATAACAACACAAAAAAATGCACATACATGATTCATTATTGTGTTCTCTTTTCCTTGAGACTGAATGTGTCTTTTAATGATTTTCTTTTAAGAACAAACACAATTCTTTTTATACAATTATGTAAATAGGTATACAGTAAACAGACCATGATATTTTTTTGTTATAAATTACATGTACAACTGAAATTACTAATCAAAAAGGAAAGCTTCAGAACCTCTGTTAAAGACACTGGACACTATTGGTAATTGTTAAAGACCAGTCTTCTCACTTGGTGTATCTCAACATGAGCATTAGAATAAGTTGTGTACTTTAAGATTTGAAATGCAACGTTAGGAGAATATAAAGTGTTGAAGTTTGAATAAAATGTTGTATTGACATCATCCAATTGGCACACTCAGTTATTTTTATCAAATACATGAACTAGGATGTCTAGAAATGGCCTTTTGCACCCGCTGCCCCCCCCCCCCCCCCCAAACCCAAAACAAAAATGTCTGGTAACAACCAACCTCTCCCCATTATACGTTACCAAGTAAGGTTTTATGCTAATAAATATTTTGAGTAATTACCAATAGTGTCCACTGCCTTAAAAGCTTTGACTGAAACTATAAAGTAATTCCCGCAATAATTATGGGCAAATTAAGAGGATGTTAAACGAAACCTCCCCCCCACCCCCCAAGAAAAAAATAAAAATATAAATGAAGAAACAACTTATTTATATTATTTAATAATATATTACTTTAATAATTTATCAATTAAATAATTTATTTATATTATTTAACAATTTTGTTTATTTCTAGCTAAGTCAACAATTATCCATTAAAATATGGCAAGGCTCTGTCCAAAACAAGGTAGACCAACACAAACATCTTCAAATAAAACAATTAACCCTCATTCACTAGTGTCATCCCATTTTCCTGCAGCTTCACATTTAACAAGACACTTAAGGTTTGGCTGATATTAGCCAAAGCTTCTGCAATCTGTTTAGAGACGCCTAACTGTTCCTTTGCTACTACCAACCTTTCCTTTTCAACATTATATATGGCATTATTAGGTATCCTTGTACATGTACTGAGTTTGGTGGTCAGCTTTGGTTTCTTTGCCACCACAGGCATATCCTCTTCCTCCCCCTCTTCCTCTTCCTCCCCCTCCGGCTCACACTCATCTTCTCCACCATCTTCAACAACCGCCTGTCTTGCATCTTCGGCAGCTATTACTGTGGAAGTTGTAAAGTGAAGAATTAGACAAATTACGTGCAAGTTCAATACCATGGCAGCAAATTTTATAGTTGAAAAAAATATTATCCTCATGAATAGTTAGTTAAAAAGAAAATGTAGTTACCATATGCCACATTGTTGATCATGGCCACGTCCTCATTAAGGTCCGTCTCACCATCTTCATGGTTAACAATGCCATCCTTGGCAATGGGGTCCAACACATCCAGTACAATATCATACGTCTTGTTTGGTTTGGGCTTCGGACCCCCTCCTGAAAGCAAAAACAAGTAAATTATTTCAGAGCAGTTCATCACCCACTTTCATGACACTTGCAATACGCACTGTCTAATAAAAACACTGGAAGTAAGTAAAGGTTTTTATACCACCCTCCAGTACGAGCATCTGATTGGTGGATAACGTTGGTTATTACACGAGCACGAGTGGAATTCAAAAAAATATTGTGCTTGCGCGTCTCATATTAAATGAGGCGAAGACCGAGTTATACTTTTAAGGTGCTTCTGTAAACCCAGTGTGGTTTATGTAATTGGCTGAGGGCAGAGATGGTTTTTGTGAATGATGAGCTTGGTGTGTGTTACTTCCCCCCCCCCCCGCAAATCCCCACAGAGCAGAGCTGAGATGGATAAAATGGAATGAAATACATTGCATGGTAAATAGGGATAAATAAGTACCCCGAAAAAAGGAAAACTTACTCTGTCTTGGAAAACTCTCGGTGGTAAGCCTTGGCCTTGCTGGCCACATCTGACCACTTATGACGGATCTTATCATGATCACGCTTGCGTCCCCCACTCGCAACAAGAACTTCTGATAACTGTTTCCAGTGTTCAGTCTTCACACTCTCCACACCTGCATCGGCCTTCTTTCCTTTCGTGTTCGTTCCAAATAACGCGGCTGTATTTGCTTTCACAAAGGCACACAAAACCGCCACTTCTTCATGCTCCCAGTTTGGTGAGCGGTCAGACGTTTTAGTGTTTCTGCACACATTTTGTTTATATCGGCAAAAAAGTGCACAAAGTTACATTAGCCTACTACAGTCATGACAGTCATCAAATGTAAATAAAAACCAAGTAAGTCGCAAGCATTGCTGAGTTTTCTCTACTAACATGACTAAGTAATAAATTTTATATGGTATTTTATAAGGCTATAATTATATATTTATAAATAATTTATATTAATTTTGGTTTTTACCCACACACCGATGTGTGTTAGTTAGCACTGTATACTCAGTACTTTCCCCTGAGTCCTGTGAAAAAATATCACAGGCATGTTACTCGGGTGGGATTGGAACCCACAACCCTCCTGACGCTGGCAATTCTAGAGCAATAATTTATGGTATTTTTATTATAGCATATTCTGATGATGATAGTGACTCGTTTTGTGACAGTTTTTGATTGTCATGAATGAATTGATTGATGCCCAACACATTTTTTGTGTGCTACCCTCAGGCTCTGGTCAGTCGGTGCTCTACAAAGATTCATTTCATGTCATGTAAATTGTAATTATTGACATATTATTTTAAATAAATAAAATAACTGTCAGGACAGTGAGTCTGACACTCAGTGTAGCAGATTGTTATATTCTGCAAGAACCAAATTGTTTCACTTGATTGAAGTTGCTGTCGAATGTTGTAAATCGTTTCCTCGCTCCACAAAACAAAAACGAGAACAACACGCTAAACGATACATAACGTTAAACAAAGTTACATGTACGTACGCTTTTTTCATGTTTTTGCTGCAGCGGGCTGATACTTGGTTCAGTAACAACAACGAACAGTTGACCTTTTTATCGTAGCGACTGACTGACTGTGTAACTGTAATGTAATAATTTGCACTCGGAATACTTGAATGTAGTCTCTAAGAATGACACCCAAAAGATCGACACAATTCTACTCAACAACAATACTTACTTTGAGTGAGTACTTTCAGCGCCTTTCACAACTTCAGCAGACGACATTTCACTCGCTTTTCACTCTACTCCAATCATTTTCCACGATTTCTCGCCAGTGCGTCCATGTGTGCGTGGAACGGTACTGAGTGTCTGCCATCTTGAATGAATTATATACGACTGTTCCATGACCCAAGTTGCAACAACACGAAACAGCCGTACAACTTTAATAGTTCATCCTCGTCCAAAGGGTTGTTTTTATTAAGAGTGAAAATGGTTTGAGTTGCAACTCGTCGCGCTTACGACGTGTTTGGTGAAATGGATTGTGGAACTCGTCGCAGCCGCGACGTGTCTAAGTCTGCGACGCATCGCAAACCCTACGATGCTTCGCTACTTGCGATGAGTTTCGTGAAATCGGGGGCAGGACCCATAAGGGCAGTGGCGGCAACCGTGACCCACAGCTCAACATCCACCTGCTCGTCATAAGCCCGCCAACCAAACCCTGAGAATTGCACAGATGCCAACCGGATGGTTTCGGCATACTTGAGCAGTTCTGCTGCCCTACCATTGTGTTTGGCCAGGTAAATTGCCATAAAAACATGAAAGGCAGACTGCCACTTATCAATGCTGTCTATCCGCCGATTATGCTGGGTTGCAGGGCGAATAACCATATTCCCGGATTCATCCACCGCACTGTGGATCTCGGACTGTTGCTGCCTAGAGTTGGCCAACAACTGAATCGAATTATCAGACAATAATTGGGCGAAATCCACAAACTCCCCATCCCAAATCTGTTGTTTTAATGCCATGGGGACAGCAAAACCCAGAGTGGTGTCCAACACATTACTATTAACCGCTTGTGGCACACCAACTTGACTTATATTTGCTGGGAGGCTAACCAAAACTGGTTGTTGTACACCATTATTATACATTGGTTGAGGAGAGGGGGTTATGTCCGTAACAGTAACACCATTATTATAACTGCCAATACCATTACTGCAACAACTACAAGTACTACTGCTAGTACTACTAGTTGTAGGCCTACTAGTACCACTACCTGCAGTATTGTTAATACAACTACGGCTGATGAACCCAGCCTGCTGGACGTTTTGGACGCGACATTTTTGAAGTGATTTTTGGGGTTGAACAAAGAATTGACTAGAGTAGGATTTGAACCAATGACCTCCGGATTAACGTGCCGGCGCTCTACCAACTGAGCTATCTAGCCCTATATTGGCAGTGTCCCTATGTTGTCAATATCTTTGTTCGGGGTGCCAGTCAGAAGCCATACAACCGTAAACTGCCGTGTAGCCAGGGATCACACCCAAATTACGATACAACCTGGGAAGCGGCAGCTAGGGGATCACCTTAAGGGGATGGGACTTTTTGTTTCAGATATCAATATAAACCTCGAGGGAAACTGACTGGGTAAATTTGTAAATGATTTTTGGGGTTGAACAAAGAATTGACTAGAGTGGGATTCGAACCAAAACTGCCGTGCTCTTTTTTTCCGTTGGCCGTCGTGCCCTTTTTTTTTTACCCAAGCCCAAGATTTTATTATTGACACAAGCATTTTTTTTCAGCCGACTACTTACGGCCGACAATATTAATCCAGGGAACTCTATAGCAGTCATGGTATTCAACGTTACAAGCGCAACTGAGATTCCACTCCCGAGTCATCGCACACGCTAGCGCTAACCTGCATCGCATATAATCCACTCGCTCGTTTATCTGACGTCCCGATTTCACAAGGAACCAGTCTAACACCATCCATTGATCAACAGAGGGCGCTGTTGTTAAAATGCCCATATATGGTATCCTCCGTTTGTGAACGGACGAAATAATTGTTGGTGAATGAAATGACTCTTGGAAATGTTTACGAAGGAATTTGCCAAAATTAAGACGCAAAAAGAGCATTTTGAGGAAGATGTAAAAGATGAATTTGAGAACTATGCCCCCAAATGCAAGAAATTTAACTTTGGCCTTGGTGCCCTTCAAAATTTGCCTATATCCAAGGCCAAAGTGGCCTTGCCCTAAAAAAATTGTAATTCCAGGCCTGATTATTAGCATAAAACCTTTCTTGATAACGAGTAATTTGGAGAGGTTGATGGTATAAAACATTGTAAGAAACGGCTCCCTCTGAAGTGCCATAGTTTTCGAGTAAGTAGTAATTTTCCTACGAATTTGATTGCGAGACCTCAGATTTAGAACTTGAGGTCTCGAAGTCAACCATCTATACAGACACAACTTTGTGTGACAAGTGTGTTTTTTTCTTTCATTAATATCTCGCAAGTTCGATGACCGATTGAGCTTAAACTTTCACAGGTTTGTTATTTTATGCGTATGTTAAGATACACCAACTTTGAAGGCTAGTCTTTGACAATTACCAATAGTGTCCACTGCCTTCAAGTTTCAAGTCAGAACATTGTTGCAATCAGGAGTTATGACCATTTATGTTTCTCATTGTTTCAACTCATTCAACTGGAACCAGTGACAGAGAGTTTGATTTCTATTTCAACAAATTATTTTAAAACTTGAAGATTTTAATTTGAGCTTGTTTCTTTTAAATCCAGATGTCAATGTTTGAACCTGAAAAAAAAAAAATACATTTGTTTTTATTCCAAAAAACTTCACCATTATTTTTATTAAAAAAACTTCAACAATGTTTGAAAACATAGCTGAACATTAATGAAAATGACTGGCAAATGTGTATAACAATCTCCCTTTGGCTTGTATATACAAAAAACAACTCAACTCAAAGACTTAAACTTAAACCAAAAACTTAAACATTTCCAAAAACATTAACCCGGACGGACAGATGCCGGACGGAAATTGATATTACATCGGCTCACACTGCTCTGCAGCTCGCCAAAAATGATAAGACGAGTTACATTTTTTCTGTCAGAATAAAATATTTTTTTCTCTTTTTAAGCTGGTCTAATGAAATTAGACATAGAAATCTGACTGGCTTGACCAGCCAAGACGTTCTGCTGATACATTGTATGATCAAGCCTACATTTGTAATAAAGTGTTTGTTATAACTTTATCCTCAACAGTTGATCATGAAGATGATGATTACCAGTGCGTTGGTGTTGTGAGTGTTCACACTCAGGATGTAAAGAATGTAAGTTGGCATCCACATAAAGAGGTAAGCATTGTGTCATAATGTTGTCTATCACATAACATGTGTGATGGTGTTAATACAGTATTTATTGAGGCCACACATAGCAACGGTCATTGGGTGCACATCTGTACTAACAACAAAATATTATTTGTTGGTGAAGAAAGAAAAAAACTTTTACTAGTGAAACTAGTCAAAACATAAACAAAACTATATAATTTGACTGTGTTTTATAGAAAATTCATTTACAAAGTTTATAATTTACCAGCCTGACGAACTCTTTCATGATAAAAAGAAAAAAGATTGTTACATGCAGTTTGGTTAATTCTCATGGTGAGTACTGACTTTGGCGCTACAGTATGGGAGTCAGAGTGTAGTGTCTTGTGCATACAGTAGGGATGAGAAATTTGTAGCTGTAGCGTCTTTTATTTCACCCTTAACTTTTATCAACACATGAGGGTGCTGTTTGTTTACAACTTTTTATGCTACGCCATCTTTTTGTCACAATCTATGGAGTGTGAGTGAACTATTACTATAAAGATCTTTTGGATCAAAGAACACCATCTTTCCAGATTGGCCATCCAGAATGAGCATTCAGCTGTACTGATAACGGTGAGTGTAACAATCAATTATACATGTGTATTCAGCCTACATTGGTGACCCAGACCTGATCGAAACAGGGATTTTTGTGTATGTAAAACATCGATGCTCAGTGAGAGTACCATTCTTCTACGTCAGACACTATTGACGATATTGGGGCAATCATTTTTGTATCGTTAGTTCATTGTGTTCCATTGTCTTTTACTTCACTTCTTGACTCACAACTATGGCCGTAGCGAGGATACGCCAGTACTGGTGGAGGATAAATCACATCACAATCACAGATCCCATTATCTGGTTCGCCCAGGCCCAGGCGCAATTCCTCAGGTATTAAGCACAAGGACACCAAGTTTGGCCACATCATAGCCTCATTGCAACTAGATCATTCAAGAAGAGTAAGAGCTCGCCATTTCGCCACTGAAGGAAACTCCACACACCATACTGAAGGAGCAGTTGATCCAGCGCACTTCCGCCTCCGAGCAAAAACAAGTACAGATGCTCCTTACAGAGAAGGAGTTAGGAGATAAAAAACCATCCTAACTACTATGTCGTATGCACCAGAAGAGGGCATCCTCTGTCGTCAAACAGTTGTTTTTACAGTGTCTTCAAATAACATGACTGTTGGATCAACTAGCTATTCTCACTAATCACATACTCAAGGTCTCTATTTCAGCAACAAACACTAAGTGAGCAAATAGCAAGCCTCACACTTCAGGTGAACGCTCTCCAATCCATCATTAACAGTGTGGGTAGGTCTCGCAGCCACAGTCGGGTACAACAGAATCGGAAAGACTCGCCATCTATCTACTGGTATCACAATTGCTTTGGTGACAAAGCGCACACATGCACCCCGCCATGCTCATGCGCATCACAGTCTAGGAAACGACCCCACCAGTGAATAGGAGCGGCACTTCAGCCTAGTGGCGGACAACTCTGGCGGACTGTTCTTCAATTGTGACTCCCTCAACAAGACCAAATTTTTGGTAGACACTGGTGCTGTCGTTAGTGTGTTTCCCCCTCGCTAGCGGAAAGGAAACATGTAAGCACTTTTTCATTGCAGGCTGCCAACGGCACAGGGATCCCTTCCTGCAGATGCAGTCGATGGATTTTCTTTATGGCTGACACGCCTACTCTAATTCTCGGTGCAGATTTTTTACATCACTACAAATACCTTGTTGATGTGGCTAGGCATCGGTTCATCGATACCACAACTCATCTCTCCATCTCAGGGGTTGAGGCACCAGGCTTACCGGTTAGTCCAGTCTTACTCATCCCTACACAATCCACCAAGTATGACACACTCCTTGGTGAGTTTTCTCAAATAACGCAGCCACTGTATAAGAAAGCTCTAGTCACCCATGATGTTACTCACTGCATTGTCCCGAAGGTGCAACCTGTTTTTGCAGAGTCGCTCCCACGGTCGCCTCCGACCGCCTGTTCATCGTAAAGGAAGAGTTCAACCAAATGATGGATTTGGGAATCATTCAACCCTCGGACAGTAATTGGTCCTCACCACTCAGGGCTCGAATTTCACGCTGGACCGCAGGCCCGAGGCCAGTGATTTTAGCTTCAGTCCAGCAAACTTTATGCCGAACAAGTCCGGCGGTCTTGTGTTTTTTTTATGCATACTAATATAGTTACTATTACAAATAATTATATGAAATATATTATCTTTCATTAAAAAATGTATTTCAATATCATTTAGAATAAAAGTTTTTGTTTTACTTGTCGTCAAATCAGTGTTCTGAGCACGCTTGCGGAACGTCAATCCGTCCTTTTTTCACGTGCATCAGGCTGCATACAAGTTTTCCATTCAGTTTACTCATGCCCACACCTTGTACATCTAGTCTCAACCCATTTATGTTTATGCACCCGGGGAGTGAGCGAGCGGGGACGAGGGAGTGATGTGTTGGTACCCGGCACGGCGGCACACCTTAGTACAGCGATGTTTGTTTACCACTGACCATGTCTAAAGTCTGTTACCTTACAAAGGAGTGTTGAATTTGCATTAAGAAGGTCTGGTTGCAATACCACACATCCCTGTGTTGCATGGATTAAAAGTAAGGTCTTGTTGCCAAACGTCTTGCTTAGTATGGCTACCAACAGTGATGAGCTTCTGACTACTGCTGTCAAATTTTTGGTCAATCTTTTTTTATGACGATCTTTTTGTGAATGCTGCACGTAGCAGTGTTTTGTTGGTGATTTGTCTGTCAAATCAGAATTTTGTTTTTTGAGGCGGTGAGAATGACGTGAAGTAGGTATATGGAACTTTATTGATTGGGTTTCACAGCAAAAAAAAAGCCTCCTAAGGGATGAAAAAGGCCTGCTGTTGTATCATGTTAACTTTTTTTTTTCCTAATAAAATTTTGGTCTTGTAAAAAATCTTCCGGTCCAGTAAAAGTTCTGAGCAACAAGCCCTGCGGTCTTGTGGATTTTTTCCCCAAATTCGAGCCCTGCCACTTCATCTAGTGCCAAAAAAGACACCTGGGGATTGGCGCCCCTGGGGGATTATACATATAGAGCTCTTAATGGCATCACTGTACATAATGTACCTGACCGCTACCCAATAGCACATCTTCATGATTTTGCTTCCAACCTCACCGGGTTTTCAGTAAGATGGACCTCGTATGCGCATATCATTAGATCCCAATGAAACCTATGGATGTTGACAAGACTGGCATATAACAACACCTTTTGGGCTATATGTATTTGTCCGAATGCCTTTTGGACTGCAAAATTCTGCACAGATATTCGAGCGGTTTGTGGACCAAATAATCCTTGGTTTACCATTTGTCTATGCCTACATCAACGACATTCTCATTGGCAGTGAATCACCGGAGCAACATGAAGAACACAACCCAAGTAAAATGTGTGTTCGGTGTACCTGAGTTACCGTTCTTGGGACACCACTTCAACCATACTGGTATCAGGCCACTCTGAAAGAACGTCACTGTGATTCAGGACTACCCACAGCCTACATCACTCAAGAAGTTAAGAGGTTTCCTTGGGCTTGTTAAATTCTGCAGGAGTTTCACCCCTGGGCTGTGCAGAAATTCTCTACCAGCTCAATGACCTCCTTGCTTCAGAGGGAAAAATCGTCACGTCAGCCCATTGTTTGGACTCCAGAGTGTGACAAAGGCCTTCTCCATCATCATGACAGCCCTATCCAATGCCACGCTGTTAGTCCATCCAGATGTCAATGCCCCGCTCAGTATCATGGTGGATGCATCCGACCATGCTGTCAGGGGTGTTTTGCAACATTGAACTGCACTAGAGTGGCAACCGATCGCCTTCTTCTCAAAGAAACTTGTGCCAGCCGAGACACAACACAGTAAGTTTGGCTAGAACTGTTGCCGATATACCTCACTATTCGACATTACGGACATGCTTGAAGGACGACTGTTTTGCATCTAAACAGACCACAAGCCACAAGTCTATGGCCCTGTACACTACATCTCGATACCTGATTGGTACGATGCCTACGAACAGAACTGTGGTCACGGATTAGTCTACATGCACTGTATGGCTGCTGTGCGGAGGGTCCACTCAGATTACACAGCGCAGTTAATCACCACATGCAGTGCAACACAAGATAGTGATGCTTGGTGCAAGCTAAAAACATGCCCTCAAAGTTGAAACAATACACGATTATTTTCACGTTAGGCAAATGTTCCTTTAGGTTCGTCCTTTCTTTCAGGTATCTTTTTCGACTTCCCACTAGCTGGAAAAGTTGTTGGGATGGTGTCATGTTTAAGAAAAGAGCTTTTCTCTTTATGTCAAAAAGTATAGTGTATTCCGGATTCTCAAAAGTGTTTGCGTCACAGCGCTGGAAAAGACGTCGGACCAGACCACTTTGCAAACTGACCCCATCTTAAGTTGTTGCATCCAGCAGCAATACACCTGGTCGACATTGCCGGAAAAATGCAAGAACAAAAACCTTCTTTTTTTGAAACGTACAAACTCACTACTAGGACCCTTATGTACTTGCACGTACGTGTGTTTGATGTTTGATCGAGGCAAAGTCTGCCTCGATTAGTCACAAGGGGTAGGCGGAGTCACCCCCAAACAACTTTATCTATTTTTTTTTTTAAAGATATAAATTGTTACAAACAATTACTCAATAAATTATTTTATTGTTCATAAACATATACTCTAATGTTTCAAGAAAAAAATTCTCCTTCCAGGTGACTTTAGGATGAAGTCTACGAACTTTATAGGCCCTTTGGCCATAAAAACAAAAAACTTGTTACTCTTGAACACAAACTTAAATTTGTACAAATAGTAATTTCTATAAACCAATTCACTTTGTGACATCCAATAACATGTCTTGGTATTCGTGCCACTACGAAACCAGACATTGGTTGTTCCCCTGCTGATATGGTAAACATGTATGGCACTACTGTACGACTACCAGGTCAGTTTGTGGAGCCCATTGACAATGCCAACACCGTTGACCCCAGTGACTACATATAGTGACTTAAGCAACACATGTCACAACTTTCACTTGAAGTGTGAGTATGTATGGACTCAAATAGAGATCTCTATTTGAGTCCATACATACTCATACTTCAAGTGAAAGTGCAGACTACGAATATTCTTGATTCTTCTGACAACACGAAGGCTGCTTTTATTGTTATCACATCAGCCACAAGCAAGAGTGGAGGTTAAACAACATATACATGTACCTCCGCCCATAAAGTAGACCCATATTACAACATCCCTCCCCTTTTAAAAAGTAAAATTACAAACTTGACTGATGAGCAACGTGTAGGCAATGTGGAATTTACTGTAAAGATATGAACTTTGTGGGAAAACTGTTTATTGTAGTAGAGAGTATATTCTTCAACTGACAAAACTTTTCAACTTGCTAACTTTTCAACTTGCAAAACGTTTGTAACTCAGCAAAACAGTTGTAACACTAGACAATTCTCAAAACATTAATAACAAAATTATTAAAGCAAACTTTCTCTACACTTTAACTTGAAATACTCAACTGATTAGCAATTTACGTAATCATAACAACTTTAACAACTTGACGTTGGTAATAATCAATAAAATCAGAATTTTATATTCTAAACAGGAGAGGAGATAATTATGATTCAGTGGTTATATCTGTCTGGTCTTCTTATTATGCGACCTGATCGTGTTTTGTTTGTCATGTTCTGCTGTGTATCTGTTTGTTTGTTGTTTTCCACATTCTGACTGGTTTGAGCGTTCTGATTATGTTTCTTCTGTGTCTTTGTTTGTTCATTTAACTGTGTTTTGGTAGGTGTAACAGAAGGTAGATCATCGTCAAATCTGACATGTTTTGGTGTAACTATTTGAGGTGTCGGGAGCGTCATCTGTCTAAGATGTGATCGATTGCGTTGCAGCAATCAGCTTGGAAAAATATTGTGCACATGAGAATGCTGGGTTTAATTCTTCCACTGTCGGTATTTTGTGGGGGCATCTCTTCAGGCTTTGGTTGAGGCGCTTTGGGTCTGGGCACACTCTGAGTGATCCATTTTGTTTCACGCTAGTCGTCAGTGAACTGCACCAATCAGTATGATGTGTGACCTTTCTGATTACCCCTTGCTGTTCCATCTGGTCCAGCTCAGCCTTTAGCTTCGGCTTCAGATGTACACTGCATTTTCTCGGCGCATCAATGCTTGGTTCAGCACCCTCTTTCAGAAGAATTTTGGCTTTGGCTTTGAAATTTCCGATGGTGTCAAACTGGTCAGGGTAGAGTTTCTTGAGGTCATCGACGGATGTAATTTGACTCGTGACGAGATATGGTGGTCATCTGTGCTCGTTCAATTTGTTGGTTTTACTGTTTTGGGTTGGTCCAATCCTTGACGGGATGTTTCATCTGAGTGGATGGTAACCACTTTGAGGTCACCATCTGGGAAGTCCAGCTAAGACGGCTCCAGATACATTTACGACGTAGAACCTATTCTTGCTTCATCTTGGAGTCTAGTATCGGCACATTAGATCAATACAACCAAGACATGGTATTTCTGTGTTGTTGTATGCTGTCAGCTTTACTTTGACTGGCGTAACAAAAGATTTCCATCGGCTGCCGTAGATTTGCTTGATGATCCGCAGTGGAAGTGTGTTTTCACCAGCCCCAGCGTCAACTTTCATCCGCATACGTGACGTTCTTTTAAGTTTCGGCGCTCTTTCCCATGGCGGAGTGATACGGTCAAAGGTCAACTCGGAGAAAAACAGTCGTGGATTGTATATTAATAGTACACAGTCATTAGATGAAAAGTAGTGCGGACAGGATTAAATATAAACCGTTCGGCTCCTACACAAAATAATAATAATAATCGTGAAATGATAATTATTTTTATGACAAAATGCATAGCATAATTTTCAAATTTATCTGTACAGTTAATATCCGCACTGTGTATACTATTTTGTCAGTTCCACTTTCCGAGGTTGGATGGCAAATTGACGAACTCTGGACGTGGTCCCTGGGTTGTCTCTGGGCAGCTTTCGGTCGGATGGTCGGGGGAAGGGGGTAGGCTTTCGCAGTCGTCGTAGTTTGGGTCAGCTCAAAGAATCACTGTTGCTCACAAGGGGGGAAATCTTAGTCCTTGTCGGCAATGTTGGGGGCTGTCGGGCTGTGGGAGGATGGATTAAAATTGGTCGCTCTCACTCAGGATTCTGAGGCACTTTATGGGCAGTCCACACGGTGATTTCTTTGGTGTGTGGTTCTTGAAGTTTTGTCTCGGACTGACTGGCTGTGCTACTGCTACTCCGTTCCGTGGTGATACACAAACGCTAGCTTTTCGTTAGGATGCTATGTCGCAGAAAACTTTCATCTGCACGGGATACATGGACTTTTGGTTTTTAATGTCCAAGGTTGCAGGGGCAATACTGTTCGATACGTGGGGGTTGTTAGGCTCACCGGCTCCACGGTTATCCCACTTGAATTTCTTCGGCTGTTGTTGGGTAGCTGCTGCCGCTTTCTTCTGTTTGATTTTTCTTCTAGCCCGGTTCTCTGCTCTGGTAATCTTGTTGTCATCATTCTCGTCATCCGCAAACTGATGTGCCTCATATTCGCTGACGGTTGCCCAACCGTAGGAACTGGAGTCGGCGAGGCATATCAGCTTCTGCCGCTTGTCAATAGTTTCCAATGCCTTCTTTAAGCTGTCCTTTAACTCTTGTTGGGCCGCTTCGGTGCAGTCTTCTGCCTTCTCCAATGCAGCTTTTATCAGGTCTCTTACTTCCCTAGAAAAAACAGTTGAAGATGTACAATTGTAAGATTTTTAATTTTTTTAAATTTTTTATAAATAGTAGCTGTGAACACTTTGCCGAAGAAACGTGAATTGACCTTTTTAACGCCACACCCTTAACACAATGCCTCGCATTCCATAGTGCGCCCTCAGCCTTAAGCGTGCCCATGCACCGTGAAGAAAACCAATATGTTCTAATTCACACATGGTTGTTCAACCGAACATATTTGAATTTGTTTTACGTCCTAAACTGAATCAATGAAAAAACTGTCAACATCACCTTTTAATAATAATTGCCATTGTGGCACATTTGCATATTGGACAAATTGTGTAATGGTAAAAAGGTCCATCTCAATAAAATTTCTGTTTTGTGTCTTCGGAGTAGTGGAGAAGAAAATGTCAGTCCCAGCTCAATGTTTTCAGCCGTTGCGGGAAAATATTTTTTTTATCTCAAATACTTGAATGTTTAATGTCCAAACGGCAATAACAGACGGAGTTCCTGACATTCTAACCATTACAAACCGGCAATTTACTAAACAGACGGAGTTTTGGCAATCTTGCCGTTTAAAACAAGTTTTTTCCAGAAATAAAACGTCTCAAAATGGCACTTTATTAAACAGACCGGTCGGACATTCTTACATTTAAACAATTTGTTTTCCAATACTCGATTGTTACAAAACATCAATTTATTAAACAGAGACAGAGTTTGGACAATCTTACCATTTAAAAAAAAAAACTTGTTCAATACTCGAACGTCCGGGCATTCTTTTCCTATACTCGAAGTTACAAAGTGGCAATTTATCAAACAAACGGAGTTTGGTCAATCTTACCATTTAAACACTTTTATTTAGGGCACTCCCAATTTCTCAAATCCTGGCTAAGAACTTTGGACAGGACATTGAGGTGGATGACAGGACTCATACTTGAGAATGGGGTGCTGAAGTGTTGTTCTGAACTGCTACAAATAATGGTTTTTAAATGTACACAAGCTACTCCGTGAGAAACTGCACTCCATGGAACTAGACAATGTTGTGACACAGTTACTTGTGTAGCTGTTTTTTCTAAGTGGCAAATTACTTTTGAGACTATTTAATTTTCCAGATTTTGGCGTCTTGCAGTTATGACAACACCATAAAGTTATTCCAAGAGGATGATGATGATTGGAGCTGTATGTGTACCTTAAGTGGACATGAGTCTACAGTCTGGGGAATAACCTTTGACAAAACAGGAACCAGACTAGCGTCATGTAGTGATGATAACACTGTCAAGATCTGGCAGGAATTCAACAATAAACAAGGTAGTATAAAATGAATTTGTTATTTTAATAAACTGCGCCAATAAAGTATCTAAACACTTACAAATGGTCAGATATATCGGAACCTGAAACAGTATGGCAAAAAATAATTATTCATTTCTGCACATTTTGACACATCTTGTGTTGCGCTACGATGTTGTTTGGTGGATTTACGGGCACTTGAGTGGCATAAGGTCGAATTTCAAAAGTTGCAAAAGCCCCTATTCAAGCTAAATCGTTGTATTGTGACGAGTAAGATCAGCGTTTCTTTTGCTCGCCTTTTATAAATGATGTTTTTTTGGTCGCGTTTTGGATAAATCGGTTGCGATGAACATACTCACCAATAATTGTCAGTAACCAAGCAAAGGGGTCAAAGATGGGAGGCATACAACAATGGTAAGACAGGGAAAGGTGTTTCAAGATAACAGGAAAGATGGCTCAAACGACCAAACAGGAAAGAGGACGGATCGTTGGTTTGATAGAAGCCGGTACGTCGATGCGAGGTAAAAACGTCACCAGCGACGGTCAGTAAATGGTGGAATCGCTACCAAGCTCAGGGAAATGTGGACGACCTGCCAAGGAGTGGCCGTCCGAGGGTGACTTCTGCAGCAGAAGAAAGTGAACAAGTCCATAAAGCCTGACACCACTCTCGAGGGGTTTGCGACGCATCCTGATCAGGAAATCGCAGGGGATTGACCAGGGACAGATCAGAGGTCTCATTGAGAGTATGAGAAGACGACTCCTTGCCGTTCAGGACAATGATGGAGGACACACCAAGAATGGAGGACAGGATAACAGCAGTTTTAGAGTTAAAGATACGGCAATTAATTTCATGGTCATGTAAACGAAACGAGTTTGTGTCTTTTGTCTTGATTTTGTCTGAGTGTGATGCTTATGTGAGTTCCCTTTTGGAATTGGGGTGAATAGGGGCTTTTGCAACTTTTGAAATTCGACCTTAAGCCACTCAAGTGTCCATAAATCCACCAAACAACATCGTAGCGCAACACAAGATGTGTCAAAACGTGCAGAAATTAACGGTGAATAGAAACGAACAATTAAATGTTTGTATACTATTTCAGGTTCCGATAAATCTGACCATTTGTAAGTGTTTAGATACTTTATTGGCACAGTTTAGATAACTGAATCTATAAAAGTAGGTTCTGTTCTTTCAGCCTTGCTTATAATTCTTTTCCAGCTATTTATCATCTAATGAATGTAGGGTCCCAGTGATCTGAAACCTGTTGTTTCAAATCATGCTTTCGATTCAGCGATTAAAATCTTTTAAGGGGAGGTTCCCTTATAAAAGTCCACCATAGTTTTAATTTACAAAAAACTGCAGTTTTATTGTAGTATTACTACAGTGCAACCTCAATTAAACTATCTTAAACTAGAGTAAAGCTGTACTTTTATGTTACTACTTCAGTTTACTGCAGTTTAACTGCGGGATTACTCTAGCCATTTTTATGCCCCGCCGGCGAAGCCAGCCGAAGGGGCATACAGGGGTTGCCCTTAACTTTTTTTTCAACTGGCCAGCAGGACCAGTTGACTTGATTTTTCACTGGTCCGCCAGGTTTTTGACTGATCCGTCAATTTTATTGTATTTTTTTTTAAACTGATAGTATACTGATAGTCAACCAACTGCTCGATTTCCGATCGTCGCTATTTCAGAATTCAACATGAATTGCAACATCAACTTAACTGCACTGGAAGCCATACTTTATTTATGTGTACCAAGTTATTGTGTTCGTAAGGGGGCTCATTAATTTGAGAGTATTTTTTCTTAAAAAATGTAATAACAATAATATTATTAAAATTAATTTAAAAAAAGGTCAAATTATTTGTCAGAGCAAATTTGAAAATTTAATATGATCTTTATTTAGGTAGTTTTTTTAGTCCACGGTTTACTGTAAGCGCTCGACATCGAAGTATTCCTAAGTAAGAAGAACTTTTTTATGAGAAAAAAAATTAGTGGTTTACTAAACAAAAAAACACACTTTAAAACAGCCTGTTAAATATCATTAACTTTTTATGTATTGCCTTCAAATCTACGGTGGGGAGGGATACGTGCGCTCGCTCAAGTTATTTTATCACGTATAAACATTGCCTATTATTGTAGTTTTAATAAGTATTCATAAACATAATACATCACACTGAAGTTCCCAAAATCTTCCCACTTTGTCCAGAAAAACCCCCAACAAAAAGTAGACATCAAAATAGTTGCAACATCCATGAAGAAGCCTATGAGTTTTACGGTATTTTTTTCAATTATGCGTATGGAATGGTCGGTGCCGGCGTCTGTTTTGTGAACAAAATTTTCATTCAAAAAAACGTTTTTAAAAGCAGCAAAAACAACGGCGCCTTTGTTTAAGACATGATTACATTCTAGAACCCAAGTCTTTCTTGAAATCAACCCGCAAAAAACACAACACAACCGCACATTATGTAACCAATATTACCATGGAGCAATAAACTAGATCGCCCACCAATCGACCCGCAAAATAAACAAGCCCCAAATATCAACAAAATTAACCAAATCAGGACGGAAGAACCTTACTAAACACAAATAAATACTCCTATTTGCTCATCCAGAGTATCCTAACTTGTTAATTTTTGTTGAATGAAGCCTCGCCGTCTCGTTTTTCGTTAACACGCTAGACTCTTATTCCCACATGGAAATCTGTTCCGTTGACGACCGTGCTGCTGACAGAAGGTGTTTTGCTTTGTGGTCTTTTGTCAAGCCGATTGAAGCTAGTTTTGTAAGCTATCGCGTACTTTCACCAGTAGAGGGTGTTTATTCTCACGCTATCGAATATTCTGAAATGCCCTCTAGCGTTCAATGTTTCTTACACTTATTGCCACACATGAACCAATACGAAGACTATAAGCCTTTGCGTTGCATGATGGGATGCTGTGTATGCGTGATCGTCGGAAGTTTGCCTTGAGTGAATGTTTTACGTTTTATTCGAGCCTGAAAGTAGTAACAAAATTAGTCATAGTTCTGTAGTACCGCTGACAATATTTTTGACTGGTCAGCCGGACCAGCTGGTCCGCCACGATTTCTACTGGCATTTGGCCAGCGGACCAGCGTTAAGGTCGAACGCTGGCATATAGTGTTTGCCTTGTCCTTCCTTGTGTGTGTGTGCGTGGTCATGTCTATGCATTCAAACTGAGGACTTGGAGAAGGTTACATATAACAAAAGGGATCCGGGAAAAAGTCACACCGAGGACGTCCTCGATTCGATTTTGTGTACAAAACGAATGGGGACGTCTGAAAAATAAACTAAAAATAAAATAAAATGTCCAAACAATGGGAGAACAAAGAGAAGTCCTCAGTTTACACCATAAACACAGCTGTGTGTGCGTGTGGGTAGGTATCCACATTCAATGTCTATGTCAAAAATTTGACTCCCATAAAAAAATGGCCGACCATGTTAGTCGACTAGGTAAAAGGAAAACCGTGCAATTTATAGGCATGTTTGTGTGGATCATTGTATTCTACTTTTACAACATCTTTCTACCCATATGCATTTTATAAAAACGGTTACAAACGCTTTTCAGATACCAACTCGACCGATCCAAGGCAGCGTGTTCCTTTAAGCTTGTTATGGCTAAAACAAAAGAAATGTTGTCCGAGCAATATCTCAAGAAGGACTTGGGTATCAACTCCAAACTTGGTTTGTGGATTGGTCATGGGATCCCCTAGACGCCTATTGTTTTTGGACCCCCTCAAAAAAATATTAAGCTCATTTTGGCTAAAACAATAACTCAAAAAGGACTTGGTGTAGCAACTCCTATCTCAGCGTGGCATTTGTTTTGTCAGCACACCATTCTTGTTTACTTTAAATTATAACTGCAGTCTTACTGTATGTTTACTTCGGTGAAACTATAGTTTTAGCATACTTTTACAAAAAGTTTGTTGCTGGAACTTGTTCTACCTGCAAAGTACTAGAGGAACAAGGTCAAAGGATTAGGAATGACCTGGTTTGTGTTAAGTACTGAGCCACTTCTCACACAGCACCTCAATTAGCCTCTCCTAATCAAACTCCTACTGCCCGGCTTCATATGCCGATCCGTAATTTCAATCTGTGGGCAGAGGTGTGAAGGCGTGTTTCTGGCGCCTTAAAACCAGATTGCTCCGAGTAGATACGGCTCGTTAGCCTTGGGCGGCAGCCTATCTAGAAGAATTTTATTGTATTTTTTTTTAAACTGATAGTATACTGATAGTCAACCAACTGCTCGATTTCCGATCGTCGCTATTTCAGAATTCAACATGAATTGCAACATCAACTTAACTGCACTGGAAGCCATACTTTATTTATGTGTACCAAGTTATTGTGTTCGTAAGGGGGCTCATTAATTTGAGAGTATTTTTTCTTAAAAAATGTAATAACAATAATATTATTAAAATTAATTTAAAAAAAGGTCAAATTATTTGTCAGAGCAAATTTGAAAATTTAATATGATCTTTATTTAGGTAGTTTTTTTAGTCCACGGTTTACTGTAAGCGCTCGACATCGAAGTATTCCTAAGTAAGAAGAACTTTTTTATGAGAAAAAAAATTAGTGGTTTACTAAACAAAAAAACACTTTAAAACAGCCTGTTAAATATCATTAACTTTTTATGTATTGCCTTCAAATCTACGGTGGGGAGGGATACGTGCGCTCGCTCAAGTTATTTTATCACGTATAAACATTGCCTATTATTGTAGTTTTAATAAGTATTCATAAACATAATACATCACACCGAAGTTCCCAAAATCTTCCCACTTTGTCCAGAAAAACCCCCAACAAAAAGTAGACATCAAAATAGTTGCAACATCCATGAAGAAGCCTATGAGTTTTACTTTATTTTTTTCAATTATGTGTATGGAATGGTCGGTGCCGGCGTCTGTTTTGTGAACAAAATTTTCATTCAAAAAAACGTTTTTAAAAGCAGCAAAAACAACAGCGCCTTTGTTTAACACATGATTACATTCCAGAACCCAAGTCTTTCTTGAAATCAACCCGCAAAAAACCCAACACAACCGCACATTATGTAACCAATATTACCATGGAGCAATAAACTAGATCGCCCACCAATCGACCCGCAAAATAAACAAGCCCCAAATATCAACAAAATTAACCAAATCAGGACGGAAGAACCTTACTAAACACAAATAAATACTCCTATTTGCTCATCCAGAGTATCCTAACTTGTTAATTTTTGTTGAATGAAGCCTCGCCGTCTCGTTTTTCGTTAACACGCTAGACTCTTATTCCCACATGGAAATCTGTTCCGTTGACGACCGTGCTGCTGACAGAAGGTGTTTTGCTTTGTGGTCTTTTGTCAAGCCGATTGAAGCTAGTTTTGTAAGCTATCGCGTACTTTCACCAGTAGAGGGTGTTTATTCTCACGCTATCGAATATTCTGAAATGCCCTCTAGCGTTCAATGTTTCTTACACTTATTGCCACACATGAACCAATACGAAGACTATAAGCCTTTGCGTTGCATGATGGGATGCTGTGTATGCGTGATCGTCGGAAGTTTGCCTTGAGTGAATGTTTTACGTTTTATTCGAGCCTGAAAGTAGTAACAAAATTAGTCATAGTTCTGTAGTACCGCTGACAATATTTTTGACTGGTCAGCCGGACCAGCTGGTCCGCCACGATTTCTACTGGCATTTGGCCAGCGGACCAGCGTTAAGGTCGAACGCTGGCATATAGTGTTTGCCTTGTCCTTCCTTGTGTGTGTGTGCGTGGTCATGTCTATGCATTCAAACTGAGGACTTGGAGAAGGTTACATATAACAAAAGGGATCCGGGAAAAAGTCACACCGAGGACGTCCTCGATTCGATTTTGTGTACAAAACGAATGGGGACGTCTGAAAAATAAACTAAAAATAAAATAAAATGTCCAAACAATGAGAGAACAAAGAGAAGTCCTCAGTTTACACCATAAACACAGCTGTGTGTGCGTGTGGGTAGGTATCCACATTCAATGTCTATGTCAAAAATTTGACTCCCATAAAAAAATGGCCGACCATGTTAGTCGACTAGGTAAAAGGAAAACCGTGCAATTTATAGGCATGTTTGTGTGGATCATTGTATTCTACTTTTACAACATCTTTCTACCCATATGCATTTTATAAAAACGGTTACAAACGCTTTTCAGATACCAACTCGACCGATCCAAGGCAGCGTGTTCCTTTAAGCTTGTTATGGCTAAAACAAAAGAAATGTTGTCCGAGCAATATCTCAAGAAGGACTTGGGTATCAACTCCAAACTTGGTTTGTGGATTGGTCATGGGATCCCCTAGACGCCTATTGTTTTTGGACCCCCTCAAAAAAATATTAAGCTCATTTTGGCTAAAACAATAACTCAAAAAGGACTTGGTGTAGCAACTCCTATCTCAGCGTGGCATTTGTTTTGTCAGCACACCATTCTTGTTTACTTTAAATTATAACTGCAGTCTTACTGTATGTTTACTTCGGTGAAACTATAGTTTTAGCATACTTTTACAAAAAGTTTGTTGCTGGAACTTGTTCTACCTGCAAAGTACTAGAGGAACAAGGTCAAAGGATTAGGAATGACCTGGTTTGTGTTAAGTACTGAGCCACTTCTCACACAGCACCTCAATTAGCCTCTCCTAATCAAACTCCTACTGCCCGGCTTCATATGCCGATCCGTAATTTCAATCTGTGGGCAGAGGTGTGAAGGCGTGTTTCTGGCGCCTTAAAACCAGATTGCTCCGAGTAGATACGGCTCGTTAGCCTTGGGCGGCAGCCTATCTAGAAGAAGGTTAACTCTGATTTCAAACCTGGGCAGGTGGGGCTAATAAGCCATGGAAGGTGGCAGCCCACCAATGCGAAGGAAAACTCTGATTTCAAACCAACTGGACCTGCCTCAACGGTTGAACAAGTGGAAGAGGAAAACTCCCAGTGTTTGTGATGGCGGATGAAGGCTGCAACGGAGGCTGCATCTCTGGTCATCTGGGTCTTCCTTGCCACCAGGTACTCACTCAGCCTCTGCCAAGTATTGTGTGGTTGTCGGTGCGCAACGGCCTCCCCACATAAACAGAATTCATGCGTAAGCTTTCTCCACATGGGATAAACCTTCATCCGTCCTGCGGCGATGGACTAGTGATAACAGGGACAGGTGAGGTGATCACTGGAAGTCCCTAGCCACGACTCTGCACGTAGGAGGCGTTCGTTAGATGGTTGCCCTGCACTTGGATTGAAACAGGAGTACACTTCGGCAGCTGCATTCTTATTGTCTGCGTGCCATTGCACACATGGCCCTTCAGGCTGCTCCATGTGGAACTTTTCCCACTTACTGTGCCCATGGTTAAAAACCAGAGATAAACTCTTTGAGCTAAAAGACTCTGGAAAACCTTGTGGCCTACTATCTGTCACAAATTTAGCAAAATGAATAAATCTTAACTTCACGTTATTTTGCGAAAGCTTAAAGCTTAGGCTTAATTTTGTTTCAAATTTAGCTAAATGGAAACTTAATACACTTCTCAAATAATTTTAATGCAAATAATTCTAGAAGTAATTAAATTAATCCCCCTTAAAGTAACTCTTATTGCATTATGGTAATGACATTCAGTTCCTTTGTCTTTTTTCTCTTGTCACCGAATATAAGCGTTTACATCTTTCAACTTTAAAGGCCATGAATAATTTCGTCCCCTAAAATTAAGCTATAAAACAACTTAGATTTACGGTTTGTAATAACGGTTTGAAACCGTTCCAATCTGTGTCTGGTTTGTATCACCTTATTAAATTTCTTATAGTATAAACATGTATTCCCTCAATTTAAAATTAACCCGTCCCAGCAGAATGGTGTTCGCGGGCTAGAATGATCCCAAACCCATCCTCTTTGTTGTGGCGCCTTTAGGAATGCGCCACACCTTGGGCTACTTTCTTAGCCCAACTTGGGCGTACGCTTGCTAGTGCCCAACAGACAATATTTTCCTGCTATATGCTGTAACGCACGAAAATACATGTCTGTTTTCCACGCATAGCGTGCCGTGACAAACATAAACAAAAATTATCCTTATTATAATAATGTTCACAATTTTACACCAAAATTGAGTTGAGCCTGCCGAACTTGCTGTAGACTTTCAAAGAACGGGACCCTGGCCCATAGTAAATGATTAAATTATTTATAAGTTTAACTGTCTAGTTACCTCTAATTTATTTTGGATTGTGTCCTTGACATAACCGTCCTTATTTTGTATCACTTTTCAATCTACCATGCCTTTTCCAGCATCTTTCATTTACCGATGCTCGGGCTGCCATTGATGCCCCACCTGCCCTCGAGGAGTGCATACCAATGTTTATATTACCACAGATTTCCTTTAATCTAGCAACAACAGTCTCCCTTGCCCTAGTGTAGCTTAGCTTTTTGTTCTTGTTTATTGATGCACATTTGCCTTTGACATTGGAAGCTGGCTTGAATAAGAAATGATCCGAGGACAGATCAATTTTGCCAACGTCGATGTATCTCCTAAGTATTGCGATTGGGCATGCTGGTGTACTGCCTTGACTAATTACCAATTCATTGCCTTGGCGGTACTGATCTGTTTTGCTTTTTGACACTTGAATGGAAATATAAGTTTGATGGAATGCTATTTCCTTACACTTTAGTGAACTTACTTCATTAAACCTCAAGAATCCCGCAAAACATAATACAATGATACACAAATCTCTCAGAACTAGCAAACCTTGTGATGCCGAGTAATTTTCACAAAGCGTGATTATTTGTTCGGTTGAAACTATGTCCTTTTTTACTACTGGTGCACTATTTTGCCTTTTAGATGCTTCTATTAAATTAATTACATAATTATTGTTTGTTGGATCCGTAGCACCTTGTATCTTGTGTGCCCATTTAATTCCGTAAACTGCAGCCTGTATTACCCCTGTAGAGCATCCGGAGTCCATAAGTTTTGTCAGGTACAAAGCGACGTGTACTGGTTTTGCGTGCATGGCTTGTCCCCCTTCTGCCGTGATGAAATGTTCCCATCTTCTGAATGCCCCGAAGTATTTGGAGACGGTGCCCTCACTACTTGACTGAAGTAGATGGATGGCCATACTCTTGGCTAGTGAAATCATGCTCCCTGATGTAATTCCCGTGGAGATAACATCTCGGACAACCATTTGTCTGAGTCATGTAAATCCAGTAAATCTGTAACAAGAGCAACTCAGATAGTTATATTCACAGCTATCCTCATAAAATTACTAGATTTGCTGCCAAATATACCATTGTTGCCTCTACCTTTATGTAACACATTTGCGTGAAGTGATTTGTAATCCGACACGAATGGCCTGAAAATATTACCGTTGTGGATCTTGGGCCAAAATGTTGCTGATTTCCACTGAGGAATAACTAGCGTGCCTCTTGCTTTTTCTTTGACTAGTTTGTCTACTGTTCGACTGATTAGACTAGGAGGGGGCACCCACCAGTTGCAATCTGTACCCCATGGTTGCATGAAAGCGTCAATACCAGATGAACCTGGGCACCACCATTTAGAATTAAACCTCTCACACTGATTGTTGTAATCAGCTGCAAACCTACCAATGGTATAAGGTCCCCATGCATTATGTAATCGGCTAAATATTGTCCTATCTACCATCCAGTCGTCACTGTCTGAATACCTGCTCAGCGCATCGGCTATTTGGTTGCTTTCCCGTGGTATCCAAATTGGAACTACATTTATATTGCATCCTACACAAACTGTATGTATTTCTATTGCTTTGGTTTGTAATTCGGGTTTCTTGCTCCCCTTTTGAATAATACCAACAACATTCTTGTTGTCTGTGTGCCATTGCACACAATGCCCTTCCAGGCTGTTCTTAAGGGAATGCCAGTGTTCTAATCACTGCCTCAAGTTCCCTCCATGTGGAACTCTTTCCACTTTCTATACTTGTGACCAGGTTCCTGTAACCTGTGATCCTTCCTGCTCTTCTATGAAACCTCCACAACCTACGCTTGATGCGTCTGAATAAATATTATGAGCAAACTGGAAAGTTTCCTGCAAAGGTCTGCCATTAAGGGCCCTGATTTGGCTTCGCCAGAATCTTAATTCCTCCATTGCCCCATTACTTACAAGGACTGGAGCATTCCAACTGGCTTTACTGTTTATGCTATTGAACATCTCTCTACTTTTAAGTTGTACAACTTTACCCATGGCAGCCTGCGTGGATATTATTTGTCCCGCTAATCCTGCTAACTCTCTAACTGCAACTATCCTGCTTTTCTTTAGCTTGTCCAACAATGACATAACTGAGTTCAACACCTTTTGTACTCATTTGTCTGTAACATGCACCTTGCCTTCTGCCATATCACAATCTAGTCCTAGCCATGTAAGCCTAGTTTGGGGTTCCCATTCGCACTTTGCGTCCGCCAGTAAGAACCCCAAATCTTTTAAATCTTGCTTTACTGTTGTACTAATTATTTCTGCTGTATGTAAATCACTGGCACCACCAAAACCGTCATAAAGAAACATAATTATACGGTACCCTTTGGACCTCCAATGCTTCACGAATGCCCTCGTCAGTTTTGTAAACAAGTAGGCAGCTGTTGAAATACCGAATGGTAAAACATTGAAGATGAAATACCTCCGTCCCTCTTCAAAATCCCATGCAAAACCTAAATATTTCCTGTGGCCCTGCTGTATCTCCACATGATGGTAGGCCGATTTTCAATCGAAGCCAAATACATAATCACCCTGTTTGAACGTGACCTTGGCCGTACGGGCCTCCTCGTACTTAAATTTGTACTTGTACAGGTGTGGATTAACATGTCTACAATCTAACACTAACCTGAGCTTGGAATTCTTATCCGACACTGTTAAAGGATTAACCACCCTGGTTTAATTTTTACTTGTGAAATGCATCCTTTGGTTTCAAGCTTAAGTAACTCATTTTCAACAAAGGCTTTGTGCCCTCTTGCCGACCTATTGTTCTCTAATTCTGCTGAAGCTGGAAGACTGTACAGTGGCAGCATATATCCTTCTTTAATGATATTTAACAATACTTGATTTGTACCAATACTTTCCCATTTTCCCGCTGCCTTTTTAAGCCTACCTACCGGCGTAATGCCTTCTGTATAGCTACTAGTCTTACTGCTAGGTAATACACTATTTCCTTTGCGTGTTGTACAATGAGGTTTTGCAAAATAACTTATCTTATTTTGCCCTTCAGGCATCTGCAAACTCCTGCACCTCCTATCTTCTCTTGGGCACTCGTGGTTGCTCGGCCGGTCTGGACGTTGTCTTTCAAGAAACCGTCAGCCTCCTTTAATTGAACTGTGCCGGACCTGGCAAGCATACTCCAAGATAGGCCTAATGTAACATGTGTATATAATAATCATATCTGAAATAGGCACAATAGATTTTTTGAGAATGCATAATGTATATGTCGTCTTCAACATTCAACTTAAGTACTAATATATACATGTACAAAGCTCAAAATGGTTTCCTATGTTGCCAAAAATTGTTGACACACTCTACCAAATACACTTACTGACTGGCCAAGACTTGAAGTCCAACACTCTGTTTGATTTTTAGAAAAAACATTATTAATACTGTCCCAAGTGAGTAACTCTGTTTCCGTCAACCTTCTGTACACTTGACAGTATTCTGTGTTTACACACGTACCTTCAATCTTTCCCACAGCCACCTCCCAACTTCAAGGTTCTCTTCGTATGAAGTGTGATGAGCCTGTTGGCCAAGGAAATCTTATGATAGCCGATCAACTGGTTTATGAGCTCGCTTGGGTCTGGGGCTGAACTGAGGAACTTCTTCCAGAGTCTCAGTGACACGGACCAGGAAACCATAGTGTTGAATGATGTGTTCCAAGAGTATCTTTGCCACAGTCTCTGCTTTTTGGTCTTTCAATGGGTAAGCTTGGGCGTACTTTGCGAAGTGGTCGGTGATCACGAGTATATTCTCATAGCCGCCTTTGGATTTCTCTAACTTCAGGAAGTCGATACACACCAGTTCCAATGGCTCACTTGTCTTGATGCTCACTAGTGGTACTCGAGTCTTGGTCTGTGGGGTTTTACGGAGACAGCAACTTCTACATTGCTCACACCAGATCTTCACTGTGTCAGCCATCTTTGGCCAGTAGAACCTCGTTCGCACAATGTTGGGTGTTTGGTCATAACCAAGATGGCGAGACCATAAAGGGACATCATCACTATCTCATGATATTGTGGCGGTAGAACGGTTTGGTAGGACGTGTCGCAGACTGATGTTTTTCTAGAGCGGTAGAGGATGTCGTCCTTGATGCAGAACTTATTCCATTGACAGAGTAATTGCGTACATCCAGGTGGATCTTGCAGTCTCTCTGCATAGCTTGGTTTTCGGCCTTTCTCAACATATTGTATGACCTTACCGAAATTTAGGTCATAATAATAATAATAATAATAATAATAATAAGACTTGTCATCTCGCTTAGCAGTGGCTGACTCTGTTCTGGACACCGTGGGTAGCTCGTAACTGGTTACCAGTGGTTCTGATGTCTCCGTACCATGTTTAGCTTGGTCACGTGGTTATCTGGCATTGGGCCACACTCGGTTGACAAATTGACATGTTTCAGAGCAGAGGGATAACCATCACAAATGGCTTGGACCACATCTGAAGAAAGAGTAATGGCATCTCACTGAAACTCGTGGGCTGTTCTGGTTATTGCAGGGTGCATCTTTCTTGAGAGAGCATCAGCAGCTGCATTGTTCTTACCCGGCTTGTATTTGATGGAGAAATTGAACGATGAAAGAGCTGCTACCCATCTTTGACCAGTTGCATCAAGTTTGGCAGACGTGATGTAGACGAGTGGGTTATTATCTGTCAGAACGGTGAACTGACCTCCAAACAAGTAGTCTCGAAATTTGTCAGTGACTGACCACTTCAAAGCCAAGAATTCTAGTTTTTGTGCTGGATATCGGCTTTCTGAAGGAGTCAAACCTCTACTCCCATACACTATTACCCTCTCACAGCCATTTTGTATTTGGCTCAGAACAGCACCAAGACCAGTGCCAGAGGCATCAGTTTGGACGATGAAGGGGAGAGCGTAATTGGCGAAGGCGAGTATTGGAGCAGAGGTCATGTGAAGTGATGCTTCAGTACTTCGAATGCAGTTTGACAGGCATCAGTCCAGATGAAGGGTTGGTAAGATCTATGTTGTCCTTGTTTCTTTTTTTGGTCTAGGATCTCCTGTTGTCAGCTTGTACAACGGCGAGACAATATTGGAGTACCCAGTAAACCCAAAGAATCGAAGGAGATCTTTGTGATTGGTAGGTGTTTGCCACTCAGCTACTTGCGATACTTTCTCGGGGTCGGTCGCAATTCCTGATGCAGAGACTATGTGCCAAAGGTATTTTACCTTTTTCTGAAGGAGATGGCACTTTGATGGTTAAAGCTTCAAGCCGTGTTGCTGCAAGCACTCAAAAACTCTTCTTAGACGCTGGATGTGTTCGTCAAATGATGAAGAAAAAGAAAAGACAATGATGTCATCGAGGTAGAGCAGGACTGTAGAGTAGTTTTTGTCTCCCAAGCAGGTTTTCATTAACCGCTGGAACGTGGCTGGTGGGTTTTGTAACCCGAATGGCATGCGGTTGCACTCAAAAAGTCCCATGGGGTAGTGAAGGCTGTCTTGCTCTTATCTTTCTCTTCAACTTCGACCTGCCAGTAACCACTCGTAAGGTCCAAGGTGATAAAGAACTTTGCGCCACCTAACGTGGTAATGCATCTTCTATACGTGGGAGCGGATAGGCGTCTCGAACAGTGCGGTTGTTGAGTTGACGATAGTCTATACAGATCCGTAGTGACCCATCCTTCTAATGTACAATGACCATCGGAGATGCATTTGGACTACTGCTCGACGGATGACCTCAGCTTTCTCCATGTTCTCTAACTGTTCTTTCACCTTGTGGTACTGGGCTGGTGGAATTCTTTGATGCGGTAGTCGGTCATCAATGAGCGTTATGTTGTGTTTCACTGTGGTAGTGCGACCAAAGTCGAGGGAATCCGCATAGAAAACATCACATACTCATGAAGAAGATCTTGTGGTTGTCTTCTGTGTGACTCGGTCTCAATTGGCAAGTCTGCAAGGTTAAGGGCCTTGATGAGCAGATCATCCGATACTACGATGTTTCGGAGTCCTCAATTTGAAGTAGATTGAAGGAGATCATGTGTTGGTTGTGTTGATTGGTGTCTTTCATCTTCGGTAGTTTGACAGTTTCGGGGAGGTAACTCATCGATTGTTCAGCACAGACGAGACTTGAGCGAGTTGGCAGTTTCGAGGGATGACGACTGGTTTAGTAGACGTATTGCACACCCGCACTGGCACATTCAGGTTGTTACCAACGTCAGCAACAAGATGACAGATTCGCAGGCATGAGGCACTGTTTCTGAACCCTTCGACTACCGCAGTGTATGGTTGACCTGTTGGATTAGGTGGCGCTTGGCACATGATGTATGCTTCAGAGCCGGGATGGACTTTCCGTGGGTGTTGGCCAACGTTCTTAGCGAAGCCCATTTGTCCTTGTTGATCACCAGGTTCAGAAATTACTGTTTGGATGTAAGCCATGTGCCATGCCATGTTCTGCGATTCGATCTGCTGCATGAAGTGGCTGCCTTTTGCAATTCGTTGGTCACGTTTGGAAGTTCGGTTGACATTCGTGCCGATGAAAACAGGCACTCGCTTTCGATAGGAGTCAGCAGGCACTACAAAGACGGGTCATTTGTCATAGGTGAAACCTAGGATTGTTAGAGTGACTTGAACAATACCCAAGTAAGGCACTTTCTGACCACTGGCACCCTCTATGTAGATGTCTGAAGGAGATAATAATAATAATAATAATAATAATAATAATAATAATAATAATAATAATAATAATAATAATAATAATAATAATAATAATAATAATAATAATAATAATAATAATAATAATAATAATAATAATAATAATAATAATAATAATAATAATAATAATAAAAATAATAATACACAGTTTTTATATAGCGCTTCACACAAAAAGCCTCGAAGCGCTTTACAAGAAAAAACAATATTACAAATTAACATAATTAAAGATAAGCATATATACACAGAAAGCGGCAGAAAACAACAGAAAACTAATTGAATAAATAGGTTTTGAGCAGTGATTTTGAATGCATTAGCAGTTTGGGCAGTTTTTATGTGGTTTGGCAGAGAGTTCCAGAGCACAGGTGATGAGTGTGTGAAAGAGCGATGACCGTATGGCTTTGTACGTGTGACTGGTGTTTGAAGTTGGGATGAAGAGGCAGATCGAAGAGCTCAAGATGGTTTGTGAGTGTGAATGAGTTCTTGAAGATACTCAGGTGAAGATCCATTGATGCACTTGTATGTAATAAGGAGAAGCTTGAATTGGATTCGTTTGCTGACTGGTAACCAATGAAGTGATCTGAGTATTGGTGTGATGTGATGCCGGGATGGTGTACGCGTGATGAGTCTGGCAGCAGAGTTCTGAATTCGCTGAAGTTGTTGGTGTGAGTGTGCATTTTGAGATTCGGAGTAATAGTGATTCCAAGATTGCGAGCACCACTGATGACAGGTTTTATGAGAGATTCACCAGTACGGATACTTGTAATGGGGTGAATGTTGTCTAAACTGGGAGGTTACATGGATTACTTCGGTCTTGGAGTCATTTAGTTTAAGTCGGTTTGCTGTGGACCGTGACTTGATATGCAAGAGACAGGACTCCATCCTCTCTATTGCAGCAGGTCGCTGAGCTTCAGTTGTGGTTGTGTACAGTTGAATGTCATCCGCGTAAACCATACATTTAATGCCGTAGGATGTGATGATGTCCTCAAGAGGTGATGTGTACAAGGTGAAACACATGGGACCCAGGACAGAACCCTGTGGCACTCCGATATTGACAAGACAAAAGAGCGAGAAGGCATGATTGATGTTGACAGATTGATGACGCATAGAGAAATATGATGAGAACCAGTTCAATGCAAGATCCGTGATGCCATAATTCTGTTCGAGACGATTGAGCATGACATTGTGATCAATAGTGTCAAATGCTGCGGAATAGTCGAGGAGTATCAGAATTGACTCCTCGCCGTTATCGGCGGCGAGAAGCAAGTCACTGTAGAATCGAAGAAGTGCAGTCTCTACACTCCTACCTTTGCGATAGGCCGATCGAAGTTTGGTAGTCAGAGAATGTGTGGCCATGTGACTCCGAACCTGTGCAGCCACTGCCCGTTCGATGGTTTTCGCTAAGAACTTCAAGTTAGCGATAGGCCTGTAATTGCTGAGGACGTCGGGGTCAGCAGACTTTCTTTTTAGATCAGCGGCGTAATATGAGCAGATTTAACTGCATCAGGGAAAACACCTATTTGGAAACTCATGTTGATGATCTTGGTTATAGTTGGAGTGAGTTCATTTATACTGATTTTGAGCAGCCAAGTTGGTATTGGATCGGGTTTACAGGATTTGGGTTGCGACTCCATGACGAGTTTCTTGACGGAGAACTCAGACAAGGGATGAAACTGGTCATCTTGTGTATGGCTCTGGATCAGTAACAATGTTTACAGGTGAGCTGTCAAGTTCGTCTCTTAGAGCCTGGATCTTTGAGGCAAAAGAGTCAGCAAATTGACAACATACATTTAACTCTGCCGAGTTCAAACCGGAAGGCAAGATTTTCGATGAAGATGAGTTCATCCTATTCACCATTTGAAACAGCTGTTGTGAATCTCCAGTTTTGAAGACTTCCAGCGTCGCTCATGACGCCCTAGCTCCCGTTTAAAACTACGAACATCGTCGTTGAACCAGGGTGCATGAGGGCGAGCTGTTACAGTGCACTGAAGTAACGGTGCATGGCGATCGAGAATGTCCTTCAGGGTCTGCTCATATTGCCCAACTAAACCCTCCAGGCTGGACGAGGGGGATGCAAACAGTTCAGCAAACATGTCATTACGGAAAGCTTTAATGTCAATGTCACAGAAATTACGCTTCTGGACATTCACTTTAACCGTGCCAGGTCGCCCAATATTTAACTGGCAGGTAACAGCGGCATGATCAGAGGGCAAGTATTGAGTAGTACAAACCGTGGATACAAAATTGGCAGTTAGTCTTGTGATAAGAAGGTCGAGAGTGTGCCCGGCACAATGTGTTGAACCAGATACTAATTGTTTCAGTCTGGCAGAGTCCAAACAAAATATGATTAGGGTCACATGTAACATTTTCTAGCAATGTGGAGAATTCTTGCATGAAGAGCGGATATGTGGATTTCTTGTCGAATGACCGTTGGGGTCTGTACACTACCAACAGTCGTAAGGGGGTGTTCAAACTTGTAGACAATGACAAATCGATGTACTCAAATGATGAAAACGAGGCAGTGTCATTTAAACAGACATTGATACTGGAACCACTTTGACTATTCTTCTTTATTGTTCGATTGAAGGTGTTAAAAGCACTGGAATTAGTCTTGGCCATTGCTTAGCTGGAGATCTATGTCCCCTATGGGTTGGTTTAGCCACACATATTCCAAGTTGTCTGAGTTTATGATAGACAGAAGTGGAACTCTGCTTTTTACTGGGCGAAGGCTGAGTAGTTCTGCAGCAGTGTAGGATAGCAGCGGAGTCATAAACAATACGAAGAATGCCAGTAACAATAGAGACACTCTGCGTGGTCTGGAACTCCCCATGACAAAGAATGGACGCACTGAAGCAACAACAGTGTCAGCAGGTAGGACGGTGGTCCCATGGGGAACATAACCAGAAGTAGAATTGAAAATCCACGAAAATCACCAAATTATTTGATCACAAATGTAGAATGTAGGAAAAAACTGTCCTGACTAATCTCTATCATTCAAGCAATAGGCAGTTAGTATTTTTGTGAGAAGGTGAAATCGACAAGTAGTTTGGGGAGCAGCTGACGAGTGCAACAAGTAGTTTCGGGAGCAGCTGACGAGTGCAACCTATCTGGTGCTACCATCAACTATTATTGCTTTGTCCAAATTTGGAAAGGGAACAAATGTTCACAGGTCGGGATGCTCTCTCCACAAATCTTCAGTGATTGATGAAACTTCAAGTCCAGAGTCAATCAGTGCTTGGTAGTCTTGTCCATTAAATGGTAACCATGTCCTTGCTGTTAGGGCCAATCAACTGTTGATAATCCTGTTTCTGTGATGACCATGATTAGTAGAGTGTCACGGCCGGGTGGTTAAGAGCATCGAATTCAAGTTTTGGTGCTAATTCACCAGAGTGTGGGTTCGAATCCTGGTCGTGACACTTGTGTCCTTGATCAAGATACTTTACTATAATTGCTTCTCTTCACCCAGGGGTATAAATGGGTACCTGCGAGGGTAGAGGTTGATATTGTGAATGAAAAGCTTTCGGAGCGCCACGGCAGCTCGGGGCTGTATACTCCCTAATGGGAGCTGAGAAAGATTAAAGGGATGATTATTGGCCCAATGACCAGAGGACTAATGTAAAGCCCATTGATACGGTTTATTGTGAAATGCGCTATATAAGAATTTGTTATTATTATTATTATTATTATTATGATTGTTGGCTGAGCACGTGAGAAGGAGAATGGTCTACTGGTGGGCATCGCGATTCGGGGCCTCCAATGACTTGCCCTGGTACAGGGGGCCCAGGTAGTTCGACGGGGTATTCTGACATCCCCTAACGACGTGACCCTCCTGACCACAGTTGTAGCAGGCAAATATTCTGCGGCTGGAATCCGAAGGAGATCTCTGGTAGTGATGATGCTGTGCACATCTCATCTGTTCTACGGCTGCCGCCAACGATTGAACTTGTAATATCAGGTTTTCGAGAGCCTCATCTCGCGGTGGCTGTTTGGGTTTGGTGGGTGAAGGAGAACTTACTTCTGATGGTTTCTTCTGGAAACAAGGTGAAGGAGAAGTGTACTGCGGTTGTGACTGAGCTGTGGTTGCTTGGGATGTGGCTGTTGTTTTTGTTTGATGGAGAGCTGCTACGGTTCGGTTTTCTCGTTCAATTTGTCGAAGTTCCATTTGGAGTTCTCAAAGCGTCCTCTCCCGAGGTTTCATGGGGGCCAGACGGCTTGTAACTTTCTCTTTGGCCACACCACGCATAAACTGCTGAGTTAGCATGCTATCTCGCTTGGGAAGGGGATGGCTGTCATTCATGCGCTCGTCTATGGTGCATAAAGTAGCTTCGAGTTCAATGGCGTAGATGCTCGGGTCTCTTTATTATGTCACGTTCGCTCGCAAAAGTCCAAACATTGACATCTCTCCGAACTGTGCTCGCAGTTCTTCGAAGGCACAAGCTGGTGTTTGGTCTTCTACAGGTAAGTTCAAAACAAGTTTGCGAACAACTGTAGAGAACTGCATATCGACGGACATGGAGGTACTCTCGATAAGGTAGGTAATGTCCCTTATCCAGTCTTCTATACACACTGTGGCTCCTTCTCGGCCGGTGTATAGTGGTACGTTCTTCACGTGGTGTGTCGCCATAAGATGGAGTTGTGAAGGAGAATGCCGGCTGTGCGCGAGCTTCGGGAGGCTGATGTAGAGGGGCTGTCCTTGGGAGTTGTACGTTTACGGTGGTCGCTGGATGAAGGTCTGGATTGAGGAGTAAACGTTGAAGTTCCTGCATATTCTGTGATATTCTGCGTTCCATATCATGCAGCTGGGTTTCAAAATATTCAGTTTGACGTGATGTTGGAGCATTTGAAGAAATACTGGATTGATGGGTTGGATGAGGAGTGGTGGACGAGGCGGCTGTGGGATTGAGTGGTGATGTTGGTAGTTGAGCAGTTGTAGGAGTAGGAAACATGAAATCATTGTAGTCTGGTCTTCTTGGTCTAGCCATAATGTCTAATAATAGCAAAAAATTACTAGAAAATACAGAATACCAAGCATTAATAAAATACTCAACTGTTGAATGATGTCAGGCCTTACACTGAGCAAGTGATCCCCAAAAAATGATGCAATCAACCCCCAAAAATATTTTCCGAACAGGTAATAAAAATGTACCACAAAGTCTAACACAAAAATTGCCTACTGTTGAGAGCAAGATAATTCAAGAGCAGAAGATGAATGCATATATAAAGCAAATTGCAATCCTCAGAAATACAATTATCAAAAATGCATCATCATAAATGCAATATCGAAAATGCAATTATCGAAAATGCAGTTTTCAAAAATGCAATTCTCAAAAATGCAATCATCGAAAATGCAGTTTTCTAAAGTGCAATTCTCAAAATTGCAAGTATCACAAATGCAAACCTCCTCGAAAATGCAATATGAAAAATGCATTATAGAAACTGCAATTCTCAAAAATGCAACTCTCAAAAAATCGTTTAGCCCACCAGAAATTGTATCAAAACACCCTCGTTAATTGATGTGACATGAAGAGTTTGACTCCACTATCAAATTGACTTTAGCACATGTAGCAGAATTCTCAAAATTCAACCAAAACTTAAGCACTTGTTGAGCAGGTTTGCAAAGAAAATTCAAACACATCTGTGACTTTTATGCACAGTTGACATGGTACAATTAAGTAATAGCACTGTTATAAACACAATGTTACCTTTTGAAAATGCCATAAAAGTTTTAAGGATTGTTCTTCCCGTCGATCGACATGGTAGTTCTGTGCCGCGTGTGTGCACAGCAGTGCGTTGAAAACGATGTATGCTCAGTTCTTCCAAGGCGACTCCTAGTCTTTTCTGGAGATTTCAGGGCACACAAGATGAAAGTTAAGTAGAAAACACCGACGAAATGCAGCAACAAAACCGAACGAAAACAGCGTGAGTCTTGAAACTGTAAACAAGGTTCGATCCCCGACTCAAGTTGAACGATATGGCGCCTCACAATGTTCAATCCGTCTAAGTGGTTCATCACGGAACCCGACTTCTCTTTGGGATAGTACGGTGTCTCTACGGAGCCAATCAGCGGGGTGGTGACGTCTCCGTTGAACATCGGGGGGCACGTCCAGAGCGTCCTTCGGCGGGTTGAATTGGTCCGGCAGGCAAGGCAGGGCCCGGGCCGGGGCTGACCATCGAGTTCGTCTTATACAGGGGCTATTCTTTGGTTTCCTCAGTACCCGGATTCTCCACCAAATGTGACCAGGATGTTATTAGAGTCGATAAGAAGGGATACTGAGGAGAATAGCTTTGTCTTTAAAATAGGAAATTAGGAGAGGAAAGAGTTTGTTATAATGTGGTGTTGTCTCTCGTGAACATGATTTGAAAGTGAGTCTTAATTTATACATTCTCGGACTCGTAATTATAAAACATACAATTCTGACATTAATAATTAAAGGAAATCCTACAATGAAAATGAATAGTTGACTGTACAATAAAAGAACTACGGGAACGCACTATTGAATGTCGGCTTGAACAATTGCTTTCCCGCCAAAATAATGACAATGGCAGCAACAATGCTGCCACACCTTAAACCATAAATCCTTCCAAAAATACACAGTAATAACAGCAAACCTTTAATAATAACTGCAACTTCTGTTAACTTAATAAAAATATAACTAAATGAAACAAATATAATATAAAACGGTGTGAATAAGAAGTGTTATATTTACCTGGAAAATAGGAGAGGAGAGAGTCCGTTATAATGTGGTGCTGTCTCTCGTGAACATGATTTGAAAGTGAGTGAAAAGTGAACGTGAAGCTTATGAGGGCGCAAATGTTAACAGGTTAATTTGCATAAATAAACGTTTCTAAGACGAACTTAATTGGCGGAAGGATAAAAAGTAAGGTAAGTAATACGTTTAGAAATGAAAGAAAATAGTACATTTTAAAGTAAAAGTAAGAAAACTCTGTGGGGTGTCTTTATAACCATCACATATACAGTCTACGGGAAGCCTTAGAGACAATATCCTTAATGTGAATGTCCCTCTCAAGTTGTTCTGAACAGTAGCACCAAGTAATTTCATGGATGTAACACAATCAAGCTCTACTGCATCTAGGGTATTTAAAGACAATGGAATGTCCATGTCCCACTCTAAGAAGCAAATTGACATGGTATGGCATTGTGAGGAATTTGGCTTAACGTCATTGTTCTTACACCAATCTGATAGTTCATCAAGGTGATTTTGCATGTTAGACTGTTCACCATGCTGAACGACTTCACTGAGAGCAAAACAGAACAATTGGTGAATGTTTTGTCTAATGTTGAGGCACTGCGAGTTGGGAATGAGATCAGCTTTGTCATGCCCAAATCATCAACAAAGGGGTGCAGTTGAGGTTGTTAAAGTCTCCCATGATCATAATGATAGTCCGAGGCACGAATGTTTTCAACAGTGTGACAATTATTTTCGATGATCTTGTTCTGGTATGGTGAGCTCGGAGGGTAATAGATAGCTCCAACGTACAAGTTCATTGAAGAGCGTTTTGGCGTATTTCTCGTAATCTTGAATTTTAGCCACAAACATTCATAGCAACACCTTTGGTTGGCATGGTTGGTTACAATATGCTTCTTGACGAAGATTGCTACACCACCGCCATTTTTTTCATGGCGAGATATGCTAAAAGTCTTAAAATCTGAGATGTTAAATGCAGACTCACTTGCTTCAGTGAACCAAGTCCACCTCATTCAAGTTCCTCTGCTTTGGAGAGGAGAACTCATGGTAGTAAAGGAGGCTTTCGATCAGGTTCACTGTTCGTGGGCTTTATTTCAAAAATGTGACTCAAATCACGGCGTGAGGATCTATATTGGACATCGTTTTCTCTTTCAGTTCCAGTGAAAATAACGGGAATTTTGCGATTGATGTGGCTCCCTCCATGACGTTGCTTTAAAAGTCCCTATTTGGAGATCGACGTATACATTGATTTGTCCATAGATAAGTTTGAAGGTTTGACGAAGTAATTCTGCCTTGTTACATGTATAACAAACTCTGCCATTAACTTCCATTGTCAACACAGAATGGCTAAATCACACGTGTCAAAAATACACGCCTCGGTGCATGCTCACATGTATCGGCAAGTAGAAGTTAAAAAAAGAAGGATTTATTTCAGATTTTTTTCTACTTTTTCAGCTTACCAAAGTCCATTTCTCCAGTCCAGAGAGAGTGGGGATGTTACCATACTTATAAAAAACATATACAGCAAAGGCATGACGACACACAAAGTGTAAAATCTTGATTAAAAAGACAAGAGCCAATATTAACAAGGTGTGGCAGCAGCTGAACAGCGCCCTTGATGACATGTATGTATGCATTTCATATATGGTCTGCTGAAACTTCACTTCCCCTCAAAATGAATTTTGTTTAATGGCATTTCTTTTTCCTTTTTTTCTAATTCAGGTGATTCTTTTGTGAGCGATTTTCAATGGAAATGTGTTTGTACTTTGTCTGGTTATCACACAAGAACTATTTATGATGTTGACTGGTAAGTATTCCTTCCTAGAAAAAAGCAGACTTTAGGTCAACTGGTTGGTCAGCTATGGGCAGCTAATTCTAGCTATGAAAAACCACCAAAACAAAATACAAGTCCCCCACAACAAAGGTTAAATAGGATGCGCAGTAAAGAGGGCAAAACTCACCAAAACTCATTTTTGTTACACTAGCTGTTTGGGTATTTTGTTGTGCAATATGATAGAGGGGAATTGATACTGCTTTTACATTTTATACTGAGTGAACCAATGACAGTTGGACATTTTTAACATTTTGAGAACAAAGAACTTTGCTTTACAGTTTAGCCAAATCAGGCAATGGCTGCTAAAAATGGCATGTTTTAAAGGCAGTGGACACTATTCGTAAATACTCAAAATAATTATCAGCATAAAACCTCACTTGGTTACGAGTAATAGGGAGAGGTTGATAGTATAAAACATTGTGAGAAACTGCTTCTCTGAAGTCACGTAGTTTTCGAGAAATAAGTAATTTTCCACGAATTTGATTTCGAGACCTCAGATTTAGAATTTGAGGTCGCAAATCAAGCATCTGAAAGCACACAACTTCGTGTCACAGGGGTGTTTTTTCTTTCATAGGTTTGTTAGTTTATGCATATGTTGAGATACACCAAGTGAGAAGACTGGGCTTTGACAATTACCAATAGTGTCCAGTGGCTTTAATTCAATCTTAAAAACTCACCAACACATTAATTTTAAAAGTAATATATATGTTTTCTTAACTTTCTATTCACTCATTTTCAGAACAGTTATGGTAAAATTTGTATCGTTGATGACTTATTATTTCTATGTTCTCCAATATACTTGGCTTCTCAACTTAGCATCAAGCTTGGTTTGGATTTTACCTGATGTGAAGCTTGATGTTCTTTGAGAATGATCTATTTTTGTTGACCATCCCAGGTGCAAGCAAAGTGGGATGCTAGCTACATGTTCAGGAGATGAAAGTATTCATATCTTTCAAGAAGGCAATAACGAGGAGTTCATTTCAACTTGTTGTACAAACTGTGCTCATGCTGGTGATGTCAATGCAGTCAGATGGAATCCAGATGGAAGTAACACATTAGCATCTGCTGGAGATGATAATGTTGTCAAGCTTTGGAAATACATCCCAAACTGATAAAAAAGAGCAATGCAAAGTTATTTTAAAGGCACTGGACAAGTTACATTAGTTGTTTTTTTCCCACTCATACAATTAAAGACTTCAGCTGAAGCCTTTATTATGCATCTGAAAGCAGACAATATTGTGCAACAATGGTGTTTTTTCTTTCATCATTCTCTTGCAACTTTGATAACTAATTGAGCCTGAATTTTTACAAGTTTGTTATTTTATGCATATTAGATACAGGAGGTGAGAATACTGGTCTTTGACAATTACCAAACGTTTCCTATACCTGTAAAGTACTTTCAACCCTTAGGAAATTGTCAAGTACAGTGTACTCTCTAAAACCTATGCTCTGTGTAAATTTATACATGTTAAAAGGTTCCCATGTACAATTAAAATAATGCAAAAAAATATTCATAAATACCTGTTCGTTATTCCTATTGGTGGAGAGTGCGTCTCGTGGGTGTGTATAAACCTTTGTTTATGACCGGTAAAAAGTGTTAATTCATGGGCGTAACAGCGACCTTGCACCTGTAAGACAGTTTCTTCATTCCTATTGGTCGAGAGCAACGCCTGAAACAGTTGTGCCACATCATGCGATACGTGCGACGCGCACAGCATTCCCTTATAAGGAGTTGTTTACCCAAGGACGGCGGAGGGCTTTACCATTTCATAGCTGGAGGGGTGTTGTGTTGAAAGAAATCATTGAACAATTATAATTTTTGCATTTATTTTTTCTTTTTTGACCAAAAAGTGATGATGTTTTTGACCGAAATGGTATTTATGAATGGGAATCAAAGTGTGTTGAATCGGTTTTCAACTAGTGGTTTAAACCTGCCGAGGCCTGGTTCTTTATAATTTACCTCGACTTCGTCTCTGTAAAATTATCAAGAACCAGGCCTTGTTGGGATTAAACTACTAGTTGAAAACCTCTTCAACACACATTGATTCCCTTAGTTAAGGTAGTATGAAGCCTACATGTTTTTAATTCCTGTTGAAATAATGTATAAGTAAGTATGCCTTATATGCATGGTATTGGTAGACCGCCATCATTCTAACTAAATTCAATTTAATGAATTCATCTTTTGTTGATTCCAAAAAAATGAATTATAAAAGGACACGTTGCGTGGATCGGTGGAGTTGGTCCATGAAAAGGGTTTAAAACCATTTGCTATAAAATCTATATGATTAGAAAGATGTTTTAATAGTAGAATATAATTATTAAAAACTTGGCCTCACAAAATGACGTGCAATTCGAGGCATATTTTGTGCAGATTGTTACATTTTACTTTTTAAAGAAAAACATCTTTCTAACCATAGGCATTTTATAACAACTAGTTTCAAGTGTCTTTTATAGACCAACTCGCCCGATCCAAGGCAACGTGACCCTTCAAACACAGTTGTAGAGCTTTATACACTAATGGTTGTCAATCATGGGGGAGGGGGGGGGGGGCAAAGGGACCTGCCCCCATGCCCCCCCCCCCCACCCCCAAACAAAAAACTGCTCGAGCGTGGGGCACACAATATCAAATTTCCACAGTCTACTCGCAGGTCACCAAATTTCTTTTTCTTTTGTCTGCGAATATGCATATCGTTTTTCGTGGGTGATATAATTAGTCAAAAGGGCTTCTGGAATTCGGTCATTTTCGGCCTTTTCTGAAAAGTCTCAACCAAATAATGTACCAGTAAATTGAAACGAAGACCATACCTGTTGTTATGTATGAAAAACTCAAATTTCAAAAAGAGAAAATTGTGTGTAAAAAATGGCTTCAAAAAGAAAGAAAACAAGTCACACAAACAAGGCAAATTTTCCCGTTATGAATGTCAGCAACAGTCCCCAATTAGTGTATATGGATAGATTATTTCATATTCTTCCCGAAAATGTTAAAAGCCAGTTTTAGAAGGCCTTTCAAATTCGCCGCCCAACTTTTTTGTTTAATTGCAGAAATTTAATTGTGGACGAAAAAGTGTTCCAAAATGCATCAAAAACCTCTCCAGAATAATTGAAGATCACATGAGGTACACAAGATATGTTGATGGTTATTTTGGAGGTACGATTGTGTCATATTATTTCCTTCCAAAATAAAAAAATCTACTAAAAATGATGTCCAAAATCTTCCGCTCACTTCTTCTGCCTGTTATGTCTTCGCTTGTGGAGCGCATTTAAGAGTTTACGCATTTTGGACATTCATTGCACATGACAAATGTTTTTTAAATCTTTGGTTACCGTTACTTTAACAACCAGCCGAAGTTTCACACTTAATTATCAATTATTCTTTAATTATTAAGTCATTGGATTGGTTTGGTGTAATAAATGGCAGCTTGCATGTGTCACACATGTGCTTCACAATATCTTTAAAACGCAATTTGATGGGTGTTTCCTGAATATTGTTATTCTTTTTAAAGTGACAGTTGACAATAAAACAAAAACTATTAACACTGATTTCTTTATGTGATCTGATGATGTCATCGCAACTTTACTGTCGTCACGTCGTGGTCATTTTGTAACGCATCACTCCTTACACTATGATCAGGGGCCTTATTCATGAAGCCTTCTTAGGCCTTAGTAAGCACGTGTTACTAGTTCGTTCTTAGCGAGTTGCGTCATATTTACGAAGCACTCGTAACTTCAACCGAGTGCGTAAGTCCTTACTAGTGCTACTAAGTGGGGTGTTTTCGGCTTCGTAGCGTTTTCTTAAGCCCTTTTTCAACATTCCTGGCCAAAATTATTGGGCGAATTGAGCTTTATGTCAATAACAACAACTTTTAATATGTTCTACAATCCTTGCGACATTTTCTCAAACATTGCGAAATTTTGGAGAAGTTACCAACCTATTTTGTATCACTTAAATTCTCATTTACCGCTTGTCACGCCTTCAAAATATTGCCGCCAGAATTGTAACCCGGTCCAACACTATAGAGTACACATCACACCTATCCTACAAGATCTACATTTGGCTACCTATTAAGGACAGAATCATCTTCAAGATCCTTGTGTACATGTATATCTATCGCTCATCAAAAGGCACTTAGAAGGACTCCAACCCCATATGTCCAACCGCCACCAGTCTATGCGATCTAATAACAAACATCTTTCAAGGAAACCCCTGGCCAAAACATCATGGGGTGAAAGATCATTTACTTCTGCTGCTCCTTCATTATGGAACGGATCATGCCGGATCATGTTAAACTTTCTCCACCAATAGCTTTGTTCAAAACTTCCCTCAAGACTCATCTAATGAGGACTTTATAACTTTTCCCCGTTTATTGTGTCACTGCTCCATCTTTAGATGGATACCGGCGAATTATAAATGCCCATTATTATTATTATTACTATTAAATAAATAAATATACAAATATATAATGATGAACTAAAATAACAAAATCAAGAAGAATTTATTAAAAAGTGATAAAAAATAGGTTGGTAACTTCTCCAAAATTTCGCAATGTTTGAGAAAATGTCGCAAGGATTGTAGAAGATATTAAAAGTTGTTGTTATTGACATAAAGCTCAATTCGCCCAATAATTTTGGCCAGGAATGTTGAAAAAGGGCTTAAGAAAACGCTACGAAGCCGAAAACACCCCACGTAGCACTAGTAAGGACTTACGCACTCGATTGAAGTTATGACGCAACTAAGAACGAACTCATTACTAAGGCCTAAGAAGGCTTCATGAATACGGCCCCAGGTATCCTGCAGCTAACTGCCCAGTCCCGCAGTACATGAATTTGCACAAAACAAAAAAACATTGCAAAAACGCGTACAAGTGCGCAAACGGGGGATTTAGTGAACGGGACGGTAGCCAAATTAATTCGACCGACAAATACAAAACGGGAAAACTGGACGAGAAAATAATGATCAGGACGGAAAAATTAACGGGGCTGTGGAAATAATAGTACGGGGAAGAATACAGAAAAGGGACTAATAATGAGTTGGGACAGGAACAAAATAAACTGAACGGGACAAAAAAAAAAAAAAAACGGAGTACAAACAAGGACAGGGTAAATGCGACGTCACTCTTTGCTTAGCAATTAAGATTGATACAAAGTTAAGATCAATCTATAGTGCTTTGTGAAATCGAAACGGCGCGAAACTCTATAACGGTACCCGCGCTTGGCGCGGGTTTCCCGCTAGTCATAATAAAACCAAAATTGCGCCCTATTAGACTGGTCCCCTGTCTTTAAATAAAAAGAACGAGTCCAATCATGAAATAGTACTGTTTTCTCAATAATTAAACACGGCAACCGGCAACCAGTGCACCTCTGGAGGTAAACTACGCGCGGTGTGTAACCAGCTAGTTCGTTGCATGTGTTTTTCTGAGGCTTCTCTGTGTGTGTGTATCCATGCTTCTTCTTGCGCTTAGTCTACCCATCCCATCTGCCTGCCTGCACGTCGTGCCTCTACGAAAAAAAAGGACTTCCATCTTAGTGACAACAGTGACTTAGGTATCGAAAACATTTTCATGATTTGTATAGAACAATGTTTTTCTCGCAAGACATTCTAAAAAAACGTGGGGGAAAGTTTGGAATCGTTTGGTAAGTTTACAAATAGGCCCCTGCCCTACCCTACCTCATTCTCACTCGGCTGACCTGTCCTACTGAGTACTGTACTGTCATGACTGTCTATATCCACATTCCACTATAAACATGCTAAACTAGTGTCTATAAACCATAAAACTTCATTCTTAATATATCCTGGTGTCATGGGTTTCTATTAACAGGATAACGGGAAATGTTGTGTCCTAAAGAAATGGCTACTGTACTTCTTTACTTGATTTATCATAATGTCAGCTGAGATCACAAGGCCCCACCATCATTGACCATCCCTTCTTGGCCTTGCTTGAATTGAAGCATTCTCAGCTCAAACGAAACACTCTTCCATAACAAATATGTTTTTCTCCATTTCAGACCAGCCATGTTTGGTTTCAGGAGATAAGAAACCTATTTGTTTATTTCTCTTTCTCTTTAATGTAGATATTATTTTATTTTATCAGAATTTTTCAGTGAAATTTAATGCAGGTGATTTTTTCTCTGACAAGATGTGGTCTGTTAAGGTGTATTCTAAGGAGTAAAAATCAATGTAAAATTTTGAAATCGGATGTTTGCCCAGCAAACACGTAACGTCATCGTAACGTTACTGTGAAGTTGTATTTTGGTAATGTTGCTTCCCAACTAAAACACAACGAACCTACAACGTTGCCAAAAGTTTGCAGTTTGGTTTTGTTTACACTATGACATAAATACAACGTTATAAAAACGTCATGTTTTAACATCGTCTAAAACCGTCCTGGGGATATTTTTATGCAACGTTGTCAGAAGGTTGTGGTTTAGTCACGTTACTCTACAACTTAGATACAACTTTTGTCTAACGTTTTTTTTACGTCATATACAAACGTTATGTGAATTTTCTTTGCAAAACGTTACCTGAGAGTTGTGGTTTTGTCATGTTATTTAACAACGTAAATACAATGTTATGGCTACGTTTTTTCACAACGTCTTAATAAAGTCACTTTAGCTTTGTTTGGCAACGTTGCTTGAATGTTGTACCTTCGTCAGGTTATTTGGCAACTTTGCAACGACGTAGTTTTCATCGTCTGATAATGGGACGTTGTGGAAAGTTGTTTCACAAAGTTGCCGAACGGTGTTTTGACAGGTCACTGGCATGTGCCGCACGACGTACACTGTATGCACGTGGGCAACGTACACATAACGTTGTAGCAACGTTGTACCACGTGGCGGATAGCAGCGGTCGTGCAGAAATCCTCTACAAAACGTTTTCAATAAATATAATTTTATTTTATGGTAATCTTTTACAAATAAAAAAAAATAAAGACACTAATATAAGTATTAGTAAAGAACAAAAAGATTAATAATAAAAAACTTCATACATTTTATGAGCGTGGATCGTGCAGAAAACATACCTGTGTTCAAGTTCAATTGTTATGTTTTTTTTCATATCGGCTACGGCCAAGTTTAATGCACAGCCTATGGCAATAGAGGGCGCACTATATGACGAGCACCCTCTACCGATGGGGATGTTTACAAACTGCGCTGCGTGGCACTAGTATGATTTTTATGAACGGCAAAAAGTGATATTTTGTGAATCAAAACTGAAGAGCGGCATCTTGGGGGAAATTGTCAATTATAAAAATTAAATATAGTGTTCAGTTTTGCAGGTGTTTGTGTGAATATTCTTTATTAATTATGTCAACAAATAGCATTATTAAATTAACCAGAATGGAATAAAACTGACGAGTTTATGACTGGAATGTTTTCTTTAATTTAAGATCAGTTGTTCCTTTGATTAAAAATTGTAGCATTAATGCAGTAAAAATTTAAAACAATCTTTAAAAAACTTGAGGATAAAGGCATTGGTACACATCAATTATTGTTGTTATTTTTACAAAGACAAATTCTAAAAACTAGTGGCTACAATAAAATACAAACAATTTTTTGTTCTACTTTCGTTTCAATTAGTATAGGCCTTAAAAAAAAGATAATAAATACTAGTTTCTTTTGACTCAAGATGAGCAGTCTGTTATTATCAATTCAGAATGTGGAAATTACCAAAAACAAGATCGGGCAGTATTTCCCCAACCAAGACGAAACATAATTAGAGCCCCGGCCTATCAAACTTATTGTAACACACGCCCTCTTGTGGTGGCACATCACGGGAACACGAAGATGTACGAAGTACATGTACATTCGTGCGTATTTAGGACAACTTTGCAAGAAATGGTTGAACAAAACCTCTTGGAGGTAGAAGAATACATAATCAAATTACACCAAATTTTCACAAGTTAAACTTTAAAGTATGGGATTTAGCACTGACAAAGTCGCATTTAATTTTGATGATAATATCTCCGAAACTATTCATTCGATTTCAATTTTTTTTAAAAATGTAAGCACGAGGAGAGAATGCTCCTGCCTGATGTCAAGTCTCATAGTTGTGAGTTGTACAAAATGTGAGTTCTTTTTTTCGTGAAACCAACTTGATGTAACTGCCTATTTCTAGTGACTGAAGGAGATGAAACTTAATCTAGCAGACGATAATTTGTTTCGAACTTCAGAGGTTAGATGTTTGTTTCTTTGACTCATTGGATTTTCGGTACTGTCGCGACCGTATTATTATTAATGTACCAGAATGACCAGTGATATATATCTTGGGAGGTCCTGTTTTCAAGGTGTCCCTAAAATCATGTCAATCTTTTACCTCTCTGTGCGTGATGTAAACAGTCCCTAGATAAAAATTGTGTGGTTTCATTTGCCAAGCAAAGAGTCTGCTCTCCCTTGACCAAAACTTAGAAACACGTAAGGCTCCACTGGTTATTTGCACTTGTAAATGCAAAAAGTTTGGTATTTTAGGCATTTCTACAAGGTACAAAAATATGTCATAATGTTGAGGCCATATAAAAATATTTGCCCACCGAAAAAGTTTCATCAAACACTATTTCAATTCACAATTCATGATGATCAAATCATGTGACTGAATATTTTGCTGAACATTCTGGGAAAAAAAATGCAGAGGCTTAAAGAAGCCATGTGCCTTATATCATTTTTAAATATTTTTGGAAATTTTTATTTTGTAACCCTCATATCAATATTGTTATTAATATTAAATGTTAAACATCAGCTTGTTGATTCAATTATCACTGTTTATTTATACGCTTTATTATAAATATTAAGAATAAAAATCAGATTTGAAAGCCAGTAGTTATTCACACTTTTTATTATTTGTTTGTTTTTTAATTTTTTGCAAGTTACCATGGTAATTTTTAAAATTTAATAAAAAAATATTTTGAATAAAATGAAGAAAACTGCTGGCTATAGAGTCATACACAGAGTCTCAAAGAACACTTGTAGTCACTGCAGATGTTTCTTCCATGTATGGCTTCACCGAGAAACCATACTTTCTCGTTTGCTGTGAAAACAGGAAAAACCCATTGAAGTCATCGAAGATCGGTGTGTTGTGTGAACATTTCAATGTCCATCAAGTTTTAAAGTGATGCTGCAGTGAATTAAAATAAAACAGTTAATTTTGCTGTCATTTATTTCTGATATATGTATTGAACATCAATACAATGTGTTTTGTTTATTCCCGACATATCTGACTTGCGTAATTAGCGAATAAGTCATGCCCCCCCTTTTGTGGATTGTTACCGCCCCCCCCCCACCATCAACGTCACATCGGGAATTCAAACATATCGTCGGCAAAAAGAGTCTGGTCCCTAACTACACGCGCCTAGGTACCAGGCCACACAGTGCACACGTCTCTATATGCACACAGCCAGGGGGCCCGACGGCTCGGGTTACCAACGCGACGTCATGTTTAAATGCAAATGAAGGCTCCCTTTTAGGGGCGGGGTGGGTTTCCCTAATCTCTTGAAAACCATTTTTAAAATACTTGCGCATTTATAAAAAAATATTTCAGGTTTAAAAAGCCATGTTTAATCGTTTAAATGAAAAAAAAAAAAACTGCAGCCACCCTTTAATATATGTTTGCATACTTCATATTAACAAATGAAGATAATTAGGGCATTGGTTGATATATGGCATCATTATTTTTTTCCCAATTCAAAGAAAAAGGCATAATACCGTGAAAACTGAGAGGAGGATACTTACTAGGCCTATATTACCAAAACATTAACATTTTATAAATGTTTTAAAATATATGAGAGACTGTCAAAAACATATGATCCAACAATATGTTTTATAAAATAAGGCCTATTTATTAGTTCGGGTTTCGGCCTAACAGCCGAAACGCCTATTGTAATCGTAGTAATTTTTTAAAAATTTATTATTATTCTTATATTAGCTGTTCGGACGTAGTGGTCGGAACTATTGTTTTTGTTAAGATTTTTATTTGTTTTTATAATTATCAGCTGTTCCGACGTAGTGGTCGGAACAGCTTTTTTTTTTTAAAGATTTTTATTTGTTTTTATTATTAGCTGTTCCAACGTAGTGGTCGGAACAGCTATTGAAATTGTCAAGATTTTTATTTGTTATTAGCTGTTTCGACCGTCCGTCGGAACAGGTATTGTTTTCGTCGAGATTTTTATTATTTTTATTATTATTATTAATATTATTATCATTCTTTGTTTCCGCCTAAAACCCCATAGCGTTTGTACAGCGTTTTTGTTCAGGCCCCGTCTCCTAAAGTATAAGGATAAAAGAGTTAATCATATATCAAATTGAAGCTTAGAACATAAGCTTTACTCTAACAAAAAAAGTGAAAAAATTCTTAATTAATTAACCACGTCACAGTGGTTTAAGACCCAGACATCAGGTCCGATTTTTTTTTCTGAGATAACTACATATCTTTGGTGACTTGCACAAGAACTAATTTGTTGAAGAATTTTTATTTTTTTGAAATTTATAACCCTTGTTTTTTAAGGAATTGTAGTTCGTAAATATAGTGACATACGTTTATATTCAGCAAAAATCACAAACCCTTATGTTAAAAAAATACCTGGGTAGGCATATAAAAATTGTTTGAGAAAACAAATATTGTTTTTAAATTACCTGTATAAGTGACCTTTCGCACTGTAGAAAATTAAATACGAACCGAAGTTTTGATGATACGGCAAAAATGCTTTGAAATCTTCCGACTAAAATGTCAAAAAATGCTACTTATAAAAAAAAAATACCGCCACACATCTTTAAAATAAGCCATTAAGGGCCTGGACGAAATGCTAAAAATATGTAATAGATTAATAAAGTAACCATTCGTTGTGGCTAGAAATTCACGGTAAATTAGCGAAAATGAATTTTTACTCCTGAAAATGAGAATTTTCAAAAAAGCAATTGTTTACATCGCAAAACTAAGGAAAATAAACAAAAAACAAAACGTTGGATATTTTCTCAATCGGCCACCAACGGCCAACATATTTTTTGTATTTGTTTCCATAAAATGATAGAGTGACTACTTAGCTTTGAAAATAAAATAGCGCTGAAATCCCGCAAGATCGCCTTCACTCCCAAAAACTAAGTTTTTAGAACGCTGTTTTTAACCAAAAACATCGTGTACATTAACATTACACACAGAAGATATTAGCGTCCTCTGTTGACTTCAAAACCACATCATAAAAATTGTCACAAAAGGGCGCAATTTCTCTAAAATAATTTGTGAATCACGACACGGATCGATAAATTGTGGATTATTTTCACGTTTTATCTACCTAAAGATGATATTGAGATATTGATATGCTTGAGATATTTTAAAGGTATTTTGACCGATTATAAAGGTATTTTGACCGATTATTGTACAGAAACTTGTCGATGTCGGGGTCACATAGGGTTTTAAACCACTGTGACGTGGTCTTCATTTGAATTTTTAATTTGTAAACTTGATGCAGTCACTTTCATGTTATTGTGAAATATTCTCTTTGGTTATACAACACAGTATGTACCCCTATGAGTTGTTGACTTCTTGAGAGGAGTCTATACTATTTTGTTTCCTACCCGCGTTCTGGACACATTACTCTGTACACGCACAAAGTACGGAGGTTTGGGATTTTCGTTAGAACGTGCGTTAAATTTGTCCTTGTTTTTCTAACCGCATTCTGGACCAATTACTCTGTGCATGGGTTTTTGTTAAAACGAACGTGCGTAATTAGATAGGGGTTTTTGACAACATCGAACGTCGTCATCAAAAACCCCTAAAGGCATCTAATACTACATTTCAACCCTACTTAATAGTTATAGGCGTTAGCAGTTCATATTTAGTGACAATGGTCGCAAAATCATAAAACGAGAATTATTTCGCCGGATCATAATCCCCTCTGTTGAAGCACACATGTAAAAACCCACCATTTTTATATCGTGCCCTTCTAGCCTAGTGGTCATCAGTCGCGACTACACATCTGAGAATTGCGAGTTCAAATCTCCGTCCGAAATCAATATTTTGTATCCCCCAAAACTAAAAATATGTTTCTTTTTGTAATATTTAAGTTTGATTCTTATCTTTATATCGATAGTGATGCCTTTTCTTTTTCTCAATTGTTAGCCCAACATAACCTGTGTGCATGCATGACACGATGATGTTTAAAAACACAGTAACTGAAAAACGGTGATCATAAGCGGAGAGTTTGGTGGTTAAGAGTTCTGTGAAATCAACTTGTACTAGATCAAACATCAAACCACCGACCAAAAAAATGTTAAAATATGTAATTAAATAACCACGTGACCCATATTTGCATATTTAATTGGGAAATCTTTGTAGCACCATATCTCAAGAAGTACACGGCCGTTTAACAGACTGTTTGTAGTTATAAAGACTCCTTGGGGATTGGAGATTAGATTAGTTTTGAAAAAACCGTGACCTCAAGTTGACCTCTATTTTCGGGTCATCCGGAAGTGGGACTATATCTCAAGTACATAATGCGAATGTTTTATTGTAGCATAGAAAACTTTTAGTTACAAAACATTCCGGAACAGCTTTGTGATTGTTGACAATCACTATTTCTAGTTGTTATTATTATTATTATTATTATTATTTGTATCCGTCAAAAGCCCATAGGTTTAACCAGGGCAGTTTGTTTTAAAAAGCCCAATCTCCCAAACCATAATACGAAAGAGTGAGTTTATTATACCAAATTGAAGCTTTGAACATGCTTTACTCAAAATGTAAAAATGTTTAAAAATCTTAATTAATTAACCACATAATTTTCATTTGAATATAACTGGAATCAGTCACTTCTATGTTATTGTTACTCTATGGTAAATGCTATGCAGTATGTACTTATACTAAGACACATTACAGACTAAACAATAACAAAAGTAGCTTGATTTAGGCCACAGCTTAAAAGCCGAATTTATTCACACACCAAATTGTGAAATGTTCGTTAAGTGTATTAGTAGTAGGTTATGAGCCGGATACCAAACACAGGGCAAACCGGCTATAAAACAGACACACATCAACCAATACATTACAACATAAATTTTGAGGACTACCTTCGTCCCCAAAACAAATATGGACCACGTCCAACCAAACACAAATGGACTATACCAAGTCCATCCTAGTGGCCAACCAAAGGGCACCATATGCCCAACCAACATTTAAATAATATGGACTCATTTGTCCATACCCACATAAAACACTGTACCACTACAACAAAACATGACACCCCGGGACCAACGAGCACACCGGGAAGAGTTACAGGTCACTACCGGAACTCCACGGTTGAACACACAAACGCACATTGCCTTGTTAATATTACAAAATAATAAACCGTTGTACATGAACAAACAAAAAGTATCAACTTAAATATGAACCTAACTAAATACTTTTAATTATTCCCCAAAGCGGAAAGTCTGAGGCAACGTGTTAGCTAGCGAGCCGTGCAAGCCAGTTGGGCTGAAAACACGGGCAAAAATTTGATGCACGGCTTGAGTGAAGCATGGTGAAGCCGTGCTGCCAAGCCGTGCTGTCTAATAATTTCAGTGAAAATTACTGAACTTCTTTTATTATTTTGTTGTTGTTGAACAGTTTAAAAACAGCAGTGAGTAAATATAGATTTGGTTTTACCAGATTTCCTTCTTCTTTTTGAATCAAAACTTCAACGACGCAACCATAAAACAATCACTCGAAGTTGCCTTGAAAACGTTGACCACATTGCGACCACACAAAACACAACGCACAAACCACACATTACATCCACAACGCACGTGCAAATTCACAACGCAAGCGAGACACGCAGACTTCGTTTTAACAGTCAGTCGTCATCATCGACCGTCATCGGCAGGCAGCATGAACTCCATGCACGTGTGGTATGATAGAGGCGAATTCACACGCGTTTTCGTTCAGATTATTTTAGGTACTAATCTCATCTCCACGATCCTACAAACCATCGCGCTCCGGATTTTTTCTACTATGACGTCAGTATCGGTAACTGAGTGATACGCGGCGCAGTACACCTTTTACCGCATACATTCTACAGTTGCTTTGTGGATTGGTTCCGCAGTTTTTCCCAACTCGACCGCAGCAAACATGACGATCTTTTTTCCTTCTGGAAATTCAAGGGCACATCGTTTGTTCGTTGTAGAGTTTGTTTGAAACATCGAGACTTTTTTGGATTTCAATGTTTGCATCTCTTGGGTGTTAATGCAGTTGACAAAACGATGTTTATTTTCGGCTCGAAAGGATCAAAAACTGGTTCATGTTTCTTTTCAAATCTTAAGTCGGTTTTGCTGTATAGACCTCCCAAATTTATTTTTCAATGCTGTTACGATCCAAATTCCTAAAGGCCAGAGACTTCGAAAAATACCCCCGCCCCAAAGAAATAAGGGTAACAAAAGTAGTCAAACAGACCAGCACATCATGAAACAGCAAGTATGTTCAATTAAATTTAATATAAACCATTACGTAAACAAAAATAAGGCAATACAAAAAAGGCAGTTAACCAGTTGTGACATGAATTGAATATAAACGGGGGGCGAGCAGCCTAGGCAAAATAGGGTTGAAGACCCAACAGCCTCTGATATACCTCGACTCTCTCGGAGAGAGCTGAAGACCAGTGTTCGCCTATTCTGATGAAAATGTCCCCGTAGATTGTTGTCCTTCCAAGGTACGCGATGTGATGAAACCCGGTGTGGAAAAATGGTCGGCCCCTCGGTGCTCTCTGCTTTCGTACCGTCGTTGCTTCACGCAACCGGTACAACAAAGTCCGACGACCGCAGCTCGGAGGAAAAGAAAACTCACACAGTACCCAAGTCATGAGTCTGTGTGTCGTAAAGTTCGACGCTCTCGGGAAGTCACAGCTCCGCCTCGTCGACGTGCAAACTCCCCGTCCTTGAAGAGCCACCGCAGCCTACTGCATGGTTTCGGCAGCGACGAACTTTACTGGAGGCTTCACGGATTGATCCGTGCAGGAACGGCGAAACTAACACATGTCGAACTAAAAATGCCGCTCCAACGTGGGCATTCTCAGAGGGAATTCTCCGCCCACTCAACTCTGCTACTCTGCAGACCTCCGCCCCGAAACTGAAGAAATAAAAATGTGAGGGACGAGGATGGTCGCAATCCTTCCTTATGTAGTGAATCCTGAATTCTCAGCATTCTCCAAACTCTGCGAATTCCAATATTATTCTGTTCATGTCTGCAAAACAGGTGTTTTTGTGGCATACGAAGAAAAGTTCCAATCGATTAACGAGTTTAACACACGCGTGACTGCTCACCCCAAACTTAAAGTATGTGTGCTCGCCCCACTAAGGAAATCTATAACATTCTACACGTATAGTATTAAATACTTAAATAAAGAAACATTACTCCATTGTTACTTTAATCCCAACGCTTATTTAAAAAAACTGGATATTTACTCTGGACCATTTACTCTGGACCATGACAATGCATGGTACGTTTTTTTTGCCCAGTGGAACTACTTAAATGGCACTGTCTTACGTAACTGTTGGTTCTTTATTCTCTGCAGACAGTTTACAAATTGTCTTTGACCCAGTTTCAACAATTAAACAACCTATAAGACTTAAACGTTATGAAACCCTAAGGAAAATATTAATTACCATGATCAGTCAGTTTAAATTAAGCAAACAATTATGGTACATGTTAAACACTCTTGGCATTTTGGTTGGTTGCAAATATTTGTGTGAATCATTATTTTACAGATGTGTTTAAAATAAATACAACAACTATTATCAGCTTCTTGACCTTAGGCCTATAGTTCTGAAATCAAATGGACAAGAATGGATAGAAAATTTACATTAGTAAATGATAACTCTTAATTTCTTCAATACCTCTCCATTTTTTTTTAGTCTTTAAGCAAAAATTTGTATCAAGAGTATTAACACATGCCAACAAATATTTTGTTGACAGCAAACTTGTACTGCATTATTTGATCGCTTTTAAAACATTTCAGGCTAAATGGGTCCAAGCGCAGCTCCATGGTCCAAGTAACTGCTTTGAACTGGCCTAATATTGACCCAGAAACATTTTATAGAGTTTAATAATGTATAGTGGACGTCGATCACCTTTACAATATCTGTGCTTTAAAGCCTCTCATTTTCGAGTTGAAAACAAAACAAAAATTAAATCAAAATAGTTTACTTGTAACAGAAATAGGTACCAGAAATGCATCAGAAACCACCAGAGAGCACCTACAGTATCCAGAGCTTCAGGGCCCTTAAGAGGGGGGGGGGGGGGGGGTGAGACAGACTTGGCGCTGTGCGCTCTTGTTGTGTGCTACGCACACGTTTCTATTTTTTGTAGTGATTTTAGGTTGCACTTCCACTTTTTCAGTTTGCACTCCCACTTTCCAAATTCCTGGCTAAGACACTGGTCTGAGGGGACACCGACTGTAGCCCCAACAAAAAACCGTAGGGCACTATAAAAAGTAACTAAAGTACTTATTGTTTTAAGATAATTCGTCCGGGCCCTAAGTTGGAACGCACAAGAGGAAACACATATAACCCCAACGATACGGAGAGGCACTAATCTAACATTACATAAATTAAATGGTGTAATTTAATATGACTGTACGGTAATAAACATTTGCATTTTTTCAATTTGGCACGAACAATGGTACAGGTAAAAGTAGCACTTGGAATTACCATTGTTCATGAAATTGCCAAAATCATTTAAGATTAATATTACATGTACCTGCTAAAAGTTAAACTGCTGATATAATGAAGCAATAAAACCTGTTGTATTTTACGACATAACCTTAGATCACCAACTAAACCTGTCATTTTTCGACCAAAAACGCCACACGCGCACAGCGTGCCCCAAGAAAAACGACAGCGCACACCAAGAAACCACACACAGCACATAAGGCCTGCCAATGCAACATACCTAGTGGCCTGTGCCAAAACATAGGGCACAACATGCTGACAACACTGCCTACCAAGCGAAAACCATGAATGCCAACGTGAACTATCCATTATTACGTTAAACTAGCAATTAAACCAAAGTTGCGATCATGACTGATGTACATATCATGAGTTGTGACTTCTTGAGAGGAGTCTACTTATTTGAATATAACTGGATGCAGTCACTTCCATTTTATTGTTAAACATTCTCTACGGTAAATGCAATACAGTCTCCAACCGTATCAACTTCAAAATACTTACCCTGGTCTTCAAATGTCTCAATACTGCCTCTGCGCCTTCATACCTAACGGATCTCATTCAGTTGTACAAACCTAACAGATACCTCCGGTCATCTACTGACACCAGACTACTTGCCATCCCCAAAACACGCACCACTACTGGGGAAAAAAGCTTCCACGCTGCTGCCCCCAAACTCTGGAATGATTTACCTCACAGCATCCGCCACTCTAGCTCACTAGCAGCCTTCAAGAAATCTCTCAAAACCCACCTGTTCAACTGATTTGCTTGCTTTATTTATTCTTTGCTCTTTGTTTATTTTGTGTGTTCAGCGCTGTGGTACTTTCCCCTGTTAGTTAGAGCGCTTTATAAATACCTTGTATTATTATTATTATTATTATTATATACCTATCATGAGTTGTGACTTCTTGAGAGGAGTCTACTCATTCTGTTTTCCTACCAGCGTTCAGGACCCATTACTTTCTAATCGGCTTCCGGGCCCATTACTTTGTGAGTACGAAGGTTTAGGGTTTTCGTTCAGATGAACGTGTGTAATTAAATAGGGGTTTTCGACGACGACGACACACCATCGTGTCCAAAGATGTACACTAAACTTAAACAGTTTGAAGATAATGATAGTTGAAAGCTTACCTTAAAATATTACTTGCTGTGGTGCTGGAGTTTTTGAGGAGTAAAAATGACCGGGTTCGTTTCAGGCGACGAGCGTGGACGACGAAAACAGACCGCCTGGGATTTGAATTGATTTACGGGTAAAGTCACCTTCTTTGCGCCGGGGACCACTTGCCTAAATTAATGCCAGTATTTCGCTTTACTTCTGGAAATTAGACCACGTCAAACAAAAACTCTTTGACAGGAGTACAAATTTTAAAAAGCAGAGACTTTAGTATGCTGACGTTTCTCTTGTGGTTGAGCTGCTTATAATAAGTAGGCAAAACATTTTGCTTTAAAAAATTGCAGAAATTGAGCAGAATACCTGGAGTAACAACTTGTACATGTACATGAGGCATGGTGTTGTGTCTGGTTACCTTGCATAATTTGCTGTGTTACTGCTTTTTGTGTGAAGCTATATGTAGTTTGGTCCTGGGCCAATGGCTTTTAAAGGAAAGAATCGCAGCGCTCACATAATCAGGGAATTGTGCTTAAGCTAAGCGTATTTAACAGCTTAGAAGGGTATGTGTTCTTGAGCATCACAATTCGCAACAAATAATTTGCTTCAGTTGACTAATTGTGCTCAACTCTTGTGAAACTTTCAGTGCGAAAACAGTGACTTAAAAATTTGATTTGCATTTGCAGGATAACCGTGCCTTAGACCTACTTGTGCAAAAGTACGCTGGGGCGACTAGTGTGCTTCGTGTTAAAGTCGCGATAACAAATTATTATTCGAGTCGCTTCTTCTGTTTTTCTCTACTTTGTTATAACCGTGCTCACACGTTGACAAAAATAGTCCCGACTACCTGTTTTGTGAACCAGTTGTGTCGCTTACTACTATTCGCAACATAGTTAGTATCATGCGCTTGCGGCACATTGCAGCACAAATTTTGAGAATCACAAAATTATCTCGACAAGTGTTGTAGTTGGGTTTGAGGTGCGACTAGTCGAGTAGTAAATTTCACTAGTCACCCAGGCCTATCATGGTGGGAACTTGCATAATAATGAATAATCTTGTGCAAATGGGCCCAATGTCATGCTCTGCTCTGGAAGCAAAGATTCAGAGCTTAGGAGAAGCAGTGAATTCTGCGCTTACGTCAAGCGAAATATACTGCTTAGCAGGGATTTATTTTGTTTGTGTGCGGAAAAAGGTGATCATAAGCGCAGAGTTTGGTGGTAATCAGTACCATGGAATTTTGCCCTGTAAGTAGGTTTGGTAAGGCATACAGTAGGCCTACACTTCAAACATGTAAAATTGTTAGTACATAGTACATGAGGGGACATCTTGTGAGACTGGCCCAATTTGACTCTGCATAAGCAAAGAATTGACACGCGCGGATATTGTGCGCTTACATAAAAGCATATTTCACAGCTTAGCAGGGCATTTTTGCTTGTGCGCAGGGAAACTCATCGTATGTAATCTTTGCTTCGAACTTGCACAGTTATTTCAGCGCTTGCACAGTACTACTGTCAGTAGCAGAGAATGGTGGTTGTATAGGGGCAGAGTTCTATACAGCGAGGCCTATATGAGGGGAAGTTATAGCTTGACATTTTATGCCAGTTTTAGCCTTTGCCACGTACACATGCAAATACAGAGTCAGATACAGACATTACTGTCCAGAAATCGTGCAACTGAAATGTCTCGTGAGAGTGCCCCCTATCGGCAGGAATAGGAAAGGAGTATCCTACAAAATTATGTGTTTTTAAACACGTATTATAATTATTATCAAATGGAAGTTTAGGATGTAAGCTTAATTATCGTAAAAATATTAAAAGTCATTTGCATATTTAATTAGGAAATCTTTGCAGCATCATATCTCAAGAACTTCACGACCGAGTTCAAAAATGATCGACGTCGATGTTTGATGGGTTACAGCACTGCGCCATTTGTTGATATGATCATCACAGTTTTACACACCAATGGTTGCCAAACTGGCAAGAGTAGACCGTTATAATATAATACATTCATCTATATTATAAAAGCGCTTAAATCGCATGGGCACCGCCATGTTGTTTTCACGTTAAGTGGTGCCCGTACCCTATAATGATGCGTCCTGGGGTCAATTTTGGGGTACCCGGGGGTTGGGGATATGCGCTGTTTGTGACGTCACAGTCAAAGCGCGAGCGTGTATAAGGTCATGTCCGAAACGGCGACTTCGGCTACAGCTACGGCTAGATCGCGCGCGTCTGCCTATTCTTCAACACTGGTAGACGCGCTGATCTAGACGTAGCTGTAGCCGAAGTCGTCGTTTCGGACACGGCCTAACTTTGTGATTGAGTGCAGGCGTCCTTTGTGATGTCACAGTCACAGCGCGGCCGTCCAGTAACTTCGCGCGTACATACAGTAAAGAACAATGCATGGGATCGAGCTAGGCTCGACGACAGGACGAAGGCTGGTGTGGGTTATTAGAGCAAGTTGTGGGACAGGGAGAAGGAAGGGGCACGCAGTGTGGTATGTCTGTTGGAAGGGGCGGGGGAACGGCAAAAAATTAAGGGAACATAGTAAAAGGGCTGGGAAAAATAATACGGCAAGGGGAAAAAGAAAAAGGGACTAATGATGACATTAGACAAGGAAAAATAAACTGGACAGAGAAAAATACACGAAACGGAGAACCAGAGAAAAAATTGCACAGAACAATTCATGTGCGGGATGGGGAAGGAAGAACGGGTTAGATTTAGGATGGGGGATAAGAGGAAGGGGCACAAAGTGGTACGTCTGTGTAATGGGGGACGGGTGGGGGAACGGCAAAGATAAAATAACGGGGAAAATTAACAGGGCTGGGGTAGGGATTGAAAAAATGAAAAGGGACTATCATGATATGGGCGCCCATGAAACGGGAAAGAACCACAAACGGGACCTGCGCGAAACTGGAAAATATGAGTTATGGGCAAACAGTGGCAAGCAAAGAACAATGCCAATGCACGGGATTGCGGGTACGGGAGGCACGGATGCGTGGGTTAGATATGGGACAGGATAGGGAAGGGGCACACGGTTGGACAGGGAAGTGGGGAAAAATGAACGGGGCTGGTGAGGGGGAAAAAAGAAAGGGGACTTGAAAACGATACAGGACAGGAAAATAATAAACTGAACGGGAACAAAATAAATTATATGGGATATAAACCGGACTGGGAAAGAACCACTATTGGGACCCGCTGGAAACTGGAAAACACTGGATGGGATTGACAAATAATGCCGAATCGGAAAAAAGACGGCGGGGGTTAGTGTACGATTTCACAAAGCACTAAGATTTGCTTAACTTTGGATGGGTGGTTTGCCAGAGTGATTTGTATTGTGACCATGCCCAGCCACTTTAACCCTCCCCTGTACACAACGCTACACGTGCAGCATTTTATACGTAGAGTTTTCTAGCGGGATTGCCGCGCATCCCGCTAGTGTAGGATTACAGTGGATACAAAAGGGTCAACAATGGAGCAAAGGATTAACTTGAATGGAAAAGTTAATGAGCTGGCCTCGCAGAGTTCACTGTGTTTTCACAGCGTTTTCATGGCGACTTTTTTCATGGCATTTTCATGGCGACTTTTTTCATGGCATTTTCACGGCGTTTTATCGCTGTGAAAACGCCATGAAAAACTATTTCACGGCAATTTCACGGCCAGATCGAGTTTCACATCGTTTTCACGGCAAAGATTTTCATAGTGTAAAGAAACAAAGAAAACAACTGTTCTTCCCTCGATCATCCCATGTAAACCATCCATCTCCAGATCTAAGATCTGTTCATTGGAATCGGGCTCATACAGTCGATAATGCACACATACACCATCACACACAGTCTACCCCTCTTAAAAATAATGAGGTGATCCAACGCCAAGACGTCAATTCTTACACTTAATTGCTGGATATTTAGACATATTTAACTTATGGCAGTGATCATATTAGGAACCGGAACATAAAATCCCTTTACTTGTAAACAAATCTGAGATTCAAGCCGAATATTTCGCGATTTCGCCGACAAAAAAAACCCAGAAGCATTATTGGGCTATATACTGCCCAGCACAACAAGTGTGTTCATTGCCTGCATACGGGAAAACAATGGAGTCAGACTATGCTTACTAATACATCATTATGGGTCACATCTTCAGATATGAAAGGAGCTCAACAATTGGATTGAAAAAGGCCCTGTATATTCCTCATGACCAATCAAAATTATTCTTATATCACTGGAAAGAGAATTATCTCTAGTTTATTTAGACATGCGCTCCAGTTGTGTAAGATGAATGGACGGCGGAGCTGTTAAATTTAGTGAGCAAACCCCTGGAAAACTGAGTTGACCTCCTTAGGTATTTACACTTTTGAGCGTTTTTAGCAGTTCTTCAATCCAAAAAGGCCCTATAGATGTTCTAGAGTTGCATAAATTAAGAAAAAATATCGTACCGAAAAGGGATGTTTTATACAAATACTGAGCAATCTGGTTTGGTACATAGCAACACTTTTCGCCAGCAGGGGGAAGTTCGCGGGGAGGGCCGTTTTTTGGCCATGTGTTTCACGTGTTGAAGACATTTGACACTTTCGGTAAACAGTGTTGTCCAGAGCCCACACTTCGTGTATCACAACTTAAAGGCAGGGGACACTATTGGTAATTGTCAAAGACTAGCCTGCACAGTTGGTGTATCTCAACATATGCATAAAATAACAAACCTGTGAAAATTTGAGCTCAATCGTCATCGAAGTTGCGAGATAATGATGAAAAGAAAAATAGCCCTTGTCACACGAAGTTGTGTGCTTTAAGATGGTTGATTTCAAGACCTCAAGTTCTAAATCTGAGGTCTCAAAATCAAATTCGTGGAAAACTACTTCTTTCTCGAAAACTAAGGCACTTCAGAGGGAGCCGTTTCTCACAATGTTTTATACCATCAACCTCTCCCCATTACTCGTCACCAAGAAAGGTTTTATGCCAATAATTATTTTGAGTAATTACCAATAGTGTCCACTGCCTTTAAATATAAAATCTGTGAAAATTTAGGCTCAATTGGTCATCGGAGTCGGGAGAAAATAACCACCCTTATTTCCGCACGTTTTGCCTTGTCATGACATGTGTTTAAAATAAATCCGTTATTCTCGATAACGAGAATTGATATTGTTTTGGTGATTTCTCAAAAAGTAAAGCATTTCATGGAATAATATTTCAAGAGAAGTCTTTCACCATTACCTTCTGTAAACCCTGTAATTAAGTTATTTGTGAATCTGTGAACTTTTAATGTTTTTTCTGTACCAAAAGTGTCCAATGGCTTTAAGCAAGTTTCCCGTCATGATAGGCCTGGGTGACTAGTGAAATTTACTACTCCACTAGTCGCACCTCAAACCCAACTATGACACTTGTCGAGATAAATTACGGATTCTCAAGATTTGTGCCGCAATGTGCCGCTAGCGAAATATTAATTATGTTGCAAATAGTAGTAAGCAACAGGTAGTTGGTACAATATTTGTAGTCAACGTGTGGGCACGATTATAACGGAGTAGAGAAAAACAGTAGTCGCGATCGAATAATAATTTGTAGTCGCAACTTTAACCCTAAAGCACACTAGTCGCCCCAGCCTACTTTTGCACAAGTAATTAGCACGGTTACCTGCGTATGCAAATCAAATTTTGAAGTCACTGTTTTCGCAGTGAAAGTTTCGCAGGAGTAGAGCACAATTAGTCAACCGTAGAAAATGTTTGGTTGCGAATTGTGACGCTCAAAAACACATTCCCTGCTCAGCTGTTAATTATGCGTAGCGTAAGCACAATTCCCTGATTACGTAAGCGCTGCGATTCTTTCCTTTAATAGCCATTGGCCCAGGACCAAACTACATAGCTTTTTAAACACAAAAAGCAGCTTATAACACAGCAAATACAATGCCTCATGTACAAGTTGTGAATCCAGGTATTCTGCTCAATTACTGCATTTTTTAAAGCAAATTGTTTTGCCTATTTATTATAATCAGCTCTATAAAATTGAGCCACGTAACCACCAGAAGAACGTCAGCTTAATAAAATCTCTGCTGTTGTTTTCCTGTCAAAGAGTTTTTGTTTGTCATGGTCTAATTTCCGAAAATAAAGCGAAATACTGGAATTAGTTTAGGCAAATGGTCCCCGGCGCAAACAAGGTGACTTTACCCGTAAATCATTCCAAATCCCAGGCGGTCTATTTTCGTCGTCCATGCTTGTTGCCTGAAACGAACCCGGTCCACGACGCACCACGCTCAGAGGTTGTCAAATTTTGGGAATGACTTTAGACTTGTGCTAGTTGGTGACCATATGTATAGGCCTATTGAACAAAAAACGCAATAACACCGGTCGTAAATGGGATAAGACTTGATCGAGTTAAGAGTTTTACAATTTTGACAATTCAAATCTAGTTTTACGCCGTACCCATGATCAATGAAAAAATGTCCCATAGAATACACGTTTTTTTTTTTAATTACACTGTATCAATAAGTTTTGATGCTTTTAAAATGACCGTCAATAAAATATATCTTGATCTAAAACAATTTTTTGAAGTGTACAAATATGTATTTTAATTTAAATCAAATAAATCCTGTTTTTGAAAGCTGGGTTTGTTTACACTTCTGACCATGCAGGCATTCATTTTACACTTCATGTTGCTCCTCCTAGACCGACCCCTCCTCATGGAACGTTTCTTCAGTACTCAAAGACTGATGTTGATGGGCTTAGAAATAATCTGGGTAATATTGATTGGCACAAAGTCATTGGTGGCAAATCAATAGACGATACCTGGTGCCCCTTCCGTGATACATTTTTATCTTGTATTCACAAGTTATGTGCCTTCACGGAAAGCTAAAAAGAAGCCACAAAAGCCTTGGATTACCGTTGAAACTATAAATCTTGCCAAGAGGAAGCGTCGCCTGTATAGGGCTAGTCGTAAGGATCCTGACAATTCCTCTAAATGGAACAAATACAAACAACTCAGAAATAAACTTGATACTCAGTTTCGGAAGGATTACTATGAGTACCTTAAAGATGTTTCCAATGATAATTCTAACTGTGGTGCTAAATTCTGGTCTTTTGTGCGTGCATCTAAGGCTAAACAGTGTTCCATCTCTTTTAAAGAAGAGGATACTGTTGTTACTGACCTTCCCACTATTGCTACGTCTTTTAACAAGTTCTTTGCGTCTAATTGTACAGATAAAGACTTTGTTGACACTTCTTTTACCATCTGTAATGGACACGTTGGCTCCCCTCTAGAGTCGATTGGTACCAACGCTAACAAGATATTTGAGCTCATTAATTATCTTAAGTCAGGTAAAGCCCCCTGGCCCGACAGTATAACATCTACAATGTTAAAGATTACTGCCGGTCAGGTTGCCATGCTCTTCCCTTGCTTTTCAATTCATCTCTTAGCGAAGGAAGAATACCTGATGACTTGAAGCGAGCAAATGTTGTGCCAATCCATAAAGCAGGTGACTTACCAGTGATTAAAAACTATTGACCCATTTCACTGTGCTCTGTGGTTGGGAAGCTGCTGGAAAGGGTGGTTACTGGCCGTATAACCCAGTACATGCGTACGGTTGGTCTGATCTCTCATCAGCAACATGGCTTTGTCAATGGGCGTTCATGTACCACCCTTCTCACTTCAGTTTGCCACCATTGGGCGCAGATTCTTGATGCTAGATCACCACCAGATGTTGATGTTGTTTTCCTTGATTGGAGCAAGGCTTTTGATAAAGTAAGTCATCAAATCCTTTTTAAAAAACTCCATCTTTATGGCATCTGTGGCCCCTTGAGGCAATGGATTTCATCATTTCTTTTGGATCGTTTTCAGCGCGTCCAATTGGCTTGCTCATGACACAGTTTATTCACAGAAACTGGCCACTGAAAGTAATGCATTAATGGGGAGAAGTTGATGGTATAAAACATTGTGAGAAACGGCTCGCTCTGAAGTAATGTAGTTTTTGAGAATGAAGTTATTTCCACGAATATGATTTTGAGACCTAAGATTTAGAATTAATTTTTGAGGTCTCGAAATCAAACATCTGAAAGCTCACAACTTGGGTGACAAGGGTGGTTTTTCTTTCATTATTATTTCGCAACTTCAACGATCTATTGAGCTAAAATTTTCACAGGTTTGTTGTTTTGTGCATGTATTGAGATACACGAACTGTGAAGATTAGTCTTTGACAATTACCGATAGTGTCCAGTGTCTTCAAACAACTTGGAACGGCTTCCCTACATACTTGGAATGATAAAGCTTGCACTAGCACCAGACGCTATATGGACAATAATGCATACATTGTACATTCAAACCAGGGACATAAGTTGCACTGTGTGTGCATTGGGAAGCTCCATAGTATGTCATAGAGTGGGTACATGGGTGTATCAGCCACTGAGTGAGTGTCCCTAAAGTTAGGTCATGGTCTGAAGGTCACTCAATTGCCTGGGGTGTTGGGTAATTAAATCCACTTAGTTCAGAAATTAGTTGTTTACAGTCTGACAAGATTGAGCTTGCCTGAAATTGCCTTGAAATTGCCCTGAATGGCATCACCAAAAACTGAGCAACAAGGGACACTGTGAAATTGCCTTGAATTCACCTTGATCTCCAATTTCGTGGCAAAACGGATTTTCACGGCAATTTAAGGGTAAAGTTGTTCATAGTGTAAATTTACTGTTTTTAACAGATTTCCTGTCTACTTTGGCAGTTTACCCTCCCATGTTAGGAACCAACTTTTAACTAGCCTTCCTGGTTTTGTTGGCGGAATCATAAAACATTTTAAAGAAATCAGGTCCACATTTAATTAATTTTTTTTTAATGTATTATTGTTTTTTCTTGCTTATATTTTATATCTGAGTTGCCTGGCTTGGCTGGTGGGTTATACGTATTCCTCCTATGGAGGGTGTGTCTTGTTAATACTCGTTATTGTCTCGAACCAAAAGGTCAGCCACTTTGAAAGTGACTTTTTGTCGCTATTGGCTTTCCCTGCCAGGGTTCTTGTCTTTTGTTTCGTCTGTAGTGTTTTGTGTTCCACCCTCACTGGAGGTGTTTCCTACACAATCCTTATATCTGCCAGCGGCCAGGCCAGGTTTCTCAGTAATTTGTTTTTACAGATTTTTGTTGTTCTCTTTTTATAACCATTGTATTGCTTTTTTTTGTAAATCTTTGATGTGCAATTTTGTAATACATGTTTTTTTTTTTTCATGTTTGCTGGCAAATAAAATGAAATGAAATGAAAAGAGCCATTGTGTTTGTGTACAGACAATAAACGTGCAATACATGACGTCATGGTGACGCCGTCCAGAATTTAAGGCCATGGAATAGTTAAACAGTACCCGAAATCAAGGTATAAAATTGAAGCGAAAAAAACGATCGGACGTATAGTTTTTGAGATATTGCGGTCTAAAGATTACCTAATTATATTCATGTTGTTATAACTTAGTTAATTAATTAATTAATTTATGCTAGTTACATTTAACTGTTACTTTAAGACCTACATGTAGGCTTTAATATGATACAGGATCTGACTCTTTATATTAGACCAAGTATGACTTTTGGCCATTACAAAATGCCCTGGTTAAACCTATGGGCTTTTGACGGATACAAATAATTGTTATAACAAATAAAAATCTTGACAATTTATGTTCCGACCACTACGTCGAAACAGCTAAAAATAATAAAAATCTCGACGACAACAATACCTGTTCCGACGGTAGGTTGGAACAGCTAATAAATATCTTGTGATTTCAATTGCTGTTCCCACCACTACGTCGGAACAGCTAATAAAAATCTGAACAAAAACAATAGCTGTTCTGACAACTACATTGGAACAGCTCATAAAAATCTTGAAGATTTTAATAGCTGCTCCGATCACTACGTCGGAACAGCTAAAAAATGACCATTTGCTATTTGCTGTACATGTATTAAGTCTTTGAATTTTACAGGTTTTATATTCAGATTTGAGCTTCTGATAGATCAAGACTGGGACTACATTTGAAAAGTTAATGCCAAAATCATATGACCCCTCCTTCTGTTCGTACGGGAAGGTCAAAGTTTGCAGATTGTATGTTTTCTTCAAAAATACATTTTTGGGCTTATCTACGACCATGTTACGTTGATTGGTACGAAGTTAAGCATAGTCGGGCCCGCTCAGTACTTGGATGGGAGACCGCCTGGGAATACTGGGTGTCGTAAAGGCTTTTGTTAATATTTAAATAAATCATAACTTTTGTTCAGTATGTGTTCAAGGCATTAACAAGATACATTTCTCAATCGGTTAGTTAGTCTTCCCTTAAGTCATCAATATTTCAAAATTTCATATTTTCTCAACCACATTGATATTCTCTACATCATCTATATTATAAAAGCGCTTAAATCGCATGGGCGCCGCCATTGTTGTTTGGCAAGTGGTGCCCGCACCCTGCTAAAATGATGCGTCCTGGGGTAAATTTCGGGGTACCCGTGTTGGGACATGTGTTGTTTGTGACGTCACAGTCAAAGCGCGAGCGTGAGTGCAGGCGTCCTTTGTGATGTCACAGTCACGGCATGAGCGTCCAGTAACTTCGCGCGTACATACAGTATAGAACAATGCATGGGGTGGGGGGGAGCACGACGACAGGATGAAGACTGGTGGGGAGCACGTTGTGTGGACAGGGAGATGGAAGGGGCATACAGTGTTACGTCTGTTGGAAGAGGGCGGGGGAACGCCAAAAAATGTAGGGAGTATTAGTAAAAGGGCTAGACAAATAATACGGAAAGGGGAAGAAAAAAAGGGACTAATGGTGACATTGGACAGGGAAAAAATTAACTGGACAGAGAAAAATACACGAAACGGAGAACCACCTGACTGGTGGGACCCGCGGGGAACAGGAAAAATTATGGGACGGCAAAAAGTGCAAAGAACAATTCACGGATGGGATGGCGGGAAGGTGGCACGGGTTAGATTTTGGACGTGGATAGGAGGTGGGGGCACAAAGTTGTGCGTCTGTGGAACGGGGGACGGGGGAACGGCAAAAATAGAAATGACGGGGAAAATGAACAGGGCTGGGGTATAGGTAGGTATTGAACAAAATTAAAAGGGACTATCGTGGTATGGGACATGGGACAGGAAAATATTAAACTGAATGGGGGGATCAAGCCCATAAAACGGGAAAACCCCACAAACGGGACCCGCGCGAAACTGGAAAATATGAGTTATGGGCAAACATTGGCAAGCAAAGAACACTGCAATGCATGGGATCGTGGGGATGGACGGGAGAGGCACGGGGGCGTGGGTTTAGATATGGGACAGGATAGGGAAGGGGCACACGGTGGGACAGGGAGCCTGGGGAAAAAATTAACGAGGCTGGTGAGGGGGGAAAAAGCAAAGGGGTTTGAAAGCTACACAGGACAGAAAATAATCAACTGAACTGGAACAAAATAAACAAAACGGGATATAAATGCTGGGAAAGAACCACTATCGGGATCCGCTGGAAACTGGAAAATATGGATGGGATCGACAATGCCGAAACGGAAAAAAGATGGACAAGTGTACGATTTCACAAAGCACTAAGATTCGTCTTCACTTAGGATGGGCTGTTTGCCACAGTGATTTGTATTGTGACCCTGCCCAGCCACTTTAGCCCTCCCCTGTACACAACGCTACACTTGCAGCATTTTTACGTCAAGCTTTTTAGCGGGGTTGCCGCGCTTCGCGCGGCATCCCGCTAGTATGAAATAAAAGGGCTTCACGTACTTCACAAAAATGAATATGTCGGTGACCTTTGCTTGACCTTCTGTCTAAACCGGAAATGCCTTTAGAAATGCTTGAAAAGGTGTTTTTAATGGCTTTTATGTTAAAGTATACACCTTTTGATGCTTAACCATCACACCAAAATTACATTTTAATGTTGATTTTCTTTTGTGCATTTTAGAGAGCTATTCTTTTCATCGATTCAAACACTGACCCACCGATAGCCGAACACTGGTTTTTGTTACTGAATTGCTATATTTTTTTAAGTGTTCGGGCACTCAGTCCGGAACACATTTTGGTATAACTACAAACTTCATAATGAGTTAGATATTCTTTAGGAGAGGAAACCATTTAAGTTGTAAACGTCGTGATGACATCATCCATTCTTGAATTTTGAAAATGCAAAGTTTATAAAAAAAAAAAAAAACCTAAATGACTTACAAAAGGAATTCTTACAATCAATAGGCCCTACGTCCTCGGATATAGTGCAAGAACTTAATTTAAAGAAACACCATTTGCCGATCAGGCCCTAATTTGTGCAACCTATGAACTTTGGACGATTTTGTTTTAAAGGACTCGGTAGCCGGTGAAAAAGCCTGCAGCTAGAGCTGACATTTCTGGACAACACCGAGTCGACGACGTATATTCATGGCTAAAGTTTGCTTTCACACCATAAAGCCCTATAATTAAAAGTAAACTAGAGTATATGAAGAAACAAAGTTAACGTACTTTAAACTCAATTTGGTTAGGATCAACTTGATCCCAAAAGTTTGTGTATGTTTGAGACTAATTGCCAACTTTTACCTCTGTGAAAATCTTACTTTTGCTATCATTTTTTCTATTAATAGGATTGCTGCCACAAAATGTAGGTCAGTTTCCCTGTCAAAAAGAGATTACTTCACTGTCAGCATATCCAAGACATGGTAAGACTCAGGCAAAGTATACCTTTATTTTTTTAACCGTTCATTTGTTTAAATAATTGTTTACAAGAAAACTAACTTTGCAACTTTTAAATGAGATGGTACAAAACCTATCTATCATAAAAGAAACATTTACATTATTTGCAAGTAGTTCACATGGCAATTATTGAGACTTTAAACTTTAAATTTTTTTTTCTCCTCTTCCTTGGTGTAAAAAATAATGAGTTTTTATTGGGATTTTTTAGGTAATTAGTAAAACTGAGAGAATTGTTTGTTGTCAGCAAGATCTAGCCATCGATTTCACCATACTCAGGCATGTGAGACTTCCGCGTTTCCGTGGAATTCCATGTTTTTCCTTTTTTTTCTGCGATTTGGCCGTTTTCTTTGGGGTTCCGCTTTTTTCTATCTCTGTCGTTCCAGTAATTGCTGGTACGGTCCGCTTTTTTTTTTTTTACCATCCTCATCGATCATCAAACGGCCGTGCAAGGAATAGTCTAGTTAGCTCCATAGTGCCAAAATTGCTTTAAAACAATTTTACCTTGAAACACTTATGTTCACATGGACAATTACCATCTTGTCCATTCTTCACGTAGTAACAAAACAGGAGGAGGAGTTGCCATGTTTATCAGTGATCATCTAAATTTCAGCTCCAGAGATGATCTAATGATTTCGTGTGTAGACTTTGAATGTGTTTTTGTCGAGATCAAACGTGACAGTGGTTGTAATCTTATTGTTGGTAATATTAACAGAGAGCTCCTGGTACTTCAACTGATAATTTCAATAGTTCCTTTGATGTCTGCCTTAACAAAATCACTTCTGAGAAAAAACAATGCTATATATGGGGCGCCGTTTATGACTTTGTTACGAAACCAATATATAGAATGAAACCAATATATATAGAACGAAATAAATATAATGAATAGGGTAGATGGCCTTAGCTTTCGATCCAATCCGGACCTTCTTCAGAGGCATAAAACAAGTACAAACAAATACATATCCATTTATAGAAAAAGAGAGGGGGAAAGGGATTAAGGAAAGGATCCAGAAAGAAGCGGGAAAATAACAGCCAATCAAAGTTCCTATTTCAGAAACAATATTGGTGGCTATGAACCAATAGGAGTGGAGTGGCGAGGACAAAGGATGTTTAGAATGAAAGGAAGGGTTACTGGACCATAAAAGTGGTAAAAGTATTGTTCGACAACAATGCAGGGAGACATGAAAGGGTAGGATTAGAGAGCAAGTTGCATCATGATGCAACTAACAATGGTCAATTAATAAGAATAGCAAGATCAAAGGTTGGATGGTATTAAAAATAGGTATGAGGGACCTGTGGGAAAAAGGGGGGGGGGTTACTTACATGAGATTATAGTAACAAATTTATAAGAACAACTTAAAATTGTTTAATTTATACTTTATTTACAGAATATTACAACATATAAGTTCTCAGGCAGGAGTGAAGTGGGGGAGGTAATGGGTAGTTATTTAACACCAATGTTTATGTTTAGTCCAAAGGGTTTGACTGTCTTGAGTTGGTGAATCCAGTGTGATTCTCTATGCTTGCGGTGTGTGTCATCACCATTGCAGGCTTCAATCACCAGAAGTTCAACATCATTGACACTATGATGGGGGCTGTTGAAGTGGATAGCGACCAAAAAAATATACATATAACGAAATAATATAATAAATAGAACAAAACAGAAATATATGGAACGAAACATTAGCATTTAGATCGCATCAGAAATATATAGAAGGAAACAGAAATATATAGAACGAAGCGCCCCCTTCGACAAATAAGGGCCAGTCCGCACTATACAACCACGGAGCTGTACAACATTAGCATAATAGCATGAACATTAGCATAATAGCATGAACATTAGCATAGTAGCAGGAAGCGCCGCCCGCGCGACGGACCAGTATGCTAGACTTGAAATCAAGTCGTTAGATAACAGAGTCGTCGTGCACACTTACTTATACTGCATAAACGTTGAATTACCGATCGCATGGCTACATACACGTTAACTACAATTTTTCAATGATATTTGGATCATCACACAACCACAGAGAATTTTTCCCAATTTTGGAGAACAAACTGCAACTAAAGGGACTACATTCAGGCTGGTTTGAGGTGAAATTAATTACGAAATAATAAGGGCATGCATGCAGCTTCAAGACTTGCTGAGTTTCACGTACAACTATGGAAGCCTTTCTTTTCCTTCTGTTTTCGGTCACCACGCCATGCAGCATACGTTATAAGAACACAACCGTGTAGTATGGGAATCCAACTTTCAGAGTATTATGTAACCTTTTCAATAATGATTTAAATACAACTATTAAACACTAGGGGAACTCGCTTCAGCCAGCAAAATTCAAGATCAATAACTATGAATACTAAACCATGACTATCAAATAAACCAAGAACACGGTGCCAATGTTTTTTTAAAACAGATTACAAATCAAAAGCCATAATACCTTGAGAAGCAGGCATTGCTGCTACTATGAAGTAAATTACGCCCGGGTTGACAAATAATTATGCAATAGGTTCATTAATAGTATTTATAACAAAAGTGGTGCAAGAAGAACTCTATGACTATAAAACAAACAAGTATTTTCTTCAACTACCACACCAAAACATCAGCATAAAAACAAATAATAGCAACAATAGTACAAAAGATGATTGTTAAAGGATATTATGGTAATTAAAAAAAAGGAAGGAGAATCGATTATGCTACAGGTAAGTGTGGCATGGAGTGGGGATGAAAGGGTAACTGGACGAATCGTAAGCATCGTAAGCGTTGCTGCGTATCTTGGAACGTAAGTATAACTTGACTCGCGATTGAAGCGTTACTTTTAATGGAATTATAGCGTAACTGGAAGGAAAGTAAGCGTATCTTGGAATGTAAGCGTAGCTTTAAACGTAACCATATCTTTTGGAACAACTCATGGGAAACTGCGACATTTGATTGCTTAGTCGAGTCGCAACTACCGCTATTTAACTCACTCGGTTATTAATCGTGCCGCTACGACTACGTACTGTAGTCGCGATCAATTTCCTGCTTGGTTAAACACTTTTGTCGCTCACAAGTATTCACGAATTTCAAAACACAATCCTTCATTCCTTTCAGCACGAGTTTTACTTTATTGCGCTTCGACATACAATATGTTGCGATGCACCGTGCTTGTTCTGTATTCTTGCTGGCTGAAACATGGTCACGTACTAGATCTAGTGATCGCGCGCGCTTTTTTTTGGGTGTTTTTTTGAAAATAGTGGTTGGTTACAGCACCCTCTCTTGACTTGAACCGTGAACAGCAACTACAAAACTTCCTTTCTTTTCCAGATTTCTGTTCTTATTTCACAAAGGACCGAGGTGTTATAAAACACATAATGACTGGCATAATTCGTAACTAGTGGCCTCTGGAAATAGATCCCTCATCTAGTCACTCCAAGTCCCTTGAGGGATAAGACGTACACTATAGTTACCTCATTGTCAGTCATTATGAGTATAATATTATAGTTGCCAAAATCATTACCTCAAAAATTTCAAATTAACATTACAGAATTCAAAAATATTATTTTGTTTGACAAAATAATAATACTTTGAGAGAATTTTGTTTGATCTTATTTTTACAATGGACGGGCTCGGCTTTATAACAGGTTTTTTTACACACATTAACACAGTACGTGACCATTTATATAACTATAAATGCGGTATATTCGTTTTGACAACGTCAATCTTTTTTTTAATTATATAAAACTCCTAACAAAAATAATATGAGAGGAATAGGAAACAAAACAGAGCGTGGAACGTTGCGATCATTAGAAATAACGGATTCAACAAGCGAGGTGTACTGACTGAAAAACCCACCATGACAAACATGTACTTTGATGTCCCAACCCCTCCCAAGCTCACGCTGGGAGATCCGCAAGCTGGGAGTAGCGCCCGGGATTACACCTCCAGCCCCCACGAGACACGGCAAAGGCGGTACGTCCATGCCCCCAAGGCTTACGTTCCGATTGCTCCATGCCGTGGGGCCATAGAACAAGCTTCCGTTACACGGACTCTCTGGATGATAATCTTACGTTCGATTTTTTTACCATTATTTACGATTTGTATCCATAATCAGCGAATTAGCTTTTTTACAGCTGGAAGAAAAACTTTTCTTGGAAGATCTGCCGTGTTTAGAACTTATGAGGTATCATGATCAATTATTTACACACTTTCCAGACATAACAGCATGGCACAACGGGAGAAGAAACATTTACCATACAATATTTGTAACTTAAAACTTGAACTGAATCCTGAAAACAGAGCAGACGGTGTTAGTGTGGACACCGGCACAGTCGGGTTTTACGTCGTAATAGTTATTAGAAAAGTTTGTTGTCAGGATTTTCAAGTACATATGTATTAACTTTCAATAGTTGTAAACACTCGCAGCTACTTGACCGAACAAAAGTTGTTAACGGGAATGCTATTTAAACAAGTTTATGTATAGGCCTAATGTTTTTGTTTATCATTTAAATGTAATTTTGATACTTCTATCTTGGAAGATCTGCCGTCTTTAAAACTTATGAGGTATCATGATCAATTATTTACACACTTTCCAGACAGGAAATATAGGGTAGATGGCCTTAGCTTTCGATCCAAACCGAACCTTCTTCAGAGGCATAAAACAAGTACAAACAAATACAATCCGTTTATAGAAAAAGAGAGGGGAAAGGGATTAAGGGAAGGATCCAGAAAGAAACGGGAAAATAACAGCCAATCAAAGTTTCTATTTCAGAAACAATTGGTGGCTATGAACCAATAGGAGTAAAGTGGCGAGGACAAAACAAAATTGATTTCGTTATATATATATATTGATTTATTTTGTCATACTATGATATTTTTTTCCGTTCTCTATATTTTTATTTCGTTCTATATTATTTCGTTCTTTATATTTTTTATTTCGTCCTATATCTATATATATTTCATTCTATATATTTTGTCATTCTCTATATTTTTTATTTCATACTATATATATATTATTTCGTTCTCTATATTTTTATTTTGTTCTATATTTTTATTTCGTTCTATATATATTTATTTTCGTTCTATATATTTTTTATTTTGTCCTATATACTGATCTCGTTCATTCTATTTATATTGGTTTCGTAATAAAGTCATAAACGGCGCCCCATAGGAAAGAGAGCAGACAGCGATTTGATTGATGGGAATAGTAGCACTGAGTTTATTAAACTATACTAAAATCAAAAGAGCTTACACTTACTAACATTATAATCCTATAAAGAAAAACATCAAATTAAACTTAAGCCTCATAATAAGAAATTAATATTTAGTTATTCAACTTGTTCCCGATTGATCCGATTAAATGAATAAAAACAAATAAAACAAAAATAAAAACAACTCAGTAAAAAGTGGAAACACAAACAACTTATTCTCAAACAATAAAAAAGAGAAATGAATCTTTACATTCAAAAGAAACGCTTAATTATCAGGGCATTTGCTTGAGCCATTGCTTTAAATCAAATAGGCCTATTACCCAGTTAAATAGTCCGGACACTGTATCCATTTCCTTCCTCCATGTAAAGCACACTTTATATTCACTTAACTAAAACAAACTAGAAAAACCTAACTTTCTAGCAGTGGACCCCATCAGCCTAGCTCACAGAACTAAAAGAAACAATAAATCTTCAGGCCTTGATTCAGTATCAGGCTAATGGAATGTCCACCCTGGGTATAGAACATGGTCCCTGTGTACTTTGATAGCTTATACAGTGAAATACACCGACTAAGAAAACTATACTTATCTAATATAGGACAATTGTTACAAGTTGGAAAAGTCAACAAACCAAACTAAAATGTATAAGATCTAAGAAGTGTGAACTTTCATTAATTATAGTTACTTAGGCACAGTTTACTTAAATAAAACAAAACCAACAAAAGAAAAATTCTTCTCCAATCTAAAATATGGGCAGTTTTGAACCAGATCAACCATTGTTTAGCATATTGGTAATTAGTTATAAAATCCAAAAGTCAAAAATAGAATAACAACAAGACTTCAAGTACTAAAAATAAAACAAACTAATGTCTACATATTAGGACTTGGCGTATCAACTCCAAACTTGGTTTGGGCGTATCAACTTCAAACTTGGTTTGTGGATTGGTCATGAGATCCCCCAGAAGCCTATTGTTTTTGGACCCCCTTAAGATAAATATCAAGCTCATTATGGTTAAAACAAAAGAAATGTTGTCCAAGCAATAACTCAAAAATGATTTGGCGTATTTCTTCCAAATTTGGTTTGTTGATTACTTTAGGGATCCCCCAAAAGCCTTATGTTTTGTGACCCCCTCAGGTAAATATTAAGCTCACTACGGCTTAAAGGAACACGTTTCCTTGGATCGGACGAGTTGGTCTATAAAAAGGCAACGTGTTCCTTTAAACAATAACTTGAATAAGACTTGGTGTAGCAGCTCCAATCTCAGCTGGGCATTTGTGTTGTCAACACACCATTCTTGTTTATTTTGTTATACATGTACATCTGAAAAGAGCAAAAGCTACTTCTTTGAAAACTCCCTGTTTATATAACCTTTTGTTCAAAAGTTGTGAAAGGGGAAACACCAAGAGATCTGAGAAAATAAAACAAAGAGAAATGGCTTTAAACCCTTTTTTTAGCGAGCACATGCATCCCACAGGCGCCCGTATTACTATTAATACTGCTCCGAATGCTTTCAAAGTTTGACGATTCCTAATTTTAGTTCTAAACATGCGATTGACATGCAGCAAACAGCCTTTGATAGAACACAATCTCGACATGAAAACAGTCTAAAAATAGCACTTGGTGCCCATAGCAAAAATCCCCTGAAGGGTTCAAAGGTCGGAAGGCCTGACATCTCAACTCGTGTGAAGCACGAGTTGCTGTGTTTCTCTGTGTAGTACAGACCGTAATGGTAATGTACCATGCTTCGCACGCGCAATGTACACACAGTAATGGCGATCTCCGCTTTTTGGTGATAAACTTATCAGTGTTTTTAAACGAGGAATACAGTGATATGAGTGAATTTAATCAAACTTTTGTTGATTTCTTTCTCTCACAATGTACAGCAGCAAACTTTATTACCATGTTAATTTTAACCCCTTGATGATGTTATTAATCAGAAAGGAAGTCACCAATGTAAAATAGAGACATTTTAGGACTTGAATCTACAAAAAAAAAATATGTTGAAAATGTTATCCCTGTTGTCCAGTTTTTACTCGATCTCCGTAATAAAGTTGCTGACATATGACTCATCTAGCTTGATTGCATCACATTATTTGCATCACTGCTTGTGATCAGAAACTTGGTTTTCTCGTTGGTTCTTTCTAACATGTTCAAGTCCAGCAACATGTAATCATTGCAATTGTGGTATCATTTTAAAGAGGAACAGTTCAGCTTTGCATTGATATATACCATATACAAAGAGAGTATTAAATAAAAACAAATATACTGGATTGAAAAAAGTTTCCTTACTTTTTGTGAGCAGTATAATCACTTTGGTATGTTTACATTTTATGTGGGCAGCAAATAACCTCAGTGCAAAAAAAAGCAGCTAAGATTTCTAGATAGTTTTATGGTGTCCTACTTCCTTGTCTGTCTGTTTCCCCCACATCTTTTCCCTTCTAAGGAACCTCCCCAACCTCTAGAAGAAGCATCAGAAGAAAAAATCATGTCGGGGTTGTAGTACGCCCAATGCGTCTTTTTTGCAAGTGCAGATTATCAATCCACCACTTCAAATCTGATTTGATTTCAGCATTGATTGCCATCATGGCATCAATATTTTGCTGTCATGGGTTGTTTCCCGTTTTTTTTTCTCTGTTTCCCGTTCCAGGTTTATTCCCCGTCCGCACTTTATTTCCACTTCCCGTTTTTTTTTTCCTCTGTCCCATAATAATTATTTCGCCGTCCTGGGTTGTTTCCCCCTTTTTTTCTCTGTCCCTTAATATTTCCCCGTCCCAGGTTTGTTCCCGTCCCAGGTTTATTCCCCGTCCTAGGTTTATTTCCACTTCCTGTTTCTTTTCTCCCTTAGCATTTCCCGTACCAGGTTTATTCCTTCCCAGGTTTATTTCCCGTCTCAGGTTTATTCTCCGCCCCAGGTTTATTTCCCAATCCCAGGTTTATTTTCCCTTCCCAGTTTTTCTCAGTCCCGTAATTTCCTACTACCTGTTTTTTTCTCCCCTAATATTTCACCATCCCTTTATATTTTCCCGTCCCATGTGTATTTCCCTGTCCCAATGAGCAGAGTCTAGGCAATATTAAGTGTGGTCAAGGTGGGCAGTGGGCATACAAAGCAAAAATGTGGAAGTGTTATACTTTGTATCAAGTTACAACAAATGTAACATTTTGCGTAAGAACCCCAGTATAGTTACAATTGCAGCACATCTAAGGGAATTTTGTGATTTTTACCTTTGATGCCAGGAGTTGTTGGCATGAGGGCATTCTGGTGTATTTTGGGTAGATAAATAGAAACAACCCTGAATGGGAAAACAAAAACTGGGAAGGGGAAATATTAAGGGACAGGAAAATATTAATCGACTGAGACAAAAATGGGAAGAAGAAATGGGACGGGGAAATGAACATGGACAGGGAAATATTAAGGGACGGAAAAATATTAATCCACTGAGACAAAAAAGAAAAAAGAAATAAACCTGGGACGGGGAAATAAACATTGACGGGGAAGTATTCAGGGAATGACAAAAACGAGAAGAAGAAATAAACATGGGACGGGGAAATAAACATAGATGGGGAAATATTAAGGGAATGAAAAGCGGGAAGAAGAAATAAACCTGGGACAGGGAAATATTAAGGGACGGGGAATTATTAAGGGAATGAAAAAATGAGAAGAAGAACTGATGGGAAATAAACATGGACGGGGAAATATTAGGGGAATGAAAAAAAACGAGAAGAAGAAATAAACATGGGACGGGGAAATAAACATAGATGAGGAAATATTAAGGGAATGAAAAAGTGGGAAGAAGAAATAAACCTGGGACAGGGAAATATTAAGGGACGGGGAATTATTAAGGGAATGAAAAAATGAGAAGAAGAAATAAACCTGGGACGGGGAAAGTATTAGGGGAATGAGAAAAAAACGGAAAGAGGAAATAAACCTTGGACGGGAAATAAACCTGGACGGGGAAATATTAAGGGAATTCAAAACAGGAAGAGGAAACAAACCTGGGACTGGGAAATAAACATGGACGGGGAAATATTAAGGGAATGAGAAAAAAATTGAAAGAGGAAATAAACCTGGGACGGGAAATAAACCTGGACGGGGAAATATTAAGGGAATTCAAAACAGGAAGAGGAAACAAACCTGGGACTGGGAAATAAACATAGACTGGGAAATATTAAGGGACTAGACAAAATTATAAATTGTGATCATCCACCACCAATGGGCTGTAAAGTTGACACTTTCACTGTTATGGGATTAATGCATTTTTTGAGAGAGTGTGTAATCAGCTTCAAAATGATACCATCCACATTTAAATCAGATATTTCTTGACAAAGTTATGATTTCTCAAAGCCACATATTTTTTTATTCAGATTTCTCAAAGTTTTCTTGAAAACCCAAACAATTTAATAGGCTCTGCAATGTGCAAGTGCGACTTTACAGCCTATTTGTGGTGGATGGTCACAATTGTGCTTTGTCTCGTGGTAAGAAAATGGATCCTTTACAAAATTCTAAACGGAACAGTTTCACATTCATAGCACCGTTTTTATAGTTCGAAATCTTGCAGTAATTAACACACTCTTAGGGAACAAGAATGGTCAATTTAATCATAGTGCAAGGACCAAGCCTTGCTCTATTCATCCATCCCTTCTATACAGTTTCATGATTCAGTCCACTGCAGTTTACAATCTCGGCCGGCCGCAGTGCGCCGTGCTTCTTCTCCGTCTATTGTCACCAGCTGATAAGACACTCAATAGGCCAAATTTAATGGGTTGCTAACCCCTCGGCGGCCTGCCGATAAAAATATTTTTGGCGCTGTCCCTTACGATCCGATTCATAACCCTCCCGACCAGCAATCAGGGCGTGCGTGACAATAAAGAACTGCTCAAAAATAGTGTAATGAACCAGAGGTTCACATCAGATTTTGCTACTTAGTACGGGGTATGATCATTTTAGGGGTTTTCACAACCTGCTTTTCAATAACAAACATCAAATTAAATAAGATTATATATTTTAAATAATATGACCAAAGGTTTGTCGCCGGACAAAAACAAACGAAATGGGGAATTTCAATTTCACCCAACTTATAAATTGGAACAGCCTTGTTTATTTAATAAATAATGATTTTCAATCAAATACCTGCGAGGCATACCTCGCAAAATCAAGAATCCCGAACTTTGTCAACTTGAATTACACAACAAGATGTTGAAAGCCGTGTTTTGCCCCCCAAAATCTGTCCGTTCATGATGCTAAACAAAAGCTACTACATGGGTGTTACGCACCTAGCCAAAACTAAACCATTGTTACCAGTACTCCTGGCTGTGGAGGATTGGTTGGGATTAGAGAGGGATTAGCGGTGGAAGTGTCAGTTGTAAACCCCAGTCAAGTGCCAGCTCTTTTGTTTTTCACCTGAGTATTAAGTCTTTCTTAAAATCTCCGAGAACCAATTGCGTGCCGAAACTGAATCGATTGACCCTCCGGAAATTAATCGTTGCGGCAATCGTGTGATGGTTGCGGAACTGGCCCTGAATGGACCGCGCGCCTAACTTGGAACCTAAACGTATCTTGGAATGTATGAGCGTAGCTGCGTAGCTTAGAACATAACCATATCTTTTGGAACTTAAGCATATCTTGGAACGTAAATGTAGCTGCGTATCTTGGAACGTAAGCATAACTTCACTCAGGATTGAAAGCGTATTTGTCAAGACGAAGAAAAGCTGGTGCTGGAGCAATAACCAGGATAAGTATGACTAGGGGTGGCTCCGGAGCGCACCGTGCCTTCTCTCGACCCGGACTCCGGGCCTCTGCAGCCGGAGGGCATCCCCCCTCCACACGGCTCGGCTTACCCGGCCCTCGCCGGCCACAGGGGTTCCCCCATGACGGCCGTTGATGGGCTTTCGCAGGGCTGCCATACCCGATCAGGACCCGCCCACGCCATAGGCTGTGGGGTGCTTGCGATGGGTAGAAGGATTGGTGACGTGGGGCCGGATAGCTGGGAGTCCCCTGGCATACCCCGCATACCCCGGGTTTTTACCCGCTGCTCGGGCGTCCCGGTCACCCAGGAATCCTACAAGAAGGCCTCGGATTAAACCTGGGACTGATCTTCGCACAAGGGGCGCCCACGTCGGGGTAACAAGTCGTTACCCCTGGATGATTTCATGACAGCATTTCGGCTGTCGTGGTTCAGAATTTTGCCCCACCGGGCTTGTACATCCAGTTTTCCGGGATGCCAGTTTTCCGGCTATTGCCGGCATTCCAGCTTTTTCAAATTTTCCCCGATTTTTTCCGGCGCTCTGTGTTTCATCTGCCCGGAGGAAAAAAAAAGGAAAAAATAAAAAATTTCCGGCGCTCCGTATTTCATCTGGCCGGAGAAAATATTTTTTGTTGAAAACAGTTTTCCAGCATTCCGTTTTTCATCTGGCCGGAGAAAATCGAAGTTTTGAAAAAGATTTCCGTATTTCATTTGGCCAGAGAATATATTTTATTGAAAATAAATTTCTGGCGCTCCGTTATTCATCTGGCCAGAGAAAATATGATGTTGCTGCCGTCAACTCGCTGTCAACTAGCCAACTCAACCACTTCCAAGATGGCAGGTATGAACTAGTCTTGACCTAACGCCTCAGCGATCAACTAGCATAAATTGCAGTACATACTACACATGCAGTACCAATCATTCACGGCTTGTGGCAAGACTATTCCAAATGCAGGAAAGCGCCCTCTGTTGTCCATTTTGTAAAAACATGTGAAAAGAAAGATGGCGATAGATGGCGACCAACGGCTTTGTAGCGTAGAGATTTTTTTTTCACGATTTAAAAACAAAATTCTTACAATCGAAATGAAGCCTAAAACTTTTAATATTCTCTTTTAGCCAATACTGTATAGTTTTATGCATCTTTTGTGGATTTTAAATTTATTTTGGAGGAGTTAACGGGCGAGTTGGCGGCACCAAGCTAGTTGACGGTGAGTTGAATTGGACCCTCCCAATAATGTGCGTTGCTGACACTGCCATGCTGACACCGATCGAAAAATTTAAATGCAAAAGAAGTTTTTTATTCAACCGATCCTCACATTAATGCGAACCCATCAACATGGTAGAACAAAAAATACTATAAAGGCAGAAATAAGAGGGTAAGATCGTCCAAAAATGAATTATGTTATTTTTTTATTTTTTTTTTTTACGTTTTGAAATTTGTGACACTATACAAACGGAAAATTCAAGACTAAAATCAGACTATGCCTGCCTTTTTGGCAAGGGGGGGGGGGGGGGATGGTCAGAAATGTCTTTTTTTTTTTTTTCAACCCCAGTTCTGCCTGAATCGGCGTCAGATTAACTTACCGACGATAGGGGCCTAGTTTCTTCCAAACTTCCCTTTGCAGACAAAGCCTGAGGGAAGGTGGAAAAGGTAGTGGAAGGTGGACTCAGCATCACGCTTTGGCGTGTGCACATCAGCCTTCTGACTGCTTCTATCCGAGTGCCAGACGCTAGCCTTCGAGCACATAAACAGTATCACTGCCCTGTACTTCTAGCCAATTATAAGTGCCATACTGCCTAGCAATTTGTGAATATTAACGTACCCTCTTTTTCTTTTAGTGATGATATCATGAAGTATGTATGCCTGAAGGCTGAGCCAGTGAAACATCATGGAGCACACCCACGTCTTTCTCTCTACTTATCTTCACAGCTTATGTTTGGTGTAGCTAAAGTCTATGAGAAACAGATTGATTATTTCAGTGGTAAGTACACCTACAACTTAAAATAAGTGTCTCGATGTAGGTGCGTGCGTTTGTATTCAGAATGATGTCTGTACAAGCATTTACTTTGGCAGTCAATACCCGGAAGTAAAGTATTTTTAAATAGCAATGACATTTACGTGTGATTTTTCACTGTATGGTTCGTGGAACTGTCGTAGTTTGTGTTTTTTTGATTGATATAATTGTGTGAGAAGAAAATGAAGCGTTTTGGGAGGACAAAGTCTGTCGTAACTGAGGGAAGTTACATCCCCTCGGGACAGTCAGAGTCCTCGGTAGGCTGTGTCGGCGACACTACGTTGCCGTCCCAGTCCCAGTCCACTGGTGATGTCGGGGGGGCCCGAGTCACGGCTGTTCAGGTCGCTTAATACCGGAAATCTTTTGTCTATTTAAAAACAATAGAGGGCGCTTTGAGATCGAAGGTCGTTTTGGCTTTGAGCGTCATATGAATATTCATGAGATCATTGTTCGCTAACAAAACCACCCTCACCACGTACACCCTATAGAGCCAGGCCTGTTGGACTGTTCTATTATATTAAAGGGGGTACTAGCTGTACCATCTCACCGTAATGCTTTAAAACAAAACAAAAAAGAGCCAGAATACCTCTGATTATATTTTACTATATTGCAGTGACGTCATCAATCAAATGTCGTACAATTGTTGCTTTGTCTAGAAAACCAAATCAACTAACAGTACTTTCTCTTCAGTTATTGCTCCCCAAACACCCCTTTAAAAATAATAGATCGGTCTACATGGCTTAAGTAATCGGTTGCTACGTAGTTTTCCTATCTAATCGTATGCAGGTCGAGTTGGTCAAACCTAGAGAAATAGTTCGCCTGGTGGATTTTCTCATGTAAAAAAAGCACCATAAATCACGTTTTAACAAACGTATATTTGAAAACTGAACTCATGGGTGGCATTATTATACTATTAAGGTTAACTTGAAAGAGACAGGCATTCCCTTTCATCGGCGATTGGTCAAAATGTGGTATTTTGTACTTCGTCTCTCGACGTATTTTTTCAGAAAATGTAAGTAGATTACGCTGCCGGAGAATTTGCTCAACATTACCCACCCAAATTCCCGAATTTGATCAATAACTCGGTCAACTAACATTAAAGTTGTTTTAGAATAATAGAGATGAGTATCCGTAGTTCCTATATTCGAAGTGCTTTTATTTAATAGTAAAAGGGAAAACATGCTTATGGTACGTTTTTGAGCGTCAATGGAAGACGTTTTCATGTGAACAAAGTCGCCATTTTGGTTGCATCCTCATGACAACATTTCGCATGGGACGTCGCTCGCGCGCTGCATGCATGCTAGCTCTGCTAGGCTCACCAATTTCCCAACTGCAATTTGCTTTGACTAAGAAAACATGACATGGAAAAGGAGTCTTTGATGGCATTATGTTGAATAGCTGCTTTATTTACATTCATACCGATTATTATTTAATTTTGTTCGGTTTCTCACAACAATATTACAAATTTAAATAACTACTGAGAATGTTAGCAGTTTTTATAAATTATAACAAACATGACAAATTCTGAAATGTATGACCAATGTTTTATTAGGCCAACCTGCAATGATTTTGCCACACAATTATTTTCCTTCAACATAACATGTTTTTAGCTTCATCATTATCCACTGTAATAGCAAATAATTAGGCAAACGGTTGTGGTAAAAACATTCAACATCAACAAATATATTGGAAAATGAAATAAAAACTATGTACATACATTCAGTTCCAAACAAAAATAAATCACATGATGATTTGTACGAAATCGAGAAGAGTTACCACGTCAAGCTAGACGAATACATGTATATGTATTCCAGTTTTGTTTACAAGTTACAGGTAATGACATTAATTCAGGATTTCATTTAAATTACGAAAACAAGCTCCTTATCGATTAAACATTTTATTCAATCGATTAAACAGCATTTTATTCATTGACGTCAAACATTATTAGAACATTACCGTCTCTCCACATTTTGAATTATCATGGCTGGTTACTGAAAATTTGAAAGAAATACTTCACGTATTACATTAGATTAAAGGAATTTCGATTTACTGGTGAGGCTGGCCACTTTCATATGAACGTGCCACAGAATAAAGGTTATGCTGCTTGGCAATTAATGCCTGCCTCTGAGGAATATTCTGAACCGATGAGTACATTCTCTCGAGCCTATTCACATGTGGGTGAATGCTCTCTGATGCTTGCTCTGTGTACAAGCCTACTGAACACAGTCGTCTAGCTTGACGTGGTACTTCAACAGTTAGAAGATGGAACTTTCGTTTGAGACTTTCGTTTGGAAAGTTCACGGGAAACCAACTTCCGAAGCTACAACAGCGAAGTACCAGTAACTCTACCTCGTGCTTTACATAGGGGGCGATTTGCTGTATACAAGTTATAACATAATCTAAATTTATTAAGCAGACATGTAATTTTAACCCTCAACGTACATGAGCTGAAAGATACCCCAAGAATAGTTAGTGGTTTGAAAATGTGACCAAATTTTGGGATGTTCTTAAGCTTAAAGACCTTGTTGATGTCTGATCCCACAAATGCCCCGCTGTGGTATGCAGCTCTTTTTAACCTCAATTCATCGATGACTGCATCAAACCGCTCTTTAAATGGTCCCTTGACCTTACATGTTGCTTCTTGTATTTCAAGTTGCAGTTTATCAACAGCGGCAACTTCCTTCTCGGTACTTTTGATTCTTACTTCTACTTCCTTTACATCCCTCTTAAGTTCAGCAACTTGTTTTCGTGAGTCCCTTGCCACAGCAGTGTTGCAAACTAACCTACCATTAACTCGCTCAAAGTGATCTAGGTTGCCCTGTATGACTGCTTCTATTGTCTGCACTCTCTCCTGCTTCTCTTCCCCTAGAACTCGTTTTTACTCTTCCAACCTAGTTTTGTCCTCTAACAGAGCCTCTTTCCTTGAATAAAGATCTCTCACTTCGTCACAAAAGACAACCCCAGAATCCCTGACCTCTGCATCCAGTTCACCTACCTGTTTTTCCAATATATCTATTATTTGTTTTCCCAAACCTAAGCTAATGTGTAGTGGTGTTGTGCTCACACAATCCAAAATATTACCCTCCCCGCAAATTATTGGGTTAATATACAATTTAAATATTGTGATGCGTCCTTGGTTATTCTTCCAGCGTCAATGAAAGCCTTGCTTTGTTGGCAACACTCGTTTAGTGTTCTGAAGGGGGCTTGAATACCGTCATTCCCTTCAGGCTGTCTGTACTTAGGAAGTATATGAAGGGCGTGAGGAGTTCCCTTTTCAAGGTCCTGGAGAGTCGTTTTGCAATGGAGGCAATAATGTTTTCCATTTGGGCCTGTTAATCCTAACAGCTTTGCCAGCCACTCCCAATCCCCACCATAGGTCAACTGGCACAAACGAAAAACACTTTTACCTTCATTGCAAGCAGACATGTCCCCATCTGGTTTTGCATCTAGTGCATGTGGTGACCCATCACCACTAGTCTGCATCAGTGATGAGCCATGGTGGTGAGCCAAGCAGTCGCTGCACTCTTTGCTGACGGTAGTGTTGCTGTCATCGAAGGGTTGCAGAGGGTTCCATGAAATTTCTGCACAGACAAATGTGAAAAATCACAAAAGATGATTTATTTAATTGAAAACTGAATAAGAAACTGAAAGGGTTGAAAACTTGAACTTGTTTTAAAGACACTGGACACTATTGGTACATGTAATTGTCAAAAGACCAGACTTCTCACTTGGTGTATCTAGCTTAGGCATAGAATAACAAACCTGTGAAAATTTGAGCTCACCCAATTGGTCGTTGAGGTTGCGAGATATTAAATGATGAAAGAAAAAACACCCTTGTCACACGAAGTTGTGTGCGTTTAGTGAGATGGTTGATTTTGAGACCTCAAATTCTAAATCTGAGGCCTCAAAATCAAATTCATGGAAAATTACTTCTTTCTCCAAAGCTATGTCACTTCAGACGGAGCCGTTTCTCACAATGTACCATCAACCTCTCCTAATTACTCATCACAAAGTAAGGTTTTATGCTAATTATTATTTTGAGTAATTACCAATAGTGTCCACTGCCTTTAACAAAATAATGCTGATAAATCTTTGACAGCAAAGTATAGAATGAAGCATACCTGGCTTCTTCGGCGGATTATCATCATGACACTTCGGTGGAGACAATGGGTCTGGCGCTATCAGCGAGAAGTCCTCGATGTGGTCTGCAACTTCTTTCAGAGCGTCAAACACTGGCTGGAATGAAGTCTCTATACTGAACCTACAGGGGAAAAACAAAATTAGAGTATGTTACATACACTTGAACAGTCATGACAAGATTTTAAAAAAAAATTTGGGTCGAACCGTACGCTCCCTCATGCTTTCAATAAACTTAGCGCATTGTTGGAATACAGCGAATTGTGCAACAATAAACTTTTCTATGAATTTTCAAGAACATTTTGACAACAATTAGTTTATAGAATGGAGCTAATTGTCTTTTTTTTATGGCAGACGCCCATCACATACACAAGGCACAAAGGCCATCTAAATTACTATTTAGGTAAACGGTAAACTGGTGTGCTCCTTTAAACGAACATACCTGTCATCTGGGCATCCCTCAAAAAAGGCAAGGAGCTTTGAAGATGTTACCGAGTGCTGCTTGGTGCTGTTTAGGATCTGCAACAACAACTTGGTGGAAGACCCTCCCTTATCACCGGTTACATGCAAGGCCAATGTACCTGGGAAAAGTAAATAATATTTCATGGGTTGAGGTCCGGTAATGAACAATTTAAAGAAAATTCAATTAACGCCATATGTGGCATAGGTTTTATTTGAGTTTTTCCTTATTTAATAGCTGACTAGCCATCTTCATCTCTGCAAATAAATCCACTACAGGCCTAGTTGTTACGAACCACTGAATACATTTGAATTATGAATTTTTTAAAAACACGATTCATGTAAGTTGTAACAGTTGCAAAACAAAATTAGCTGCCTTGTAAAACATAATTTTTTTAATAAAAAGCCAAAGTTAAAGTGCATTTCAAAATTGTTGTCGTGAGTTGTCGGTATTTAGTGCGACCCAAAATTTCAAATTTAATCCATGCACTTGCTCAATCAATGAATTTTTTGTAAATAATGACTACTAAAGTACTAGGCCTAGTAATAATACTTATAACGTTAGCCTACCTTGGGCGATATTTGACGGTTGGTGAAGTTCCCCTGCCTCTCTGGTTTCGGTCCCCATTCGTGGGACAACATCTGCAACATCCGTCACCCTGATGAAGTTGCAGGTGGCTTTATAATGTTTATTGAAGAACGACCCACATTCATACTCAAATTCGATGTCCCGAAGCTCGTGACGAAGTTGTGCCTCGGAGCCCAGAACATCGAAACCCTCAGAACGAAACACCCTCTTCAACAGGCGAAACATGTTGAATGGTACAACAGATTTTATGTGTTGTACAGCACCTCTCGAAAACTTCCCAAATACCTTGAAGCCGGCAGATTTCATCATGTCCATGTACTGGGCTTTGTTGCGTTTCAGATGAAACAAACGCTGACTGCTGACATCGCTTGTCGTGGTGAGTGGGGAAGGAGTTCTCGACGAAGATGGGGTAGATGGTAACGAATCACTTGGAGAGCTAGTCAGCTTCTCAACAAATTCAAGAAGCTGACTTCTTTGTCTCTTCGTTCTTAGCGTACATGTTGTACTCCCCGTCTCTGCACTTGGGATTGGCAGCAATCTCTTCGGACGACCTCGGGGATTGACGGCAGTAACGAGGCCACTTTGGGATGCTTGCTGCTTCTTGTTGAGAATTTTGGTAAAGAGGTGCTCCTGGTCTTTGTTGAGAGGCATATCGTCAGAAACGGTCAAAAGACGCTGAAGTTTTACTTCCGATATGGACGGAGGTCGGCTTACTTCTGCTGCTGGTTCTTCTTCTGCTGGTGGTGCTGGTCTGACATCGTGATCGCCGTCACCACCACCCCCCACGTCCCCAGCGTCCATCGGGTCCCCACGATCATCAGCTTCCCCGCCGCTAACGCTAGCGCTACTCTGCCGTTTCCCCCCGATTTTCCGGTGCCCTACAAAGCCAACTTTACCCTTCGACGCTACACGGTGGTGGAAGGTTTTCCCACATTTTCTGTATGTGACCACGTTGCCCACGCACGTTGCACACAACCGTCTATCTTCAGTATCTTCGCGATCATATTTCATTTAAAATATCCTCTAAATTCGTCGCTATTTTGTGAAATCTTGAGCTCTTTTTCGTCATACAAACAAAGCATGAACGAGACGCCATGATTGTTGTAGCGTTCCTAACTACCACGCATGCGCTATCGTGCGTTTTCGTCCGACTGGCAATATATAACCACGAGAGGGCGCCAAATTAGATTTCCCCATTGTAACACCGTGGAGTACTCGGTCCCCAGCATCGGCCAAAGATAGTGGGGCTGGCAAACGCAAGGCTGTGTCCAAGGGGCGGGTTACCCGAGCCCCAAAGACGGAACTTAAGCCTAAGAAGGGTCGAGTTGGTAAGCAAGACGTTGTACCGGATCTGATGCTTGCCACCGACCAAACCAAGAGCACCGGACAGCCCATTGTGGCTACCCGTCGTGGCTCAATGGGTTCTGGCCTCTCGGGGCCCCCCTGGCACAGTGCAATACAGCACGGGTGACCGGGGCGGGTAGTTAACCGGGTTTCCGGACCACGCAGCGCCCGCTAACCCGATGGGTGTTGGGGCACAGCGGGCCGGGGGAGGGCTAGACGGACTGTTGCCCCTGAGCGTGTCACGCTTGGACGGGCGCTCCACGGCATCGGGTTTCCGGTGTTCTGGGGTGCCCGTTCCTCAGCCATCTGACGTGTCTTCGGTTACTCAAGGCAATACGTCACACAGGGGTGGAAAGAATAAGAAGTCGCGGCGTGCGCGCTGCTCTTCCTCGAGAAGCTCGAGTTCGGATCAATCTGCCCACGGCATACGCCGTAAGGGGGAAGATTTGATGACAAGGGCTGATCTCTTCCAAGCATTTCAGTCCTTTACGGCATCCCTGACTGGCCTCCCTGCCTCCCGGCAGATGCCCGTCGGGTTTGGGCCACCGATTGAAATTACTTAACCCCCCCCCCCCCCAACCAAAGGTCATTGGCCATGGTTGGTTGGGGGCAGTACAGCAGGATTTGCCACACACGGTTAGCCGGCGTTGAGCATCCACCCATCGTCGTCTTTTTCGACCAAGGGGGGGCCTCATGTGCAGGGCCGGGACGCCACTCCAACGAGTTCACACGGCTCCCGATCCCCGGTGTCCACCCATGCATCTCGCTCCGGCGATTCGGCTGGGGAGGATGAGGTGGCACAGCTGCAACGGTTATCCATAACGGAGACAGAGTTGTATTCATCTCATGAGAGTGAATACTACCAGTTTCCTCAGGTGGACTTCGAGGAGTTCTTTGCCATGCCAGTGCTACATGACTCTGTGAAAGATAAATTAGGCCCCGATGCCGGGGCTACAGCATCCAAAAGGGCTTTCCCAGACAAAGTGAGAGATAGGTTTGAGGAGACCCTGAAGAAAGTTGATGTCGCTTCTAGATTTGGTATGCGGTCAACATCATTTTTGCTGCTCTTAACCGAATACTTGGCTATGGTGTGCGAAGAGGACAGTGATGTTCCCGCGGACATGTTGCGGGCGGCTTTTCAGTGCCTTGACCATGGGCTGAAGACAGCGCTAGACCAGTTCGCACAAGTGACGACATTGGCGACGCGGGCTCGTCGGTGCAACGCACTCGACGCCCTTTTTCTCCCGTCTCCGGGCGCTCGCAAGAGGTTTGAGGCCCTCCCCTTGGCGGGCGGAGATTTATTTGCAGGGAAATTCGAGGATCTAATGCAGGCGGAGGCCAAGCGGCTTAAAGCTACTGAGAAAATTAACCTCAAGAAGCCGGCGGGCCCCTCCGCCAAGCCACCTCAGGGTCGAGGTAAGCCTTCATTTGTTATCCCTCAGCGTAAACCGTTCAAGCCCGCACGCGGTGTTTTTCGGAACCGGGCAGCCAGCTCGGCGGGGACGCGTACCACGCAACCCCAGCCGTTTGCTGGTCAACAACGCCCAGCTGCCCGTCATGGCTTCCGAGCACCGGCCCCCCGCTACCCCGGGGGCTGGCGGAAGTGACGTGTCAGACTCGCGGCGACCTCCCATCGTCGGACCATTGGAGGGCCGCCTCCGCGACTTTGCGGGGTCCTGGGCTCAGGTAACCTCCGACCGATGGGTGCTCAGTACAGTCGATCGCGGCTATGCGATCGAGTTCACTGGCACCCCTCCGTCGGAAATGTTGGTTCGGCCGACGCTGATCCCGACCGACCCAAAACAACGCCTTTCTCTCGAAGAGGAGATTACATCCCTCATCAAGAAAAGGGCGGTTCATGTTCTTCCATCGGGCGAAATAAGGTCGGGGTTTATGTCGACCTTCTTCTTGGTCCCCAAGAAGGAGGCCGGCACTTGGCGTCCCATCCTAAACCTCAAGCCTGTGAACAGGTTTATTCGCCCCAGGCGTTTTCGGATGGACACTCTCAAAATTACATTAGAGTCCATCCGGACGTCGGCGTGGGCGGCAAGCCTGGATTTGAAGGACGCTTACCTTCACGTTCCCGTCTGCCGAGAGCACTGGAAATTCCTTTGGTTTCAATACCATAAATGTCCGATACGAATTCTCAGTGCTCCCGTTCGGCCTCTCCACCTCCCCTCGGGTCTTCACCTGATAAGTGAAGGTGGTAGGGGCCGCCTTGCGGAGGCTGGGGGTGTCGGTGTTCACCTACCTCGACAACTGGTTGATCGTGGGTCAATCCTGGGCCTCCACACAAGCAGCTCTCGCGCTAACGTGGCGGCTGGTAGCCGATCTGGGGTTTCTCATAAACACCGAGAAATCCCAGCTGACCCCGTCCCAGTGCCCAACTTTTCTTGGGGCGTCACTCGACCTATGGGCCGGGCTGCATGGCCCTCCCTTCGAGGAACCTCAAACAATGCGCTTCCCTCTTTTTGGCAACGTCGGGGGCCCCGGCTCGGGCCTGGCTCCGACTGTTGGGGCTCATGGCCAGCATGGTGGACGTCATAAAGTTTTGCAGGCTTCGTATGAGACCGATACAATTCCACCTGCTTTCCTTTTACCGACCCAGTCGCAACACCATCAGTCATTTGGTGCCGACTTCGGCGTGGCTGGACCCACACCTCCGGTGGTGGCTCGATGACGCAAACCTCTTGGGGGGGTCGAGCTTTCTGCAAGCCCCGACCGTCATTGACTGTCACAACGGACGCAGCTCTGTCGGGCTGGGGGGCTACCCTGGGCCAACGCCAGGTGGCCGGGTGTTGGGGCCTCGAGCACAGCTCGGCCCACACAATGTACTCGAGCTGCTAGCAGTGACCTACGATCTCGAATGTTTCCGGAGGGTGGTGGTTGGCCAGGTGGTGTTGGTTCAATCCGACAACACCACCGTCGTGTCATACATCAACCGCCAGGGGGGGACTCGGTCCCCCCAGTTGTGCGCACACACCTGGGAGTTGCTCCACTGGTGCATGCACAACGAGGTCTCCCTTACGGCGATTCATCTCCCGGGCGAGGAGAACGTCACAGCGGATGCTCTGTCCAGGGGGTGGATCCACCCCACAGAGTGGACGCTGCGTCCTCAGGTTGCTCAACTAATGTTCCAACTGATCGACCGCCCACACGTCGATCTGTTCGCTTCAAGCAACAACCACCAACTCCCGACGTACTGCTCGGAGGGACGCTCTGGCTGTCCAGTTGGACGGGCTTCTAGCGTATGCTTTCCCCCCGATCTCGCTTCTCTAAAACTCCTCTCACCAAACTGGAGCAGCAGGAGTGCAAAATCCTCCTTATAGCCCCTTTTTGGCCCCGCCAACCGTGGTTCACCCGCCTTACCAGGCTACTGGTGCACCGCCTGGTGGTTCTTCCCCAGAGGGCAGACATCTTGTTCCAACCCAGCTCGGGCCTACTGCACCCAGCCCCCCAACATCTCCACCTGACGTGCTGGGTGCTGTCACGCAGTCACTCTGCGCAGCAGGCCTTTCACGACGAGCTGCGGAAATTGCAGCATGTAGCCGGCGGGCATCCACCAGAAAGGTGTATGACAGCAGGCTACGACATTTTTACCGACGGTGCAGGCAGAGGTCTCTACATCCCCCCCAATACTAATGTAGGGGAGGTAGCAGATTTCTTGGTCTACCTTTTTGAGGCCAATCTCAAGATTAAGAACTACCGGTCAGCAATTTCGGCCGTTCACAATGGGTTTCCGGATGGGTCCTCCGTCTCCAACAGTCGGGCTCTTGGCCAGCTGCTTAAGGGGATGTTTGTGTCCCGGCCTCCGGTACGGAGGCTGGTACCTGCATGGGACCTGCATGGGACCGCCTTATGAACCAATGGCTAGCGCAACGCTGTTGCAACTATCCATTAAATTGACTTTCTTGTTAGCCGTGGCTACGTCGAGGCGTCGCAGTGAGCTTCACTCCCTGTCGACCGAGCCAGGCCACATCCGGTGGGAACCAAGTTGGGTTCGTCTGATACCCGCGACGGGTTTTCTGACCAAGTACCAGTCTGATACGTTTTTGCCGCCAGACATTAAGTCCCACTCGTCGGTCCGGAAAGACAAGCTATGGTTCCCAGTCAGGGCACTTAAGTGGTATGTCAGCCGAACGGAACCGCTGCGTAACCACCCACAGTTGTTCATTACGTTGACGCCGCCGCATGGCCCGGCGTCCCGGGACACGATTACTCGATGGCTCGTCGCAGCGATACGCTCAGACGCGAACCTGCCAACGTCGGAGAGGGTTAACGTCCACAAAATTCGGGCAGCCTCCACATCATGGGCATTTTTTAAAGATGTTTCTTTGAGTGATATTACACAGGCAGCCTGCTGGAAGACCCCAAATACATTCACAGACTGTTATTTGAGGATGTACTCCGGACAGAGGGCAGAGCGGGGAGGACGGTTCTAGCGGCTGCTAGCAGAGCGTCGACCCAGCCAGGAACTTCCCGCCAGCTTCATGACAATGTTATAGACTCCCCTCAAGAAGTCCCCAACCCATGAAGATGAACATTGTATTGCATTAACCATGGAGAAGGTGTATCAATGCTTTGAAAGCGACTGCATCTACTTAGGCGAGGCACCAATAAATAGCGTTTTCCTGCAAGCGCCCGCATTCCCCACTGCTCCTGGACGGGATTAGTGCTGACAACAATAGGGCAGAAAGCCGACCTTCAGCTCGCGGTCGTCTGCCAGAGTTAAGTTTATGGGCCAGCTCATTAACTACACCTATTGTGTACCGCTATTGTGAACGTAATCAATGGAATCATCGAACTATAAATGCGAGTGCTCGCAAGCGACCGCGGCTTGTAAAAAATATAGTTGTTAGATTTCCGATCTCCAGCGATCTCCAGAGTCCATAAGCCTGGGGCCCAGTTCGTTTTTTATTAAAAGTGTCACGATTTTCCTACTCACTTCTCGGATCTTTCTGGAATGTTTTGTAAATTCTTCAGTGTTTTACGATGTGGCAAAACTAGCATTAAGGTGTATAATTCTCTGATGGTGAATAAAATAATGACCACACACGACCATCGCATGTGAGGTACTCAAAAACCCCAACTTTAAAGGCGTTTTTTTCCCCTTCAGGTTACGGGTTCAACTTGTTTAAAAGGACTGGGGTAGCCTACATTTTATAACACAAAGTCGGCCGACTTACTCGGACGTTTCTGAAATATTCTATCAATTGTCCAGTGTTAAACGATGTGGCAAAACTAGCAATTGGGTGTACTAATTATTTGATGGTGAATAAAATAATTACCCAAATAGACCATCGCATGTTAGGTACTCAAAAACCCCAACTTAAAAAAAAATTAAGGCGGCTTTTTTCTTCAGGTTACGGGTTTAACTCGGAAGGTCGAGTTCTTGTTTAAAAAGATTGGGATACTTTTGTAACACAAAGTCGGCTGATTATTTTCAACTAACACAGTATGAAGACAATGATAGGAGGCTTCTCATGTAATATTAATTGACGAGGTGATGTAGTTTTCAGAAACGGGGCACGATAATTATTTTTACACGCTAAAACAATTATCGTCTCACTGAGACGTTTTCATGACTTGTTTTACTCATCATTATATCTTCAAACCGTGGAAGTTGTACTATAATTATAACAGCAAAGTTAGATGGGAATAAGAACATTTTATTTGTTATTCCTGAGAGACACAACAAAGTATGTAAAACAGTCAAGTCTTTTTCAAATTTTTAACTGCCATTTTTACACAAACTGTAAAACTAACAAACAAAAATAATTATTAAAAGCAGGTTGTGAGAAATACGTACGTTTGGTCGGTGGCTGGTGATGAGGGGTTGCGGGTTCAGCAACGACTTTGGGTTCTGTCGGTGGCTGGTTATTATGGGTTGTGGGGTCTGCAATGACTTCGGGTTCGGTCGGTGGCTGGTGATGAGGGGTTGCGGGTTCAGCAACGACTTCGGGTTCAGTCGGTGGCTGGTGATGATCGGTTGCGGGTTCGGCTTCTTCGGTCGGTGGCCGGTGATGAGCGGTTGCGGGATCTGCAACAACTTCGGTCGGCTGCTGATGAGGGGTTGCAGGAAGGGCTGCTTCATCAAGGACAGACATAACTGCAGGCCTTTTAATAAGAGCAAGTGGCATGTCGTCTTCAGAATCACTATCCTCGCTAAGTGGCCTCTCTGAAACAGAAAAAGAAATCAACAGTAATGAACATCAGGAATTTCAAAGGGAATTACCGATTAAAACTTAACTATCAGCTTTAAGTATGTATAGTCCGACTCCACAAAAGGACAGAGTGAGACGGTTTTATAGTTCTTAACATTTTAAGTCAAGACTCACCCTAGGAATTTAGGTGTGTGCTGTTAATATTTTGAAGAAGAAAAAACTTTCAAAAGTAAACATATTCTCAAAATATGTTTAAACAAAAATGTTTTTGTTTTTTTAAGTTTAGCTGTTACAAAAACCAGGTCTATATCATTTACTTAAGTTTTAATGATTAAATATTAGTTCTATATTTGTTTACATGGAATTCAATTATACCATTGCAGGATGTTGTACTTGAACTAGTATTACGGCTTCTTTCTATAACAACCAAGTGTGATTATGGGGCAACAAGCTATGTAACGGGGTGTCTAAAGTATAATATACTATCGATGTTGACACACTCTACGTCCTGCTTTCAGATGAATTTTTATTGCATTTGTTAAGAAACGTTGACGCTGTAATTCGGCTATAATCAATAAATAATAAATCAGCATAACCGATATTGTATTACTTTTTTCATGTATTTTGACAATTGCTGCCTTGAATTGATTGGACTTGTATTTCACCTGAACTTCCATGCCAATCTCAAGTGGATCACGGGTTTTCACCCTGCTCCTAGAAACAACTTCTTCAACATCTTGCCATCTATTCAGCCATCTAATTGTTACTTTACTGACGGCCATGATCATGCAAAGATTTGTAAAAAGACGTCTTGTACTCTTGAAACCTTGCAGAAGGATGAGGTAAAACTTTCAAGGGTCCTACGTGTGAAGCGATCTGCATCATTTTCTTTGAATACAGTCTATTATTAGAAAACATCTAGTTGAATGGGTGACGGTGCATGTTTGATCTTCACCGTGGTAAGGGGCCGGTACTCTTTTGTTTGGCTGAAGGTACATCTGTAGTGCCCAGATGGAAGCTTTACCACATTATTGTTAATGTTAAAACACTGGAACTTTAACAAAGAAAAGTCACGTAAAAGGTGTTGTAACCTACAGTGTATGCTGTGCTTTTTCTCTATAGTGCTATAGTTTAGGGATAGCATGGACTCCATGGTGATAAGGATTACTAACATTAACAACCCCAAACTCAATTTATCCACACAATCATGGCGACCGTGTTGAGTAAGGATGTGATGGAAGCTTTGCAAAATCGGCCCAAGGTTAATCTTAGAGTCCAAAGCCAAAGGCAAAAGAGCAAGAACCTACAAATGCTACAAGCATCAAGCGACCACGGGGACGACCTGCTTTGCGCAGTTTATACCCAAACATCGTGGAATCGGCCAAGTCGTTTACTGAAACAGGTCACCACCTGTTACATACTCTCCCAGGTCTGCAGGAGAACCGTCCAAACATAGGTACAGATAAGTAAATTTTATAATTATGATGATTGTGTCGTGTGTTGCATAGTAGAATTTTTGGCAGATATTCTTTTCTACACCTAAAAATGTGGAGTTCTTTCTCCAAAAGATGATCAGATCATACTGATCGATACTTTGAACTGAAACCAACGGTTCTCTTTAGAACCACCCAAACTCATACATAGATTGAGAAAAAAAAAACTACACATATGGGTTGTCGGACAACTCGACCATTCGGATAACTCGACTATTAAAAGAATATTTACATTATTTTATTTAATTGAACACACTAAGGCCTAACGATTGCAATCATCAGAGTCACATGTACAGTTGATATTTTATATGATACACAATTTATTAGCAAAAACAATGAAAACAATAAGTCTGTACAGTACGGTACGTCACGCCCCCCCCCCCCCCCCCCCCCCAAATTCCAGGCCCCGCCGTCACGGTCATCCGTCGACTTGTCTTGCTTCTTAGTCGAGTTGTCCGACGGTTAAAAAAAAAAACGTCAGACGAGTTGTCCGAATGGTCGAGTTGTCTCACTAATTTTTGTGTGGGGTTTTGCAAAATTAAAATGCAGGCCTTATTATAGGGGGAAATAGCTAGACTGTGTTGCGTTGTAAACTGGTGAAATTTAAGTATATGCTTAAATACTCTGGCCATGAAATGTCTTTTGTTTTTTAGGAAAATAAAATTTATAAAAAGTTCGCAACCTTTTGAGGTGGTATAAATACAGTATGTCTCTGTTAATATTAACAACCGGCACGTTAATCCGGAGGTCGTTGGTTCGAATCCCACTCTAGTCAATTCTTTGTTCAACCCCAAAATCAATAATAATAATAAATACACATGTTGTTTCCCTGCAGGCCTCGGAACCATTGCACGGTGGATGAAACCTCCAAATAAGTTCTCAAGAAAGCGTCCGAATACAAGGGGCTGATTGACGCTCGAGTTCCGGCCAAGGAAAACTCAACTAGAAAGGTCAACGACAACAGCCATTTCTACTCTGCCAGGGTTCGTTATGCCCTTGAACTAGCCTCCAAATTCAACAAGGTTGCGGTGGTATACTCCAGCGACAACAAGAACAAAGTGAAAGTGGGTCAACAGACTTTTGCAGTTGATCGTCGCATCACAGTGAGAAAGTTTGTCCCAACTACAGATGCCCCCAACTAGCATGACCATGACATGACTTGGTAACTCCAAGCTATAACATTGTGCCATCCGGTTATCTCAAGTGGCAGCCATCCCCCGATATGACGAAGGAGGATCTTGGAAGAGACCGATTCGTGTAAGTATTGTGATCCAAGTCAAGAGTAAATGGAAAAAAAGAAGCGGGCAGGTTTTGCTGACAGTAAGAAAAAATCTAGTCATTCCTTTTATTTAATCGTAGATTTAATGTAAGCCCCAGACACTTTCCAGCTGGGTTGAGAGAATGATTGACGCTCCTGTTGAGATTAAATTACTCTAATCTTAACCCTCTTCAGTTTGTTTACACATTTGTTCAGTTTGTTACACTTTTGCTTCACTCAAAGACCAAGCCGCTGGTGCTAAGCCTCTGGTTGCAGTCCACAGTTTGTTATTCATTTCGTTTCAGTTTGTTATAATTGGCTTCACTCAAAAGACAAGCGCCTGCGCTGTTTCTTTGATAGTTTCATCAAGACAGCGCTAACACAAATCGGTGTACGTCTATGGGTAAAAACCAAAATAAATATTCTTCATCCCGATGCAAATTTAACATCTATTATTTTTCGTTAGAAAAATATGCGTCTTCTTTCTAATATTGATCTAAAAGATTTTGAAATAAAACTCTATTTTACATCAATTTACCGGGAGGCTAGATGATTGTTTTTAAACACGTTATAAGAACTCCATTAGAAATGAGTACACTCGACAAATAATTTCCATCAAAGAGCCTCCACTTTTAAGTAGAAGAGTTTGACAAGTCAAAGCCAAAAAAAAAAAACCCCCGGTGGCGCCATAGTTTGTTTGGCAACTGTAGTGAATAATAAGCTAAAATATCGGGGTGGAGGGGGGGCAGGCTAATTTCAAAACAATGATATTCGTCAGTCCCACATGCATCGCTAAATTTTGCTAGAATAGACCGCTCATTGCTTGAACATGGTACGTTGCTTCATATTTTTCGTATTCTCTTTTATACAGGCTTCCTCAAAAGCATCAGGCGACAATCATCTTGCGAAGTCCGCACTCACCGTGCAGCATAGCTACACACATGAATGACATGATTGGTGAGCTTGGTCTGAAGGAGCAGGTGGCAAAGGGGCTAGCTTTAACTAGTCTTACTTGTCGATGGTGGAGCAGACTTCAGCGTCAACCACGCAGTCAACGAGTTTTATTATGGCAGACTGTTGCAACCTGGATGCATTGGTTGTGACATCCTATTGTCCGGGAGATTCTACGCTGAATCCTGTTGAACGACTATGGTCACCATGCACCCAAGCTCTAAAGTCTGTCTATCTACCGGCCGTACTGGAAGACGAGACCCGTCCGCCTTGCGCGCAAGCGGGTTTGTCGTTAGACGAGAAGATAGCTAAAGAACATAACGTTTTCAATGCTGCAATGGACTCCATCCAACAGAGATACTGGGCCTACACAACATTTTCTGGGAGGCCCATATGCACAGTAGTAAAGAAGAGTGGGGAACCAGAGCAGCCATATCCGTCGACAGAGTACCGAGCTATCCACAAGACCATCAGCAGCTCAGCAACACATCTCAAAGCAAACAAGCCAACCTACGATGAATACAAGTTTGCTTGTAAACATCTGGATCGCCGCATTGGAATGTCCATTTTCTCAAAGTGCGTTAGCCCTACCGACTGCCTCCACTGCACTGCGAATCCCGCGAAAGCTGCAGAGATGCTTGACGCTGTGAAGAACTTCCCATCACCCAAGCCATCGACACACTTCCCAGGGCACTTCATGTCACTAATTGAGGCACTGGCATTGCACGTGAACTTCCGTGCGAGCGTCTACCTAGGTTCCATGAGAAAGGCATCGGTAGATGCCAAGTCTTCTGTTGTAAATATGTTTACACCAGCCAAAAGGACAAGTCAGACCACCGACTCAAATTCCATCCAACGAGGCCAACCCATTGATTGATTTTGTCTCTAATATCAAGCCCCACTTGAAATCTGTAACTCTTTGATACACAAATAATTTAAATTTTAATATGACCAAGTCTATGCTTCTCCTTTGACACCTGGGTATTCCCGGTAATGACATCGGCAGACCTGCCAACCTGTACGCATTTTGCATACCATGCACGCATTTTCACCCCTGAGTACAGTGGTACGAGATATGCTGCAGCACGTACGCAAAAAGCTAAATCTATATCGCGGTGTTTTAAAACTGCAGCACGAACAGACAATTTTGTTCTCAATTCAATCAACTGTTATTCGTTCAACCCCAAGTGCAAAAACAACAGATCAAAAACACCCCACATCTGAGTGATCATTATGCGCTTCGATAAAAAAGAGGTTGTGCTTAGAATTATTGTTTAAATTCTTACTCCCGCTGGAAAACTAATAAACCAATGCGTAACAGAGGGGGTGGGAATGGCGCATACCAGTTCGGTCAACCTGGTATAGTACATGTACAGCCTTATGCATGGATGTACATGTACATGTACGTGCACACAACGCACGTGTTCGGCTCGATTTCGTTCGGCGTCGCCGTGTGTTTATACTATGCAACATGGACGCCGATCGAAGGCCAAGTGTCAGTGATGGGGGAAAAAGTACTCCTCCACCTGGAAAAAAGAGAATGCACGCGTGCAGTCGGCAGTCCACACACTTCATTTGATTTAGACATCTCACTCAATGAGCGGCAGCAGTTTAGGTCAGGAGGTAGTCATGTTATTATTTACGTCTTGAATTTTCCCAATTTGGGGAGAATAATGGGAATTTAATGGCCTGTAATCTTTGTATTTAAGCCTGATAAGGGAAACAAATGATGAATTGAAGCATGCCTGAATTGAAGTGGAACTGGAAAACTCTACGGTGGGCTTTCGTTTGTCCGTTTACTGGGCAACCAAAGCTGGATATCAAGTTATAATATTTGCATGCCGAGTTTAAGTTACTAATAATTTAGGAACATTGTTCAACAGAGCTTGTCAATGAAATTAATATATGTTATGGATCAGAAATGTGTGAAAATGGGCTCACCGCCCATAGGGAAACCCCTGGCCAATTTTTTTGTGATATTAAAAAAAAAAAAAAAAAAAAAAAAAAAAATTGCCCCTTCAGTTTTAAATCCTTGATCTAGGCATTTGGAACATAGTTTCAGCAGTCAACTGGTTATTTCTTTTTCATTTTTTTTCCAGACTGTTAAGGTCACGAGCACAAAAAGTCAGAAAAGGCCACACAAACCACCCCTAAGATAAACACTGATATCATGATACACCTTTATTTTATTTTATGAAGTAGCCTGTATTTTGTGTGAATATGATATATAATTACATTAAATGAATGGTTCATCTAGATGAAGTGGTCCATGGTTTTTGCTGACTGACCCTAAGCATTGTGCCATATGCCGACGTGCACTGGGCGATCTGATTTATGCCGCTGCGATAATGTGGTACTCAATTTTTTTTTACAAGGTTGGCAGGTCTGCATCGGTAATTATATTTATAAATTGTTGTGTTTGATTAATTTCACAAAAATATAATGCCTGTTGTACCATGTAACCTTAAAAGGATATACATTACAAATTAATTGGTTCTATTGAAACCATGCTCATCGAGTTGTATGGCTTGTTATCCGTCAACAAGTGTATTTTCTTTCCAAGAAAATCTCATTATTCAGGAAATTGTGTTGAGAGAAAATGATGTAAATTATAACGACGGTAGGCCTATTTGTATATCTTTTTTTTTATGGGGGGGGGGGGGGGGCTGGGCTGGAGATGGGTCAGGGGTCATAGTTGATATGAATATTCTTTTCCAGTCATATCCTCATCAGGGGAAAAAGAATATCCCTGTTAAATGGAATGAAATATTATGTCCTTTCACAGGCCTCAACCTTTAGCTTCAGAGGGGCAAGGCCACTTGGCCTCAAAAGCTCTCAAAAAGAAAGGGGCCAACTGAAAGGGCACCAAGGCCATTTTCAAACCTTTATTTGTTGATGATTATGTTAAAATACTTTCCACTGATTTCAAGATGGTGGTCAACTTTCCAACCCATATTTATTTCATTGTCGCTGAAATTGAATAAAAGTTTAAAAATATTTGTTTCTGAATTATTTACAGTTTTTTTGCAGCGCTCGAATTGCAAACGATTACCCCAGTAATTAACTTACCCCAAAACCCTTGTTCATCGACTTAATTAAACTCCCTTCTGGTCATCTGAAAACAAATCGTTGCTCCAGAACAAAGAATTGTTGAAAAAATCATACAGAAAAAATATTAAGAAAAATAATTCCCTGCGTGTTAATCTGAAGAAAAAAGATCAATTAGTCTCTGGCTCACCACTACCCCAACTCTGCGAGACAAACGAGCCCAACCCACCCCACGCCAACAACCCCCATCATACACCAACAACCCGGAGGCTCAGCTAAATCCGATGATTTGGAAAAATATTTATTTCTTTTTTTCCCTTCTTTTTTTATATAAATATGATTAAGAAAATTAAAAACGAACCCTCAACCCCTTAGCACAAAATAATTGACCTAGCATTTAGCTAAACTTGTAAGTTGTATTTTGCATGCCGGCGTTTATGCCATGCTAGACTGCGCTAAATAATTACTATAAAAAAAGTAAACAAACGCACCTAATTAAGGGACAGCGTCAAAAACATTTTTATCGGCGGGCCGCGGCCCGCTGCGGCTCTGTGCGGCGGCGCCGACCCATCCCTCTGAGGAGATTTTGACTGCGGCGCCGCCGAGGGGTTTGCAACTCATTAAATTTGGCCTATTGTGTGTCTTAACAATGGACGGAGAAGAACGCGGCGTGCTGCGGCCGGCCGAGGTTGTAAAACTGGTCACAGTAGACTGAATCCTGTAACTATGGAAGACGGATGGATGAAACCCTTCACTATGACAAACCATAGAGCAAGGATAAAACTTACCATTATTTTTCCTTAAAATTTTGTTTAAGTACGCGACAATACTCCGGTGTTATGAATGTGAAATTGTTTGTTTTATAACTTTGTAAAAACAAGAACAATCAATAAACAAATATTTGTTCTTAATAAAAAGACATTTTGTTGTTGAACGTATGTTTAATCCCCCCGGAGAAGAAGTGAAGTGCGGCGCACTGCGGCCGGCCGTGATTGTAAACTGACAACAGAACAGTGGATGAAAGCATGAAACACACCATTCTTGTTCTCTCAAATTATTTTGGAATACATTCTAGGACCAATTTAGGACCCTCTTTAATGTTTTGGCATTCTTCTAACGCATGTGTAGTACTGAATTATTCCGGACGACGTACTACAGAAAAACCAGACATGGGTGCGTTCGATTTAGCTTCCATTGGTCGACCCCGATGTGGCGTATTTTTTTTTTCAAGACGAAGGTGGGCACATAATTACCCCACGTTCGTCCTGGAAAAAATAAAACACGCCAAATCGGTGCCGACCCAGGGAAGCTGATCGAACGCACCCATGATGGTTTGAAAACACTCACAGTCTAGTCACATGTGTGCATTGTTTGATGAGGACGGCAATTTTGGGTATATCTTTTAAACTAAACTGATATTTTCTACAATTTTCTTCTGATATTTTCTACACTTGTTGTATGTTTGCTTACTATTCACTCATTCTCTTTTGGGTTTTTGGTTGCATTTCCCTAGCGCTTTGTACCATTTGTGTGTATATAAATCTACAAGTTGTTTCATTGTTATTTTTTGTTTCTCCCTTGAAATCAAGTGAATCGCTACTAGATTCTTTTACCAACATTAATTAAAGCATTATAGAAGGATTCTGACACCGGTGATTCAACAGGTATTATTTTGAGAGTTTATTTGCTGCCAAACGTCACGTAAGTTTAAACATTCCCAAATTAAGTACATGCAAATAATAGAAAACTATCGAAAATTCGTATCAAAATATCAAACAAAAACAAATAAATATAAGAGAATTACAATAAGTTATTAATATTAAATTATTTGATAAATAAGAAGGCCAAACAAGTTTTTTTCATTAACAGTTATTTATGTGACAGAACCTACCTAAATATAAAACTAGTATTTATAACTTGACACGAGTGACCTTTTAAAATGAAACGGGTGATAAATAGGCAAGTAGATGTGAATACAAAATAACAAATGCATTGGGAAAAAATACGACAAAATAAAAAAAAACTTGTGTTTCGAACTTGATAATTATTACGATTGACCTTTTAACATAAAATGAGTGTTAACATGAGCAATAGAGTAGATTTATAACTTAATTTGAGAGTTCATTTGCTACCAAACGTCACGTAGGTCAAACATTCCAAAACTAAGGTAGATGCAAATAAAGTTATCAAAAACTTATACCGAAATATCAGACAGTTTAAATAAATAATGAATAGGGTAGATGGCCTTAGCTTTCGATCCAATCCGGACCTTCTTCAGAGGCAACAGTTTAAATAAATAAATATAACTTGATGAAGGCCATTTAAGTAGTTAAAGTTAATACTTAAAGGCCTAGTTTCGTAGCTAATTTTCGACACTTGCCGTTCAATCCATCCTTCAGTGTTTTGGTGTAACTGTCCCGTGCCGTTGCAACCGGCCACTGTAAGTCAGCCTGGGCCGCTATGGCCTGAAAAGTAGGATTTCTTTTTAGCGCCATTTTTTGAACTCCCCGTCCCTTGCTCAGAACATCACCACCATGGTAGTTGTGGATGGCGAGTTCGTCTTCCGTCAACAGGCGGGACACCAACTTCAAGACGAAGTCCTTTGGATTGTCGACCTTCTCAAAAATGTCTAAATATACAGTTTTAGACATCACATAGACGGCTATGTCCGGATGTCCGATTAAGATGTCCCCATCTGCTCCACCATCGACCTCGACGTAGTTTGGGACTCCTTTCCCAGCCGTCTTTAATCCCAACTGCTCCCGTAGCATCTGAACCTCCACGAGCAAAACTGATAGCATATCTCTGTTCTGACGGGCTATACTGCCACAGCATTCGCCAACTTGTTCTGTTTGACATGACTGGTTGATGGAGGCAGGCGGAGCTTGGCGGGTGGCGGATGTAGGATGGCTGGTGGGGGCAGGCAGAGTCGGGCGGCTGGAGGCAGGCGGAGTTGATTGGCTGGAATTGGAAGCAGGCGGAATAGGACGGCTTGGGGCAGCTAGGGCAGCAGGCGGAGATGATGGCGGAGCTGTACGGGTGGGGGCAGGCGGAGCTGAACGCCCTCTGGCAGGCGGGGTTGGACGTCTTGGAGTAGGCTGAATAGGATGGCTGGTGGGGGCAGGCAGAGTCGAGTCTGGATGCAGGCGTGGGATGGCTTGGGGCAGGCTGAATAGGATGGCTGAAGGCAGGCAGAGTCGGGCGGCTTGAGGCAGGCGTAGTTGGATGGCTTGGGGCAGCAGGCGGAGATGATGGGGGAACAAAGTCCACCACAGTTGGATGAGGAGAACCAAGTGATACTCGCTTTTTCCTCAGCTCGTTAAGTGGAATGTCCTCGTCGCTTTCATCGCTGCTCTCATTAAGACTTCGCTTTTGTCCTGTAAAAAAAAAATAAAAAATAACCATAATTAAAAACATTGTTTATGAACGAAAGTCAAACGTCCATTCCTTCTTAAAATGTTAGACTCCAATATTCATAGCCGCCCAACAAGACCTTCCGCTCTGCATCCATGTACCAAGGCCTAATTGACGCCAGGATCCCGAACAAGGAAAACTCGGTGAGGAAAGATGACGCCAATAGCCATTTCTTTTCTGCACGAGTGCGGTATGCGCTCGAGTTGGCGGCGAAGTTTCCTGCAACGGCCATGATCTACTCTGTAGACAATAAGAACAAAATAAAGTTAGGGAGTCAAGTAGCAGCAGTAGACAGAAGAATTCAAATCAACCGCAATGGACAAGCCCAACCTCTCTGACCACGATTTCCCCACCCCTGGATACTACATAGTGCCTTGTGGGTATCTGAAGCTAGACCCCATATCCCCATCCTCGCTGACAGTGGATCATCTTGGGCGACAACAGTTTGAGTAAGTTTATTTATTGCTTGCAGAGCCAACTTTGGTTCAACGTAAGTTTTTTCTTCATGTTCAATGTGGTGAAAAATAAAGAATTGTTGTAGGCAACAAAACAAATTTCAGGATAAAAAGAAGAGGTCGTTAAAAATTAACGACAATGCATTGCCAAATTGCGCTCGTGTGTATAAAAACGCAATCTACAATGTTTGCACAATCTTCAGATTGCACGCAGTTTATCAGAGTCATCAACTTGAGCTGCTGTACAAACAGAGCGCAAATTTGCAGATTGCGCACGCTTTTGCTCTCCCAGCAGGTTAAGTTAAAATTCGGCAAAGCGCAAAACTCTTATTGCGCACAAGTTTTTCCCGATTCGTTAAGCAAATTTGTTAAATGCGCTCCACTAGTGAAGACACAAAACAGGCAGAAGAAGTGAGCGGAGGATTTTGGACATTTATTTTTATTTTGGAAGGAAATAATCTGACACAATGGTACCTCCACATTAACCATCAACATCACTTTTTGGTCCACAATTAAATTTATGCAATGTTATTAACCAAAAAAAACAAAAAAGTTGGGCGGCGATTTCTAAAGGTCTTCTAAAACTGGCAATTTGTTTTTTCCGGGGGGGGGGGGGGGGGGGGGGGTGAGCTTTGAAAAATCTCACGCATAGCTGGCCTCTGGACTTGGCATCTCTGTAAACATGCACCACTATATTTGGACTCGACAGTCCGTGTAACTTACGGCCTTTTTTTACAGTGTACATTTAAAAAATGCACTGATAATTGTAAAACCAAAGTATTGCCGGATTTTGAGAGTCTAGTCTTTGCTTGTAATATTAAACCCTATACAAACTTTGTTTCCCTTTTCTGCAGACTCCCTGTGAGAGGTCAGGCCACCATTGTCAACAGGAGCCCACATAATCCCTGCCACATTTCATCACACATGAACAACATCATCAACGCGTTGGATGTTGAACAACAGGTGCAAGATGGGCATTCATTGCTTGTGCTGCTTGCTGATGGTGGCCCAGACTTCAACGTTAATCATGTGGTTAACGAGATGTACTATGGCCGCCTCTTCAAGCAGTGCAAGCTGGATGCCCTACTTGTAACCAGCTATTGTCCTGGACACTCAGCCCTCAACCCGGTCGAGCGTTTGTGGGCTCCTTGCACACGGGCTTTGACGTCAGTGTCAATCCCCGCCAATCTGCCTTGCGAACTCCCACCTTGCCAGCAAAGACAACTGAGTACTGATGATCGCGTTGCCAAGGAGAAAACTGTTTTCAACAACGCTATGGCCCTTATCAACCACTACTGGGAGAATACCAAATATGCGGATAAGCGTATTACTTTGTCTGCCATACCAAGCGGGTCAGATGAAGGACCATTCTCAGATTTTGGACAGGTACATGCTGCAGTGTCGTCATCAGCTACAAGGTTGCGAGAGAACCGCGCAGTGTATGACGAATTTAAATTCGTCATGCGACATATGGATTGGCGCATTGGCATGGTCTTGTTTGCTAAATGCACCGATCCAGCATGTCAACACTGCGTGTCCAATCCACCTGTAAATGATGAAATGCTGCAGTTTGTACGGAATTTCCCAACCCCGAAACCTTCTTCCAGTCATCCTGGTCATTTCTTGACATTTCTTGAAGCTTTGCACCAACCCAGGGACTTGCCCTGTGAACACATGCCTTTGTTCCAGGACAAGAACCTGGGAAGGTGTGAAGCTGGTTGTAAATATGTATTTACAAGTAAGAAAGACAAGGATGACCACCGGAAGAAGGTTCATCCTCGTAGATAATCTATTCCATTTTTGGTATACCAGATATTTATCTTAACATATCCCTGTCATAAATGAACGAGTAGGGTTGAACTATTTGTTGTTTGTGGTTCATTTTAAATGCTCCATCGGATTGTTGTGGATTTTATTTAAACGCAAAATAAAGCAAATCTGCTTTATACTACCAAAGTTCTGTTTGTTTACAGCAGTTTTCATAGCAATTTTTGCAATCGATTCCTATATGTTTTTTAACTTGATTTTGCATTCGAAAAAATGTTGGTAGGGAGGGAGAGGTTGAAGTGCTGGTTGTGTCTTTTAATTTATTACAACTGTACAACATTTCTTTGTCAGATTTCATTCATGATATATAAAGGCGCTGTCGGTACTTTTTAAATCTGATATTATAATTCGTAGTGTCATCATTTTCAATTATTTTCATTATGAGAGCGCATGTTTTCTCATATTTATAATTTGTTGATATTGGATTTATGAACAGGTTGAAGTTTTTAACGAAAATCATACTTATGATTGGTTTGCTGTTAGTTTTTTTTTAAATACACTTGACACTATTGGTATTTGTCAATGACCAGTCTTCTCACTTGGTGCATCTCAACATATGCATAAAATAACTAACCTGCGAAAACTACGTTATTTCCGTGGGAGCAGTTTCTCACAATTTTGTATACTACCAACCTCTATTATTTTGAGTAATTTGCAATAGTATTCATTGCCTATGACTTGTGGTTACTCATTTATAAGATTCGCAATTGATTTTATTTGTTGGTGCATTTCGATGAAATAAACTACACTTAATTTTCGAAAGTATTGCAATGTAGTCAATGCGTTTTTCCTACCAAGTCAGATATTTTTATTTATTTATATATATATATATATTCGTTGGGGGTGGGGGCTACAGGGGCGGTACAGGCAGTAGAAAACAGTATGTACTGGTGCAAAACACCCAGTTTATAGGGAAAAAACATTTATGTAATAAAAGTAATCAAAGGCCCACAAAAGGATTGCTCCATTAAACGAGACCATCTACTAAAAGGGGAAAAAAACAGAATGCCTAATCAAGCCCTAGACAGTCAGTGACAAAATTCCCTTTATGTGCCGCCCCTAGCTGCCGTCGAGATAAAAAAGATACAAGTTGTAACTTGAAACCGAGAACTTGTATTACATTTCGGCTTTGTACGCCGCTGCTCACACATTGGCCTCTCAGACTCCATATCTTCAGACTTTGTGTCCGAGGTCAATGCATTTATTATTTGGGACATGTAAGACCATGGAGGAATAAATTCCATGGTAAGACACAGTGGACATTATTTTGATCTATTATGGGGAGAAATCTGTGCTGGGCGGGCGGCTGGGTGGAAGTTATGAGTTCCCACCTGCCCACAGATGAAACAACTTGCGTGAATAAGATACTGAAAATAATGACAACGTGTAATACCAGCGAAACACAAAGGAAAAAAACATCATGCACAAAATGTGGATGTCGGAGGAATCAACACAAAAATATAACGGAACTTCGAGCTTGATACATAATTTACAGGTAGATTTCAAACAATTCATAAATTCAAATACAGTTAAATAAATAATGCTTCGGCAAAACAGGTAATTATTTCACATCATCGTACAATTTATGGTGGTCGGAGGGAGAGAACAATCCGTATGTTGTGTCGGGGAATCATGAGTGATCGGCGGGTTTTCCCGACGACGTGTTGTAGTACCTGCCGTACCACACAGTAAAGGTACACAGATCTGTCTGTTCGTTGACTTTGTATTGATTGATGTTGACATGAAAAAAATTTATCTAGAATGAAGAACGAACAGACACAGACTTTAACGTCTAACTTTCAAAGAGTAAAACCGAATGTTTCCATTGGCTGTGGAGTTCCTAGGTCTAATTGTCCAATTGGCCCACGGCAGTTCTTCGGGGTTAGAAAAAAGGCATGTGGGTAGCAGATATAGAATAAGTAGGATTTGAAACTTTGCATGGTGGAAGTAAGATATAGAAAAGTTTGCGGTAACACCATGTAATAACAATCTCTCAATGAGAATAGAAGTACTGTACATTGCAAGCGCCGACTGTTTGCGGTGGGCCGCAGCCGGCCGCAATCCACATAGATACATACACGGACTGGTTTGTGGTTGCTACGACCCTCGTCTCTGTGGGGGAATTGGTGAAAAGAAGCTTTTTAATCTGCACAGCTAGCAAGCGGCGCGCTGCGGCTTGCCGCAATCTTTAGAAAATAGGACAATGATCATGGTCCATTGTTATGCATGATACTCTATGCGCCGCACTGAGCCGAGGTTTGACGGGCCGCGGCCCGCCGACCCTCGGCGCTTCAAGGCGGGCCGCGGCTCGCCAATAAAAATATTTTTGACGCTGTCCCTAAAAAATGCTTCTAAGTTGGCACTTTGCTACCACTCTAGCCCTTTCGCCTTCCTGCTTATTTTTTGCATCTTTTGTGGGGATGGCATGCTGATTAATCAATAATGAACTTGATGGAGTATGATGATTGCCAAATTAGGGCTCTGCCGTTTGACGTTTTACAATTCCACGCTTTTTGTGTGTACACAAACATGTGTTTGGCAATGAAAAACAAAGTCGCAAGGCAGGCAGATCACTGGTAGTGGTGGGTCACAAACATTAATCCAGTACAAGCCTTGGACACCAGCGAAATAGCCAGGGGAAAAACATAGTATCCAGCCCCCGGCCGCGTGCCTCCCCCGCCCCATCCGCTACAAATACAGATCTCAATGGACAAAATCAGTGCGAAAATGCGTAATTTAATGTAGGGACATGTAGCGAGTTTATACATTGGAGTAGTCTGGTGCTGCGTTTTTAGTAGTAAACAGCTCAACTACGTTTGATATGGTTACCATGCCACATTCTCGACACATTTTTTATTGCACAGAAGCAGCATTGTGAAAAACTAGTGTGCGGGATCGTACGCTCCGAATTTTACCTCCATATAAATTAAATGGGTCACAATGTTAACATTAAATAACTTTTTCGAATAAATAATGTTATGGAATCAATGGAAAAGGGCACGACGGCCAAGTGGCCGTAAGGTACGTGATTTTTAAAAGGGCTTCACGGCAATTGGCTGGGGCATCGCGGCAATGGCCGCTGGTGGCCGCTGTAGAGGTCGAGGCCTGCTTTCAGTTGAACGACAGCGCGGTCAGCTGATATTTAACTATATTTAGCTCATGACTCAGTGCTGTGTGCGTGCAAAACATGATGCAAAACAAAAGGCGCCATGATGAACTCACAAAAATGTCCATAACTCAAAAGTAAACTTATATTTTTTGGATAAAAAAGAAAACATTTCTAAAGTAAATATTTCTAAATAAAATATAACAGGTTCCATTAATAATAATAAATATTTTAGTGAAGAAAAAGTATTAAAAAGTTTTTAAAATATCACCTTTGTAACGCGATCCCAGCAAACACGTATTGTCAACTAATTTACAACGTTGCCAAAAGGTTGCAGTTTGGTCTTGTTACACAATGAAGTAAATACAACGTTATAAAAACGTTATGGTCTACTTCACTCTACTTACCGGTAGAGTCGAATTACTAATTTGCATATTCCCTATGCCGCCAGGCAATATTGCTAAGACTTTACACACAATAGCGCCCTCCACCGTCCTACCCACAATGTCCCATGACATGCTTGCCACGAAGTCGTCCTCTTTTCTCTTAGCCACAGTTGGGTGAGGACGTAAATAATTCTGTGTCCAACAGTTTACCGTTTTTAGAATGAAATAAAAACACCTTACCTTTATGGCTGAGATTTAAAATAAAGACTGAGATTGAAGATAGTAGAGTTGTTGTTTAGTTGAAGTGTTTTAGATAAAGATCGTTATAAATGAGTAGTTCAATGGAAATTGGGGAGGGCTCCGACTGTTGGAACTGGGGGTACGTCCATTCCCCCGGGACAGTCGGAGCCCTCGGAGGGCTGCGCCGGTGACACTCCAATGCTGGGCTCGCCCTTCAACCGGCCCCCGCAGCCTCAGTCGGCTGCGTCGGCTGGGGGATCCACTGACCAAGGAGGGAGCCTTCCCGCTCCCCCTCTTCGATCAGCGTACGTGGGTCCACCCAATCTAAGGTCAAGCGCCCCGGCAAGTCCAAGAAAACTAGTACCGGTGCGGTGACCAAGAGAGGTAGGGCTAAAGGTAACTCCGTTCCGGAGCGCACCGCGCCCTCTCTCGAGCCTCGGGGTCACTGCAGCCGGAGGGATTCCCCCCCTCCACACGGCTCAGTGAACCCGGCCCTCGCCGACCACGTGGGTTCCCCCACGACGGTCGTTGATGGGCCTTTGCGAGGCCACCCTACCCGATCGACACACGCCATAGGCGGTGGTGCGCTTGCGATACGTAGAAGGATTGGTGACGTGGAGTCGGGTAGCTGGGAGTCCCCTGGCACACCCCGCTCATAGGGCCCGCCCTCCTTTTCGGGTTTTACCCGTTACTCGGGCGTCCCGGTCGCCCAGATTTCCTCCGAGAGGGCCTCAGATTCGACCCGGGACAGATATTTGCACAAGAGACAGAATACCAAGAAAGACCGTCACGCCCGACATTCACCGTCAAGCGATCTGACGCGTCTATGTCTGGCTCCCAGAAAGGCAAGCCATTCAACCGGCCCCCGTAGCCTCAGTTGGCGGCGCCGGCTGGCGGACCTCCCAAGGAGGGGAGACTTCCGTTCCACTTCTCTGGTCAGCAGTGTGCGTGGGTCTACCCATGGAGAAAGATTAATTCCTAATTATTCCTCCATGGTCTACCCAATCGAAGGTTAAACGCCCAAGCAAGACAAAGAAAGCTGGTGCTGGGGCGGTAACTAGAAGAAGTAGGGCTAGGGGTGGCTCCAATCCGGAGCGCACCGTGCCCTCTCTCGACCCGGCCTCGGGGATTGCTGCAGCCGGAGGGCATCCCCCTCTCCACACGGCTCGGCTTACCCGGCCCTTTCTGACCATGTGGGTTCCCCCACAACGGTTGTTGACGGGCTTTTGCTGGGCCGCCTTACCGGATTAACACCCGCCCACGCCATGGGCTGTGGGGCACTTGCAATGTAATGGGTTGAAGGATTGTTTACATGGAGCAGGGTAGCTGGGAGTCCCCCGGCAAACCCCGCTCACTGGGCCCGCCCTCGTCTTCGGGTTTACCCGTTGTTCGGGCGCCCTGTTCACCCAGGTGAAATAATTATAAACAAATAAAATTAAATAAAAAAATTAAATAAAAAAAAAGACGCTCGACATTTTCCGTCAAGCTCCGACAATTTTTTTTGCTTGGCTCCCACAGGGTCAGGCATCTCCGGGATAACGAGTCAGTATCCCGAGACGATTTCATGACAGCTTTTCAGACCCTCATGGCCACATTTCCGGCCGACATGAGGTTAAGAATTTTGCCCCCCGGGCCTGTACATCCAGCCCGACCATTCCGGTCACGACTGTGTGCACTCAGGTCAGGGAGGCCCCAAGGGCTTGGTTAGCTGTGCACCGGCCTCCCCTCACAGCCACTGCTCTGCACCTACCACACACGATCTTACGTGGGGTGGCGCGGGGCAGGATGGACAGTCACGCACTTGGGTACAAGAGCACCATCCCCGCCGGGGATCAGCCTGCACCCTTCGGGGTCCTTCGTGTCGGACCATCATGGTTTGGGCATAGCTCTGCCATTTGGTGGCACGCCTTTGCTGGGTGCCTCCGACCCTTTTTTGAGTCCGGCTAGCTACTCGTCCCTGGAAAAGGACGCGTTAATTACCGTCAATTACCGAAACTAAATTGCGCCTTGTCAAGCGGGACAGGACTCGGATGCCGGGCCTTCCCATCGAGAAATCTGAGGATCCTCCTGCTGAACGACAATCATTCAAGTGGAGGACAGGCCCGACTCTGCGGAGCGGAAATAATTTTCCAGCTATGCCACTCGATCGTGTCTGCAGTGACCCTATCGAGGGCATTATGTTGGCGACCATTTGGAAATACTTACTCCAAGTGGGCGGAGACTTATTATCAATTCCCCACGGTGGACTTCGATATATATTTTCCGAACCCAGTTCAACCAGACTCGGCGTCAGATAGACTTGCCGCCGATAGGGGTACAGCTCCTTCCAAATTTCCCTTGCAGACAAAGCCCAAGGGAAAATGAAAGAGGCAGTCGGGAAGAGGGACTCAGCGCCACGCTTTGGCATGCGCACGTCGTCCTTCCGACATCTATATGTACTTGGCGACTGGCTGATGTCGGCAGATCGGAAGAGGAAACAGCCCAATATCTGCAGACCACCTGCGAGGTGACGAGGGCTGTAGGCTTATTATAAATGAAGAGAAATCCCGTTTCATACCAACCCAGTCTCCGACCTTCCTAGGAGCAGTCGTTGTGGCCTGTTTCTCCCGGATCGACACGATCTCCTATACCAACCACACTCCCGACTACTACATCCGGCGCCGGGAGACCTCCACCTAGCGTGTTGGCCACTGTCAAACGATCCCTCATTACAGCTGGTCTTTCTGAAGAGGCTGCGACCCTTGCAGCGAAGGGGCGTCGCCTCTCCACACAAAAGGTTTACGACAAACGACTTCAACATTTTAGTCGGTGGTGTGACGACCACGCTGTGGATCCGACCACTGCATCTTTAGCGATGGTGTCGGATTTTCTGGTTCACCTCTTTAATTCCCAACTGAAGGTGACAACAATTAAGAATTACAGATCGGCCATTGTGGCAGTCCATGTAGGGTTCTCCGATGGCTCCACAATCTCATCGAGCCCCGTGCTAACACAGATACTTAGGGCCATGTTTAACGAAAGGCCCCCGAGACAGAGGCTGGTCCCATCCTGGGACTTGGGGCGGGTGCTAGAGAACTTAGCAGCGGTCCCCTATGAGCCGGCACACCGGTCATCACTGTTGCAACTTTCGGTCGAGCTGGCCTTCCTCATAGCTGCAGCTTCAGCTTGGAGGGGATGTGAAATCCAGGCACTTACGATCCAACCGGGCCACATCCGGTGAGAACCGGGAGGGGTTCGCCTTGTACCCAAGGCTTCATTCCTTACTAAGAACCAGACGGCAGTTTTTACCCGGCCTGATATCTTCATTCCTGAAATTGCCTCTATATCATCTGTCTGATCAGACAGGCTCTGGTGCCCCATACGCTCCCTCAAATGGTATCTGGAACGTACCAAGCCACTTAGAGGGACCTGCGACCAACTTTTTATCTCGACTACTCCCCAGCATGGTCCAGCCTCCAAAGATACAATCAAACGGTGGATTGTATCAGCAATAAAGTCAGCAAACCCCGACTGGCTGTCGGATAAGGATACAGGCAGTCAGGGACCCATACGTGCACACGACGTCCGTGCCGTGTCCACATCCTGGGCGTTTTTCAGGGGGATTTCCTTTGCAAAGATCTTACAAGCAGCTTACTGGAAGGGTCCATCAACCTTCATTCACCACTGCTATCTGCGTGATGTGCTCCAGAGCGAAGGTGCTTTTGGGAGAGCAGTGCTGTCAGCATCTCAACCCAGAAGAGAGCCCCAAGCAAGTGACCTGTCCAGGCACCGCCTGGACAGAGCTTGAGGTGAGCCCCAAAAATGTCCTCCGATTCTTATAAGCACTTCCTATCAGTTTGTAGTTTTAAGTCTTGGGTACTTGCCGACTAATGTCTGATTTTTCATAAAGGCGCCTCGCCTACCCAACCTCCATGTTACGGTGCTATTCTATGCATAAGTAGTGGCTATTTGGGTAAGTGAATGAAATAGACTCCCCCCCCCCCCCACAATAGTGTGGGACGAGTCAATGATTAATACCCAAATAGCCTTCCCGCCCTCCTTCCCCACTAACGGCTCGTGTTCAGGGTTACCTGTAAGATGAGAAAAAGAAGGACGTATGTGGCAGAGCTACTGCGTAGCATGCTGGGTGGGCGCGAGAGGGCGCCCTCTGGTTGTCAATTTTCCTAGCGAATTAGCCTGTCGGCTATGAAATATGCATAAGTAGTGGCTATTTAGGTTGAGTATCAATCATAGACTCGTCCCACACTATTGTGGGGGGGGGGGGGAATATTGAATGTGCTCCAAAAGGAAAAGTCACAAAAAAAACCTGCAAAGTTTAAGCCGCTTTTAATTCTCTTTTAAAGAAATGTTTCTGGCACAACGTAACACCATTTTAAGCAGCAAAATCTTATGTGTACCCCAGGTTCGTTTTTTAGAGGTCTTTGATAGATTTTGGAGCAGTTCTTTGTCATGCCCTGTTTGCAGGTTGGGAGGGTTGTGAATCTGATCATAAAGCAATTTCTCATAAAAGTTCAGTTAGTTAAAATAATTTTCTTTTAGTTCATTGTTCTTAACAGTTGTACAGTCCAAAAGCATTTATCTTCCAAATATTTGGGTATGTAGTACAGAGTTTTAAAATATAATAAACCACAGGATACCACTTGGTACATTTTAAAGTAAATTATTTTAATTTTTTAAAGCCTGTTAATACCAAATATCACTTTTCTCTCAACCCAAAACCAGATTTAAATGTACTATTTTCTGTCATTTGTAAACATACCGTACTACATGTACTTACCTTACTTTTTATCCTTCGGCCAATTCAGTTCGTCTTAGAATCATTTATTTATGCTAATTAACCTGTTTACACTTGTGCCCTAATAAGCTTCACTTCCACATTTTCACTCACTTCCAAATTATATTCAAGAGAGACCACACCACATAACGGCACCAACATACATCCAGAACTTGCTACATCTTCATGCACCACCCAGGCAGCTCAGATCATCTGACACCAAAATTCCACACAATCCACGCACATGCCATTCATGGTGGGGAGCCCGATCCTTGTCACACTCTGGCCCATCATGTTAAAACGCGACGATATGCACTCGTCCACATGGTTCGATCTGTCGCCCACACCATGGAAATACCCACTGCATGCAAAGTGCATAAACAGCCCGCACGCTGTGATTGGCCGTTGATATACTCCAACACAAAACGCACATTCACGAACTGAGAAAGAATTGCCACGCAGTGTGCCGCACACCTGTAGAATGGTGCAATGTTCGGCCTTGAAGCATATTCAAACATGTATAACTTTCGCCGATTGAGGGCGTGCGTGATGCGGGGCAAAGTTCATTGACAATTATTGTTCTGATGGTTGTTACCGATCGTTGAATCTCGATGATTTTATTGCAAACGAAGATCTTTAACGCCGGAACTGCTAATCACTAATTCATGAAAATGGTTTTATTGGAAAAAGTATTATTTAGGGCAAACATTTGGGGATAGGATCATCCAAAAATGTTTGGATTTTGTTTTCTCCTCTGTTGTAGGCCCTTTTTTTTTTTTTTTTTGCCAAAAGGGCAATAAAAAGTTTTTTTTAATTATGCCTAACTGAGGGAATGAATGAATTGGCATGTGTTTAAGAGCTTGAGTTCTGGCATAGTGATGGTGAGGTGTGGTCAAGTCTAAATGGCGGTAGTTGATTTTAGTGTTACACTTTATGGCATTGCAGTCAATTAGTCCAAACAAAGACTTAATGGTGAAAACAATGAGTCTACTTCACTCTACTTACCGGTAGAGTCGAATTACTAATTTGCATATTCCCTATGCCGCAAGGCAAAAATGCTAAGACTTTCACACACAATAGCGCCCTCCACCCTCCTACCCATAACGCCCCGCGACATGCCTGCCACGGAGTCGTCCTCTTTTCTCTTAGCCGCGAGTGGGTGAGGTTGTGTATAAATCTGTTCCACAGTTCACCATTACGCGTTGTCTATGTTAAAACGCCTTATCCTCGCTGAGAGTGCTTATAAGACTAGAAAAGATTGCGCCGGCGACACTCCGTCGCCCGGCTTGCAGTCCTCCAGCCGGCCTACGCAGCCTCTGTCGGCTGCGTCGGCCGGGGTACCCACCGATCAAAGAGGGGTTGCTTCCCGCTCCCCCTCCTCGGTCAGTGTGCGTGGGTCGACCCAGTCGAAGGTCAATCGCCCCGGCAAGGCCAAGAAAACCGGTGACGGGGCAGCGACCAAGAGAGGCAGGGCAAAAGGTGGCTCCGTTCCGGAGGGCACCGCCCACTCTCCCAGCACCGCCTCGGGTCTCTGAAGCCGGAGGGCATCCCCCCTCCGCACGGCTCAGAATACCCGGCCCGCACATTAAGAGGAGGACTGGCCCCGCTCCGAGGAGTGGGAATATTTTCCCGGTTATGCCACTCGACTGTGTATGCGCTGACTGCATCGAGGGCATTATGTCGGCATCCTCTTGGACGGCCTACCCCAAGCGGGCGGATTTATATTACCGATTTCCCCCCCAGGGATTTTGATAAATATTTTTCGACCCCGGTCCTGCGGGACTCCGCGGCAGACAAGCTGACCGCAGATAGGGGGTCAACCTCCTCCAAACTTCCCTTCGCCGACAAAGCGCGGGGGAAGATGGAGGAAGTAGTCAGGAAGATGGACTCAGCGTCTCGCTTTGGCATGCGCACATCGTCCTTTTTGCTTCTCTTGTCCGAGTACCACACGCTTGCCGGCGATGAGGACTCGGCGATCCCAGCGGACATGATGGTGGCGGCCCTCCATTGCCTGGATAATGGGCTGCGCACTGTCGTAGATCAATTTACGAGAGTATCCACCCTAGCAACATCTGCCCGTAGGGCAAACATCCTAGACGCTCTGTTCCTCCCGTCCGTCGGGGCTCGCAAATGACTTGATGCGCTCCCCCTAACAGGACGAGACCTGTTTGCAGGGCAATTCCAGGAGTTTATGGAGGCCGAGGCCAGGCGCCTCAAGGCCACAGATAAAATCAACTTAAAGAAGCCACAGACCTCCGTATCGGCGCCAAGAAAAGGCAAGCAAGCCTCCTTTTTGATTCCACGTAGGCGCCCACAGAGACCCGCCCGTGGTGGTTTTCGTGGGAATCAAGGACCGACGAACGCACGCACGCCGGCCCAAGGCCAACAGCGGGCCCAGTCGGGCCGTGGTTTTCGTGCGTCCGCCCCTCGGTATCCCGGGGCGTGGCGGAACTGACTTCCCTGTCTCCCACCCCGTCCGACCCTCTCAAGCGCCGTGCCCTCGAAGGGGAGATCAGTTCCCTTCTCCTCAAACGGGCAATACGCGTTGTCCCCGACCAGGGGACATGGACGGGGTTCATGTCCACTTTCTTCTTAGTTCCCAAGAAGGAGGCGGACACTTGGCGGCCGATCTTGAATTTAAAGCCCCTAAACCGATTTATTCGCCAAAAGCGCTTCCGTATGGAAACGCTGCGGGCAATCCTCGAATCAATCGAAACACCTGCGTGGGGGGCGAACTTAGACCTTCCGGACGCTTACCTCCACGTTCCCATCAGGGCCGAACACCGCAAATTTCTGAGCTTCCTCTACAACGGAACGCTATACGAATTTGTGGTGCTCCCCTTTGGGCTGTCAACCTCTCCTCGGTTTTCACCCGCGTGGTACGGGCGATTGGGGCAGCACTTCGGAGTCGAGGACTGCTGATTTTCCAATACCTCGATGATTGGCTAATTGTGGGCCGATCACGGGAGGCAACGGAGGCGCCGGCGGTAGCCTGGCTCAAATTACTAGGTCTCATGGCCAGCATGGTAGACCTAGTTGATTTCTGCAGGCTGAGGATGAGGCCTATCCAGCTCCATCTCCTCTCCTACTTCCGGCCCAGCCGTCATTCGGTCAACCTCCCGGTGCCTACCACGCCTTGGCTGACCCCCCACCTTCAATGGTGGGTGGAGGACGCCAACCTCACACGTGGTCAAGTGTTCCGCCCGCCCCGACCGACAGCGACCGTCGTCAACGACGCGTCTCTGTACGGTTGGGGGGCGACCCTCGACCCCCGCCAGATAGGGGTGTGGGGCCCGGAACACCACTCGACCCACATCAACGTCCTGGAAATGCTGGCGGTCCGAAATGCCCTCCAGCACATCCGGGCACAGTTCGTGGGCAGGCCGTCCTGGTGCGCTCCGACAACGCTACTGTGGTAGTGTATATCAGTCGGCTCGGCTGTGTGCACTAACCTGGGACCTAATCCACTGGTGCATACAGCAGGGGATCGCCCTGTCGGCGGTGTACATCCCGGGGAAGGAGAATGTCACGGCCGACGCTCTTTCCCGGGGCTGGATCGTCCCGACAGAGTGGTCCCTCCGCCCCTGTGTGGCCCAGTCGCTCTTCCTGCTAATCGACCGACCTCATGTGGATCTGTTCGCCTCTCTGACGAACAATCAACTGCTGATCTACTGCGCCAGGGGTCCCGATCCCGGGGCATGGCGGACCTGCACCTGACGTGCTGGGTGCTATCACGAGATCCCTCAGAGCAGCAGGCCTTTCGAGACGGGCTGCGGAAGTTGCCGCCCAGTCCCGGAGGGCCTCAACCCGAAGAGTTTATGACTGCCGACTACGCAATTTCTTTAAATGGTGTAGGCGGCGAGCTATTCATCCCGCCGATACTTCTGCAGAGGAAGTCGGGGATTTCCTCCTATATCTTTTTGAAAGCGGACTGGCGACGGCCACGGTAAAAAATTACCGATCTGCCACTGCAGCGGTCCACGGGGGATTTGTCGACGGTTTCGGATAACCGGGCGATCAGGCAGCTGACTAAGGGGATTTTTGTCACCCGTCCCCCTGTGCGCAAACTGGTGCCATTGTGGGACCTCTTTAGTGTACTGTCGGCACTAACCAAACACCCTTTTGAACCGCTGAGTGGAGCCACATTGCTGCACTTTAACGGTCAAAGTGGCCTTTTTGGTGGCGGTTGCTACGTCTCGCCGACGTAGTGAACTCCACTCCCTTACAGTGGCGGCAGGGCACATCCGGTGGGAACCCGGAGGAGTCCGCCTGATTCCTACGGCGGGGTTTCTGGCCAAGAACCAATCCGGTTCTTTCGAACCCCCAGACATTTTTGTCCCGACCTTAAAGCCTTTCGGCGGTTGCGGCCGACAAACTTTGGTGCCCGGTACAGGCGTTAAAGTGGTACATCGATCGCACAAAGTCAATCCGAATTGTTCGTGTCCACAGTTCCACCATTCCGACCAGCATCCCGCGATACAATCGCGCGTTGGATAGTTACAGCCATCGGTGCCAGGCGGATGGCCAGCGATCGATGGTCCGGTTCATGCCCACGAGGTACGGGGAGTGTCGGCCTCATGGGCTTTCTTTAAAGGGGTCTCCATGAGTGACATAACAAGGGCGGCCTCCTGGAAGAGCCCGTCCACATTCTCTGACTGCTACCTGAAGGACGTTCTACAGGTGGATGGGAGAGCGGGTAGAGCGGTGTTACAGGCGGACAGCCAAGCTGCGAAGCCAGAACAAGCTCCACCTGTTTAGGTGAGTTTACAGTGCTAACAATACTTATAATGTTTTGTTCATCCGTGGGACGACACCCCCTGTCGGTTTTGGAATGGACCACTATCGGGCCTAGCGGCCGCGAAGCGTTCTATGAATTTTCTGAGCGCGCCGGGGTCCTACGCCCCCACTTAAGACATGCAGTAGCACCGCGTATACCCACCGCCTGTCCTCGGTGCGAGTCTATGCAAATTAGTAATTCGACTCTACCGGTAAGTAGAGTGAAGTAGACTCCCCCCCCCCACCCCCACAGAAGTGTGGATGGGGTCTACGGACGAATACTTACCGGTAGAGTATCCCTCCCTCCTTCCCCACATACTCAGTCCTTGGGTGCTTACATTTAGTAGGGCTCATCGAAAAGAGGACGACTCCGTGGCAGGCATGTCGCGGGGCGTTGTGGGGAGGACAGTGGAGGGCGCTATTGTGTGTGAAAGTCTTAGCATTTTTGCCTCGCGGCATAGGGAATATGCAAATTAGTAGTTCAACTCTACCGGAAGTATTCGTTCGTAGACCCCATCCACACTTCTGTGGGGGGGGGGGGGATGGGCTGCTGTCTGCTGTAAGGAATGCTCATCCAGTTGAGTGACTTTAAACTTTATGTCACCTCGGCGTTGCTTCAAACACATTCTGCTTGCCCTACATTGTACCCCTTCTAACTTTGCTGATAATGTGGCAGTGTATGGGTACCAGGCTGGTAATCCATACTGTAAGATAGGCAGAACTAGCGATATATAAAGGCACCGAAGGAGGGCATGTGAAGATGACCCCCAGCAATCTGCCAAATGAAACAAAGAATATGTATCTTATTTGATGGTTGTTTTTTTTTTTCGCAGCTGATGTAAGAGAATTGTACACCCGATTTAGCACAGCCAAGTTGACAGTGGGAAACTTTGAAGGAGCAGATGTGATACAAACGCAACTCCCTAAATCATACAGGTAGGTAATGAATTATTGATTTGAAGCATTGCATGTTGAGATATCAATATATATATTTCTATTACAGAAAATACATCACCTCCGATACCTACATGCATGCTTCTAAATTTGCACTCAAAACAAAGGCTATGACGTCACCCACACACACTACACCCCTCAGTGGCCAGTGGCCCATACAATTACTCCTTCTAATTTAGCGCGCGCTAGGTATAGAGGTATTTTTAGGTTAGCTCCCTAGCAATACACATTGCAAGCGTTAAGATCATATTTCCGACACGATATGGCTAAACCCAAATCCTTTTTACGACAATGAACCACAGATACTCTTGCCATTTTTGTGACAGTTCACCGTCACCCTTGGACTTGGATAACCCTTGTGGAATCTGTTTTTACTGGACGTTGGTTCAAAGGAAAAAATGTTTCTTCATGGATCAAACCATGTCAACTCCTACACTTGAGCGGGAAAGTACAACCCTCCTCCTTGTGAAATTATTCATTATACGTTGCACAGGCTCATCATGTAAACACATTTGGCATTTAGAAAAAATCATGGTTTTTCCTCCAACTACACTTCAGGCCCCCCCCCCCCCTTTTCCCCTCGGAGAGAAACGGAACAACCTTCTCTCTGGGCTAGCTTGGCTGGAAGATCACGTACATCGCCAGGCGCCTACGGGCCACCGTTACTTCTCGTCCGCCTTCCTTCATCCTTAACTGTTTCTTCACTTTGGAGATGTAAATTCATGGCGATCGGGGCCTTGGTGGCCCCCTTTTTCTTTATTCATTCAAGCGCTCGCCTTGTTCGTTACATGATGCTACGTCGGCCTCCTGAGGGAAAATATTGATCACACAGCCAGTCCGGCTCTCCACCTAACTCCCGCAGAACAGTTACACACCGGCCTTACTACATTTAACACACTACCATACTACATTTAACACACTGGTTCTCGTCCGTTCAACAAAGTTAAACAACATCGGGCCCATTCAGTACTTGGACAGGATACCGCCTGAGAATACTGGCTGTCTACGTTGTTTTTCACCGACATCCAGTGACTACTGGGTAAAATTTTACAGTTTTCCCTGCTCCTGTAGAAGCCTCCTCCTCTTCCTACCACAGAGAGACAACTAGAGCTGCTCTCCTCCGTCTTTTGGGCTACCCTGTGTCCTTTTTTCCGAACACCTATAGTCCCACATCAACGTCCTGGAAATGTTAGCAGTCTCCAAAGTACTGCAACATTTCCAGTCGGATGCCAGGAGCCGTGCAGTCCTGGTGAGGTGCGACAAAGCCACAGTGGCGGCTTACATCAACCACCAGGGGGACACTCGGTCAGGACGCCTGTGTGCACTGGCTTGGGATCTCATCCAGTGCATACAGCGGGGGACAGCATTGTCAGCAGTCCACATCCCGGGCATAGAGAACATCACAGCTGACGCTCTGTCAAGAGGCTAGATTGCCCCGACAGAGTGGTCACTGCTCCCACAAGATCAACTCACCTGATCAACCGACCACACGTGGACTTGTTAGCCTCCCATGCAAACAACCAACTGCCAACCTACTGCGCAAGGGGCCCAGACCCCAACGCGTGGAAGATCAGCGCTTTATCGGTGCAGTGGGATGCCTATGCGTTCCCACCCATCTCACTCGTCTCTCGGTCGCTGACCAAGATTGAGCAGGAGGACTGCCGGGTCCTCCTCATAGCCTTGTTTTGGCCCCGCCAACCGTGGTTCCCCGTGGGATGTTCGTTACCCATCCCCCAGTACCCAAACTGGTCCTGTAAACTAATCCTTGGCAGGTCGGCAACTGAGGGCCCCATTCGGGCACATGACGTCAGGGAGGTAGCCACCTCTTTGGCATTTTTTAAAGGTGTACCTTTAGCGAACATTACCAAGGTGGCCTGCTGGAAGTGCCCTAATACATTCTCCGAATGCATTCTACCTGAAGGACATCCGCCAGGCAGATGGCAGAGCTGGAAGAAAAGTGCTGAAGACGGCCAGCCAAGTTTCGCAGAAATGCTAACTGGTGAGTCCACTTTCCTCTGATATATATTTTTATGTGCATTTGAAACTTAATGAGGTGTTTGTTTTTATCCCATATTGGCGATACCCCCCTGTGTTTGCGCCCTCTTCTTGGGCCCCAGGGCCACGTGCTGCACCAAGCGTCTGGGCTGACCTGTTAATTATAGTGCGGTCTTCTGTTGTGTAGTCTGCCTCCAGGCCCTCTGGTTCTCGCTTGATTGCGGGTGGACCATGGGCCTTTTGGGGTTTCTTAGGCGCGCCCCGTGTCCTACGCCCATCTTGACATACAATCCCGTATACCCACCGCCTACTCGGTGCGAGTCTGTGCAATTTTAGTATTCGCTCTACAGGTAAGTAGACCCCCATCCCACAGTAGTGTGGGTAGGTCTATGAGCGAATACTTACCTGTATAGCACCCTTCTACTTCCCCACCATACAAGTGGATTCTTGAGTACTTAGGCGTGTAACGCTTGACGAAAAATAGGACCCCGACGTGGTGCGCATGTCTAAGGTTATCTGGGATAGGACTCTTGAGGAAGCTATTGTGTGTAAAACTCATATTGTGTGTAAAACGGCATATAGGGAACAGTGCAATTGTAGTATTTGCTCTACAGCAGCCTTGTAGCCACGGTGGGCGGCGGTGGGCGAGCCCGCCCAGCACTGACAATTTCCGCCTGGCACTTCAGCTGAAAAATAGACTGCCGCCCACCACAAAATTTCCCCCAAAATTAATAAAAAATTTAAAGTTCTGCTGATATTGATCACATTGCAAGACTAAAATGTCATGTTTTTTCGTGTTTTTGTCATTTTAAATGCAGTTTGTAATTTTTTTAGCCAGAATTTCGAGCAATAAAAACCTCAAGCGTGTTTCCCACGTAACTTGTCTCTTGCCAAGTTTTGAAATGTGCCCTGATGTTTTTATTGAACGAACTATAGTACAGTGCAGAAGGCGTACCGTCTATACAGTCTGAGTAGTGCTGGTACCGTGCACATGTACACGATGTATGTATGTACATGTGGTGTACACCAGCGGATGTGGTAGACCCTAGAGTGCACTACAAGTCTAGTCGTGAGGTTTTCTAGGGGATTTCATGCATTCCATGTACACACAAACAGTATCGCCACACAACAGTACAAGGGGTGTGTAAAGTCTAGTGTACGAGTTCGCGTATCCCGGATGCACATATAGGCATGTAAACACGTTCGCTTCGTCCACACGTGTGACAGCGCGCTGGGTTTTTAACTTGAATGAGATCTGTGTAAATTTTAAGATGGCCTCGCAACGTAAGCTGGACGACTTTTTTGGAAAACAGAAAAGATTGGAAGACGATATAACAGTATCTCACACAGCTTCAGTTAGTGCTGAGAATGAAACTGTACCTGAGACTATCGAGACAGTTACTCCACCTTCAAAGTTCAAGTTCATGCTTCATCGCGGTGGGATACTACTACAACAAGCTAACAGCAGAAACTATTTCACAAACAGTCTATTCACAACAAATGCATCACAATTATTTTGTATTAACACATTTTTGTAATAATAATTGTCATTATACTTTAAAATTGTGATTCTTGAATCTTACATAATGTGCATTTGGCACGATTGGAATGTTAATATTTAGCCCTGAAAACAATCCTTATAACAAAGTACGTGCGAACTGCTCGCAATCTCCGACCAAGTTTAATTTCAGCTGCGCCCACCACTAAAAATGTCCTAGCTACAACACTGCTCTACAGGTAAGTATTCGCTCGTAGAACCAACCACACTACTAGGGATTCCTATTCTATCAAGTATCAGATCAGTATCCTAAAAATAAACCAGAAAGTGAATCTAGAAGGAGGAATTGTATGGGCTACTGAGGGGTGCAGTGTGTGTGGGTGGCGTCATAGCCTTTGTTTTGTGTCAGCGGATTGCTTGCACATGCACATTATAAATGCATATGTAGGTATTGGAGGTAAGTATTTTCTAGGAAATCCCTACAGATTTGGGGAAAATTTGTTTTTCAGTAACACCATGTGTGTATCTGCTTGCCAGGTAGAGTTTGTTCTTTAGAGAACTGTCTTGCTATTCTACTATCGCGGAGTAGATTTATCTGATTGTTTGGGAGACTTCTCAGGTCTCAAAAGAACTGTCCTGGTTTTGAACTACCACCTTGGCGGAAGGTATAGACCGATCCAGGCGCGCAAGTGCTTGGCGCCGCCGAGCGCTGCGCGCCACTGCTGGATTGTCTTTGTGCCTTGTTTTGTGCGCAAAGGTATGAGAAAATCGTTTTCCTTTTCACTTTTGATGGGAATTGAATGTCTTCCTCGACAATCTATGAAATTTCCTTGATGTGGCTGCTTGATATAACAACATACTACATTCTTGATAAATTTTTACAATTAAGCAGAAAGTAAAATACTGAAATTCTGACAAAATACCTTGCCGATGTAATGCATTTTAGCGACTACATATTATGCAGTTTCCGCGTCTTTGACCCCTAACTCGCCTAAAAAGACAAGCACCTTTTTCAAGATGATCCGGCTTCTATTTTGTTGCAAATGTGTGTGGTCAGTGATCTACATTGGTTTACTTCACTCTACTTACCTGTAGAGTGACTACTACAATTGCATTGTTCCCTATGCCGGCAGGCAAATAGCTAAGAGTTTTACATACAATAGCGCCCTCAAGTGTCCTATCCCCGACCACCTGTGGCATGCGCACCACCTCGGCGTCCTCTTTTCCTCTTAGCAGGCAGAGCAACGGACTTGAAAATTTTTTGTTCGTATAAATCGGTAAGATTTAGTAGTGCCTTGGTGCTTACGGTCCTTACGAACCTTACGGTCTCACCGTCCTAGCCTTTAGTCAAGGCGCACGCGGCACACCGGATAGCACGCTTAGCCCCAAAAATGTAATGCACGAAAAAAGACTATCACCACGAGCGGCGAAGCCGCGAAGCGCCTTTACCAACTCGTTTTGGGGGCCTTTTGTTTTTCTTTACATTTGTCAACGATTTTGGTGGGAGAAAATGTAACGAATTTGCATCGAACGTTCTTGTGACGTCATGCAAGTAATTGTGGCTTCTTATTGGCCAGCAACTCACCACGCTAATGCATTATGCATTACATTTTCTCCCACCAAAATCGTTGGCAAATGTAAAGAAAAACTTAAGGCCCCAAAACGAGTTGGTAAAGGTGCTTCGCGGCTTTGCCGCTCGCAGTGATAATCTTTTTTCATGCTTTACATTTTTGGGACTTTGTGGCCATCCGGTGTGCCGCATGCGCCTTGACTAAAGGCTATTACTGTCCCTGCCTGGATCCACCCGACAGAAGGGGAAGCCCCGGTAAGGCAAAAAAATCGCCAAGTACCGGTGCAACACCCAAGAAGGCACGATTGGGAAAACGGGACTCCACTGCGGAGCCCGCCCCATCAATCCCAGGCAAGCCAGCGGGGCACACGGCTCGGTGCGCCCAGGGCTGAGTACAGGGTATGCACAGCTCAGTGCATCCGGCCCCCCATAGTGCACACGCAAGTACCGCGGTGCCCAGGGATGGCCTTTTGTAAGGCCGGACCGACCAGCCAGCCCCCGCCTATGCTATTGGGCTCGGGGCGCTGTCGGCCGCCGGGGAGATTGGCAATGGGGAACAGCCCCTTTGGGGCCCTGTCGGAACGTTACGTTCCGAGGGATTGGCCTCGACTTCCGGGTTCACCCGCTGTTCAGGCATTCCCGCCCCGATCTTACATCGGAGCCCACTCAGGGCCCCCTCCAAAGAAGGGCAAGAAGACCCGCCCTCGCAGCCCAAGCTTGAGCTGCTCAACCTCCAGTCGGTCCCACCATGGCAAACGCCACAAGGGTGGGGACCCGATTTCAAGGGAGGAACTTTTAGAGGTGTTTCACACCCTCTCGGCCTCATTTACGGGCTGACGCGAGGGTGCTGGACAAGGCCCGTCTGACTTGGCCACCGAACCGGTACCCGATATTCAGCACGGCCACGGGTTTGCGCCGAGCCTACGGGGACTCACTCACACGGCTGCGTCGGCCGGGGTACCCAACGATCAAAGAGGGGTTGCTTCCCGCTCCCCCTCCTCGGTCAGTGTGCGTGGGTTGACCCAGTCGAAGGTCAAACGCCCCGGCAAGGCCAAGAAAACCAGTGCCGGGGCAGCGACCAAGAGAGGCTGGGCAAAAGGTGGCTCCGTTCCGGAGCGCACCCACCCTCTCCCAGCATCGCCTCGGGGTCTCTGAAGCCGGAGGGCATCCCCCCTCCGCATGGCTCAGAATACCTGGCCCGCACCGACCACATGGATTCCCCCACGACGGTTGGTGACGGCCTTTTGCAAGGTTTTCCAACCCACAAGGCACCAGCCCGCGCCATAGGCTGTGGGGCGCTGGCCATGGGGAGAAGGATTATGGGTGCTGAGTCGGGTACCTGGGACTCCCCCGGGATACCCCACTCACAGGGCCCGCCCTCGTCTTCGGGTTTCACCCGTTGTTCGGGCATCCCTGTCACTCAGGTTTCCTCGGAGAGGGCCTCGAATTTGTCCCGTGAGCGGGTACCGAACAAGAGGCAGAAGACCAAAAAGGACCGTCGTCTGCGGTCGTCTGACGACTCCTTGCCTGACGCCCATAGGAAACGCCTTCGGGTAGCGAACCGCTATCCCAAGACGAATTCCTTACGGCTTTCCAGACCTTAGCGGCCTCAATATCCGGTCGGCGCGAGGTCCAGGAGTTTTCCCAGTTTTCAGGGCCGTACATCCAGGCCGACCAGTCCGGTCATGGCTGGGTGCGCCAGGATCGGGGCGGCGTACCGTGCAGGGTCAGCCGGGCACCGGCCTACCCTCCCAGCCACCGTCCCACGGTCACCGCACAGGAGGTTGCATGGGGTGCGGTGGATCAGGGTGATGTGCGGTCAAGCACGGGTGCCGTTCACAATCCCAGACGGGGATTAGCATACACCCTTCGGGGTCCTTTGTATCCGATCGGGATGCAGAGCACCATGATTTGTTAGGCACAGCCCTACCTTTGGGTGAACAATCACTAAGTGTGTCTGACCCCCCCCCGTGTCCGGTGACTCGTCCCCGGAAGAGGACAAGTTGGCCACGGCGGTTCAACGGCTCTCAATTGTCGAAACTGAATTGCGCCTTGTCCAAAGGGACATGGCCCGAGTGTTGGATCTTCCCGCCGAGGAGGCGGGGGACGCCCCCTCTGAACGGCGGTCTTTTAAGAGGAGGACTGGCCCCGCTCCGAGGAGTGGGAATATTTTCCCGGCTATGCCACTCGACCATGTATGCGCTGACCGCTTCGAGGGCATTATGTCGGCACCCTCTTGGACGACCTACCCCAAGCAGGCGGAATTATATACTGCCGATTTCCCCCCCGGGATTTCGATAAATATTTTTCGACCCCGGTCCTGCCGAACTCCGCGGCAGACAAGCTGACCGCAGACAGGGGGTCAACCTCCTCCTAACTTCCCTTCGCCGACAAAGCGTGGGGGAAGATGGAGGAAGTAGTCAGGAAGATGGACTCAGCGTCTCGTTTCGGCATGCGCACATCGTCCTTTTAGCTTCTCTTGTCCGAGTACCTCACGCGATCCCAGCGGACATGGTGGTGGCGGCCCTCCATTGCCTGGATAATGGGCTGCGCACTGTCCTAGATCAATTTACGAGAGTATCCACCCTAGCGACATCTGCCCGTAGGGCAAACGTCCTAGACGCTTTGTTCCTCCCGTCCGTCAGGGCTCGCAAGCGACTTGATGCGCTCCCCCTAACGGGACGAGACCTGTTTGCAGTGCAATTCCAGGAGTCTATGGAGGCCGAGGCCAGGCGCCTCAAGGCCACAGATAAAATCAACTTAAAGAAGCCACAGACCTCCGTACATCCGTACCTTTGTGATTCCACGTAGGCGCCCACAGAGACCCACCCGTGGTGGTTTTCGTGGGAACCAAGGACCCACGAACGCACGCACGCCGGCCCAAGGCCAGCAGCGGGCCCAATCGGGCCATGGTTTTCGTGCGTCCATCCCCCGGTATCCTGGGGCGTGGCGGAAGTGACTTCCCTGTCTCCAGGCGACCTCCCGCCGACGGACCCGTGGGAGCCCGCCTTCAGTACTTTTGGGGTCTTGGGCTCAGATCACGTCTGACAGGTGGGTCCTCGAGACGACCGAGTGCGGCTACGCACTCGAGTTCACGAGGACCCCCCCCAACCCCCCCCCCCCAACCAATTTTCCAATACCTCGACGATTGGCTAACCATGGGCTGATTGCGGGAGGCAACGGACGCGGCACTGACGGTTACTTGGCGCCTGACGTCCCACCTGGGGTTCCTGGTAAACATCGCACCCAATCCCCTCTCAGGTGCCCACCTTTCTGGGTGCGGCTCTCGACCTTCGGCGGAACGGGTACAGAACCTAAGTAGGTGCGTAGCCCTTTTCCGTTTGGCTACTGTGGCGCCGGCGGTAGCCTGGCTCAAACTACTAGGTCTCATGGCCAGCATGGTAGACCTAGTAGATTTCTGCAGGCTGAGGATGAGGCCTATCCAGCTCCATCTCCTCTCCTATTTCCGGCCCAGCTGTCATTCAGTCAACCTCCCGGTGCCTACCACGCCTTGGCTGACCCCCCACCTTCAACGGTGGGTGGAGGACGCCAACCTCACACGTGGTCGAGTGTTCCGCCCGCCCCGACCGTCAGCTACCGTCGTCACCGACGCGTCTCTGTACGGTTGGGGGGCGACCCTCGACCCCCGCCAGATAGCGGGTGTGTGGGGCCCGGAACACCACTCGACCCACCTCAATGTCCTGGAAATGCTGGCGGTCCGAAATGCCCTCCAGCACTTCCGGGCACAGTTAGTGGGGCAGGCCGTCCTGGTGCGGTCCGACAATGCTACAGTGGTAGCATATATCAATCACAGAAGTGTCGATGGGGTCTACGAACGAATACTTACCGGTAGAGTATCCCTCCCTCCTTCCCCACATACTCAGTCCTTGGGTGCTTACATTTAGTAGGGCTCATCGAAAAGAGGACGACTCCGTGGCAGGCATGTCGCGGGGCATTGTGGGTAGGACAGTGGAGGGCGCTATTGTGTGTGAAAGTCTTAGCACTATTGCCCAGCGGCATAGGGAATATGCAAATTAGTAATTTGACTCTACCGGTAAGTATTCGTTCGTAGACCCCATCCACACTTCTGTGATTGATATACGCTACCAGCCAGCCAGTCGTTACCAGCCTAATTCATATTTTACTGTGGTGTTCTCGTTTGTTTTAAGTGCTCATATCTTCCCTGCAGTAAAACTGTTTTCCGCGTTCAATTGAGCCATTTTCCCCAAATATATCACGTGTTTCCGATGATCCCGTTCTGGGCACTCTGCAGCAGTTCTCGGAGCGCGAATTCTGATATGAACGTCCAGGGCACTCAGCAGCAGTTACTGGCGTGCGAATTCTGATGAATAAAACTGGGCATTGAAGTACGCCTGCTTTGACCTCTTAAAACCGAAGATAAACCGGATCGGGTTTAACTTTGTGCTGTCTGAACGCAGTTTTTTTTATTTTTACGACCACCCCCCGCTGCTCCTAAAAGTTAAACCGGTTAAGGTAAAACATAGTACGCTGTCTGAACAAACCCTATGAAACCCAAGGTGATCCCCTGAGCCTTCTATTTTACCAAGGCTGTAGAACGCTCATCCATGGTTTCAACCATAGCAGCCATTGTTTCATAACACCCCATACATATCGGGTGTCGTGGCCGAGCGGATAAGAGCACCGAACTCAAGCTCTGGTGTTTCTGTTCAGCAGAGTGTGGGTTCAAATCCCGGTTGTAACACTTGTGTCCTTGAGCAAGACACTAAACTGTAATTGCTCTTGACCACCACAGATGAGGATAGCATTACCTCTACACTGGCTATGGGTAGACCCTCTCTGCAAGCCTCAAGCCAAAGGCTAACTAGGGTCCAATCCGAGCTCACCAAACAAGGAGCCTGACTACGTTTTTAGCTCTTTTTCAGGGAGTGACTATTCCAGAAATTATGCAGGCAGCATTCTGGAAATCCCTCAAAAATCACATTCTGCTACCAGCGATATGTGCTACAGTCTCACGGCTGCATGGGCAGTCAAGTCCTACATTCAGCAGCACTCAAAAACCTGGAGACGTGTTGCCGACTTGAACTCTTAAGAGCACCTCAAGCACAGCATACTGGTATATCTTAACATCTCCTGTTTTTTATTTGTTTCAGTGACAATTAGTAAAGACATGTTCTCTCTGGGCACTACACTGCATGTCCTGTTCCTCCCTATCTGGCGGTTTAATGGTGCTACTCTGCTTTTGTAGGAATAGGAGGTGATGTATTTTCTGTAACAGAATCTCCCGAAACTCGCAGGGATTTTCTTAGCTTTAAAACTTGAATGGTGGCACCTTGATAAAGATCTTTTGGGGACTGGCTTGCTGGTCTTGACTTGTCTGGAGTTGTACCTGTTGCACTTGATTGTGGTCTTAGGATCATCTTTGTTGTAATGTTGAACGAGTGGTGGAAGGATTGTTGGTTGAGGTATTGGTCGGTGTGGGTAGGTTTTCTGTAGGTGCTATGGTGGAGTTTGCCCGCTGGTGTCCTGGTGATGAGGACATCAAGAAAAAGCAATCTTGCTGTACTGCTCTGCTCCATGGTGAGCTATGCGGTGTTGCTGGTTGAGGTAATGCAGATAGTGGAGGAGAGAATCCGGTCTGTTAGGCCACACAATGAAGGTGACATCCACTTAAAGAAGTCACAGGCTAGGTAGTGAGTAGGGATGACATCTCAAACTCTTCCATGATTATATGTCAGCTAGGACTGGGGATATAGAAGATCTCATAGAGGTCCCAGCTGCCTGCTCATAGAACTTGTCTTGGAATTGAAAACAACTAGAAGAAGCTCAAGTTAAATGGGAGGTCTGCGCTGAGCCTCAGAAGACAATGAATGAAAAAGAAGAAAGTTGAAAATAAGTTTGACTCTCTCAATTAACCCTTTGCTGGAAAGTTCATGCGATCACTGAAGAGTGACTGTATAGAATCCTCAAATTAAATGTTGTAGTTTGATTGAGATCCTACAGACTGGAGCTACATGGTCCATGGTGCATTCTCATGTTATCCCTTTCGTGCCCCCAATGACTTCATAAATCTGAATCAAACTTCACCTACCAGGGAAGTCTTGTTTAATTTGCCCTCGCTCGGTTGGTTGCTCAGAAAAAGTATTTTCATACTACTTCGCTACGCTCATACGCATGAAAAGCAGTTTCATTTTCTATGGACGACAAGAAACAAAACACACTACAAAATACAAACAATTTGTTTCAGATAATTTTATTATAGCATGGGATTGGGCCGTAGCGCAACGGTGAGTGTTAAATTGATCAATAAGGAGTAGCATATTATTAATATTAGTTAGTTACAAGGTTTTAATGTTAGTTAAAATAATTATAAATATCCATCATAACTCAATCCAGACTCATCGAGTCTCTGCCCTTACGGCCCTTCGGGCATCGCCCGGTATCCTCTTTTATCTTCTTACTACATAGCGAGTGCAGTCAACTGTAACATTTACTATTATTTATATTTATGTTTTAAATACAATTTTGGATGATCGCCATTCCTCACTATCAAGACTCACCGATTCTCAGTCATCTAAAGCCTTTTCGAGCATCGCCCAGTATCCTCCCACATTTTCTTATTACAATGGATTACAGTCAACTACAAAAATTTTCGTTAATGCATACACTTAGATTTAAAACACCATTCATCATATTTAGGTATCAGTGTCAAGCCATCGAGCCTCGACTCAAGCTTTATATACTAAACACATTGTGTTAACTTAAATCCAATTCGAAGGAAGTGTATATTCCCAGAATTTAAAACATTATACGTGTACAAATTGATACAACTTTACATGGTGATTATTAATTGATTTACAACTTGATAATTTTCGGAGAATACTTCTCACGTATAAACAAAATTCTCCATTATTATATAATTTTGCTATTACTCTTTGGAAAGTATTGAGGACACAAGCAGTCTCTGATCAAAGTGTCTCTTCACATATCTGTTTTTTGCTACTGTTGTCTTCCATCTACCATGTTGCATGATTAATTCTTCGCCTACTCCTTTATTTGCTAAATGGGAGGCTCCCCCCGATCTCAGACTATGCAAACCGTATATCTTCGGGTTTTGAATTCCTATTAATTTAAGAGCATCGATAAATAATTCACGACATCTAGTATAACTTAGGGGCTTATTCACATGAGGTTTATACATTTTAATACTGGGATGGTATGATAGTGCTGTGAATAGATGTACATCTTGGCCGATTGTAACACTAGATCTGGACATAAAATTCCTTAATATCGCAACGGGGGAGTATGAGGTGTGAGTATCGGATAGATAAGCTTTATTCCCTTCTCTAAAAATGTCCGTCTTGGATCTGGGTATGAAAATACTAAATCCTTTATTATTCGGAAGTTCTTCAATATGAGAAGCCTTTATCTGAACCATTTCATCGTGCCTGAAAAGTAGGGCAAATTTTAAGGAAACGTAGCAGGCTGTTCTTAGTTCCATTAATGTGTTATCAGCTCCTCCTAATTGGTCAACTATACGTTTAACTTGCTCTAGAGTTATTGGTTCTTTTTGAATTGATGGTTTGTGAAGTTGACGTCTGGCATTACTAAAATTTGTGGAACTATTGGTGAGTCTACCGGGTTGATTTTTGCATTAACTAAAGTATGTACCCATTTGATGGCTGCTGCAGCTGATGTGAGAACGCTATCCGAGTTTGCTTTTTTTTTAATTGAACAAAGTATGCGGCTATTACTTCCTCTTGAATTGGAAGTTTTTTGTCTGTACACATTTCCTTAATCCAAGCAAAACATTTCCTGCATTTGTATAAATATGCAATAGTTGTGCCATCTGCCTTAGACAACACAGCTTCATTGAAGATTTGTCTTCTCATACTGTCCAGCTGGATTGTAAATTCTGTCCAAAACGGTTGTGAGTATACTATGCAAGCAAAAACAAATAAAATATATTGAACAAGTAGGCCTAATAATTGATTAAAGATTTGGAATCAGTTAGGTTGCAGTGCAATCGATGAAAACAGCACAAATAACACCTTTAAATCTTTGGGAACCGAGTAATGAATTTTTGTTCCTTCCAAGTTCCAAAGCATTTTCCCCTTCGACTGAAACAAATCCCTTTATCCATATTTTGTAGTGTAACCACATAATTGGCCAAAACACTGAAGAAGGCCACTGGGAAAACTAAAGTACCTTTAGCTTTACAGTTGAGGAGTGTCTGTAAAACACTCGGAATCAAAACTACTGGGGGTACTAATAGACAATTCTCTCCTGACCAATTTTGGGCAAAGGCATCTACTCCAGAAGTGCCCGGGTTCCAAAATCTCGAAAAGAAACGTGGAAGTTTGGTATTATAATGACAGGCGAAACAATCTACGGAAAATGGACCCCACAGCTTTGTTAGAATATGAAAAAATGGTGTTGATATCATCCAATCATCAGTGTCAACCAATCTACTTACGAAATCTGCTTGTTCGTTTTTATTTCTAGGGATCCATTCAACTTCAATTCTAATGTTGTGATGCATGCAAATCTGAAATATGTCATTTGCGATTCCTTGTAATTCTGTATTCATACTGCCCACTTCAACAATCCTTGCCGCAGGTTGACTATCTGTATAAACTTTTAACTGGGACCCCGAAACAATAGGTAAGAAGGAAGAAATAGCGAAGAGAATGGTGTTAAGTTCTCTCCATGTGGAACTTTTGGTTGCTTGTACTTTTGACCATTGCTTGTGGGCTGTATGTACATCATTACAAACGATTGCACCCGACCCTGTTGCACTTGCATCACAACATACAATCTTATTCACTTTCCTACTTGCAAATACGTGCCGAACATTTAATATAGAAACATTTCGGGACCAGAACTGAACTTCAGAATTGGTTTGGTGAGTTAAAGTTATGGAATCAGCTTCGTCGTTGGCTTGAGCGATCTGAACATGGCAATGCCTAGTCATAAGCCTAGAAATATTGCCACATACTGGACCAAGTGAAATAATTTGTCCAACAAAGGAATGTAGTTTTCGAACAGTTAAGTTGTGCGTTTCTTGAATTTCACGAATGTTTTTTTGTATTTTATCTATGCGCCTGTCAAGTACTCTAAGTGTTCCTTCTCTAGTGTCCCAACGCATACCTAACCATTCGATTGACTCTGAAGGCTCCCATACGCTCTTGGCAATGTTATAAATGAATCCCGCTCTTAGCAAATCAACTCTCACATGTTTAGATATTTTCTTAGCTTCAGTTGCATCAATTTCAGTATTATTCGTTAACTTTGGAATGACAATAAAACCATCATCCAAGTATAGAGCAATTAGAATACCAGAAGCTCTCCAATGTGTGACCAAAGGTTTAAGCACTTTTGTGAAAATTAGTGGAGCAGACGATAAGCCAAAAGGAAGAACAGTGAATTCGAAATATCTTTGAACTCCATTAATTGTCCGTGAAAACCCGAGATACTTCTGATAAGCGTTAGCTATGTCTATGTGATGATAACCTGATTTAAGGTCAAAAGATATAAGCTGTGCGTTTTCAGAGAAAAACTGCAAGGCAACTTTCCAGTCATCGATTTTGAAATGATTCTTTTGTACAAACTTATTTATTCTGCTCAAGTCAAGTATTAATCGTTTCTTCCCTGAAGGTTGAAAAGCTACAGATAACGGACTAACTGTGTAAGATGGGTCTGGCTTCTCTGATATTCTGTTTGAAGTTAACAATTCAAGGATGGAATCAGTGACAAAGGAAATCTCGTTTAATGCTGAATTGTTGTTCCGATAAAACATTGGTGGTGGGAATTCTATAAAAGGAATTTTGTAACCTTCAGTAACTACCGACATGATCATTTTAGATGCACCTATACTTTGCCAAAATTGGGCACACTGCTTTAGTCTTCCCTTTACATTCGTTTTATCAGTTTTTAGCTCTTTGTTAATGTATTTATCGAAATCACATTGTACCTCTAACACATCCCCGAATTTCTGCTCTAGGTGGGTGACTTTAAGCTGTCCCGCTTGATCCTGTGCTGCTGGCTCCGTTGTTGATGGTTGCCGTATAGGGGACTGGGATGTTGGAATTTGTGAAGGTGCTGGCAATAAGAGCCGGGCTTGGTCGCTGATAAACTGGGACCTGCCAGGGTGAGGTTCTACTGAACTGGTTGTATCCAGCCGTCGACATTGCTCTATCTCTTGGTTTGGCCTTGGAAGTGATGGCGACGGGGTAGAATGGGCACTCTCTTGCCCAATGCCCTGGCCTTCTACAACTGAAGCACATGTCAGCATGTGGCAAGCCTATAAGAGAAATATATCAATCAGAAGAGTTATAAGAGTTTAAACGTTATCAAACGATATAGAAACGCCATGATTGTGAAAGATAACCATTGGCAAAAGAATTTTGTTAACCCCAAGTTAACACTCCCGTGTGCGGTGTTACGGCCTGAACTGATTGACCGAACCTATTGTCCCCTTATATACGCGTATACGCTTCATTGATTTTTAACTTTCCCACACTCAATAAACCACGTGACCCTGACGATTGGATTAGACGCGCTTTCAAGTCATCCCTCCAAATGAAACTATATTTTCATACTACTTCGCTACGCTCATACGCATGAAAAGCAGTTTCATTTTCTATGGACGACAAGAAACAAAACACACTACAAAATACAAACAATTTGTTTCAGATAATTTTATTATAGCATGGGATTGGGCCGTAGCCAACGGTGATGAACTATAACAAAGTATTTCTTGAAGGGGATGAAATATATACATATACCTCGAAAAAGATAACGATCACTAGGATCGCCATATCTCTTGGCGCCCACATCGCTCGAGCTGGGAGATTTTCGGGGTCGCTTTCTTCCTTCTAACTCTTTCAACGCAGATTCTTCTGCGATCTGGACACGCTTTCTCTCTTCAGCTGTCTGTTTGTCCCCTGTCTTGTCCAGGTGTTGTACTGTTATCCACCCTGCCTTGCTGTTGTCGGCAATTTTAATCTTCTTCTTTCGCTCGGACACCAGCTCCTCTGCTTCTTGGATTCCTTCGATGGCTTCCTGGATGTTGCCCTTCTTTAGAAGAGATATCTTGATTTTGTCAAGGGCGGTCTCTAAATTACCACAAAATTCAAATTGTGCTGCATTTCCCGGTTTGAGATCTTTCGCCTCTAGCTTGTTCCGAAGCTCCTTTATACTGGTGTCGTCTGTGCTTTGATTACAGTTATTCAAAGATTCGAATTTATGGTTGAAATAGGTCTTGAATTTATCGAAGAGTGCCTCTGGATTAAAAGCTGTAGGTTGGGCAGTATCACTGGACGCCATGATTGTGAAAGATAACCATTGGCAAAAGAATTTTGTTAACCCCAAGTTAACACTCCCGTGTGCGGTGTTACGGCCTGAACTGATTGACCGAACCTATTGTCCCCTTATATACGCGTATACGCTTCATTGATTTTTAACTTTCCCGCACTCAATAAACCACGTGACCCTGACGATTGGATTAGACGCGCCTTCAAGTCATCCCTCCAAATGAAACTATATTTCTTAAACATGTTTCTTTAATCATCACGCGCACGAACATTCTACATATCGCCAAAGCTTATAAAAACCTTTCTTATGTTATCTTTTACAAACCATTTTTTTTAACGTTTGTTTATTCATTATGTTTTTTATTACAGGACAAATGAATTTTGTACTCTGTCAGACCCGCTGATTGATGTTCGAGATCCTGAATTCGGAGCCTTAAGGTTTCTCACTGAAAACAGAGATCTTTTACCATTGGCTAACATTGTAAGTAAATAAGTGTAAACATGTAAAACTTCTACTGTTTAATTGGTTTTTGTTTCATCCTATACTCTAATAAAACGATGGATAACAATTTCAATAATAACACTTTGGGAAAAATGTCAAACGAAGATGACAAAACCACTTCTTAATTGCTACAAATGATAATATATTCGTTATACATGACAATCAGAGTAGTCCAAAGTACTTTTTAGGATTTCTAGTGGTTTCACTTCGCAGATTGGGACAGCTCTGGTTTTCGTTATTTTTTTCTCTTTCAGACTCTGGACGGTGTTTTCTAAGCACCGTTTAGCAGTTCCAAACAAGCTATTAAAATTAAACTTTTAAGTGATGAAAGGGATTGGTGCTATATGTCCTAAAAGAGGGTTAGCATGTTGACGTCATCACCTGTCACAAGTCGTCATCTTAAAGAATAATTTTATAATATTTGAAAATGCATGTCAAATCAGCCACAAGAGACCGTAGGTTTCTGTTCGCGGGATTGGGTAGGGATGATGCCTATCTAGTTATTTTCTACTTTGAAATGGTTGCAGACAGTGCTGCGATCTCACCACGATGCTACCACACTGCTTGGGCATCCCCACTACGACTTTTCTCCACACATTAGTTGGCTACGACCCTGCTAGGCTTATTTTAAACATGTGGGGAGAGAATGCAGTTAATTAAATAAAATATTGCAAAAATATAAAATATTTCCAAAGGACCCAAGCAACAACAGCGTTCAAAGGGGAAAGTTCCTTTTGTTGTCACTTTCCACCCCTCACTTCCTCCCATTCGTAAAATAACCAGTTCTAACCGTCATATTCTTCACACATCAGATCGACTTCAACGTGTTGTACAGGAATAACACATAAATAGTTGCCTACAGAAGCCCACCAAGTCTGAGGGATCGCATTGTCTGAACAGAAGTCCCTCCCATTGATGATAACGTTAATCCCCCTCTACCACAGTTCGTTTGAGTAGGGACTATTCGTTTGAGTAGCGAGAAACTCTGGATTAGACGCCTTCACAACCCCATGGTCTGAACATACAAGAACTAATAAATTACTTTTTTTCCCCCACCTCTTCCCACTCTTGATATTGTCCTTTGTAAGAAGAAACTATAAATAAATAGTTAACTTGCAAGTACAACCATGTGTAAACCTCTTATGGTGAGTGTTGGCTCTGAAAAGAAACGGTTGAGTCTCGACGTTTCGAACAGTATACACTGCTCGTCTTCAGAAGACGAGCAGAGTATACTGTTTGAAACGTCGAGACCCAACCGGCTCTTTTCAGAGCCAGCACTCACCCTAAGAGGTTTACACCTCCGCAAGTTTACTATTTATTTACTACTATGTCTCAACACCATGCAAAGCTTCAAACAATACTTATTGTCCGTTGTGTTTCCATCTTCTTGTGGTCAAGCCAGTCCCTTACCTTCAACCCACCCCCCTTTTGTCCCCCTATTCATTGTTTACCCCTTGCTTTTTATACCCCGCAGGCGAAGCCAGCCGGGGGGAATTAGTGTTTGCCTTGTCTTTCCGTGTGTGTGTTGGCATGTCTACTATTGATAACCGAGGACTTTAAAAAAAGGGATCCGGGAAAAAGTCACCCCGGGGACAGTCCTCGGTAGATTTTGTGTACAAAACCAAAGGGGACATCTGAAAAATAAGCTATGTCCAACAATGGGAGAACAAAGAGAAGTCCTCGGTCTGCACCATAAACATGGCTGTGTGTGTGTGTGTGAGTGTGTGTGCACATCATCCTTGTCCGAGCAATATCTCAAGAAGGACTTAGCGTATCAACTCCAAGATTGGTCATTGGATTCCCTAGACGCCCATTGTTTTTTGACCCCTCAGATAAATATTAAGCTCATTATGGCTAAAACAAAAGAAATGTTGTCCGAGCAATATCTCAAGAAGGACTTGGCGTATCAACTCCAAACTTGTTTTGTGGATTGGTCATGGGATCCCCCAAAAGCCTAGTGTTTTTGGACCCCCTCAGACAAATATTAAGCTCGTTATGGCTAAAACAAAAGAAATGTTGTCCGAGCGATATCTCAAGAAGGACTTGGCGTATCAACTCCAAACTTGGTATGTGGATTGGTCATGGGATCCCCCAGAAGCCTATTGTTTTTGGATCTCATCAGATAAATATTAGGCTTGTGATGGCTAAAACAAAACAAAATGTTGTCCAAGTGATATCTCAAGAAGGACTTGGCATATTAACTCCAAACTTGGTTTGTGGATTGGTCATGGGATCCCCAAAAGCCTATTGTTTTTGGACCCCCTCAGATAAATATTAAGCTCATTATAGCTAAAACAAAAGAAACGTTGTCCGAGCGATATCTCTAGAAAAACTTGGCGTATCAACTCCGAACTTGGTTTGTGGGTTGGTCATGGGATCCCCCAGAAGCCTATTGTTTTTGGACCCCCTCAGATAAATATTAAGCTCATTATGGCTAAAACAAAAGAAATGTTGTCCGAGCGATATCTCAAGAAGGACTTGGCGTATCAACTCCAAACTTGGTTTGTGGATTGGTATTGGGATCCTCTAGACATTTATGGTTTTTGGACCCCCTCAGATAAATATTAAGCTCATTTTGGCTTAAACAATAACTCAAAAAGGACTTGGTGTAGCAACTCCTATCTCAGCGGGGCATTTGTTTTGTCAACTCACCATTCTTGTTTCTGTATGCTTTCTAACCCCATTCATGTATTTCCACTTCACTGCTTATGTTTCACTTAGTTACCTGTTCATGTTTGTTGTGTTGTCATTAGCCTTCGAGAAAGACTCTGGTAGGGTAGAATTGTCAAGCCATTAACTATTTTTTGCGTGAATAAAATATTGAGACCCCAACTTCCAAATTCATTCATATCGCTGTTGCTTTCACATGTGGTCTTTTTAAGTCTTGCTCCAACAAAATTAAAAATAAAGTTTGTATAATAATAATAATAATAATAATAATAATAATAATAATAATAATAATAATAATAATAATAATAATAATAATAATAATAATAATAATAATAATAATAATAATAACAATAACAATAACAATAACAATAACAATAACAATAACAATAACAATAACAATAACAATAACAATAACAATAACAATAACAATAACAATAACAATAACAATAACAATAACAATAACAATAACAATAACAATAACAATAACAATAACAATAACAATAACAATAACAATAACAATAACAATAACAATAACAATAACAATAACAATAACAATAACAATAACAATAACAATAACAATAACAATAACAATAACAATAACAATAACAATAACAATAACAATAACAATAACAATAACAATAACAATAACAATAACAATAATAATAATAATAATAATAATAATAATAATAATAATAATAATAATAATAATAATAATAATAATAATAATATTGAAGTCTTATATAGCGCACGATCTATCAAACAAGGTACTCAAGGCGCTGAGTATATACAAACTTTCAGAAAGATGAATTGCACTGTGTTATGTTCTTTTACATGCGTTACACAACACATGGGACCAACTACTTTACTTCCCATCCGAAGGACGAGGCATTGGTTGAGTGTCTTGCTTAAAAACACAGTGTCATAAACATTCCATTTCCGTATTTGTAAACACAATTTATTAATTTTCACATCACACTCGATCCATATTGACATTGAAGTTGCCCCTTTGAGATGAAGTTCATCACTTTATGAACTATCAAGAACGTTCATGATCAGTTCATGAACATTCATCAACAGTTCATAACTGTTCATCACAGCAGTTCATGAACCAAGTTTATGAACTGTCCATCCATTCGTTTAATGAACATTTAGTGGACTTTCATGAACTTCATGTATTTCATGAAAGTCCATTAAAACTTCCCTTACGGTAAATCAAGCTCGCGGCAAGCTAGTATTAAGCTTGTGGCAACCTTATTGAGCTTGCTGCAAGCTCAAGTGAGCTTGCGATGATTTCTGCAATCCAGCTGCAAGCTCTTTGCAAGCTTGCAAGCCTGTGCAAGCTTGCAGCAAGCTTATGTGACACACTTTTGTCTTCATGCAAGCATGCAAGCTTGCTGCAAGCTTGCATGCTTTCTTGGCAAGCTCATCACTATCTTTTTAGCAAGCTTGCTGCAAGCTTGCATGATTTTTGGCAAGATTGCAATCTTGTGCACGCTTACAAGCTTGCATTGTTTCATAGCAAGCTTGCTGCAAGCTCGCATGTTTTTTAATGACTTGCAAGCTTGCATTTGGGTTGGTTGAATCTATGGCTTTGTGTGTATTGTCATACTTAAGTACAATATACGTGCCAGTGACTAATACATTCATGTTGACAGACTTGCATGGAACCTAGATAAATCCCACTTTTCTGAATTTAATACATAACTAACACATATACTGTATAGATAAACCTATACCTCAATAGTCCTTTAGGCTTTACTGTAGGTTTGAAAACAAATTTTCTAGAAATACAATTCTTAAAAAGTTTATCAAGGCTCTACTGTAAGATGAATCATTGTTTAACATGGATTGTCTGTTGCATAAGAGCCTGGTGTAAGCATAGGGCAAGGACATACAGTAAACTACTGCTATTCACTGCTCATGTGGAGACCATTGGTGCGTGGACCAGTTTGTAGCCTCAGGCTCAACTTGACACTGCCCATTGCATAACACTTCCTGTGCAGTACCAAGTTTGAATTCCAAACTGCCACTTGACTGATCTAGAGCAGCAATGGGGTTGTTCTAAAACCCCCTCGACCCCCACGACCCACGACCCACGACTCTCCGACGTCCGCCCCGTGTTCGAAGAATGTCCCAATTCTGAATTCATAAAATGTTGCTTTACGGCCGAGTAAGAATTAAGTCCCCGATTTAGAATTCACAGTGTGTGATCCCGCGACGCAACTTCCTTCCACGACTAGGCTGGACTTCAAGTCTGAGACTGCGGTTATATTTATCTGCATCAGCCACACAGAATTGGGAGTATTTACTCTCCGCTTCCGCACGACAAGTGCACACCGATTGGGGACCCCAAACACGTCCGTGTGGCCATTCGGTCGGTCGGGCGGATGGTCGGATCTACAACCTTGAGCTCCGCATAGAGCAACTAGCAGTACCATAGTACACAGGACGAGAGCGATCGGCCGGAAATGGGTCCGCCTGATCATCACGTAATGAATTGGCCGTAATCGTACTCGGGCGGTACACGCAGGTTCCCAGTTGGGATAATAATCTTGGATCGGCCAAGAGATACACGTGGAAATACCGCGGTTTGTTATTTGTACATCACAATTGCACAGGCCCGATCTCGGCAGCCAATCGTGCGAAGTTTGCTTCGTGCATACTACGTGTCTCGTACGCTGTGTTGTTGTAATGTGCGAGGCATGGTAGTCGATGTCAGCATACACAATTTTGTGTGTGATTGGCTGAGGTTGTGAACTGTGGCAATTTCAGGGTACAAAAAAAAAGATCGCGCAAAAGTCGATGGTTGAGGGGGTCGTGGGTCGTGGGTCGAGGGGGTTTTAGAACAACCCGCAGCAATGCCTTCAGATGAACTGCAAGAGCTCTGCTTGTTTTGTTTTGTTTTGTTTCGTTTTACCATAGAAATAAAATGTTTAAAACCACTAGCAAGAAATGCAAGTTATACTTTATACTCATTGGAAATCAAATAAGGAGAGAAAAACATGACCAGAATATTGATGATTGTTTAGAACGATGGATATTTAATGGTAAGCTTTTTCTATTTTGTATTTTGTCATGGTAAAGACAACAGATGTGTCAGTCATAGAAAAAGGCTCTGTCCTTTCACTATGATTAAACACTGCGGTATGCCCTTACACAAATTTACACAAGCTTGCCGGCAAGCTAGTAACTAGCTTGTACACAAATTTACACAAGCTTGCCGGCAAGCTAGTAACTAGCTTGTAACTAGCTTGTATCGTTCCAAATATGTAAATGAGGGCAAGCTTGCGGCAAGCTTGTTGTGAGCTTGCAGCAAGCTTGCCGGTGAGCTTGCTGCAAGCTTGCCGGGGAGCTTGCCGGTGAGCTTGCTGCAAGCTCACCGGCAAGCTTGCTGCAAGCTCACCGGCAAGCTTGTTGTGAGCTTGCCAGCAAGCTTGCCAGGGAGCTTGCCGGGGAGCTTGCCCTAAATCAGATTTTTGGTTACTAGCTTGCAGCAAGCTTGCGGACAAGCTTGTCAAGCTGGTAACTAGCCTGTTTTGTTCCAAATATTTAAATTAGGGCAAGCTTGCCAGTGAGCTTGATGTAACAAGCTTGCCACAATTAAGCTTGCCTTACTTTAGATATGTGACACATTAAGCTTGCGCAGGTTGCAGCAATCTTGCAGACAAATCATCAGTCAATTAATGCACACTGCACTAAAATATTAACAGGAACAATCGTGTTGTTTTATTATTCCTATAGTTGGGTTCTTTCCCTACAGCGTTTAAGGTAAATAAACGACTTTGCATAGATTGAATTTAAATTCTTGACATATGTCAATCCTGAGGTATTTGCCTTTTAAAAAAATATTTATTTATTTATAAAAATACACTGAAGTAAAACTTAACACAAACAAAACAGCAAAAACTTGAGATAAACTGTTTGCTGCTAACACATAAATTACTGCGACGTGGCATAATATGGGCATGTCGTTGGCAAACCTTCAAATTTGGCAAACCACGAACCAGTTTTTGAATTGATACCGACTCCGAAAAACATTTCTCTATGAAAAACTGCGCTAGCTTTGGTTGTGTACTTACAGTATCTCACTCTATCTCCCTTTCTCGGACATCAAAATGAAGTGTGTGGTATATTGGCAAGTATCTGAATAACACAATGTAAACTCTTGACATACGTCAATCCTGAGATATTTTCCTTAAAAAAAAAAAATTCATTTATAAAAATACACTGAATGAAAACCAAACAAATAAAGGAAAAGCTATTCACCTAACACAAACACAACTGCAAACAAAAACTTGAGATAAACTGTCTAAATACAGGTGGTAACACATAACTTAATGAGACGTGGCATAAATTGGGCATGTCAGTGGCAAACCTTCAAATTTAGCAAACTATGAGCCAGTTTTTGAACTCATGCCGACTCTGAAAAACATTTCTCTATGAAGAACTGCACTAGCTTTGGTTTTGTATTTACAGTATCTCCCTTTCTCGGACATCAAAATGAAGTGTGTGGTATATTAGCAAGCATCTGAATAACGAATGGCTAACAATAATTTATTACTTAACAGATATTTAGAAACTAATTCTTGCACTGAACTATTTTGCTATTCTTTTTAGCAAGTTAACATAATAATCAGGAATTGGAATCTCTAGAGTATAATAGAAATGTCTGTTACTTAGGAAATATTACACACACACTTGACACAAAAATTGTTTCAAAGGGAAATTCACCCCATAGAAAAACCTAAATATTTTTACCGCTAAGGGTCAGTGAGCTAGAACAAGAAGACAACTTGAAATGGTAAAAATAAAAAATCCATATCCCAACAGGCTTATGATGAGATTATTGTAAAATATTCAAATCTTAAATTACCTGCACAGTTTTGGTCAAATGTGCAAAAAACAGAACATTATCATTTGTTGAGGTTACAGATAAATGCAGGCATGAGAATGGGTGATGATCAAAAAACAGGAAACAAATTTGAGTTTGAGTGCAACTTGTTAGAGTCCCAAATTTGTGTGCAAAGCAAATTACGGCCGATATGCCCCCTCCCTAAAAAAAAAAAAAAAAAAAAATTTACCAGATTTCAAACAAACAAACATAAACATCATGTAAAAAACATTCCGAGGACCTTGTTTCATTTCAGCGTGCTTCGCCAAAACTTATTAAAAAGTGATCGCTACTTTTTATGGGTACGAATTCCCGGCTTTGCCTCAGGCAGGCTTGGGCCTCAAAAATGTAAAAACTAAAAAATATAAAATTGCATATTGGGTTACTTTTTCAATTTTCATGAGACCAGAGACTAACAATCAATTCCCTTTGGACAATAAGATTAATGTTTAAAATTTTTAGTTGGGTTTCCCTGATGAAATACTTGGTTGGGTATGCGGTACCCTGGTACCTTTCATGGTCCCTTTACTGTGCAGACGATGCTTTCCTCTGTAGTGCTCGTCTAGATGTTGCACATTTTTGATTTATTTTATCGTTGAATTCCTTGGCACTCATACAAGGTTGGCCACTTGGAAGCCTATATCGTCGAAGTACGCACTCTAGAAAACAAATGGCAAGAGAAGTTTGTGCAATAGTTAATATGTAAAAATTAAAGATCACCATGAGCCAAAACTAGAAGTTTACCCATTTTGTAAAACTCAGATGGTACAGAAACCTGACTTTATAGACCATGTCAGGTGTTTACAAACAAGATGGATATTCCACAGCACTTCCTGCGGGCAAAACATCCATTCAACTACATAGGATTTAAAGTTTTAAAATATGCCCTGTCACACCATATCAAAAGTTAAACAAAATGGCACAATGGCATCTGCAGAAACTTGCACAAGAACTTTTGGAATTGTGAGGATTGAAAGATTACCACTGTTTAAACCTGTACAATAATTCACAATTTTATCAACTCAAACGACAACTATTGCTTAGCGCATAGTCAAATTTGACCTTTTGATCTCCTGTGCAAGCTTCCTATACACTGACTTTATAAGCACTGCATGTATACTAGTCGCTTTCCGGCCCCGAGGAAAAACATTCCACAGGCGACTTGGGTGGATCTCAAACCCATGACATTCTGCATGTTTACTACCATATCATCACACTGATGTAAATGTTTATCATTACCATGTTTATAAAAAGTTGAATGCCTTTTTTGGGGGGAAATGACAGACATTCTGAAGAAGCTGAAAGTTTCAACAATTTGGCTTCACCATTATTTTTGATGCATTAACCAATTACAAAAACTGCCATATCTGTACGTACCAATTACAAGATTAAGTGGAATATATTTAAATAGTATCATTCTCTTTGAACTCAACAAAGTGAAAGAAAAAAATACCTTTAATTTCATGCAACTTCCTTGCATCTAGTGGGACATTCGGTGTGGCAGTCTTCCTATTGACAGCCTGTCTCGACCCACAGGCATTTCCTTGTGCGAGCCGGCTCTCACCAAAGACTGCTAAAAGCAGAGCGTACAGCAGTGTCTCCTTACATTTACCCTTGGCGAGAGCCGCTCTCCTGTCCTGCTCAGTCAAAAGGGGTATCCCTCCTGGATACAATGGGGTTAATGTCTGTGGAAAAAAGAAGAAGTTGCAATAGACACGCTCAATAAGTAAAGATATGATTGACAGCGATTTGTCTAATGTTCACAGTGGATGGGTAAAGCACAATTTTGGACAGACGGCAACCAGTCATTTCATGTGCAAATGGTGCCTGCTTGGCCAAGAAACCCACAGGAAATCTTTTTGCCAAGGTTCTTTTTGAATAATGACAGATTGTGTAGAATTGTGATCTTGTTAGGCTTTTTGTGATACAGATTACATAAGGTATGGTTTGTAAAAGTGTAAATGCAGTGGCTTCACATCATAAAATGAACTAAAGGGAGGTTACATCAATTGAAGAAATGAAAACAATAATTACTTCCAAGTTACTACAAAAGTATAGTTTTGTGATGTGTGTGTAATGAATTTAATCTTCCAAAAAGAAAACCAATGATAAAGCCTCCCTTTAATAGTAGACATCTTAAATTATAATCAAAAACAAAATAATAGAGGGTAAAAGGCATGGGGCTGTTCATAGTAAGAGTCACTTACCTCATCAGATGTTGGGGTCATAGAGGTGTCTTCAGTTGGTGGAGCTGTATGAATGTCTTGGCCGGTGGTCGTTGCTGTTGGAAGCTGGAGTTTCGTTTGAAACACTTGTTTTGGTGGCTGACTGCTGGTGGATGGCAAGGGGGACGGCAAGGTGGATGTCAAAGTGGCCTTTGGTGGCTGGCTTGTGGGTTGGGCTGCTGGCAGGCTTTTGGATGGCGCTGGCCTTGTGGATTGACACGATTGGAGAACTGAGGTTACCTCTTGCATTAGCTTGATTTTTTTGGGGGTGATAGCTAAAACAAAACATATCAGGTATTTAATATATTAATTCAAAGATGCATTGTCCGTGCTCAAGCTGATTTTACCTTCAAAATGAATCAAAATGTTAAATTGCTATTTTGGTAAGATTACTAAAGTTCTGAACTTTCAAATGAGATATTGCACAAAAGCATACATCCGGCCGCTTGGCGGTTTTGAAACATGGGCGTGTTGTATTCAACTTTGGCGCGGCGTAATGCGCCTTCATCAATGCGCTAAAAAATTAATCTCCTAGATGTTTTAATTCAGTGGGTTTACAGATGCTGTCCATCATCAGAAATACGACACCAACTTCCAATTTCTTTAAAATCCCAAAATGTTAATAAGAAATCTTAGACCTGTGCAATGGGCATTTGGTTTCATTACAAGGAAACAAAATTCTTACCAACACTGAAGGGAAGGTCTGACACAGATCTTTGGCGCAACAGGAGAATTTCCTCATCTTGTTGCTTAAGCTGGTCCTTTAACTGGCTGATTTTACTATCCCTTTCTGCCAGCTGCCGTTTCAGATTTAAAATTACCCCTTCTTCCCCCATGCTCGAACCAGGGTTCATCTCAGCAACTGGTGGCTGTATAAAGAGAGAAAACATCAAAAATAAATAAATAAAGGATTTCTTTATTATGATATGTTGTACTTCAATTAAAGGACAATTACTGTTAGTTCCTGATTCAAAAATACAGTGTAAGTTCATCGGCTGTTGGAAGATTAGAATACAGTTCAATTAATTTTGTTTGCCATCCATTCCCGATGTCAGCTTTTGCATTTAAATCAAGTGAAACCAGTTATTTTTTCATGTTTCCAACAACATACATGACATAAGAGCGCCAATGGTAGGTGAAAAGCTAGTCATTTAATACATAAATCAGGTGGTTATACAAATTTTCGCCATCTTGGGAAAAAGCCACAATCTTAAAAAAAATAATAAAATAAAAAGGGTGCCTGCTCCGTTGTTTTTCCCCAAAAAAGTCATGATGAGAAGTTTTTAAAAGCTTTTTTGAGAAAATTTCTTTTTGTACTTTAACATTTAACATTTAGGCTAACCTTAACGGTGAGCATTTCCTTGCACAAAGCTTTCTGAACAGCCAACTTGTCCAGCGTCGTCTGAAGCTTTGCTGCTTTTGTTGTACTCTTTGTTGTGTCTGTCTTCTTTGTCTTCACCCCCAATGTAGACTTCCCTTTGAGAGTAGTCTTTGTTATGTTCTTGGCCTTTGTCGGTTGAGGCTGCCCAGTATCTTCACCATCTTCCTCATCATCTTCCTCATCGAGGTCCATGGCTTCTTCATCATCTTGAATGGTGGTGAACTCTGCCATCAAAACTGGTTTCTTCTTGATGCGTTTGGCCTTGGTTGATGTGTCCTCCATCGTTGCACATCCACCAGCAGCCTCTTGGGAGCACTCTTCCATTGAGCGCAGAAATTTTTCCTGCTCATTCTGCAGCTCTTTCTTATCGTCTGTGAAGTATAAACAAAATGTAGAATTCAGGGGAGGACATCAACTAAATCGATTCACGTTTTACTGATTGTTTTTGGAAAAGGAGGGAGGAGGTCCCTTTATTCTTTTTGCAAAGATTCTTTTTCCCACATTCCTACTGGTTAAAAATAAAAAGCGGGATTCTAGGCTTAGTATTTTCAGTGGATGAATTGGAATTATTTTTGCAAAAACTACTCCCAGTCCCAGAAATATTGGATTTTGACAAAATTTTCGAATTTTTTCAGACCAAACCAACTGTCCGCTCATCTTCAAGTACAGAAGAAGCATCACATCAGAAAGTTTTTAGAACAAGCATGGACAAGGCATGGGCGGAGAAAAAGCCTTATCTGCCAACAGATTTTTTATATGAATGGAAGTATAGGGCCATGCTCTATCTATCTAAATATTATTTATTTAATAAAGACTAGTAGTAAAGACTAAGTAAAAAAAAAATGAGTAAGGGGGCCTAACGTGCGTGTTACTGTTGTTAGAAAAACGTTAACAATTTACATAAAGGTTTTTAAACGACTGAGTTATAGGCCTAACTTACCACTGATCCGGAGGACTTTCCCAGGATATTTCCTGCCATCCTTGAATCGAATGGCAGAAATGGTTCCCTCCTTTCTCGAATCTTCACTTACGCTTGCTACGTTTTCTATACTGATTTTTTTGTCGTCAATCCAATAAACCAAACACCACGTTTTGGCTTTACTTTTAGATTCCCCACCATCGACGTTAGACAGCTGTGGTTTCTTCAAAGCAAACAACTCCTTTACAAAGCTAGGCATAGGGGGACTGTTCGCCATGACCACAAAAGAAAGATTCAAAGGTCACGAAAGGTTAAAAATACAAAGATATGAATGAACAATATTATTATCAATGAACTGTTGCACGAACGCCTTTCGGAAAATGTGCTGGGCGGAAAAAAGCGTGGCATCGACGTGATGCATGCTGGGATATGATGCGGTCACGCGGCAGGGATGACGTATACAACATGGATAGGGGTTATCACTATGGGCAAATAAAACAAAAATGCGTTAATATCGTGTTTTGAATATCGAAATTTACTTTTTAGATTTTTAATATCTTGGTTATGTAATCTATAAACTGTTAAATGGTGGAGAAAAGCGTCAAACGATTAAATATTTAAAGAAACTCCTGCGATAGACACCCCCTAAAAAGTGGTCGATCCCAAGATAATTTCCACCCATGCTTGGCTCATTGTTAATTGTGTACACGTGACATCCGGCCCGCGAAATTGACAGACTTTGTGGTGGCCATGCCAGTCACTCTTGCACACATGCCAACTCGGCTCGTTGTCGACTCGTCTTAGCCATCTACGAAAACGTGCGCGCGTACGAGCTGGGCCCGTGTTCTCTTTCTATGGTGTACGTGTACATGTACATGTACATGTGTGTACATGTACCACGGCTTGTCTGTGTACGAGTTGGTCTTTGTGTGCATAGCCGTCCTTTCACCATCATGACGGTCGACTTGGATTACCCACGGCGGTCGAGACGTCTTGCAAGCTGTGTTTGTTTTTGCTGCCGTCGATCGTACCGCCGGACCGAGCGGTTAAACTGCGAAAAATTTGGGCCTTCGTTGATTAGTTAATTAGTCTTTTTATACTGTTTGTCGTCGATTTTAATTTTGTCAATTATAATTGAGCACAGCTATCGAAATGAGCGACAATTCTCAAGAAAACACGTCAAAGAAAAGGAGAGGACCTTATGCGTTTTCTCTTTCAAAAGGGAACATGTCTGGAGATTGCAGAAGGTCGACGCCACGAGTAACAAAATGGCGTATGAACTCAAGATACGGCGGGGAGCAAAGGAACAGTAGTACTACTACTAGTAGTGATGACTTAGGCCTAGGCCTTCAGTCAGGATGGTCATATAACATAGATGAGGTGCCCACAGATGACTTGACTGCTGGTGTTGGACCTGTAATGTTCCAGCCTCAAACTTGTCATGCTTGTCAAAATGTTGGAGCAGTAGGGCTAACGTTAACTTCCGGCCAACAACATGGCCAAGATGATCACCAATCTCAATCGGGAAATGAGCATGATGAGTGTGCATCGAGCTCGAATGACTTGACCATGTTGACTGAGCATGTCGAGTCTCAGAGTCGGAGTGCGACTGACAGTGATAGTCATGACAGTGACAGTGACACGGGTAAGAAATTAATATTTGACAGGAGTTTAACATTACGAAATACGACTACGGACTAGGCCTAAGTTACATTTGTAAGGGCCTAACTCGCCCTAACAATACATTAATTCCGTATCCAGCTGCACCACGTAACATGAGGGCAAACGTGGATGTGAAAAGTTTAATGTTTCCAGGTTAACTGCATGTCATGAATGTTGCCTAAATTATCCTAACTGTTCATGTTAGCAACGTTTGATAGACCTAGCAAACTGACGAACATCAATCACACGTTTGTCATAGGCTACATCATGACATAACGTCTCCGCCGTGCCAGACATATTTGTAATTGTATTTTTTATAAGAGATTCTCCGAAACCATTATGATTTTAAAGGCTCGAAGTAAAAACAAATTTCGCCTCTTTTTTTCGTGCTGAATCAATGATGCAGCACAAGTGCAGATTATGCAAGTTTCACAACCAACTGCTACAAACAAAGTTAACTCCATGGAAGTTGAAGAATCACTGACAGACTGGATAGACTGGCGGTATGCACCAAAACAAGGTGGAGAAGCGGACACACGGTATGAATCTGATGACATGGCTGATGAACAAGATGAACATGATGAATGGTATGATGCTACAGGACATGATGAATGGTATGCAGCACATGATGAGTTGTATGATGCTACAGCACATGATGAATTGAACAATGACACTGACAATTTATCAGAACATGACACCTCTACTGGTACTGAAGAAAGTACAGTTTCAGATGATGATTGTTTGTATCCAGGTGCACCGATCACAGTGGCAGAAAGCATGCTGCTAATACTTTCCCTTGTTTTGAGACACAGTTTGACTGGAAGTTGCTTAGTTGATATATTAACACTTATATCTCTCCACTGTCAACAGCCAAATTTATGTACAACATCACTCCATCTTTTCCGCAAGTATTTTTCAAACTTGTCCATGCCACTTAAATTTCACAAGTTTTGTGGTAATTGTTATTATATAATTGAAAACGTCTCGGATAAATGTCCTAACTGCAGCACTGTATTTTCAACTGGTACAAATGCAATATCTCATTTCATTGAAATTCCACTGTTAACACAGCTTGAAGCTCTTTTTAAACAACAAGATTTTTGTGAAAGGATCAAGCACAGATTTAACAGAAAAAAGAAAGTTCATGAAAATATAGAGGATATTTATGATGGTTATGTTTATAAAGGACTGTCATCTCCAGGTAATTTTCTGGATGATAAACATAATATTTCTTTCATGTGGTATACTGATGGTATTCCACTTTTTAAATCTTCTCGTTTCGGTATTTGGCCTCTGTATTTTGCAATTAATGAATTACCACCCCAAAAACGAATGCTGAAAGAAAATATGTTAATAGCTGGTATATGGTATGGTGAGTCAAAACCATGCATGGGCACATTCCTAAAACCATTTCACTCATCTCTAAAAAAACTTTACAATGGAATTGTTGTAGATAATTACGACAATGAACAAATTAACGTTCATGGAATTCTCTTATGTGGTACATGCGATATGCCTGCAAAGTGTATAGTGCTTAATATGACCCAGTTTAACGGTTTACATGGTTGTCCTAGATGTACCCAACCAGGAGAAGTTATAAGTGTGGGTCGTGGGCATGCTAGAGTATTTCCTGTTAATGTCAATGATTTTGATGGCCCCAAAAGAACACACAAACAAACAGTGGAAGCAGCAAAAGAAGCTTTTCAAAGTAAAACAAAAGTTGTAGGCATTAAAGGGCCCTCATGGTTTTTGAATCAAATGCCTGACATAATACATGGGACTGCAATAGATTGGATGCATCAAGTTTTATTAGGAATAGTTAGAAGGTTTTTATTTCTGTGGTTTGATGGAAGCCATTCAACTGAACCATATTCTATTTCCAATCTGGTTGATATCGTTGATTCCCGACTAAGAAAAATTAAACCACCAAATTTTATTTCAAGAGTGCCAAGAAGTATAAAACAGCACTGTAAATATTGGAAAGCGTCAGAATGTAGATCGTGGTTATTGTATTATTCATTGCCAGTGTTACATGGTCTATTGGCAGATGTCTACTACCAACATTATTTGCTGTTAGTTGAAGCTATTTACTTGTTGAATGGAGATTCAATCTCATTTGACACTGTAAATCACTGTGAGCAAGTGCTTAGACATTTTTGTATGATGCATGGCACTCTTTACTCGCCTAAACAGATGACATCAAATATACATCAATTATTACATTTATGTGATGTTGTTCGGGACCTAGGACCTTTGTGGGTTTACTCATGTTTTACCTTTGAATCGCTGAATGGTGATTTGCTGTCACTTTTTCATGGTACTCAAAAAGTTGATATACAAATAGCAAATAACATCTGTACATTATTGAAATTGCCCTTTCTGTCAAGAAAGCTCAAGGTTGGGACAACTATTGAAAAGTTTTATAAATCCATGAAAAATAAGTCTTCACATGGGATTACTGGTGAAAGAATATGTGACGGTTTTCATACACTCGGAATATTTAAAAGCTATTGTTTGAACCGGAAAGAGAAGGATGCTTTAAGACTATTGTTGGGTTGTTTCAATTTTGGAATTCTGCATAAAGGTTTTGCATTTTCTCGTATTTTAAAACATAACACAGTCATATGTTCAAAACAGTTCACTCTACCACTCCGTAGGAATTCCTTTACAGTATGTTTTATGCACAATAATGAAGAGCATTATGGCCAAGTGACAAAATATGTAAAATTTCCTTCAGATTGCACATGTGACAATAACTGCTCATGTACTATGTATATTGCTTTTATTGAAATGATCAAAGTAATATCTTACAAAATATCTACAGATGATATTACTTCTGCTGCTGTAGAACACATCATCCCATGTAAAAGGAATGACACAATACTTGTAGCAATACCAGTAGACGCCATTTGCAGCTTATGTGTTTTTATGGACTTTGAAGATAATGATACATTATATGTAGCCAAATGTCCTAATACTGTCGAAGGTGATTAATTTATTTTTTTAATTATTTATATTTGTTGTTTCAGTACTTATAAAATGGACACATTGCCTTCCGATTTGGCCCTTTGGGCTATAAAAAGCGTTTGTTACGAAATTAATATGGTTGGAAAGATGTTTGAAAAGTAGGGTACAGTATGATGATTCACACAAATATCCCCTGAAATTGTGTGTTGTTTGTTTAATTTTGTGACAGAACATGGTCCGCCATTTTGTGCAACCAATTTTTTTACTCTACAAAATGGCAGACTGTATGTTCCGCTGGCTGTATTTCCAGAGGCAAGTGTTTGGTTTTTTACTCACTACTCACTAACTACAACACATTATAGGTGTTGCATGAACAACTCTTCAAAAGGATAAGGAGCAAATACAAAAAGCAAAAGTTTTTTGAAATTTGAAGGCAATGTGACCCTTTAAGATGTACAAGTGCATTATTTTGTTGACAAGTGTACATAGAGGTATTTGTGGAATTTTCACTATGATCACCATGCATTTTTATGGGCATGTTTGACTGGCAGCCCAAACAACAGACTCGAGCATTAAGCTCTACCCCTGAATGAATTGACCAATTACAACTGCAAATGATCGCCCAAAAGTACGACATGGTAAAGTTCTGTTACAAGACGCCACCATGTGGATTTGCATACTGTGTACGCATTACCCACATGAGTGCCATTGCTACAGTAGTCACTTAATGTTGTGGACTGTGTTCTTCATGTAAATAAAAAACAATCATTAAATGATTTAGAGAAAAAAACTTGATTTTCACCAGGGTAAAATTGTTTTGTCGCAACGAGTCGAACATGAGTACATGTATGTAATTAGACGCATTAATGGGCATGTTATGGTGGACACACAACCATGGCTGAGCATGCGTACATCTTGTTATAGCACATCCTATGGTAGGGTTCATTGTGGTTTTTATCATGTGCACATTGTACAATTTAGAGACAATAATTAATCCAAAACAATATATCTTGTGGCAAGCTGCTACTTGCAAGCTTGCCAATATCTTGGCAAGCTTGCAAAAACCTTGGCAAGCTTGCTTGCCAAAACCTTTTGTGCCATAAGACCATTGCAAGCTTGCAAAAACCTTGGCAAGGTTGCCGCAAGATTGCCAATCTTCAAAGGCAAGCTTACAAAAACCTTGGCAAGCTTGCCAATAACTTTGGCAAGCTTGTGAAAACCTTGGCAAGCTTGCGGCTAGCTTGCCAAGACATTGGCAAGCTTGCGAAAACCTTGGCAAGCTTGCGGCTAGCTTGCCAAGACATTGGCAAGCTTGCGAAAACCTTGGCAAGCTTGCCGATACCTTGGCAAGCTTGCCGATACCTTGCCAAGCTTGCCGCAAGCCTGCTGCAAGCTTGCCGCAAGCTTGCTGCAAGCTTGCCACAAGCTTGCAAGCTTGCAATAAGATAGTAACAAGGTTGCGTGCAATTGTGCAAGCTTACTTAAGCTTACAGCAAGCTTATTAAGCTTGCAACAAGCTAGTTACTAGCTTGCTGCAAGCTTGCTGCAAGCTAATTTTTCCGTAAGGGTGGAACATGAACATGTTTTTTTCTTTTATGATAAGCCAGGGATTTGTTGCTTCATGTTGTATGTTAAATCATGAAGGAATGAGGGAGGTGCCTCTATGGTTTATGGTTTTACACACCTGTCTCAGTGGCTGTGTGCCTGAACTCCTTTATGTTCATATTTAGTCTCTTTTAATTTGGACTTTGTAGCTACCCTGGAGCATAGTTAATTGCTCAATTTTCTGAGTGATCCAAAAAATAATATTTTTCAGATGCAACAATTTTATTAATGGTTTCTTCAATGGAGCAAATATAGAGTCTGAAACAGCTTCAATTTCAGCTCAAGTCAAGCCCAAACACACTAAAATTGCTCAAAGAAGGTTGAAGGAGATGTTCTTTTTCCCTGCCCTAATTTAAATATTTGGAATCATGCAAGCTCCCTGCAAGCTTGCAGCGAGCTTGCGCTCAATCTTTGTAATTTCTGTAAGGGTTTGTTTGCAGTTAAGGAACTTTAATGAATAACAATAAACTCACTTTCAGATGAACAATTCCGAGGTAATTCACATAATGTGTGATGAATATTCATGGTTGATCGTGAACAGATTCATCATAACTTTTTTTTTTTTTTAAATAAAGATGAACATTCATGACCTTCATGACCTCACTATATATTCATAATGTAAAAGAAATCAACTAATTCCAAGGTTTTTATGTATAAAAAATGGGTAATTCATATGATAACCAAATCTTGGGTTAAAATTTGATGGCCCAAAAATATAAGGTTTTCATTGTTCTAGTAGGGGGGCCAATGTACAGATTTCGGGTCCCGTGGAAATTTCATGTTAATTTATGGCAACCATTATAAATACATTCTTATGAGTCCATAAAACAATAAAAATGATGTTGCAATTTTTTCTATTGACCTTTAGTGACCTTGACCTGAGGTCAAAGGTCATGCATCATTTTCACCTAAAAAATCTCCTTATTGGACAGGATTTCAAAGAGTAAGGCAATTGAGCATATTTATAGTTAATTGTGAGCCTCTTCATTATTATTATTATTCAATGGTTTATTAAAATTCTATTCAATTCGCTGCCAGCAGCAGAATTACATGAACAGTTACATAGTTAAACATTTGGAGTAAAACATTACATTACTATTTAAAATTGCCTAAATCTTACACAGAAAAACTGAGAGGGAGAATTACTGTACACTCCTATAGGGAGGAGAACAGTTACTTAAAATTAATTAATTAAACATATGAGTGAAACATTACAATCAAAATTAAAATGGCGTAAAAACTATTACACTAAAACGGAGATGATAATTAACAAATAATGATAATTAACAAATAATATTAATGTCCTAATGGGCTTTGCCCAATGAAAAGTGGCAAAATGTTACATTACGTTGATTTTGAGGACCTTTATTGAAATAAATGCAGATATGACCAACCATTTAGTGACTGGTATGTAACATGACGATGTTTAATGTTTTAGAATCATTAATTGTGTCAAGGTTTGGTTATACCTCTGAATTTATTTGAATTTCATAAGGATATCTAGCTAAGAACTCTTCGTAACTCTTGGGGCGCAATTAACTTAAAAATGGCAGCTTCCATGTAAATCAAGCTTCATGGGTGTAGAGTTGGTGAGTGCCATTAGTCTGCTTTTTACTGCATGTTTATAAGGAATGTATCATTATTTTAGTTACTACAGCTAGGCAACCAGAAGTCAGTTGACAGTCAGTCATTCAGCGGGGGGATGTTTTTAGCCGAAGCCTTCTCGGGAAACTCTGATGGTCGTCTTCCACGCATCCCGGTCCAGCATTCAGCGTTTCTTGTTGTGTTGCGTCCTCCTTCTGCTTGGCTCCTGTTTCCATCAATGGGTTCCAAAAGCACTAAGGGCTCACAGCTAGCTCTGGATGGCGGACACAGTGGCTAGCAAGCCTCGTCCTTCGATTGTTCCCTGATCTTAACAGATACTCTTGGTAGGGCAGCGTAGAGCTGGGAGTTTGGCATATGGTCTTCCCAGTGCACATCAAGGGCCATCCGTGGCATTCTTATATAGATGCCGTCTAGTGATCATTCTTGATTTGCTGACAGAGAAAGAAGCTTCTAGAACTCCCGCATGGAATATACTGATGGATCCTGAGGCTAGAAACACAGTTGGCAAGCTGGGTTATAGAGGCCAACAGAATACAGAGAGCAAACTTACCTTCAACCATGCATATTGGTAAATTCATCTTCTTTGCGGTGGACAATAGTGACTAGAATGAAGATACACCAGATTGGAAACAGACACTCCATGCCACTGCCACTGCAGTTTATCAACAACGACAACAGGCTGAAAGGCCTAACTACTTCACATGTCTTGTTGCCTGTTCAGCATCAAACACCAAGTTTGCCAAAGGTTCCACCCTTGCTGGGTTCAAGACCGGATCGGCGAAGGATGTGCTGAGGCTGCCTCATGCACATGACTCTGTGTGGCTGCTTTCACGCACCTTAGTGCGCCCAAATCATCTTGATGACATCCAGTACATGGACATCAAACTCCTAGAAGGGCTGTCAGTCCATGGACATTGAACCCCTAGAAGGGACTTCGGACTGGATGTCATCAAGATGATTTGGGCGCACTATGGTGCGTGAAAGCAGCCACACAGAGTCATGTGGCCAACTGCACTCTGATGAACTGCCCAGCACACTGACAGTGATGTTTCAGCTGAAGGGGTTCGATGTCCAAGGACTGTATGTCATCAAGATGATTTGGGCGCACTATGGTGCGTGAAAGCAGCCACACAGAGTCATGTGCCCAACAGCACTTTGATGGACCGCCCAGCACACTGACAGTGATGTTTCAGCTGTCCAGGGCTCCAGTCAAACAGAAGATGACATACAATCTATGGACACCCCCGAAAGAGTTAGAACACCAACTGGTGTCTGAAACCCACAATGCACAATCAGCAAGTCGGCCATTCAAGATCACAAGGCACAGCATTTCTACTTGGACTGCCTACAACTCACTCCTAGCCTCAGAAAAACCTTTAACTTCTCCTTTGGTAGCAGCACCTGCCCATGAGTGGCAAACACTGTTGACAGTTTTAAAGCAGACACATCAGATCAACTGCATGGTACCTGTCAAAAAAGTTCTGCCTAGTACCAGCACCAAGGACGAGCTGAATGTTTACCTTGCTCAGAAAGCCCTTCACCATTTTGAGAAGAGGTCTGAGACCTTCATTTTTAACTCAAGAAAGGATGTCTTTTTGAACCATTTAGATGTGCAGCACCTTCGTAGTTCACAAGAAGAGGACGATACTAAAAAGATCCTGCACAGCATAGATGCTGTTCAAAGAGGAGCTACAGAACTGTAGGCTACATCCACTCACCAGACACTGATGTGCTTGTCCTTCGACGATAGCAACAACTCTGCAAGAAAACCTTGTTTGTCACTGGCAGTGTGACTAAGAAACAGGAAATTCCATTGAAACCTAAATAATAGCCAATGCACCTGGTGCCGCCAAAGCTGCAGCCTTACCAGGCTTCCATGCTTTCAGTGGAGCTGATCAGATGGGCAGTTTTGCGAGGAAGGTCAAAGTGTTTGCAGTCACTCAATAAATGTACTGCTGAGGTGGTATCTGCATTTGCTGCACTGGGAGCCTAAAGAAGGAGGCATTGAGGTATTTGTTTGGCAACTTAAGGAGCCCGGTATACTTCCATAACAAATGTTGCAGATCTTAGATTGGGCTTTTCTCAAAGAATCAGTTTGTACCACAAAAGTTACCACCCACATGAGGAGCTTTGAAGGAAGTAATCGCATGAGCCCATTACCAGTCCATGGTGTGGTACCAGGACGATGTCCGTGAGCCACATCTACCACCAGCAAATGAGTCCATATGGAAGGTGGAGGGAGATGAGAGGTGCTAATCGCAAACCCTCTACTCCAATACAGTGTGACACATATGATCAAATGTGGATATTAAAGGAACAAATGTCAGTCCCACTGCCCATGCAGGTCACTGACCTCAACAACCCAGAACTGAGCAAGTGCGGGGCAGACAGGGAGGTTTGCAACAAAATGAGTCATGGATATGTTTTGTGGCTTATCGAGGACGAGGTGGATCCTTTGATTTAGTTCTACCTGGAGCAATTTGGTTTTTATGCTGTTTTGATAGGTCTTTGAAACTATCAGAAACATTAGCTTTTGTTGTTTTAAGTAACCAACCTCAATATACTGAACTTTTATGTGAAAAACAACACTGTGATGTTCCAGCAAAACACGGTATGTGAAAAAATAGTTGAAATACATGTACATATTCTTAAAGGAGAGTTCAAAATGTTTATATGTACTTCAATTACTTATTAATAAAGGTCCTTAAAAACACCCCAAAACGGCACTTTGCCATTTTTTCTTCTGCAAAACCTGTAAATACAGTTATATTTTATATTTATTATCATGAATATGCTCACAATTAACTATAAATATGCTCAATTGCCTTGAAACTCTTTGAAAACCTGTCCAAAAAGGAGACTTTTAGGTGAAAATGATGCATGACTTTTGAACCTCAGGTCAAGGTCACTAAAGGTCAATAGAAAAAATGGCAACATCATTTAAATTGTTCTAGGGACTCATGAGAATGCATTTATAATGGTTGCCATAAATTAACATGAAATTTCCACCGGAGTACATTGGCCCCCCCCCCTACTATATATTATTTAACTGTAAGAAGTAAAATATATGGCACTTAAACAGGGAACCGGGTGTTTCTGTTGTTGTTATAGCAAAGCCATATAAGTGTGTGTGCATAGTGTGACAATTGTTAAGGTGTATACTCAAATAGGATCTGTATACAATATTGAAATGTAATGTAGAGAGTATTAATGTTGATTATACTGTAATAGACCTTACCAATAAGTGAGTTACATATAATATATTAACTGCCTGCCACTGGGCAGAATCAAGAATTGACATTTTAATTTTTAATGAACATTTCATGAATAAAATGTTCATGAAAAGTTCATGAAAAATGTTCATGAAAAATGTTCTTGACAAATTCATGAAAACTGTTCATGAAAAGTTCATCAACCAATTGTTCCATTTGTTGTTCAAGAACATTCATGAACTGTTCAAGAACATCATGAAAAGTTTGATGGCCAGTTCATGAACTGATGTCAATGAACAAACATGAACTGTTCATGGATATTCATGAACAATTTATGATCATCTCACCGGGGCACCAGCAGACTAATACTGGACTGACTGACTGACAACAGCAGCACTTAATAAAGAAGTTGTTGATGTAACAGGAAAGCATTTCCTGTTACATCCAAACCTCATAATTTAAAATACATCATAGTGTACAGTTTAAAAGCTAAATACAACACAGGCATTCCTTTACAAGTTTGCTATAAATAAATATACATATATATGTATATATTGAGGAAATTGATGATATTCACAAAATTGGGAAACCACCAACATAGGGCTAGATCGCTCAGTTGGTAGAGCGACGGCACGTTAAACCGGAGGTCGTTGGTTCAAATCCGGCTCTAGTCAATTCTGAGTTTTGAAGACCACTAAAAATTGGGACTGTCCTGATTTCTCAACTTTCCCGATTTTATTTTAAAAAAGTAAAAAAAATTACTGGTGAACAACTGAAAACAAGTCTAGTTGTATCTTAGAGTCAAACAATGGTTCCTTGTCGCAATGAGGGGCATGGTGATAAAATCCATGTTTTAAAGTTTGTAAAATGGTTTGACATGTCTTTTTGCGCTATATTTAATGTGGCGCGATCGCCCGCGTATATAATAACGCATGCACTCTGCTATTTGCCGTCAACTCGCTGTCTACTCCCTTGTGCCGTCAACTCGCCTCAAACTCAACCACTACACAGATGGACCAGTCTTGGACTAGACTAGTCTTGACCCAAGACGTCAGCTTAAATTAACATAAAGTGTAGTACATACCACACATGCAGTGCCGATCATTGACGCCTTGAGCCAAGATTATTCCAAATGCAGGAAAGCGTCCTCTGTTGTGGATGTCGTGCAAGATCTCTGAAAATGCAAGATGGCAGGCGACGGCTTTGTAGCTTGGAGATGATCTTTTCAGGAGAAAAAAACCCTACATTTTTAAAACTGAGATGAAATTTAAAACTTGTGAAAAACTCTCTTTGTGCCAATACTTTATAGTTTTATGCATCTTTTGTGGATTTTAAAATGTATTTTGGAGGAGTTGACGGCGAGTCGACGGCATCGAGTTGGCGGTAAGTAATTGATCCCTATTTCCCAATGTGTGTTGCTGACCGATCGTTAAACCATGGTTCTACCTCCATGGTTAAACCACGAACATGTTTTATCAAAAGGAGTTTTTTACACAACCGATCCTTAAATTAGGAAGCCATGAAAATAGTTGTTTAAAAAAAAGCATAATAAGAGGGTAAGATCGTCCAATTTTTTTCACAATTTTCTTTTTATGTTTTAAAAATATTTTTACATTTGCAGCATTTTGTACACAATCATTTCTAGCTGGGGTGATGCGTGAAGCGCGGCATCCTGCTTGTACCTATAATCACATGAAACAGTGACATCTTTTGAAAGTTTTACGTTCTTGTACCAAATTTATACTAATGTAAATTGATATGATTTAGACATTGTGAATATCTTTTTGTACGACCACATTTTTTGAAACACTTGATTTCTAGTTTTATGCTTCAAATTTAATTTTTTTGTTTTTAAAATATTATTTACATTTTACATACAATTTGGTGAATAAAAAATATAAAAATCAGTTAAAAGCATTGTTAAGTGGGTGCTCCCCAAGCTTTGTTCAAAACAATTCAGTTGGGACATGTGGAATTTCAGTGTACCTCATAATCAACTATAAAAAGTCAAGTACAGGCAAAATTCTCCTCATGAAAATGTGATAGATTTTTTAGTTATATAGGAAAACCTCTGCCAATGTAAATATTGATTCTTCATGTACTGTAATTCACTGTACTACTTGGAGGTTAGCCTATATAATTTAACTAAGGGAATAAAAGGGTAGCAACTAGTTCTTTCACGGCCGTTTAAAACAGGCAGGGTCGAATTGCCATGTGATAAAGGCCCTCACCTTCGGCTCGGGCCTTTATTACACGGCAGGTCGACCCAAGGTTTTAGAACTAGTAGCTTTTTGGTTAAAAGGAATAATTAAGTAAGAAACTCTGTAAAATCCGTTTTCGACGTGCTTGAGCTTTGTATGTTTCTACCTCCATGGTACATGTACAGTGTTGCATGCCTATATCCGACAGTTTCTGGTTCCGTTCGTGCGCATGCGCGTACAGTCTTGGTGCAGCACATATTGGTTTTCCTTTCACACACAGCGAGGGCAACTCACCAACAGTGCCTGCATCGCCCGTAACAAGAAATGTCTTGCACCAAGACTAGCGCGGAGTATCCGCTCACAACCGGTTATAAACACTGGTCATTATCAAAGGTTTAAACACCCCCACGTGACGCGCTCTCCACCAATAGGAATAGCGAAACTGTCTGAGGTATTTATGAATGCTTTAAATGAAGATGAATTGCATTAACTCAAAGTTGATATTATGAATAACAATTTATCTAGGACTTCCTACAAGATGCAAGCCAGCGATATTCATCATCCTATACATCTACTGACAGCAGCCCACACCTCAGACTGGATAAAAGTGAGTAGGTGTTACCTCAAAAGCTCATATGAATGCATGTACATTTACCATTTACTTTTAAAACTTTACTGATGTAGTATTGGGATATCCTTTTCTCATTCTCATGTTTTTAAAGCTTCCATTTTTAGCCCATGTTAGGTTGTTTTTTTTTTGTTTTTTTTTAACATGATAATAATAAATATGATTTGAGGCAATGCATGGTGAGGTATCAATATATATTTGGTTTGCGGTAACACCATGTGTGTATCTACTTGCCAGCACCATGTTAGCTAGCGAGCTGTGCAAGCCGTGTTAGCACGACCAGTTGGGCTGAAATCACGGGCAAAATTTTGATACACGGCTTTGGTTGAAGCCATGCTGTCTAATAATTTCAGTGAAAATTACTGAACTTTATTAAAAGTTTAAAAACAGCAGTGAGTAAACCTTGGATACGGTTTTAACAGATTTCCTTCTTCTTTTTGAATCAAAATGTCCCGCACATCGACGATGCAACCGTAAAATAAAATGACGAGATGCCGCGATAACGCTGACCACATTGCGACCAGACAAAACACCATGCACAAACCATATACACTAATACACAACGCAAGTGCAAGACACACATATTTCGTTTTTACGTTCAGTCGCCTCCATAGACCGGCATCAGCAGGCAGCATGAACTCCATGCATGCGTGGTATGAAAGCGGCGAATTCACACACATTTTCGTTCAGATTATTTTAGGTACCAGCACTATGGTCATGCAGGAATGGCTTGTGCAATCGACTTATTTATCGTGCAGGAATAGTTTGCGCACTTGTGCAGGAATAGTGTTATTACGCCAATAGTGCAGGAATAATTTGCGCAATTTGATAATCGAGAAGGATTGGTTTAGCGCCCGGACAAAGTTGTCTCATTACATAAGGAGAACCCTAGTGTTGCCATGTGATGGGGCGTGACTGGGGGAAGTACAGAAAATTATAACAGGATGGAGTGGCCATGGCTGCGTGTTTTATGTACAAACGATTAAATAAAACTGGTCATTTTCAAATGTGGCTTATTTAAAATATGGCTATATTATTATTATTTATTTGGCCATTTCACAAAGCAAAATAACAACATTAGCAAACAAAATAGTTAAAGGAATACAATAAATTAAAAATAAACATGTTGGTCCTGAATGAAGAGGACTAGCTGACACTAGGTTTGAATACAACAAGGAACATGTGAAGAATAGATGTAGATGAGAGATGAGGATAGATAGGGTAAGGACAGAATGGGGTGGTAGAGGGAACAGCAGGGAATTAGAAACAAAAACAACCCATTTCAAGCTGGCCAGGATTAACAAAAGTGTATTGGAACGCTGTGACCCAAAAACTTGAGTTGCCTATAATAAAGTTCCTCAGATCATTGATTTTTGTTTGTACTTCTCGTATATTTATTTACAAAATTCGCTGTTTCGGAAGCACCACCATACTGCATGTTATTACAGTTGGTGCTCGTTTTCTTCCATAATTGAACCTCATACCCAACAAAACATCTTCACAATAAGGCCGCATTCGCACCTTGTGGTTTAACCATGGCTCCATTTTCAAAGTTGTCAAACAATGGCGGACCAACGCCTCACTAAACACCTTCTGGTGTGCATTGTCTGTGATGCATTTTAGCTGGGTCTGCTTGTAAAAGAAGATGCACAATGACCCACAAACATAATTTATTACAAAGAGAGGGGAGGTCGGACGTTCTTCACTTGTAACAAAACCGTCACCAACACTAGCACTCATTGCCGGCAATATTAAATAAAAATAATACGAAGTACGGACATTGTTACGATTTAATTTTTAAAATGTCAAAATTCACACAACGGCAAACCATGGAGGTAGTGGGCAAAGATAATTCAAAAAAATATATATACAAAACACTTGTAAACAAGAGGTTGGCATTATTCACCGCATGATTTTTTTAGCACTAGCTGTATAGCTGTCTATATCAGACGCAAGTCCACAAAATGTTAACAACTGAGTCCCACGCATGTTCAACAACCCAGCCATTGACATGTCCCATGCACCTTAAAGTCAAAGAGACAAGGCATTACATGATACCGCAAACCTTTCCATAAAGAGACTTTTCTTTGTTATTATTATTATTTATTCGGCCAATACAAGTTACAACAAAAAAGTTACAATAGCACAAGACAGAACATTAACGGAAAAAAAAAAAACAATTATAAAAAAGCAAGATATAAGGAAAACAAATACAGAATTAAATAAAAGAATAAATAAGGTTAAATTAAATTAACTGAAATAAATTATTAGCAAAAAGAAAACAAAAGCAAAAAATAAATCCAATAAGAGGGCGACTGAGGGCGGAGTATGTAGGAGGAAAAGAGAACCAAATGGGAACGACAACCAGAAGGGATAAAACACAAGGACAAATCATGCGGGTTGGGGGTAACAAAAGTAAACCAAATTACTATTGCTCGGAAGCATGCTGCCCCACGCATGACCAACAAACACAATGGACTCAGAAACAACAATAGGGAACGGAAACCAAACGGGGGATCGTTCACGACCTGCATGCAAACAAATTGAACATCTATTACACTTTGTGGTTTAGACAATGATCCTTAAGAGGTGGAGAAATGTCATAAGAGGACAAATTACAGCAGCTTCGCGAATGACGGGTGGTATCGTGTCCCACAATCTGGGAAATCGATGGGAGGGTGAATGGAACAATGAGTCGGTACGAGCTGAAAGATGGCGGAATGTGAGTGAGTCAAGATGACAAGGATTAATGAAAACCCCGGTAAGAATGGCACTGAGCAAGTAATTACGCCTATTAGTTAGAGAATGTCAGTGAAGATGCTGCAATCTGTCCTCATAAGACATTACTCCGCGCCTTTGTTTAAGAGCAAGCCGGGTAGCAGTTCTTTGAACCCTCTCAAGCTGATTTTGTTGTGATAATGTAAACGGATGCCATGCTGGGAGACCATACTCTAAAATTGGGAGAACAAGAGATTTGTACAGCGAGAAAATTGCGTTAGTGGAGGACCCTCTAGCAACTGATGAAACCTAATATGCGGTTAGCTCTGGCAATTACTGAGGAGGTATGAGTAGCCCATGAAAGTTTGGAATCAAGTGTAAGCCCTAGGTACTGAAACGACTTGGTAGATTCTATTGGAAGAGTACCTAGGTTGTACAATATTGGGTCAAGGTTCCTGCATCTTGTGACATGCATGACCTTGGTTTTACTAATGTTGAATGTCATTTCATTGACATTGGACCAGTTAGCAAGCTTATCTAAGTCAGATTGGAGCACAAGTTCGTCATTGGTGTTTTCTATTGTGCGGTACAGAAGAACGTCATCGGCAAATAACACACAACTGGATGACGTTGAATGAGATATGTCATTAACAAAAAGATTGAATAGTAATGGCCCTAATACACTGCCTTGAGGTACACCAGAAGTAATGTTAACCCATGAGGAGACTCCGCCCCTAAAGAGAACCCGTTGCTTGCGGTCTGTCAGGAAAGACCGAACCCAACACCACAACTTGCCCCGAACATTGAAAGAAGTAGCAAGTTTTTCAAGTAGGATGTGGTGTGGCATTGTGTCGAAGGCTTTTGACATGTCCAAGAAAACGGCATCTACTCTAGGGGGGCGGCGTCTATTAAGGGTGGATGACCAAGATTTAATAATGTTCACCAGTTGGGTAACACAACTCCTGTGTTTTACAAAGCTGTGCTGATAGGGATTTAAGAGAGCAAAGGTGTTTAAGTGATTATTGAATACAACAGTTATAATGCGTTCAAGAACCTTACATAACACAGAAGTCAGAGTTGTCAAGAGAACTGCGGATTTGCATACGTAATGAGCCCAAAATAAGGGGTTTACAATCACTGACCCTTGGACTTTTCGAGCGTCATTGAATCTATTCTTTTAAGAACCACCTGTGCTGATATTTTTGTTTCGGTGTAAAAAGAAACATGAAAATTTACCTTTTCGGAGCAATGGAGGTCGGAGCAGTCCTTGCTCTATGGGTTGGAGATTCCTACTCATTTTTAAATTTGCGTTTTGTTCTTGAACTTCCCTATCAAAGAAAAGAGTCAAACTCATGGTCCCACTAAACTTTCTTTCGACGCTTAACCGAACCGTAACACATGTTGGTATGCATCTTACAGTTTTACCATAGAGCAAGGGTTTTTACTAAAGTGTAATTCGATGGCAGTTGGAAAGTATAGAAGTAAGGGCTGTCATTTAGAGGACATTGCAGCAATGGGGCATAGGCCCACCAATTCGATAACTTTGAGGGCTTTACTAAAATGCGCCTTGCTGACGTTCGAGAGGGCCAGTGCAGCGGTTTAAAACTAAAAGACCGTTTTGTCATTCTTATAATTTCCTCCAGATGTTTGTTTTTTTGGCGCCCTGACCAGAGACGAAACTCTTTTTAGGGGTCCAAGAGTTGCTGCCAAAGAGTTTTAGTCATGAAAAAACCCAAGTAAAAGCGGAGGTACCGGTCTTAACAATATTGTGTGGATCCGTTTCCAGCTGCCATGTGTTTTATTTATTCGCAATTACCCCGTTTTGATGGCTGTAATTATTTACCATGTAGTTGTTAAAGCCATGTTCACACGAGTAAGCTAACTTCACTGCTAACTTCATTCGCTGCTAAATGTTCACAGCGGGGGTTCTCTTGGCAAAACGACTTAGCCAAAAAGTACGTTGCAGTTAGCCAGCACGGCCTCCGGTAGTTTTCTCTGCAAAACTGTCGTAGCTTTGTTGAAGAAATCTACGTGTTGGCTCGAAGAAAAGCTTATAATAAACGTTCCGTACTTTTTAAAAGTTTGCAGCAATTCTATTTAAGAGTTCCGTAGTTTTTTAACTAAACTCACTGCGATTCTATTTTATATGAGAACTGACACTATTTTGTTTTGGTCTGTGCTTTTCACATCACTACGCCGTGTTACAATTTCGTCCCCATGCATTGGTTTGGTGCGCGATGTCATGTACCCTGAACGCTACACATGCGTTGCCTTTGCATGGGAATGAGGATGATCAACTCACATGGCTGGCATGGCCATATATGGATGGCTAAGAAAGGAAATGTTTTTGTCGTCTTTTGAGTATGATTTAACTTTCATAATGAACTAAGAAGATGTCAAAAATGAAAAAAACTTCAATATTTTGGGCGGCAAGCGAGGGAAAATAATATCAAGGCCTACATGTGCAAAACCCGGAGATAAAATAAAAGACGGCAAAACATCGGGCTGAAAATTTGAAATCATAGCTAAGGTCAGTTGCATTCACATGGGGAAAAACACACTACTAAATTCCTTATCTGCGGTCCAAGTATCAAGTTTCGCTGCTAAGTTCAGTTAGCAGCATGTGCAGCGGACATTTTTTGCTGCTAACTTTTGGATTTAGCAGCGACGTTAGCAGTGAAGTTTACTATTTCTTACATTCACACGCTCACATATTTTTCGCCGCTAGTTACTTAGTGCTAGCGCAGTGGAGTTAGCTACCCGTGTGAACGTACTTGGGTCTGTCCACACTAATGGGACCATTTGATGTGACTTTTTTTAATAAATGGGTGACAAAAATAAACAAGAAGAGTTTTGTCAAGCTTGTTTCCCATGCACATTCCAAATCACTTCAAGGTTTTTGTTTGCAAAGAGCAAGACACATTTATCTGTATTTTAGCAATAACTGGGGATCATCTTCAAGATGATTATGTTTGTAACAGGGGAATGTTGGACAGACATTTCGTACATAAATGGTGAGAAAGGCATAATAATATAAACAGATTGCCAAAAATGTTGTCCCCTACAATGCTGTCCCTGCAAAGAATGTTTCCAGGCAAAACCAAGACATCTGCGTGGGTACTCAAGAAACTACAGAGAATTATCTTGAAGATATTAGGTTTGTAACATGGACAGATATTCGTCCCAATATGTCTGTCCATGTTAAAAACAAACATTCATACCAGCTGAAAAACCTCAAGGTACTCTTGGTTTTTACAGATAACCATAAAAATAGGGGCAATGGGTCTAACCTAAACCTGAACCACGCCGTGCTTTTGTGCTTGAACAAAAAGATTATAGCTAATGCACAATGGTTGACCGTTATGAATAAAAATAGCCTTTTTGTGTCGTGAAAACGCCTTGAAATTGCCCTGATCTGAAATAAAGACTGAGATTGAAGATAGTAGAGTTGTTGTTTAGTTGAAGAGTTTAAGATAAAGATCGTTGACCGGTTGGGGGGGGGGGGCGACCTAAAGAGGTAGAGCTAAAGGTAACTCCATTCAGGAGCACACCGCGCCCTCTCTATCAGGGTCACTGCATCCAGAGGGATTCCCGCCCTCCACACGGCTCAGCGTACCCGGCCCTCGCCGACCATGTGGGTTCCCCCACAACGGTTGTTGACGGTCTTTTGTGAGGCCACCCTACCCAATCGACACCCGCCCATGCCATGTGGTGCGCTTGCAATGGGTAGAAGGATTGGTGATGTGGAGCCGGGAGTCCCCTGGCCCGCCCTCCTCTTCAGGTGTTACCTGTCGCTCGGGCATCCCGGTCACCCAGGTTTCCTCCGAGAGGGCCTTGAAATTCAACCCCGGACCATAGAGCTATATAATAAGACCTAGAGGGCGCACTCGGCTGTATTCTGTGCCGACAAGGACGTCGCGTCGACATTTGGAAACCGGGCATAAAACTCAATCGCATGTGTTTTGCTCGTATCTGTTGTGCACGTAAACCATTGATTGAACGTAGGAAACCCACTAATTTTCCCCGCACAGTCTAACAAATCGTTAGTAAAATGCCTGAAAGTTGTGCAGCTTATGGCTGCACCAACCGTCGAGTCAAGGGAGGTGTTGTCTCATTTAATAAGTGAGTATTTCAAGGTACTTTTCACACTAATTAATAAGAATAAAATACGAACGTTTTTTTCCCCGTGTCCGAAAACTAGACAGAATTATAATGTTTAATAGCCGTAATGAAAATGTACTATCAATATCATGACTATGTAACTTTGTTGTTGAGTAAGTTCGCGGATGATGGGTTAAAGATGACATATTTTCACTAGATTTATAAACTATGTGGTACATTTTTTACTTTTTGGCCAAGTTTAATTGTTGATGGCAAGCAGTGGCAAGTTCTATTCAGTTATGAAGTGCTGAACAATGTTGTACAGAAACAGATATACCGGTAGATCCTTAGCACGGAAATCATGGCCATGCATGCATATGGGGAGGACTATCGACAAATTATGTTGACAAATCCTGCCTTGGTTGGTTGTTTTTATTTATCCGAGTTCATACACTCATCATACAAATAAAATAAAACAAGAAAGCTCTCCAGAGCTGAGTGTACTGTAACTGTTGAAAAAGGATTTTGTCAAATTTAATTGAATAGCATTTTCTAGTTCAAAAACCTATCTGCAGTCTCGGGATCTGACTGGGTGCTACTTTTCGTGAATGTTGTCTCCAACTTCCAAGTCTAGTAATATTGGGCCTTGCCAGGTGGATATACACGTGACGTTAACATTACACGTGACGTCAACAATGGGTAAAATTATTCCATGTTTCATCAATTTTATGACAACTAGTTTTTTAGCACAAAGTTTGTATGTCCAATCACAAAAGGGGTTTATGGAATTCATGCCTGCAGTAAGATGCAATCTATCCCAGGATTATAAGATGCCTTCATCATGTTCATGAAAACATGGTTAATTTTGTTGTGGGATTTTCTTTTTAATTTAGATTTCCTCTTGGAAAGCAGGCTATACTCACTAAAGTGGGTGACGGCAATCAGGTTGTGCAGCGAGCACTTCAAGAAGGAGGACTACATGAGAGGTTTGTATTTACTTATACTTATTTAATTTACAGGGTCATTCTGTGTCAACTTAACATGCTTTGGAATCTGACTATTGCAGATTAAAATATTACAACACATGTTACAATTGTGGTTTTGTTTAAAGGCAGTGGACACTATTGGTAATTAATCAAAATAATTATCATCATAAAACCTTAATTGGTGACAAGTAATGGAGAGAGGTTGATATATAACACTGTGAAAAATGGCTCCCTCTGAAGTGACATAGTTTTCGAGAAAGAAGTATTTTCTACGAATTTGATTTCGAGACCTCAAGTTTAGAACTTGAGGTCTCGAAATCAAGCATCTGACGCACACAACTTCGTGTGACAAGGGTGGTTTTTTTAATTTCATTATTATCTCGCAACTTCGACGACCGATTGAGCTCAAATTTTCACAGTTTTGTTATTTTGTGCATATGTTGAGATACACCCAGTGTGAAGACTAGTCTTTGACAATTACCAATAGTGTCCACTGTCTTTAAACAAATGAAGGCTATTTCAAGAGCTTTAAAATGATGTTTAAAGGCAGTGTACACTATAGGTAATATTACTCAAAATATATATTAGCATAAAACCTTTCATGATTACGAGTAATGGGGAGAGGTTGATAGTATAAAACATTGTGAGAAACAGCTCCCCCTGAAGTGACGTAGTTTTCGAGAAAAAAGTAATTTCCCATAAATTTGATTTTGAGACCTCAGATTTAGATTTTGAGGTCTCGAAATCAAGCATAGGAAAGCACACAACTTCGTGTGACCAGGGTGCGACAAGGGTGTTTTTTTCTTTTCATTAATATCTCGCAACTTCGACGACCTATTGAGCTCAATTTTTCACAGGTTTGTTATTTTATGCATACGTTGAGATACACCAAGTGTGAAGACTAGTCTTTATAGTGTCCAGTGTCTTTAAGTGTATTTCTGATTCGCTTTCGGAGATATGGATGTTCGAATGCGGCAGGTCATGCTGGTTAGTCAAAAGTTCTTGGAGTTTCTTTAGGGAGTCCAAGAACCACATCAGAATGTTGATCAGGTTACAAAGCGTGATTTGATGGTCATGTTACAAAGGTTGAATTGACACGGAATGACCCTACAGAAGTGTTGTTGGCCATTCCTACTGTGATTTACAAAAATAAATCAATTGAAAGCAAGAATTTGCAATATTATTTCAAAACCTATAAAATATGTTATAAACAACCAAGTTTACATTTACAGGTAATCATCCCAGAGATGACCGAGAAAATATTCAACATAGAATCAGGAGTCTGCTGTACCCTCCATCTTTCCAGCTTACCCACCACATAAACAACAGAAGCAAGCGAGTAAGAGGCATCCACCTGAAAGAAAAATTATGACAGCGGATCCTGGCTCACAACCTCCTCCATTAAAAACTGTTAATGTTGCAGAAGAGCACATGTATGCAAAGATCAAAACATGATAAACCAGGGACAGTTGGAGCTGTTGAAGCTGAACTTCGGACCGAATACTTTCACGCTGATTGAAAATAAGCTGAAGGCAATGAAGAAAGACAAACATGGTCACATGTTCTCTGAGGAAACCGAGGAAACCAAGCAAATCGCGTCACACTACATGTCTATAGTGCCCTGGGTATGATTTTGTTAGACAGTATTTACATATCCCACAAGGATGTCATTATGACATAATCACCTGTCACGTGACATCTTAAAATCAGTAACAAATCAGCCACAAGAGACCGTAGGTTTTTGTTTGCAGGATTGGGTAGGGATAAATTAGGTCTTCATTTTATTTCGTGTGCGTGACCTCTCATCTAAAAATGGCAAAAGTTATGAAGTTACTTTCAACGATGTTAGTGCCTGGCAAGGGTGAGCAGTTAAAAAGAAATATCAATGACGTCACAAAGTGCAACTCTAGCGACAGGTTGAAAACTCGGTGGCGAAGTTTTGTGTAATCACCTCAAAATGTAAACACGTTGATCGTCTGGCAGCCGTCATTATGTGTGAAGTTTCAGATCGATGACGTCACCAGAGGTCACGTGATGTCGTTACCAGAGGTCACGAGACGTGGCATTAAAGGTGCATTTTTTGAAATCTGTATAAACTTGGTGGAATGTTAGATACATGGCAAGTTCTTGTAAATTCTCTATTTGTGCACAAATGACATTGTGTGTAGTTTGTCATTATTATCATAATTATTATTTATTTATTTTGTTGGGGGGGAGGGGCAGGAATACTCTTTTTTTTTCTTTTTTTCTTTGGGTCAGACTTTCAATGGTTGATATACATCTGTACAATATATTATCTGCGAACACATTCAATTATTTACCAAGTTTTATTTTAATTAACTTTCATATAACATTTTGTTTGTTATGTTTGAATAAGGTTTTTTATTTAACCTAATAAAATAATTGGAAATATAAATTCCATAGCGTTTGTTGTGTTATGCTTTCGTTTTCTTGGAATACCGATGTCACTCAGGGTGCTAATTGATAAGCCCAAAGGATGTACATGTTTACCACCGGGTGGGTAAGATTTAAAGTCTCTTCAAGAAAGTTCACAAAATTTGACTTTTACATGTAGGCCTGAACAAAAAGTATACATGATGTAGTTGTGGTTATCACATTCCCGTACATGTAGTTTTTCCTTTTATCCCTACAACCAAATTTTTTTCGTCGCCAAAGCTCATTTGGATTGTGGTAGATGGATGCATTCAGTCCTAGATTTCGTAACCTTAAGCCCTCTCTTGTGACCCTGTTGCCACACGTTTTCTATTTGTAACTTGCAAGAGGGATCCTAAAAATTACAATTTTGGATACGACACTACAAAGGCTAAACGCCGAAACAATGTATTTTTTTTTAATTTGCACACTGACTACTACTACTTATCCGAGAAGAACGTCCCCAACCCTCATAAAGTCCGTCCTGCATGACCTATACAAGAGTTTGCGGCTCGGTTTTCGACGTTCTAGATGAGCATTTCCAAGACCTGACAGAGGAAGACGATCACGGCACACAACGTGTCAAGAAAATCAATGGCTTGCCGCTGTTCATAAGAACTGTCCTGCATCACCATGGAATACTGTTTATACCGAGCGGTAGAGACATCAACTAACATAAACCATCATGTTTTTAGGCCAGTAACTGGACTTTCCCTGATCAACCTCTTCAATGTGTTCTGTGGATTATCTATTCCTCTTCACAAATGTATTGTAAAATTTCCTTTCAGTAAAAGCCTGACTATTAATTTTCCGTTCAGAATCAATCGCACAGATCGGGAACTTTGCCCGTCAATTTGTTTTGTTTACGTTTTGTGTGTGTCTAGCGTTATAACATCCGGGTACTTTCCGCGCTGTTTGCCCGTTCTCACCATGCCCGACGGTTCTCACCATGCCCGACGGTGCTCCGTGTGCGCACATCGGTATAGCGTTAATGCCAATGGTCAGTGCGCCCTCTAGTTCTTTTATATAGCTCTATGCCCGGGACCGATCCTGGCACGAGAGACAGAAGACCAAGAAAGACTGTCGCGCCCGACATTCACCGTCAAGCTCTGCGTGTCTATGTCTGGCTCTAAGAGGGGCAAGCGTCGCCGCGGTATTGAGTCGTTCCCCCAGGACATTCCGAGCCCTGGGAGGGCTGCGACGGTGACACTCCGTCTCCGGGCTCGTAAACCCTTCAAGCGGCCCTCGTAGCCTCAGTCGGCTGCGACGGCTGGCGGACCCCCCAAGGAAGGGAGACTTCCGTTCCTCTTCTTTGGTCAGTGTGCGTGGGTCTACCCAATCGAAGGTTAAACGCCCCAGCAAGGCAAAGAAAGCTTGTGCTTGGGCGATAACTAGGAGAAGTAGGGCTAGGGGTGGCTCCAATCTGGAGCGCACCCTGCCCTCTCTCCACCCGGCCTCGGGGTCGCTGCAGCCGGAGGGCATCCCACACGGCTCGGCTTACCCGGCACACTGGCCACGTGGGTTCCCCCACGACGGGCTTTTGCAGGGCCGCCTTACCCAATTAGCACCCGCCCATGCCATGGGCTGTGGGGCGCTTGCGATGTAATGAAGGATTGTTTACAGTTGTTTGAGTCTGCAAGGTTTCTCTGAACTAACAATTGGAGCGGGCCTGGGTCCTACGCCTCCTGAAGACATGCAGTAGCACCGCGTGTACCCACCGCCTTTTCTCGGTGTGAGTCTATGCAAATTAGTAATTTGACTCTATCGGTAAGTAGAGTGAAGACAACTCTCCCCCCCCCCCACAGTAGTGTGGATGAGGTCTACGAACGAATACTTCCCGGTGGACTATCCCTCGCTCCTTCCCCACATACTCGGTTCTTGGGTGCTTACATTTGGTAGGGCTCATTGAAAAGAAGTCGACTTCATGGCAAGCATGTCATGGGGCATTGTGGGTAGGACGGTGGTGGGCGCTTTTGTGTGTAAAGTCTTAGCACTGGTAAGTTTTTGTTCGTAGACCCCATTCACACTACTGTGGGGGGGGGGGGAATTTTTCCGATTTCAATGTTTGCATCTCTTTGGGTGTTTTCCATGCACGTACGTTTTTTGCCCAGTGGACATGGTGGAAATACTTTTTTAAGTATTAAAATGGCACTGTCGCTCGTATGTAACTGTTTGTTCTTTATTCTCCAAAGACCGTTTACAAGTTGCCTTTGACCTTTTTAAAAAATTAAAAACAACCTATAATATTTAAACGTTCTGGAACCTTAACAAAAGGTTTTCTCGGTCAATTTCGGCAAATGAGCAGCCAATTTAACCACCAAGCTATTCTATTTCACGGGAAATGGAATGCTACTGAAAAGGGTCATTCAATTTCGTTTTGATTAGTCAAATGTAATGTTGCATCATTCGATTTAACAAAATACTCATTCAATTTAACAATTCATCAAAGCAGCATTCAAATTTGCAGACGCTTCTTGAGGCATGTGTGTCACGAAAAAGAATGACGATACGCTAAATTGAACAGAGTGCTAAAGGAATTTGACTTGACTCACTTGTGTGTTTATTTTTTACATCTTCTTTGTTACAAGGTTTGATCGATATTGCAAGCACCTAGCAAAAATAGTGGACTTCTTTCATCTTTACATTATCTGTGCTTTAAAGCCTCTCATTTTCAAGTTAAAAAAAAGCCCCAAAAATCAAATCAAAATAGTTCACTTGTACCAGAGATATAGGTGCCAGAAATGCTTCAGTAACCACCAGAGAGCAACTATAGTAGCCAGGGCTTCCAGGGCCCTTAAGAGGGCCCTGGACCCCGGCAGAGACAGAATTTGCGCTGCGCGCTCATGTTGTGTGCTTCGCACACAATGTTTCTATTTTTTTGTAGTGTGTACATGTAGGTTGCACTCCCACATTTTCAGTTTGCACTCCCACTTTCCAAATTCCTGGCTAAGACACTGCTTGCCAGGTAGAGTTTTTTTTTAGAGAACTGTCTTTGTTTATTCTACTATACAATGGGCAACCCTAACAGTAGCCCTAAGCCTGGCAACCACAAGAACCAATCAGAGCGTTGATTGACTCACACTGTATCCTCTGAACCCCTATAAATAAGCCCACTTCGCTCTTATTAATCTCTTCAGACTCCTGATGATGACTAGAGCAATCTAGCCGAAACGTTGAGACCAATTCCAAAACTGACTCCGCTGTATAGTACAGTTAATTACGATCATATAGGCTGAAGTAGTAGTCCCTGCCATTTTTCTATACCTTCCGCCCGGGTAGTAGTTTAAAAGCAGGAAACAAAACTTCAGAACTTAGAAGTATCCCAAACATCCGTTAAATCTACTCCGTGGTAGTAGAATAAAGAAAGACAGTTCTCTAAGAACAAACTCTAACCTGGCAAGTAAATACACTCACCACGATAAGATGATGAAAATTCTTTACACAAATATTTCAAAATGTAATGTGAGTGAGGGTGTTATATGCCTCTCTTAATATTTATGCATGGCGTCATCATTCTAATCAAAAATGAAGCTATTGCGCACGTCCGCCACTACTTGCAGTGGCTGCGCCCACCTCGTTTTGGGTTAGAAGACGTACCTTATGCATACTTCTAGAACCTATAAGGCTCCCCCGTGAGCCTTATAGGGGTCTAATATTTAGGGCCTCCTTAACGCTATACGTTTTTCAAATCAGCGTTGATAGGTGAAAGTTTTACGATTGTTAGCCAGCAATAACTAAAGTTTCTTTTGTACTACACTACCAAAACTTTACACACACACTCAATATACATTCATAATGCTTGCATTTCCTTTTTGTTGAGTGAAATTAAAAAACATCGTCAAAAAATGACATTTTCTGCTCAGTACTCACTGTTGTTTTTCTGCCACATCACACCAGCCTACTACAGTACCGATTGAAAATAAGTAGATGTCGTGTGATAAATTTAGCGCGATAGAAATGCCTTGTCGCGATAGACTGTTGCGCCGTCTAGCGCGTGGGTTTTATCGCGCCAGACAACAAACTCCCGTCAGCAATTAGTCGCGCGTAGGCGGTACTCTTTCACGACAATCTCCACGCAACAATCTCCAAGCGAAAAATGCTGGACCATTCTCCTTGCATGGTTGGTGAATGCTTGAGATGTGATTCATTGTTGTTCCCAGCTGAAAGCAACCACAGTTTACAGCCTATTACAACTTTATTTGGAAGGAAAAAGCCGGTTTGATTTGAAGAACTATTTACTGAAAAGAAGTATGAAACTCTAGCGGCATCACAAAGGAATTGTTGCTTATAGACAGCCCATTCCAAATGAACCAATACAGGAAAGTTCTATACAGTCACTTTTGTATAAACATACCGCCCCCTCCGCCCCTCCTTCCGGTGCTGGTCTAAAACTAATCCAATAGGCAACCGACTACGTCTTTATTTGGAAGTAGACAGCCGGTTTTATTGGACGAGCTGGTTTCAGAAACAAGTATAAAAAGCTAGCAGCATCACATAGGAAGTGTAGGTGTCCTCTTTTGCCACTGTCCCCAGTGAATTAAATTCCCATCAATGGGAAAGTCGGATCCCCAAAAAACCACACTTTTTAAGCAAAGCTTCTTAAATGTTTTACCAGCGGCATCTCAAAGGAACGTTGAACAATTGAGCTGTCACTCATCTTATTGAAGGGTGTGAATTTTTTTGGTCGGGATAAATTTATAGGGGGGGGGGTTGGCCCTGTGAGTTTTTTAAATTATGTGCTATAAAAAGGAAACATAAACTTGCTTTAACATAGTTCTTCAAAAGTAGGATGTCGTCTTACAGAAATAATTTATGATTACCAAGTCGACAGCCTGAGAGAAGGATATCGCCTCCTTGATACATTTTATCTTCTTGCTCTGATGCTGCAAAACGTATACGTAAGATGACAACATCATGAGATCAATTATGTCGGATAAAAAACTCCTTGAAGTAGAATGTCATTTTCCAGATGCTGTTCAAATTAAATTCATGTTTAGTAAGATTGGACTCATATAATCTAGTCAAGGTAGTCGAAACCAATACAAAACTTTTATAACATCAAAATAATTTGAATTTAAGTAGGATTTGAAACTTTTGCATGGTGGAAAAACGATAAAGAAAGGTTTGCGGTAACACCATGTGATGACTATCTCTAATGAGTTGGGGTGGTTCTGAAAAGAACCGTTGGTTTTCAACTTTGAATTTAAATCTCTTGTTACCATAAGTATTAAAAAAAAAAACATTAAACAAATGTCAATAAAAAAAATGATGAAAAGTAATTAAATTCTGAAAAAACCCTTTGTTTTAGGGAGGCAGGCAAAAATGTTCAACCACGTGATTTCGGGAAATAATAAGTCTGGTAATAATCTTGGTATACCATCTTGTAGCTTACATGTACTACACATTTAAACCAAAGTCAAGATTGACCCAAGTTGGATCTGCCCTTATGGTCCAAGGTTTTGTAAGCAAGTTCAAAATGTTTTGTTAAAGTTTTTGATCAATCCAAGCATTTTGGATATATGCGATGTTATTATCGGTTTTTTTTCTCGACCATCAGTTTGTTTTATATAACGTCTAGTTGTTATTACTTTTCCTAACAGCCTTTGCCATATGTTTCCTACACAGATTTTGTTATGAGATTGGTTTCTCGTTTGCAGCCACGAATCAAATGTGAAGGACCATGTGAAAACACAATAGTCTTAGTCTCTATATACAATAACCCTTCTTTTATTAACATGTTCAGTCAGTCTTCAAATTGTTTTCATTAGAGTATCTACTTTAATGTATGTCAGTATTGTTTTTGATTGAGTTTATTATGACTTGAGATAATTTTATTTACAGTTACACAGAGGTCCCCTCAGACGGTGTCTAGTGCATCTGAAATCAGCATCAGAGAAATTCCTGCTGAATTTCTTAATGTTCAGGTATGTTGTCAAAGTGTTCACATTTTATACTAATTGGGATGCAAATTATGAGTTCGGAAAATATGGAAAAAACGTGTTCTCCATTCCAAGGTGTTACTTGAATCACCAACACTACTATACATGTAGATGCATGTAAAAAATAATAATGCAAAGCATTTATATAGCACTCTATAAGTAATCAAGGAAAGTATCCTAACACAGCGCTTTACACAAAAGTAACAATCACGCTAAGACAAAAAAAGAGAGGAATATTTACCTGTATCCAGGTAAATATTTAAAAACATTTCAGCAATTATAATCATGCATTAATTTCTTTGAATGTAGATTTTTAATTATTTTTTTTTTATTTCAACAATGTATTTTACCTTAGAGCCCCCATCACAACAAACACATTCTCATTACATTCTTTAAAAATGTAATAGGCTTAAAGCCATTGGACACTTTCGGTGAACAGTATTGTCCAAAGGCCCACACTTCTTGTATCACAACTTATAAAATAACAAACCTGTGAAAAATTAGGTTCAATCGGTCATTGGAGTCGGGAAAAAATAACCGGAAAACCCACTCTTGTTTTTGCACGTTTCGCCATGTCATGACATGTATTTACTATAAATCCGTAATTTTCGATGTCGAGAGTTGATAATTGTCTAAATGTTTTCTCAAAAAGTAAAGCATTTCATGGAATAATATTTCAAGAGAAGTCTTTTACCATTACCTTCTGTAAACCCTGTAAGTTATTTGTAAATCTGTGAACTTTTGTTGTTGTTCCTGTTCCGAAAGTGTATAATGGCTTTAAAGAGCTTTGGTAATTGTCAAAGACCAGTGTTCTCACTTGGTGTATCCCATCATAACCATAAAATAACAAGCCTGTGAAAATTTGGGCTCAATTGGTCCTCGAAGTGGCGAGACAATGATGAAAGAAAAAACACCCTTGTTGGACAAATTTGTGTGCTTTCAGATAGGAATAAAAGACTTCTAGCTAGAAGTCTTTTATTATTTTGGTTAGAAATTACCTCTTTCTCAAAAACTGCATTACTTCTGAGGGAGTCGTTTCCCACAATGTTTTATACTATCAACAGCTCTCCAATGCTCGTTACCAAGTCAGTTTTTTAAGTTAATATTTGTTTTGATTAATAACCAAACGTGTACCTTCCCTTTAATGCATCTTCTTTATTATATGTACCATTTGTAAGTCTGAAATTTGGACCCTGATATTTTCATAAGTGAAAGCTATTTTGTTTATTTATACATTGTAATGAACTAAGAGGTACTTAGCAAGACACCAACAAATGGCCTCCATAATGGCTGCTTAAATGGCTGCCAAAATTTATAAAAATGTTAAGAAATAAGTCAAAACTTTTCCTGTATTGTGTATTAAGGTAAATAATGCATTAAGTATTATCAATAAGCAGTTTGTATGTCATTAGTTGGTGTCATAATTGTCAAGACCGCAACAGTCCAATTCAATCTCCCATCAATGTCAGATTTTGAGCTTGGTCATGTTATGTCGTACATCTTGTGTCTGTGATTACAGTACCGATTGAAAATAACTAGACGCTGTGCAATAAATTTAGCGCGATAGAAATGCCTTGGCGCAATAGACTGTTGCGCCGCCTAACGCGTGGGTTTTATTGCGCCAGACAACAAAATGCGTGAGCAGCCGTCGGCAAATAAGTCGCGCGTAGGCGGTACTCTTTCGCGACAATCTCCACGCGACAATCACCACGCGAAAAATGCTGGACCATTCTCCTTGCATGGTTGCGTGAATGCTTGAGATGTGATTCATTGTTGTTCCCAGCTGAAAGCAACCACAGTTTACAGCCTATTACATCTTTATTTGGAAGGAAAAAGCCGGTTTGATTTGAAGAACTATTTACTGAAAAGAAGTTTGAAACTCTAGCGGCATCACAAAGGAATTGTTGCTTATAGACAGCCCATTCCAAATGAACCAATGCACGAAAGTTCTATACAGTCACTTTTGTAAACCTACCGCCTAAAACTACCGGTTCTATAAACCTACCGCCTAAAACTAACCCAATAGGCAACGACTACGTCTTTAGTTGGAAGGAGACAGCCGGTTTTTACTGGACGAGCTAGTTTCAGAAACAAGTATAAAAAGCTAGTGGCATCACATAGGAAGTGTAGGTGTCCTCTTTTGCCACTGTCCCCAGTGAATTAAATTCCCATCAAAGGGAAAGTCGGATCCCCAAAAGACCACACTTGTTAAGCAAAGCTTCTTATTGTAAATGTTTTACCAGTGGCATCTCAAAGGAACTGTTGAACAATGGAGCTGTCACTCATCTTATTGAAGGGTGTGCATTTTTTTGGTGGGATAAATTTATAGGGGGGGGGTTGGCCCTGTGAGTTTTTTCAATTATGTGATGTAAAAAGGAAACATAAACTTGCTTTAGCATAGTTCTTCAAAAGTAGGATGTCGTCTTACAGAAATAATTTATGATTACAAAGTTGACAGCCTGAGAGAAGGATATTGCCTCCTTGATACGTTTTATCTCCTTGCTCTGATGCTGCAAAACGTTTACGTAAGATAACAACATCATGAGATCAATAGGAGACTTTCCAACGCTAGGCGGCAGCAGACATACCGGGTAAATTTCCATTGTTTACGTAGTTCTGAACATGCGCATAATTCTGAGAACAATGGATTTACCCGGTAAGTCTGCTGCCCTCTATCGTCCCAGAAAGTCTCCCATTGTGTCCAGATAAAAAACTCCTTGAAGTTGAATGTCATTTTCCAGATGCTGTTCAAATTAAATTCATGTTTAGTAACATTGGACTCCAAGGTAGTCAAACTTTTATAACATCAAAATAATTTGAGTTTAAGTAGGATTTTAAACTTGTGCATGGTGGAAAAACGATATAGAAAGGTTTGCGGTAACACCATGTCTAATGAGTTGGGGTGGTTCTGAAAAGAAACGTTGGTTTTCAACTTTGAATTTAAATGTAACTCTTGTTACCATAAGTATAAAAAAATTATTAAACAAATGGCAATAAAAAAAATGATGAAAAGTAATTAAACTCGGGAAAAAAACCATTGTTTTAGGGAGGCAGGCAAAAATGTTCAACCACGTGATTTCGGGGATTCAACAATAAGGTAAATAACAACCCGTACACACGTATAGAAATAGGTGGAGTAAAACCTTGGCTGTCAAATTGTTTGCCACACATTGAAAAGAAAGCAAGTTGACTGTCGGTTACTACTCCTTAAAGTGGCCGTGCTCATGCACCATCCTCTGACCATGGCAACACTGTTGGTAAGAAACTTTCCAATGCTTATGGGCCTTGCCGCGGGAATTATTTCAGGAAGCAAGCGCGTTACCCCAAATGACAGAATTCAGAACCACATAATCAATCAATTACGTCGTTTATCTTTACGGAATGTGCAGATTTATTTGAAGGCTTAACAATCAAGAAATTCCAACTGCAGCGGCATCACATAGGAATCAGTTTTCTTTGAAGACTAAGCTTTTTTAAGACGTTCTTCGGGGATTAATTTTGAGAAAAATTGAAAAGTTAATGGAGAACAACTTCCTAAAAGGCCCTAATTCAAATATCAAAATAATCCCAATTCCCATAGGTCTTAGTATTTAAACGACAAATTATTGAAACGAAAGTTCTATTTAAGTTATGTCATTTGAATACAACACCGAATCAGTGTTCGAAACGCTCAGACTGGTGTAGACTATTAAACTCTCAACTCTTATTATTTGTGGAAAAAATTCAATTGCCATGATTAAAGATTAAATTTCAATTAAATAATTAATTTAATTTTCGAACGAGTTTCATTGAAAGTTTCCTGGTTAATCAATAAAAACAATTCTGAAAAATACTTATGTTCGAATGATCATTGTTTTAGAGCTTACGGATACGGAGGAGCATGGAAAAACATCACAAATTCAGCCTTAGGTATGAGGCATCGACAATATGTTGAATAAAAAACCACAGATATGTCCTCGGATTGTTTAATAATTATTTATGCTACACGAAAATCAGTTTTGGGTAAGAGTTGAAGCTGCCAAGAAGAAGAAAAAAAACACCACCAAATTTGTTCAAGTCTGCAATATTCTTGAAAAATTATGGTAGAATGATCATTTAAAACACAAAGGTAATTTTAACAATACAACCTCATGCGTCACATCAACGGAATCACTAAGGTTATTACATGTAGTTTAACAATATCTGAGTTCCACCAAAAACTAAGCTGTCAAATTTTTTTCGATCTGACATACTTGAACAAAACAGTATGCATTGAAACGAAAGCCAGTCGGTCAGAGACTATTGCAGAGTGGCCGTGCTCTTGTAGGCACCGTCCTCTGACCATGGCAACACTGTTGCTAGGCGGCGTAAGAACCTTTCCAAAGCTTTTGGGCCTTGCCGCGGCAATTATTTCATAAAGAAAGCGGTAGGACCCAAATGACAGAAGTCCGATCAACAGAATCAACCAATTACGTCTTTATTTTGACAAAATCGGCAGATTTGTTTGAAGGCTAACAATAAAGAAATTCCGAACTCCAGCGGCATCACAAAGGAATCTTGTTTCTCTGAAGATGGGCCTTGTTACCCACCCCCAGGTTTGAACGCGGTGAACATAAACAAAAGTGTCAATCACAGGGGGAAAATATAGAGGGGACTTTTTTAAGACGTACCAACCATTCTTTGGGGATTAATTTGGGGGGAAACTGGCAAGTTAATGGAGAATAATTTCCTGAAAGACCCTAATTCAATTATCAAAATAATCTCAATTCCTATATAGCTCTTAGCATTTAGGAGAAAAATAATTGAAACAAAAGTTTGATTTAAGTTATGTCAGTTGAAGACAATACCGAAACAATGTTCGAAACAATCAGACTGGTGGAGACTATTAATCTCTCAACTGTTTTTACTGTTTGTGGAATAAATTATTGTCTCTGCTTTTTTTAACGGCCCTGATTAAAGAAGATATTTTAATTAAAGGGTTAACTTGTTTCTCAATCGAGTTTCATTGAAGGTTCCCTGGTTCATGAATTAATCAAAATAATCCCAATTCAAATATAGCTCGTAGCATTTAAAATAAAAATTATTGAAAGGAAAGTTTGATTTAAGTTATGTCAATTGAAGACAATGAAACAGTGTTCCCAACGCTCAGACTGGCTTAATCTCTCAACCAACTCTTCTTATTATTTCTGGCATAAAACTGCTCTGCTTTTTTCAATGGCCCTGATTAAAGATGACATTTTAATTAAATAATTTATTTAACTTTCGAACGAGTTTCATTGGAGGTTTCCTGGAAGTTATCAATAAAAACAATTCGGAGGAACTTCCACTGTTTGTCGGAAAAATACTAATGTTTGAATTCTTTTTGTTCATCATATGGATAAGGAGGAGCAGGGGAAAAAAGGTTATAGGAAACACTTTGTCTTTATAGGAAATAAGTGAGTTGCATTTTTATTGGTCTAAAAGCTTGGTCATCCACATAAAATGCAATTTTTCAACGACAAATTTATTAATTTTTTGAAAAATAGTACCTAAACTCAAATTTTTCTGTTCAAAAATCTCAAGGTGCCTAAGTTTCGTCAATTATCAGGCATAATAACCAGCTTTGTGGATAGAGTAGGTAAAACGGGTGTAAAAGTTTTACTGTTCAAAATCTCACTGTCAATATTATGTTTGCAGAAAAGTTAATTTGCACAGACTAAAAAGGGACAACATAACTTTTACATATATTTTTCTAAAGACTGAAGTTTTTTTAGTTAAAAAAGAGAAAGTGTACAGCTTCAGGCACGAGGCATTCACAACATGTTGAATAACAAACAAACCCAGATATTTCCTCGGATTATTTTATAATTGTTTATACTGTATCGACAATAACTTTTGGGTTTAAAAGTTGAAACTGCCAAGAGGGGCAAAAACACAATCACAAATTGCAAGCCTGTGCTATTCTTGAAAAATTATGGTAGATTGATCATACAATACAAAGGTTTTTGTAACAATACAATCACATGCGTCACAGCAAAATGTTAGCGGCAACGCGCTCCGATGCGTAGCAGCACTGTTGCTGGAATCGGTTAATACAAAAATACCAAACATACGTGTGCAGGGTAAAAACCGTTAGCTGCCAAATTGTTTTCGAGCCGCACATTTGAACAAAATAGTAATGCATTGAAAAAAACAGTCGGTCAGAGACTCTTGCAGAGTGGCCGTGCTCTTGTAGGCACCTTCCTCTGACCATGGCAACACTGTTGCTAGGCGGCGTAAGAACCTTTACAAAGCTTATTGACCTTGCCACGGCAATTATTTCATAGAGAAAGTGGTGTAGGCCCCAAAATGATAGAAGTCCGATCCACAGCATCAACAAACTACGTCTTTATCTTGACAGAATCGGCAGATTTATTTCAAGGCTTTACAATAAAGAAACTCCAAACTAGAGCGGCATAACAAAGGAATCGTGTTTCTTTGATGAGACGAACCCCCCCCCCCCCCCATTTGCCTTGTCCCAACAATTATTTCCACACGCAAGCGGTGTAACCAAAAAATGACAGAAGCCCCGATCCACAGAATCAACCAATCAAGTCTTTATTTTGACGGAATCTGCTGTTTTATTTGAAGGCTATAAATAAACTCCAAACCACAGCGGCATCACAGAGGAATCGTGTTTCTTCAACCCCCCCCCCCCCCCCCCCCCCCCGTTTGAGTGCGGTCCAACATTAAAAGTGTCAATCACTTTAGGGAAACTTATCGGGGACTTTTATTGGCGGCGACATTTTTTAAGAGGTTAAAATATACTTTGGGGTTTACTTCGGGGAAAACAGCCGGGTAAACAGAGAATGATTTCCTTAAAGGCCCTATCAAATATTAACAATAATCTCAGGCAGCATTTAAAAAGAAAAATTATTATGTTGTTCGAAACGTCCAGACTATTTATCTCTCAACTCTTTGTGGGCTGCAAATTATTGTTTCTATTTTTCAATGGCCCTACTTGGAGACTATATTATTTTAACCTTTAAAATTAATATTTTTAGATCGAGTATCATTTAAGATTAGTTTATCAATTAGGCCTATATACTGTATACACAACCAATGTACATGAGGAATATCCACTGTTTGGCGGCAAAAGAACACAACTATTTCTCATGTAAAGCTGGTTGGACTTTGCTTAGCACAGAAACTCGGACCAAACAAACATCACGTGAAGCTGTCAGTTCTTCTAGAAGCTTACGGATACAAAAGCTCGGAGGAGCCAAAAAAAAAAATAAATAAAAAAATACATCACAAAGTCAGCTTAATTAGGCATGGATAATTTGGGGTAATTCTCAAATAGTGATTGTCGGAATAATTTATTCTTTACGAAATAAGTTTTATGGTTTTGTTTCAGTTAAACAGTTAAAACCTGCTAGACGAAACAAATTCGCGTCAAATTTGTTAACTGCACTATTCTTGTAAAAAAAAAAAAGTAGTTGATCAAATACAATGTAGAATCGACCACAGGCATCACATTATCACAATGTTAGTGGCAACACTCCATATCAACACTGTTGCTAGGAAGCGCGAGTATCTTTCGGTGACTGCTCTATGTTCCGACACCCCTATGCTCCGACACCCCTTTATTCCGACAGCTCAACCTATATTCCGACACCCCTATGTTCCGACACCCCTATGTTCCGACACCCCTATGTTCCGACACCCTTATATTGCATTCTGTCCATTCATGAGATATATGAATAGGTATAATAAACGCAACGACACACAGTGCATGCTGACGATACATGACCCGGCCCAGTTTCATAGTTTCATGTCTCTGTTAAAAAAAAAAGCGCTTACGGTGCTTACATCTAGCGTGTTTTACTTGTTGCGTAATCCACGTTAAAGTGGACAACCCTTCCTGAAAAACTGGGGGGAAATCCGAATTTCTGATAGCAGAAAATTAAAAATTTGAACAGAAATTATGTTCTTTCTTTTTTTATCTACCAGATTAGGGAGTGCAGGTTGTCAACTTTTGGTCCTCCTTTAATATAGCGCGGAAGCAGAAATGCGGCGCTTGCACAAAGAGGTGGAGAATATTGTGTGCAAGTGGTTGGTAGGGGGAAAAGTAGAGCCACTAAATTGTCACATGGACTCTGCATTGAGGGTTTTACTCAGACAGGACCAATTTCATAAAGCTGATGAACTTGAATCTGCTATGAAATAAACTCATCAGGCCTGTAGGCATAAAAACTGACCACCAAGCGCAGACAAATCTGGCTTAAAAGAAACGTGTAATCAGCCAAAGTTCCGTAAAAGTTGTATGTCTACGTCACTCTACTTACCTGTAGAGCAAATTACTACAATTGCATATTCCCTATGCGCCGCTAGGTAACACTAAGACTTTTTACAACAAGTGCAACAGCGCCCTCCATCGCCCAGTGCACGACGGCGCGAACGCCATTGCGCAATCGCCCGCTTTCTCTCTTAGCTCCAAACAGGTGACACGTTAATTTTTTAGGCTCCCTAGAAAATTGTTACTTTTCCGTTAAACCGAGTCTCTTTTGAGATATAAAATAAACTGTGTTATTTTATTATTGTTACTTGATAAAGACGTGTTTGTAGAGTGTGTGTGTCGTCTTTATTAATTTCTTAAGTTGATAAAATGAGTTCTAGAAAGGCAGGGAGGGGTCGCACTGTCGCTACCGGGGATACTTCCCTTTCCCCGGGACAGCTCGACTCCTCGGGGGGCTACGCCGTTGACGGTCCGTCGTCGGCGCAGTCCCCCCAACCTTCACAGCCCCTGCATGCTGCGTCGGTCGTGGGGGAACATTTCCCGTTCCCCCTCATCGGTCAGCGTCCAGGGGTCCAACCTGTCTAAGGGTAAACGCCTGGGTACAAGCAAGAAAACAAAAAATCCTGCTACCCGGGCCGTTTCCAAGAAGAATAAGACAGGCAAAGGAAACCCCGTTCCGGGGTCTTCCACGCCTGCCGCTAAGCCACCCACTGGCCTACTGCGGACGGAGGGGGTCCCCCCTCCGCGTGTCTCAGTGCGCCACTCCCCATCCAGCCCCACCGAATCTCCCTCGGTGGCCGTGGTGGGGGACGGGGTTGGGTTTGCCGACCGTAACCCGGCCGCTCAAGCCATCGGGCTGGGCGCGCTGGCGGTCGGTAGGCAGATTGCCCATGCCGAGCCGGCGAACTGGGGTTCCCCCGGTATCCCGCGCTCGGTGGGTCCGTCCTCATCCTCAGGTTTTACCCGTTGCTCTGGGGTCCCCGTGACACAACCCTTGTCCGAAGGGACATCTGAGGTCACCCCATCCCTTTCTTCCCGTCGAGGGAAAAAGGCCAAAAAGGGGAATAGGTCACGGCGCTCTTCGAGCTCCAGTGATTCCTCCCACAGGGGCAAACGTCACCGCGGTGACTCGCTTTCACAGGCCGACTTTATGGAGGCCTTTCAAGCGTTGACCGCCTCCCTGACGAGCAGGTTGGAGCAGGGCCATGGCCCAGTGGCTCCGCCCGTTATGTCGGCCCTTCATGGCGTGTCAGCCCCGCCGAGTTTCCCGGCCCGGGTCGACGCACCGGTCCCGTTCGACCACCAGTGGGTGGCCTCGGGTAGCGGTAGCCCTCATACCGTGAGCAGGGCCCCGGCGTCTCCGCCGTGCCACCGCTCGGTACCGGTGCCAATGCAGACTCGTGTCCCAGCGGTATCCCTGGCCCCTGTGGGGCCACCTGTGACCGCCAGGACTGTAACATCCCCGTCGGCGATCAGTTTGTACCCGGCGTCAGTATTCTCTGACTCGGGTTCATCTATGGGCCATGATTATAGTACTGGGCACTCGCCCTGGACGAGTCGCCCCCCTGGGGATGACTCGTCCCCGGAAGAGGACGAGTTGACCGCTATGCAGTGGTTGTCAATTCGTGAGACTGAGTTGCGGCTCGTTCAGCGGGACATGATCCGAGCGCTGAACCTGCCGGCCGTGGCCGACCCCCCTCCTTCTGAACGCCAGTCGTTCAAGAAGAGGTCGGGTCCAGCTCCATCGGTCCAGAATACTTTTCTGACTCTGCCCCTGGATCGTGTTTGCACAGATCGCATGGATGCAGTTATGCAGGCAGGGAAATGGCGGGCGCATGCTTCACGCGCTGAAGCTTACTATCGTTTTCCCCATGGGGATTTCGATAGGTATTTTGCGACGCCCGTTCTCCCAGTTTTGGCATCGGACAAACTCACTGCCGACCGGGGGGCTACTTCCTCCAAACGTCCCTTCGCTGATAAGGCCCGTGGGAAATTGGAGGAAGTGGCTAAGAAGTTGGACTCAGCCTCCCGTTTTGGGATGCGTTCCACTTCTTTCTTGTTACTCCTTTCTGAGTATTTGGCCTTGGGCGCTGACGGCGACTCGGCGGTTCCCGCCGATCTCGTGGTCGCTGCCCTGCACTGCCTTGATGATGGCTTGAGGACCATCCTGGACCAGTTCTCACGTATTTCCGCCCTGGCTACGTCTTCCCGTAGGGCAAACGTGTTGGACGCTCTGTTCCTTCCTTCAGTGGGAGCGCGCAAGCGTCTTGACGCCTTGCCGCTCACAGGTCCCGACCTTTTTGCAGGCCAGTTCCAGGAATCCATGGAAGCTGAGGCCAAGCGCATCAAGGCGGCAGATAAAATTAATTTAAAGAAACCGGCTGCGCCCAAGGCCAAGGCGAAGAAGCAAGCCTCCTATACCATCCCACGGCGTCAACCTATGCGGCCCGCCCGTGGTGGGTTTCGCTGACACTCAATCTAGTGTCCGAGCCGCGCCGACCCAGATGGGACACCAGCGCCCTCAATCGTGGCGGGGTTTTCACGCGCCAAACTCCCGATTCCCGGGGGCATGGCGCAAGTGACTCGCTTGCCTCAAGGCGGCCTCCCACCGACGGACCCATGGGGGGCCGCCTTCAAAAATTTCTGGGGTCCTGGGGACAGGTTGTCTCCGACCGGTGGGTCCTCGAGACACTCGAGTACGGCTACGCGCTCGAGTTCACGGGGACACCCCCCCTCGTCGGACATGATAATTCGGCCCACGCCGATCCCGTCCGACATGGGGAAGCGGTTGGCTCTCGAGGGGGAGTTCTCCTCCCTCCTCCAGAAACGAGCAATTTACGCCGCTCCCCTGCAAGGGGTTTCATGTCCACCTTCTTCCTGGTTCCCAAGAAGGAGGTGGGCGAGTGGCGTCCCATCCTAAACCTGAAACCCCTCAACAGATTCATACGTCCGCAGCGCTTCCGTATGGAGACGCTGCGGACCATTCTCGAATCTATTGTCACACCCGCCTGGGGGGCGAGCTTGGACCTGAGGGACGCGTACCTCCACGTGCCCATCAGGCCCGAGGATCGCAAATTCCTACGCTTCATGTACAACAGCGTCATGTACGAGTTTGCGACCCTGCCCTTCGGGTTGTCCACTTCGCCCCGGGTGTTCACCCGGGTAGTGAAGACAATCGGGGCTGCTCTACGGAGGCGCGGGGTCATGATCTTCATGTACCTCGACGACTGGCTAGTAGTGGGGCCATCGCGGGCGGCGACGGATGCGGGGCTCAGGTTCACCTGGCGCCTCACTTCCGATCTCGGGTTTCTAGTGAACACCGAAAAGTCGCACCCGATACCCTCGCAGACCCCTACCTTCCTCGGAGCGGCTCTCGATCTCCGCCCACCTAGGGGACTAGCCCGCCCTACGGAGGACCGCGTACTGAATCTTTTTCAGTGCGTGTCCCTCTTTCTCCCAGCGGCTGTGGCACCGGCAAGGGCTTGGCTCAGGCTCCTTGGCCTTATGGCCAGCATGGTGGACTTGGTGGATTTTTGTCGACTCCGGATGCGGCCAATTCAGCTCCATCTGCTGTCTTTTTACCGCCCTCGACACCACCCTATCCACCTGCCGGTACCCACTACGCCCTGGCTGATCCCGCACTTGCGGTGGTGGCTGGACGAGGCCCATCTCACTCAGGGGCGCGTGTTCTGCCCCCCTCAGCCTTCGGTGACCATTGTCACCGATGCGTCACAGCAGGGCTGGGGGGCGACCCTCCACCCGCGCCAGATCGCGGGACAGTGGGGCCCGGAGCACCGCTCGTCCCACATCAATGTCCTAGAGTTGATGGCGGTCTTCAATGCCCTTCGGCATTTTCAGACTGCGGTGTCGGGATGCGCGGTGCTCGTGCGGTGCGACAATACCACGGTCGTGGCTTATGTCAACCGCCAGGGAGGTACCCGGTCGGCGCTGTTGTGCGCCCTGACTTGGGAACTCCTTCACTGGTGCATCCGCCAGGGCGTTGCTCTGTCGGCAGTCCACATCTCGGGGGTAGAGAATGTGACAGCCGATGCCCTCTCCAGGGGCTGGATTGCCCCGACAGAGTGGTCCTTGCTCCCTCAGGTGGCACAGACCCTCTTCCGGCTGATCGACCGGCCCCATGTAGACTTGTTTGCCTCACGGGCAAACAATCAGCTGCCAACGTATTGCTCAAGGGTTCCAGACCCCAACGCATGGCAGATCGACGCCCTGTCGATTCCGTGGGAGGGCCTCCTGGCTTACGCCTTTCCGCCATTCTCGCTCATCCCCCGGGTGTTGACCAAGATAGAGACCGCCCACTGCCGGGTGCTCCTCATAGCCCCGTTCTGGCCGCGTCAGCTGAGGTTCTCTCGACTCGTGAGGCTCCTGGTCCACCGCCCGGTGGTCCTGCCTCAACGTCCGGATCTCCTTTATCAACCCAGTTCCGGGATGATTCATCCGGCCCCGAGGGAACTCCACCTGACGTGCTGGGTGTTATCACCCAGTCACTCCGCACAGCAGGCCTATCACGCCGGGCTGCAGAGCTTGCCGCCCAGTCGAGGCGCGCCTCCACTCGTAAGATCTACGATTGCCGACTACGCCATTTCTTTAAATGGTGTAGACGGCGATCTATACGTCCCCCCAGTGCTTCTCTGAAGGACATAGGGGATTTTCTTCTTTACCTTTACGAGAGTGGGCTAGCGACTGCCACGGTTAAAAACTACCGGTCGGCCATTGCAGCCATTCATGAGGGCTTTCCTGATGGCTCCTCGGTTTCTACCAATCGAGCGATCTGTCAGCTGGCAAGGGGCATGTTTGTATCCCGGGCCTCCGGTACGCAAACTTGTCCCGTCTTGGGACCTCCAGAGTGTTCTATCCACTCTAGCAGGTCCCCCATTCGAACCCCTCAGCAACGCTCCTTTGCTGCAGTTGTCGATAAAGGTTTCCTTTCTGCTGGCGGCCGCTACGTCGCGCAGACGTAGCGAGCTCCATGTCCTGACACTGGCACCGGGTCACATTCGTTGGGAACCCGGTGGTGTCCGGCTGGTTCCTTCCGCCGGGTTCCTGACGAAGAATCAGTCTGACTCTTTTCAGCCCCCGGACATTTTCGTTCCGGACTTAAATTCCTTCTCTGCGGTTGCGACTGACAGACTGTGGTGCCCTGTCCGGGTGCTTAAATGGTACATAAGCCGCACCAAGCCTATCTGCTCCGGCCATCACCAACTATTCTTGGCCTCCACAACCCCTCATCAACCGGTAACGCGCGATACTATCGCTCGCTGGATTGTTACCGCCATCCGCTCCGTCCCGGGCGGGTGGCCGAGGGCAATATTCACGCCCACGACGTCCGCGGGGTGGTGCCTCTTGGGCATTTTTTAAAGGTATACCGATAGAGGATATAACCAAGGCAGCCTGTTGGAAGAGTGCTACAACCTTCTCACAATGCTACCTGAAGGACGTACTCCAGAGTGACGGCCAGGCAGGCCGTGCGGTGTTGCAGTCGGCCTCCCGTGGGTCATCCTCCCGCTAGTCCTCTTCGCATCAAGTCTTCACCCTCGGTGAGTTCTTGTCTGTATACCATACATTTGTGCCACTGTTTAACATTGATAATGTTTTTTCCTTGTCCTATTGGGACGACACCCCCCGGGTCGTGTGCGGACAATGTGGCCCCCATATTTTGCGTTTCTTATTTCTTGCAACAGCTGGTGCCTCCTTCCGGTCGTGGGCTCGTTGCCATGACGCCATAATAATTGTATGATGTGCAATAGTCCTGCGTATACCCACCGCCTTCCTAAACGGTGCTAGTCTATGCAATTGTAGTAATTTGCTCTACAGGTAAGTAGAGTGACGTAGACTCCCCCCCCCCCCCACAGTAGTGTGGGTAGGGTCTACGAACGAATACTTACCTGTTGACCATCCCTCCCGCCTGCCCCACTATACTTGGTTCTTGCATACTTGTACATATGAGTTTCCGAGAAAGAGGGCGATTGCGCATGGCATTCGCGCCGTCGTGCACTGGGCGATGGAGGGCGCTGTTGCACTTGTTGTAAAAAGTCTTAGTGTTACCTAGCGGCGCATAGGGAATATGCAATTGTAGTAATTTGCTCTACAGGTAAGTATTCGTTCGTAGACCCTACCCACACTACTGTGGGGGGGGGGATTTTGCAACTGGTTGCCTACTAAGCTTATTACAGAAATTTGCTAAGCAATATTTTTCTGAGTATACAGTGCTAACACACATCGGTGTATGGGTAAAAACCCAAATTAATATTCTTTATCCCCGATGCACATTTAACATCTATTATATCGTTGCGGTACCCGCTGCCAAAAACATAGGATTCGAACTGCCTCTAGCTGCCGGGCAACCTCGGTAGTCTAGTTGGTAAGACACTGCTCTAGAATTGCAAGGGTCGTGGGTTCGAATCCCACCCGAGTAACATGCCTGTGATATTTTTTCACAGGACTCGGGGAAAGTACTGAGTATACAGTGCTAACAAACATCGGTGTATGGGTAAAAAACCAAAATTAATATTCTTTATCCCCGATGCAAATTTAACATCTACAATATTTTTCTGTTTAACAACATTATGAAATTGGGCCCATAATAAAAGCATGTTATTGTTATTGCACGTCTATCATGTCGCCTGCTAAGCATAGAAAAGTATTACTATAAGGAACCAGGTAACCAGCCGAAATTTTACATTATAAAGTTGACATTGTTAGGACTGGTGGCCACTAAATTCTTGCTCAGCAAAGAATGTGTCAAGCATTAGTTTCTTGATAAAAAATGTATTAGCTGATGTTTTGATTCAATTTTTTTACTGCACACCTGGCAGATTCGAATACGCTGTAATTACTGCACAGACCGCATACGTACAATGTGCACGTATGTATTATCCACACACAACTAGATTTCATTATCGATTATTTTGAGATGAAAATAACTCTATTGAAATCTGAAGTAACTGTATTCTCATCTAAATTATTAACAATGAACAGCAACGGCTCATGAATTGCACACACAAATTTCAACTTGTTACACTCTGGAAAAGGAAGCAAACTCTTCAAAAGTAATATATTAAGGGGTTTGTTTGAGATGTATAGGTGAGGGACCCTCGCTTTTTAATTTACGTCCCATCCAAGGAAGAAAATAAAATCGTCCTTAATCATGTTCAACATTTTATATACATAATAGGATGTTTGTATCACCATTTCACGTTCAAAACTAAGAGGTATTTTATGTTCCTTTTGCCAATCCCTCGCGCTTTCATGACGTTCATTCAATTTCAGCGATTTGTGGCTAATGGCTCGGTGTTTTTTTTTTATATTATTATCATTATTGGTTTATTAAAAATCAAACGTAGCACTAGCAGCCAAAAGGCTGAATTGTGTTTAGGTTTACAATATAAAAATACAACTATGTGCATCTATAATGCAATAATGGAAGCTAGTGCCCCCCCCCCCCCCCCCCCCCCGAGAAAAAAAAGGCTTCAGCCGAGTCAAATTTATTTTGGGTGTGTTGCGCTCTGCGTTTTCTGTATTTTATGCGAAATGTGTGTAGGTTTATAAATCGGGCCATGGAAATTAAAATACACACAGGACAGTGTATCCCCCCACGCACGCACACCATAGAGCTATATATATAGCTCTATGCCCCCCCCCCCAACACACACACACTGAGGATTTAACTTTATACGGAGCGTTTGTGTATGATACGCTGGCTGTGGTTTGTTACAAAGTATTACTTCACTTGGCAGATTCTGTTTTAAAACTTGACAGTCTTTTAAACATGTGCGTATTATATTATCCACACAGTACAGTCAGCTTTCATTATCGATTATTTTGCTCTCCTTTTTGTGTAGAGAGCAAACTAATTTTACAAGCAGTGTGCATATCCGCGTAGTGTATATGCTTGATACTATGACTTTAAAAAATTGCAATACTAAACTTACGTTGTAATGGTAGCAGGTACCTTTGATTATTAAAAATAACTGCTGGAGACTAATTATAAATAAAGGAACTTTAAAGAACGAATTTGATTGTTCTTTTACTTGTTAATATTTACAGTCAAGCATTAATCCACGGAACCGAAGAGGGAGAGAGTAACGGTGTACGGTCACTAGCCTGGGTAATTTTTAAAGCAATTTTGCAACGATCTTTTGATTGAGTCCTTCAGTAACCAAAGACAAATTTGAGCGTCAAATATATCCATTTTGATAAGTACATTTTTATGATCTAAAAAAACATCGATGGTTAATTAAAAAATAAGTATCCCTACACTCTGCCTCACGCTCACACCCACAGCAACCATTTTCTCACGCATTGGGGCCAGACAGGGAAAAAAATAAAAATATTGACGACAATGCATTGCCAAATCGTTCTCCATTAACTTTTCAGTTTTTCTCAAAATTAATCCCCAAAGAATTGTTTGTACGTCTTAAATAAAAGCTTAGTCTTCAAAGAAAACTGATTCCTATGTGATGCCGCTGCAGTTGGAATTTCTTGATTGTTGATTGTTAAGCCTTCAAATAAATCTGCACATTCCGTAAAGATACTCAACGTATTTGACTGATTCTGTGGTTCTGAATTCTGTCATTTGGGGTTACGCGCTTGCTTGCTGAAATAATTCCCGCGGCAAGGCCCATAAGCATTGGAAAGTTTCTTAGCAACAGTGTTGCCATGGTCAGAGGATGGTGCATATGAGCACGGCCACTTTAAGGAGTAGTGACTGCCCGTCAACTGGCTTTCTTTTCAATGTGCGGCACACAATTTGACAGCCAAGTTTTACTCCACCTATTTTTATACGTGTGTACGGGTGGAACTTAAATTGTTGTTATATACCCTTGCTGTTGAAAACAAAACTTTAAAAAAAACCTGAAATCACGGGTTGAACATTTTTGCCTGCTTCATTAAAACAATGTTTTTTTCTGAATTTAATTACTTTTCATCATTTTTTTTATTGACATTGGTTTAATGATTTTTTTTTACTTTTTACTTTTTTATTTTTTTTTACAAGAACAAGAGTTATATTTAAACTCAATTTTTTTGATGTTATAAAAGTTTTGTATTGGTTCGACTCTCTTGACAAAATTATATGCAATCTTACTAAACATGAATTAAATTTGCACGGCATCTGGAAAATTACATTCTACTTCAAGGAGTTTTTTATCCCGACATAAATGATCTCATGATGTTGTCATCTTACGTATAAGTTTTGCAGCATCAGAGCAAGAAGATAAAACGTATCAAGGAGGCGATATCCTTCTCTCAGGCTGTCGACTTGGTAATCATAAATTATTTCTGTAAGACGACGTCCTACTTTTGAAGAATTATGTTAAAGCAAGTTTATGTTGCCTTTTCTTTTTATAGCACATAATTGAAAAAAATCACAGGGCCAAACCCCCCACTATAAATTTATCCCGACTAAAAAAATGCACACCCTTCAGGAAGATGAGTGACAGCTCCATTGTTCAACGGTTCCTTTGAGATGCCGCTGGTAAAATATTTAAGAAGCTTTGCTTAAAAAGTGTGGTCTTTTGGGGATCGGACTTTCCCATTGACGGACGGGAATTTAATTCACCGGGGACAGTGGCAAAAGAGGACACCTACACTTCCTATGTGATGCCGCTAGCTTTTCATACTTGTTTCTGAAACTAGCTCGTCCTATAAAACCGGCTGTCTCCTTCCAAATAAAGACGTAGTCGGTTGCCTATTGGGTTAGTTTTAGACCAGCACCGGTAGGAGGGGCGGAGGGGGCGGTAGGTTTATACAAAAGTGACTGTATAGAACTTTTGTGTATTGGTTCATTTGGAATGGGCTGTCTATAAGGAACAATTCCTTTGTGATGCCGCTAGAGTTTCAAACTTCTTTTCAGTAAATAGTTCTTCAAATCAAACCGGCTTTTTCCTTCCAAATAAAGCTGTAATAGGCTGTAAACTGTGGTTGCTTTCAGCTGGGATCAACAATGAATCACGTCTCAAGATTCACGCAACCACTGCAAGGAGAATGGTCCAGCATTTTTCGCGTTGAGATTGTCGCGTGGAGATTGTCGTGAAAGAGTACCGCTACGCGCGACTTATTTGCCGACGGCTGTTTACGCATTTTGTTGTCTGGTGCGATAAAACCCACTGAAAGGCGGCGCAACAGTTTATCGCGCCAAGGCATTTCTATTGGCCTAAATTTATCGCACTGCCTCTACTTATTTTCAATCGGTACTGTACATAGGCAATGTGTTTTTCCATGTTATTTTAGTTGTATAAAACACTTCACTTTGTCATACATGCTAAGAATGTACCTAAGAGCATAAAAAACCTCAACACTTTTTAGGGTACCATTGTGGGTCTAGAAAAGTTTCCTCTTTTTTCTTCATCGGGCAGTTGCATGCCTGAAAAAGCAAACAACAGACAATTTAAACCTTGTTTTTTAATTTGTTATTTGGCTGATATATGACATTTCCAAATCATTACTAATTTTGGCCGCCAAAATTGGCTTTTGGCCGCCATCTTGGATTTGAAGCATGATAGCAAAAGTTTGATACCAGAAATAGAAGTGGGATGGTAAAAAACATATAAAAAACATTTTAAATCGTGTTTGTTTTCTGTGATTTGGCTGACATATGACATTTCGCGATGTTTACTTACTATGCGGCCATCTTGGATATCTATAGTTCATCGTTTTTTTTTCCCGCTGTCCCAATTGTGTTTAAGGATCCTAAAAGGCACCCAAAAACATCGGTGTGGTTAAGTACTAAGGGGGGGGGGTGCACAGGGGGTTCCTGTACATACCCCCCTTAGTATGAGAGGCTGCAATTATCAGAGAAATTACAGTAGTGCTGTGCCAGAAAGTAAAAAAATATATATGACAGACAACATTTGCTTTGTTTTTCTGTCAATTTATTTTACTCATCTGTCAGGCTTATATTTTTTGTGTTAGGTGTTTTGTTGATTTTTTACAAATTTTATTAGCCTTGCTCGAGGCAGACGCATTATTCGCTCCGAAAAGACGCTGCTGTAAACCCCACCCGTATACACTGTGCTTTAGCGTGTGTAATCACACCACACTACCCAACCGTATTCACTGTCACATCGCTCAACGCCCACTGTACGACTACGTGCACAAGTCATCCACACTCATACCAGTATCCAAATGAGAAAAATGGGGGGGCTCTCGGATATGCTAGTATGCAGCTCATGATCTTTTGTCAGACCTATCAGGCAACACAGGATGTGAAGCAAATGAATTATTCATTTTGACGTCCAATCACGCACTTTCCCTTATCCTGACCTTTGGACCCTACCATGCTTGCTGGGTGTCCGGCCGTGGTGGTGGTGTGATGTTAACATGACTTCCGCCACTGACCAATGGGGTTTCATCTTTCGAAATTTCGCAGGCATTATGGTAATGAGTTGATCTTCTTTCGCGCTCATTATAGTAATGAGGTCAGTGGCTTCAACACAAACCCTACAAGGCTATCGGCCTAACAGCTGATGCATGCGGTAGCGTATGGGGCCGTTGTGAAGGACTTGGGGTGCCGGGTCGCCCTCTACTGCAAACAGATAACCAATGTGTAGTGTACCACAAAACGGTAAAACTGAAAGTTTAATGCAGAAAGTACAACAACTATAAGTACAGAGCAATAGATTTTAAAAGTACAAACTGAATAAAGATTAATAGCACAATAACAACATCCGGAATAACAAATAACTAAAAAAGATCACCAAAAAAACACTTAATTAAAGAAATAACAATTTCCCAAGCATGAAATTACTCTTACAGAATTGTTCTCTCTGCGGGCTCAAGATGTCCTCAACTATAATAAACCTCTGCTCAAAACACTACTCTTCTCGTCATCTTCAACCTACAAATAAACAACAATGCATAAATTATTTAATGCACTCAATACACGTACACACAGCGAGTGTCCAATCATAAGCAGGCAAGGCCCAAATAAGGAAAACAGCTCATGAATATTCATAGCCTCAAAATAAAAATGGCGAGTGGATGTTTTTAGGCAGGCCCTGTTATGCACAAAAACCAAGTCTTAACTTTACAACTCCCACACATAAATATAGTTATACAACCATATAACTAGATATAGTGTTTGTAGAAACAAACACTAGGTGTTCGGCTATTGTTTGGTCAGTGTTTGAATAAATGAAACAAGTATTGTTAATAGCTCGTCAAATTTCAAAGAAATCAAAACCAAACAGTTTTCTCCATGTGTAATAATTTTATGGAAAAAGCATCAAAAAGTGTACATTTCAACCTAAAAGCCTTTAAATACCTGCCTTTTTGAAAGCATTTTACAGGCTCTTCCAGTTTATAAAGGTCAAAAAGTCAAGAGAAGGTCACCAACATACCCATTTTTCTGGAATACGTGAGGCCCTTTCATATGATGTATAGATTGTCAAAATAGCTTTTGTGTTTGAGGAAACGTGAACTGATGAATAATGGCGACTGAAAGAAGAGCCTAACTAACCAGAAGGGAAATGTTTGTTGAAAACGCCTTGAAAACAGACTACGTACGTAAAGCCCTTTCGTATGATGTATAGATTGTCAAAATAGCTTTTGTGGTTGAGGACATAGGAACTTATGCATAATGACGACTGTAGAAGAGACTAACTAACCAAAAGGGAAATGTTTGTTGAAAACACCTTGAAAACAGACTACGTACGTAAAGCCCTTTCATATGATGTATAGATTGTCAAAATAGCTTGTGTGGTTGAGGACATAGGAACTTATGCATAATGACGACTGGAGAAGAGACTAACTAACCGAACGGGAAATGTTTGTTGAAAACACCTTGAAAACAGACTACGTACGTAAAGCCCTTTCATATGATGTATAGATTGTCAAAATAGCTTGTGTGGTTGAGGACATAGGAACTTATGCATAATGACGACTGGAGAAGAGACTAACTAACCGAAAGGGAAATGTTTGTTGAAAACACCTTGAAAACAGACTACGTACGTGAAGCCCTTTCATATGATGTATAGATTGTCAAAATAGCTTGTGTGGTTGAGGATATAGGAGCTTATGCATAACGACGACTGGAGAAGAGACTAACTAACCGGGAGGGAAATCTTTGTTGAAAACGCCTTGAAAACTAAAGCGAAGCTATTTATAGGAGAAACAAAAATTAAATACAAAAATAAATAGTACAAATTTTGGTCGCCAAGTGGTCTCCAATCCAAATACTGACTGGGCCCGATTTTGCTTAACTTTAGTGACAGGTGTTATCAACGCAGTATGGTCGTAGATAAAACCAATTAATTACTTTTGAAGAAAACTGACATTATGTTGAGAACGCCTCGAACGCAGACTAAAACGATCAACACGTGGTGCAGAGCGTGACTATGCTCCTCAATGCACCGCATGCTTACACGTGGTGACAAAGTACATGTACATGTAATTGTAAAATCTTTACGCGCAATCAATGGGGGAATTTTGTAGTTCTTTATACATGAATTTTAGAATTTTCAACCTCGATTTTGAACCAGAAGACAAGATCAAAAAGGGGTCATGTCTGCGAGGCGTTTACGGAGTTTTTATTGACCTTTCCGATGTTGTATTGATTGTAAGAATCCCTCATGTAGATCAAAAGTTATGATTTTTTGAAATAATAAACTTTGAATTAGTGTATCTCGTCAACTGATGACGTCATCGTGACGTAACAACTTTTGCATCATCTACTGGTTATTGTCTACCTGTTAGCAAAGTTTCAACTTAATGCAAGCTTAGCAACTATGCTTTTTCTTGCGGACAATCGACAGCGAGAAGAATAAGAAAAAGCAAAAAAACAAAAACAAAAAAAACGAACAAAATCAAAGAGTTGTTCGGGCTTTTGCCCGAACACCTAAAAAGGACCCAGAACTTCCAGAAAGAGTAAACATCACTAAGCAGGGGGCCTGCACGGCTACTTCTCCGAATTACCCATTAGCTAAATCACAATGGCCTTGCCAAAAAATGAAATTCCAAGGAACAAAAACTACGTGAATGAGAGAAGGACCTGAAGGCGGAAAATGATACGGCGGGAAAACATGACTGAAAAATACATGCTAATTAGACAACATTTACTGAAAATTAATCCAAAACCCCATTACAAATATAATCCACGCTTACCACTAATCTTCACTACAACAAGTCCAAAAAAGGCCTACAAGGTGAAAAAGAGGCACTTTCTACTGAGTGGTTTGACGAAAACTAAATTCTACAGAAAACTTATTGGCGAAGAGTACTAGGGCAACACGAGAGGGCGCTAGACCCAAAAAGGCGTAACTTTGCGGACAGATATGAACATAACAGGCGTTGTGTTGTGCGATGTGCAAGGCTAAAATTGTATTCGAAAGTACATGGGCCTCATAGTAAACAATGTGTGTTCCTTGTGCTTTTTATGTGCTACTTTGAATTAAATATATTACAATCCAAAAATCTCCAAACTATCGGTGAGTATAAATCACTCAAAAAGCCTGAATTTTCTTAGATGCTACAAAGAAATCAAACAAGGTGACACTGATGTAAAGAACACAGAATCAAAGTGATTTTAATGATCACACTATATCAACCACCTCTACCAATTTGGTTTAACAAACGTACAATGATTGAGTAAAAAAAGTGTACATATAAGTAGATCTTATACAAATAGAGGTATCTTACGGGCTAATACGTCAACCTGGATGAAATATAGGCGAGGATCACAGCAACAGAAGATACAGCGAGACTCACATACACTGGCTCGAAAACGATCAACTGCAGGGGCGATAAATCAGTTCTTTGCTGATGTGACTATGAGCTATCAAGAAACACACTCCGAAAAATGTCCAGAAGAAGACGAAGTAACAACAGGTACACAATCTGACACCCGCCACAAAATATGGGGAAACAGACCCCAAAATACCGAAATGTATGATAAGTTTGAAAATGTCTTTTCCAGAGTTAGATAAAGCTCTTTGCACTCAGTCAAAAGCGAACTCTACCACAAGCTCCTCCAGTGAGTTGAATCACAGAAGTCGTAAAGTTAGGATTAAAGGTAGGTATTAAAAAAACACGCGAGTAGAACGAGCGAGAACGAGTTTTAACGAGTGCACTCGTTGTTACCCTTTATACCCGGTCCTGCACGTAATCGCTCGAAACCGCACGCTAACGCACAACATCGCTCGATAGCCTTTGATAATGAAATGCCAAACAAGTTAGTGCTTTCGAGGAGTCACTGACCCATGAACGGTGGTCATCTTTTCCTAACTGAAGATCTTTAACCCAAGTAAAAGTTCAAACGGACGTTCGCAAATGGATCAAGATTCGCATGCATGAGGTCGTAAGAATAAACAATTGGGCAGTGTGCTGGAGGTTGCATAGATTTCGTACAATTACAACATGTATTTGAGAAAGACGTGGGTATAAACATCAAAGGGTCATACTCTTGTCCGCAAAAGGTTTAATCCAATCTATATTTGGACAGAAATCTGCCGTTTTATTTGGCTGCGGTGAAGACAGCATCACACAGACAGTCAGAAAATATGGCCCTGAACACGTAACAGCCAGTGACGTTATTATTATACAGAAAAGTTGTAAAGGTAGCAGAGCAAACGTACTGAAATGCAAAGGCAACTTAAGCACATCAAAGAACAATTATTTTAATACAAGCTAAAATAAAGACAATTTTAAGCTGTGAAAAAAAATGATCCACCACAAAAAGATCGTAGCGATTAAGCCTGTTATCCACAATAAAATAAACAGTTAAATTAACTTTAAAAAGGTTTTACCAAAGTAATAAACGTTTATTTTTACATTTTTTGCAAAGTCCATCTCAAACCTAGAGCGCTCGTCTTAGTCTTAATGGAATAGTTTACAAGAAATAATAAAAGATCATTATTTTGATACAAGCAATAGCTGTAAATAGAAATGCAGTAAAAAAAAAAATGAAAACACTAAAAAAAAAAGATCGTACATGAAGCTTTAGCGCATTATCCACAAGTAAACAGTAAAATTATTGGTAATCTATATCATTTTTCTACGCATCAGACGACATTCGTCGATTGCACCCTTTGTGCCAATACATGTACTCATCAAACTGCGATGGCGTTTTATCTAGCGTATATATTTCCTCTTACACCCAACAGTTGCTCTTGGACACCTCTTCTACAAGATCGAGGGCAAAACTATGCATCATTTTTTCAATCAAACATAAGGAGTCTCAGTCAATAATTGTGTAATGGGCAGCGGTGTACGAAAAGCATATAATAATGAAAGGCGGCACACAAAGAAAAAAATGGCCAGCAGCTACAAAGCAAAAATGTGAAGTATTTTTATACTTTGTATCAAGTTCCAGTGTAACAATTTTGTATTACTATTGAACCTCAGTAGTTGCCACACATCTAAGGGGAAGTTGTCACCGACCCTGGCAGTGAGGCCTGGAGAGTGGGAGGTAGTGAGACCTTGTTCTGGTCTTTTAACTTGATATATCGTTTTGTGGGTTTCCAAGGCTGACTGGTTATACTTGTTTTAATACAAATCAACTGTTAAGTTATTTGTGACTAGTGGGCCCAAGTTGTGTTGATTTTTTTTTCGATGACAGGAATTCTAGACTTAATATTTTGGACCTGTAATTGTTAAATAAGAATGTTGTATAGTGATCGATATTTTTGTGTGTGTGTGATTGACACAAATATTTTAGTTTGTTGTTATTTTTTATCTCCAGTCTCAGAAATCATACTACAATTTAAAAATATATATATTAGCATATTAAATAAACATTTAACATCATGGCGACGACTTAACAACTTAACATCACGATGTGGATAACATATATTTCAAAGAAAGTTTTGAAACCAATAAAATATTACAGGGGTAGGCCCCCTATCCAGTTATACTTTACTGCAAATCAATCTAAAGAAAGAAATGTTTTAACTGTACCTGAACCGTTTACTGTACAATTATTTCTGCTATCAAAAGTAAAACAAGTTTTTGTTTTAATTGCACGATCCAATTTTATCGTTTGAAAACAAAACATGACCATACATAACGAACATACCGAGTATACGAAACAAGCAAAACAAAATTATGTGAGATGGTGTCAATATCCTAGTCCTAACATAGTTAATGTAATGTTCCTAATTAACTAACCATTGAATTAGTATTTCTGTTAAACATTAAATGATGAAAGGTTATAGATTTCTAGAATCTGTCAAAAACGCTGCTTAAAAATGTCAATCTATTTTCATTTTAATCACATTGGCAAAAATCGGATCTAGCATCTTTCGTAATAACGAGTTTACCCAACAACAATTATTCCCAAAAGCTTGTGGTTTTTATGAGTCTGGGGTTTCCCCTTATATTCGACCGAAGAGTTTTGTTACGTCGTTGAAAATGTAATTTTACCCAGCCAACAAAAAACAGCAACCTATAGAAATGTGACGACAGCGCCATTGATAAAAGCCCGCCCAGTCACAACAACTTTCAGCAATTTTTCCTCTTATCATACTGCCGTGAATGGAGCGTTATTTGCTGTCATTTCTTGGCCAATAAATGAACCGCTTTCCTGTGAATGGAGACTTCATTGGTCGCTCTCTGAGGATCTGACTTTCCGACAATATTGGAGTTGGGCACCGTGCCAAGTCTCTCTTGAACCAGGTGATATGGCGCATGGGCATAAAATGATTACTTGGAGCTAGGAGTAATCGTGGTGGCTGTTTTGTTTAATGTTCGATTAATTAAATCAGATGATTTTCAAATATGGATTTAGTTGCCCATACTATAGTGTGGCGGAATAGACTCGTTTACTACTTAAGTCCGGGCCTACTTTCACCCTCAGAGTTTGGATTAATAAGCTACTGAGCGTTAAGGAGCTATGTCCGTTTTGGAGGAAATATACCGCCGATCGTAGTCAATTGTCTAGCTCTTATAATAACAGGTAATCAATGCACAAAATAAATCACAATGGACAGTTTAATTCAGAACAACAAACATAAATCAGTTTAATTTTATTGGCCTTCTCAAGTATCGTTCACAGAATATCAGTGGTTGAATTAGATAACAGTGAATAAACAAATCACTTAGTAAACCATGTACTGTGTCCCTGTTCAACCAGGTGTGCCCGTAAAACCACTATATAATGCCACCACCGCGCCTAGTCAACCAGGGTACACACGTCCGTCAACCTCAGCCTGCACTGTTCTACTAGATTTACTTATACACCACGTACGCAGCTATATCACGCACGCAGCGGTAGTCAACCAACGCACGCAGCATTAGTTGACTCTCGGCGGGTAACTGGAACACACGTCAATTAACCCTGCCAACCGTCACGGCTAACTGGTACACACGTCAGTCAACCACTTGAGTCTCTCTCGCTCAAGATCCTCTATGGCATCAACCACACGCAAAAGTAGCGCACAGCAATTGTACAGAGCACCCCGTAAACAAACAAAGAACACGTACCTGTGGCTTCTATGGGATCTTGCAGCAGACTGATTAGCCTCGTGTGTGCACGGCGTGCACACACGACGGCCAACCCGTCGCTCCGCCTACAACACATGCGTAGATCGGTGCAAGTCACCGACCAGCTCGCGCACGCGCCGTTGCATAACTTCTTAAACACATAGCAAATGCACTGACCATCACAATAGTTCCTCTGCCCTTTGCTGTGTATTTGTACTGGTTGCTTATATTAATATAGTATATAAGTAGCGATCCAGAATAAACACTTTGTTTATAACGACTGAATTAATGTTTACATCCACACGCAAAGAAATTTGAGTAACCTATCGTAGTAGTTATTTTCTTCCGAACTTTATTGCGTTTCCCTTGGTGGCAAGTTTCCCTTGATCTACCATTTACATGTATATCATTTAAAGCTGTTTCACACCTCTGTTGTGGTGGTTTATAGCTCATCTCTATAGCCTTTTCAAATTAGCCAACAATGCTGATCCACGCCTTACTAAACACCTTCTGGTTGTGCATTGTCTGTGATGCACTTGCTTGGTCTGGTCAGAAATGTTTTGTTAATGGTTGCCAGCAACAATATATGTTTGTTGCCATGTCGCTTGAATTGTTTTCAATGTGCCTTTGAGAACAACTATAATTATTTAATACAACAACACAGAAGCTTTAGTCCAGCGTTTAGCTCCCATTTTTTTTTTTTTTTTTTTTTTTAAATTACATCGGTTAACAAATTTTGTTAACAATACCCAAAAGTCTCGGATCGGAATTGTTATTAAAAAGACGGAGTACAGACGTTCTTTTATCTATTTTATAAAACTATTGTACAACTGCATATGTCCCACAAAGACAATTATTATTAAAAAGACAGGAGTTCGGACACTTGTATAAAACATTTTTTTTTGTTAACAATACCCGAAAGTCTCAGAAAGGGTCTTGAAAAGACGGAGTATGGACCGTGACGTTCTTAAAATAACAATTAACCAAAATATTGTCCAACTGCAAATGTACCACAACGCCCAATTATCATTATTAAAAAAGACGGGAGTTCGGACATTCCATAAAAACATTTTGTAAACAATACTCGAAAGTCTCAGAACAGGATTATTATTTAAAATACGGAGAACGGACCTTTTTTAAAACTTAACCAAAATATTGTCCATTTGCAAACCCTCAACGACAACTATTATTAAAAAGACGGGAGTTTGATCATTCTCTATATAAAACATTTCGTTAACAATACTCGAAAGTCTCAGAACGGGATTATTATTTGAAAGACGAGATTATTACCTGGTATTTAAATGACGGAGTAGGGACACACTTGGGAAACATTTTACCAAAATATTGTTCAACTGCAAATCCCACACCGCCCAATTATTATTATTAAAAAAGACGTGAGTTCGGACATTCCTTTATACATTTTTGTTGACATATCGAAAGTCTCAGAACATTTTTGTTTATTAAAAAGACAGAGTACAGACGTTCCCCCCCAATGTTACCAAAACTAATTTGGACATTCTCTATAAATATAAAATTTAAACAATACTCGAAAGTCTCAGAACAGGATTTTTATTTAAAAGACGGAGTATGGACATTCTTAAAATTTAAACCAAACATTGCAAATGTCCCACAACGACAACTATGATTAATAATAGATGTTAAACACACATCGGTGTACGGGTAAAAACAAAAATTAATAACTATGATTAAGAAAGACAGGAGTTCGATCATTCTCTAATATAAAACATTTTGCTTACTCGAACGTCTCAGAACGGGACTATTATTTAAAAGACGGAGATCTGGCGTTCTGTTTTAAATTTTCAAAATTATTGCCCAATTATTATTAATAAGACGGGAGTTCGAACGTTCCCTATATATATAGATAAAAATTTTAAAAATTCAACAATACGCACAAGTCTCTGAACGGGATTATTATTGCCACTAATTAAGTTTTAAAAAAAAGGCGGGGTATGCCTATCTGGACGTTCCTTTTTTCCGTTTAACAAAATTATTGTCCAACTGCCCACAACAAAATAATGAAAGTTATCATTAAAAAGACATTATTAAAAGACGGAAGTTCGCACATTTTCTATTATAAAACATTTTGATAACAATACTCAAAAGTCTCTGAACGGGATTATTTTTTAAAAGACGGGAGTACGGGCGTTTTTTTCTCATTTTAATTAAGTTATTTTCCAAATGCAAATGTTTCGACGAAAATTATTTAAACAAAAAGTGAGTTTAGACATTTTCTCTATACATATACATTTTTAACAATACCCGAAAGTCTCAGAACACTGAGTTATTATTAATAAAACGGGAGTTCGGACATTCCCTATTTATATAAAACATTTTGTCAACAATACTCAAAAGTCTCTGAACGGGATAATTTTTTAAAAGATGGGAGTACGGACGTTTTTGTTTTCATTTTAACTAAGTTATTATCCAAATGCAAATGTCCCGTTGAAAATTATTTTTAAAAAATGTGAGTTTAGACATTTTCTATATAAATATACTTTTTGTTAACAATACCCGAAAGTCTCAGAACGGGATTATTGTGTAAAAGGCGGAGTAATTATTAATTGACGGAGTACAGACGATCTTTTTTCCATATTAAAAAAATTATTGTGCAAATGTCCCACAATGACAGTTATTATTAATAAGACGGGAGTTCGGACATTCCCTATATATATAAAACATTTTGTCAACAATACTCAAAAGTCTCTGAATGGGATTATTATTTAAAGACGGAGTACAGACGTTCTGGCCACTAATTAGATAAAAGACGGGGTAGTCTATCCGGATGTTCTTTTTCCGTTTAAAAAATTATTGTCCAAGTTGCACATGTCCGGACGACAATTATTATTAAAAAGGTGGGAGTTCGGACACTTTCTATGTAAAACATTTTGTTAACAATACTCAAAAGTCTCAGAACGGGATTATTATTTTAAAGACGTGGTACGGACATCCTTACAACTTAAATGTAAGTATTTCTCAACTGCAAATGTCCCACAACGCCAAAGTATTTTTAAAAAGATGGTATTTCCGACATTCTCTATTTAAAACATGAGCAAAGTACATTTTTACTCCAGCGGTCTCCAAGTCTCTGACCCCAACAGTCTCTGAACGGGGGATCATCATGTAAAAGACGGAGTATATGGGCGTTCTTTTTTCCACTTAAACAAAATTGTTGTCCAACTGCAAATGTCCCTCAACAACAATTAATATTAACAATAAGATGGACAAAATTTCGGACATTCTCTGCATAAAACATTTTGTTAACAATACTTCAAAGTCTGAAGACGGGATAATTATTAAAAAGATGGACTGCTGGAACCGTCGCCAGACCACAAAGGATTTTCGGACAGTGCTTTGTGTGGTCGGCACTAGTCAGTTGTGCTTTGTGTGGTCGGCAGAAGATTTTATGGACCATGTTTACACAGTAACTACACTCAGATCCGTCCGCAGACGGGCACCGCTGAAGAATTCTCTTCAGGTCATTGTTTATGCATGAATGCTCCTCGTTAGCCCTCGTTCAACATGGTAAATGGGGTACTCCCCCAACCCACTCACTCCCGCTTGAACTCACACGTTATCGCTCGAACTCGCTCGTAATCGCTCGTTATTGTAACGAGTTTTGCCGAGTGACTCGCGAGTACCCGTTCCCCGTTTTGATAAATACCTTTAATCATAACTGTAGCTTCCACCAGTCTTGAATATTTGGGTCCCATCAAATTCATCCCAGCTTGTATATAAAGGATTTGTGCTGTTTCCTAGAAAGTACTAAAACTAACTACACACTTCCCGAGCCCAGATCATTCTAGCCCAGATCATTCTAGATCATGAATAACAGATAAGCGCTGCCCACTTGGGTCGGAGATCGTGAGGTAGTTCTTAGATTGTGTCTGGCCATCCAGTGTAGAACACCTGGCATATAGTGTACTTAAAACTGGATCTCGAATGGTTTCAGTCTTCAGTTGATCTTGCTTTGTTTGTCGAAAGTGGACAAGATCTATGTGTTGGATGTCCAGGCCATCTGCAACGTACATACAGCCAACAAGGCGATCAAGAGGTATGTCATCATTCTTTTTGGGATTAGGCAATCTGCTGAGGGCAATCTGCTAAGAGCATCAGACAGGATCATAGTGCTTCCTGGCTTGTATATTACGTCAAAGTTGTAACCTTGCACTTTGATAAGCAGACGTTGCAGTCGGGTGGTGCACTTGGCAGTGGTTTCTTCCAAATCATCTCAAGCGGCTTGTGGTCAGTGTGGACGGTGACCTCCTTTCCAAAAAGGTAGTTGTGGAACCTCAGTATTCCGAATACTAGGGCCAGGGTCTCTCTTTCTATGTTGGAGTAGTTCTTCTGTGCAGGAGATAGACTTTTTGAAGCAAACGCAACCGGCTTGTTGTTTTGTAGCAGACCTAGTCCTAGACCCTTCTGAGACGCATCAACTTCCAAGCACTGCGGGTACCTCAGGATTATAGTATTGCAGGCATGCCTCTATAGTGATAGAATGTTTCAAGGCATCAAATTCTGCTTGATGGTATTCCACTGTCGGTATTTTGCGAGGGCATCTCTTAAGGCTTTGGTTGAGGCGCTTTGGGTCTGGGCACACTCTGAGTGATCCATTTTGTTTCACGCTAGTCGTCAGTGAACTGCACCAATCAGTATGATGTGTGACCTTTCTGATTACCCCTTGCTGTTCCATCTGGTCCAGCTCAGCCTTTAGCTTCGGCTTCAGATGTACACTGCATTTTCTCGGCGCATCAATGCTTGGTTCAGCACCCTCTTTCAGAAGAATTTTGGCTTTGGCTTTGAAATTTTCAATGGTGTCAAACTGGTCAGGGTAAAGTCTCTTGAGGTCATCGACGGAAGTAATTTTGGCTCGTGACGAGTGATGGTGATCATCTGTGCTCATTGATTTGTTGGCGATATTGCATCAACTCCAGTCTATGTATCCTGAAGTTGATTCTGATGTTTAGCGGTCTCTCGAAAAGATCCCACAGTTTGGCTGGGTCTAGCTGTTCTTCTGGGGTTAGGCGAGAGGAATCGATTTTCTTTAACCCCTCCTTGCCGACAGCAATCTGAATCTTGATGGCAGATTTGTGAGGATCTTTTATGCCCTGATCCATCAGGCATAACTCCATCCTCTGTCTCAACATTTTAAATTCATAAGAAATATCACTAGCAGTTTGGAAATTTGGCCATGGTAAACTTAAACAAAATGCAGTTACAATTTGAAATAAAATAATATGCAACTTGGTTTTAAATTATCACACAATTAAACAATGCAATATCCCTATGTACTGTTAAACAGAGTTCAATACATGTTCAGTTCTGAGATCAGATTGGTGAGTTATAATGTTCGCAGGTTTTCCGTTCGATTCAAATGCGTGGATGGTAATGTGTTCAAAAATCAAATGTTATTGTTCCGGCTGTCACCGCGCATTAATTCTTAACGAGTGATGCGTCGTTGCTCTCCGAATTCCCAGGTCAGTCCACAGACGTTCTTTTTAGTTTTGGCGCTCTTTCCCAGGGCGGAGTGATACGGTCGAAGGTCAAATCAGAGAAACATGTTCGTGGAGATAGTGGACGTTGCCTGTACGACACTATTTTTATAGTATTTATTTATAGATGAAAAGTAGTGCAGACAGGCTAGGATTCTATTAACTGTTCGGCTGCATCACAAAAAAATAATAATCATGAAGAGATAATTTTATAACAACATGCGTAGCAAAGTTGTCAATTTAGCTGTACCGTTTATATCCGCATGTGTTTACTATTTTGTCAGTTCCACTTTCCCAGGTTGGAGAGACCTCCAAGGTTGGATCGTGGTCCCTTGGTTGTGTCTGGGCGGGTGTCGATGGGGGCTAGGCTCTCGCAGTCGTCGTAGTTGGGGTCGGCATGAAGAATCACCGTCGTCACAAGGCAGAAATCTCAGTCCTTGTCGGCAATGTTGGGGGCTGTCGGGCTCCGGGAAGATGGATTCTGAGGCACTTTATCGGCAGTCCACACTTTGAATTTTTTGGTGTGTGGTCCTTGAAGTTTTATTTGGGACTGCTCGGTGCTACTGTTTTCTGTCTGGCGAAATGTCCGTTCCATGGCGATAAACAAACGCTAGTTTTTTGTTTCTGGTGCTATGTTGCAGAAAACTTTTGTCCTGCACAGGATACGTGGACTTTTGGTCTTTATCGGAGGTTGCAGTGGGTAATACTGTTGGGTACCGTGGGGTGTTTAGGCTCACCGGCTCCACTTTATCGTTAAGTAAACAGAACAAACTAGTGTCTTTTGTCTTGATTTTGTCTGTGTGTGATGCTTGTGCGCTTTCCCTACTGGAATTTTGGTGAATAGGGGCTTTTGCAACTTTTGAAATTTGACCTAAGCTCATCAAGTGCCCATAAATTCGCCAAACAGCATCATAGCGAACAAAAGAGGTGTCAAAATGCGCAGAAGATAAGTGTGCATCAGATTATTTAATTATTTTTGTGGGTACTATTTCAGGCTCCGATAAATCTAACCATTTGTAAGTGTTAAGATATTTGGTTGGCGCAGATTATCAGTGTGGTTGTTATGATGCACAGAATGTTGAGTGACGTACATGTAACAGCCTTGACTTGAGTTGGTCATCATCTAAGGTAGCATATGTTTACAGTAACGAATTTGTCACTTAGACTTTGGATATTAACATAAATTTAGATTTGTGTTTGACGCTTTGTTCAGTTTTCCAAAAATCCATTGAAAAGTTAAGATATTAAAAAACAGCAAACAACAACATTAGTGCAAAAACAATTATGATAGGCCCTATTGGGTTTCACCGGAACCCCATAAACAAATCTATTGAACAAAAAGCATAGGTGTTCAGGGCTATAACCCTTATTTTGAATAAATAAATAAAAAACATTTGAAATTAGCCAAGTGGGACAAGTTATCACACAGGGTGTAGCATAGGGGCCATACACACAGTGTTTGTGACATAATACAAAAGCCGACAGGGAAAAAGATGTTCAAAATGGTTTGAAAAAAAATCTGAGCCGACCTCTTCAAAAACTCTGGAACTAAAAATGCTAGAGAGACGCAGATTGTACCTGACTCTTTCTGGCATATCCCTGCATCCGAATTTCAAAGATTTAGGGCGACTTTGACACATTTCTACATACTGGAAATGACAAGTAAGTGGGAGAAAGAAGAAATCCACAACCATGTGCAAACATCTAATTTAAATTTACTAGCAATGCGTAAAACATGAACTTGTGAACTTGTTGTGTCCTAAATCATGCTTGTGATAAATATATAGCTATACATTTAAATCTCAGAAATGATTTCTGTCAACTTAAAAATGAATTTCAAAATGATTTGTCTTATGTTTTGTAGATTCCTGATGATACTGATTTGTTGGCCTTAGAAGACCCTGTTGGCAATTTCATGGAAGAGATTCAGTCTGCGAGCAAAGATGAAATGGATATGGCATCGGAATTAGGCTTAGAAAACCTTGCTCATGATCTTGATCGTCAAAGGAAAGATTCATCAAATGTATTTGGAAGGTAACTTTCTAAATGTAATTTTAAGTTTAGACATCCTTTAAGACATAAATAAATTTAGAATTTAATATAAAGGTTTATTGATGAGAGATACATTTGCAGAGATACCAACATACACGATTTGGGCGTAGCAAATACGATTTCGAGCCGTGACTACGACGCTACGATAATACTCAATAAAACACGCTAAACAAGCCGCCCAATATAATTTTATTAAATCGTACAATACATGCAAACAACGAATGAACTATTAAGTGGAAATAAAAATTAAGAAAAATATCAAAACAATTGTAACTGAAAAGAAAAACACACTTTTTATTTTAGAACGCAGTGTTGAATAATAGCGGCGAATTCACTCGAACAATGTACGTGTCTCGCCGTAAGGATTGTTGCGTGCCCTCCCCCGCTGGCTGGCCGGCTGAGTGTGCATTTTTTACGCTAGTGATTGCTGCAAGATCGTACCCATTGATCTCTATTACACAATGGGGAAATAGTGCACACGTGCGTGGGGAATGAGGTTGTGTGTGAGCTAAACGTGTCACAGTAACCTCATTCCTCATGTATCCACTATTATTGTGCCCACACTGTCTGTACATGTACTTCATCGAAGCTTGGCAAAAAAAGTACAAAATAATGGCGACAAAAAAAGGAGACCTTCTGAACAAAAATACCTTCAACTGAGTGGCCTGTGAGGTCTAAGCTAGACAGTTTCCATGTTTTCCTACCAGTAATTGTAGCGCCGATGTCCAGACAATGCCCAAAATACGGACACGTATTTTTTGCCCAAAATCCGGACACGTTTTTTTTTTTTTCTCCTTTCTCCCAATAGCTTGTTGTTGCATTTCTGATCATTAAAACAAAAACATTTAAGTAAGGCCACCCTTTTTTATGTTACATTTAAGTAAGGCCACCCTTTTTTATGTTACATTTATTTTTGAAACATAGTCAGAAGATGAGGGAAATCAGTTTTTTTATTTCAAGTTTCTTTTCACTGGCCATTATAAACATTTGTAGCTGTTCTGTTGATGCATACAGGTAATTGTTATTTCACAACAATGCCTGAAAATGAGCTTATTAGCATTGTAGAGAGTAATAGAAAGATCGGTTTAGGGAGCCCAAGCTGCGTTCGCCCTTAACATTTGGGGAGATGCTACTCTTTTTTTAAATTCAATTTTGGCATCTCTGCATTTGGTTCCTCAGCTGTTTTCTATGTTGGAACCTCCGTTTCAGTTGAATACAACAATTAACGATGGTAGCAGCCTGCCCATTGTTGTATGGCATATCTATACTATTAATTCCCTAATCCGCACAATCTTGGATTGAAATTAGATGGTCCAGTGGCATGGCATCCTTGTGGAATTCTACACGGTTGTGTCGTTTTAGATGTCGGGTTGCAAGTCTACAAAACCCTGACCCGAACTCCCTCTTATGAGTCGTCTGATTGGCTGGAGTCACGAGCGATATCTCCTTACATGTGTGGTTGTCTGGTTTTGATATGGGCCACCTGTTGATCAAAGGGGGAAGCCATAGGCTGCACACATAGCCATCTCTTTACAGTACCGATTGAAAATAACTAGACGCCGTGCGATAAATTTAGCGCGCAAACGGGCGTGGAGGTTGGCGCGATAACATGTCTTGAAAAAAAGTCAAATAGCCGTCGGTATATTAACGCGTGACTCACGCGTGGAGTGCCACGCGCTAAACTTGCAAAACCCACGCGACATTTTGCGTGATTACTAGAGAATGAATAGTGCTTTGATGTCGCTCAATTCCCATGATTATCCCCATAATGAAGGTTGCTTTGATGGTGTAATTCACCGTTATTACTGAGATTGAAGGATGCTTTGATGTTGCGTGATTCACCGGCGCCATACATGTGTAGTTGATTATTTTGGGTGTTCAAATAATGGTCTTTTAAAATGAAGTTGGCGGTCTGATTATGAAAAAAATTTACTCAATGTGTATTTTCATTGTTGTGAAATTAAATGCCAGGCACTGTCGGCATCTTGTGTCTGTAATTAGGTGTCGGCATCTTGTGTCTGTGATTAGGTGTCGGCAACTTGTGTCTGTGATTGGAAGTTGGCATTGCTTGAGTTGTGATTGGTTATAAGCCAAGACAGTGTTCAACTTGGTTCAACCTTTGAGAAGTCTGCGTCGTCGCCATATTTTCTTTGGTCCAATACCATTTGCGCGACGCCCACGCGTGGAGCGCCATGTGCTAAACTGGCAGTACCTACGCGACATTTTGCGTGATTTCCCGAGAATGTACGTGCTTTGATGATGCCTGATTTACCGGCGCCATACATGTACATGTACATAGTTGATTACTTTGTAACGTCGGCATCTTGTGTCTGTGATTAGGTGTCGGCATCTTGTGTCTGTGATTAGGTGTCGGCAACTTGTGTCTGTGATTGGAAGTTTGCATTATTTTGCTTGAGTTGTGATTGGTTAAAGTCCAGACAATGTTCTTACACCTTTTAGAAGTCTGGGTCCCCATTTTCATATATAATTCTTTTGAAATGGATTGGGATTGTCAATATAAAAAAAAAAAAACATATACTCCTCACAGGCAGGTGTATCCTGGCTGTAGTATTATTTGTTGTAAAATTAAATGCCAGTCGGTGTCGGCAACTAGTTGTGTGTGTGATCGGAATTCATTCGATTGAGGTGTGATTACGCCTGGGCAATTTCAGCCACGGTTCAACCGTTAAGAAGTTTGCGTCCGTATTTTCTGTGAGTATGATTGACACTCTTATCAAGATCCAATCATGTCTTATCTTAACCCCCCCCCCCCCAGTTTGTTATACATTTTGTTTCCCTCAAAAGACAAGCCGCTGGGTTGCGCGGTGTCTCTGTGGTTTTCTTTGGGTTCGGTGGTCCAATGGCCAAATGCCAGTTGAAATGACATTGGGAATTTAACAGCCAATTGGAAAATTGTGTTTTACAATATGACCAGTCTTGATTTGTGTATAGGTATCGCCTCCAGTAATGACTTAGACTACGTTTGTTGACGATAAAACTACTTTAGTGATGGTACCCAACCCTTCCTCTTCGGTACGGTAGATTAGTAAAATATTAATACAATATTATCAATGTTATCAATATTGTCAATATTATCAATATTAACAATTTGTTTAAGAGTCGGTTTTAAAAGTACCTATTTTTAATTAACAATCGATGTTTATTTTGAGCATAACAAAATGTACTTTTCCCATAGGATATTATTTGACGCTTGAAATGTTGTTTGTCTTTTGTTACTGAAAGCATAGACTAAAACTATCCAAAGATCGTTGCCAATTTGCTTCTGAAATTACTCTGGCGATCATACTAACTCTCCATCTTCGGTACCATAGATAAACACATTAACACTTGACAAATTCATTTTGTTTTATTCAAAGTAACGCCTTAAAAGTTACTTGTGTTGTAATATTCACGGGCAGTTATATATTTATAACAGATTTATTCGACATGATTGAGTTTTTCTCCCGAAAATCTGATCTGTGTCCAACTTGTTATTTTTGAGTAATAATATTAATGCCAAAAAAAGCGGAACGCCATCACAAGTTATAACCCAACTATTAAACTGTTAAAATATTAACATTTAGTTCAGACCAGGCAAGCGTATACATATTCAAATGGGCAACTGTAAGTGACTTTGCGGTGACGTTTTTCAAGCATCAGGACATTTTTATTAGTTGGTTAATTTTATTGCGGATCGCGGCGATGTTTTTTTTCTTGTAAAAAACCCCAAAAGTAGTAGTTGTGTTCGCCCGGTGGCGAACATACAACATTTTTAGTTTACAATAATATATAATTTAATTCAATTTTGTTTTATCACACCCGCTCCCCCCCCCCCCCCCAGCAACGTAAACAATTTTAAGGTATGGATATACGTTGACCTCATTTTTATTTAGGTGAAGGCAAACGGATTACTGTGAATCTCCCATAAAGTGTATTGAAGAAGTAAAATACGGCTACGTTTGTGGATGATAAAATTACTCTAGAGTGTCGTACCCAACCCTTCCTCTTCAGTACGGTAGATTAATACACATGACAATCATATTAACAATTTGTTTTTGAGTCGGTTTTGAAGATACGCCGTTTATTGATAAAAATGTACGTATCACAAAGGAATTATTTTGCGCTTATGTCTTTGGTTAATGAAGGACTAGAAAACTATCCAAAGATCGTTGTCAATTTGCTTCTGAAAATACTCTAGCGACCGTATGTCCGTAACTCTCCCTCTTCGGAACCGCGTGGATCAACATCTGACCGTAAATTTATTTTGTTCAAAGTAAGTCTTTAAAGTTAAGTGTATTATAATTAACCTTGGGCGATATTTTTTCATTAAAGATTTATTTGACATATTTTCGTTCTGGTGCCGTCTTTGGTTTTAAAACCACACTAAAATAATATTGAAACAAATTGAAATCCATATTTTTCGTGTCCGCCCGCCCGGCGACGAACAATAATAACTTACACTTTTGGTCAAGTTCTCTTAACATTATGAATAATTGAAGTCGATTTTGTTTTCTTATATCCACACCCCCTGCCGTAGTCTCCGGCAGTTATTTTAATCAAAGGTTCCTGCTACCATTACAACGTAAGTATAGTATCGCCATTTTTAAAAGTCATATACCAAACGTATATATTATACTATACACTATGCGGATATGCACACTGCTTGTAGAATTAGTTTGCTCTCTACACAAAAAGGAGAGCAAAATAATCGATAATGAAAGCTGACTGTACTGTGTGGATAATATAATACGCGCATGTTTAAAAGACTGTCAAGTTTTAAAACAGAATCTGCCAGGTGAAGTAATACATTGTAACAAACCACAGCCAGCGTGTCATACGCGCAAACGCTCTGTATAAAGTTAAATCCTCAGTGTGTGGTGTGTGTGGGGGGGGGGGGGGGGCATAGAGCTCTATATTTAGCTCTCTCTATGTGTGGGGGATACACTGTGTATTATAATTTCCATGGCCCGATCTATAAACCTACACAAATTTCGCATTGCAGGCGAATAGGCAAAGCGCTTAAAAATTTTTTAAAAAATTTACACGGCTGATGGGCAACAACTTTTAGATTCTTATTACTTACAACACAACGATTTCTCGTGCAATACTCTTAAAAATCAAGGTTTTTTTGCTTTTTACTTGAATCTACAAAAACAAAAATTCAATCAAAATAGCAACATCAAAACATTGTTTTAAATTATTAAACCAACGAGCAGTTACTGTTGAGCAACTCGGGCAAAAGTACTATGAAAATAGGCGAAAACATTTATATATACATTTTTAAAACCCATACAAACAACCAAGCCAGCACCCCATAATGTACCCATCTATCGTTCAAAAGGTATATATGTATAATAAAAAAAACCGGACACAATTAAATAAAGCTGTTAGGCAAGAAAACACTGCTTAGCTAAATTCTTTGCTGTATAAAAGCAAAAAATGAGTGGGGCACAAGTTGCAACGATGTCAATTTTATGGAATTTTGGCTGGTACACTGTGTCTGCTAAGCAATTGTTTTACTGTGCTTAGCATATTTCTGTGATTATGGGCTTTATGAATTTGAACCCTCTTTGAAGAAGAATAACTGACAGACAGGCTTCAACTTCGCGCTTGAAGGGGGCACAGCAATTTTCCTTAGATCTTCTTACGTTCTTATGCACTTCTTTTGGGGAAAATAAGTTTGTATTGGAACCTGGCAGCACTGCAATTTTAAGGCCTGCGACTTTCCTTAACAAGATTGTAATAAGAATGATATGAAAATAGCAATATTCAGAATGATGTGCACAGCTCAACTTGTTCCCTCTTCATTAACGCAGGACTTATTTGGCTTGGAAGTTTTTTTCCAGTACTTTACGTTTCGAGGAAAGCATATCTGCCATTTAATACATGTTTAATAAATACTGTGGCTAAAAAATACTGGGGGTGATTGACACCTCCAATGTTCAACGATTCCTTTGTGGTGCCGCTCGGCTGGTTGAATTGTTGTGGCCTTTGATTGCGGGACATTCTGTTGATGGTAATTCAATCCGACTGGAGGACAGATTGTGCATTTGCAAAGATTCGAGGGCTTCCTAGCAACAGTGTTGCCATAGAGCACCAAACTGGGTTTCAACATTGTGCCCGGATTAAAATTAATAATCGACATTCAAGTATTTCATGCCCAAAAATACAAATGTAACTGGCTTTTAAGAAAAGTTTCTTTGAAGGTGATACAAATTATACAGCAACATTTTTTTTTGGGGGGGGGGGGGGGAATTTACTTGGGTGTTTTTTATTTTTTGACTGTTTCCTTATTTGGTTTTGGGTGATTTTTTATATATATATTTTTTTAAAGGGATGAAGGGGTTACCCCACCCTACTGCACCCAACCCCAACACAAGGCTTAGTGGGGGGGGGGGGGGGGGGGGGGCGGGACGGGGGAGACTAGCTTCCATTATTGGATTATAGTTGCACATTAAAAACATTTAAAAACCACACCATCCTGAGCCATTAGCCACAAATCGCTGAAATTGAATGCACGACATGAAAGCGCGAGGGATTGGCAAAAGGAACATAAAATACCTCTTAGTTTTGAACGTGAAATGGTGATACAAACATCCTATTATGTATATAAAATGTTGAACATGATTAAGGATGATTTAATTTTCTTCCTCGGATGGGACGTAAAGTGAGGGTCCCTCACCTATACGTCTCAAACAAACCCCTTACCACATACTTTGACGAGTTTGCTTCCTTTTCCAGAGTGTATTAACAAGTTGAAATTTTTGACAATTCATGCAAACCGTCGCTGTTCATTGTTAATAATTTTTATGAGAATAGTTACTTCAAATTTCAATAACATATTTGAAAATGTATAGAATGGTAGTGGTTGTCCATTGATGTCCGCCCCTCGCGCATAAGAGTGACCCAGCTCTCAAAGTCTGATTTCCACTCGTACGAGATTGTGTTTTGAGAATCTACGTCTAGATTGTACAACAGTGTGCACGTACGTAGCGCCTATGTACAATGTATGCTGTAGTGAAAAAGTGCTATTGATCTAACGTAACAAAATGGATGTTTTCCTACACACACAATGTATAGGGTTATTTTCATCTCAAAAAAAACGATAATGAAATCTAGTTGTGTGTGTGTATAATGTGTGGATAACGTGTGCACATTGTACGTATGCGGTCTGTGTAGTAAAGGTCTGTGCAGTAAATAATGACGGCGTATTCGAATCTGCCAGCTAGTGTTGAATCAAAACGCCAGCGAGTACATTTTTCATCAAGAAACTAATGCTTGACACATTCTTTGCTGAGCAAGAATTTAGTGGGCACCAGTCACAACAATTTAAACTTTATGATGTAAAAATTCTGCTGGTTACCCGTTTATGTAATACTTTTCTGTACTTAGCAGGCGACATGATAGACGTGCTAACATGCTTTAATTATGGCAGGGCCCAATTTCATAATGTTGTTAAACAGAAAAATATTGCTTAGCAAATGCCTATACTAAGCTTAGTAGGCAACCGGTTGCAAAAATACAATCTTTACGGAACTTTGGCTGATTACAAGTTTCTTTTACGATTCCTCTGTGATGCCGCTGTGGTTTGAATTTTCTCTATTTTATAAGCCTTCACGTAAAACAGCAGATTCCTTCAAAATAAATACGTGATTGGTTGATTCTGTGGATCGGGGCTTCTGTCTTTTTGTGGAAATAATTGCTGGGACAAGGCCCATGGGCTTTGGAATATTCTTACGCCGCTTGGAGTATGGTGCCTATAAAGAAAACGTCCATACCGCGGGAATCGTTGACTTTTTTATTTACGTTGCTAGAGGACGAATTTTAAAAAATGCAGGAGAAATGTGTGAATGCGTTGATTGCTAAATTATCTGCTTATTTAAACTATGTATTTTTCGGAATTAAAATTATTGACATGCTTTTTTATCGACATGCTATTCATGGAGACTGTTTTAAAGCCATTATACACTTTCGGTAAACAGTATTGTCCAAGTCCCACACTTCGTGTATCACAACTTATATATCAAACAACAAACCTGTGAAAATTTAGGCTCACTCGGTCATCGGAGTCGGGAGAAAAAAAAACGGGAAAACCCACTCTTGTTTCGCCGTGTCATGACATGTGTTTAAAATAAATCCGTAATTCTCGCTAACGAGAATTTATATTGTTTTACCGTTTTCTCAAAAAGTAAAGCATTTCATGGACTAATATTTCAAGACGAGCCGTTTCTCACAATGTTTTATACTACCAACCTCTCCCCATTACTTGTTACCGAGTAAGGTTTTATGCTAATAATTATTTTGAGTAATTACCAATAGTGTCCACTGCCTTTAAGAAGAGTTGAGAGATAAATCGTCTGGACGTTTCGAACAACATAACAACAACAGCAATTTTTCTTTTAAATGCTTGCCTGATATTATTGTTAATATTTGATAGGGCCTTTAAGGAAACCATTCTCGGTTACCTTGTCTGTTTTCCCAAAAGTAAACCCCACAAGTATATTTAAACCTCTTAAAAATGTCCCCGCCAATAAAAGTCCCCGATAAATTTCTCTACCGTGAATGACACTTTGTGATGTTAACCGCGTTCAAACGTGGGGGGGGGGGGGGGACACGATTCCTCTGTGATGCCGCTGTGGTTTGGAGTTTCTTTATTTTATAAGCCTTCACATAAAACAGCAGCTTCCTTCAAAATAAATACGTGATTGGTTGATTCTGTGGATCGGGCTTCTGTCTTTTTGTGGTTATATCGCTTGCGTGTGGAAATAATTGATGCGACAAGGTCCATGCTTTGGAATACGCCGCTCGGAGTATGGTGCCTAAATAAAGAACACGTCCACACCGCGGGAGTCGTTGACTTTGTTATTAATACCTTGCTAGAGAATTTTTTATGATTGAAAGTTCTGTTAAATTATCTGCTTTCTTAAACTATGTATTTTTTGGAATTAAATTATTGACATGCTTTGTTATTACTGTTTTAAGTAGTTTAAGTGTTTTGTTGCTTTACTATCTTTGACTTAGGACTGAAACAATTAAATGCGAACAATCACACATTTTTTTAATGTTTGGAAAATTACTTTTTGAGATAAAAATTAACTTGGGATGACGACTAGTTGAAAGTAGAGCGTCGTCTAATTGTATGACATCCTAAAAGAAGATAATTAATCGTCACATATTCTTAAAAGCTGTTCTGTGCATGACATCTTGCTACTTCTGGACTATTTTTATTTCTATGCGGAGACAGTACAAATTAAATATGATTGGTAAAAACAGTGAACCAGAACATTATTTTCTCAAAATGCATTTTGGAACTTTTCGGATGGTTCAATCTTACATAAAATGTCGAGTAAATATTATTCCTAAAGGTGAATAATGTCCACGCCGTGAAGAAGTTTAAAACCGACTAGGAAAAAAAACAGTAAGGGCCTCTTTGTTAATATTAATAATATTGAGATGTTCATCAGTTAACGTTGAGTATGACCGCTTGAGTTTGTATCACTGATTCATAAGTTTTCCACTTTCGTATAAGATACAGACCACAGTTATTTGTGTTTTTGCGGGGGGGGGGTCACCAGTTTAGATCGGTGTATGTAGAACCCCAAAGTGTGAGCCAAGGGTACATAGTTTGGCTGTTTAGTGGCGGTGAGTAATAACAATCGCCAGCGCCTCGCTCTTCCATCTCATGTGGAATAATTAATTTAGCGAGTGGAATCCATTAATTTAGTGCGAATGCTTATCATTAAGATCAATATTGGGAATTATCGCGTGGGGGGAATAAGGTTCTGTACTATTAATAAAAACAGATACATTACAACATTATCACTGGATCGTAGCCAAGTCCGACAATTCTCAAACCACAATGTTATGTCATGACCTTTTTTGACGCAATTAAACATTTACTGCTCCCGTAACTATGTGTTTTCTGTTGTTATTGCGTTCAACTCTACCGAAATTAATTAATTAATCGCTGTTCAGCAGAAACTGATGCTTATAATAATAATAATAATAAAAATAATAATCATCTCAGATCTTGCTTAGATTCAACCAGTAGCTTCGGAACACCCATGTTCCTTGGTATACAGGCTTCTTGAGTTTATTTCATACCCAGTATTTTCCGTTTTAATAAGGAATTTGGTATTGTGTGGGTGAACTCCTCAACGCAGAGTCCATGCCAACTTTTATGGCTCTGCTTACCGCCGGCAAAACTTGCATCACCATTCTCCGCCTTTTGTACAAGCGCCCCATTTCTGTTAACTCTATCAGATTTCGGGAAAGGGTTGTCCACTTTTGGTCCTCGTTTTATGTAGGCAAATAATGCCTAGTAAAAACGTGGAGAACGCAAGCACACAAGCATAACACCGTTGCTATATAATCCTTAGAGCTATGCTAAAACCAGTCCGTGAAAATACGCTATTATAGACGCTAGGCGAAGCACCTCATAAGCGCAGTTTTTGTTTTGCTTTAATAGCTTAAGGTAAGAAAACTGGGCCGGGTCATGTAATAATGTGTATCGTCCGTTGCGTTAATTACAAGTTGCGTTTATTTCAAGTCAAATTCCTGATTTAACCTCATTCATATTTCTCACGAACGGCACAGAATACGTTACACATCCTTAGTTGCTTACATGTATACAGCTAATACAATAAATGTTAGGTTTTCTTTAGAAACTGTTGTCGATCGGACTTTTTATAACTTATTAAAAAGTGCCTTTTAGGAAACTAATCTCTGTTCCTGGTCTGGTTTCCCAGAAGTAGATCCACATGTATATTTTTACCCCTTAAACATATCTCTGTCTATTAATGTCCCCGATGCTAGATTTTCCTGAAGTGATTGACACTTTGAACCGCATTCAAAGTGGGGGGGGGGGGGGGGGTAACGAGTTTCATCATCAAAAAAACATGATTCCTTTGTGATGCCGCTCTAGTTTGGAATAAAGACGTAGTTTGTTGATGCTGTTGATCGGACTTCTGTCATTTTGAGGCCAATACCGCTTTCTCTATGAAATAATTGCCGCGGCAAGGTCAATAAGCTTTGGAAAGGTTCTTACGCCGCCTCCCTAAAACAATGGGTTTTTTCCTGAATGTAATTACTTTTCATCATTTTTTTATTGACATTTGTTTAATGATTTTTTTTTAACTTATGGTAACAAGAGTTATATTTAAATTCAAAGTTGAAAACCAACGGAAAAGAACCACCCCAAACTCATTAGAGATAGTCATCACATGGTGTTACCGCAAACCTTTCTATATCGTTTTTCCACCATGTACAAGTTTCAAATCCTACTTAAATTCAAATTATTTTGATGTTATAAAAGTTTTGTATTGGTTCGACTACCTTGACTAGATTATATGAGTCCAATGTTACTAAACATGAATTTAATTTGAACAGCATCTGGAAAATGACATTCTACTTCAAGGAGTTTTTTATCCGACATAATTGATCTCATGATGTTGTCATCTTACGTATACGTTTTGCAGCATCAGAGCAAGAAGATAAAACGTATCAAGGAGGCGATATCCTTCTCTCAGGCTGTCGACTTTGTAATCATATATTATTTCTGTAAGACGACATCCTACTTCTAAAGAACTATGTTAAAGCAAGTTTATGTTTCCTTTTTATAGCACATAATTGAAAAAACTCGCAGGGCCAAACCCCCCACTATAAATTTATCCCGACCCAAAAAAATGCACGCCCTTCAATAAGATGAGTGACAGCTCCACTGTCAACGGTTCCTTTGAGATGCCGCTGGTAAAACATTTAAGAAGCTTTGCTTAAAAAGTGTGGTCTTTTGGGGATCCGACTTTCCCATTGATGGGAATTTAATTCACTGGGGACAGTGGCAAAAGAGGACACCTACACTTCCTATGTGATGCCGCTAGCTTTTTATACTTGTTTCTGAAACTAGCTCGTCCAGTAAAACCGGCTGTCTCCTTCCAAATAAAGACGTAGTCGTTGCCTATTGGGTTAGTTTTAGGCGGTAGGTTTATACAAAAGTGACTGTATAGAACTTTCGTGCATTGGTTCATTTGGAATGGGCTGTCTATAAGCAACAATTCCTTTGTGATGCCGCTAGAGTTTCAAACTTCTTTTCGGTAAATAGTTCTTCAAATCAAACCGGCTTTTTCCTTCCAAATAAAGCTGTAATAGGCTGTAAACTGTGGTTGCTTTCAGCTGGGAACAACAATGAATCACATCTCAAGCATTCACGCAACCATGCAAGGAGAATGGTCCAGCATTTTTCGCGTGGAGATTGTCGCGTGGAGATTGTCGCGAAAGAGTACCGCCTACGCGCGACTAATTGCTGACGGCTGTTTACGCATTTTGTTGTCTGGCGCGATAAGACCCACGTGTTAGGCGGCGCAACAGTTTATCGCGCCAAGGCATTTCTATCGCGCTAAATTTATCGCACGCGTCTAGTTATTTTCAATCGGTACTGTAGGTTTGAAATGGGTGGCGACCTCGGACTTCCATTAACATTCCAGAGAGACTCATTATACAATTGTTGCACGCTGGGACGGGGTCCATGGCGTTTTGTACACTCGAGGGGGAAAATGGAACCCGAGGCGAAGCCGAGGGTTCCATTTTCCCTCGAGGGTGTACAAAACTCATGGACCCCAGTCACAACGTGCAACAATTGTTTTGTTATACTTTTGTATAATTGTTATTCATCTTCTCGAAGTTCTGCTGTGATCTTCAAACATTATTACGACGGACTATTCATTGTTTAATAAGCAGACGAACGAGAAACAATTCACTCGAACCCGCGGGTGTTTCGTACATGGCGCGAAATCGACCAATGCTGGGAACGTTCAAGGTGATGTACACCGGTGTACATCACTTTTCATGTTACCCGGCCCGTCGTGAGCCATGTAACATGCGTTTTTGTTGCGCGTCACATGATTGGTTTTCGACCAATCAAACTTCACAGTTTGTTACCGAGGTGACAGTGATGCACAAGGTATCTTGCTATTTGTAAACTATGTGACACTATCTTAGAACAAATTGTTCAGAAGAAGAAAGTGAATACATTACTATTTCTTTTCATAAAGATTTGGCCAGTTCAAAAGAGTACATGAAATTACCGTTTAAGAATAGTGATTTTTCAGAGTTACGAACTTTGTGAAACATTAACGGCTGTTTTAACGCTGTAAACGAACATTCCATTGGTCAAAGTTCTGAAGCAACAAAATTGTTAGAACTTAGAGCAGTTTGGTCAGGACTCAGGATGTACATTTTGCCAAATCCGTTTTGGCAGGACTCAGGATGTACATTTTGCCAAATCCGTTTTGTATTGAGCAATCGGCCGTTGGGTTTTGTTAACAAAAGAGCCTTCATGTGCGGCTGAATGGGGTACTTTTTAAGGAATTTCTCCTTACAAAATTAACCAAACTGGGCGTACATAACAAACCCTCAAAATAACAAGGCAATTTTTTTCTTAAAAAAGTGAAATAAGTGAGAGGATGTATTGGTGGTTACTAAAAACCAATAAAATTACCGTTTCTATTTATACATGTAGTTTGTATATGGGTTCCACAGAGATATGATTAAAATTTGATGTTTTATCTGGAAACTTTGTCACGCGGGACGCGTGCCCCGGCGGATGTTGACCAGAAAGTTCACATGATAATTAATTGATATGAGAATAAACTAAAAACTAAAAAATCATCTGGAAGCTGAGGCTTATGTAGGGATGCCTGGGGACAGACAATAAACAGGGACAAGAACGAATGGACTGACAAAACGAACAAAGACAGACATGATGAAGACAACAATGATGAGAACACTAATTGCACAATAATAATAACAATAAAAATAATAATAATAATACTACCAATAATAACAATAAGAATAAGAAATCGAGAAATAATAAAAAAGCATTTGCTGACGACTTAGGCAAAAGTAAAATGAGAGCGAGAAGGCAAACTATGTCAAATACTGGGAGAGGAGAGCTCTTTTATATGCGTGTTTAAATCGATCCACAGATGGCTTAAACCATTCCAAAGACGCGGCCCAAAGAAACAAAGTGTTTTTAAGTGGAATGATGAGCGGGTGAATGGCACATAAAAGTGAGTTTTGTGTTCATTGAGGGAAAGTTTGTTGGCTTTAAACCAGGAAGAGACTTTAAGAAGTTCGGCATTCATAATATTTAAGGATTTAGCCGGATTGGAGTCAGAGAAAGCAATAGTTGTGTCATCTGCAAAGAGCGTAAAAGACAGAAGGGAAGAAGAAGAATGCAGATCATTAATATAGAGCAGAAAGAGGAGTGGGCCAATAATAGAACCCTGTGGAACGCCATGATGAATTTCTTGCCAAGGAGAGTAGTGATTTTTAAAAGAAGTGAACTGATGTCTATTGTCAAGATACAAAGAAAGCCATTTGAGAGCAACACCTCTTATGCCGTAGAAATTAAGTTTGTCAAGGAGAATGGAGTGATCAATGGTGTCAAATGCTTTCGAAAGATCAACAAAGACACACTGACAGTGCTCAATTTATTATTTAGAGCAGTGGACACTTTATCAACAAATTGAATAAGCGCCATGTCTGTAGAGTGTTAAGCTCGAAACCCGTACTGAGAGTCAGAAAGAAGATGGAAGCGAGAAATAAAAGTATTGAGTCTGTTGTAGAAAAGTCTCTCAAGAATTTTAGAAAAGCAAGGAAGAATGGAGATAGGTCTGTAATTGCTGATGTTATGTTTATCACCGTTTTTGAAGACGGGAATGACTTTAGCAACCTTTAGATTAGATTTATTTTTGCCCCGAATGCTGTTAATTTCACGCCAGATATTTTTTAAGCTTGCTTTGTTGTGATCCAGCTTCTGGGCAAAGTAATTCTTTTTAGCAGCACGAATAACTGAGGTGAGACGATTACGGTAATCCTTACGTAAGAAACGTCGGTACAACCTGTTTTTGTGATCAGCAGAGTTGGCAGAGTGGACTCGTTCAATTTCTATGAAGACACATTCAAAATCTTCACAAGATGACATGAGGTCCTCACGAACGTGGAAATTGAGCGAGTTTTTCACAAACATGGCAGCTCCTCCCCCTGTTTTATCGGAACAAGAGGAATTAATGAGTTGGTAATTGTCCATGTGGACATATTGAGGAGGAGCTTCTTTAAACCATGTTTCTGAAAAGAATGATTGAGTGAGAGCACGAAGTCATGAATATCGTAAAAATGTCTACAGAGGCTCCTGGAGTTCATATACAAACTTGAGAAATTATCAGGGGTAGAAACATTTAGATTACAAAAATCATTGCGATCAAAGTAAGAACAGGTATTGTAGCTAGCATCATCAGCAACAGATGAGTTATCAGTGGTTAAATTAGCAAACATAAATGCAAACAAATATAAACAAAAACAACAGAAAACTTAGTCGCAAATGAAGTACGATCAAAGGAGATGGAGTATCAATGAACGTACATCAAATTACATGGAGCACAGAAAGACAAAAAATGAACAAATACAAATTCTCATAATTACAGGGAAACACAAAAGTAAATTCATTCAATAAGACATTATTTCATGAATCCACACATATGTCTCCCTCCAACCATAAGAACCTATTATAAAAATAATAGAATATATAAGAAATGAAGACAATTAACTAAATAAATAACTATAAAGCTCAAAATAAAATAAAATAAAAAGCAGAAATGAAATCGAGCAAATGCAAGCAAGAAAAACAAAACATATACATGTTAAATCAGCAAATAAATGAGTACAATTCTGGCAATGGAACCTCAAACAAACAACTGAGTTTAAACAAAACTGTCCAATGGAGAACCAAATGAAAGTGATAATTACTAGCAACATGGAGGTAGCAAGCACAGTGTTATCCGGTAGGTGAAGACAGCAAAGAAATGGAATGTTGATGAAGGTGTAATGAGATGGAAGCGTGATGAAAAGAGTCTAGCGTTGCTACTGGTGCGGGCAGGGGGAGTATCAAACTCGGTAGAATGCAGCGAGACCCCCTGTGTTGTTCCGCCACTTGCCAGCAACAAACCTGTACTTGTGTCCTTCCTTGTAGGCCTTGGACACCTCCAAACTCCAACGGCGTTTCTCTTGCAGGTCTTGCCGGGTCAGATCCTCGGTGCAAAAGTAGGGGGTGTCGGCCAAGACCTGTAGCTGTTGACGAAGAATAGTAACTTTGTCCTGGTAACAGTTAAGTTTAAACAAGAGATGTTTTGGATGACCCAGTGTTTTGGGGCCATCCCGATGGGCTCTTTCAAGCTTGACGTCATGGAGGCCAAACTTGTCCTTGAGCATCTACTGCTTGCAGATGTCCAGGCAGTCTTCATCCTTGTTTTGAGGGAAACCAATTACTCGGATGTTGCTCCGACGGCTAAATCGCTCCAACTTGTTAAGTTTTTCAGCATGTTCAGCTAACTGTTCTTCAGCTTGAGCCCACTTGGTAGCCATTTTCTCAAGCTCGTTGATCTTTACTTCAAGTTCATCCACGCGTTTAGTTTGGTACTCAATGGCTGTATTGAAGCTTGCGTCAATGGTGTCGATGCGCCTATTATGGTCGACTTGTCCCCGACGGATCTCTTGCAGGGCACCCCGGATAAACTGCTGGAAGTCCCCATGGGGTTCCAGGGGCTCAGTGGAGGGGCCCGACTGGGGTGACAAAATGGGTGTCTCCCGTTCCGGTGATGTAGACTTTGGCGATTTTCTTCGTCCACCAGGCATTATTGGTTCTGGATGTAGGCTCACTGCTGTTCGATGATGATATTTAACAAGATTGGATGGGTTCAGCAGGTCGGAAGGTAGGATTTTGAGCTTAAAACATGAAATTTCTGAGAGCTCAATGTAAGTGCGTCCACACGTTATCGCATCATTATATCATGTTTTCCCCTCAGACTTTCCGCTTTGGGGAATAATTACAAGTATTTAGTAAGGTTCATATTTAAGTTGATACTTTTTGTTTGTTCATGTACAACGGTTTGTTATTTTGTACTAACAAGGCAATGTGCGTTAGTGTGTTCAACTGCGGAGGTCCGGTAGTGACCTGTAACTCTTCCCGGTGTGCTCATTGGTCCCGGGGTGTCATGTTTGTTGTAGTGGTACAGTGTTTTATGTGGGTATGGACAAATGAGTCCATATTGTTTAAATGTTGGTAGGGCATATGGTGCCCCTTTGGTTGCCACTAGTATGGACTTGGTATAGTCCATTGGACTCGGTAAGTTCATTTGTGTTTGGTTGGACATGGTGTCCATATTTGTTTTGGGGACGAAGGTAATCCTCAAAATTTATGTCGTAATGTTTTGGTTGATGTATGTTTGTTTAGCCGGTTTGCCCTGTGTTTGGTATCCGGCTCATAACCTACTACTAATCTACTTTTTAGGGGAACATTTCACAATTTGGTGTGTGAATAAATTCGGCTTTTAAGCTGTGGCCTAAATCAAACTACTTTTGTTATTGTTTAGTCTGTAATGTGTCTGAGTATAAGTATAAGGGCCAGGCTTTGTTGCGCCGCCATTGCCATATTATTTTAAAACAGCCACAGGCTTGTTTACGTACGTCGACGAGCATGTGCGAGTGCTTGCAGAATGTTGTGATTGACATCGCAGCGAGAGTTAATAGGTCAACCAGCAACCAATGAGAACGGGTTTTTAGTAAACATTAGCATAATGAGCTCCGCCCTTAGTTTTGGCAGATACAAAACCATCAAGGCGCTACCTTAGAAAGTACTCATGTACTGTACCGTACAGATGGTACATGTGATGTACCTGACATGAACAGTACATGTATGTGTATTCATACACTGTACACGTATCATGCACACTTTGTGTTATTTGTGTTATGTATGTGGGCATGTACATGTAATGTGCGCTGGCTGAATTCAGTGGGTACTCGGATTATGCAGGTCACGGCCTCTGGCTGGAGCGCCTTGATCAAGGCTACACTTGCATGAATTTCAGTGTATTCTGGTAAAACATATGTAGTCAACAAGTTTAATAAACATTGTTTTCTCGTTGCTCATTCTGACAGAATTGACATTGAAATAGTGAATGAATCTGAACCTGCACTACATGTAACTTCAGTAAACTCTCCTACTGTGCAACTTCATGAACAAGCACAACTCGTCATGCCTCCAGAACCAGTCACTCCTAGTTTGCCATTTTCTGTAAGATTTATTGACTTATTTTGCTTTCATCAATTGTTCTTTTTACTTTGCTTTGAAAACAGTGCTTTTATCGCTTACGTCACTTGTTGTATTGATTTTGCTCCCTTGCTTCACCTACCTTTTCAACTTTGCCAACTGCGGGTCCTACTACTTGCCGTCAACTCACTTGCGCCGTCAACTCGCCGTCAACTCCTCCAATATACATTTAAAATCCACAAAAGAAGCATAGAACTGTACAGTATCAGCTCAAAGAGAATTTGCGTAAGTTTTTAGGTCATATTTCAAAATTTATTTGTTGTTTCTCATTTCTCAATTATCTTGAAGCAGTAAAACTGTTGGCCGCCATCTTGCTTTTTCACATTGATCAGTCTTGGCCCAAGATGCCATTGATTGGTACTTTTTTTATCAACACAAAGTCGTTTTTGTGAATGAATTTTTGACGGCAAGTCGGCGAGTTGACGGCAAGTAGTAGGACCGCCAACTGCACCTTACTTGTTTACTTTTATTCAGTTATTCATATCTTTATTAATGTTTTTTGTCATATTTGTTTTTTAGTTTTCTTGTGTCGTGGTTATTTGTTGCTAGTCTTTGGACAGTTTCTTATTTGATTCATAATTTCCTATTTTCAATTTATTGTTTATTGGTACCTTGGTTTGCTGGTTGGTTTGTTTGTTGGTTCATTGGTTTGTTGGGTCATTGGTTTGCTGGTTTGTGGTTCATTGGTTTGCTGGTTTGTTGGTTCATTGGTTTGCTGGTTTGTTGGTTCATTGGTTTGCTAGTTTGTTTGCTTGTTCAATGGTTGGTGGTTTTCTGGTTTGCTGGTTCGTTGGTTTGCTGGTTTGTTGGTTCATTGGTTTGTTGGTTTGCCGGTTTGTTTGTTCATTGGTTTGCTAGTTTGTTTGCTTGTTCATTGGTTGGTGGTTTTCTGGTTTGCTGGTTCGTTGGTTTGCTGGTTTGTTGGTTCATTGGTTTGCTGGTTCGCTTGTTTGTTTCTTTCATTGGTTTGCTGGTTTGTTTGTTCAATGGTTTACCGGTTTGTTTGTTCATTGGTTCGCTGGTTTGTTTGCTCATTGGTTTGCTGGTTTGTTTGTTCAATGGTTTGCTGGTTTGTTGGTTCATTGGTTTGCTGGTTTGTTGGTTCAATGGTTTGCTGGTTTGCCGGATTGTTTGTTCATTGGTTTGCTAGTTTGTTTGCTTGTTCATTGGTTGGTGGTTTTCTGGTTTGCTGGTTTGTTGGTTTGCTGGTTTGTTGGTTCATTGGTTTGCTGGTTTGTCGGTCTGTTGTTCATTGGTTTGCTTGTTGTTTGTTCATTGGTTTACCGGTTTGTTTGTTCATTGGTTCGGTTGGTTTTTTTTTCATTGGTTTGCTGGTTTGTTTGTTCAATGGTTTGCTGGTTTGTTGGTTCATTTGTTTGCTGGTTTGTTGGTTCAATGGTTTGCTGGTTTGTTGGTTTGCCGGTTTGTTTGTTCATTGGTTTGCTAGTTTGTTTGCTTGTTCATTGGTTGGTGGTTTTCTGGTTTGCTGGTTCGTTGGTTTGCTGGTTTGTTGGTTCATTGGTTTGCTGGTTTGTCGGTCTGTTGTTCATTGGTTTGCTTGTTTGTTTGTTCATTGGTTTACCAGTTTGTTTGTTCATTGGTTCGCTGGTTTGTTTTTTTCATTGGTTTGCTGGTTTGTTTGTTCAATGGTTTGCTGGTTTGTTGGTTCATTGGTTTGCTGGTTTGTTGGTTCAATGGTTTGCTGGTTTGTTTGTTCATTGGTTTGCTAGTTTGTTTGCTTGTTCATCGGTTTGCTGTTTTTGGGATTCATTGGTTTGCTGGTTTGTTTGTTCGTCGGTTTGTTGATTTGTTGGTTCATTGGTTTGCTGTTTTATTGGTTCGCTGGTTTGTTGGTTCATTAATTTGCTGGTTTGTTTGTTCATTGGTTTGCTAGTTTGTTTGCTTGTTCATTGGTTTGCTGGTTTGTTGGCTCATCCGGTTTGCTGGTTTGTGGTTCATTGGTTTGCTTGTTTGTTGGTTCATTGGTTTGCTGGTTTGTTGGTTCACTTGTTTGCTGATTTCTTTGTTAATTAGTTTGCTGGTTTGTTGGTTCAGTGGTTTGCTAGTTTGCATGTTTGCTAGTTTTCTGGTTTATTGGTTTAATGGTTTGCTCGTTTATTGGTGTGCAGGTTTGTTTTTGTCATACTACCGTAATTTTCGGATTATAAACCGCGGTTTATATGTTGATTTTGACGTTTTTTTGAACTCCTGCGGTTTATTCTCCGGGCGGCTTGTAAGCCGACGTATAAATATTTAAGAGAAAAAATGGCATTTTTAAAAAGAAAGATAATTTGTAAAATATTCTAAATAATGTTTTTTTTTTTCTTAAACGAGAACAAAAACCTGCCTGTGTGATGACAAAAACCTGTTGAAAATCCCACCACAATTGTATTCCATGTTTCCTTTGTAAAACGTTTATCAACCGCCCTCAGCTAGCTAGCTCCCCCTCCCAGCGCAACTCGGGTTAGACTAGACTGGTGCCCGTCTATTTATCCTAGCGATCTCTATATGCTGACGTCAGACATTCAAGCTATACTCGTGTCTCAACGAAATAGACTCGTCCCCTGTCTATTTTTTCCACGATCTTTATATACATGTACTGACGTCAGACATCCAGGCTACACTCGTGTCAGCCAGCGGTTTCTTCAGCTCAACCACGCACACCGCAACAGCAGAATGGTGAATGGACGTACGCAAAGAACTATGCCGCTCCGGGGGATCAAACAAAACGTTTTCAACCTGCCCTGATTGTTGAGTCCAGTAACATTGGGAACTTTATTTCCAGGCGGCGCAAATGCGAGGGCGTAGCGCAACCCGTTGGCGAACATCGCTCAATACGGTGCCACCAACATCTGTTGTGCAATCTCGAGATTGAGCAGCGCAATTAACAGATTGCTAGCTTTACGAACTCGCATGTGTGTACATGTGCTTAATGTGCACGCTGCATGATACATTACTACATACACACACGCTACGTACGTCCGCCCGTACTTGTGAGTATTACAAGTTAATTAGTAAGGTGTATAATTAAAAATGTAATAATGAATTGTAATAATAACTGTGAATTAATTAATGAACAAAGGTTGATGTAATGTCACACATTGGCAGTAGAAACGTTGAAATATAGTAATTTTTAAGTTGTCATTAAACAGCGGCTACAGGATAATCTCAATATTTTAACTATACCTTTTTTGGCCCAACAGACAATCTAAAAGGGCATTGGAGGTTGAATGTTTACTACGAAATCCAAATTGGGAGTTTGACAAAACCTTGAATTTATCTAAAAATTTAATAGTACATGTATGTGCATAAACACATTAATTTTTCAAAAATCTTAGAGAAACAAGTCAGGATAGATATTGGTCTGTAATTGCTAACACAACTAGAGTCACGTTTTTTTTTAAACAGGGATAACCTTTGCAACCTTTAGTTGAGATGGTACAACACCTGTCATAAAAGAAGTATTAATAATATGTGCAAGTGGTTCACATATGGCAGTTATTGTTTATAAAATCGTGCCCACAACTCTTTTTGTTTTCTAGATTGTTATACTATATCAGTAATCTGATATTTATTAACTGGGGTAAAAAATAATGATTTTTTGTTGGGGTTGGTCAGGGTATCAGTAAAACTGAGAGAAGTATTTGTTTGTTGAATTTTACTTGCAAGATCCGGACCAATATTGCTAAAATAGGAGTTGAAGCAGTCAGCAATTTCATCAGGACTGGAAAATAAATGCCCGTCAGAGATAATTGTTTTAATAGTTTGTGAAGATTTGTTTTTCTTTAAAATTTAATTATTTTTGAATATTTTTTTGCTTTGTCAAATTGATGGGCGTAATAGTTTTTCTTAGAAGATTGTAAAAGGCTAGTTAGTGTATTTTTGTGTGGAATTGTAGGATTAGACATAATTTTATATTGTCGATACAGTTTATTTTTCTTATTAATTGATTTTAGAAGTGAGCATGTTATCCATGGTAAGTTAGGTGAATCTTTACGACTTGATTTATGGTTGTGAAGTTAAGGTGGAATATCTTTATCATACAAATAGTGTATGTTCAGACAGCGTACTAACTTAGACCCGAACCAGTTTAACTTTTACGAGCCGCGGGTGGTGGTTGTAAAAATAAAAAACCCTTGCGTTCAGACAGCACAGAGTTAAACCCGATCCGGTTTATCTTCGGTTTTAAGAGGTCAAAGTAGAGCGACCCCATTGCTCTAACATCCTGTTTTATTAATCAGATTCACGCACCGAGATACTGAGTGCCCCATGCCCTGGACGATCATCAGAACATATTCTTGGATAAAAATGGCTCAATCGAACGCTGAAAACATTTTTACCGCTGGGAGGATATGGGCACTTAAAACAAACATGAACAAGACTCTAAAACAAACAATTAAACAAACAAAATATTGATACAAACCGCCGAGAAAACTCACCAACATATTATCCATATTCCATGAAACAGAACACGTTTTATTTTTGTGTTTTATACCACCGTTTCCGATTTAATAAAAACTTTTAGTTTGTACCTCAATCGATTGGAAGTTGCGATCTCTCAAAAGCTGGTGCCGCGATTTATTTCCCGATTCGTTCATAAACACACACGTGCAAGTTATGTAAATGCATGTACTTTTTCAGTATTTCCCCATCTTCCCAACAACGTGGTGATTGCTGGCCAAGGGAATTTCCCCTACACACAGCCTCGCACCCACGGCAGTTCATTCTCCTTATTTGAAAGTACAGCACGCTAGTAACAGTGACATTAACAGAAAGGCACATCCACTGGATCGGTGATGGATACTATGGGATATCAGAGATGGATCACTATGGGATGGCAGCGCTGTGCATGTGAGAAGCATTAAAAAATATGCTCCTTCGCATGAAAAACAGTTTCAATTTATTGTAGGACACTCAACAAAAAACGCTTGGAAAATATATAAAAAAATCAGAATTTAATAAATCATGGGCGTGGGCCAGTGTTAAACTGCATACACCGATCGAGAGAGTTTCGCAAACTTGGTAAGCGGCAAGAACGTAATTTAAATACTCGGTGCTTTTCGACATCAGAGACAACAGAAACCGTATACAAGCACTCCGGGTCCTGGGCGGATGCGTTGAACCACACAATGGGTCTTAGCTCTGTTGTGAGTTAAAACCGGATGTCATTCTTTCCACACGCAGTGTTACAAGATAAACCCGAACTGGTTTAGACTTAGACCGCCTCGCTGGACAATTTAAGTTTGGGGGTTTAAACCTGATCCGGTCTAACTTTTTTTGCATTCAGACGCACAAAAGTTGAACCCGAACTGGTCTAAGTTGAGTTAGACCAACTTTAGTACGGCCTGTGAATGTCCTCATAGTTAAACTTATTAATAAAGTCATTAAATGACTCTCACGGGTCATTGCAACAGAAAACATCAGCCCAATTTGAGGCAAATTGGTCCTTGTTAAATTTCTGTAGATTTGATTGGGAGAAATTACGATTAGAAGGATGATTATTATAACTACCAGTGCCACTATTGGGGACGTTGGGAGTTTGGGGACTGTATATACATGTACATAAAGATCGGCAAATGGTCTGAAATATCAGACAATAAGATACCTGATTTGGTACAAGGTAATATGTTACAAAATAAGTTATCAATAAGAGTAGCAGAGGTATCTGTAATACGGGTAGGCTTGTCAATTAATGGGAGGAAGGTGTTGGTAGCCAGTAAATCCATAAATGACTGGGAACAATAATTTGAATAATTAAGTAAATTGATGTTGAAATCGCCTGAGATAACACAAGAACCACCCCAACTCATTTAGAGATTGTTATTACATGGTGTTACCGCAAACTCTTCTATAACACAAGGTGTGTTGTTGCAGCTCATGCCTCATAAACTCATCGTGGGCAAAAGATGGCGCTTTGTATAAAACTCCTGCAATAATACTTTTTGCTGTTGGTTTTGAAATTTCAACAAATAAGGAGTCAAGTGAATCGTCTGAAACATTAAGGTCCTCTCTGATTATGTCCGGCCTGCGATTTAAGAAGTATTTTGAGATTTTCAAAGTTTTTTTGGAGACTTCTTATATTAATGTGTAACAATGAAAAGCAGTTTTCATCCATTGTCATGGGAACCTTTTCGGTAGAATAGTAAATGGAGTTATTAGACAATCTGAACAGTTCTTTGTATAATCTTCATCAATTACAGGATTAAGACCAAAAATAACTTAGTATTGGTTTTAGACTTTCACTGACCTGCGATACACACAGCATACACAACAATGACATAGGATAAGACAGTACACTGACAAAACACTAGTGTAAAATAAATATATTCATAAGGCACGCAAGTTATGACCAGTACATGGATTGTTGCATCTCAAAACTGCTGCCGTAAATACAATAATTAAGTACAAGTACCAAACTGTAAAGGCCTTTTCACACGAGGAAAATAAGCAGGGGGTCCTTGGTCTTAAGAACACAAGGTTATCTAATCCACATCGTGTGAAAGGTACCTCTGCTTAAATAGGCACGGGTCCCTGGTCTTTTTAAGACTAAGGTCCAGACATCCGTCTTAAAAACACAACGTTGTGAAATTTATACCACGATCGTCCGTGTGTGCTGTGTGAATGGACATTGCTTGCAAAACGAAGGACCCTGGTGTGGCTGGAGCTACCACGCATGCGCGCAAGAAGAAACACATGGTGCAAGAAAATCAACATGTTCGACCCCGTTATATGATAACGTTAAACCTTTGAGCGTGTTTATGAGAACGTGTGTGCACGACTCCTTCAAGAGAACAAGTTTTCAATGTTTTCTGAGCATGAGATCGTTGAGATATGTTTTAAAAAGTTCACTCTCGAAAATCAATTTGATTTTCCCTAAAACCGTTAGATGTTTTTAAAATGAAATTCCAGCATAGTTCTAGGAGTAGGCCTACGTAGCATTCGTTCGATAAGTTTCATGATCGAGCATAGAACGACACGGATTTATAAACAAAACTTCAGTGGGCAACAAAATGTGTGCCAGATTTATGACAACATTCATCGGTAAGAATCTGCACTCCCAAGTTTATTTCCTGTCGTTGGAATTTGGTGGTCGGAGCATGAGTGAATGTTTCGAGCAACACAACTACTCATTCTTCGTCCAAAACAATTTTTTTTGCCGATTCACGACAGTGCAGGAAAATGATTGGTACATACGTTGGCGATGCGGATATCAGTGAAGAAAACAATGTTGACCTTTAGCACCACAAAAGACGAATGTTCTGAGACACGAGACGTTGGTTTCTGCGCCGTGTGAAAGGTCCTGTTTGAGTTTGACCAACGTCCTTGGTCAAGATAACTGGCACCGGGGACCAAGGACCCTAGTTTGACTTAGTCGTGTGAATAGGGCTTAAGTCTACTTCACTCTACTTACCAGTAGAGTCGAATTACTAATTTGCATATTCCCTATGCCGCGAGGCAATAATGCTTAGACTTTCATACATACGCAATAGTGCCCTCCACCGTCCTACCCACAACGCCCCGCAACATGCCTGCCACGGAGTCATCCTCTTTTCTCTTAGCCCCGAGTGAGAAAGACGTGATAAATCTGTGTCCAACAGTTCACCGTTTTTGTGATAAAATAAAAACACCTTAACCTTTGCTGAGAGCTTTTTATAAAGACTAGAAGTTGTAGATTTATAGTGCTTGTTGTAGAGAGTTTGAGAAATGAAATAGTTTGATTTCTTTGAGTTAAATTATGAGTAGTGTAAAGATTGGGGAGGGCTTTGACTGTCCATACTGGGGTTACATCCGTTCCCCTGGGACAGTTGGAGCTCTCAGAGGGCTGCGCCGGCGACACTCCGTTGCCTTGCTCGCAGCCCTTCAACAGGCCCTTGCAGCCTCAGTCGGCTGCGTCGGTCGATGGACCCACCGATCAAAGAGGGGATGCTTCCCGCTCCCCCTCTTCAGTCAGCGTGCGTGGGTCAACCCAATCGAAGGTCAAACGCCCCAGCAAGGCCAAGAAAACAGGTGCCGGGGCAACGACCAAGGGAGGCAGGGCAAAGAGTGGCTCCATTCCGGGGCGCACCGCCTGCTCTCCCAGCACCGCCTCGGGGGGTCTCTGAAGCCGGAGGGCGTCCCCCCCTCCACACGGCTCGGGGTACCCGGCCCGCGACGACCACGTGGATTCCCCCACGACGGTCTGTGGTGTTCTTTTGCAAGGTTTTCCAACTCGAACGGCACCCGCCCACGCTATAGGCTGTGGGGCGCTAGACATGGGGAAGAGGATTGATGGTGCAGAGGCGGGTACCTGGGATTCCCCCGCAATACCCCACTCACACGGGCCCGCCCTCGTCTTCGGGTATCACCCGTTGCTCGGGTGTCCCTGTAACTCAGGCTTCCTCTGAGAGGGCCTCAGATTTGTCCCGTGACCGGGTATTGAACAAGAGGCAGAAGCCCATGAGGACCATCATTTGCGGGCATCTGACGAGTCTTCGCCTGACGCCCATAGGAAACATCATCGGGGTAGCGAACTGCTATCCCGGGATGAATTCCTGACGGCATTCCAGGCTTTAGAGGCCTCAATATCCGGCCAGCGTGAAGTCCAGGCCTTTGCCCAATTTCCAGGGCCGTACACCCAGCCCGACCACTCGGGTCATGGCTGGGTGCACTCGGATCGGGCGGCCTGCCGTGCACAGTCAGCCGGGCACCGGCCTCCCCTCCCAGCCATGTTCCACAACCACCGCACAGGAGGTTGCATGGGGTGTTGTGGAACAGAGTGGTGTGCGGTCACGCTCGGGTGCACAGCCACAGTCCCAGACGGGGATCAGCATACACCCTTTGGGGTCCTTTGTCTCCGATCGGGATGTAGAGCAACATGACTTAGGCACAGCCCTGCCGTTGGATGAACAGTCACTGAGTGTGTCTGACCCTCCCGTGTCCGGCAACTCGTCCCCGGAAGAGGACGAGTTGGCCTCAAGTGTTCAATGGCTCTCAATTGCCGAGACTGAACTGCGCCTTGTCCATAAGGGACATGGCGCGGGTGCTGGACCTTCCCGCCGAGAAAACGGATGACTCCCCGTTGAACAGCGATCGTTTAAGACAGGCCTGTGAAATCTCCGCTTTAAAGCGGATTTCCGCTCCTTTTAATTTTCCCAGTCCGCATTTTTCGTGGGTTCCGCTTTTTTTCCGTTCCTTGTTTTTCTTGTGAGCTCCGCTTTTTCCCGTTCCATTTTTATCTTCTTTTTTTACATCCGAAATAGATCGTCAAGCAGCACGTACCTGGAATCGGGAAGCACTTTAATTGCGATTTGGTTTGATTTTGACATAATGAGTCGGGGGCTAGACCCAGTAAAATGCTCCGTCTTGGTCTTTCATTGGAGCCGTTGTTGTTAATTTTTCGTTCAGCGCGATGTCTATTTTACATGTACTTCAATGTCATTATTCAATTGGACCAACAGAGGGCGCTTTACTAAAAAGCCAACACCTTGAGACAAGATTAGGCACACATGGTTTTCCCCAATGCGATGTCCGTACGTACGTTGTGTGTACAGTGTGTATTTTTTTGCGACAAGTAATGCATAATATGGCAGTCGACGACGAGGACTCATCGCGCTTGTGGATTTATTTCTAAAGGAATGCTACACAAATAAATTGAAAATGAGGATGCACAACACATTGTTACATGTAAGAATTGTGGCCTACTGTTTCTGTGAATGTGTTGTCTACGCTTCAGTTTTTAATTAAAGCCTTTTAGTACGTTCGTAATTTTGGCCCAAAATCCGGACAACAATTTTTCGCTTTTTTGTTCATGACCCGCTCACAGGCCTGTTAAGAGGAGGACAGGCCCTGCTCCGAGGAGCGGGAATATTTTCCCGGCTATGCCACTCGACCGCGTATGTACTGATCGCATCGAGGGCATATATGTCAGCTTCTTATTGGATTGCTTACCCCAAACAGGCTGATTCATATTATCGGTTCCCCGCCGGGGATTTTGATAAATATTTTTCGACCCGATCCTGCCGGACTCCGAGGCAGACAAACTGGCTGCGGACAGGGGGTCAACCTCCTCCAAACTTCCTTTTGCCGACAAAGCGCGGGGGAAAAATGGAGGAGGTAATCAGGAAAATGGACTCGGCGTCTCACTTCGGCATGCGCACATCGTCCTTCTTGCTTCTCTTGTCCGAATACCTCATGCTGGCCGGCGATAAGGACTCGGCGGTCCCGGCTTATATGATTTGGCGGCCCTCCATTGTCTGGATAACGGGCTGCGCACTGTCCTAGATCAATTTACAAGAGTCTCCACCCTAGCGACTTCGTCCCCTAGGACGAATGTCCTAGATGCACTGTTCCTTCCGTCCATAGGGGCATGCAAGCGGCTTGATGCGCTCCCCCTAATGGGACGGGACCTTTTTTCGGGGCAGTTCCAAGAATCTATGGAGGCCAAGGCCAGACGCCTTAAGGCCACTGACAAGATCAACCTCAAGAAACCGCAGTCCTCTGCACCAGCGGCAAAGAATCACAAACAAGCGTTATTCCCCATCTCTGACCACAGAGACCCGCCCGTGGTGGGTTTAGTGGGAACCAAGGAGCAGCAAATACACGCACGAGTACGGGTAGATAGGTGTTACAGGCGGCCAGCCAAGCTGCGAAGCCAGACCAAGCTCCACCTCGCCAGTCACGTGTTTAGGTGAGTTTTCCACGGTATTACAGTGCTAACAAAACTTATTAATGTTTTGTTCACCCATGGGTAATTAGTAATTCGACTCTACCGGTAAGTAGAGTGAAGTAGACTCTGCTGTTGTGTTCTTTCCAGCCATGCATACAACTCAATTCTTGAAATTGTCAACATCGGACTCATTTTCACGTAGCGGGTCACAATTAGTAATTCGACTCTACCGATAAGTATTCGTTCGTAGACCCCATCCACACTTCTGTGGGGGGGGGGGGGGGTGTTATATTCCAAGGTACACAGATTGATACCAGACTTAGCTTAATTTAGACCACCAGCTCATAGTTAATAATTGAAGTAGGCTTGAGGAAGTTATGACAGTTCTCAGTGTGGACGCGTCTTAGATGGTGGAGGGGCTAGTTCTGTCCGTTGATGTACAGATTACCATTCCGGAACACGGGTTTCTTGTAAGTGACTTTCATCACCTCTCTCAGGCTTCTCTTTTTAGCTACATCAGCTGCTGGGAGATCCTGTAGAACGAAGATCCCGCTATTAGATGGGGCTTCCTTGGCACGTTTCAAAACTGCTAGTCGTTCAGGACGATATAGGAACTTTACCAAAATTTGCCGAGGTCTGTCTGTGGGTGTTTTGGTGATGCGTCCTGATCGGTGAGCTCGTTCCATCTCTGGATGGAGATTACATTTATCGGCCAGAACATCCTTTATGTCGTTAGGGTGGTAATTTTCAACCTCTGGGATGCCTCCAAATCTCAAGTTAAAACCTCTCAAGTATTGCTCCAGTTGAATGGTGGATTCCTCTAGCTGAACCATTTTAAATTTCATAGATTCCAGTTCTGAGGTTGTACCCTTGAGGTTAGTTGTGAGTGCAATACTTTCGCTGCGCATGTCATCCACAGCTTGGGATGTGAAAATGACATTTTTTTCAAGCTCCTGGTGTTCGTCCTCAATTGAAGTCATTCTCGAAAGAAGAGATTGAAAAAAAAATACACAATGTGGCAACGTTGTAATATAATAATTTATAAGGTGTCATTCAGTTCAGAACTGCCATTTAGAACTGCAGAGATGACCAAAAGGCACTATTCCGTGTCATCAATCAACTCATGCATAAGAAAGCCCCCACTTTTGCCCCCACATTTATCTGACCAACTACTTCATTGGTAGAATCCAGAAAATCAGAGAGTCCCTGAGTGATCACCAGCAACCCTCTGTTACCTGTTCTTCATCCCCTGACACTGGCCATTTGAGTTCTTGTGAGTACCTCTTAGAAGACCTGTCACCAGTTTCTATCAGTGAGGTTACTACACTCATACGACAATCTGCATCCAAGTCATGCTCTCTCGACCCCATCCCTACTTCACTAGTGAAGGAGAATCTTGAGATCCTTGCAGGACCCATCACACAAATCATCAACGCGTCACTTTCAAATGGTGAGTTTCCTGACACCTTCAAACATGCCTTAGTTACCCCACTCATCAAGAAGGCTTCCCTCGACTCCACAGACTTCAAGAACTACCGGCCTGTATGAATTATACCATTCTTGTCTAAAGTGGTCGAGAAGGTGGTTGCAAACCGGCTTAACACACATCTTCTCAGCCATAATCTACTTGAAACCACACTACTATCTGCATACCGAAAGCATCACAGTGTCGAGAGCACTCCTCAAAGTTCACAATGATATTTGGCAAGCAGTTCACAACAAGAAAGTAGTGCTCCTCGTTCTTCTAGATCTGTCAGCTGCTTTCGATACGATTGACCATGACATACTTCTGCACACACTCCGTCACGACTTCGGTGTTAGAGAAGTTGCCCTGAGATGGTTCCAATCATATCTGCATGATCGACGTCAAGCTGTCATCTTTAATGGGTCCTCATCTGAGACTATGGATCTCAATTTCGGCGTTCCCCAAGGATCAGTTCTTGGCCCTCTGCTCTTCGCGCTCTACACTACTTCCATCAGTCGTATTGCTCAACATCATGGTCTTGAGATTCACCTCTATGCTGATGAATATACACAGATATACACATCATGTAATCCAGACCTCCCCGGCAGTGAAGAAGATGTTATCAATAAGCTGACATGATGCATAAATGACATCAAGTCTTGGACGTCAGCAAGTTTCCTGAAGCTGAACGACAACAAGACAGAATTCATCGCTATCTGTTCCCGTCGTGTTTGAGGCTGACTCACCACACAATCAACACAGATTGGTGATGCCCTCATCGCTACCTCCCAAGCTGCTTGGAACCTTGGCGTCTTCTTCGATGAGAATTTGACCATGGATAAGCACATCTCAAATATTTGTGAGTCTTCTTTCTACCATCTCCGGAACATTGCAGCAATCAGAGGTGCACTTACCAGACGAACGGCAGAGTGTCTTGTCCATTCCCTCATTTAATCACGATTGGATTTCTGCAATAGTTTGTTATCTGGACTGCCACAACACATCATACACAAGCTACAATCAGTGCAGAATGCTGCTGCTCGCCTGATTACTGGAACCAAGAAAAATGACCACATCACACCAATACTTCATCAACTTCACTGGCTCCCCGTACATTTCAGAATTTGGTTCAAATTCATCCTTTTCACGTTTAAGGCTCTTCATCAACTCGCCCCAATTTACATCCGGGACATGCTACATCTTCATAATCATTACTAATGTCAGGCCTAGTCTACGGTCATCAGCTCTCACACTCCACGTACCCATATCCCGCCTCGCTAGCTATGGAGACAGAGCATTCTCCAGCATTGCACCTCATCTTTGGAACTCACTGCCACTTGACACAAAATAATCCCTCAATCTTCAAACGGCAGCTCAAAACACACCTCTTCAAACAGATACCTTAAATCCTGGACTCTTGACTTTGGGAACCAGCGCCCTTGAATGGCATTTTTCTTTGTTAGATTCTGTGCGCTCTATAAGTGCTGTATATTATTATTATCATTATTATTATTATTATTAAAGGAACACGTTGCCTTGGATTGGACGAGGTGGTCTTTGAAAAGCGTTTGAAACCGTTTCTTATGAAATGCATATGGTTAGGAAGATATTTTAAAAGTAGAATATAATGATCTACACAAGTATCACTCGATTTTTTTTTTTTCCAACCAAATACTTACACTTTACACAGCCATTGTGTTTTTTCCGCCATCATTTTTAGGCAAAATGATATACGGTTTAAAATCGAACAAAACCTGGAAGAATTTGGATGTATTATGTGTGAGATATGGTGTTCTTATACAGTGGTTAATTAAATGTTCATGTCATTATAAGTAATTAAATTAATTAAATAATTAATTAATTTATTATTATAACTTCATAACCTAAGCTTTCATATGATATACATGTAGGATCTGACTCTGTTATAAAGCCAAGTATGACTTTTGCCCGTAACAAAATGAGCTTTTGACAATAAACAAGGAATATCTTGACATTTTCTAATTAGGTGTTTTGAACAAACACTGAGCTGTTCTGAGGGTATTGATTTGATGTGCAAAGATTTATATGTTGGTCTGATTTCAAGTAAGAAGACTCTTGACCTTTGACAAGCCATTTTTTACTTAATGTGCCTACACACAAAAAAACTAAACCTTGTCTTCATTCTGATACTAATTAAATCTAAAGGAAAATTTAAAACAGAAATAATGGAACAACATGGGTTCATGGTTTCAGTAACCCTTGTCTAACATTTAATGCTCTAAAGGTTTATAATTAAAAAGAAATTGGAAATTGGGTGTGATGTGTACATCACACCCAATTAAATGTTCATGTCAGATCTGTGGCCCCACTTGCGGGTGACCTGGAAGTAAAGGTCGACTTGGGGCCATGGTTACCCAAGGCTGACCTAGCTAACAATTTGATGTTCTTACAACGTTGTAATAAGGTTAGACTTTGGTGTAAGCAACGTTGCTATTATAACATTGCAACAACAAAACTTTGTTGACTCCCCCATGCGTCCTAAGAAAGTGAAGATGCAATGTATATACCACGTCTGGCACATTTCAGACACAGTACGTTTCCAATGACTTTATGCCGACTTATTACTATCCACGCTGCAACATCGCATAATAATCTAGTTGTAATAATGATGTATGAAAGCGTTGTACGATTTGTCGCGGACTGCTCTATATTCCGACATCCCTATGTTCCGACAACCCTATGTTCCGACTCCCCTATGTTCCGACAACTCAACCTATATTCCGACACCCCTATGTACTGGCACCCCTATATTCCGACACCCCTATGTTCCGACACCCCTATGTTCCGACAACTCGACCTATATTCCGACACCCCTATGTTCCAGCACCCTTATATTCTGACACCCCTATGTTCCGACACCCCTATGCATGTTCCGACACCCCTATATTCTGACAACCAATACACCCCTATTTTCCGACACCCCTATGTTCCGACAACTCAACCTATAATCCGACACCCCTATGTTCCAACACCCTTATGTTCCGACACCCCTATGTTCCAACACCCCTATGTTCCGACATCCCTATATGTTCTGACACCCCTATGTTCTGACACCCCTATGTTCTGACACCCCTATGTTCTGACAACTCAACCTATATTCCGACACGGAGGATTTTAGGCATAATTTTTAGCCGAAAATTGATCTTTCGGGGGGAAATAATCTGACACAATCGACCCTCCACATTAAGCAGCAACATCTCCTGTGTACCTCATGTGAGTTTGAAGTATACTGAGGAGGTTTTTGATGCGTTTTGAAACACTTCTTTTGTCCATAAATAAATTTCTGGGAAAAAAAACCCTTTTTTTTTTTTTTTTTTTTCAATTTTTGTTTGGGCGACGATTCTGTTTTCCGAAAGAGAAAAGCAGGCCTTCCAAAATGATTTTTTTTAGGGGGGGGGGGGTAGGCTTCGAAAAATCTCACGCATAGCTGGCCTCTGAACTTGGCATCTCTGCCTTGGATCGGTCGAGGTGGTCCGTGAAAAGCATATTTGAAACTGACTGCTCATTGGTAGAAGAGTTACGCTTGATTGAGATTGAGTTTTTGTTTGTCTTTCCCCTTCACATTGCTTCAAAAAGTTCCACAATGCTAGGCAAATGATCAAGATTTTTGACTTTCTAGATTACCTATAGTTTCATTGAGTACTACCTGAAGTAATAACTTATCTTCCACTTGTTGCTTCATTGCAAATGACTACCTTTTTATAGTTCTACCTTTGCATATTTTTGACTTTGCATCAGCTTTCAAGTTAACAGCTGCACTGTTCTAGGAGAAATAATTCAGTTAAATGCTCTGTGATTCAGATGCAGTCAATAATTACCAGGCTTCTTGTTGTGGTGGGCAGGGAGTACTCAAATGTTAATTTATACATATTAAAGAGCCAGATACTCTCCATTCGCCATGTTGTTCTAAAGTTTGATACCTTGATTTAGCAGGTATTCTTTTTAGCAGGTATTCGAATTAAAATTCATCAATGTTCATTCATTATTTAGCAGGTGTTCGAATTAAAATTCATCAATGTTCATTCATTATTTGATAACACAAATCTTCGTTTTTGTTGTCAATACAGATTCCCGTGTTAGTTTTGTCTCCAATACTTGCACCATCTGTCATTCCTTCACCTGTAAGGCGACAAGGTCGTAGGCGCCAGCTGCTATTTTCTGATTTTGTGGATAATATCACAAAGTTGTCAAAGCAACACATTAGAAACAATATGGCAACATCTAATGATTTATGCCATACATTAGAAGAGGTGAGATATTTAACTCTTTGAGAAAATAGGATCTCTGAGTGTATTTTAAACTTGTAACTATGTACTTTAAGCCGAGTCAAAAAAGGAACATGTTTAGCATCTGGGTTTTAAAAAAAAGGAGGAGGGGCTTATTATTTTTTTATTTCAAGAAGGCCACCATTCTTTTTAAAATGTCAAAGATCCATTGTCTTTTCTACTGTTCAAACACACAATACAAAAATAAAACATGTTGGACAAGACGTCGAAAAGAGGAAGGGCCCCCCCCCCCCCATTTTTTTTAACTGCTGTCCGGCCCTTTTTTTTAGAAGACAAATGGCTAGGCTATTTTCAAAATTTATTTTCTTGCTGAGACAGTTTAAATATATCTCTTCTCTCCGTTTACAACAAAATCATTATAGCTTTTAAAAAGAAAATAAAAAATAAGGGGGGGAAATAATGCAGTCTCTAAAAAGGAAGCAAGCGGAGACACTAAACATGTTCTTTTTTTACTTGGCCTTATAAACAATTGTATATAATATTACACTGTTAAGGCACTTTTCACAAGATCAAAAGTGTTTAGCCTTACCCAATTACTTTCTTGTATAACTAATTGAGTTTCAATTTCAAGAAAACTTAATACTTTTGTTGTTTGAACAAGGATGGTGTCGTGGTCAATTGGTAAGAGCAACTCAAGCTCTGTTGCTTCCGTTTAACAAATTGTGGGTTCGAATCCCGTTTAAGACACTTGTGTCCCTTAGCAAGGCATTTAAACTCTTGTATTCTATTACAGAAAATACATCACCTCCGATACCTACATGTATGCATTTCTAATGCGCATGCGCATGTAATCCGCTGACACAAAACAAAGGCTAAGACGTCACCCACACACACTGCGCCCCTCAGTAGCCCATACATGTCCTCCTTCTAATTTACTTTCTTTACTTTTTTTTTCACGGTCCTTGCGTGTGGCCCTATCATGCCTATGGAGGAATTTATCTCTTTTCATAGATTTATTGTTCACCTTATACTAGTTTTTCTGTTATTTTCCTTCTATGGTGTTTTTATGAAGTCTTTACTTCATTCTTCTGCAGAAATCTATGTCACAGGCCCATTTGCATAACTTTATTGTGTCTTACCTATATCAATGAATTTGGACTACTGGACTAACTGTGAACAAATTGGCGCTATTTCTAGTCCTGTTGCTCTCTTTTTATTTAATTTTCTGCTGCCTTTTTAAAGTTCTTTTGAGTTATTTGTATAGTCTTTGCATCATTCATCCGCAGAGATAATTGTGGTACCACTGGTACGTCCTTCTTAATAACTTTATTCAATTTTATTATATATCAATGACTTTAGATAACTGTCTCATCGTGTTTCTTTCACAAACAGTCGCTCTTCTAGCCTTGTTTAGCAGTTTTCCACAACCTAAAAATAGGTTTCATCATCTTCCAAGGCTAGTTTCCTTAGCCCCTTCTCAGAATGCGATGCTCCTCGGTGCCTTCCTCAACTTGACTAGGACAGAGGAGACTTCACTGAAGCGTCCCAGAGTTTGGGAGGAAAGCTTTCAACTCTCTCTCTGTTTAGCATCACTACCAGCTCGAGTTTGGCTTTGTCCCCAGGGTTTCATGGCACGTCTTTCAGATCTTTGCCATGAGGCAGAATGTACTTACGACCTCTTCAACTGCACCTGTTTTAACACTACTGCCCGAGAAGGGATCCCCTTTTCAAGTATGGTTTCCAGTGGACTCCATTATCTTAGGAAACTTTCCTGCGGAACAGTTTTCCACGCCCTTTCCTTCAGTGATCTTGGTCTTAGATGCTTCGGATTTGCAGGTTGCTAATCTTTTTCCGTTCAGTATCATCTTTTCTCTCTGCTGGAACTCCTGGCCGTTCAAAAGGCCCTCCGACCAACTACAGGCAGGGTGAAGAATCACTTAGGGACCATGGATAATCTAAGAACGCGGCTGCCCACGGGCAGACATGTTCCAGAATGTGGTCGTTCCAAAAGTGTCACGCGGCAGTCCTAGGATGGGTTAAGCGCTCCAGTGATTTTTAAGGTCCCTGACATTATGGAACTCTATTGTTGGTGCCTTTTGTTGATCAAATTGTATGGACAAAGCAGCTCATAAGTAAGCCACAAAGGGGTGAAGGATTAGTGTCTGCTGTCTAGCTCAGGTATACATGTACACCAGACGATGGGTTTGAGATAATAAGTATGTCCATGTGCGGCCAACTGTTAACAATTCTTAAATTTGAAAAGATCGCTAAGTTATTTTATATCTACATGTACATGTAATTTACAATTAAAAGATTCGTTCGTAAAGATACCACGAAATTCTGACCGGGTCGCATCATATAAAAACACAACGCACACAATTACACAGTAAACGCACTATCCAGCGACACACACACATAGAGTGTTTTCAATTTACAGACCTGTAGTCTTTTTACTTTGTGGCAACAAACTACATGTATAATGCCAGAAACATTGAATGCTAGATGGCTTTCCTCAATAATTCGTTAGTGGGGGAGTAACGCCCTCTGTTGGTAAACACGCGACAGCTTAAAAAAATTATTCATAAATACCTCAGACTGTTTCGCTATTCCTATTGATGGAGAGCGGGTCACGTGGGTGTGTATACACCTTTGTTTATGACCAGTAAAAAGTGTTGAAACATGGACGTGACACAAGAACTTGCACCTGTGCTTTTTAAGACAGTTTCTTCATTCCTATTGGTCTAGAGCAACTGCTGAAACAGTTGTGTCACATCATGCGATACACGCACAGCATTCCCTTATAAGGAGTTGTTTACCCGAGGGCGGCAGAGGGCTTTACCATTTCATAGCTGGAGGGCTGTTGTGTTGAAAGAAATCATTGAAAATTTTTAGTTTTTGCATTTATTTTACTTTTTGACCATAAGTGTTGATGTTTTTTGACCGAAAAGGTATTTATGAATGGGAATCAAAAGGTTTTGAATCGGTTTTCAACTAGTGGTTTAAACTAGCGAGGCCTGGTTCTTGACAGTTTACCTCGACTCCGTCTTGGTAAAATTATCAAGAACCAGGCCTCGTTGGGATTAAACCACTAGTTGAAAACATCTTCACCACACATTGATTCCCTTAGTTACAAACGCCTTGAATCGGTTTTCAACTAGTGGTTTAAACTAGCGAGGCCTGGTTCTTGAAAGTTTACCTCGACTCCGTCTTGGTAAAATTATCAAGAACCAGGCCTCGTTGGGATTAAACCACTAGTTGAAAACATCTTCACCACACATTGATTCCCTTAGTTACAAACGCCTTGAGATTAAAGACTCGATGTGTCTGCACATGCTTTCCCGAAAATTGCAATAGTAACCAGCATTGGTGCGTGGTGCCCGAGCTAGAACCATACAACATGTCGTCGCTGGTGGGCATGTAAACGACGTGGTGCCTTTGGAGCAGCTCCTTGGAAATGTTTAGCATGTTTAAGAAAAACTACAGAACGTGGTGGCTTCATTGTTCAAACTTTAAACATTTCTGATACTCTGGATAAAAAAAAAAAAGTATGATTTTACTGTTTAATGTGAGATGTTTTTCTTCCTGATTTTGTTTTGTTCTGTTGTATTTTCCAATATTTTTTTATATATCTGCGGTTATGTTTTATTTGAAACTTTATTAAATGAAACGAACAAAACATGACCATCTATTTAGATTCGGGATGGCCCCAAAGCCAGTCCTGTTTAAGGATGTTTTGAAATACATGTTGAATTTAAATGTTTATCTTTTTTACGAAAAATCGATGGGAAAAAATAAATAAGGGATTGTGGCCTTGAAAAAGGATGCGGGCGGTAGGCAGCGGGCGGGGTATTTAAAAAAAAGAAAAATGTCTTGCCTTATACAAATAATAGTAGTTAAAAAGTTAATAAAACGGTGATGACGATTTGCATAAAAATCATTTTCAAAAATAGCAAAATATAAATGAAAGAACCATGTAGTAAACACAATTTATGTTTACTTGACCAAAAATATTTGCTTCAATTGAAACAAGAGGAGACTTATTGCACCGAAAACAACTTGGGTTTATCTACCCAGTAAGCCGATTATTACTACACATTGGTTCTGGGCCAACACCATGGTTCCAGTGAGTCTCCCTCAAGACTGGGTGGTTGGGGGAGAACGCGTTCCACTCGGTAGGTTTTCTTTTGTTTGTGTTGTCACGCGCAGGAACGCATCAGGACGCGGCCGTTCCCCTGACAGTTTTCCATGCTCCCTTAGTCCTCGTGAAGTCAGTCAAATTCACCTTGCGTCCTACATAATACGTCGGGGAGGGACTCATTTTTCTTCCCTATGCTAACCTGGAGCCTACTCACTTGGTGCCTCTCCCGTCAATTCTCTCTACAGGCGAGGCTCCTCTCAGGGAAGAAGATCATCTTCACAGATGCCCTTTTCGCTAGGGAGAACAACCCCTACGAAATGGTCCCTTTATGGTCTGGTGGCATAACTGATCTTCTCATTCGATCTCCCTACTTCACCTAGCGACAATATCATCGCACTCAGACCGTATTCAACCTTCTACATGTACACCTGTCTTCATCCTTGTGTTTGGATGCTATTCAAGTCTTCCCTCCAAACGGCTGGCCTTGCTTCTGATGCTGCTTCCCTTGCAGCAAAATATAGACGATCCTCCTGCAGAACAAGGTTTGACAATTCGTGTACCAAGGAGTAATTTGTTCCCTCTTCTGCATCTGTAACTAAGGAGATTTTCTACTCTCCCCTTTTAATTCCGGGCCTCCAGATAAGCACTGTTCAAGACTACAGATCAACCTTCACAGCAGTACATCACAGGTTCGACGATGACTCTCACTTCAATATCACTGCTTTACCTCAACTATTTAAAGGCTTGTTCTTAGAGGAACCACCTATTAAGATACACGCTCCTTCTTGGGACCTCGGCACTGTCCTTCGCAGTTTGACAAAGCCTCCTTCTGAATCGGCTTGGTCTTCTTTTCCTCTACTCGATCTCTTGGTCAAGACGGTCTTCCATTAGCAGTCTCCACAATTCACCACAGAAGTGATTTCCATGCTCCTTCAACAGAACCTGGTCTCTTTTGTGGGAACATGAAGGTGTTTGTCTTGCTGCATGTATTAACTTCCTAACCAAGAACCAATCACTGAGGTTTTTCCCCTCCAGAAATATTTGTCCTGAGCTTGACTTCTTTCTCCAAAGTCTAAGAAGATAAACTTTGGGGCCCTGTTATAGCATACTTGAATATTACACACCAAGGAGCTACATGGGAAAACTACACAACTCTTCATCACAAAGCTTTGACCATTCAACCAACCTCAACTGGTACTCTTTCTCGATGGTTTGTCAAAGTTATACTACCAGCTATGACCTCTACTGCCCAGTCGCGAGGGTCTCTACCAGGGGAACTGTTGACGTGAGCAATTAAAAGCCCCCGATTCACACTCAGCCACACCACAGGTGCCCCTAGTACCTACTCTGGCACGGAACACACTCCCTCAACCAGGGGGTAATACAAATAATGTTAGAAGTTCTTTGAGACGCTGGAAAACTGTTTTTTATAATAATTGTTATTATTTGTTTTTTATTTTATTTTATTTTTTTCTGGTTCCTAAAGATAAAGCCCATTTAAATAATGTTTATAATGTTATTTTTGGTTAAAACAAATCCGTAAAAGACTGCAGTTTGCTCAGTTTAAGAGAAATAATTGCCAAGTTATGTATTTTTTAGTCTTGCCAACTTTTCTTCAGATATTCCATTTTGTCTAAAATCAGAAGCATGTGAAATATGAGTTAAAGGCACTGCACAGGTTTGGTAGTTGTCAAAGACCAGTTTTCTCACTTGGTGTATCCCATTATGAGCATAAAATAACAAGCCTGTGAAAATTTGGGCTCAGTTGGTCATCGAAGTTGCGAGAAAATGATGAAAGAAAAAACACCCTTGTTACGAATTTGTGTGCTTTCAGATAGGAAAAAAAGACTTCTAGCTAGAAGTCTTTTAATATTTTAGTGAGACATTACCCGGTTTCTCAAAAACTACGTTACTTCAGAGGGAGTTGTTTTCCACAATGTTTAATACTTACAACAGCTCTCCAATCCGCGTTACTAAGTCGGTTTTTAAGTTAATATTTGTTTTGAGTAATTACCAAACGTGTACATGTACATGTACCTTCCCTTTATTATAGTATTATGCATTATATGTTTTTAATATTTAAAGGTCCTACATGTTCCATCAATGACTGTAGTGATGGCTGCTAAAGATTTACTGGCGTTGCCTGGAAGAGAAAGTAAGTTTAACTTTTCCTTACATTTTTTTCCACTTAACTGCTTATGTTTCACTTCAAGCAGTATTCGCATTGGTTTTAAATGCAAATTGTTAACTTACCGATATTAAGTGCAAACAGCCGGTAACTTACCAGTAAGTTGTCGCCATGGCGCTGTTAACTTGAACAGGCTGATTCGAGCTGTGGTAACTTAAAGGAACATGTTGCCTTGGATCGGTCGTGTTGGTCTTTGAAAAGCGTTTGTAATAGTTTGTTATAAAATGCATATGGGTAGAAAGATGTTGTAAAAGTAGAATACAATGATCCACACAAACATGCCTCGAAATTGCACGGTTTTTCTTTTACCTCATCGACTAACACAGTCGGCTATTTATGAGAGTCAAACTTTTGACTTCCATAAATGGCCGACCGTGTTAGTTCGCAAGGTAAGTGGAAAACCTTGCATTTTTGAGGCAAATTTGTGTGGATCATTATATTCTACTTTTAAAACATCTTTCCAACCATATATGCATTTTATAACAAACGGTTACAAACGCTTTTTCATAGACCAACTCGTCCTATCTAAGGCAATGTGTTCCTTTAACAATGTTAACTTACAGGGATAAGAAGAATGCAAACTCACTAGTCTGGTAACTTAACAATATTGTCACGTGACTTTTATCGAAAAAGTCTGCTGATGTTCGAACCACCGCGACCAATTTCAGGTTAAAAGCATGGTTTAGCTGTGTTTATTACCAAACACAAATAAATCCAAGTGCGTACAGCTGTTAACTTACCGCGGGCCGGTAAGTTACCAGACTGAAAAGTCAAATGCAAACGCGGCTTTAGTTACCTGTTCATGATTTTGTAATGTCGTTAAATTAGTCTTCGAGAAAGACTCTGCTAGGGTCAAAACGTCAGGCCCTTAACCAATTTTTTGCATGTATACCAGCAACAACTAATTCTAAAGGTGTAACATGTAGGAGCAAGGTGAGTAGGGAACACTGTATGCAAACATATTTCAAGTATCAAAGGTTTTGCTACTTTTGCATTTGCAATTGATCTTACTATACCTCATACATATTCATGACCGAGAGTCAAGTTCTTACTGGTCCATTCATCATCGCGTGCCGGGTGCTATTTTTGCTAATTACCAAGCACGCGCAGGAGTAATCACGCACAGGGTTAATGCGCGTGACAAGTAGAATAGCACCCACGCAGCCCGGGCAATATTCTGCAGTACAGCCCTCATGTTGCCATTGAGGCACGGATGGACCGGGCAACGTGTACTCGTACTTGCAACACGCGAGGGAAGCTCGCTCGTTTGTCAATCAAACGAGGGTGCCTCTCGAGACGAGGGATCCCACGTTCAGTTTGGAAGCAGCTATACGAGACAAACGAGCGGGGACCCGCGAAACTATCGAGTACCCACGAAACGAAACGAGCGCTGCACAATGCAAGGACAGTTTCAGGGATTGTCCATCTTTAAATTAATGTACAACATTTTAAAACAGATTTGCAGTTAAATGACAGGTTGATAAGCTAAGGTAATATGTCGGCAGTGAATATTATTCATTATATTTTAAGATATACTGTAACGGCAACTGGAAAATAAAACGGCTTCCTGAATCTCATACATAATGTTATTAAGTATTCTGACTTTGTATCTGTGATTGTTTTACGCTCATGTTTTTTACGTAATTTTAGCCCGAAAAAAACTAGTCCATTTTAGGGTTTTTGAAAACTCGCACCCTTCCATGGTTCCCTCAATTGACATTCGTGTAACCAAAGCTGCAGCACTTGAATTACGCTATAGAATACGTGCGTGAACCAGCGAGTGACCCAGCGCGCTGCAGCATATTGTGTGACGTAATTGAGTGGAGGGGAAACCGAGTAAGCGAGTGTCGCAACACGACATGTCGTTTGTTTACAATCGTAACATCAAACGATGACTTGATTATGATGACTTGATTATTTCATGAATATTCGGAGACGTTCACCAAGTTAAGACAATACCGAGATCTTGTGTTGTTGGTGGATGTACTCGAAATGCAGTTGAGAATACGGAAGTGAGTTTCTTTCAATTTCCGAGAGACCCTGTACTGTCCATAGAAGGGAACGGGTGCGTTTCGTGACCAACACAACAAAAGATTTTACGGTGACAAAAATGCAGTGCCCATTTTGCGGTCGACTGCCGAACTAAAGAGCACCTTGGGATTAAAGAGTTACTTCAGGCTGAAGATAAGGTCTATTCCAACCATTAAAGCGCCAGACGGTGCCATCATATCACATTCACCAGCGGAGTCAGCCTGCTGGGGCACAGGAGAAAAACAAGCGATCAAAACGATCGTCTAGCAATAGCATGGCATTCGAAAAGTGCCGGGTAAGCATCTATTTATTTCTATTAATCAAGCGATGACTAATAAATAAACTTGGTTCTAAGACTTCAATCCACCATTTCTTTTGATTGAAAAACTTTATCTCTTCACAAGAGATTTCATTTTTTGGCTGCCCCCATACAAGCATAGAAAACAACTCCTTTTACAACTTTTCACATAATTTTACAAGTCTCCCATCTTGTTATTTCCTTGTACGTAGGCCTACACTGTATGCCTATCAAGCATGGAGGCTACAGCCTATACCTTGTAATTTACACATTGCCTTTCTGGTTGGGTCACACAGCCATCAGAGCTCACACAGGGGGGTGGGGCTGGGTGTTGAGGGAGGGATGACTTTGCTTGTATAGGGAGGGGGGGCAATTAAGTGGCAATGAATAAAAACTTACTTTTTTATTTTATTTTTTCTTGGTTTTTTAACGTGGGACAAATGGGGGGTGGGGGTGTTCTGGAAATTGTCATGTGGCTGATAGTAGTAGGCAGATGTGTAATCTCTTAGTCGGTACATTTTTTTCTTCTTGACCCCCCCCCCCCCCCAAGTTATATATTGTGTATTGTTGTGGTCACCCCCTCATATCTTTCGGGGAAGCCGTAAATGCACTTGTAATTATGGCAAGAGAAATTTCACCTGATTCTACATGTACACAATACAATGCGAATAATTACACACATCAACTTGCACTTGGGATATTTTTCACTGAAGAGGTTAAATACAATAATGTTTGTTTTTATCTTTTGTTCAGGTTTTGCGAGAAGCTTTGGCTGAATTTGATGCCAAGTATGGTGACCAGGAACCCACCAGTAAACAAGTTGTTGAATCTATGAGATAGGAAGCTCAAGCACATGGAAAGAGGTAATGAAATAGTTTACTGGTCTGTTGCAATAAACACTTCCAAAATTGCCTTTTGTTTAGGGGAGATATATTCAACTGCGGCAAATAAGTTACTTTTTTTTACTTCGTGTATTTCATGTATCTCTTTAAATTCACAATTTCCCTCAAAATTTAGGACGAACAAACCCCTAGGTTTTGGATACATAGGCCTAATTTATATCTCTTCCAATATTACATACAGAATTTTCCCATGGAGACTGACATCCTCGGTGGAAATCAGTCAGCCAGCCATAACTACAGCCACAGTTTCTTCTGTTCAGACATTGAAAGCGGTAGGTACTAATAGTATTTAGCTTGGAATACTTCACAGAAGCATCTGAACATTGTTATTTAGGTACATAATAGTTTAAAAGTGTTGTGGTGATAATAGCCATTTAAACTTAGGTCTCATAATATAAACTAGTCCTCGCATTTCATTTGTTTACTTTACTTGATATGATACCACATCAAGTAAGGGAGGAAGAATGTAAAACATGAACACATGGTTTCCACACCCTCAGCAGTGTGTTCATTTGCTTTTGTATGCTCACTTGAGATGTTAAATTTGCATCGGGGATAAAGAATATTAATTCTGGTTTTTACCCATACACCGATGTGTGTTAGCACTGTATACTTAGTACTTCTCCGAGTCCTGTGAAAAATATATCACAGGCATGTTACTCGGGTGGGATTCGAAACCACGACCCTTGCAATTCTAGAGCAGTGTCTTACCAACTGGACTACCCAGGTTGCCCAGTAGCTAGAGGCAGTTTGAATCCTATGTTTTGGCAGCAGGTACCGCAACGATATAAGAGATGTTAAATTTGCATCGGGGATAAATAATATTAATTTTAGTTTTTACCCATACACTGATGTGTGTTAGCACTGTATACTCAGTACTTTCCCGAGTCCTGTGAAAAAATATCACAGGCATGTCACTCGGGTGGGATTCGAAACCACGACCCTTGCAATTCTAGAGCAGTGTCTTACCAACTAGACTACAGAGGTGTTAAAACTGCAGAGGTTGTCCGGTAGCTAAGAGGCAGTTCGAATCCTATGCCTGTGATATTTTTTCACAGGACTCGGGGAAGTACTGAGTATACAGTGCTAACACACATCAGTGTATGGGTAAAAACTAAAATTAATATGCTCACTTGATTATAGGGTCTGTGATAATCTGCTCATATTATTGCTCCATGTATACACATAGGTTGTTTCCAGTCTATCTAGATAATCTTCCAGGTTGACTTTTGGAAAGTACAAAGGAACTTTTCAATACTGACATGTTTTCTACATGGCCTAAAAAGCTTAGTTCAAATATGCCTTTGTATGTATATTAAGTTTGGGCGGTTCCAGAAATTTGGCACTCGGTTCCGGTTCTGAAAAAAAAACTTGGGTCTACGTCACTCTACTTACCTGTAGAGCAAATTACTACAATTGCATATTCCCTATGCGCCGCTAGGTAACACTAAGACTTTTTACAACAAGTGCAACAGCGCCCTCCATCGCCCAGTGCACGACGGCGCGAACGCCATGCGCAATCGCCCGCTTTCTCTCTTAGCTCCGAACAGGTGACACGTTAATTTTTTAGGCTCCCTAGAAAACTGTTACTTTTCCGTTAAACCGAGTCTCTTTTGAGATATAAAATAAACTGTGTTATTTTATTATTGTTACTTGATAAAGACGTGTTTGCAGAGTGTGTGTGTCGTCTTTATTAATTTCTTAAGTTGATAAAATGAGTTCTAGAAAGGCAGGGAGAGGTCGCACTGTCGCTACCGGGGATACTTCCCTTTCCCCGGGACAGCTCGACTCCTCGGGGGGCTACGCCGTTGACGGTCCGTCGTCGGCGCAGTCCTCCCAACCTTCACAGCCCCTGCGTCGTAGACCCCGTTGACTTCGGGGGGAACATTTCCCGTTCCCCCTCGTCGGTCAGCGTCCAGGGGTCCAACCTGTCTAAGGGTAAACGCCCGGGTACAAGCAAGAAAACAAAAAATCCTGCTACCCGGGCCGTTTCCAAGAAGAATAAGGCAGGCAAAGGAAACCCAGTTCCGGGGTCTTCCACGCCTGCCGCTAAACCACCCACTGGCCTACTGCGGACGGAGGGGGTCCCCCCTCCGCGTGTCTCAGTGCGCCACTCCCCATCCAGCCCCACCGAATCTCCCTCGGTGGCCGTGGTGGGGGACGGGGTTGGGTTTGCCGACCGTAACCCGGCCGCTTATGCCATCGGGCTGGGCGTGCTGGCGGTCGGTAGGCAGATTGCCCATGCCGAGCCTGCGAACTGGGGTTCCCCCGGTATCCCGGCTCGGTGGGTCCGTCCTCATCCTCGGGTTTTACCCGTTGCGCTGGGGTCCCCGTGACACAACCCTTGTCCGAAGGGACATCTGAGGTCACCCCATCCCTTTCTTCCCGTCGAAGGAAAAAGGCCAAAAAGGGGAATAGGTCATGGCGCTCTTCGAGCCCCAGTGATTCCTCCCACAGGGGCAAACGTCACCGCGGTGACTCGCTTTCACGGGCCGACTTTATGGAGGCCTTTCAAGCGTTGACCGCCTCCCTGACGGGCAGGTTGGAGCAGGGCCATGGCCCAGTGGCTCCGCCCGTTTTGTCGGCCCTTCATGGCGTGTCAGCCCCGCCGGGTTTTCCGGCCTGGGTCGACGCACTGGTCCCGTTCGACCACCAGTGGGTGGCCTCGGGTAGCGGTATCCCTCATACCGTGAGCATGGCCCCGGCGTCTCCGCCGTGCCACCGCTTGGTACCGGTGCCAATGCAGACTCATGTCCCAGCGGTATCCCTGGCCCCTGTGGGGCCACCTGTGACCGCCAGGACTGTAACATCCCCGTCGGGGATCAGTTTGGACCCGGTGTCAGTATTCTCTGACTCAGATTCATCTATGGGCCATGATTATAGTACTGGGCACTCGCCCGGGACGAGTCGCCCCCCTGGGGATGACTCGTCCCCGGAAGAGGACGAGTTGACCGCTATGCAGCGGTTGTCAATTCGTGAGACTGAGTTGCGGCTCGTTCAGCGGGACATGATCCGAGCGCTGAACCTGCCGGCCATGGCCGACCCCCCTCCTTCTGAACGCCAGTCGTTCAAGAAGAGGTCGGGTCCAGTTCCATCGGTCCAGAATACTTTTCCGACTCTGCCCCTGGATCGTGTTTGCACAGATCGCATGGATGCAGTTTTGCAGGCAGGGAAATGGCGGGCGCATGCTTCACGCGCTGAAGCTTACTATCGTTTTCCCCAAGGGGATTTCAATAAGTATTTTGCGACGCCCGTTCTCCCAGATTCGGCATCGGACAAACTCACTGCCGACCGGGGGGCTACTTCCTCCAAACGTCCCTTCGCCGATAAGTCCCGTGGGAAATTGGAGGAAGTGGCTAAGAAGTTGGACTCAGCCTCCCGTTTTGGGATGCGGTCCACTTCTTTCTTGTTACTCCTTTCTGAGTATTTGGCCTTGGGCGCTGACGGCGACTCGGCGGTTCCCGCCGATCTCGTGGTCGCTGCCCTGCACTGCCTTGATGATGGCTTGAGGACCATCCTGGACCAGTTCTCACGTATTTCCGCCCTGGCTACGTCTTCCCGTAGGGCGAACGTGTTGGACGCACTGTTCCTTCCTTCAGTGGGAGCGCGCAAGCGTCTTGACGCCTTGCCGCTCACAGGTCCCGACCTTTTTGCGGGCCAGTTCCAGGAATCCAAGGAAGCTGAGGCCAAGCGCATCAAGGCGGCAGATAAAATTAATTTAAAGAAACCGGCTGCGCCCAAAGCCAAGGCGAAGAAGCAAGCCTCCTATACCATCCCACGGCGTCAACCTCAGCGGCCCGCCCGTGGTGGGTTTCACCCGGGTAGTGAAGACAATCGGGGCTGCTCTACGGAGGCGCGGGGTCATGATCTTCATGTACCTCGACGACTGGCTGGTAGTGGGGCCATCGTGGGCGGCGACGGATGCGGCGCTCAGGTTCACCTGGCGCCTCACTTCCGATCTCGGGTTTCTAGTGAACACCGAAAAGTCGCACCCGATACCCTCGCAGACCCTTACGTTCCTCGGAGCGGCTCTCGATCTCCGCCCATTGAGGGGACTAGCCCGCCCTACGGAGGACCGCGTACTGAATCTTTTTCGGTGCGTGTCCCTCTTTCTCCCAGCGGCTGTGGTACCGGTAAGGGCTTGGCTCAGGCTCCTTGGCCTTATGGCCAGCATGGTGGACTTGGTGGATTTTTGTCGACTCCGGATGCGGCCAATTCAGCTCCATCTTCTGTCTTTTTACCGCCCTCGACACCACCCTATCCACCTGCCGGTACCCACTACGCCCTGGCTGATCCCGCACTTGCGGTGGTGGCTGGACGAGGCCCATCTCACTCAGGGGCGCATGTTCCGCCCCCCTCAGCCTTCGGTGACCATTGTCACCGATGCGTCACAGCAGGGCTGGGGGGCGACCCTCCACCCGCGCCAGATCGCGGGACAGTGGGGCCCGGAGCACCGCTCGTCCCACATCAATGTCCTAGAGTTGATGGCGGTCTTCAATGCCCTTCGGCATTTTCAGACTGCGGTGTCGGGACGCGCGGTGCTCGTGCGGTGCGACAATACCACGGTCGTGGCTTATGTCAACCGCCAGGGAGGTAACCGGTCGGCGCAGTTGTGCGCCCTGACTTGGGAACTCCTTCACTGGTGCATCCGCCAGGGCGTTGCTCTGTCGGCAGTCCACATCCCGGGGGTAGAGAATGTGACAGCCGATGCCCTCTCCAGGGGCTGGATTGCCCCGACAGAGTGGTCCTTGCTCCCTCAGATGGCACAGACCCCCTTCCGGCTGATCGACCGGCCCCACTAGACTTGTTTGCCTCACGGGCAAACAATCAGCTGCCAACGTATTGCTCAAGGGTTCCAGACCCCCAACGCATGGCAGATCGACGCCCTGTCGATTCCGTGGGAGGGCCTCCTGGCTTACGCCTTTCCGCCATTCTCGCTCATCCCCCGGGTGTTGACCAAGATAGAGACCGCCCACTGCCGGGTGCTCCTCATAGCCCCGTTCTGGCCCCGTCAGCCGTGGTTCCCTCGACTCGTGAGGCTCCTGGTCCACCGCCCGGTGGTCCTGCCTCAACGTCCGGTGGTCCTGCCTCAACGTCCGGATCTCCTTTATCAACCCAGTTCCGGGATGATTCATCCGGCCCCGAGGGAACTCCACCTGAGGTGCTGGGTGTTATCACCCAGTCACTCCGCACAGCAGGCCTTTCACGCCGGCTGCAGAGCTTGCCGCCCAGTCGAGGTGTGCCTCCACTCGTTAGATCTACGATTGCCGACTACAACATTTCTTTAAATGGTGTAGACGGCGATCTATACGTCCCCCCAGTGCTTCTCTGAAGGACATAGGGGATTTTCTTCTTTACCTTTACGAGAGTGGGCTAACGACCGCCACGGTTAAAAACTACCGGTCGGCCATTGCAGCCATTCATGAGGGCTTTCCTGATGGCTCCTCGGTTTCTACCAATCGAGCGATCTGTCAGCTGGCAAGGGGCATGTTTGTATCCCGGCCTCCGGTACGCAAACTTGTCCCGTCTTGGGACCTCCAGAGTGTTCTATCCACTCTAGCAGGTCCCCCATTCGAACCCCTCAGCAACGCTCCTTTGCTGCAGTTGTCGATAAAGGTTTCCTTTCTGCTGGCGGCCGCTACGTCGCGCAGACGTAGCGAGCTCCACGCCCTGACACTGGCACCGGGTCACATTCGTTGGGAACCCGGTGGTGTCCGGCTGGTTCCTTCCGCCGGGTTCCTGACGAAGAATCAGTCTGACTCTTTTCAGCCCCCGGACATTTTCGTTCCAGACTTAAAGTCCTTCTCTGCGGTTGCGGCTGACAGACTGTGGTGCCCTGTCCGAGCGCTTAAATGGTACATAGGCCGCACCAAGCCTATCCGCTCCGGCCATCACCAAATATTCTTGGCCTCCACAACCCCTCATCAACCGGTAACGCGCGATACTATCGCTCGCTGGATTGTTACCGCCATCCGCTCCGTCCCGGGCGGGCGGCCGGCGGCCGAGAGCAATATTCACGCCCACGACGTCCGCGGGGTGTCGTCCTCTTGGGCATTTTTTAAAGGTATATCGATAGAGGATATAACCAAGGCAGCCTGTTGGAAGAGTGCTACAACCTTCTCACAATGCTACCTGAAGGACGTACTCCAGACTGACGGCCAGGCAGGCCGTGCGGTGTTGCAGTCGGCCTCCCGTGGGTCATCCTCCCGCTAGTCCTCTTCAACTCAAGTCTTCACCCTCGGTGAGTTCTTGTCTGTATACCATACATTTGTGCCACTGTTTAACATTGATAATGTTTTTTTCCTTGGCCTATTGGGACAACACCCCCCGGGTCGTGTGCGGACAATGTGGCCCCCATATTTTGCGTTTCTTATTTCTTGCAACAGCTGGTGCCTCCTTCCGGTCGCGCCTCGTTGCCATGACGCCATAATAATTGTATGATGTGCAATAGTCCCGCGTATACCCACCGCCTTCCTAAACGGTGCTAGTCTATGCAATTGTAGTAATTTGCTCTACAGGTAAGTAGAGTGACGTAGACTCCCCCCCCCCCCCCCCACAGTAGTGTGGGTAGGGTCTACGAACGAATACTTACCTGTTGAGCATCCCTCCCGCCTGCCCCACTATACTTGGTTCTTGCATACTTGTACATATGAGTTTCCGAGAAAGAGGGCGATTGCGCATGGCATTCGCGCCGTCGTGCACTGGGCGATGGAGGGCGCTGTTGCACTTGTTGTAAAAAGTCTTAGTGTTACCTAGCGGCGCATAGGGAATATGCAATTGTAGTAATTTGCTCTACAGGTAAGTATTCGTTCGTAGACCCTACCCACACTACTGTGGGGGGGATTCTGAGACATACCCGGTTCCACTCTATATAAAACATAAGCAGCCCGTCCCGAGCTCACACTCACACAATTGAGCCGATGTATTTTAACTGAAAAAAACAAAATGCCCACCCCAAGTTAGTCAGACATTGTGCCACCGAGCGCCTATTCTCCCTGCATAAACAAGGCTTTAGTATAACCCTGCATGAAATAGCCAACCCACATAATATTGCATGCAGTATGCCGACTGTGTACAATGTATGTGTACTGCACGATAGTACTGTGTATTGTGGATGGGGCAAGTTTTTATGAATATGGGTATACCGGCAGCCAATCACAACGTACTGATTGTTTGGACCTTGGACTCTGCATGCTGTACATGTACATGTATGTATAGGAGGGTAGTGCATTGTACATGAACATGTACAGTACCGATTTAAAATAAGTAGAGGCCAGGCTATAAATTTAGCGGGATAAACTGTTGCGCCGTCTTTCGCGTGGGTTTTATCGCGCCAGACAACAAAATGCGTAAACAGCCGTTGGCAAATTAGTCGCGACAATCTCCACGCGACAATCTTCACGCGAAAAATGGTGGACCATTCTCCTTGCATTGTTGCGTGCATGCTTGAGATGTGATTCATTGTTGTTCCCAGCTGAAAGCAACCACAGTTTACAGCCTATTACAGCTTTATTTGGAAGGAAAAAGCCGGTTTGATTTGAAGAACTATTTACTGAAAAGAAGTTTGAAACTCTAGCGTCATCACAAAGGAATTGTTGCTTATAGACAGCCCATTCCAAATGAACCAATACACGAAAGTTCTATACGGTCACTTTTGTATAAACCTACCGCCCCCTCCGCCCCTCCTTCCGGTGCTGGTCTAAAACTAACCCAATAGGCAACCGACTACGTCTTTATTTGGAAGGAGACAGCCGGTTTTATTAAAAAAGCAATATTCTTGAAAAATTATGGTAGAATGATCAGTTAAAACACAAAGCTAATTAACAATACAACCGCATGCATCACACCAAAATTTTCGCAGTGCAGAAACACTGAGAAGGAGAGGTATATAATGGGGTTTATAGAAAGCCAGTCGGTAAGAGACTATTGCAGAGTGGCCGTGCTCTTATAGGCACCGTCCTCTGACCATGGCAACACTGTTGCTAGGCAGCGTAAGAACCTTTTTAAAGTTTGTGGGCCTTGCCGCGGCAATTATTTCATAAAGAAACAGTAGGCCCCAAATGACAGAAATCCGATCAACAGAATCAACCAATTACATCTTTATTTTGACGGAATCGGCAGATTTATTTGAAGGCTAACAATAAAGAAATTCCGAACTCCAGCGGCATCACAAAAGAATCTTGTTTCTCTTGTTACCCCACCCCAAGGTTTGAACGCGGTGAACATCCAAAAAAGTGCCAATCACTTGAGGAAAATATAACGGGGACTTTTTTAAGACGTACCAACCATTCTTTGGGGATTAATTTGGGGAGAAACTGACAAGTTAATGGAGAATACTTTCCTGAAAGACCCTAATTCAATTGTCAAAATAATCTCAATTCCTATATAGCTCTTAGCATGTAGGAGAAAAATTATTGAAACAAAAGTTCGAGAGACTATTGATCTCTCAACTCTTTTTTACTGTTTGTGGAATAAATTATTGTCTCTGCTTTTTTTCAATGGCCCTGATTAAAGAAGATAATTAAAGTTTACATATGATGATTGTTGTGACTGCTGGTGCCTGCTAAATTCTTGCTCAGCAAAGAATGTGTACTCGCTGGCGTTTTGATTCAATGTATTACTGCACACCTGGCAGATTCGAATACGCTGTAATTACTGCACAGACCGCATACGTATAATGTGCACGTAATATCCACACAGTGTATACAAACACATAACTAGATTTCATTATCGTTTATTTTGAGATGAAAATAACCCTATACATTGTGTGCGTAGTATATCTAATAGGGAAAACATCCATTTTTTACGTTAGTTCAGTAGCACTTTTTCACTACAGCATACATGTACATAGGCGCTACACTGTTGTACAATCTAGACGTAGATTCTCAAAACACAATCTCGTATGAGTGGAAATCAGACTTTGAGAGCTGGTTCATTCTTATGCGTGAGGGACGGACATCAATGGAAAACCACTACCAGTCTTTACATTTTCAAATATTTTATTGAAATTTGAAGTAACTATTCTTATACAAATTATTAACAATGAACAGCAACGGTTCATGAATTGTCAAAAATTTCAACTTGTTACACTCTGGAAAAGGAGGCAAACTCATCAAAAGTAATGTGGTAAGGGGTTTGTTTGAGACGTATAGGTGAGGGACCCTCGCTTTACGTCCCATCCGAGGAAGAAAATAAAATCGTCCTTAATCATATGTGGAACATTTTATGTACATAATTGGATGTTTGTATTACCATTTCACATTTAAAACTTTGAGGTATTTTATGTTCCCTTTGCCAATCCCTCGCGCTTTCATGACGTGCATTCAATTCCAGCGATTTGTGGCTAATGGCTCGGTGTGGTTTTTAAATGTTTTAAATGTGCAACTATAATCCAATAATGGAAACTAGTCGTCGTCTCCCCCCCCCCCCCCCCCCCCCGAAAAAAAAAATCACCCAAACCCAAAGGAAACGGTCAGAAACAAAAAACACCCAAGTAAATTCCCCAACCAATAAAATGTTGCTGTATAATTTTTATCACCTTCAAAGAAACTTTTCTTAAAAGCCAGTACATTTGTATTTTTAGGCATGAAATAATTGAATGTCGATTATTAGTTTTAAACCAGGCAGAATGTTGAAACCCAGTTTGGTGTTCTATGGCAACACTGTTGCTAGGAAGCGCTATAAACTTTGCAAATGCACGTGATCTGTCCCCAGTCGGATTAAATTACCATCAACAGAATGTCCCACAATCAAAGGCCACAACAATTCAACCAGCGGCACCACAAAGGAATCGTTGAATTGTTTGAACATTGGAGCTGTCAATCACCCCCAGTATTTTTTAGCCACAGTATTTATTAAACATGTAATGGCAGATATGCTTACCTCTAAACGTAAAGTACTTGAAAAAACTTCTAAGCCAAATAAATTCAAAGCTTGTTAAGTCTTGTGTTAATGAAGAGGGAACAAGTTGAGCTGTTCACATCATTCTGAATATTGCTATTTTCATATCATTCTTATTACAATCTTGTTAAGGAAAGTAGCAGGCCTTAAAATTGCAATGCTGCAAGGTTCCAATACAAACTTATTTTCCCCAAAAGAAGTGCACAAGAAGACCCGAGGAAAATTGCTGTGCCCCCTTCAAGCGCGAAGTTGTCTGTCAGTTATGCTTCTTCAAAGAGGGTTCAAATTCATAAAGCCCACAATCACAGAAATGTGCTAAGCACAGAAAAACAATTACTTAGCAGACACAGTGTACCAGCCAAAATTCCATAAAATTTACATCGTTGCAACTAGTGCCCCACTCATTTTTTGCTTTTATAAAGCAAAGAATTTAGCTAAGCAGTATTTTTTCGCCAAACAGCTTTACTCATTTGTGTCCGTTTTTTAAAATTATGTATATGTACCTTCTGAACTACTGTATAGATAGGTACATTATGAGGTGCTGGCCCGGTTATTGTATTAGGTTTTAAAAATGTATATATAAATGTTTTCGCCTATTTTCATAGTACTTTTGCCCGAGTTGCTCAACAGTAACTGCTCGTTGGTTTAATAATTTAAAACAATGTTTTGATGTTGCTATTTTGATTGATTTTTTTGTTGTAGATTCGAGTAAAAAGCAAAAAAAATCTTGAATTTTAAGAGTATTGCACCCAAAAAAAAAAGGCATCGTTGTAGGTAATAAGAATCTAAAAGTTTTTGATGTGTAGCGCTTTGCGTTCGCCTGTGCCATAATGCGAAATAAATCGGGCCTTGGAAATTAAAATACACAGTGTATCCCCCACACCATAGAGCTATATATAGAGCTCTATGCCCCCCCCCCTCCCTTCCCCACAAACACACTCACACACACACCCAGGTTTAACTTTATACAGAGCGGTTGCGTATGATACGCTGGCTGTGGTTTGTTACAATGTATTACTTCACCTGGCAGATTCTGTTTTAAAACTTGACAGTCTTTTAAACATGCGCGTATTATATTATCCACGGGGTGTGATGAAACAAAATTGAATTAAATTATATATTATTGAAAACTAATTTGACCAAATCACCGGGCGAACACAACTACAATTTGTGTAGATTTCGATTGTTTTAATTTTTTTTTCAAGAAAGAAGCATCGCTGCGATCCGCAATAAAATTAACCAACTAATAAAAATGTCCCGATGCTTGAAAAACGTCACCGTAAAGTCACTTACAGTTGCTCATTTAAATATGTATACGCTTGCCTGGTCTGAACTAAATGTTAATATTTTAACAGTTTAATAGTTGGGTAATTACTTTGTGATGGCGTGCCGTTTTTTTTTTTTCAATTATAATATTACTACAGATTTTTCGGATAATCATGTCGAATAAATCTGTTATGAATATATAACTGCCCGAGATTAATTATAACACAAGTAACTTTTAAGGCGTTACTTTGAAAACAATTAATTTGTCAAGTGTTAATGTGTTTATCTATGGTACCGAAGAGGGAGAGTTAGTGGCCAGAGTAATTTCAGAAGCAAATTGGCAACGATCTTTGGATAGTTTTAGTCTATGATTTCAGTTACAAAAGACAAAACAACCTTCCAAGCGTCAAATCATTTCCTTTGTGAAAAGTACATTTTGTTATGCTCAAAATAAACATTGATTGTTAATTAAAAACAAGTACTTTTAAAACCGACTCTTAAACAAATTGTTAATATTGACAATATTGATAACATTGATAATATTGTATTAATATTGTACTAATCTACCGTACCGAAGAGGAAGGGTTGGGTACCATCACTAGAGTAGTTTTATCGTCAACTAACGTAGTCTAAGTCATTACTGGAGGCGATACCTATACACAAATCAAGACTGGTCATATTGTAAAATACAACTTTTTAATTGGCTGTTAAATTCCCAATGTCACTTCAACTGGCATTTGGCCAGGCTAGGGGACCGCCGAACCCAAAGAAAACCACAGTGACACCGCGCAACCCAGCGGCTTGTCTTTTGAGGGAAACAAAATGTATAACAAACTGGGGTGGGGGGGGGGGTTCAGATAAGACATGATTGGATCTTGATAAGAGTGTCAATCATACTCACAGGACTGGCCTGAAAAGTGTCCTGGCTCACATTAAATAAATACAAAATAAAAAAGATCCGCAGTTGTTTGGGGGCTATTGGCTTCACTTTTGTAAAACTGGGGTTTTAGTATATTTACAACAAGGGAAACAAATTCCGGTTCAAACTGAACATGTAACCGACCGCGTAAGAGGTACTATTTGTTTAACATAATTTGTGCCGCATTTTGTGCCGTTAGGTAAGCTTGGCGTTCCATTTTAATTAAACATACCAATAGGCCTTCTTGTAATCGTTTGCAGTTGAAACTCACTGACTGAGTAAAACATTTCAAGTAAAGTGTTAATCTTTCGGGCGTCTCTGACGGTGTTTTGAGTGAGAGTACAATAAAGTAGATGGTATTGGACCAAAGAAAATACGGACGCAAACTTACTAACGGTTGAACCGTGGCTGAAATTGCCAGGGCGTAATCACACCTCAATCAAATGAATTCCGATCGCATACACAAGTTGCCGAAACCGACTGGCATTTAATTTTACAACAAATAATACTAAAGACAGGATACACCTGGAGAATATGTTTTTTTATAATGAGACTCCCAATCCATTTTAAAAGAATAATATATAAAAGCACACAAAATAATAAATTATGACGCCGGTGAATCAGCATTATCAAAGCACCGGTGAATCACACATCATCAAAGCACCATACATTCTCGGGTAATCACGCAAAATGTTGCGTGGGTATTGCAGGTTTAGCGCGTGGCGCTCCACGCATGGGCCATGCTGGACCAAAGAAAATGGGGACCCAGACTTCTAAAAGGTTGAAGAACATTGTCTGGACTTTAACCAATCACAACTCAAGCAAAATAATACAAACTTCCAATCACAGACACAAGTTGCCGACACCTAATCACAGACACAAGATGCTGACAGTATGACTGGCATTTAGTTTCACAACAATGAAGACATGAAAAAACACATTGAGTCTATATATTTTTTTATAATGAGACCCCAATCCATTTAAAAGAACATTATTTAAACACACAAAGTAATCAACTATGTACATGTACATGTACATGTACATGTATATGTATGGCGCCGGTGAATCAGGCATCAAAGCACCGTACATTCTCGGGAAATCACGCAAAATGTCGCGTGGGTACTGCCAGTTTAGCGCGTGGCGCTCCACGCGTGGGCGTCGCGCAGATGGTATCGGACCAAAGAAAATATGGCGACCAAGTTGAACATTGTCTTGGCTTATAACCAATCACAATTAGCAAAATAATGCCAACTTCCAATCACAGACACAAGTTGCCAACACCTAATCACAAACACAAGATGCCGACACCTAATCACAGACACAAGTTGCCGACACCTAATCACAAACACAAGATGCCGACACCTAATCACATACACAAGATGCCGACAGCGACTGGCATTTAATTTCACAACAAATAGTACTACAGACTTGAAAATACACATTGAGTCTATTTTTTTTTCATAATCAGACCGCCAAATTCATTTTAAAAGACCATTATTTAAACACAAAATAATCAACTACACATGTATATGGGGCCGGTGAATCTTGCAACATCAAAGCATCCTTCAGTCTCAGTAATAACGGTGAATTACACAACATCAAAGCAACCTTCATTATGGGGGATAATCATGACGAATTGAGCGACATCAAAGCACTATTCATTCTCTGGTAATCACGCAACTTGCGTGGGTTTTGCAGGTTTAGCGCGTGGCGCTCCACGCGTGAGTTATGTGTTAATATACGGACGGCTATTTGACTTTTTTTTCAAAACATGTTATCGCGCCAACCTCCACGCCCGTTTGCGCGTGGGTTTTATCGCACGGCCTCTACTTAATTTCAATCGGCACTGTATACACAGTGATGTCTATACTCAAAGTGTGTGTGGGTGGAAATACACTGTCGAGTCATCGCTTGTGTATTGCTTCTGTGTAATGTGTTGTACATGCAGCCACATGTGATATTTGATACTCATGTCGGCTTGAAGCCTTTGCTGTGTATCTGCAGTCAATGCTTTCAACATCAAGCCCTAATTTTTAAAGCCGGTTCGGTCCCAGGACCGGCTCCACAGAGACATTTATAATTGGGACCGGGTCTTTTAAAATCGGAACCGACAAAAGCGGGTACTCGGTTCCACAAAAGAGTGGACCTGCGGGTCCGGTTCTCAATTTGGAACCAAGCTTAATGTATATCCATCAATGTAATAAACACCTTTTTTTGTTTCTTAGCAGCTCTTTAATGAAAATGCTGGACTTAGACGAGCAACAACAGCTGCAGGGGCATTGAGGTTCAATATTGTGTACCCAAGATCCAAGCTGGACAGTGTGGGGCAAGGGTACATGTGCACTGTTCAGAAGGTACAATTGTCAACAGCACACACAGTAAGTCAAGTTTGAGACATAATTTACACATACCCCGGACAGTTTAATCCATTCGAATTGGTCTAGTAGAGGAGACCACATGACCATGTAACACATTCAATTAATATTGATACTTATCTAAAAATAAATTGTGTAAGTACACAAAACCAGCAAAAAAAGCTAAGCATGACATGCTGTCTGACCCTTCGCAAAATGAAGCTTGAAGCTATGTCCCACTCTGTTTTTCTTTTATTTCCAATTATGTAGTGGCCATCATGCTACATATCTGGTTCTCAGCATGTATCCTATCAGACACAATCTGCTCAGAAGCCCCCCCCCCCTCCGTTTCCACCCAAACCTCTTTGATGAATGTATCATTTTATTAAGCGTAACACCAATTTCCAAACCAGTCAACATAGGATCCGTCTTGATAACACTTGCCTCTTTGATTCTTGTGCCGTAAAAAAGTATTAATCAAATATTTGATAATTTTGTTTTACTCATAATGTATCGTGTTATATAATTTTGGTTGTGCCCTTTCACCGCATTTATGTGCGTAAGCTGTGACATGTATACTCGGTACTTTCCCGAGTTCTGTGAAAAAATATCACGGGCATATTTCTTGGGTGGGACTCGAACCCATGACCGTTGCAGTTCTAGAACAGTGTCATACCAACTAGACCACCAAGATTGCCCATAGCTAGAGGCAGTACCATTCCTATGTTCTAGCAGCTGGTACCCTTACAATTTTTTTAATGGATTTTAAGTTTGCATCATATGTGTTCTTAATAGTTTCAGATTACATGTATGTAAAGAGAATCAGCAAGGCTGCAGTGCTCCTTTGTCAGCAGGGTGAAAAGTCGGCAAAACCAAATTTTCCACAGCTTATGTACAATCCTGGCCCCCTATCGAGCACAGTAACATTACCAGTCCAAAACACTGCTGTAGAAAGGTTTGTGTCAAGGTTTAATTAAAGAACTGAACCGGTTGGTAGACCAGAACTGGCCATTGAAGATATCCCAGCAACACAGAGTGGGACGGGAAGCATGATGGCAGGTACCAAGGGCAGAGAGAGATAACAACGGAAGCAAAGAAATGTATCAACTGAGGGAGGTGATGATTCGTCAATACAAAAAAAGAGGACAACTCGAGGGAAGAAGTCCAAGAAATTAACTAAGGACAATTAGGATGGGTCAGACAAGGGACAATAGACCTTCATCATGCTGCCTACATCTTGGTCATGTTCCTCATATTGAATAACAATAATGAATGCTAAACATCATTTTGCAAATAGTAACCAGACTATTTTGTTCTTCCAGCCTTGGTTTGGAAACATTGATATCAATGGGAGCAATTCAAGATGGCTGGCACCATGATAACGGTCTATAAACATCAATTCAGGGGACGAAGTCATACCTGCCAACTGTCCCGGTTTTCCAGGACAGTCCCGGTTTCTGAGTTTTGAAGACCCTTAAAATCGGGACTGTCCCGATTTCTCAACTTTCCCGATTTTATTTTTAGAAAGTAAAAAATTTACTGGTGAACAACTGAAAACAAGTCTAGTTGTATTTTAGAGTAAAACAATGGTTCCTTGTCACAATAAATGAGGGGTACGGTGGTAAAATCCATGTTTTAAAGTTCATAAAATGGTTTGACAAGTCATGCTTTGCACTATATTAAATGTGGCCGCGATCGCTCGCGAATATATTAATGCATGCATTGGTTCTGCTATTTGCTGTCAACTCAACCACTATGCAGATGGACTAGACTAGTCTTGACCAAGACGTCAGCTTTCAATTAACATAAAGTTAAGTAGATACCACACATACAGTGCTAATCATTGAGGCCTTGAGCCAAGACTAATCCAAATGCAGGAAAGCGCCCTCTGTTGCCAATGTCATGCAAGCCCTCTCAAAATGCAATATGGCGGATGGCGGCCGACGGCCTTGTTTTGTAGGTTAGAGATGATCTTTTCACAAGAAAAAAACTCAATTTTTAAACGTGAGATGGAACCTTGAACTTGTGAACATTCTCTTTTGGCTAATACTTTATAGTTTTATGCATCTTTTGTGGATTTTAAATTTATTTTGGAGGAGTTGGCGGCGAGTTGACGGCATCGAGTTGACGGCATCGAGTTGACATTAAGTAATTGGACCCTATTTCCCAATGTGCCTTGCTGACCGATCGAACATTATTTTGCAGAAGAAGTTTTTATCATAACAGATCCTTTAATTACTGAGTGTTAGTGGGTTAGTAAACAAAACATTGCAGACGACCCAAAGTTTGACCCCCAAAAAAGTAAAGTATACAGTTTCCGATGTTCACCTCCGCGACAAAAAAAAACCGGTCCAGATTTGTCCCTATTTCTGGGATACCAATGTTGGCAGGTATGCGAAGTCTGGGAAGAACTAGGAAGGTCTGGGAGGAGATGATTGGTATGATCAATCGACCGTTACTGTAATCCAACGGTTAATTAATAGGGGGATGGAGGTTGGAAGGGAGACAAATTCACAAGCAAAATACTAGAGTGGGATTTAAACCCACAGAACTCTGGGAGAGTACTTAGTATGTACAATCTATCGAATACAAGACTTGTTTTTTCTTACAAATTTAGATTATATGAATACTCTTGGAAGACTGCTTTGTGTACAAAATATGGTTGTTTATTGTCTTTATGCAAAAAGGAAGGTACTCATATTGTATTAGTTTTGCCAAAATTTCCTTGGAGCTGCTTTATAATTAATTACTCAATTCCAATTGAAGTTGAGTTGACTTTGCAATTGAAGTTAAATACATGTAATACTCATTAAAGGCACTATTGATAATTATGCAAAATATTTGGCCGCATAAAACCTTTCTTGGTAACAAGCAATAGAGTCAGCTGTAAGAAACGAATCCCCTCTGAAGTAATAGTTTATGAGAAAGAGACAATTTGAGTGTTGGCTGGCACGGTTGGCTTGTGCGTAAAGCGCTCGCCTCTCACCAAGGTGACCCCGGTTCGATTCCCGGTCGGGGCCATTATGTGAGTTGAGTTGTGCGTTGGTTCTCTGCTGTGCCACGAGGGTTTTCCAGACTATCCGGGTTTCCTCCCTCAGGAAAAAATCAAACACTTTCGATCTTGGCTGTACTCCGTGGTCATAATGGGTTGATGTGGCTGGCAGCTGAATGCGCCCTTGCATGCCTGCTTCTCGAACACGTTATGTAGCCGCGTCCTTTGCAATTCAGCTCTTAGCTGCGAGTAAGGATGATTAGCCCCCCAAATTATTACTATTATTATCACTCGGAATACTACAGGTCTTTTACAATTATCAAAGGTGTCCAGTGTCTTTTACTCATATTAACAGATTACCCATGGATCATCTACAAATGATTTTAACACCCTAACAATTGGTAGTATAATAGAGGGAGACATGTTTTTATTGTAGTCCTGAAACCATGCATCCTGAATATGACTGTTGAACTCATCTCCATAGCCACAGTGGACAAGCCGGATATGTTTTTTATCATATTCTAGAACTAAATAGGATTTGAAACCATGAATGGTGGGAGTGCAATTATGAGAGTGGAGCTAAACAAGAGATACTGAACGAAATGAGCTGTGAAACCACTTTGTGCTTCTCAAAACCACCACCACTCAAAATAAAATTTGCACGCATACATGTACATGTACACCCATTTCAGTGCACCAACTATTTACATATTTTTGTCCAAGATTTTTCTCTTTTTTAAGTGTTCGTAGGGGGACTACTATAGCTACCACATATTTTACTATTTTCCATTAAAAGCCATGCTGTATGTTTGACTGTAATCTAACTTTTTGGAAGAACTTACATACACTAAATTTGGGTTAGAAGAGGAAATCTTACAATGCAATATTTGTTTGGAGGTTGTAACTAACAATTAGTCTAGTAGTGGGTATAAAAATCCTTTGACTGTCCATTTGGGGTTTGGATGTGTCATCCTGATGGCTTCCATTACACATGAAGATCCGGCAAATAAAGTCTGACATGCTGCGCGCATCTTGGTGCGTGCGGTAGAGTTGTGCAGAAAGGCATTGGAGAGCCCCACGTGTTCTTACTCACACGTGCGTCGTGGGTGGAGCCTAATGGATCGGTCTATTGTGACACTGATGGAGATAAAAGGGTTTTGAAACAATTTGTGTCCTGAATCTAATAATAGGGGGGTCAGAGTGGGGGGCTCATTTCAATTAAAAAACAAGACACTTACTGGTCTGGAGTCCCTTCAACTGCGCCCCTGCCATAGTACGCCCTGTACTGAAGATAGGTCGTTTGAAGCACACCTGGGTGCAGACAGACTGCTTCGAACCGATCATGTGCTGCTATGCGTTGGTTTTCATCATCGACATCAATGTTCAATGATGCCATTTGCTCCCTGCTGGTCTTCTGCACTTCCTTGCAGCAGATAAAATTTACTGCCATTGGTTGGACCACACAGTGGTTGCATGAGCACCTGAAGAAAAACAAATAATACTGTAAATGAAAAATAGGAAAAATGTTGAAATACTGACATTTCAAGCCTATCGGAGGCCCCTGAGTCCACCCGCCCAATAAGTATGACACAAAGCCGGACCCGAAGTCATTGCTCTCCTTCGATGATACACAATGACACAAAACCAGACTACCAAGAACTGATAGGTCCAAACAACGAAGACAACGTTATAGTTAACGGACACGAATATTTAGCTTTGATCGACTCCGGATCGCAAGTTACCTCTGTGACCCGACAAGATTGGTTCTTTATACAAGTATTTTATTCACAAGCACAAAAGATTACAAAAAAAAGGGTTGATGAGTAAGTCTATAAAAGAACAGAAAAGAAAAAGATTATAAGCAAACATAAGATTATACAATAGAAATGAAGAAAATACAAACATTAAATCAAAATAACCAAAGCAAACCTGAAACATTAAAGTTCTATGGCAAATAGCAAATGTCTCAAGCTTAAGAAGATAACTTTTACAATAGAGAAACACATTTATTATTATACCCTTTAGCCAAAGATAAAATAGTTCCTCAGTCCACCTTATTAAATATTCACGAAAACCCAAGAGTACAGTTAAGAACACTAAGTTTTAACACTGCTATACACAATAGACACAGCTGTCCAGAAAGACAAATACATACTAATGAGCTAGCAACATGGCTGTAACATAAACAATCTAGATAGTGGTTCTGGATGTAAGCCACCTGTGCAGTGATCACATAGCAATTAACTATAGCATGCCCTCACACACACAGCACAGTATTGATACTGGTCAACACAGAGTTGTGTGATGTAGCTAAACCTATGTCAATAAACCAAACACACAGCCATGAACCTTGAAAGTTCCTAGGACATTCCACAGCTGGTGTACTTAATTACTTAATCTCTACATCTCTGCAATAAACAACCCATAGCATACAACACTAAGAATCTCATGTGGGGTCTATGCTAGAACCTTACACAAGAAACTGTAAATCTCTGAAGTTTCATGGAATAGAAACACAGAAATCTAATGTACAAAAGAAACAATAACTTAATCATAACTGAAAGACCTGAATGGCAAAAAGAGCAAAATAAAGAATAATAACAATTATCGAAAGTGACTCAATCAAGGTTATCCTAGCAAGAACTTTGCAATGAACTAGGTAAATCAATTAACAAGAAAAACCAATAATGAAATGAAATCCATACAACTCATGCATTTAAACTTCTCTGTGACATGCACACTAAAAGTATGGACATGGGAGAGTCTAAAACAACAAATAACTGTACACTCCATCTTCAATGAAATGTAAAGTAAAATATAATAAACCAAACTATTTCTTAAGGAAACTTGTAAAAGAACTCTTTCCTTCCTCCATATAGCAAGGTAAATTAATCCATGGAAACATTATTCTCAACTGTTTCAAATATAAACAGAGTAGAGACAATCCAAAAAGGACAAGTTTGGGCAAAACACTGGCTTAATTAGTGCTTCCAAACTAAAACAAAAGTAACAACAAATGCAAAGAACTACAATTGTATAGACAAAGGAAACTTATTCAAACCCACTTAAAATACAAGGAATCTCCTCAGAAACGGCAATAATAATAAACACAAATATGGATTGTAGTCTAGCAGTAATAAGAAACAAAGGAAGATTTGGTACTTACATAACAAGGATGGGAATAACTCTGAAAACTGGAATGGCTCTGAGACTCTTGGAAAAATGACTTGCACACACGATGATAACTTGCAATGGAATGACTTAGTTGCACAATAGCTACACTATACCTGGGGTAGAGCTGGGGCTGACCACACTGACCATACCCTGGGAAACAAGACCCTCAGCAGGTGGGCTGCTGCTAAGTCAACAATTAGTTAACTTAAGAGGGGGCAGTCACTTAAAGTGCCTGGTCACAATCTCCTCTGCTAACCTATTGGGTTCCACACCAATATTTAACAGTAAAATGACAAAAAAACGCAAAATATTAATCTTGAAGCGCAACAACAACCTTTTAAAAACTGGGTTTATATAAAACTACCATTTTGCGGTACAACGCCAATTTGTGCATTTTTTGCATAAATGAAAAGCAAAAACAAAGTCCAAAAGAAAAAACCGTTTCATCAGGAATCTTTTAAACAAATTTGGATACTACTCCTGATCAATGGATTCCATTCACCAGGAGTGCCGAATAATGCAAAACCAAAAATTAATAAAATACATAGCAACACTACAGTCCCTAAGATGAAGAGTTCTAATAGCTGTCTTCATAACTCCGACGTCTGGAGTGGAGTAGTAAGAGTAACCGCTTGTTGTAGAAAACCATCGATCCATCCTTCTAAACGATCGCTCAGAAGAGTAGAGTTTGCTGATATACATGAAGTAGATATAAGTCGATGACTGGTTGTCCTGGGAAGGTTGAAAGGATTGGAGTGTTTGCCGGCTCCTTGGCGAGTGGATTGTCTCAACGGCTTGCTCACAGGCTCGTCTTGAGTTGAAGTAGACTGTTGAGTGTCATCTGCGATGTCAACGATGGGATCGAGGTTAGAAACGACTGGATTGACGTTAGATACGACTGGATCGACGGAGACTGCCACCATAGCAGGCTCCGCTGCTATGTGCGTACTCTCAGGATGAATATCAGCCTTTGTCGTCTTAGGTTCCGAAGGAGAATCGAAGGAGACTGCATCCACTGCAAGCTCCGCTGCTACGTCCGTTCCTTGGGGCTGAATGTTTAACACAGGCGAAGAGGAACTAATCACGGGGTTTGGGGGTTTGGACACAGGGTAGGAAATCTTCATTACAAGAGTGGATCAGTCCAAGCTGGTCGTGTTGTCGCCCTGGTCTTCTGTTTCAGACATCGGTGAATTGACAACTGATGACTTGGGAGTCGCTTCTTCTTGTTGGTCTTCCTCGCTGGGGACAACTTCTTTAGTGTTGAGGATCTCCGTCCTGGTAACTCGCTTCAGTGGCCCAGTGCCATCAGCCAGCTGAATTTCATAAACATTCTGCTGAGGTTGTGAAACTACAACATAGGGGGTTGCCTTCCAGTGGTCCGCGATCTTGTTCCTTCCAAGGGGGTGACTTCGAAGAAGAACTCTTGTCCCGATGGGTATTCCCTTGTCGTTAACCCTGACGTCATTGCGTTTACACCTGCTGTCTGCCTTCTGTTGCATCTTCCCTCGGGCCAATGCACAAGCATCCTTCAACTTCTGTTGGTGTTGTTTCACCCACGCATCTAGATTTGGTGAAGGATTGGTCACCGTCTCTGCTAAGCCGAACATCAGATCGATCGGTAGGGTTGGCTCTCGTCCCATGTACACAAAGAATGGTGACAACCCAGTGGATGAGTGCGGCGTACAGTTATACATGAAAACCAGCTCTTGCAGGTGCTCTGTCCATCGCCTCTTCTGCTCTGACGGTAGGGTACGAAGGAGATTATGTAGAGTCCGGTTGAACCGCTCGCACTGCCCATTTCCCTGCGGATGGTAGGCAGTGGTTCGGCTTTTGATAATCCCATACACGGAGCAAAGGTCTTTCACCAGCGTAGACTCAAAGTTCCTTCCTTGGTCGCTGTGAATTCTCCTTGGTACACCGTACTTTTGAAACCACTCCTTGGCAAGTACCTTCGCGACGGTTGATGCCTTCTGGTCCCGGCAAGGTACCGCGATGGAGAATTTGCTGAAAACATCGGTCATGACCAGAACGTTTTCTTTGCCATCTGAAGATTTCTCCATCAGAGTGAAGTCGATCGCAAGGACGTCTAGGGGATGTTCAGCAAGAAGGGTCCCCATGGTGGGTCTGATGTTTGGAACTGGTGCCTTTGCAACAGTACATCGCTCGCACTTCTTACACCACCTCTCTACGTCTGCAGCAATGCCTGGCCAGTAGAACCTCTGTCTTACCAATGCAAGGGTGCGCTCCTGTCCCTGGTGTCCAGCTTGGTTATGAAGAGCCGTTAGTGCCACTGGCTGTAGCTTGGTGGGCAGAATTAACTGAGTACGATCACCTTCCAAAGGATCTTGGGAATGAAGATAGAAAACACCATCCTTCTCTCGGATTCTATCCCATTTCCGTATGAGGTTTCTCGTGGCTGTCGTCTCTCGTCTCAGTTGGGTCAAGTCGGGTTTGGCTCCATGCTTCCAGAACACCAAAAGTCTGGAGATCACTGGGTCCTCACTCTGCAGTCTGGCCAATTCTTCAGGAGTGTACCCTGGGAGGGTAGTCGTTGCTGGGGTAGCCTCTACAGCAATGGCTGAGCGGACGCTTACTCGGTTTACCTTGGGTGCTGCGTCAGAAATCCCCTGGAGTGATGTAGAGTGGGTTACCTCTGGCAGGGTCTCTTCGGCATGAGCTGTCTGGCGACTTAGAGCATCAGCGTTCGCGTTGGACCTGCCAGAACGATACTTGATGTTGAAGTTAAATTGGGCAAGCTGGCTCACCCATCTCATCTCCGCTGCAGCAAGCTTGGCCGATTTAAGATATGACAAAGGGTTGTTGTCCGTATAAACCGTAAACTCTCCTCCCAGAAGATAGTCTCGAAACTTCTCCGTTATGGCCCATTTAAGACCAAGCAACTCCAGCTTCATCGAACTGTAGTTCGACATATTTTTCTCGGGTGGACGGAGACTTCTACTGGCATAGCAGAGAACCACCTTGCCGTGCTTCTGCTCTTGGGACAAGACAGCTCCCAAACCATCAAAGGAGGCATCAGTCTCGACGATGAAAGGCAGGCTAAAATCTGGATAACCCAGGATAGGAGGGGACGTCAGTCGCGCTTTCAACTCCCCGAAGGCCTTGGTGCAGTCTACGTTCCACCGTTGTCGAAAATCCTGCTGTTGACTTGACGAAGGACGTCTCCAGGCAGCTCCCTTCTTACACCCATGTTTAGTGAGAAGTGCATGGAGAGGTGCTGCAATTTGGCTAAACCGTTTCACGAACTTCCGGTAGTAGCCAGCAATTCCGAGGAAAGCTCGCAGCTGCTTCTCTGTTTGGGGTTGCTTCCATCCACCAATGGCTTCGGTCTTGGCAGGGTCAGTAGCGATTCCTTTTGCAGAGACAACATGGCCCAAATACTTGCACTCCTTCCGGAAAAAGTAGCACTTCTTGGGTTTCAGTTTCAGGCCATGCTGTCTAAGTCGTTTGAACACTACCTCCAGTCTCTCTAGGTGTTCTTTGAAGGAGCTAGAAAACACCAGGATGTCGTCGAGGTATAGAAGAAGACTCCCATAATTTAGATCTCCGAGAACAACCTCCATCAGCCTCTGTAACGTCGCTGGGCTGTTGCTGAGTCCGAACGGCATGCGGGCATACTCGTAAAGACCACCGGTGCCTGCACGGAAGGCTGTCTTCGGGATGTCCTCTTCGGCAACAGCTACCTGTTGGTACCCCTGCACGAGATCCAATGAGGAGAACATTCTCGCACCACCTAGGGAATCCAGGGCCTCGTCAATTCTTGGGATGGGGTAAGCGTCCTTCCTGGTCTGTTCGTTTAGTGCCCGATAGTCTACGCAGAGGCGTATGCTACCATCCTTCTTGCGTACGATGACAATAGGTGCAGCGTATGGACTGGTAGAGGGTCTAATAATCTTCTGGTCAAGCAATTGTTGTAGATAAGCCTTGACATCTGCCATCTGGTGTGGGGGTACTCTTCTGTGGGGCACACGGACAGGTTGGTCAGTGGTCACGGGGATCTTGTGGGTAACGGTTGTAGTGAACCCCAGGTCATCTGCTCCCTGGGAGAAAACATCTTTGTATCTACCCAAGAGCTCCGTCAGCTTCCGCTGTTCGTCACTGTTTAGTCCTGTATCTTCAAGGTCGATTTCAAAGGGCAGGTGTTCTTGCATCGGTGGCTCCGTTGTGGAAAGACGATTGGACTCTACTTCTCTCACATCTAGATGGATACCGTTGCTTGTCGCCGGGGTCGCATCTGAACTGGATTTAAGCACCCAAATGGGGGAAACGATGCCAATCCTGCTCCTAGGCTGCAGCCACACATCCTCCTCGCCTAGGTTCACCATCTTTGCTGACACGGATCCGTTGATGGGGATGGAACAGGTGTCTATCACTGCTACATTCCTGGGGAGGTTGCCATAGTTTCCCTGTACAGCCTGGATCAGAACCGCAGGGCTATGTCGGAGTTGTCGTGTCGTACAAGTTATGACCATGCTGCTACGGGCTGGAATGCAGATCGGCTTTCTCCCCTTTAACCTCGCAAATTCTAGCTTGGGTGACTGTTGTTCACCTAGCTCGAACGCTAGTAGTGCCTCGGCCCAACAGTGGTTTACGCTCCCCTTCGCTGTATTTAGGTAGTTCCTCCCGTGCTTCTCCTCCAGTGCTGCCCTCACCTCACTTATCACGTTACAGCCGAGAAGACCAGTAGGCTGGTCCACCTTTCCAGACTCCTTTGATATGAGTACACCGACACCACCAAGTTTGACTCCGCAGACGTCCATGTCGAGCTCGGTGTATCCGACATACGGCAGCTCCGTTCCATTGGCAGCATGGACTCGCAGCCAGTTCGAAACATCCTGAACTCTGGACGGCTGGGGTGTCAACTGCCTAAAAGTAGTCTCTGGTAGAATGGTGACTTCACTTCCTGTATCGATGATGAACCGGACCTGCCGACCCATCACCTCAACAATCACTTCCGGGCTCTTTGTCACCGCTCTACCAAAGACTTCCTCTCTGCTCCAATTCGCTGAGCCAGCTCTCTCTCCCTCCAGCGCCTGGCTCTTTACTGTGGAGGGTAGGCGTTTGGGGAATCTCTGGGTTGGGGCGGGTTGAAGGGCGTGGCCTCGGTCCAGGTATGGTGGGAAGTGTGGGTGGCTGTAGGGGGTGTACCTCTCGGGTCTCTTCTGGGTCTGCGACAAAATCTGGCGATGTGGCCTACTTCGCCGCAGTTATAGCAGGTCCGCGGGCCTCTGTTGACTGCCATGGGGCTGGGGGTCTTCTGGTTTGACAGGAGTAAGGACACCTGTCCACAAAGTTGGCTCAAGGCATCCTGGGTGGCCTTCAGCTGAGTCGCCTGATGGTCCAGTTGCTTCTGGAGGCTGCTGTCTACCTCGTCCGTCTTCGCCCTAGTTGCGCGGGCCTCTGCAACAGGTGGTGGTGGGGTGCTCTCCCACGACAAAACAGTGTTCCGGAGGTCGGCAAATTCTATGTCCTCCTTCTCTTGCGTGTACCGTCTCACCTCACGCCGTAGAGACGCATCTGCCAGCCCTGATGAAAATCTCTCTATCAAGATGGCGTTTTTGTTCTCCAGTAGGGGGCTGTCCTCTGAAGTGGCGGTTTCCACCTTACGGAGTAACTTCAGGAGATTGAGGGAGAATTCTTGGATGCTCTCCCCTCTATGCTGACGTCTGCCGTAGAACTCCTCCCATCGTGTGGACGGCGTCTCGTGGCATGCATATGTCAGCATAATGTGCTCTATGATGCGTGTGGGGGTACTTCTCACCAAAGGGGGGCAGAGACGTACCTCAGCTCGGGCACTGCCGGCGAGATGATCCAGGACTATCTGGGCGCCCTCTTCATCAGACATGTCCTTTGTCAAACGGAGCATGTCTTCCACCCACTCACGGACTTCTGGATCTCTGTCGCTTGTTGGCTTTCCAGACAGCTTCGCTCCCCGGTCCCGAGGCATGACAACAATCTTGGGTGTCACAGCCTTCGCTAACTTCAGCTCCTCCAGCGTCGCTGTCAACATCTTCACTTGATCTTGCAGCGCCTCCATCCTTGTTGCGTCACACCACCAACCCTTTTTTGTGCTTGCTTACTTGTATCCTGTCTACGACGCCTGTGACCCGACAAGATTGGTTCTTTATACAAGTATTTTATTCACAAGCACAAAAGATTACAAAAAAAAAGGGTTGATGAGTAAGTCTATAAAAGAACAGAAAAGAAAAAGATTATAAGCAAACATAAGATTATACAATAGAAATGTAGAAAATACAAACATTAAATCAAAATAACCAAAGCAAACCTGAAACATTAAAGTTCTATGGCAAATAGCAAATGTCTCAAGCTTAAGAAGATAACTTTTACAATAGAGAAACACATTTACTATTATACCCTTTAGCCAAAGATAAAATAGTTCCTCAGTCCACCTTATTAAATATTCACGAAAACCCAAGAGTACAGTTAAGAACACTAAGTTTTAACACTGCTATACACAATAGACACAGCTGTCCAGAAAGACAAATACATACTAATGAGCTAGCAACATGGCTGTAACATAAACAATCTAGATAGTGGTTCTGGATGTAAGCCACCTGTGCAGTGATCACATAGCAATTAACTATAGCATGCCCTCACACACACAGCACAGTATTGATACTGGTCAACACAGAGTTGTGTGATGTAGCTAAACCTATGTCAATAAACCAAACACACAGCCATGAACCTTGAAAGTTCCTAGGACATTCCACAGCTGGTGTACTTAATTACTTAATCTCTACATCTCTGCAATAAACAACCCATAGCATACAACACTAAGAATCTCATGTGGGGTCTATGCTAGAACCTTACACAAGAAACTGTAAATCTCTGAAGTTTCATGGAATAGAAACACAGAAATCTAATGTACAAAAGAAACAATAACTTAATCATAACTGAAAGACCTGAATGGCAAAAAGAGCAAAATAAAGAATAATAACAATTATCGAAAGTGACTCAATCAAGGTTATCCTAGCAAGAACTTTGCAATGAACTAGGTAAATCAATTAACAAGAAAAACCAATAATGAAATGAAATCCATACAACTCATGCATTTAAACTTCTCTGTGACATGCACACTAAAAGTATGGACATGGGAGAGTCTAAAACAACAAATAACTGTACACTCCATCTTCAATGAAATGTAAAGTAAAATATAATAAACCAAACTATTTCTTAAGGAAACTTGTAAAAGAACTCTTTCCTTCCTCCATATAGCAAGGTAAATTAATCCATGGAAACATTATTCTCAACTGTTTCAAATATAAACAGAGTAGAGACAATCCAAAAAGGACAAGTTTGGGCAAAACACTGGCTTAATTAGTGCTTCCAAACTAAAACAAAAGTAACAACAAATGCAAAGAACTACAATTGTATAGACAAAGGAAACTTATTCAAACCCACTTAAAATACAAGGAATCTCCTCAGAAACGGCAATAATAATAAACACAAATATGGATTGTAGTCTAGCAGTAATAAGAAACAAAGGAAGATTTGGTACTTACATAACAAGGATGGGAATAACTCTGAAAACTGGAATGGCTCTGAGACTCTTGGAAAAATGACTTGCACACACGATGATAACTTGCAATGGAATGACTTAGTTGCACAATAGCTACACTATACCTGGGGTAGAGCTGGGGCTGACCACACTGACCATACCCTGGGAAACAAGACCCTCAGCAGGTGGGCTGCTGTCAAGTCAACAATTAGTTAACTTAAGAGGGGGCAGTCACTTAAAGTGCCTGGTCACACCTCTATTACCAAAGATATGTGGAGAGAACATCCTCAACTGCAACACCTTGGTCCAGCCCCAGCTGATGTCTACATCAAAGGTGCAAGCGGCCAAAAAGTTCCATACCTAGATGTTGTTCCTATATCTCTAACAATCCTAGGTATAACTTATGATGACATTCCTGTGTTTGTAGTGAGAACAGACAGCTACAGACGACGAGTGCCAGTCCTCATCGGTACGAACATTATACGAGCATCAAAACGAGATCAGCAAACGACAGCATGGCACACTGCCAACATACATACTGTAGTACCCGAGTCTGGTGATAAGCAAGGAAGAGTTGGCTATGCCAAATATGCCAGACGTTTTTGTCTCGCAAAATTCAACCTGGTAGTGAAGTCGACATCATTTGTCAAGCTCCACCAAACCCAAGTGGCCTACCTTATACAGCTGTTGTCGAAGACCTTCCCCAAAACGCCTCCTCCTTGAGAATTGCACACCCAATTGTTACCGATATCGTCAAGGATCGACGAGTACCAGTCCGAATCTGCAACATCTCAGCTAAACCAATCATTGTGCCAAGGAATTGCAAGCTAGCCCAAATTTCAACCGTGATGAGAGTGGACGAGATGCCAGCTACAAACTCCCTTGAAGACTTAAAGACTACCACCCGTGGAGAAAGTGACATCTCACCCTCTACTGAAAACACACCATGCGGACAACTAAGAAATGCTGAAGTAGTCGAAGATTTCACCCAAGTGCTCAACTCACTGAACCTCACCAACCTCTATCCAGAAGGAGGGTTTCATCAGAAGGATCAACTTCATGCTCTCCTTCATGAATATTTAGATATATTCTCAGTTAATTCACTTGACTTCGGCCGAACCTCCACGGTGAAACATACAATACCACTGATAGACAACCACCTGTTTAGACTTCCACACCGAAGGATCCCACCTGCCATGCAGTGAAAGAACAACTTGAGAATATGGCGAAGGCAGAAGTTATCCGCCGTAGTAGCAGCCCTGATACGTCACCTATGGTTATCGTGCACAAAAAGGATGGATCACTGCGAGTTTGCATAGACTATTGCCAGCTGAACTGAGAAAAGTGTTTGCTTGCTTGCGACAGCATTGCCTAAAGTTGAGCAAGCCGAAGAACGCACCAAAGAACAACTTCTTCCCGATGAAAATCAAGAAGCAGACATTCAGCAGAATGATGAAGTAGAAATCCAGTTCTTGCCTGTACACATACGATTAGTACAAGAACCCCCACTCGATCACGTGACACGAACCTTTCATTGGACACCGAACATCAAATGTCAATGTCACCAGAAATGTCAAACGAGACGGTCAGTGACGTACCTTTTACACCAATGACGTCATCAGCCGAAGTCTCCATCGTTGTACCTTTACCAAGTGAAGGAACATCACATGTACCGCAGATGAACCAGAAGAACCCCCCTGCATCAAATCCAGACCGAAACGCATCAGGAAACCTGTCGATAGACTGACGTATGACCGTTTAGGTCAAACCAAGTAACACATTGCGTATGACACTTCCTACGGAGAAAAACTGACAGCAGGGAGGCAACTGTGGGAACGTTGGAAACGTCCAAAAATGGCGCAAGTTAGAAAGAAAACTTGTCTCCGATTAGCAGCACAACTATAATTGTATTGAATTACATCCCTCATAATTCAATAACAATTGTTTTTAACCAGTAATGATTACCTTAAGAAGAAGTCAATAATATTTGGTGTTGTTTTGTTTTCTCCCCCAAACGAGATTGCAACATCAAAAGTATATGCATGTTGTTATGCTTTTTGCGAAGAAAACCCAGAAGTCGCTCCGCATTTGCATAATGGTACATTATTAATTTTAACAGATCGGTATGGAACGGAAGAAATACGTTCTCCTGTTGTATCACTCTATTATAACGACAGTTCTAGACCCGGCCAGTCAGGAAGTGTCTCAAATTCACCAACACAGGTAGTCGCGACTATTTTTGTAGTAATCAGGATTAACCGAGTAGTAGAAAAATGGTTGCCGTGACTGGACTACAATCAATAGTCACAACCAAGTCACACTAGCCGCCAGGCTTATATCTTACTCAATGGTTTACAAGTCAACATGGTAATGAGATTGGGATTTGTTATTGGCCTAGAACCATTTACGCAATGTGTTGAAAGATACATGTGTGACCAATCAGAGGACTCACATCAAGTAAACATGTCTCGTTTTATTCCTCTCCATTACAGGTAATTACTTCTTTATTATTTTGCTCTATATTCACCCACTGCATTCAACATTATTATGGAACATTATTATCTTTAAATCAAGTATCTTGAAGCTTTCTTTTTATAAAACATGTATTTTAGATTGATTTTGTAATTAAGATGCGGCCCAAAACTGTTGGCCGATCGGATCTATACTGCACATAGCCAATGGCGGGAGACGCCGAATTGTTTTAATATTGTTTTCTTGTATATAGCCAATGGCGGGAGACGCCGAATTGATTAAATATTGTTTTCATGTATATAGCTATGGCGAGAAACGCCGAACTGTTTAAATATTGTTTTCCTTTAAATAAAATGTTACTTTTGTAAATATTATAAACACACAGTAGAGGACTCACATCAAGTAAACATGTCTCGTTTTATTCCTCTCCATTACAGTTAATAAAGAATCTTTGGACAAAAAGTACAAGCCGTTTCATACCTCACCTTATTAAAGACAGTGGACACTATTGGTAATTGTCAAAGAATAGCCTTCACAGTTGGTGTATCTCAACAGTCGCATAAAATAACAAACATGTGAAAATTTGAGCTCAATCGGTCATCGAAGTTGCGAGATAATAATGAAAGAAAAATGACCCTTGTCACAGGAAGTTGTGTGCGGTTAGATGGTTGATTTCAAGACCTCAAGTTCTAAATCTGAGGTCTCAAAATCAAATTCATGGAAGTTTACTTCTTTCTCGAAAACTACATTACTTCAGCGAGAGCCGTTTCTCACAATGTTTTATACCATCATCAGCTCTTCATTAATTGTAACCAAGTTAGGTTTTATGCCAATAATTATTTTGAGTAATTACCAATAGTGTCCACTGCCTTTAACCCGGGTCACACATGTAACACGGCTAAAGCAGGAAATCCATGTCTGCAGTACAGAGACCACTCCCACAATAGTTTCACATGGCTTATTTTTTGTTCATGCAAGGAAATGTTTTTTTATTGATATTTCAGGAATGGTTTGTAATTGTTTGTAGTTCTTTGTTGTTTTAACAGTTAAATATCGTTTTACTGATCGACGACAATTAATGTTATATAAGCAAATGAGCTGGACATTCAATTCAATAAGGCTAGGTTAGGTAGGCCCCACCTTATTGATAGAAATAAATCAACGTGAAGGTGTAAAAAAAAAACATACGGCTTAAGTACGCTCATGAAAAGAAATATCGAAATATCATAACTGGGTCCTTGGATTTCTGGTGACATGATTTGTGAAATCGAAAACCAATAAGGATAGACGAGGAATTTGGAAATAACATAAAAGAGCATTTAGGCCCCTATATATAATCATTTCTCCTCGGAATTCAGTTATTTAATGAGGGTACATGTGCAAACCCAACGGAGAAAACTTTGTTTGAGTGACACCAATTCAATTTGAGTGTTGACATTGTAAACGACGAACGCTACACACGGCAACCAGTGGACAACAGCACCCATTTCTTGAACAAAAAATCGCTTACTTCATATGACAGTGGGCCAGTGCGTGCATTGATAACTCCAGTTATTCACTTCTGAGGACCTATGTAGTAACGAACTAGCACATGTTGATTCTCGTTTAGTTTTCGAGTTGTCTTTGAAGATTTGTGACACACAGTCTGATCTATTTGTTTCTGAGTGACACGGTGACGAATGTAAGGATGTCCAGTCTAGAACGAAGACTCCATTGAGCATTAATGTGGGAGACTGTCCAGTCGTGGCATGGGGGGCATTGCGATACGCCATCAGGAACCGAGACAGCTTTTGAGTGATTGAACCTTCCTCTCCCACCATAGATTTCAGTCCATTCTTGAATGTTTGGACGTTAAGCGCTCTGCAAGACCATGGATGGGTGATATTGGGCTGAAGTGATGGGTCTGATACCATTCTGCTTTGTAAACACTTCAAGCTCATCAGACTTGAATTGGGGACATTGTCACTCACGAGTTGTTCTGGGATACCGTAACGTGCTAAAATTGTTCTCAGGATGTCGATCGTTTTAGTAGATGTAGTAGCTTTGGTCGCTATTACTTTTGGCCATTTTGAATGTGCATCTACCACTACCAAGAACATGTGTCAACGAAGGGCCCGGCATAATCGATGTGTATTCTCTGCCAAGGTTTTGCAGACCATTCCCAAATGTGAAGTGGAGCTTGAGCTGGGTTGTGTTGGACTTGTTGACAGCCGGTGAATCCTTTTGCCAACTGTTCTATGTCATGGTCAATTCCTGGCCACCAAGCAAAACTACATGCTAGAGATTTCATCTTGACGACACCAAGATGGCCTTCATGAGCTCATTGAGTACTTTAGTGCGCAATTTGTTGGGGATTATGGCACGGATTCCCCACATCAAGCAACCGTCGTAAATAGTTAGCTCGTTTCGTCGACTGTAGTATGTTGCAAGATTTGGATCAACATTATTGTGAGGAATCTCTGGATGTTTCTCTACGAACATCAGCGCTGGAGACCGGTAAGGTTTCAAATTGAGTCATGTTGAATACGTCAACTGGATCATTCTGTGGAGACATTGTTTGACCCAGGGGTAATCGAGATAAACCATCAGCGTTGCTGTGAAGTGTGGTGTTCTTATACTCGATGTCATAATCGTGACTGCCAAGAAAAACTGCATATCTTACGAGGCGTGCAGTGGTAGTTACAGAGGTGCTCTTCACTGGATTGAAGATAGACGTGAGTGGTTGGTGGTCAGTCACTAAGGTGATTTTCCTTCCACATAAGTAGAGGTTGAATTTCTTCACTCCCCACACCAATGCAAGTGCCTCCTTGTCTATTTGAGAGTAATTGCGTTCGGCAGTCGTAAGTGTGCGTGATGCATACGATATGGGACGCTCCGATCCATCGGACATGACATGTGACATGACTGCGCCCAGTCCATATGGTGACGCGTCACATGCAAGTTTCACTTGAAGACTGGGGTCATAATGGGTAAGGACTACATCTGTAGTGATGAGTGATTTCGCTTTTTGAAATGCTTTTTCACAGTTTGCATTCCATTCCCACTTGTGGTTCTTCTCGAGTAGCTGATTTAACGGGTGTAGCTCAGTCGCTAAGTTGGGTAAGAACTGATGGTAGTAATTTACTAAGCCAAGGAAGGATCGTAGCTGACTGACATCAGTAGGGCCATGTGCGTTCATCACAGCATTGATTTTGTCCTCCGTTTTCTTTAGACCGTTTCCTGTTATCTCATGGCTGCAGAAGATTACTTTCTTCTTGAGAAATTTACACTTCGATTGGTTCAAGCGTAGTCCGCTATTTTTGAGTCGTTGGAGAACTTTCCTTAAGTTGTCAAGGTGCTCATCATCAGTGCGGCCTGTGATGATCATGTCATCTAGTAAACATCGTACGCCAGGTATGCCTTGGAGAACTTGTTCCATGGTTCTTTGCCACATGGCAGGTGCAGACGCTACACCAAAGAATAGGCAGTTGAAAGCAAAGAGTTCCTTGTGGGTGTTGATTGTGAGTAACTTTTTGGAGTCAGGGTCCATTACCATATGTAGGTAAGCTTGATGTAGATCAAATTTGCTGTATCTCTGCTCCTCCCGAAAATGTTGCAAATACATCTTCTACTCTCGGCAAGGGGTAGTGATCAATGATTATATTTGGGTTCACTGTTACCTTGAAGTCACCACAGATACGGACACCATCATTCGGTTTAGGCACAGGAACTATCGGGGTTGCCCACTCACTATTCTTCACAGGTTCTATTATCTTCTGTTGCTGAAGTTTCTTTAGTTCAGCTTCAACTTTCGGTCGAATGGCGTATGGCACTTGTCTCGCTTTCATGAACACAGGTTGTGCACTTTTCTTTAACTTAAGTTTTCCTCTTATCTCTTTAAGCTCGCCAATTCTTTCACTGAAGAGATTTTGATATTCATTCAGGAGTGATTTTAGCTTTTCTTCAGTGGTCATTGTAGGTACCGTTGAAATTGCTAGCAACTTGGGCCAATCCAGCTTGATGTGTGCTAACCAATCATGGCCAACTAATTGAGGTCCACCACCTTCAACGACGTACAGTTTGCCAAAAATATTGCTGCTTGTTATACAAGACATTGACATCTACAGTTCCTGCAGGAGTGACTGTCTGACCAGTGTAGGTTTGTAATTTCACCTTTGTCTTCAGCAGCTTCTCATTTGGTAAGTACTTCTTGTGTAGTCTGCCATGGAAAGTATTGTGATAGCATAACCAGTGTCTACTTCCATTTTGATAGGAGTGTTATTGAGATGAATAGTCACAAATACTGCTGTACTTCTGTCACAAGCAGTGCGGCCGACAGTGTGGATGCTAACTCTTATAATCAACACATCGTCGTCATCATCATCCATAACTGGGACTTCCTCCATGACATTAATGTTCCCCTTATGCTTTTAATTCTGTTGGGGTTTGTTGGATGGAGTGTTGTCAGATGGAGTGCGAGGTGGTTTGGATCGGCAGACTGGAGCTATGTGACCATGTTTTCCACAGGAATGACATGTTGCTACTTTAAATCGGCAGTTGTCAGGAGTGTGACCTTTTTTCCAAGATGAAGAAAATGAAGAAGACTTCTTTGTTGTAGCTATGGCATGTACTGCGTTGCTTGGTTTCATTTGTTGTTGTAATTCAACTGCATCTCGGCTTGCGGTTTCCATTGCGTTTGCAAATTCTGTAGCTTTCTTCAATGTGAGCTTATCTTCAGCCAATAACCATTTCTGGATGTTACCAGCTCGCAATCCGCAGACAAATCTATCACGTAGAGCCCCATTGAGATACTCTCCGAATTTACAATGCTCAGCTAATTTGCGTAATTCAGCTTGATAGACGCTGACACAACGTTCCCCCTCTACTGTCTGGTCTCTTTTATGAAATCGAAACCTCTCCGCAATTACCAGGGGCTTGGGAGACAGATGTGAAGTCAAAATGTTCACAAGTTCATCATATGTTTTGGAGGAGGGTTTGGCATGTGTTGTCAAATTCTTCAACAGCCTGTATTTTTTTTACTTCCAATAAGACTAATCAGAGCCGATACTTTCTTGCTATCATCAATACTGTTCACCTCAAATCATTGTTCTAAATGTTCAACATATGTTGGCCAATCCTCTTCTGCATTGATGAAGGGATCGATTCGCCCGATCATCATAGACGCCATCGTAATGTACACCGACTATTCACGTTGACTTTGTGTGTGTATAGCATGCACAAAACAGTTAGGATGACGGAGATCAAGTTGTCAAAAGTAACTTGGGAAAAACGGGATCCAAATCACTTATTTGCAGCAAGAAATAATGCTTAAAAATGCCAAATGTCTAGTTGTAGAGTTGAGGTATATTATATATCAGTTTGATAAAGTTTTAGAGTCATCCTCGTCGCCAGTTTGTGAGATTTTGCATGGGTTGATTGGTACATGAAGGCTCGCCATAACTAGCCATATTGGAAGATAAGGAATTACATATCTCAACCCTTGAGGGCGCTATTTATACAATGAAAGTGGCAATAGACCTTATTGCAAATACCAATGCGCAAGCGCAGACTGTTGAATGAGGTGCATTGTGGGATATATATGGATCAAATTTGGATACCAGCTAGACCACAATGCACCTAATTCCAAGCTTTACGCGCGCGCCCCGGTATTTGCGAAAAGGTCTATTTTCATATAGGATTAAAGGGGCACATCTTACAACGTTATTCTTTGCAAATATGCCGCATAATTATAAGTACTTCATGTCAACAGTGGTGGAGTAAACATTGCATCATTTGTTCTTTAATGACCGGTCCTTTTTGGACTTACCATTCGGTGTTGTTTAGACACTCAGCATCTCCTCCTGTATCAGATTTTTACGTTTGTTGTGATCTGCAGCCAGTGGCTCAAACCTGGGGTTCGGCACCCGAACCTCCTCGTCAAGCCCTCTCCAGCTTCGTTTACACCCTCCTCGTCTTCAAGGGAACTCCCCCCATCATCAGATGAATCCTCTCTGCTAATACTATTGTCAGTATTTGCTAACTATTTCCTCATCCATGCTGTTTTCTTCTTAAGATCCGCTATAGAGTCTGACATTTGTTTCGTTGCTACTGTGGGATTCGCTATAGACGCATAAAGTAAACACACTGCACCACTGTGACGATGCATGGGAGTAAACAACACCTCTCCACTCTCACACGTCGCACCATGGCTGCGTTTTCCAGAAACCGGCCCTCAGGGTCCGCTGAACCCTGGTCGAAATGTCTTTTCTTATTTTGTCATTACGCAGCAACCGCTAAGGATTTTCCTTGAAACATACATGATCATAAACAGCAACTTGATTTGATTTTGGCCATAACTCAAATATCTTCATGCCGTTACAGTATATCTTTAAGTGTAGGACGTAAAACGAAAGGAAAAAATTACAAATGTGGTAAACATAAGGAGTGTCGGTATTGATCAATAATGAGAGCAGTGGCGTACAAAGCGAAACTTTGAAGCGTTGTTATACTTTGTATCAAGTTACAACAAAGTGTAGCAATTTTATAATGTAGCTACAATTGTGGCACACCTAAGGGGAAGTTGTCACTTACTGTGAGGCTAGGAGTGGCTGGCTCCAAACTCCTGTCTGTTGTTGCCGTTTGAGACGTTCGAATATTGTTTGTTAAAATTGTAAGAATTTTCAGATGAACTACCATGTTTTTAATGATAATCACCGTTGAGGGACATTTCCATATACAAAATTTGTCGGTACTCCTTGCCGTGTTGGGACTTTTGAGTATTTGGGAACATTTTTTTAAGGGGAAGACGTCAGTTCAAACTGAATAATTGGCTTTAATTTTATTTCAACAGTAAGGATGTCCGTACTCCGTCTTTAATAAGTTGCCGTTTTTGAGACATTGATAATAAAAACAATTAAAGGGTAAGAAGGACCAAACTCCGTCTGTAATTGCCATATGAGATGTTCTAGTATTGGAGGAAAAATAAGGTTTATTAATTAAAAAGAATGTCCAGATAAAATGAGGATTTTATATTGGGTTTTAACAAAAATTACAAGTTTAGTTTTTCTCGTGGAGCGAATTTTTGTGATCTGCCAATTTGCGCTGTTAATATCGAGCAGTTCTTTAACAATTGTATGTGCATGATGAGACTGTGCAAATCCCAAGAATGTGCTCCACGAGTATCGCCGCACAATGATATTATTCGCTGATCACTGGTTAAGATTTTGAGCCGACAATTTTTATTTTTTGAGAAATGTATCGAACACACTGGGGTACCCCCACATAAAGTGGCAACGTTTCCTGTGTACATCAGGTCAGTTATCCAGCAATCATTCCTCTAAGTTTACAGTCACAAATAAAGTATTCTTTGCTTGCAAGCGCAAGTCGGCTTTTGTATTTTCGATCCAACATTCTGCCTGCAGAGCTTTGACAAGGGACGGGTATCAGACTATACTGTTCACATCGAATAAATACACTTCTCGTCTAACACCCAACCCCAGGGACGCTGGTCATGCACAGTCATGCGGCCCGTTCTCGCTGCAATGTGGCATCTTTGTGGGGATATAAAGCATTGGCCATCAGTGGACATGCAATGCGTGTCGAAACAAATACCGCGATGATTTTGGGGGTTTTCTCATTAAAAAAAAAAAAATCTTAAATAAGATAACCTTTTTAAATAATGTGACTAAAACTTCGTCGCCAGGTGGTTTTCCAAATTTGTATTTGTTCCTCCCCCTCTCAAAAAAAAAAATCAGTCCCACCATCCGTTAACCGAAATTGGAAGGTCTAACCTGATTACCAGCCAGGACTAGGTTTAAGGGCAAATTTCTGACAAACTAAAGTAAATATTTTGGGTTTTGCTGTGTTCTTCTGGTCGATTTGGCTCTTTCTCTTTTTTGTATCATACTTTATTTATCATTAACAGGTGGAAATACATAACTTTATTTGTGGGGGGGGGGTGCTCACAAGGGCCTCCAAAATGTAAAATCCTAGAATGGCACTTCGAATTTATAAAAGAGGGAGTACAGTCAGTCTGTGGGCCCACGCAATGATTTATCGATACTGTCTACTGAAAGTAAAACCAGAAGCCCCCGCCCGCCAGCCACAGTTTCACAGTAAGTGACAAAATTCACTTAGATATGCCGCACTATTGTAACTACTGGGGTACTTAAGATACAAAAATGTTACACTTTGCTGAACTTGATACAAAGTATAACAATGCTTAAATTTTTTGTTTTGTATGCCCTCTGCCTAGCACCCATTAATATTGACCAACACCGACACTGCTTACACATTTGTATTTCTTTCTTCGTTTCACGTCCTAACCTTAATCTAAATGAACAAACTGTTGACATCACCTTTTAATAATAATAATTGCCATTGTGGCACATTTGCATATTAGACAATTTGTTTAAATGGTAAAAAGGTTTGTAGTCCATCTCTATGAAATTGGCGTTTTGTGTCATTGGAGTATTTGAGAAGAAAATGTTAAAGCCATTGGACACTTTCGGTAAACAGTGTATCACAACTTATATATAAAATAACAAACCTGTGAAAATTTAGGCTCAATCGGTCATCAGAGTCGGGAGAAAATAACGGGAAAACCCACCCTTGTTTCCGCACGTTTCCTCTAAATGTGTTTACTATAAATCCGTAATTCTTGTTGTCGAGAATTGATAATTGTTTTAATGTTTTCTCAAAAAGTAAAGCATTTCATGGAATAATATTTCAAGTGAAGTCTTTTACCATTACCTTCTGTAAACCCTGTAAGTTATTTGTTAATCTGTGAACTTTTATTTATTTTTCTGTTCCGAAAGTGTATAATGGCTTTAAGGGGAAGACGTCAGTTTCAACTTGATAATTTCAGCCGTTGCGGGACAATATTTTTCTCAAATACTCAAATGTTGAATGTCCCAAAACGACAATAATAGACGAAGTTCGGACATTCTTACTGTATCAAAAAATGTTTTCCAATAATCAAAGTTTACAACAATTTATTATTTAAGTTTGAACAATCTTACCATTTAAACATTTTTTCCCCAAAACCTGAACGTTACACAACAGCTGACATTCTTAAAATTTCAACAATTTTGTTTTCCAATATTCAAACGTCTCAAAACAGCAATTTATTAAACAAACGGGTCGGACATTCTTAACATTGTTAAACAAAAATGTTTTCCAATACTAAAAGTAAAAAAAACGGCAATTTATTAAACAGACGGAGTTTGGACAATCTTCCTTTTAAACATTTTCCCCAAAGACTTAAACGTTACAGAAAGGCAATTTATTGGGGAGCTGCAGAGCAGTGCGAGCCTATGTAATACCAATTACCGTCTGTCCGGCCGTCCGCGTAAAAAATTTTTGGAAATGTAAAAGTTTTTGGTTTAAATTTAAGTCTTTGGGTTGAGTTGTTTTGTTATGAACAAGCCCAAGTGAGATTGTTATATACAATTGCCAGTAAATTTTTGGTAATTTTCAGATATGTTTTCCAATAATGTTGAAGTTTTTGGAATACCAAATCTGTTAAAGTTTTTTTTTTCAGGCTCAAACATGGACATCTGGATTTAAAAGAAACAAAATCAAATTAAAAGTTTTGAAATAATTTGGTAAAACCAAAATCAAATTCTCTGTCACTGGTTCCAGTTGAATGAGCTGAAACAATGATACACAAAATGATCATAACTCCTGATTGCAATGATGTACTGACTTGAAACTTATAATCAAATATTGCTTCTTACACATAGATTCATATGAAAAGATAAACTCAAAGAATTAATCACATAATTCAGTTGAATGAGCTAAAACAATGAAAAACATTAAATGGTCATAACTCCTTATTGCAATGATGTACTCACTTGAAACTCAAGTCAAACATTGCTTCTTACAAGTAGATTCATATGAAAAGATAAAACTCAAGACTTAATCACTGGTTTCAGTTGAATGATCTAAAACAATGAGACATTTTCATCGACATAACTCCTTAATTCAACGATGAACAGACTTCAAACTAATGCTTTTTATATATAGATTCATAAGAAAAGATAAAGCTCCCTTTGTGTGCATCCCTTGTTCCAGTTGAAAAAGCTGAAACAATGAAAACCTTGAATGGTCATGACTCCTGATTGCAATGATGTTTGACTTGAAACTTAAGTCAAGTATTGCTTCTTACATAGATTCATATGAAGAAAATAAAAAATTCAAAGACTTAATCACTAGTTTCAGTTGAATGAGCTAAAACGATGAAAAACTTGAATATGCATTTCTCCTTATTCCAATGATGTAATGACTTGAAACAAATCAAATATTGCTTTTTACATAAAGATGCATATAAAACGATGAAACTCAAAAAGTGAATCACTTAAGGGTGAAAAAGTTTAATCAAATATTGTTGCTTACATTATAATATTAAGGGAATCATAGTGTGTTGAATCGGTTTTCAACTCGTGGTTTAATCCCAACAAGGCCTGGTTCTTGATAATTTTCCCGAGATAAAGTTGTTTGGGGGGTGACTCCGCCTAGACCTTTTGTGACGTCAATCGAGGCAGACTTTCGATCGAGCAAGTCTTAGTCGTGAGTTTTTATGTTTCAAAAAAAGTTGTTGTCTTGCATTTTTCCGGCAATGTTGACCAGGTGTATTGCTGCTGGATGAAGCAAAACAACTAAAGATGGCGTCAGTTTGCAAAGTGGTCCGGTCCGACGTATTTTCCAGCGCTGTGCAGCAAACACTTCAAGCGGTCGTGCTTCAAAAATCCCGAATAAAACACACATTTTGACATGAAGAGAAAAGTTCTTTTCTAAAACATGACGCCATCCCAACAATTTTTCCAGCTATTGGGAAGTCGAAGAAGGTACCTGAAAGACGTGAAGAACCTAAAGGAGCATTTGCCTAACGTGAAAAAAATGGTGCATGTGTCGATAACCGTACTGGGTAATCCGGTAATCACAGCAGTCATACAGTGCATGCAGTCTGCTCCGTGACCGTAGTTATGTACGTGTAGGCATCATACCGATCAGGTACTCAGACGTAGTGTGAGGTGCCAGACTACAAATTTTCTCTTCAAATATCGCGCCTCGATTGAAGTCACTAACAGCGCCCTCTCGGGACGGGCCTAATTTTAAATTTGTAAATAAAATGAAAAATAATTTTTTTAAACCTTAGTTAACTGTATATTCATATACAACTCATCAAGACACATATTTTAGTGACAAAAGCTTTATTTTGACAAAATACTACTTCCAGGTGACTTTAAATGGTCAAATTACTTCATACTTGTCAACGTTCCCACCCCTTTTATCAACTACTCAAATGTTACAAAACGGCAAATTATTAAACATACAGAGTTTGGGCAATCTTAATATCCTAACAAAAATGTTTTCCAATACTCTAACCTCAATCTATTAAACAGACGGGTCCGGACAGTCTTAATATTTAAACTTTTTTCCCCAAACAGCGCGAATTTCTCCCCAAAACTCGACTGTTACACAACTGCAGTTTATTAAACAGACGGGTCGGACATTCTTAGTTTTTAAACATTTTTTCCCAATACTCAAATGGTATTTATAGTATGTTCGGGAAGAACACTTCTTATCCTCCGGAAAACCCCCACACGTTTATTAACAGTCTACGGTGGCTGATCTCCGCCAACAAATAAACACTTTTTCAGTAGGGCGTTATAACGCCCTAAATTAGGACGTTATAACGCCCTATTTTACGGCGTTATAACGCCCTAATATGGCTTAATAACGCCCTATACGGCGTTATAACGCCCTAAATTTTGGCGTTACTAATTGAGAAATTAGTAACTAATTAATGGCGCTATGCCCTATACGGCGTTATAACGCCCTAAAACGCCTTATCAAAAATGTTCATTCAAATTGATGCGTATTTTAAAAACCTTTTAAAGTCACACGTGGTCTCCGACCCCTTTCATACTCTTTGTATGACCGTGATGAGTATGTTGAACATGTTGGGCAACTCGTATTAGTTGTAAATAAGGAACACGTTGCCTTGGATCAGACGAGTTGATCTATAAAAAGTGTTTGTAACCGTTTGTTATAAAATGCACATGGGTAGAAAGATGTTTTAAAAGTAGAATACAATGATCCATACAAATTTGCCTCGAAATTGCGTGGTTTTCTGTTTAATCTGCGAACTAACACGGTCGGCCATTAATTGTTAGAGTCAAAAATTAGACTCCCATAAATGGCCGACGTGTTAGTCACAAGGTAAAGGAAAACTGCGCATTTTGCGAGGCTTGTTGGGTGGATCATTGTATTCTACTTTTTAACAACATGTTTCTACCCATATGCATTTTATAACAAATGGTTACAAACGCTTTTCAAAGACCAACTATAGGCCGATCCAATGTTTTTAGTTATCTTGTTCAAGTTTCGTAAAGAATAAAACAGCGCTTTTCCAGCCAATCTGTCTTTTTAATAGTAATTTTTAAAGAATTCAGTAAAAAAATATGAAAACTTGTAGATTTAGCATCCGTTTTAAAAAACAAAATATGGGGATAGCATACAAATTATATTTATTAAATAATTTCCACAGCTAAAAGCAAGGTCCATGGTGACAATCATTTTTCAAGTCCTCAATCACGAAGGGTGATAAAATGTCAAGTACATAAATAGCAAGAATAAAAAAATATAAAAAAATAAAACTCACAGTTAAATTATAAGCACTTTTATTTTCTGGAAACACTTTGTGCTTAAAAAACCGTGCGACAGAAACCTTCCTAGGAAGAAGGGTTCTATGTAAGGGCAAAATTGTGTGATGCACTCATAATAATAGATAGAGTCCTTATGAAAGGAAACCTCTGGTGCAAATTTTTACTGCGTTATGGAATTCTTTCAGAGCAAATTTGAACCGTGATGGGATTAATGGTCTGTACATTCCAAATAGAAATGTGCTGCTCAGTCAGACGGGTAACTTACTTTTGGGGTTGATTGAATGTCACCGAAAATCAGGAATTAACCGAAACCTAATTCCTGTCCCCAAAAAATCTACAGACCCATATAATCATGTAATAAAATTAGAAGATTTAAGATTTCGACAAAATTACAATCGGAAATGTACAAATTACAATGGCAGTACGGCATTTGATATCGTTTTAATGTGAGTTTTGAAACTTGTAGTATTTTCTCCAGGATTCTACTCCAACCCCCCCCCCCCACCACCGATAAAAGCTGTGGCAATGTTTGCACCAATGAAAAACTTCCTTTCGTCTTTCCTTATTGGGGGGGGGGGGGGGGAGGTAGCGGATGACAATCATGAAAATGTCTAAACATTATTTAAAAAACAAAATTTTGGGGAAAAAATCACTTCATCAAGGGAGGCTAGCTATTTTTATTGATTTTTATAGGGCGTATAGGGCGTTATTACGCCCTAATAGGGCGTTATTACGCCCTAATAGGGCGTTATAACGCCGTAAAATTAGGGCGTTATAACGCCGTAAAATTAGGGCGTTATAACGCCGTAAAATTAGGGTGTTATAACGCCGTAAAATTAGGGCGTTATAACGCCCTATTACTCAATTAGGGCGTTATAACGCCGTAAATTAGGGCGTTATAACGCCATATAGGGCGTTATTACGCCCTAATAGGGCGTTATAACGCCATAAAATTAGGGCGTTATAACGCCCTTTTTTCTCAATTAGGGCGTTATTACGCTATAACGCCGTAATTTAGGGCGTTATAACGCCGTAAAATAGGCCGTTATAACGCCCTATTTTAGGGCGTTATAACGCGTATAGGGCGTTATAACGCCCTACTGAAAAAGTGTTTATTTGTTGGCGGAGATCAGCCACCGTAACAGTCTTAGTAATTTTCTCAATGTGTACACTCCAAGATAAAGATTGATCTACAATCCCGGCCATATCTTGTTGGGCCCCCCTGCCCCCTTTCAATGTTGGTTCCAATTGCCGATTGTGTTCTGAGTTACAGTCAACTTGCCGATTGTGTTCTGAGTTACAGTCAACGTTGAGCGGGGGGCGGGGGACAAATGTATTGAATGTGAATGGGAAGTGCACAGGGAATTGTTGTATACAACGTTAAGAAAGGGTGGCCCAAGCATTTTGGCCGGGATTGTAGCCAGACACCTAAGTACTTAAAATGATCAACATTGTCAATGGTATTGTCACCGATCTTCACAGTCATGTAAACTTTCTTCAGTACGGCGAAGTTTAGCTTGAGTACCAAATAACATACTTTTAGTTTTGCTTGTATTAAGAGTTCAAAAATTAGTCTGCATGCAGCCATTTGGAAACCTCAATCATATCTGCACTGAGGGCTCTGTTAATAAGACCAATAGATTTAGCACAAGTAAAAATAGCTGTGTCATCAGCATAAAAATACATTTAAGAGTCTATTGGAAGAATATTGGCAAAATCATTAATGTACAATGTAAAAAGAAGTGGCCCAAGCACAGAGTCCTGAGGCACACCAGAAAGACTGCTCTCGTGAGGTACCCTGAGTTCATATTTTCCAGGAGGTAATCAGAAACATTAAGACCAGTAGCCTTGGTGGTATCAAGGCCACATAGCAAAAGGCTTACCTCACACGGCACCACACCCACAAAATGAAACGGCTCCTCCACTGGCTCTGTGTTTTGGGTACATAAGCTGACGAAGTCAAGTGAACTCTGCTGAATCAGGGTATCAGTTAATTTCCTGCCGATACTAGCAACAAAAATTGTTAAACTCATTAGCAATGTAGATCCATCAGTTAAAATTTCATGTCCGAACCTAATATTGTTTATGCTGACCTTTTTAGTGCTAGGCAGAATACATTTTTTAACAATACTCAAAAGTCTCGGAACGGGTCTTTAAAAGACAGAGTACGGACCCTGACGCTCTTAAAATAACATTTAACCAAAATATTGTCCAACTGCAAATGTTCCACAACGCCCAATTATTATTAGTAAAAAAGAAGGGAGTTCGGACATTCTATATAAAACATTTTGTTAACAACACTCCAAAGTCTCAGACCTGGATTATTATTTAAAAGACAGAGTAGCGGACGTTCTTTTTTCCATTTTAACAAAACTATTGTCCAACTGCAAATATCCCAAAACGACAACTACTATTAAAAAGACGGGAGTTCCTACATTCTCTTATAAATGTATATTTTTGTTTAACAATACTCAAAAGTCTCAGAACGTGATTAATATTTAAAAGACATAGGTTGGACCTTTTTTTAAACTTAACCAAAATATTGTCCATTTGCAAACCCTCAACGACAACTATTATTAAAAAGACGGGAGTTTGATCATTCTCTATATAAAACATTTCGTTAACAATACTCAAATGTCTCAGAAGTGATTATTATTAAAAAGACGGGATTATTACCTGGTAGTTAAAAGATGGAGTAGGGACATACTTGGGAAACATTTTACCAAAATATTGTTCAACTGCAAATTCCACAACGCCCAATTATTATTATTAAAAAAAGACGGGAGTTCGGACATTCTATAATATACTACATTTTGTTGACAAATTGAAAGTCTCAGAACGGTATTTTTATTAAAAAGACAGAGTACAGACGTTTCCCCCCCCCCATGTTACCAAAACTAATTCGGACATTGTCTATAAATATAAAACTTTTTGTAAACAATACTCGAAAGTCTCAGAACGTGATTTTTATTTAAAAGACGGACTACTGACATTCTTAAAATTTAAACCAAAAATTGCAAATTTCCCTCAATGACAACTATGATTAAGAAAGACGGGAGTTTGATCATTCTCTATATAAAACATTTTGTTTACTTGAACGTCTCAGAACGGGACTATTATTTAAAAGACGGAGATCTGGCGTTCTGTTTTCAATTTTCTAAATTATTGCCCAATTATAATAATTAAGACGGGAGTTCGAATGTTCCCTATATATATAAATTTTAAAAAAGTCTCTGAACATGATTATTATTTAAAAGACTAAGTACAGACGTTCTTGCCACTACTTAAGTAAAAAAAAAAGAAAGGCGGGGTAGGCCTATCCGGATGTTCTTTTTTCCGTTTAACAAAATTATTGTCCAACTGCAAATGTCCCACAAAAAAATAACGAAAGTTATCATTAAAAAGACATTATTAAAAAACGGATGTTCTCACATTTTCTATTATAAAACATTTTGATAAAAATACTCAATACAAAACAGTAAATTTCAATGGCTTTTCTGGCTTTTAAAGACACTGGACACCTTTGGTAAATGTCAAAGACCAGTCTTCTCACTTGGTGTATCTCAACATATATATGCACAAAATAACAAACCTGTGAAAATTTGAACTCAATTTGGTAGTCGAAGTTGCGAGATAATAATGGAAGAAAAACACTTGTCACATGAAGTTGTGTGCTTTCAGATGCTTGGCTTCGGGACCTCAAAATCTAGTTCTGAGGACTCGAAATCAAATTAAAACAGTTAAGTGGAAAATTACTTCTTTCTCAAACACTATGTTACTACAGATACTATCAAAAGCTCTCCATTGCTTGTTATCCAAATAAGCTTGTACGCTAACAATTATTTTGAGTAATTACCAATAGTGTCCTGTGCCTTAAAGAGATATAGTTGTGTACAGCGTTGGCTGCGCGCGGTTTTCTCTGCTGGAAAAAAGGGAATGAACACATAACATCTTCATCGTAACTAATGCTGTTTCCAGTCTTGATTTTTGAGCCTTTTACAGCGTTCAATTGGAGTCAACAAAAGAGGGACAATAGGAGGTCCACGGTTGCAGGCGTGTACACATGTGGGTGCATGCGTGTGTGTTTCATGTAATTTATGTCCAAGCAATAACTCCAAACGGACTTGACACATAAACTCCAAACTTGCTTTATGGGCTGGTCTTGGGTTCCTTCAAAAGCCAATTGTTTTTGGACCCTCTAAGTTAAATAATAAGGTCATTATAATGGCTAAAACAAACAAAAATGTATGAGCAATAACTCCAGAAGGACTTGGCGTAAACTCCAAGCTTGGTTTGTGGACTGCGTGGTCTTGGGATCCCCAGAAAGCCGTGGAAAAGTAAAGGTCATTATTGCTAAAACAAAAGAGTCATTGTCCTAGCAATTACTCAAGAATGAGACTAATCTCAGTGGGGCATTTGTGTTTGTCAAGACACCATTCTTGTTTATACTTAGTAGAGTTTACATTGCTCTTATTCTTATTCTTATTCTTTATTTGGCCAATAAACAATTACAAATACAAGCAGACAGTATGTCAAATAGATAATTATAAGTACATGTACAAAAGTAAATACAAAGCAAGAAAAACAATAAGGGCACAGGAAATTACAAAACAACCCTAATGTGATGGCCAGGATCAACAAAAGTATAATTAAACACTGTAGCTCGAAAGCCTGTTAATCCAGTCACATAGGGAAGCAAACACACTATATAAAATACTCTCTTTGGAAAATAATAATAATTTGAAATAAATATTAATATAAATAATCTGTTTACACAAAGCACAAATTAAAATAACAAAACCAAAACCAGAAATAAGACAAGCAAACAGCAAATAAATAAATAAACAAATAAATAGTTAATTAAAACAAATAAATAAAAAGTATTAACAAATGATGAATAAATAATTAGAAAAGTACATGTAAAAAAGAGATAAAGCAACAAATAATTCAATAAAGGGATGGATTTAACAAAAAATAGGTCAATCAACGAAAAAGTTAATCAAGCAATCACCTTATCCACTTAAACTCTTACATCAATAAACATATGATTAAATATGAATAAAGCAATCAAAACAACAAAACAACAAAACAACAACGAAAATTCAATATATGGCTAAACAAATAGGTGAATCAGTAAATGAATAAATAAATAAATAAAGAAATAAATAAATATTTTATTGAGGACGTGTGACATAGCTACATCGAGCTCCAAGAAATTGACAGAAATTTCACCTTCTGCGTTTTGGTCGAAGCTTTTTCTACTAGCAAGTGTCTCTCAAGTTGTACATAGAACACTTTCATTGAGGTAAGAGAGATTGAAACCAACCTTTTAGGGCCTTTTGGCCCTAAAAGCTCTCTCAAATCAACGGCGGTGCCGCTTGGCCGCCATGTTTTCTGCCATGGGTCTTAACAGACCAAACACCGTGAGGTTCAACACCCACCATCTTTCGAAAGCAGTCACACCCCGAGACGTCTACAAAGCTGTCAATCACGAGTTGGATTCAACATCAACAATAGTATGCATTGCTGAACTGGAACGCAACTGGTACAACGTCACCTTTGACAATGAGCAGGATTGTGAGACTATAGCATCGCAAGGCCTGCTATTACATAATGCCCTCGTCCAGTGTGAAAGAGCTAACATTCGCAACTCTGTGATTGCGTACATCAAGGCACCATACGAAATTCCGGACAATGCCATTACATCGCTCCTGTCTCGGTATGGAACTGTAGCCAACATCCGACGTCAATATCACGGTTTTGACGACAAAATTGAAACCGGTGTGAGAAGCTGTCTTGTCAAGAGCCTCAAGAAACCAATACCAAGCTTTCTCAAATTCAGCGGCTTTACTTTACCAGTTAGATACAGGGGGCAACAGAAAACCTGCAAAATCTGTGAAGAAACGGGCCATCTAGCGAGAGACTGTCCGGCAAGAAACCGATGCTTTGTATGTGGAAGCTACGACCATAGGGCGGCTTGGCACGACAAAAACGACAACAGCGAACAAGATGAAATTCGTGACGACAATCCGGCAAATGAACATAAAGAAAATGAAGAGGACACTACTGGAGAGAAAGAAGATAATGAGCCCCAAAACACAGAACCGCCAGCTGAAGATGAAACACACAGCTCCAAAGCAAAGAAAGGAGAAGAAAAGAAAGGTATGGATCAAACAGAGAACACAGAACAGCACCCACTAAAAGAAGCCGCCTCTAAACCTAAGCTATCGTTCAAAGAAGTAGTTGCAGGAACAACCAGCAAGAAAACTCCCACAAAACCCCAAGGATTTTGGGACGAAGCCATGAACAGCCAAGCAGTTAGAAAGTTGTCGAGGAAAAGGAAATCCACTGAAGCTTCAACAGCATCAACTAAAGTAGCTTGTGATGAGTCAACACCAACAGATATGGAAACTTTGGCAGCCGAAAACCCAGTTGATGAGACACCAGAGAACATGCACGACCAGGAACATACGGATGAAAGATCCGACTATACATATTCGGAAGGATCGATCGACGAGGATAGTGGAAGAACCGTTGATCCAGATTATCACAGTGAAGACCCAGAAGATCTAGGCGGAGAATTCACTCTCTACACACGCGGGGGAGTCCGTCGACGAAGGAAAAAGCGAACATCATGGGAAAGGAAATCAACAACGAATAACTCTCAACAAACAACAAGTAAAACCAATGACACTGATCAACTGGGTCCATCAAGCTACCCAACTACCAACAAGCCTAGTAAGAACAACGAAAGCCAACCCAAACAACGAGTTCAACAAAGCCAGAGAGGGAGAGGAAGAGGGAAGCTAAAGTAACTTTTACCTTCATTATGGATGGTGTGATGAAGACATTAATGTACAACATCATCATTGGTATGTTCATATTGTCTATTGCCTCCATAAATGTTAATGGCTTGAGGAATAACCTAAAACGTAATGTGATCTTTGAATTTTTATGTTGTAACAAGTTTAGCCTAATTTTTCTTCAAGAAACTCACAGTGAAGAAAATGACGAACCCGTTTGGAGTAAAGAGTGGCAAGGAAAGATGTATTTTAGTCATGGCAATCGCCAATCAAGGGGGGTTGCTATTCTCACTTCAGAAAAATCTGGTCTCTGCATTGATAATGTTTCTAGGGATAAGGAAGGGAGATGGATAAAGGGGAAAACTAAATGGAACAATCTTGACATTCCAGTTGCCTCTGTTTATGCTCCAAACAATTCGTACGACAGGGCTTATTTTTTAGATGACATGTCTGATTGGATAATTAGCGATTCTTCTATTATTGGTGGAGATTTCGATTGTAATATTGATAATGTAAAAATCAAAGATGGCAGTAAAACTATTCTTAAAAATGTCATTAACGAGAAAGATTTATGTGACGTCTGGCGCACTATTCATCCTGATAAAGCAGGATACACACATTACCACAAAGCTAGTAAGCAGGCGACTAGAATTGACTATTTGTTTTTATCGTCCAATCTTCTGAGTAATGTTTTAGACGTGCGTGTTAATCCACATGGAAATTCTGATCACTCTATAGTTTGTATGAAATTACATGATCCCGGTAATGTGCATGGCCAAGGAAGGTGGATATGTAATAATAGTCTTTTAAATGACTATGATTGTAAATATCGCATAGAAACCTTTTTACAATTCTGGACTTCTCAAAAATACAACTACAAGTCTCTGTTGGATTGGTGGGAAAGTGGTAAATTCAGAATAAAAGAAATTCTCCAAGATTACGGCAAAGAAAAAGCGCACCTTCAAAAACAAAAAATTAATGATCTTAAGAAAACATACAACAGGCTCTTAGAGAATCCAGACTCCAGTGCTGATGCCATTAAAGACATTGAAGCTCAAATAAAAGCCTACGAAATTGAAGAATGGTCCAAGGCTAAAATTAGAGTTCGGAATACCATTAAAGAGGAAGGTGAAAAAGCCTCTAAATTCTTTCTGAATCTTGAAAAACTGCAAGTCCAGAATAGTAAAATTGATAGGTTGGTTAATGCCGAAGGGAAATTTATCGATCAACCTCACTCTATGCTTGATCATGCTAATGATTTTTACTCTGACTTGTATAAAGAGGAAGACATCTCTAATGATCATTTAAATGATATTATCTCTAAAATAAGTAGAAAACAAATTCCTCATAATATTCATTGTAATCTTGAAAAAGCAATTACGGCTGATGAAGTCAAGTTAGCGCTATTTCAAATGAATAAAAATAAGTCTCCTGGCTTAGACGGGCTTACGGTTGAGTTTTATCAGACATTTTGGAACACAATCGCTTCTGATGTCTTAAAAGTCTATAATTGCTGTTTCAAGAATGGTATTTTATGTAGATCAATGAACTCTGCGTTAATTAGACTTATTTATAAAAACAGAGGTGAAAGAACTGATTTAAAAAATTGGCGTCCTATCAGCTTGCTCACTGTCGATTATAAGATCCTATCCAAGGTCATCACTAATAGAATGAAGCTTATTATGCCCCTTCTTGTAGGTAAAGAACAAACTTGCGGAGTTGTAGGAAGAAATATTCATGATAATCTTATGGTTCTGCGTGATACCATTGACTATGTAGAATTAGATAATTCGGAGGCTGCTCTCATAAGTATAGATCAAGAGAAGGCTTTTGACAGAATTAGCTGGAAATATTTGTTCACTGTTTTGACAAAAATGGGAATTCCTTCGAATTTAATTAAATGGATTAAATTATTGTACAGCAATCCCAATTGTAACATTATTGTAAATAATTTTATTGGTTCACCGGTTAAGGTTTCTCGAGGGATTAGGCAAGGATCTCCTTTATCCCCTCTCCTTTATTCTATCTGTGCGGAAGGGTTAGCGAGTTTGGCTAGAACTGATTGTGACTTAAAAGGCATTGTTACGCTGGGAGGTGAAAGTAGTATTAGATTAATCCAACACGCTGATGACATCACTTTCTTTATTGGTGACAACAAGGAGTTCGTTACTATTAATAACATTCTTAGTACCTATTGTAAGGGAAGCGGGTCTAAACTCAATGTAGAAAAGTCCAAAGGCATGTGGCTTGGGAAGAGGACGGGTAGAGTCGACAAACCCTGTAACTTCCAATGGTGTGATAAGCTTAAAATCCTTGGGATTATATTTGGGAATGATGTCGTACCAAATGACAACTGGGGTCCGAGAATTACAAAAATCCGTAGTACTTTAGATAAATGGTCTAAACGTAATCTCACCTATCATGGCAAGTCTGTTATTGTAAATATTTTGATTGGGCCGTGTATTAATTACCTTGGCAGCGTGTTAACCTGTCCCGAGGAAACCGTGAAAAAGATGAATAGTATGATCTGGAATTTCTTTTGGGATGGTAAAATCGAAAAAATTAAGAGGGCTACCATCATTGGTCCAAAAGACTAGGGTGGAATGGGTCTTGTTGACATTAACTGCAAATTAATGAGCCTCAAATTAAACTGGCTAGCTCGCTACCCCTTATCTCAAGGGAAATGGAAATATTTCTTTGAGTATTGGATTAATAAAGCTAGCGCCAATGATCACTTGGGATGGTATATATTTGCCAATCAGAAAAAAGCTCTGAAAACCACGTCCTTTTATATTGATGTGATCAATGCCTTTGATAAAGCAGGAGGTATTATGGATTGTAAACATTCTAGTGTTTTAGAAACAAGAGAAATGCCTTTGTGGAATAATGTTAGCGTCACCAAGGACAACGTCACTTTTGGTAGTACCTTGCTTAAATCTTTTGGTATTAACAGGATAAAACATATTGTGAAACAGGGTAAACTGATCTCTTTTAAAGAAATTGCTGAAAGGTGTGCATTACGTAATATTAATGCCGGTAGAATGCTAGGTCGCCTTAAGCATCATGTGGATTATAACCTAGTTGAAGAAAAAAGAGAAGGTCCAGCTACTCCTTTATGTAATTGGTTAGTCATCAAAGATTATAACGGAGAGGAGTCTGCTCCGATGTATTAACTAAAGCCAAGACCAACTACGGCAACCTGATTAGGAAAAAAACTGTAGTTCCTAGAGTTCAACCGATTTGGCAAAATATATTCAGTATTAGTCAAGATCTTGATTGGTCTGCGATATGGATCAGCGATTTTAAGAACTACTTAATGGATTCTGATGATAAGCAATTCATGTACAAACTTAGACACAGAATTTTACCTACAAAAGATGTTTTGCTTAAAATTGGTATTGTTAGAGAAGAATCTTGCCCGCTCTGTAATGTAGAAAGAGAAACTCATGAGCATATTTTCATTTACTGTTCTCACACATTGGATGCTTGGATTTTTGTAGAAAGATTGCTTAGCAAATATACAGGTAACAAACATTTTTATTTAAACGACTCTAACAGAATTCTTGGATATGCTCTAAAACCGGTTCAGGCCATCGTTGTTGCTAAATTGCTTAGGCTGATCTGGAATATTCGATGCAAAAAGGTGTTTAATAGTTATTGCAGACCAGCCGAAATCGACATCATCTCACAGTTAAAGTTATCTTTGAAATATTTTCTTCGAATGGAAAAGAACAGGTTAAAACCAGAATCATTCAAAAATTGCTATACTAGGAACAATGCTTTGTGTTTCACCACTGAGGACGAAGTCAGTTTTAATTACTAATTGCCTGTTTTACCAAGGGCCAAGTTATTTCCTTTGTCCCATATGTATCATGTTTTTCTAATTTTTGTTTTTGTTGTTGTCAGTATTGTTTTTTCCCGAACCACGTGATTCCCGAGTCACGCTAAATTGTAGATATTTGTATATATAATAGAGGTATTCATTTAACTATTTAATTATTTTGTTTATTGTTATTATTATTGTTATTTTCTGAGCTTCTGTTACTTACTGTGCCTGTTATATATTAGAAGTATTTACCGGAGTGTCTTTTGATAGTGTGTTTATTTGATGTATGCCTTTGCTGATGATAGTTGAATAAACCGAGTAATATAACTCCACATCAAAAAAAATAAATAAATAAATAAATAAATAAATAAATAAACAAAAAATCTTTTTTTTATATAAACAAGATGAAAGGAAAATAAACGGATTTAAAAAAAAAAAAAAAACTAGTAGGTTTGTTGGGATTGAAGGTCATGATAGTAAATAGATAATTTGTTACAAAAAACATTCAAAGTATCCAGGATAAGTGAGTCTTTTAAGTATGACGGCAAGTTGCTCCATAACCGAGGAAATGAATGAATTGGCATGTACTTAAGAGCTTGAGTTCTGGCATAGTGATGGTGAAATGTGGTCAAGTCTAAATGGCGGGTGTTGATTATAGTGTTACACTTTATGGCATCACAGTCAATAAGTCCAAACAAAGACTTAATGGTGAAAACAATGATGTGCTGCTGTCTCCTGTAAGGAAGGCTCATCCAGTTGAGTGATTTTAACCGTTCCTCATAAGGCATGTCACCTCGCCGTTGTTTCAAACACATTCTGCTTGCCCTAAGTTGTACCCCTTCTAACTTTGCTGATAAAGTGGCAGTGTATGGGTACCAGGCTGGTAATCCATACTGTAAGATAGGCAGAACTAGCGATATGTAAAGGCACCGAAGAGCATGTGAAGATGACCCCCCAGCAATCTGCCAAATGAAACCAAGAGTTTTGTTTGCTTTTGATACAATAGTATTGACATGATCGTTCCAGTTCAACTTGTTGTTAACAGTTATCCCGAGGTATTTATATGAAGATACAACACCAAGAGCACTACCTTGCAGTGTGTAAAGAGGAAGATGCTCGTCGTTGGGAGTTTTGCAGCGAGACATATGCATCACTTTTGATTTCTCTTTGTTGATCCTCATACCATTTTCTGTGCTCCATTGATTGAGCATAGAAAGGTCAGACTGTAGAGATTGTTCATCAGCTGGAGTTTTGATTGGCCGGTAAATGAGGGTGTCATCAAGCAAAAAGAAGAGAGGTTGCAGATAGGTTTTTCGAGATGTCACTTATGAAAAGGTTGAAGAGAAGCGGACCGAGGACACTTCCCTAAGGAACTCCAGATGCTACTGGTGCCCAAGAAGAGACGCTTCCACGGTAGGTAACTCACTGTTGTCGATTAGTGAGAAAGGACTTCAGCCAGTTCCACATGGGGCCACGAATGTTAAAGTTACGAGCCAGCTTGTTAAGAAGAATGTGGTGAGGCATGAGGTCAAAAGCCTTGCTGAAGTCTAGGAAGATGATGTCAAGTCGAGGTGGATGTGGCTTGTCGAGAATACTTGCCCAGTCATGAGTTGCATTGATGAGTTGGGTAACACATGATTTCTTAGATGTGAAACCATGCTGCTTCTCATTAACCAGACATAAAGAGTTCACATGGTTATTAATATTTTCTGCTATTGTTCTTTCCAATACCTTGCAAACTACTGATGTTAATGCAACGGGTCGATAGTTACTAACACAGTTGCGACTGCTGGCCTTGAATACTGGGGTGATTTGTGAGAGTTTCCAAACCTTAGGAACGGATAAGGAACATAAGAGATAAATTCATCACTCGCAGTAATGGTGGTACAAGTGGGGTCTTTGCAGCTCGAAGAATTGATGATGAGATTGTGTCTGGACCAGGTGCTTTGTGAGATGACAATGAAGATAGGGCCTTAGTCTGTTTACCTGTAGAGCATGTTCCTATTACTGGCAGCTATTTACCGCTATAAGTTTTATATATCCTACAATAGCGCCGCTACACACGGCATGCTCCGCGTCATTTACGCCTCGTGAGCTTTCTCTTAGCAGCAGGTCAGGTAGGACAAATAGTTGATAAAAACTCTTGTTTTTTACTGTTCATTACCCGTTATATTGGGGTTGTTTTAAAACCCCCTCGACCCCAACGACCACGCAACGTCCGCCTCGTGTTCGAAGTATGTCCCAATTCAGATTTCATAAAATGTCGCTTTACGGCCGAGTAAGAATTAAGTCCCCGATTTAGAACTCACAGCGTGTGATCCGCGACGCAACTTCCTTCCACGAATAGACTTGATTTCAAGTCTGAGACTGCGGTTATTTCTCTGCATCAGCCACAGAGAATTGGGAGTATCTTACTCTACGCTTCCGCACGTCACGTGCACACCGATTGGGAACCCCAAAACAAGTGGGCCATTTGGTCGGTTGGGTCCTCGATTTAGCTCCGCATAGAGCAACGTTGTCCTTTCTCTATGGTGTAGTACACAGGACGGGAGCGATCGACCGGAAATGGTGCCTGATCATCCCATAATGAGTTTGCCGTAATCATACTCGGGCAGTAAATGCAGGTTCCAAGTTGGAATAATAATCTCGGATCGGCCAAGAGATACTTCCTTCCACGAATAGACTTGATTTCAAGTCTGAGACTGCGGTTATTTCTCTGCATCAGCCACAGAGAATTGGGAGTATCTTACTCTACGCTTCCGCGCGTCACGTGCACACCGATTGGGAACCCCAAAACAAGTGGGCCATTTGGTCGGTTGGTCACATAATGAGTTGGCCGTAATCATACTCGGGCAGTAAACGCAGGTTCCCAGTTGGGATAATAATCTCGGATCGGCCAAGAGATACGCGTGGAAATGCTGCGTTTTTTTATATGTACATCAAAATTGCCACAAGCCCGATCCTAGCCAATCACGTGCAGTTTGCTTCGTGCATACCACGTGTGTATGGTCCGTCTCGTACGCTGTGTTGTGATGTCCCAGGCATGGTAGTCGACGTCGGCATACAAAATTGTGTGCGTGATCGGCTGAGGTTGTGAACTTTGGCAATTTCGGTGTACAGAAAGAAAAAAATTGCACACTAGTCGGGGGGTCGAGGGGGTCGTGGTAGAACAACCCGTTATATTGCTTTAATAGAGAAGTTTTGTGTATGAGTTAATAAAACAGCTAGACGAGTCTCATAGTTTGAAGAATTATGAAGAGTTTGGGGAGATCTTCAGTTTTGTTCTGCCTTTTGGAAAAGGTTTTTGAAATAAACAAATTCTTTCTTTGTTAAAAAAAAGGTCTCTTAAGCAATTGCTGCAAACCAAGATGAATTAACTTGGGTACCCTATACTCACGTTTTTGCGCATTGTATTTTGAAGGTGTAAGGCAGAATGTTACTCTGATGGCTTTATGGAAGAGCAGAGCTGTGCCGTACAAGACCTCTAATATGATTGCACATGGGAGAGATACATGGAGTACACTCTACCTAAATGAGAGACAACCCAAAGACACGTCTAGTGCCACAGATTCTTCGCAAGTATCGCTTGAGGTATCACATTTCAATTTTCAAGTTTGTTTGTAGTGTTAATACCCCAAGAGAAACTACTAAATTTTAGTCCACTATGAGTTATATAGCAATTATATATACCCCCACCCCCCCCCCCTTGTTCCTTTTCACATATAAATGAGGGTACAGTGGAAAAATCCCAAAGAAAACTTTTACTAAAGCTTTTAAAATAGTATGTTTGACAAGACTAGATATTTGCTAGATTTAATTTGGCCGCGATCGGGATCTGAATTGCTATCGTTCATTTTGGAATACACGTATACAATCATTGCATGCATTGAATTGAAAACACGATGCATAAACCACATGGTGCCGAGTATCCACACACGCGGTCGCCCACTGGTCCATGCAGCATGCAGAGCACATACACAACACACACAGTCGTCCAAGGTCCATTCTGACCACCTTCCGCACGCTGTAATTGGCCGCGGTTGATGGCTGTTGATAATTCCATATTCATGGTCTTCTTGAGTTTGTCAACAAGTTCTTCTCCAGCAGCGATGGTGGAGCAAACAGGTCGACTTCGTACAGTTTGATGTAATGGTTATACATTGGTATAAAATGTTTGTTGAGACCAGGTATGTATGAGCTTCTGCAGCCACGCAGAATGGTTTTCCTGGAGGTGCATCGAAGTGCATGTACAAAGTTTTCATATCCGTAATTGTAGAGTCAATGTCTGCTGTGAACTTCTCCCAATTTGCTTTCCGAAAGTTGAAGCGGATATGGAAACTCTGTGGTCTGAAAGCAGCATTAATCTCAAGGGAGATCGGTCGGTGTTGAGTGTGAGGGTCAAGAACTTTCGTGGTGGTTTCTTGGTGGTCAAGGCTGCAATGTTTTGGCTGACAAAACCAAGGTCTGGGTTGTAGGCGCTTCCATCGACCACTATTGAAAGAGCTCGGGAGCTGTTCATCATGTATCAGACTCGGTTGGTTGTTGTCAGCCCAGGCCTCCACCATATCCAGGCCTCCACCATATCGCCATCCTCATCATTCTCGCTTTATCCCCAGTTAGTACTGTGGCTGTTGAAACCGCCTATTTAATTACCACCCAGGCATCGTTGTGGGTGTGGTTGTCAGTGTAGGTAAAGCATTCAGTTGGTGGTTTGTTTCCAGACGTGATGGTTTCATCCTGTAAAGTGACATGAAGGAGTTCAATGTTGTCTGTGCAACTAGATGATGTCGAGTTGATGGAGATGTCACTTCGGACAAAGATAGCACTTATGTACTGCCTGTGTGAAGACCGTATAATGGCCATCTGTATGTCAGAGATCAGTGGCCTGTGTCCGGGCCATGGTGGGTTTCTTTGAGGAACAAGACGTGGCAGTTTTGATCGTGGCATGTTTTCTCAATAATGACTTTCTTTACAGAAGATAAGCCTTCAATGTTGATCGAAATGACTTTCCAGAGCTGGAAACATCTTGCCAAAAGGTTTGAGCGCTAGTCGGGGTACCGCGGAGACAGGTAAGGTGGTAGCAGAATCAGCTTTCTAAGCTATCTCGGATGGGATGAGATACCCAGGGATCACGACGTAGACGTGATGTACATGTACAGTACAAATATACAAATATAGTGATGTTCGGTACAAATATGTTTTGCTTCACCATGGATGTTGATACTGGATCCAACTCGCAGGAATATTGAGGATATTTCGTAACAATTCTTTGAATCTCAGCAACAGTGGCATGCTCAAACACAGATAGTTAACACTCTGGGTGAAGATGTGGCATTGTCTGCGGACTGATGAAAATGATAAGTGGATGTCTAAAATCTTGGCGACAAGGAATTTCTGGAATTCATTTACCAAGTCCTGATCATTGTAAGGGATTGAAGGACAGGGGTTCTGGGTTTGAGCAACAACAGACCAATTAACTTGAAGAGCTTTGAGCCTAAAAAGAAAAGAAAAAAAATCGTGAACTTTATTTGTGCCACCATCCTCTATTTAAAGTGTTGCATTACCATCTGTTACGTACGACCAACTCACAAGGTTGGTACGCATGGCAGACTAATAAAACAATGGAATTACCAAAACAATTAAAGAAAGGGAAAACCAGCAACTGACAAAGGCAATAGTTGAAACATTCTGTGTACAGTAACAATTACTTGAGTAATTTATTTACAAAATCAAAGCTTACAAAGGGTGATGACAAAGTGAAGTTGGATAAAGCATAAATCAATAAGGCACACTTCGTAAATGAACTGAATCAGGATAATAAAGTAAGATTCGGCCGAATATCAATGAAATCAGAATATTTAAAGAGGGACCTTGTCGAAATTCCCCAGGCGTTCTTTCTGCAGTTTGTCTGCAGGATGTTGCAGACATTTTAATCCCCTTCTTACAAAAGAGCCCCCTAGTAACGTCCTGGAGTTTTGCTGGAGAGCTTCACCATATGAATCAACATGAGTCTTTTGTTATTCAACTGTGCCTCTGCGGACTGGCCGCACAGAGTCTGCGGTCGGAACGGTATATTTAAATGACGTAAACAATGGTCTTGGTTGAAACTACCTTCTTGTAGATAACCATACTTGCTATGTAGGCCCACCCTGCAACCATGTGGCCGACTTGACGATGACATGCAAAAGTGTCAGAACATTTTGTTGAGCCCTGTTTCTACCTCCAGTTGAAAACCATGTGTTTATGCTGCTGTTGTTGTTGTTTTTGAACTGTCGTTGATATTGGTGTTATTATTGTGTTAGTTTTTGTCGCTGGAATATGACTTTAGGCTACCAGTACTGTCAATTTTAAATTTTCTTACGGGATCAAAAAGCCCCCGACGAGAAACATTTGTTTTTTGCTTCTTTATAAGTTAAAGGGTCTATGTAACTTTTGTAGGACAAAAAACACAATGTCCACAGATTTACACTAAACTTGTGCTGAGGTGCTGTAGTTTGGGAGAAATGAGTAAAACAACGTCATGAAGATAATTTTCTCATGAGACGAAAATTATTTTAATCATTTACAAACGTATTTTCATGACATTGTTTTACTCATTTCTCAAAAACTACAGCACCTCAGTAAGTAAGATTTGAAGGGAAGCTTTCCACTATCATTATCTTCAAACCCTGTAAGTTTAATATAATTAATCTATGGACATTTTGAAAAAGTACCCAAATCCTTTAAATAATGTTGCATTTTAGATTCTGCCTTCTGATCTTGAAACAGCGAGCATTATTAATTTATTATTTGAAGTTGCTCCCATCCGCCAATAGATTGCGTCAAAAATACTATATTTTGGGGGTTTGTTTAATTTGTTCGTTCAGTGTCGTTTTATTTTACTAATGTCGTATTACGTTACAACTTGACGTACAGTTTTAATGCTGTTCAGCATTGGGTTCTTATTAGTGTACTAAAACGACTACGGAAGCACACTAAACAAGTTCAACAGGTAGATTTAGTGTTCGGCGACTTTATTGGCGACTCACTCTCACAAAATAATACAGCACCTCAAAGCAGTGGCAACTGGAACTTGTACCAAAAGCTGTAACTCACCTCAAACAGACCGGCAAAAGACCCAAAACGGACCCCTGAATGAATAGATTTAAAGTATAAAACAAGGGTTTAAAATACACACATAATATAAAAGAACTAGTACACAATACATCACACTGCATCCAGTAGGGTCATAGTTCAGACATAAGATACATAGTAGTGTTTTTCTACTAAGGAATTTGTCCTTGTCTTTCCAGTGGTCCATTGACTGGGACTGGCAGACATAAACACACACAGCCTTGGGGCCTGTGTAGTAACCATGGTAACAATTTTGGAACTGAGATGCACAGTGTAGTGTGTTGACACTTTTGGGAGTACAGCTAGTGTAATAAATAAGCACTATTCAATTCAATTCAATAAACGTTTATTCCATACTCTTGTTGACAGTTGAGAGAATTAAACAGTACATAGAAATTTAACAAATCTAAAGTGTATTAAATTATACAGAAAAACAATATAATCTAAAAGCAAATAATAAATTAATAACTAGGAATTAACTATGTACAAGACAGGAGCGAGAGCATGAGGCTGTTATAGATAAGCCGTGGCTTGTAGACAACAGCCTTTATACAGACAAGAAAACACACAGACAAACAAACAAACAAACTGTCGTAATACGTTAGAGCTCGAAGTACAGTTTCAATGCTGTTTAGCATGGGGTTCGTATTTAGTGTACTAAAAACGACTTCCGAAGCACACGAGACAAGTTCAGGTAGATTCAGTATTTGATGATTTTATTGACGACTCACTCTCATTACACAGTTCAAAAGACAGACCCGCAAAAGACAAACTTGCGAAGGACAGACTTGCGAAAGACAGACTCGCAAAAGACAAACTTGCGAAGGACAGACCCCTGAACACGTTTAGCATCAACTTTAAACTCCTTTCTACATCACGTAAACTCTTATCGGCACCATGCGCGGGCTGATATGCTACAAGCCCGAGATGTGGCTGTGACGAAGACTGTCTCTAAGCTTTTACCAATTGATGCAAAACACTCATCAGTTCAGAATCACTTTTTAGCCCTCTGTGCGACACGTTATATACCCTAAAAATCTGCTGGTCAGCGACGCCAGACCAATCTCTGATTGGTCTATAGCTAAAGAGTACTGAATCTTTATGATACCTAGGGAAGTCTCAAATGCTACCATTGGTCAATTCACATAGTATTTTCCAGAAGATCACCCATTCTGGGGTTGTGCAATTCGAGATTTTACCAACTGGAAGAAACTTTCCAGACCCTCATTTCAACCTTAAAAACTGATTGCCTCATTACTCAATGACACCAAACTATGTACCCCCACTCCCAAAATAACTGTCAAGGCTGTGGGAAAAGATCCTTGAAACAATGAGACCAATAGTATTTGTGAAGGGCTCTGGTATCTATTCCAATCATCACCCATGATTACCAGTTTGTTAAAAGCCCTTAATTGTGTTCATATAGTCACTGTGACTCCACAGGGCCCGGTGTAGACAAACCATCTGCCCAGACATCAAAGAATCAGAACTTCTATAAAACATATTAAAGGAGGGCAATTCTATTTCCCGACAAAACAAACAAACAAACAAATAAACATCGAAGAAGAAACAAGGGCAAGACAATTACACAATGACAATACAAAATGCTGACGACAAAAACACAAAGAATGTTAAACCAGGCTAACTGAAGACGACAAAAGAAAATAAATAAGTGGAGAGAAAAGCTATGTTACATAGTGGGAGAGGAGGACTCTTTTGTAAGAGATCTTAAATCGACCCACGGACGGCATTGTTCTTAAATTGCTAGAGATAGCATTCCAAAAACGTGGACCAGTGAATCGAAGGGTGTTGCTAGAGTACAGGGTGCGGGTGAAAGGAAGAAACAGGTTATTACGGGATCTGGTCATGGACTTCATGAACCGACGTGAAGAAAGTGGAAAATGTTCGAGGAAGGAGATTATTAGTATATTTGAACATAAAAATGCCAGATTGAAGTTTATTGATGTCAGTAAGAGTAAGGGGTGCATAGACGCGCGAAAAGGGGTGCAGAGTGGTCCCGGAAATGAGAAAAAGTGCATATTCTAATGGCCCTTTTTTGGATAACAAACAAGGCGTTCAATTTACTATTGCTGGTATGCGCCCAGACAATGTTACAATAATTCAAATACGGTAGAATAAGAGAGTTGTAAAGTAAGTGCATAGAGGTAGCTGGAAGAAAGAAGCGGAGTTTAGATAGAACGCCTGTGTTTCGGGAAACGGTTTTAGAAATAGAAGAAATGTGTTCTGTCCAGGAAAGGCTTTGATCAATGGTATCGCCCAGAAACTTTGCAGAAGATACCCTGTTGATGGGAATATTGTCAATAACCAGTTGAGGCAAGAAAATCTCTAGTGGACGAGCTGACTTGGTAAAGAGAATAAAGTTAGTTTTGTTGTGATTTAAGGAAAGTTTGTTTGCTTTAAACCACAAAGAAATAGAGCAGAGTTCAGAGTTGATCGTGTCTATCAAGGAAGTAACGTCCTGGCTAGAGTAAAAGATGGTTGTATCGTCGGCGAAAAGAGTGAAGTTCAGAAGCGAAGAAGAGTTGTGAAGATCATTGATGTAAATCAGAAAAAGCAGTGGCCCAAGTATTGAACCTTGAGGCACCCCATGCCGGATGTTCTGACGATTAGAGTCACAGCTCATTACTGTAGTGTACTGGTACCTGTTAGAAAGGTAATCAGCAAGCCATTGAAGCGGGACACCCCTGATACCGTAGTGGTTTAGTTTGGAAAGAAGAATAGAGTGATCGAGTGTGTCGAAAGCTTTAGAAAGATCAATGAAAACACCAACAACAGCAGAGAACTTTTTGCTGAACGCATTGGTAATTTTGTCGACAAGTTCAATGAGGGCCATGTCGGTAGAGTGTTTTGATCTAAAGCCATATTGCTGATCGAAAAGAATACGATGGTGGGAAAGAAACTGAGAAAGGTGATTGTAGACAAGCCGCTCTAAGATTTTAGAAAGACAAGGAAGGATGGAAATAGGCCTGTAGTTGCTGAATTCCTGCTTTTGCCGTTTTTAAAAATAGGAATTATCTTAGCGACTTTAAGGTTGAGAGGAACAGAAGCAGTTAGAAAAGACAGATTAAAGATGTAGCTAAGAGGTTCAGCAATGAAAGGAAGAACAAATTTAACCACGGTTGAGCAAACTCCATCAAAACCACAACTGTTGCCGCTTTTCAGCTCGCTTCCAACCTTAATAATTTCCTCTTTGTTCGTAGGGATTAGAAAGAAAGAGGAGGCATTAGGATTGTGCAAGGATTCAGTGTAGTGAGTATGGGGAGATATTGTTAGCCAAGGAAGAGCCAATGTTAGTAAAGAAGTTGTTGAAAGTGTCTGCAATTTCATGCGGCCTGGACACAGGATTATATCACCATCCATAAACTCGCTAGGAAGGCTAGTTTTCTTCTGTTTGCCAAAGATGCCATTGATCTCTCGCCATATACCTTTGAGATCATTTTTGGTATGGTCAAGCTTGTCGGCGTAGTATATTTTTTTGGCGAGGCGTATGGTGGCAGTAAGCTTGTTGCGATAGATTTTATAACGCTGCTCATTAGCTATAGTCGGAATCAAAGAAATCGTTTATGCAGCCTATTTTTGAAGTGACAAGAGCTCACAATAGACTGAGTAATCCATGGCTTGGTTATCTTTTTAGTCCTAACCGTTTTGAGAGTGAGAGGAAAATGAGAATTATAGTGAGAGGAGAATATAGAAAGGAAAGTATCATAAGCAGAGTCCGAGTCCTGAGCTTGATAATCATAACTCCAATTGATGTTACTGAGACATTGTTTAAAGGAACTGATGGAAGTCCTATTAATATCCCTTGACAATAATTTTTTTTTTAAATGAGTCAGAGCTCTCAAGACAGGAGGTAGTGATTTGAAAGAGGGGATAATGATCCGAGATGTCAGAGTACAAAATCCCAGCTGTAGTGTCAAGAACAGAATTGGTTAGAATGTTGTCAGTTAGTGTGGCAGTGTGAGGAGTGATGCGCGTGGGTTTGGTGATTAAAGGGTAACAACCACAGCCTAAAGGCAGCATTCAAAAAATCGTCCGTGGGCGGGTAATTAGCAAAATCAAGTAGATTAAGATTGAAATCACCCATTATTTAACACAGCTTTCCCTCTTTTGTTATCTTATCCAAGGTAGACTCAAAACCTTGTTAAAGTTGTCGTACGAAGTACCAGGAGCCCTGTAGAAATTTCCCACAATTAGATTACTAGCTTTGTCACGCTGAATTTCAATAAAAATGGACTCAAAGTCATCCTGTGAAGGCATGAGGTCTTCACGAGTCCGAGTTTTTTTATTTCATCGAGTTCTTGACGAATAAAGCTACCCCTCCGCCGGGTCTTTGGGAACGGGAAGAATGAACTAGATGGAAATTTTCCATGTGGACAAAGGGCGGAGGGGTTGCTTTAAACCAGGTTTCGGTGAACCCATAGATGAAGAAGGAATGGTATAGACTAGATAAGTAATCTTGGATGTCGAAAAAATGTCTACAGAGACTCCTGGAGTTCATGTAAAAGATGGAAAAGTTACCTGGAGTAGAAATATTTAAATCATTAAACTCATTAGACTCAAAATATGCACATTGATCATCATTAAGTGCATCATCGTTATCAGAGGATAAAATATCAACAAAATCAGCAACAGTCATATGACCAACAAAACAAAACAACAAAACAAAACAAAACAACAAAAATTCAATAAGGCAACTGCTGGAGATAACAAAAGAAAAAAAGAAAAGGTGAACACTACTAATAAAGCCTGGGTGAATGAAACAGGGGAGACTGGGGGACCTTACTCTGAAAATTAATGGTGAAATACTGCTGAGATGACATGACATAACAAAAATGAGAAATGGCAATTTTAGCAACTAAAACAAGAACAAAAACCACTAAAATGCAAAGTAACTCAATGAACTACAAGAAGCAAAAACAATGCATCGTAACATAGCAAGGCAAAAAGAAAAAAGAAAAATATACAATATAGCTAAGCGAAAATCTAGCTATGTATGTTATTTTACAGATGAGACTATTCTCCAACTTTCGAGGAAAACGCATCATTTTATAAACTGCAGTTAAAATACCCAAGAGATGCAAGCACTGATTTCCGGGGAAAAAGGTAGCACCACATAAGCGAATGTTTGCCGCTGCCGCATGCCCCCACACACGCGAAAGTCATGAAGCCTGATAAAATCTGCGGAAAAGCACATGTAATGCCTACACAAAATCTTTAGTGCGGCGGTTTATGTGATAGTAGAGATGAGATTGGTGCCTAAATAATTATATGAACGAAAATGATGTGTGAATTCGCCGCTATCATACCAAGCGTGCGGGGAGTTCATGCTGCCTGCTGATGATGATAACGATCCCGTAATTTCTTTAATGCTTTTTCGACGATGCATGTTGTGAGAGCGAGAAGGTAAGCTAGTGCGTCGCGAAAATGTTTTTTAGATTGACATAATAAAAAATAAATAACAGAAAAACAGATTTAAAATTTAAAAGCAAAGAAAAAAACATGCATAATCAAATGAGTGTCAGATTTTTGTTTACAACTTGTCGACCCGACGCCGAAACTTAATAATGGGCCTAGTACATCCATCTCTGTGTATTTTCCAACATTTCTGAAGAGTTGATTGACATACCTTGATCCTTTACCGTGTTCTAAAAGTAAATGTATCAATTGCACACAGGTTCTAAAGGAAAGATCAACAGATTCAGAACAAAAACTGAAGATTACTTTTTGTTGAAGAGAGTTACTCAATAGTTATCCGGACGGTCTGCAGACTGGTCACCGATATTCAGTGCCTCGTGTTTATTCATTAGCCTATTGACAACCCAACAATAGTGCCAACCCATAGCACCTCATTAACTGTGCTGCACTTGGCCGCACTTGGCCGTTCTGTCTGCAGACTGTCTGCACTCCTTGGCAACACAGACTTGCCGGAATGGCTGCAGACTTTCTGCAGAGGAACGGCTGGGGAATTTCGACAAGGCCCTAAAAAGAAATACCAGTTTTTGTGCTCAATCGACCCAGAAGTGCTCGGGAACGGGGACCAGCGCTCACCACAGGTAGGTAGCCTTCGGTAGTACGGTAGAACATCACAGTCCAAGACCGTCAATAGCGCTGTCAGACACATCACATCCCCGAGGTTTGCACCGGTCAGCATCCCGTCCCGTCGAGCTTCCCAGAATGGAAAGAGGGTGCGGCTATGGCATGCATTACCTTTTATACTGCATAATTTCTCAAGCATGACGACATCTTGAAAGGAAATAAGTGCGCCATTATCAAAGCACACAGGTGGGGAAGGTAAAGAAACGAAGATACGGCTGAGCAAACACACGCGCTGGCTACAGGATTAAAGTCACAAACTGTGACCATGTAACACATCAAATACAGTGGATCCTGTAAGAAACTTTGTTGATGATGTCTTCAGGTTTTGAATGGATTGTAAATTAGATGATCTCTTTGGGTTTGTGGGATTGTAAATACAATTAACCACCTGTATACCCAGGTCAAAATTCCAGTTGAACCTCGTTAACTGGGGTCAACTGGTTCAACTGGATAGTGACCAAACTCGTCCATTTTCCATATTAACCAACTGGTTTGAGCTAGGTTTAACTGTGTTCAACTGAGTTTAAATTATAAACCAGTTGGTGTCTGTCCATTTTCCATATTAAACCAACTGGTTTTAACTGTGTTTAACTAGTTTATCAACTGGTTTCAACTAGTTCCAGTTGAACCCAGTTTAACTAGGTTCAACTGGAATTTTGACCTGGGTATGGAGAGAAATCTTTACAGTACAAAACACACAAAAACATGCAAGGCATTGAAGCAAAGTGATAGGTTTAAACTATGGTTAGACAATGTTATGATTTATTACCTGCTGTTTTGCTGGCACTTAGGTGTGATTTCATCAGAACTTTCATTTGTTATTTCAATCATTTGTTGCTTTTCAGAGAGTCAGAAATCTAGACAAAGAAGCATTAGATGCAAGCCCAGAGCAGCTGCGTGATGTATCTGTAGAGTCAGTCAGCAAGAGATTCCGTTTTGAAGAGACCCCAACTACTCTCACCATATCAGGTTTGTATTTTATATACTAATGAGAGTGTCAGACTAAAAACAGATTTTTAAAATGTTCTTGTATTGCCTATAATGTGTGTCTGAAAAGAAAAAAACATACACTTTTGAAATGGCTGCCGAATAAAAAATATATGATTAAACTTTCATATAACACCAAAATATCAAACAAATAATACATGCGTTGGGGGGGGGGGGGGGGGTGGCTGCTCACTTTTGTAAATGTTATGAAAATTAGCAAAATTAATACAGTCAACTACTTATTCTTCAGGTCAACGGGTAACCCGAAGAATAAGTAGCCAATGTATTGTCCCGATTGATATGCACAACTTTAAAAGAGTATCGGAATAAAGAGAACGGACTGTGGAGACAAATGTTAACTCTCTGCTTCTCATTCACTGTATATATTCTGTGTATACAATTCACTTGTGCTTTTACCCATGATGCACCTGAGGGGTGCGGGTGTAATAGTTTGTGCCGGCAAGGTATGTGGCAATGAAGGAGGTGTTTCTGCTGTGGTTTGGGTGTTAGGTGGAGTATAATCCTTTTCCTCTTCAATCTCAATGTAATCGCATTGGTAGCTGTTGTTGGAGTCCGAGGGGATGCCCTTTAAACGTAAGGAGTTCCGAGTGATGTTGTGGCCATTTGCAGAGGCGGTGATCATGCTGCATTTCCTGGCGGTGACACTGTATGGCTGGGGGTCAAATGGTGTGGAGAGTTTGGACGATTTAGTGTCATGTTTCACAAGAACAGTGTCACCGCTTGCGATGTCGTTTTGTCGGGTATTCAAACGGATGTCGGCGTTGCGTTTCTGCTTGGATTTTGCCTGCTCGTCATTCGCGCGAGCTTAGAGATCTAATGCAGATGGATTGTTTAGGTCGATCTGTGGGAGTCGTGTGCGTGGCTCGCGTCCGAACATTAGTTGGTATGGCGTGACCCCAGTGGATGGGTGCTGGTGTGGCTGGATACTGCCGAAGGTACTTGTGAAGCTCCTGCCTCAACATTTGTGTTCAAGATGAGCAGTACGAACAAGCTTCATCAGCGGTTTGTTGAATGCCTCAGCCTGTGCGTTGGCCCGCGGCCAGTGAGGTGTGAAGCGGCGATGTTTGAAACCGCTTTGTTCTGCGAATTTCGCGTAGGCGTGCAAGTTGAATGGGCTGCCATTGTCGGTTTTGATTACTCTGCAGCAGCCGAATGTTGACAGTACTTTGTCCAAGAGAGGGATAACTGTGTTTGCTGATACAGACTTCACAATTTCAACGTTTGGGTATCTAGAGTACTCATCCATGATGACCATATAAGGTATTTCCCTGTTGGTAGCGGTCCACAGAAATCCATGCTCAGATTTTGCCATGCTCCTGGCGGCAAATCTGACATGCGAAGTGGCTCGAAGGGCCCTGTATTACTGTAGGCGGATTGACATGCAAGGCATTTGTGTATTGTTTGTTCGACTCTCTCATTTATTCCTGGGAACCAGACCTTTGATCGTATCATAGCTTTCGTTCGTGCCATTCCTTGTGCGAGAGAGACTGACATGTCACGTAGTGATTGCGGAATCACAATCTTGTCGTTGCGTAGCAGAATGTTATTTATGGTGCATGTAAGTTCATCCTTGCTGTTGTGGTATTGACGGAGTTCGTTTCTGTTGATAGCGGGGTCAGTGATTTTTTCGATCTCAAACCAGCGGCCTGTGCCTACGAGGTCAATGGCTTTCATCAGGGTTGGGTCATGTAAGGTCGCTTCCTGGATGTCGGTTATGTTCATTGCACGAGGGACTGATGTAGTCATAACAAAATTTACATATTGCTCTGCAATGTTCTGTTCGTGTGAGGTGTTCTTTGAGTTGAGGGCCGGGTGACGCGATAGGTAATTAGCTGGATTTGAGTGTCCGGGACTGTATTTGATTGAGAGTTTATAGGGTTGCAGTCTGAGACCCCAACGTTCAATGCGTAGCTGTGGGTGCGTTTTCTGCCATATATTCACAAGCGGTTTGTGGTCAGTGGTGACAATGAAGTGTGGTGTCCCGCGGATATACATGTCGTAGTGTTCACACGCCCATACAATAGCAAGGGCTTCGCGTTCTGTTTGACTGTATCGGGATTCGACGGGAGTCTAGGCACGGCTCCGTAAGCTACAACGCGTCCGTCCTGTGTCAGTATTGCCCCTAGGCCAACGGGGCTGGCATCCACTGCGATTTCGATGTCTTTGCGTATGTCGAAATATGCGATGCTCACATCTTCAGTTACAGGGCGTGTTTGAGCGTATTAAAAGCGTCCTGTTGGTCTTGAAACCAAGCATATCTACGCAAAGGCATATCGAGCCATCTTTCTTGGGGGGCGTCACAATTGGGGATACCCATGGAGTTGGCTCCACAAGTACATGTTCGATGATGTCTTGCTGTTCAAGGCGTTTGAGCTCCGTTTCCACTTTTGTTCTGAGGTCGAAAGGTGTACGGCGGTTGGTGATTGCCTTGGGGTTCACTGTTTTTTTTCGCCACATGAAGTTTGACTTGGGTATCTTTCAGCTTGCCTATGTCATGGAAAAGTCCAGGATATTTCTACCGGCACTTGTCTTTGTATGTTGCAGTGTGTACAACGTGAATAAGTTGGAGCTTGGTTGCCGTCTCGTAGCCAAGCAGAGAACCATGATTGCCTTGCGCAATCAAGAATCGGTGAGTCTGTACCAAAGATGCTGTTTCCACTGTAAGAACGCATTCACCAAGTATGTGTATTGGGGTATCCTCACCATAAGCATGTACCTTTGACTGTCTGTGGCGTTTGATGGGTGGACTGCCCACATTTGCGTATGTGCGCTGGTCGAGAATGTTCACAGTGGAGCCTGTGTCAAGCAAAAGTCGGACTTCATGGTTGTTCACTTTGACAGGGGCAGTGGGTAGTGACAGTGTGTACAAGGTATGTTTGTCATGCACCCTATAGCTGTATTCGTCTCCAGAGGAGTCTGACTGTTGTGCACAAGTGTTTTGTGTCAGGTCGTTATGTTCTTGTATGTTATGAATGGCCTTATCTTTTTTTGCGTTTGATGCAGGCCCGCTGGAAGTGATTTTATTTGCCACAATAGTTACAAGCTTGCCCCTGTGCTGGGCATGTCCCACTATGGGGGTAGCTACCACCACAATAAATACAGAGCTTACCCGGTTGTTGCGTAGCTTTTGGGTTGTTCTGTGTCGAGCGTGAAGGGCCACTGGCATTGTTAGTATTTCTGGCTTGCGGTCGTTTTCCGTTGTTGTTGTATTTTGGCTTCATTGCATGCACGGTCTCGCGCTCCATAGCAGAGGCCTGTGTGTCGGCCATCTCAAGTGTGCGCCCGATGTCAATGATTTGTGTGAGAATCTTGTCAGGTTCCCGAAGAGCTCTACGGCGTAGTCGGTTGGAGGTGCAGTGCTGTATAATTTGTGTAAGGATTTCCATATCGGTAGATGTGAACTCACATGTCTTGGATAGTGATCGCAATTCCGTCACATATTCGTCCAGCGTTTGTCCCTCCTTTTGCTTGCAGGATCTGAAGGTGTAAATCTCCATTTGTGTGTTCTTCTTTGGCCGAAAATATTTGTCGAGTACTGTCTTAGTGTCGTCGTATGTGTTTCTGAGGAGGAACCTTCTCTGCCTCATAGATTTCATGTACTTGGTCGCCGGCGTAGTGAAGTAAGAGTTCTCGCTGTCTTGCCCCGTTCGTAATGTCCATGGCACAAATAAATTCTCGAGGCGTTTAACCCACTTTTCCCAACGGATTGCCACATTTGTTTTGTCAGACTCATATTCGAAGGATGGGAACGGTGAGTAGTTTGCCATGGTGGTATGGGCAAGAGAAAGTGCTGTTGTCTTTAGATAACAAAGTTCCCTTATGTCCGTGTGCATGTTTACAGTTACTGTTCAATTCAGTTCGCTATTATTTATATGAAGTGTCGTCCAAAATGGCCTGAAATTACACCAAATTATAGTCGGAAAATCCAGTATGGTGGGTCTGTATGGTAAATGTACGTGTTGAAGGTTGTACTCCTCGTCGCCAGTGTATTGTCCCGATTGATATGACAACTTTAAAAGACTATCGGAATAAAGAGAACGGACTGTGGAGACAAATGTTAACTCTTTGCTTCTCATTCACTGTATATAGTCTGTGTATCACATGTGCTTTTACCCATGATGCACCCGAGGGGTGCGTGTGTACAAATCATAATGCACGTAGGCCATTACAGCCAACATCTGTGATGTTCCCCTTTTTCAACAAACTGTACTTAAATAGTCAATTAACAAGCCCCATCTGGTTATAGTGTAAGTCAATGAGATGTTCAACTTATCTTACAATAACAGAGATGTGGGGCGAAGGTTTTTATTCAAAGTGCACAGATTTAAACAAATTACAGTTTGTACCATGAAAATTGCAACAGACCACTGAGTCAACCATGGAAAGTTACAATGGTTCAATTAAAAAATACAATTCACAATTCACTCCTGTATAAAAGTTTGGTTTAATACCATAAAATTCACTCAGCAAAACCCAAACTGATCGCAATTGATCATGAATTTATTAAATAACCCTTAACCCTGTATAAGCCAAATTATATTCTTTCTACTGAGTTGTTCTTGTATGGTAACAGATCTAGCATTAATAGTTTGTTGATGGAAATGTTGAAGACTTTCATGTTAGCTGTGCATGGATTGAGGATGTGCTGGATTTTCATAAAAACACCGCCCCTATAGGAAAGGATAGTACGTAGAGAAATGTCTGGGGAGTTGTATGCTATATGGGCTGGTTTTTTTTAAGGCTTTCTTTTAAACTATTGCCGTGCTACATGATGTATGTTAGGCACACCCTTGTCAAAACCTCCCGAGCGTTCCTCCTCAGACAAGCCACAGACTGGACAGCAAATACCGCGGTTGCTAAGGACCTCAGACAGTCAGCTGAAGAACGGTTATAACATGAAAAGGTGGAATTTTCTTAGAAAAATGAAATAGCTCCCAGTATTGAATTTGTATCTTTAAATCATTCCAAACACGTCCAAGTGTCAGGGGAATGTTTTTTATTCTGTTTAGGTATTGTTAACTGTGAAAAAAAAGTTTTCCAATAGTGCACTTTGATGGGAATTTTTTTTTATTTGTTTAAGATTTTATAAATTTGACCTATTTTTTGAGTATAAGGACACTTTTTTATTATTATATATTAATAAGAACAAGTATATGGGCAGTATTCTTTCAACAACAAAAATGTAAAATTTCAATGCACACATGTACACTTGTGTCAATACTTGCTTGAGGTACTCTCAGAGAGCGTAATGCGTGTTACCAAAATATACTTTTTTAAATAAAATTACTAAATAACCTGGTTTCAATTGCTGCAACCTATAATTTTCCTCCTACAAGGGCTCATGTAAAAATAGTAAAAACTTAGATAAATTCTTAACCACTACTTCATTTGGAAAATGGCTAGCGAATAGTGTTGCTACATGTATGTACCAAACCAGATCGCTCAGTATTTGAAAGTATAAAACACACATCCCCTCTCGGTATGATTTTTTTTCTTGATTTATGCACTAAATTGAACAGCAACACCGTTCCATTCATCATACGAAACTGGATTGGATTGTCTAAATAAACTAGAGAAAATTCTCTTTCCAGTGATATAAGAACATTTTGATCCAATTGTTGAGCTCCTTTCATACATGTATCTGAAGATGTGACCCTGCAATGAATATGTAGTAGTTAGTATAGTCTGACTGCATTGGTTTCCCGTATTCAGGCAACAAACACACCTGTTGTACTGGGAACTAGCCCATACACTCATGCTTCTGTCCACGTGAACGACGAAGCGAGTGACTCTATTGTTTGTCAGGGAGATACTGCTTGAATCTCAGATTTGTTTACAAATAAAGGGATTTTATAAAAGTACTTATGTTTGGTTCCTCTTTTGATCACTGGCATAAGTTAAATCTGTCTAAATACCCAGCAATTAAGTGTAAGAATTTACGTCTTTGCGTTGGATCACCTCATTATTTTTGAGAGGGGTGAATTGTGTGATGGTGTATGTGTGCATTATCGACTGTAAGAGCCCAATTCCAATGAAAAGATCTAGATCTGGAGATGGATGCCATGGGACGATTGAGGGAAGAACGGTTGGTTTTTTGTTTCTTTATTGTACCGTTTTAATAAATTTGAGGGGAAAAAATAAATGAAGCAACACTTGCATGAAATTGACATGCACTTTACATGTCATATAATAACAATCATGTGGTGTTACATGCATGTTATTTATTATATTATTATTCGGTCTACTACAACAAGCATGATAATTATAACCCTTTTTATTTTTCAGTTTGGAAATAACTATCAGGCTACTTTCACTGTTTGCATGGCTGAATGCGAGAACATTCTCAACTTCAGCTTTATTTACCCCTTTATCTGAAACGGTTTGATCTTGTGATGATCTTTCGTCAGACCTATCAGGCAACACAGGATGTGAAGCAAATGAATTATTCATTTTGACGTCCAATCACGCACTTCCCTTATCACGACCTTTGGACCCTATCATGCTTGCTGGGTGTCCGGCCGTGGTGGTGGTGTGATGTTAACATGACTTCCGCCACAGACCAATGGGGTTTCGTCTTTCGGGCATTATGGTAATGAGTGCACACTGCATATTCATGAATGTGTGTGGGTGCCGCACACACGTGTTGTGTGAGAGAGCAGGGGCTTATTTTCTGTCCAAAATGGGGTCAAAGGTTTCCATATGACAATGAGCCTCCAAAAACTGTAACGCGTGCTACTATAGTTTAAAAACAAATATATTCCTGCCACTAGGCAAGCACTATGTGATTTTTTTTAGGTATAATTACTTTGTGACTTCCTATGGCCGTGGATGGAATCAGGGAGGGGGGGTAACTACATGTAAGCGATTCTTATCGTGTGGAGTTTTTTTTGGGTGGTACATGATGGGGTTTCCCTGCCCCCCGTTTCACGAAACTCGTCGCAAGTAGCGCCGCATCGTAGGGTTTGCGATGCGTCGCAGACCTAAGACATGTCGCGGCTGCGACAAGTTCCACAATCCATTTCACCAAACATGTTGTAAGCGCGACGAGTCGCATCTCAAACCATTTTCACTCTTGATAAAAACAACCCTTTTGACGAGGATGATCTGCTAAAGTTGTCCAGCTGTTTTTTGTTGTGTACAACTTGGTCATGTAACAGTCGTGTATAATAGTTCATTCAACACCCAATACCGTTACGGACTAGTGTTTAGGTTTGTTTGTTGGTTTGGTTTATAATTATTTATTTGTTTAGTTGCCTAAGTTTGTGTGTGTTCGTTTGTTATGCGTGTGTTTGTTTTCTTTTCTTTTACCCATCCTTTTTTTTTCTTGTTTTTTTTTTTTTTTGGAGGGGGGCGGTAAATTTCTATTTGTTGTCTTGTGTCTTCCTCATTGGTTCACGGAAGTTACGTGTGGTAATTGTTTTTGTCCTTTCATTCATTTTGTGCGTAACTGAATGAAACATCAATCAATCATCAATCAATCAATCAAAGGTCATTTGTAGAGCGCCAAAATCAAGAGTTTGTTCTAAGGCGCTGAGGCACAGTTGAATGGTTAGTAAGCCTGCTGGAACAGGTGAGCTTTAAGGAGTGTCTTGAATGAGGTGAGTGAGCTGGCATTTCTGATCTGTGTAGGAAGTGTATTACACATTTTCGGGCCATATACAGAGAGTAGAATAGCGAGTTCTTGGCACATTAAAAAGGAAGCATGAGGTAGTTGACCGAAGATGTCTTTGGTGAGATCTTAATTCGAGCATGTCCATGATATATCCAGGAGCTTGCTTATGGTACGCTTTATACATCAGGATCATAACTTTGAAGGAGATTCTTTGAGTGATGGGAAGCCAATGTAGGTTGAATAGATAAATACTGATGGAGTCGTATTTGCGTATACTTAGAATCAATCTTGCAGCAGTCCTTTGAACATTATGAAGCCTTCTTTCCAGGTTCTTGTTGATGCCAGTCAAGAGACTGTTGCAGTAGTCCAGTCTAGATGTTACTAGTGTGTGCACAGCTAACTTTGTGGTCTCGACAGTCAGCAGCTTTTGCACTGTACCTATGTTGACCAGATGGAAGTTGGCAGACTTGACAATACTGGATACCTGAGCAGACATGGTCATTCCAGAGTCGAACATGACCCCAAGATTTCTGACAGGACTAGTCTGGATAGAGACATCAACTCCAGCAATCTTTAGGGATGGCAGGTTGAACTTAGAAAGTTGAGCTCTGAAACCAAACAGCAATACTTTTGTTTTGTCTGCATTGAGCAGAAGGAAATTAGATGACATCCAGTTCTGAACCGCTGTGAAGCAATCTTCTATTCTGAAGTAGAATGCCATCAGGTGTAGTAGGACAGATGGATGTGTAGATATGGGTGTCATCAGCATACATATGAAAATCAATGCCATGTCTACGGATGATATTTCCTAGTGGTAGGGTGTAGATTAGAAATAGAAGTGGGCCCAGCACAGATTCCTGGGGAACACCATATTTCAGTTGTTGAGGTGAGGAAGACTCTTGGTTAATCTGGACCTGCTGTGATCTGTTAGACAGATAGGACATGAACCACTTCACTGAGATGTCATGGACTCCAAGAAGCTTCTCCATCCGATGAAGAAGGACGCTGTGGTCGATTGTATCGAAGGCGGCGCTGAGATCAAGCTGGACAAGAATGGTTATTCCCTGTGTTTCCATCGCCCAAAGGATGTCATTGTGAAGCCGCAGAAGGGATGTCTCAGTGCTATGGAAACGCTTGTAGGCTGACTGAAGGGGCTCATGAAGGTTGTGGTTGCACATGTAGTCTGTCAACTGCTTGGCAACAACTCTTTCCAAAACCTTGGACAAGAAAGGCAGACTGCTCACAGGGCGATAATTTTTCAAGCTATTGTGATCTGGGCAGGCTTCTTGAGGACAGGTGAAATGATGGCTGATTTAAAAGACTCAGGTACCACACCAGATGTTAGGGATGCATTCACAAGAGAGGTGATGGATGGGATGAGAATATCTAAGAACTGATTGATCATCCATGAAGGAAGTGGGTCAAGGAGGCAGGATGGACTTGGTGCCTTCATGATGATGTCTCGCACAGCAGAATCAGAAACATCGCATTCTTACGACGCCCATATTACGACGTGTTCTTTCTCGTTGTCAAGGAACTTGCGATGATCCAACGCAACGCAACTTTGATAAAATCATTTTCATACGCATCGCAACTTACAACGTGTAACCAGTCGCAACTTGCATTTGGGAACCGTCGCAGTGCTTCTTGAAATTGGTGGCTGGTGAAGTAACGGAAAAGAGTGAAGAAAATGAACCAGCCAATTAACCATCGAACAAAAGAACAAGTACAGCTGAACGACAGTACAGCCAAATGTAACTTGTAGTAGACAATCAAATGAAGAGTCATAAATAAAGGAAAACTTACGACTATGCTGGGCTGTGAGTGATGTAAACACAATGGCAGAAATACGTCAGAAAAATTATAAAAACACTGCTATCTTGCAGTTTATCATGATCACACAATGTGCATGTGATCAAAATCCTCAAAAACAAAAGTGTTACAATAAGCTATAGTAACCGCTAAAAATCAATAATTAACTGTGTCAACATTAACAACTACACAACTCACCCTGAAACAATGAGGCACATGTTTTATGATTGCACTTTTGTTAAGACTTTCTGGACGAATGTAGAGAACTGGTGGGAGAAAATATTTCATGTTGCCATCCAATTGGAGTATAAATCTATCATTTTTGGCATAACTCTAAGGTACTGTTGGAAAATGTATGTATTATTTTGGCGAAGAAAGCTACTGTATCTACAATTGTAGGTTCAAGAACAAGAAACCTTATATGACCTCTTTTTTGAACTTGTGTTAAGTTTCACTACACATTGGAGAAAAAAATAGCTTCGGACAACAACCTGTACAAATGTGATAATAAGTGGACTGCTCTAAGAAATGACCTTTTTTCTCCTCTTTGTTTTTCCTTGGTTTGTAATGTACTTGTATGTTGTGTTGTTACATATATGTGTAAACTTGAGCATTGCAAATAAAAAATAAACAATAAAACAATAAAAAAATAAAAAAAAAAGGAGCACGTCTGCATTATATAATATTTTAAGTATCGAATGGGTTTGTTTTGTTACACAGAAAATACGTTCTCTTTTACATGCAGAGCACGAGCGTTTGATTCGCACGTACAGCAGATGCATTGCCGATGGATTTGAGTTTTGCCTCTACTCAAGAGCGTCCGCAAAATCAATCGCAAATTCGCATGATTTGTGAAGGGCTTGCGACGGGCTGGATTTCAAAATGACCGACTTTAGTGGTGAAGGGCTTGCGACGGGCTGGATTTCAAAATGACCGACTTTAGTGAAATCCGTCGCAATCCGTTGCGACTGATCTCGCCATTTGCGACAGATATTGGCTGTTTGCATTCGATTTAAGTTTAGTGATAACTGATTTTCGCTGAGCTCCTCATCAGTTGAGTCAGTTGATCTCATTTTTGTTTGATTATTGGGATCTAGCCTAGAACCTTGGATTTTAAAATACAAAAGATGAACTCCAAAATCAAATTAGTCTTGCAGCCGGAGAATGGAGAATGATGAAGGACCCTCTAAAACGCAACGCGTGTTACGCTAGAGAGCGCTGTTTGTTTGTGGTCGTTCATATGTATGAATGAGATCATGGGCTGATTGATATTAGTTTTACATGTAGGTGTGCCACTCGGTTCATTCATGAAAATCACCGGATCCATTTAAAGATGGCGATTCACTTGTTCTTTTGATGAAAACTTTGTAATCTTTCAACAAGACACGTCGGAAATACGGTGATTGTTTCAACTCTTTGACGGAGGTGAGCATAGTTATATATTTATTGTTATGCTGTTGTATGCTGTCTTAATAGTTTCATAAGGATTCAGACAAAACATTCCTAGCGGTCGTCGCCCCGACGTCGCGGATAATATAGGAATCAGGTTTCTTGATGTATTAAAGGACTATCCGGTATATTAAAAAGGTATCCACGCCCCTTGCGGATTCCCGGTTAGGTCAAAAACTTTATTCACTTGTACGATGAGGAAAAACTATTTGCCATTAACTGGATATTCAAGTTATTTGCCCAGGCCTATTTGCACCATGCACGTTGTGTGTGGGGTCTTGATACTAAGGTTCAACTATCTGTTGAGTTTCAAGGTACAAATCGATCTCAATCTTAAGTTATGCCGTAGATAAGCTCAAAAGTTGTTTTTTGATGAAAAAAAACGAAGGCGAACTTTGACCAAGGGTTATGACCCGGAAGGTAAGGTTGTACGATTTTGGCGTGCACTTTTCAAATGTTGTCCAAGTCTTTATATATCCGATGCAAAAGTATGCACATCATACCTTTCTATTCGTTGAGATACAGCAACAAGCAAATGGTAATTTTTCAACATTAAAAACCTTGTCATGACATCATCAATGAGGTCATCGTTCAAAAAAAGTGATGGTTTCATCTACTCACTAGTGCCTATGTACATAGTAAGTTTTATGTTTGTACAAGCTTTAGTTTTGTTTAAAATTGCTGGAGAAAGTTCGGAGAGAAAGAAACAGACGAGGAAAAACAAGGCATAGAATTTTTGTTTATTACAAAAACACGGTGTTCAGTTGGACGTAACGTGATGACGTAGTTCAAAAACATTGAACCATGACTTTTTATACAATATATCGTTATTTTATATAGTTCAACTTGTATCACACTTTTTAACAACTCCTTGTTTCTTCACAAATGCAATATGGTTGTGTGAGATTGGCATCAAGTTTTTTGATTGCAACTTATGGAAGTCCTTTAAAAATTTCGCTCACCCTGCTCGGGATGATGTACACAGATTTGATAATCAACAACGCCCTCTTTTGTGGACAAAAGACAAAAGAGAGCGCTGCTGGGAATTTCCCCCGAAACGTTCGCGCCATTATGATTTTTACAAATTTTAAACGTTGTTTTATTGTTATTTAATTACCGATGACGTCATTATGACAAAATTAGGCCTGTGGTGTCTTGATACTAAGGTTCAATCTGTTTAGTCTCAATCTTGAGCTATGCCCTAGATAAGCTGAAAAGTTGGTTTTTTTTAATGAAAAATATGAAGATGAACTTTGACCCAGGGTAGCGACCCGGAAGTTAAGGTTGTACGATTTTGGCATTAACTTTTTCAAATATTGCCCAAGTCTTTATCTATCCGTTGCCCAGGTATGAACATCACAGCTTTAATATTTGTTGAGATACAGCAACAAGCAAATGGTAATTTTTCAACATTAAAAACCTTGTCATGACGTCAGGCCTAAAAAAAATATATGTTGGATTGCCCTATCCCGACCGACCGTAAAATGAGGAAAATCTCGGTCGCGGTTTTTTTTTTTTTTTTTTTTTTTTTTTTTTTCGTTTGGGTTTTCCCTTTTTTTACTTCAGAATTGTGATTTCCTGAATATTTTATGCTCACAAAATGGTAGATTTGACACAAATATTTATTTTTGGCCGACTACTTACTGTCGACAACAATAATTATTCAGTGCAACCATGGTGCAACACAGTCGTGGTATTCAACGTTCACAAAGCGCAACGGAGATCGATTTCCCTCTTACACATAACAAACCGCACGCCCGTTTATCCGACGTGAAGATTTCACAAGGAACCAATCTAATAATCCATTGAACATAAATTTTGGTTTTTACCCATACACCGATGTGTGTTAGCACTGTATACTCAGTACTTTCCCGAGTCCTGTGAAAAAATATCACAGGCATGTTACTCGGGTGGGATTCGAACCCACGACCCTTGCAATTCTAGAGCCTGTGAAAAAATATCACAGGCATGTTACTCGGGTGGGATTCGAACCCACGACCCTTGCAATTCTAGAGCAGTGTCTTACCAACTAGACTACCGAGGTTGCCTGGCAGCTAGAGGCAGTTCGAATCCTATGTTTTGGCAGCGGGTACCGCAACGATATAATAGATGTTAAATTTGCATCGGGGATAAAGAATATTAATTTTGGTTTTTACCCATACACCGATGTGTGTTAGCACTGTATACTCAGTACTTTCCCGAGTCCTGTGAAAAAATATCACAGGCATGTTACTCGGGTGGGATTCGAACCCACGACCCTTGCAATTCTAGAGCAGTGTCTTACCAACTAGACTACCGAGGTTGCCCGGCAGCTAGAGGCAGTTCGAATCCTATGTTTTGGCAGCGGGTACCGCAACGATATAATAGATGTTAAATTTGCATCGGGGATAAAGAATATTAATTTTGGTTTTTACCCATACACTGCCTCTAGCTGCCGGGCAACCTCGGTAGTCTAGTTGGTAAGACACTGCTCTAGGCCAGTAATGCCCTTTAATGGTATCGCTCGTTTATTGAATGGAAATGGATGAAAAAAGTTTTTGAAGGATTTTGCCAAAATAAAGTCGCAAAAAGAGCGCTTGAAGCGAGATATATACATGTAAGATGAAATACCATGCTTGTTTGACAAACAGATCGTTCATGAAATGTTTATGCAGTTTTGGCAGAGCATTCTTTGACATCTCAAACAAAAACAAAAAAACAAAATATCCCGACCGACCGACCCAAGCAAAAAGGGCAATCCAACATATTTTTTTTTCCAGCCTCATCAATGACGTCATCATTCCAAAAAGTGATATTGCCTATGTAAATAGTAAGTTTTAAGTTTGTACACTCTTTACTTTTGTTGAAAATTGCTTTTTACTTGAATCTACAAAAACAAAAAATCAATCAAAATAGCAACATCAAAACATTGTTTTAAATTATTAAACCAACGAGCAGTTAATGTTGAGCAACTCGGGCAAAAGTACTGTGAAAATAGGCGAAAACATTTATATATACATATTTAAAACCTAATACAAACAACCAAGCCAGCACCCCATAATGTACCTATCTATGTACTTGTTTTATGCCTCTGAAGAAGGTCCGGATTGGATCGAAAGCTAAGGCCATCTACCCTATTCATTATATAGTTCAAAAGGTATATATATATATATATAATTTTTTTAAAACGGACCAATTGAATAAAGCTGTTAGGCGAGAAAATACTGCTTAGCTAAATTCTTTGCTGTATAAAAGCAAAAAATGAGTGGGGCACAAGTTGCAACGATGTCAATTTTACGGAATTTTGGCTGGTACACTGTGTCTGCTAAGCAATTGTTTTACTGTGCTTAGCATATTTCTGTGATTATGGGCTTTATGAATTTGAACCCTCTTTGAAGAAGAATAACTGACAGACAGGCTTCAACTTCGCGCTTGAAGGGGGCACAGCAATTTTCCTTAGGTCTTCTTACGTTCTTATGCACTTCTTTTGGGGAAAAAAAGTTTGTATTGGAACCTTGCAGCACTGCAATTTTAAGGTCTGCGACTTTAACAAGATTGTAATAAGAATGATATGAAAATAGCAATATTCAGAATGATGGACTAGAATTATGGGGACTAGCTTCCATTATTGGATTATAGTTGCACATTTAAAACATTTAAAAACCACACCGTACCGAGCCATTAGCCACAAATCGCTGAAATTGAATGCACGTCATGAAAGCGCGAGGGATTGGCAAAAGGAACATAAAATACCTCTAAGTTTTGAACGTGAAATGGTACAAACATCCTCTTATGTATATAAAATTTTGACCATGATTAAGGACGATTTTATTTTCTTCCTCGGATGGGACGTAAAGCGAGGGTCCCTCACCTATACGTCTCAAACAAACCCCATTACCACATACTTTTGACGAGTTTGCTTCCTTTTCCAGATTGTATTAACAGGTTGAAATTTTTGACAATTCATGCAAACCGTTGCTGTTCTTTGTTAATAATTTATATGAGAATGGTTACTTCAAATTTCAATAAAATATTTGAAAATGTATAGAATGGTAGTGGTTGTCCATTGATGTCCGTCCCTCACGCATGAGAATGACCCAGCTCTCAAAGTCTGATTTCCACTCATACGAGATTGTGTTTTGAGAATCTACGTCTAGATTGTACAACAGTGTGCACGTAGCGCCTATGTACATGTATGCTGTAGTGAAAAAGTGCTACTGAACTAACGTAACAAAATGGATGTTTTCCCTAGTAGATATACTACGCACACAATGTATAGGGTTATTTTCATCTCAAAATAATCAATAATCAAAATAATCAAGTTCAGCTTTATGAAAATCAGAAATTCGGATTTACCCTCAGTTTTTCAGGAAGGGTTGTCCATTTTAACGCGGATTACGCAACAAGCAAAACATAGACGTAAGCACCGTAAGAGTAGAAACACGATTCCTTTGTGATGCCGCTGTGGTTTGGAGTTTCTTTATTATATTATAAGCCTTCAAATGAAACAGCAGATTCCGTCAAAATAAAGACGTGATTGGTTGATTCTGTGGATCGGGCTTCTGTCTTTTTGTGGAAATAATTGCTGCGACAAGGCCCATAGGCTTTGGAATATTATTACGCTGCTGGGAGTATGGTGCCTATATAAAGAAAACGTCCATACTGCGGGAATCATTGACTTTTTTATTTACGTTGCTAGAGAGCGAATTTTTTAAAATGCAGGAGAAATGCGTGAATGCGTTGATTGAAAGTTTGTTAAAAATTATCTGCTTCATTAAACTATGTATTTTTCAGAATTAAAATCAATAATGATAGTAAGTGCCGAGAGAGCAGCGGGAGCGGGGCCGTTTATGTTGACTTTGATGATTGAGTTGCACGTATACAAATTGATCTCCTCATTTGCCGTCGCCGCCGAAATTCTTTAAGTTTTACGATTAAGTTGACATCATCTATATTTCTTATACAGTTAAATCTACTCTCATAACATAGAAAGAGAATAACGAAGAAAGGATCGGCCACTTCTAGTTCCCATTTTTGGACATAATCAAAACGCCGATCGAAAAAGTTTCCCACAACAGTCGACCACGTGAGTTAATCATACAGGATAACGCACGTGTTGTCGGAAGTAAGACAACTCGACAATTCAGACAACTCGTCAGTTTAGACAGCTCGACCATACAGGCAACGCGACGGTTCAGACAACTCGACTTTGAGATAACTCGTCGGTTTAGACAGCTCGAACGTACAGACAACGTGACGGTTCAGACAACTCAACTTTTAGACAACGTGATGGATGGCCAGAGATAAGTCGACGGTTGAACGGTCGACCTTCGTTTCGGTAAAAAAACTAATAAATTATGGCTTGACCTGTGGATATCCCTATTAGATGATTTACTGATACTTTATATAACTGAATACACATTTATTAATTCTGCCCTAAAGATTGTTGCTGACGGTTTAAAAAACCGTCCGTCGAGTTGTCCGAACGGTCGAGTTATCCAACGGACGGGGAGGGAAGCCCAGTCGCATTCTCATGGGTAATAATGGCAAGCGGGAATCGGCAACGATGCCATCAACAACGGCGCAACTTGACATTTTCTGTCTTTTTTAAATGACAGAATTAAGTAAACCCTGGCTTGGATGAACAGCAAGTTAAGGATATGTTACTGTGATTTAGTTTTGATGTTTTTTGAGTATTTTTGTGGGGAGTTTTGCACCACCTATAAATAGTCAAAATACTATGATGAAGACATTAATGTTTTTGTTATGAAAGTCTACCCAGGTCATAATTCCAGTGGAACCTAGTTAACTGGTGTCAACTGGTTCAACTGGATAGTGACCAAACTCGTCCATTTTTCATATTAACCAACTGGTTTGGACTAGTTTTAACTGTGTTCAACTAGGTTGAAATTATAAACCAGTTGGTTTCTGTCCATTTCCCATATTAAAGCAACTGGTTTTAACTGTGTTTAACTAGTTTATCATCTGGTTTCAACTAGTTCCAGTTAAACCCAGTTTAACTAGATTCAACTGGAATATTTACCTGGGTAGCCAGCCACTGTCATAAAAACTCACAAACCAGGCGAGCGTTCACAATTTTATTAGGAATTAAGTCCGGGGAATTTGGTGATTCGTTTTTTTAACACCAAGATTTTCTTGGGCAGGGTTAAGTTTTACCGGGATTAAGCCTGTTTTGGGTTCGGTCCCCCAAAACGATCTATCAAGACCATCTATAAAAGTAAACCCAGAATTCAACCACAAGCCAGCCACTCCATGTCCAAAGTCGGCGGCGCCACAATTCCCTTAGATGTGCCGCAATTGTAAATACTTGGGTTCTTATCATACAAAATTGTTACACTTTGTTGTAACTTGATACAAAGTATAACAACGTTTCAACATTTTTGCTTTGTACGCCGCTCTGCCACATTATTGACCAGAATCATTGACTGAGACGTCTTATTACCGACGTGTTTTTATTTATTTCTTGTTTTAACAACTTAACTGTAAAATGAACAAAATTCACTGTTGAAATAACCATACTATCCTGAGTGTCATAAAAAAAAACACAGGAAAAAACATCTGCCCCTCCAAAAAATAATATTAATAATATTACTTGTATGCAACGTGGACGACTCCATTGTCCGTCGTTACACTTATTCACGTAAATGCGGAAACGAATAACCGAAATTGACCCTTTTCCATAGTGACTTTGTTAAATGTGCAAGCTCAGCAGACTAATATCATTAGTAAAATAAAAAGACACTGAACGAACAAATTAAATAAACCCCCAAAATATAGTATTTTTGGCGGATGGGAGCAACTAAAAATAATAAATTAATAATGCTTGCTGTTTCAAGATCAGAAGGCAGAATCTAAAATGCAACATTGTTTAACTTATAAAGAAGCGAAACAAAAATGTTTCGGGTCGGCAGCTTTTCAATCCCGTAAGCCAATTTAAAATTGACAGTACAGGTAGCCTAAAGTCATGTTCCCACGAAAAAACTAACACAATAATAACACCATTATCAACGACAGTTCATAAACAACAACAAGAACAACAGCATAAACACATGGTTTTAACAAGGCTCAACAAAATGTTCTGACACTTTTGCATGTCGGCCACATGGTTGCAGGGTAGGCCTGCACAGCAAGTATGTTTATCAACACGAAAGTTCAACCAAGACCATTGTTTACGTCAGAGAGCCCCTCATTTAAATACACCGTTCCGACCGCAGACTCTGCGTGGCCAGCCACAGAGGCACAGTTGAATAACAAAGGACTCATGTTGATTTATATGGTAATGAAGCTCCCCAGCAAAACTCCAGGACGATACTAGGGGGCTCTTTTGTTAGAAGGGGATTAAAAAAAAGTCTGCAACATCCTGCAGACTAACTGCCTGGGGAATTTCGACAAGGCCCCTAAATGAGAGCAAGTTCTCCATTACGGCCGATTCCCTTGACACATATTAACTTATTTTGCTTTTCAGAGACTTTCTTTTCCCAATGGTCATGTAGGAGAGGCTGTTTCGCATCATGTAAGAGCATGTAAGCTGCCTTACAGGTTGGCAAGTCTCTCACTGCTCGTATCGGGTAATTAATGTGCATTTCTTTCCAAGTTTCTGACGCTTTGACGCACTTCACCCGAAATGACATTTCTCCACCTGCAAATCACTCTTATCCTTCATTGACTGCCTCTATGCAGGGAGCATCAACTGGGTGTCAGCCTACTAAGGTGTCCTCAAAACGTCATCTCTTCTAAAAGGACCATGGCTTCCGTAACATAAAGGAACCCCCGCCTGTACTATTCCTCATCTTTCCAGTAGACCCTTGCCCTTCTCTACGAAAACGTCTGACAAGAACTTGAGATTAGCTTTGTTCAATAGCCCATTATAACCTGACGTGTAGGAGTGGAATCTGGGTCTATCGATGAACTTTCGAATTGGTTTTTTCTTTCCCCTTCACTTTGACTGTGTCACTGCCTTGGTGGAGCCCTGTCAAATCTAGCGATCAAGACCACGTTGTAGGTTCCAGTAGCAGCATTGAGCCATTGAGCATTGAGCAGTGGCAGCATTGAGCAATCGTTTTGATAGGCTTTTGTACCGTACTTATTTTGTTTTGTTGAAACATTAATATTGTACAGATCAGAGAAAGTTTTTGCGCAATATTTTTGTGTCACTAAAACCAACAGTTTCTTGAAGCAGACGGTGCTTCCAGATGGTCATTATATACTGCGTTCCATGATCTGGAGTTGATAGAAGATCACTTACCACATCAACTGGTGCATGTCTTTGGTTGTCAAATATACCAGTGATATCTCTCTTACAATATCAGAGTCTGTGTCATCTTCTTCGCCAAGGTTGGGTTTAGTCGGAACACATCAAATCTTACTGTTTGTTATGAAAGCTTCTAAACATCATCAACATCTCTGTCTTCTTGAGGAGTTTCATATCTGCCAGATGAACACATCCCTAATGATCAAAGTTACTGTGGTCATAGATGATGGGGACGGCAGCATTGCGGAAAAAGCTCCCAGATTGGTGATCTGTCTTTCCGAGTATTGTGGATCTCAATCTCCACCATCTCAATGTAATGATGAGACCACTGTTGGGAGTTTGGATTTCTAGAGTGCTTGTTGAATTTGTTTATGAGCTCATGACCATTGTCACTCCTTAGAAAATCTGACCGCTGGCCTACTGTGCTTTGGAGAGTTCTGCTGTGTGATTGCCCCCCCCCCCCCTATTTGAACTGCTTAACCACACTTTGGACAAGTTTATCAACTTCCACATTATCCTTATTAAAACAGTGATTGATCAAAGTGATGAGAGTGTCATTGTGGTCTGCTAGTGCCTGAAGAGTTGTGAGAATTCTTTCATCAAAGAAACTTGGCATAAAAGTATGTCAAGCTGTAGTGGTTTTGGTGTGCCTGGTTATATGTAGCTCTGGAGTTAGCTTTGAATAATGGCACTCCAGATAAGAAAGTATACAATGTATCACTGCACAATACCCCATACCCCATTGTAGCTACAATGTATAGGCCTAACTTTACTGCAAAAAAATGTTCAACTTTGTTAATTCACTAATAAAATTTGAGCAAAAATAACTTTGATATCAGACATGCAGTTTTTGAGCTCGTCAAACTATGCAACTACTATATCAAACTAATTGCATGAATCAGCATGCGCATTTCTTGTTTCAATTTACCAATGCGGATGGTGTAATATGATTTTTTTTAAACTAAAAACTGCCTTGGTATATTTACCTTTCAAAAAAGGTTTGTTAAAACTGTTATTATGCAGTGCTGGGATCTATAGGGTGTGCAAACAAACATTTGGTATGCTCAGGATATGCACTTTAGGAGAAATTCGCACCTTTAGATTAAATTTTCCTACAAATTTGTGTACAAAACAAAATATTAACTCTTAATTTCACAGACTTGGAATGTCATTATGATGATGGAAATAAGTTTTATGGATAGATCTGCCGCCTGGGGTAAAATTTGGCGAAAAAATTAAAAAGAAATTAAATTTTGACATTTTTGGCACTTTTTGACCTCAATATGACCTTACATGGAGGTGGTAATCGATTTTTTATTTTTATTTTTTAAATGCCTTGGTACACTTACCTTTGTTACGTGCGCCTAGTCCATTACAATGTCAAAAAGGAACTAAAGCACGACAGAGACATTTGACAAGGAAGAGTGAAACCTAACCAGCGATTATATTCACGATGATAATTTATTTTACTCAAACAACAATATTTAAAGCAATAGAACAATTAATAATGTACATGGCAGGTTTAATACAATTCAAATGAGAGACTCTAAGATTATAGCTACCGGAAGTTTGATGACTGGGTTTGATGTGCTGGTTACACGGTGTCTCTTCTAAATTGACGTCTGGCACTAGATTGGTACATATCTGGGGAGAGCCTCAAACCTGGCATGGGTTTAGGCCATCTAGGAAGAGCCTCAAAACCGGGCGTGGGTTTTAGGCCATCTAGGAAGAGCCTCAAAACCGGGCGTGGGTTTTAGGCCATCGGAGCGCAAGAACCGGGTGGTTCAAGCCATCAACTTGAAGGAGAAAGAGCACAGTTTTGACTGACTGTCTCTGTGCAAGAACCGGTTGGTTCAAGTCATCAACTTGAAGGAGAAAGAGCACAGTTGTGACTGACTGCCTCTATAACTGGAATATGGCTGAAACACCAACACTGGACAATGGTGTGGCCGACGGTTGGAGTGGTGACACCCATCAATGTATGGGTTGGGCAGAGCCCCTGGCTGACTCAGTGGTGGCGGAGGGTAACCCAGCAAGAGGCATACCCAGTATTTTATAGGCTAGAAACATCACACAATGCAGTGGGCAATTATACTAAACATTGTGTCCACTGCACATTAACAATAAGTTTGGAGTGTCAACACATTAAGGACACAATGTTACATTATGACCGTTGCATAACATCTAACAATACACATTGTGAAACAGACTGACCTGTTTTGCCAAATACCACAGATGTTCTTAAAGACCAACAAATATGTCATAACAAAAGGAACAGGATAAGGGGGAGAGAAAGCCTATCTGTAACACCTTTCAAAAAAAAGTTGTTTGAAACATATATATGCACCATTGAGATGGGGAGTGCAAAAAATGCGGGTATACTCAAAATGTACACTTTTCAAGATAATCACACTTTTACGTTTTGCTTTGCTATACGTTTGTGTACAAGGTCAAAGTTTATCTGTTAATTACATACGTTTGTCATATCAACATTAACTTGAAAGTACATTTTATGGATAGATCTATCACTTGGGGTAAATTTTTGCGAAAATTTCGAAAATGCAAATTTTTTGCCTTTTTTGAAATTTTTACCTTAAAATGAGTCGTTAAGATTTTTTTTCCCTCAAAAACTGCCTGGGTATATTTACCTTTCAAAAAAAGTTGTTTGAAACCAATATATGCACCAATGAGGATTGGGAGTGCAAAAACAATTGGTGTACTCCAAATGTACCCTTTTCAAGATAATCACACTTTTATACTTCGTTTTGCTATACATTTGTGTACAAGGTCAAAGTTTATACGTTAATTACATAGATTTGTAGTATCAACATAGAGTTAAAAATACATTTTATGGATAGATTATCAAATGTGATTAAATTTGACAAAAAATTTGAAAATATTTATTTTTGACCTTTTGATCCCAAAATGAACTTAAAATTCAAAATCAAGCTGGGAATCCACCCTAATCGTCTTCCCGAGCCCATGATCCATACATCTAGCATGGATGCCAGCCATTAACAAACTATGCCGTCCAAAGTGTAATTTCATACTTTGGCTGGCATAACCGCAGTCTCAGACTTGAAGTCAAGCCTGGTCGTGGAAGGAAGTTGCATCCCTGATCACACACTGTGAATTCTAAATAGGGAACTTAATTCTTACTCGGCCGTAAAGCGACATTTTATGAATTCGGAATTGGGACATTCTTCGAACAGGGGGCGGACGTCGAGGGGTCGTGGGTCGAGGGGGTTTTAGAACAACCCGTGCAGTAATTACAGCGTATTCGATTCTGCCAGGTGTGCAGTAATACATCGAATCAAAATGCCAGCGAGTACATTTTTCATCAAGAAACTACTGCTTGACACATTCTTGTTGAGCAAGAAACAATTTAGTGGGCACCAGTCACACAATGTTATCTTTATAATTTAGTTTCGGCTGGTTATCTGTTTTTGTATCGCAATACTTTTCTGTGCTTCGGCAGGCATGATAGACGTGCTTACATGCTTTAATTATGGGCCCAATTTCATAATGTTGTTATAAGTAATAGAAAATATTGCTTTGCAAATGTCTGTACTAAGGTTAGTATGCAACCAGTTGCAACAAACTTTACGGAGATTTAACTGATTACTTAAGTTTCTTTTTATTAAGCCAGATTTTTCTATGCTTGGCGGCCAGTTTTTATGCTTACAGGCCTGATGAGTTTATTTCATAGCAGATTCAAGTTCAGCATGAAACTCGGTCTTGTCTGGGTGAAATCCTCAATGCATAGTCCATGCAAAATAAAGTGGCTCCACTTTTTCCCCACCCCAAATTCTGCACTTGCACCACAATTCTCTGTCTCTTTTTGGGGGCAAGCGCCGCATTTCTGCTTCTGCGATATAAATAATGGATGACCAAAAGTTGACAACCTACATTCCCCAAAATCTGGTAGATAAAAAAAAAAAAAAAAAAAAAAAAAAAAAATTTATGTTCAAATTTTCTACTATTAGAAATTCGGACTCTCCCACAGAATTTCAGGAAGGGTTGTCCACTTAATGTGGATCATACCCAACAAGCAAAACATCATTGTTATAATCAATCCGTGAAAATGCGCTTGACGTAAGCACCGTAAGCGCAGGTTTGTTTGCTTACGGTGAACAGAGACATGAACTGGGCCGGGTCATGTCATGCACTGTGTATCGTTGCGTTTATTACAACTCAAAGGCCTGATTTAACACTGAACCTGTTCATATTTCTCATGAATGGCACAGAATAAGTAACATATCCAGTGCTATGATTTTAGGCTATGCTTTAAAAAAAAAGTTTTTATAGTGTCGGACCTTCCATAAAATATCTAATCTGACTGGGAACACGTGCATCGGTAATGGTTGCTATGGAGCATTGCCACTAACATGATGATTGTATTACTACAAAATATATTGTATTTGATCAAACTAACTTTATTTTTAATAAGAATAGTGCAGACTTGAAAAATGCAGCTCTTAACCTTTTTAACTGAAACAAAACCAAAAACTTATTTTCGTAAAGAAGAAGGTATTCCGACATATCAGTTTTTGAGATCTTCCCCAAATTATCCATGCCTAAAAGCTGACTTTGTGATGTATTTATTGTTTGCTCCTCTGAGCTTTTGTATCTGTAAGGTTCTGAAGAAGTGACAGCTTCCCGTGATGTTTGTTTGGTCTGAGTTTCTGGGCTGAGTTTCCAACCAGCTTACATGAGAAATATTTTATTCTTTTGCCGCCAAACAGTGGATATTCCTCATGAAACTACATTGGTTGTGTTTATAGTAGAAAGGCCTAATTGATAAACTAACCTTAAATGATACTATTTTTTAGCAAATGTATTTAGTGGGGCACCAGTTGCATGCAATGCAAACTTTAAGGTACTGGCTGGCTGCGGTTACAAATTTCTGTTAACTTGCAAGATTTTGATGCTTATAATAATAATAATAATAAAAATAATAATCATCTCAGATCTTGCTTAGATTTAACCATAGCTTCAGAACAACCATGTTCCTTGGTACAGGCTTCTTGAGGTTATTTCATACCCAGTATTTTCCGTTTTAATAAGGAATTTGGTCTTGTGTGGGTGAACTCCTCAAAGCAGAGTCCATGCCAATTTTATGGCTTTGCTGACCGCCGGCAAAACTCTGCGCTTGCATCACCATTCTCCGCCTTTTGTACAAGCGCCCCATTTCTGTTAACTCTATCAGATTTCGGGAAAGGGTTGTCCACTTTTGGTCCTCTTTTTATGTAGGCAAATAATGCCTAGTAAAAACGTGGAGAACGCAAGCACACAAACAAAACACCGTTGCTATAAACCTTAGAGCTATGCTAAAAACCAATCCGTGAAAATACGCTATTATAGACCCTAGGCGAAGCACCCCGTAAGCGCAGTTTTTGTTTTGCTTAGCTTAAGGTAAGAAACTGGGCCGGGCCATGTAATATGTGCATCGTCCATTGCGTTTATTACAAGTTGCGTTTATTTCAAGTCAAAGGCCCGATTTAACCTAGATTCATATTTCTCATGAACGGCACAGAATACGTTACACATCCTAAGTTGCTTACATGTATACAGCTAATACAATAAATGTTAGGTTTTCTTTAGAAACTGTTGTCGATCGGACTTTTTATAACTTATTAAATAGTGCCTTTTAGGAAACTAATCTCTGTTACCTGGTCTGGTTTCCCCGAAGTAGATCCACATGTATAGTTTTACCCCTTAAAAATATGTCTATTAATGTCCCCGATGCTAGATTTTCCTGAAGTGATTGACACTTTGAACCGCGTTCAAAGGGGGGGGGGGAGTATTGAGGTTCATCATCAAAGAAAAACGATTCCTTTGTGATGCCGCTCTAGTTTGGAGTTTCTTTATTGTAAAGCCTTCAGATAAATCTGCCGATTCCATCAAAATAAAGGCGTAGTTTGTTGATGCTGTGGATCGGACTTCTGTCATTTTGGGGCCTACACCGCTTTCTCTATGAAATAATTGCCGCGGCAAGGTCAATAAGCTTTGGAAAGGTTCTTACGCCGCCTAGCAACAGTGTTGCCATGGTCAGATGACGGTGCGTACAAGAGCACGGCCACTCTGCAAGAGTCTCTGACTGACTGTTTTTTTCAATGCATTACTATTTTGTTCAAATGTGCGGCTCGAAAGCAATTTGGCAGCTAACAGTTTTTACCCTGCACACGTATGTTTGGTATTTTTGTATGAACCGATTCCAGCAACAGTGCTGCTACAGATCGGAGTGTGTACGGATCGGAGCGTTGCCGCTTACATTTTGCTGTGACGCATGCGATTGTATTGTTACAAAAACCTTTGTGTTGTAACTGATCAATCTACCATAACTTTTCAAGAATAGCGCAGGCTTGCAATTTGTGATTGTGTTTTTTCCGCCTCTTGGCAGTTTCAACTTTTAAACCCAAAAGTTATTTTCGATACAGTATAAACAATTATAAAACAATCCGAGGAAATATCTGGGTTTGTTTCTTATTCAACATGTTGTGGATGCCTCGTGCCTAAAGCTGAATTTGTGATGTTTTTTCCCTGCTCCTCCTTATCCATATGCTCTACAAAAATAATCCAAACATTAGTATTTTTCCGCCAAACAGTGGACGTTCCTCCGAATTGTTTTTATTGATAACTTCCAGGAAACCTCCAATGAAACTCGTTCGAAAGTTAAATAAATTAATTAATTAAAATGACATCTTTAATCAGGGTCATTGAAAAAAGCAGAGCGGTTTTATGCCACAAATAATAAGAAGAGTTGAGAGATTAAGCCAGTCTGAGCGTTGGGAACACTGTTTCATTGTCTTCAATTGACATAACTTAAATCAAACTTTCCTTTCAATAATTTTTATTTTAAATGCTACGAGCTATATTTGAATTGGGATTATTTTGATTAATTCATGAACCAGGGAACCTTCAATGAAACTCGATTGAGAAACAAGTTAACCCTTTAATTAAAATATCTTCTTTAATCAGGGCCATTGAAAAAAGCAGAGACAATAATTTATTCCACAAACAGTAAAAACAGTTGAGAGATTAATAGTCTCCACCAGTCTGAGTGTTTCGAACATTGTTTCGGTATTGTCTTCAACTGACATAACTTAAATCAAACTTTTGTTTCAATTATTTTTCTCCTAAATGCTAAGAGCTATATAGGAATTGAGATTATTTTGATAATTGAATTAGGGTCTTTCAGGAAATTATTCTCCATTAACTTGCCAGTTTCCCCCCAAATTAATCCCCAAAGAATGGTTGGTACGTCTTTGAAAAGTCCCCTCTAAATTTTCCCCCTGTGATTGACACTTTTTTTTATGTTCACCGCGTTCAAACCTGGGGGTGGGTAACAAGGCCCATCTTCAGAGAAACAAGATTCCTTTGTGATGCCGCTGGAGTTCGGAATTTCTTTATTGTTAGCCTTCAAACAAATCTGCCGATTCCGTCAAAATAAAGACGTAATTGGTTGATTCTGTTGATCGGACTTCTTTCATTTGGGGCCTACCGCTTTCTTTATGAAATAATTGCCGCGGCAAGGCCCAAAAGCTTTGAAAAGGTTCTTACGCCGCCTAGCAACAGTGTTGCCATGGTCAGGACGGTGCCTACAAGAGCACGGCCACTCTGCAATAGTCTCTTACCGACTGGCTTTCGTTTCAATGCATACTGTTTTGTTCAAGTATGTGCGGATCGAAAACAATTTGACAACTTAGTTTTTACCCTGCCTTAACGTGTATGTGGAACTCAGATATTGTTTAACTAACCTTAGTTAAGCAACGGAATGTTGCTGCGAAAAATTTGATGTGACGCATGCGGTTGTATTGTTAAAATTACCTTTGTGTTTTAAATGATCATTCTACCATAATTTGTCAAGAATATTGCAGACTTGAACAAATTTGATGGTGTTTTTTTTTTTCTTCTTGGCAGCTTCAACTTTTTAACCCAAAACTGATTTTCGTGTAGCATAAATAATTACTAAACAATCCAAGGACATATCTGTGGTTTTTTATTCAACATATTGTCGATGCCTCATGCCTAAGGCTGAATTTGTGATGTTTTTCCATGCTCCTCCGTATCCGTAAGCTCTAAAACAATGATCATTCGAACATAAGTATTTTTCAGAATTGTTTTTATTGATTAACCAGGAAACCTTCAATGAAACTCGTTAGAAAATTAAATTAATTATTTAATTAAAATTTAATCTTTAATCATGGCAATTGAATTTATTCAACAAAAAATAAGAGTTGAGAGTTTTATAGTCTACGCCAGTCTGAGCGTTTCGAACACTGTTTCGGTATTGTATTCAAATGACATAACTTAAATAAAACTTTCGTTTCAATAATTTGTCGTTTAAATGCTAAGACCTAAGGCAATTGAGATTATTTTTATATTTGAATTAGGGCCATTTAGGAAGTTGTTCTCCATTAACTTTTCAATTTTTCTCAAAATTAATCCCCAAACAACATCTTAAAAAAGCTTAGTCTTATAAGAAAACTGATTCCTATGTGATGCCACTGCAGTTGGAATTTCTTGATTGTTAAGCCTTCAAATAAATCTGCACATTCCGTAAAGATAAACGACGTAATTGATTGATTATGTGGTTCTGAATTCTGTCATTTGGGGTAACGCGCTTGCTTGCTGAAATAATTCCCGCGGCAAGGCCCATAAGCATTGGAAAGTTTCTTACCAACAGTGTTGCCATGGTCAGAGGATGGTGCATGAGCACGGCCACTTTAAGGAGTAGTAACCGACCGTCAACTGGCTTTCTTTTCAATGTGCGGCAAACAATTTGACATTCAAGGTTTTATTCCACCTATTTCTATACGTGTGTACGGATTGAACATTTTTGCCTGCCTCCCTAAAAACAGTGGGTTTTTTCTTGAATTTAATTACTTTTCATCGTTTTTTTATTGACATTTGTTTAATGATTTTTTTCTTACTTATGATAACAAGAGTTATATTTAAATTCAAAGTTGAAAACCAACGGTTCTTTTCAGAACCAGTGACCCCAACTCATTAGAGATAGTCATCACATGGTGTTTCCGCAAACCTTTCTATATCGTTTTTCCATCATGCACAAGTTTCAAATCCTACTTAAATTCAAATTATTTTGATGTTATAAAAGTTTTGTATTGGTTCGACTACCTTGACTAGATTATATGAGTCCAATCTTACTAAACATGAATTTAATTTGAACAGCATCTGGAAAATGACATTCTACTTCAAGGAGTTTTTTATCCCGACATAATTGATCTCATGATGTTGTCATCTTACGTATACGTTTTGCAGCATCAGAGCAAGAAGATAAAACGTATCACGGAGGCGATATCCTTCTCACAGGCTGTCGACTTTGTAATCATAAATTATTTCTGTAAGACGACATCCTACTTTTGAAGAAGTATGTTAAAGCAAGTTTATGTTTCCTGTTTATAGCACATAATTGAAAAAACTCGCAGGGCCAAACCCCCCACTATAAATTTATCCTGACCAAAATAATGCACACCCTTCAATAAGATGAGTGACAGCTCCATTGTTCAACGGTTCCTTTGAGATGCCGCTGGTAAAACATTTAAGAAGCTTTGCTTAAAAAGTGTGGTCTTTTGGGGATCCGACTTTCCCATTGATGGGAATTTAATTCACTGGGGACAGTGGCAAAAGAGGACACCTACACTTCCTATGCGATGCCGCTAGCTTTTTATACTTGTTTCTGAAACTAGCTCGTCCAATAAAACGGGCTGTCTCCTTCCAAATAAAGACGTAGTCGTTGCCTATTGGGTTAGTTTTAGGCGGTAGGTTTACACAAAAGTGACTGTATAGAACTTTCGTGCATTGGTTCATTTGGAATGGGCTGTCTATAAGCAACAATTCCTTTGTGATGCCGCTAGAGTTTCAAACTTCTTTTCAGTAAATAGTTCTTCAAATCAAACCGGCTTTTTCCTTCCAAATAAAGCTGTAATAGGCTGTAAACTATGGTTGCTTTCAGCTGGGAACAACAATGAATCACATCTCAAGCATTCACCAACCATGCAAGGAGAATGGTCCAGCATTTTTCGCGTGGAGATTGTCGCGTGGAGATTGTCGCGAAAGAGTACCGCCTACGCGCGACTATGTTTACGCATTTTGTTATCTGGCGCGATAAAACCCACACGTTAGGCGGTGCAACAGTCTATCGCGCCAAGGAATTTCTATCGCGCTAAATTTATCGCACGGTGTCTACTTATTTTCAATCAGTACTGTACAGTTCGCCTGGGTATAAGGACAATACTAGGACAAGACTATGCCGACGACATAGCTTTATTCGAGGAATCTGCTAACAACAGAAGCTATAAGATCACTTGCAGGAAAACTTGGGCTACACATGAGTTTCAAGAAAACAGAACTCATGACAATTGGGAAGTCAACTGCTTCCGCATACACTCCCTCATCCACTCCCATTGTCCCACTTGGAAATGAAGGAAACATCAAAGTGGTGGAGCATTTCAAGTACCTGGGTGCCTTCTGCAGCGCTGATGGAACAATTGGCAAAGAGCTGAAGGCAACAGAATTGGCAGAGCTACAGGATCTTTCAGGGAGCTGGAGAAGATATGGAAAGATCGATATCTCAACCTGAAGATCAAGATGAGGTTCTACAACTCTCGTGTTCGTTCAACCTTGCTGTACGCCGCCGATTGCTGGAGTCTTTCAGAAAGAGACAAAGCCAGGCTAGATGCTTCTGACATGAGATGCCAAAGAAAGATTCTGCGTTTTAAATGGACGCAACATACCACAAATAAGCATGTAAGAACAATGACCAACAGCCCCCACTCACAAGCATCATTAGAAAACGCACATTGCAGTGGTTTGGTCACCTCCAACGAATGGGAACAAATCGCATCACTAAACAACTCTACAACTGGTCACCAACCCATGGGAAATGCAGACGAGGGCGCCCTAGGACATCATGGGAAAATGTAATCCAGAGGGACCTCTCCAGACTAGGCACGGGGTGGTCTGTAGAGGAGGCAGAAGTGGCAGCTCAAGACCGGTCTATTTGGAAGCATCTCACAAGTCGGGCAGCCGGTGCAGAAATGCATGATGCTAACCGATGCATGATGATGATGATGTACAGTTCACCTACTTGGATGCTTATAAACGTTTCAGATTTTAATGCCTGATTTTTTTGTTATTATTTGTTTGGTACTATTTCAGATGTGAGCCATTTGTCAGAGTCCAGAGACAGTATTCAGTTGCAACCTTCAAACTTTCAAATGGAGTCTGGCGCTAAAAGGTAATAATAAAGTACAGTTTATGCAGTTGTTCGGTATCATGTGACACATTTGATGATGCTAACAAGTTAATACTCCACAGATATGTGGCTACTATGGAGGAAATTATGTATAATAATTTTGAAACAAATATAAACTCTGCCACAGACTTCTAGTAAAAGTGTAGTTTGGACTGTTTTTATCCTGCCGCTAGAGGGGGCTCTCGAAGTTGGTGACGTCATCAGTCTTACTTTGTTTAACAAGACCCTTGCCAGACAACATCCTTGAAAACATCTCCAAAAATATTGCCAGTTTTAGTTAACGAGGCATTTCTGGTTGTGACTAAACGTAAAGGTCAAGTGAGGTCACACACAATAAACAATTCAACAATTCAACAAATAAACAATTCTTTGAACATGTCTTATCATGTTAGATCTGTTTGTAAAATTGTTAACTTTCACATTCGTAACCTGTGGCGCATCCGTCGATTCATCACACAGGATGCCTGTAATCATGCTGTCAGAAGTCTAGTCCTTTCCCACCTTGACTATGCTAATTCTATGTTGTCTGGAGCGCGCGTAGTTGATCTAAAACGCCTACAACGCTTGCAAAATAAAGCTGCTCGGCTAGTCTTTGGATGTGGACGGGACCAGCCTTCCGATAGCCTGCTGACAGATCTACATTGGCTACCTGTTAGGGAGAGAATCTGTTTCAAAATGTTCACACTGATTTACAAAATTCTCCATGCTCAAGCTCCCTCGTATCTTGTTAATTTGGTTCACTTACAATATGGTATTTCTGATGCACACAGCCATCGACTCCGCTCCTCATCAGACTTGACGCGGCTCTCCATTCCTAGATCCAAAAGGAAAGCCGGGGACACAGCCTTCGCAGTTGCTGCACCGCGCTTGTGGAACGCGCTACCACCAAGTCTGAGAGAAGCTGCGGCGTTGGCTGTGTTTAAACGCCTCCTCAAGACATTTTTATTTCCAGAACCATCCTAATTTGCTCAGTCTTTTTGTTTTTATATTTGCCTGCCGTTGGTCTGGGTTTTTTTTTCTTTCTTATGTTGCCCTCCCTTTGTTAATGTTAGGTGCTCTGTTCTTTGTATAGCGCCCTATAAATGTTTTGTATTATTATTATTATTATTATTAGGTGTTCGGCCAACAGCCGAACAACTATTGTTATTGTTCTGTTTTTATTTTTATTTTATTTTTTTTTCCTCGTGTTCTTCTTTGTCTGCGAACCTTCTCCAGCAATTTTAAACAAAAGTAAAGCTTGTACAAACTTAAAACTTACTATGTACATAGGCAATAGTGAGTAGATGAAACCGCCACTTTTTGGGAATGATGACGTCATTGATGACGTCATGGCAAGGTTTTTAAAGTTGAAAAACGACATTTGCTTTTCGCTGTATCTCAACGAATAAGAATGCTATGATGTTCATACTTGGGCATCAGATAGATAAAGACTTGGACAACATTTGAAAAGTTAACGCCAAAATCGTATGACCTTAACTTCCGGTCGTTACCCTGGGTCAAAGTTCGCCTTCACATTTTTTCATCAAAAAACAACTTTTGAGCTTTAAAGCAAAAGTAAAGCTTGTACAAACTTAAAACTTACTTTGTACATAGGCACTAGTGCGTAGATGAAACTGCCACTTTTTTGGATTGATGACGTCATTGATGACGTCATGGCAAGGTTTTTAATGTTGAAAAATTACAATTTGCTTGTTGCTGTATCTCAACGAATATTGAAGCTATGATGTTCATATTTTAGCATCGGATAGATAAAGACTTGGACAACATTTGAAAAGTTAACGCCAAAATCGTGCGACCTTAACTTCCGGGTCGTTACTCTGGGTCAAAGTTCGCCTTCGTGTTTTTCGATTCGTGTTTTTTCATCAAAAAACTATTTTTGAGCTTTTAAACAAAAGTTAAGCTTGTATAAACTTAAAACTTACTATGTACATAGGCACCAGTGAGTTGATGAAACCGCCACTTTTTTAGAATGATGACGTCATTGATGACGTCATGACAGGGTTTTTAATGTTAAAAAATGACCATTTGCTTGGTGCTGTATCTCAACGAATATAAAAGCTATGATGTTCATACTTGGGCATCGGATAGATAAAGACTTGGACAACATTTGAAAAGTTAACGCTAAAATCGTACCACCTTAACTTCCGGGTCGTTACCCTGGGTCAAAGTTCGCCTTCGTGTTTTTTTCATAAAAAAACAACTTTTGAGCTTATCTACGGCATAACTCAAGATTGAGATCGATTTGAACCTTGAAACTCAATAGATAGTTGAACCTTAGTATTTTTAAGACAACACAGGCCTAATTACATCATATGACGTCATCAGGTATTGAATAACAATAAAATGTGTAAAAATCATATGGCGCGAAAGTTTTTCGGGGAATTCCCAACAGCGCTCTCTTTTTGCCCACCAAAGAGGGCGCTGTTGATTATCAAATCTGTGTACAGCATCAAGTGCAGGGGTGAGCTAGATTTTTAAAGGGCCATAAGTTGCAAACAAAAAACTGATGCCAATCTCACTCAAACATATTGCATTTGTGAAGAAACAAGGCGTTCAAAAGTGTGATACAAGTTTAACTATAAAATAACGACACATTGTATAAAAAATATCTTTATGGTTCAATGTTTTTGAACTACGTCATCACGTAACGTCCAACCGAACACCGTGTTTTTTTAATTAACAAAAAACACTATGTCTAGTTATTATTATTATTATTATTATTATTATTATTATTATTATTATTATTGTTATTGTTATTGTTATTGTTACTGTTACTGTTACTGTTACTGTTACTGTTACTGTTACTTTTGCTGTTGCTGTTGCTGTTGCTGTTGCTGTTGCTGCTGCTGTTCTTCGGCTGACTGACGTATCTTCGGGGATTCTCTAAGATACAAGGGCAGAAGAAAAGAGAAGTCGCGGCGCTCGCGTCATTCTTTTTCATCGATTAGTTCAAACTCGTCGGATCTGTCTACCCGCGACAAATGACGCAAGGAGGGAGACTTGATCACAAAGGCTGACATTTTTCAGGCCTTTTCGGTTTGGCACAGCACATTTTGAGACGATAACCACAGGTTTCACAGCTGGAGACTCTACTTTTTAAATGACCACTGCAAGATGAAAACTAACTGAACTATCCTTACATGTATGTATGTGTCGTATTACGTTAGAACTTGAAGTACAGTTTCAATGCTGTATAGCATTGGGTTCTTATTAGTGTACTAAAACGACAACGGAAGCACACGAGACAAGTTCAGGTAGATTTAGTGTTCGGCGACTTTATTGGCCACTCACTCTCACAAAATAATACAGCGCCTCAAAGTAGTGGCAACTGGAACTTGTACAGAAAGACTCAAAACAGACCGGAAAAAGACAGGTAACAGACCCACAAAAGACAGACCCGCAAAAGACAGACCCCTGAATAGATTAACCAGGATTCGTTATTTTAGTATATCGGTGGTGCGTTAGGGCAAGAACTGGGTTTGTGATGGGCTAAAGTAGCAGCTTGGCCCACATGCAAGTATGCACAACATTTTCCAGGTGTGAAACCAAAAAGTACATAAATTAATATTAAAAAAAAAACAATAATTGGAAGAAATGAGACTACGTGGAATTGCGTTTTGGACGATCTTTTCCCTTAAATTCTGCCCTTAATTAACAGTGTTTTCAACACCAGCAAATTTCATTGATTCATAATTTTGAGGATCAGTTTTATAGAAATGGCCAGGTATGAGAATCTACCGATGATAACCGGAGTTCCTAAATTAATTTTGTTTTACCCATACACCGATATGTGTTAGCACTGTATACTCAGTACTTTCCCGATTCCTGTGAAAAAAATCACAGGCGTATTACTCAGGTGGGATTCGAACCCACGATCCTTTCAATTCTAGAGCAGTGTCTTACCAACTATAGACTATCGAGATTGCCAATGCCCTAGTAAGGAATTCCTATGTTTACCCTTTCAAATTTTTTTTTGGGGGGGCAAGCTGTATGGAATTTGTAAGTCCGCCCCAAACAAATTCTGATGATGACGTGACCTGTTTTTTATTTTATTTTTTTGTCGGGGGGTTTGACTTTCTTTTTTGCCCCCCCCCCCCCCCTCCCATCTAGTTACAGGCCTGCACGAGGCTGTTACTTTCCTATGGTGATGGTCGAGGTAATTGTTTGATCGATCCAACAAAATTATAATGAAAACGCTGTTTTTCAATTGTACACAGAGATATATCACACACAGACTTGCTGGCAGGAATTAATGTTGATAATCTTTTTCTTTGCTTCGGCAAAGTATAGTCCATCGCATAAAATTATTATTATTATTAATTCATTGCATTGGTGATATTAATTAATATTTTTGACATAGAGCAAATCGTCGACTAACTGAGCAGAGTATTGAAGAGGAGCAGGTAGATGCTGAAGAAAACTTACTACTGGGTACAACAGATGATATGCCCCCTTTACCAGAAGGCAATTTGGAGGACTTCCAACAATTTACTAAATCTTCAGATATCAGCACATCTGAAGAGGAAGGAGGAGCAACAAGTGTTCCACACCCTAAGGTTCTGAGGTTAGTTTTATTGCCTTAGTTAGTTACAAATCATTGGTCAGGCCAATCCTAAAAGCAGATACAGGATTTATAACCATGGTAATTCCTCCATGGTGATGTCATTAAAACTACTACCTACATGTAGATACACTTGTAAGCCTCCCTTTATTATGACCTAAAAAGGTAACTACTCTAGATGTTCAGTGTTCTCCACTTTTTTAATATAGTTTTTTGGTTGAGGTGATTTCTGGCCTTTTCCCACAAGATTCTTAACAAAACTTTTAAAGAGAATAATGAGAATCCAATTTCATCTTCTACTCTTATGGTATACATACCACCTCTAATGGTTGTTTAATTTTTTATTAACTTTCAAAGATTGCAGTGCTCACAGTTCTGAAAACCAGCCAGCAAAAGCTATTAATGCAAAAGATAACAGATTTTCCTAAAAGTAACAGATGTTTTACTGCGAGAATATTTAAGGAACTATTTTTTAATCAAATAATCAATCGTGTTTTATGGCCATAGCTTCAAAAAGAGCTCAACTCATATAAATACCTGTTTGTATTCCTAGCAGTTATGATGTTTCAAGCTTGCTAAAAAAAAAAATTGATTATACCATGTTCTGTTCGCATTTTAAGACTGAAAGGTGCACAAAATGATTTTTTTTAAAATACATTTTTGTGATAACGTCATCACAATGTCATTTCATAATTTACAGTACCTTCCCAATATCTAACAACCTACTTATAGTTTCAACATCGCACCAACACTTCGGCAGTTATACGAGTTTAACTTCAACTAGACATTGATAGTTTGTCTTGACACAAACTTAAGGTGTTCGGTTTCCAGGAGTAAAAATAAGGGCCTGGTGTAAAAAGATAATAATAATAATGCACCTTGCTTTGTTCTCAAGCTTTGTACTAACTGATAAAAATTGCAAAAATTGTCAAAACAACATGATGACACCATCATCATGTCATTTAGAGTTCAAGAGGTTAATGTCCTTGACACAAAGTTTCACCTCATTCAAACTTTTGGTTTGTCAGACACACAGCATTGAAAAGTGCACCTTTAGAGCAGTAACACTTGACACTTGACGTCGTCATCAAGCTAAGACTCCACAGATGTGTTGCTAGTATGAAGGAGATTATAATATACCAATGTTGCTATTATCATAGAGCAAGGACCAGAAGGAGTTACAACTAGTCGTCTTCAAAGGTTCCATGTGTGTTACCGCGGGTGTACAACGACCAGTGCTAATCGGCAGAAGCATTTGCAGGCGCACTTCCTAACGAGCGAAGTATAAAGAACTAGCTATTATATGTCTCCAAGTTACGCCACAGAAAAATACACAGATTGCATTGCGTTCGAGCGTCCTTCTCAACCAACGACATACGGCAAGGTTGATTTTAGCTATGAATTACGACATTTCAATGATTTGGCAAACAAAAATGCAAAAGGAATTACCTCTTTGTAATATTCTATAAAACAAACACAAAATCAGTTGAATAATTACGGCTCTCTCAATCTTCTTAACCAAAAATATCCTACGCGAAATTGTATAAAAGTAATTGTCATTTTATATTCCCCTTTTTCAGTTTGTTTCTAATTGTGTCTACCGTTCAAATGCATATCCATCGACATTCTTTTCATGATAAAACAATCAATACCACATATTTCATAATTTTCCCGATCAGCAAAACCTAACAAATGTCATAATTCATCACAGGAAAGGCCGATTTGTTTGCTTCAAAATTCAGTCAAACGCTCAAAGTCTACAGTTTCTAATGTAGCATTGTGCGCATGCAACGTACAGTATGTGACATTGTTTACTGCGCACGCGTTGAACTGGTGAGTTGCTACTTTACCACTCCAATTATTATTAATGGAAAACGACCTGATACCAGCGACGGCAGCGAAAGGCGGTAACACACATGAGGTACAAAGAGCTCGCTGCGGTCGGAATGTGTACAGCCTTTTACAGGCGCTGCGGTTCACATCCATAGTGTTTCCACTGGAGGTGGATGCGGCACTAATCAGATTAATCTGAGCTTGGGGATTAAGACTGGAGTTGTAACTCCTTCTGTTCCTTGCTCTATGCTATTATGAAGGAAATTATGTACATGTATATCAATTTTGAAACAATTATCATAAACTCTGCCACAGTTCATTTTAAGATGATTTTAATCTGCTGCTAGAGGGCGCACTTATTTTTCAATATCATCGATATTATTTTTTTAAACCAGTAGACCTTTGCCATACCCTTGCCAGACTTGTATTATGTGATGGTAAAGCATCAAAAGGTGTACAATTTCAACCTAAAAGCCATTAAATAATGCCTTTTCAAAGCATTGCAACAGTCACTTCCTAAACACATCAAAAGGTCAAGAAAAAGTCACCTACCCATCCATTTTTGTGAAGTACTTAAAGGCAGTGGACACTATTGGTAATTGTCAAAGACTAGCCTTCACAGTCTCAACATAAGCATAAAATAACAAACATGTGAAAATTTGAGCTCAATGAAGTTGCGAGTTAATAATGAAAGAAAAATAACCCTTGTCACACGTAGTTACGTGCGTTTAGATGGTTGATTTCGAGACCTCAAGTTCTAAACTTGAGGTCTCGAAATCAAATTCGTGGAAAATTACTTCTTTCTCGAAACCTATGGCACTTCAGAGGGAGCCGTTTCTCACAATGTTTTATACCATCAACCGCTCCCCATTACTCGTCACCAAGAAAGGTTTTATGCCAATAATTATTTAGTGTCCACTGCCTTTAAAGCCCTTTCATATGAAGTATAAATTGTCAAAATAGCTTATGTAGTTGAGGAAATATGAACTTATGAAATAATGACGACTGTTATAGAGACTAACTAATTAACCAAAAGGAAAATGTTTGTTGAAAACGCCTCAAACACAGACTATACCACGAAGCATACATGGAGCGTTCTCTGCACCGCATATTACACGTGTTATACGTGTAAAATCTTTACGCACAACCAATGCGGGAATTTCGTAGTTCTTTAGACATGAATTTTTGAATCAGAAGACAAGGTTAAAATAGGGTCATGTCCGTGAGGCGTTTACAGAGTTTTCGATGACGGCTCTGATGATGTAATGATAGTAAAAAATCCCTTTACTGATCAGATTTTTTGAAATAATAAACTTTGAATATTCATAACTCAAGAACGGACAACCGCAACATTATCTTGACAGAACTTGCACGGTTTTCTCTCCTAATGAATATCTAAGTATATGTGCAAAGTTTCAAGTTCATACGAGCTTGGGAAAGGTGTTTTTGTTAGGGGACATGGAAGATTCCGAAGAAGAAGAAGTATTAAGAAATAATAAATATAAAAAAAAAATATAAAAAAACTAGAAATTTAGAGTTTGTAAGACAAAGTCTACATGTAGGCAGCCATGTAGGTGTTCGGGTACGGATGTGTGAAAGGTGTGTACACTTTACTAGTCACAATAAAAACGGGACATTGAGAGTTTGTGAAAAAACTCTAGGTGTTCGGTTTCCGGGAGTAAAAGCCTGGGTAAAAAAACAAACATGACACCTGCTTTGTTTTCAAGGTCTACGTCACTCTACTTACCTGTAGAGCAAATTACTACAATTGCATATTCCCTATGCGCCGCTAGGTAACACTAAGACTTTTTTACAACAAGTGCAACAGCGCCCTCCATTGCCCAGTGCACAACGGCGCGAACGCCATGCGCAATCGCCCTCTTTCTCTCTTAGCTTCGAACAGGTGACACGTTAATTTTTTAGGCTCCCTAGAAAATTGTTACTTTTCCGTTAAACCGAGTCTCTTTTGAGATATAAAATAAACTGTGTTTATTTTTATTGTTACTTTGATAAAGACGTGTTTGTAGAGTGTGTGTGTCCTCTTTATTAATTTCTTAGTGTGATAAAATGAGTTCTACAAAGGCAGGGAGGGGTCGCACTGTCGCTACCGGGGATACTTCCCTTTCCCCGGGACAGCACGACTCCTCGGGGGGCTACGCCGTTGACGGTCCGTCGTCGGTGCAGTCCTCCCAACCTTCGCAGCCCCTGCGTGCTGCATCGGTCGTGGACCCCGTTGACTTCGGGGGGAACATTTCCCGTTCCCCCTCGTCGGTCAGCGTCCAGGGGTCCAGCCTGTCTAAGGGTAAACGCCCGGGTACAATCAAGAAAACAAAAAATCCTGCTACCCGGGCCGTTTCCAAGAAGAATAAGGCAGGCAAAGGAAACCCCGTTCCGGGGTCTTCCACGCCTGCCGCTAAGCCACCCACTGGCCTACTGCGGACGGAGGGGGTCCCCCCTCCGCGTGTCTCAGTGCGCCATTCCCCATCCAGCCCCACCGAATCTCCCTCGGTGGCCGTGGTGGGGGACGGGGTTGGGTTTGCCGACCGTAACCCGGCCGCTCATTCCATCGGGCTGGGCGCGCTGGCGGTCGGTCGGCAGATTGCCCATGCCGAGCCGGCGAACTGGGGTTCCCCCGGTATCCCGCGCTCAGTGGGTCCGTCCTCATCCTCGGGTTTTACCCGTTGCTCTGGGGTCCCCGTGACACAACCATTGTCCGAAGGGACATCTGAGGTTACCCCATCCCTTTCTTCCCGCCGAGGGAAAAAGGCCAAAAAGGGGAATAGGTCACAGCGCTTTTCGAGCTCCAGTGATTCCTCCCGGGAATCCCACGGGGAAAACGTCACCGCGGTGACTCGCTTTCACGGGCCGACTTCATGGAGGCCTTTCAGGCGTTGACCGCCTCCCTGACGGGCAGGTTGGAGTAGGGCCATGGCCCAGTGGCTCCGCCCGTTTTGTCGGCCCTTCATGGCGTGTCAGCCCCGCCGGGTTTCCCGGCCCGGGTCGACGCACCGATCCCGTTCGACCACCGTCGGGTGGCCTCGGGTAGCGGTATCCCTCATACCGTGAGCAGGGCCCCGGCGGCTCCGCCGTGCCACCGCTTGGTACCGGTGACTGCCAGGACTGTAACATCCCCGTCGGGGATCAGTTTACACCCGGCATCAGTACTCTCTGACTCGGGGTCATCTATGGGCCATGATAATAGTACTGGGCACTCGCCCGGGACGAGTCGCCCCCCTGGGGATGACTTGTCCCCGGAAGAGGACGAGTTGACCGCTATGCAGCGGTTGTCAATTCGTGAGACTGAGTTGCGGCTCGTTCAGCGGGACATGATCCGAGCGCTGAACCTGCCAGCCGTGGCCGACCCCCCTCCTTCTGAACGCCAGTCGTTCAAGAAGAGGTCGGGTCCGGCTCCATCGGTCCAGAATACTTTCCCGACTCTGCCCCTGGATCGTGTTTGCACAGATCGCATGGATGCAGTTATGCAGGCAGGGAAATGGCGGGCGCATGCTTCACGCGCTGAAGCTTACTATCGTTTTCCCCAAGGGGATTTCGATAAGTATTTTGCGACGCCCATTCTCCCAGATTCGGCATCGGACAAACTCACTGCCGACCGGGGGGCTACTTCCTCCAAACGTCCCTTCGCCGATAAGGCCCGTGGGAAATTGGAGGAAGTGGCTAAGAAGTTGGACTCAGCCTCCCGTTTTGGGATGCGGTCCACTTCTTTCTTGTTACTCCTTTCCGAGTATTTGGCCTTGGGCGCTGACGGCGACTCGGCGGTTCCCGCCGATCTCGTGGTCGCTGCCCTGCACTGCCTTGATGATGGCTTGAGGACCATCCTGGACCAGTTCTCACGTATTTCCGCCCTGGCTACGCAGACCCCTACCTTCCTCGGAGCGGCTCTCGATCTCCGCCCATCGAGGGGACTAGCCCGCCCTACGGAGGACCGCGTACTGAATCTTTTTCAGTGCGTGTCCCTCTTTCTCCCAGCGGCTGTGGCACCGGCAAGGGCTTGGCTCAGGCTCCATGGCCTTATGGCCAGCATGGTGGACTTGGTGGATTTTTGTCGACTCCGGATGCGGCCAATTCAGCTCCATCTGCTGTCTTTTTACCGCCCTCGACACCACCCTATCCACCTGCCGGTACCCACTACGCCCTGGCTGATCCCGCACTTGCGGTGGTGGCTGGACGAGGCCCATCTCACTCAGGGGCGCGTGTTCCGCCCCCCTCAGCCTTCGGTGACCATTGTCACCGATGCGTCACAGCAGGGCTCGGGGGCGACCCTCCACCCGCGCCAGATCGCGGGACAGTGGGACCCGGAGCACCGCTCGTCCCACATCAATGTCCTAGAGTTGATGGCGGTCTTCAATGCCCTTCGGCATTTTCAGACTGCGGTGTCGGGACGCGCGGTGCTCGTGCGGTGCGACAATACCACGGTCGTGGCTTATGTCAACCGCCAGGGAGGTACCCGGTCGGCGCAGTTGTGCGCCCTGACTTGGGAACTCCTTCACTGGTGCAACCGCCAGGGCGTTGCTCTGTCAGCAGTCCACATCCCGGGGGTAGAGAATGTGACAGCCGATGCCCTCTCCAGGGGCTGGATTGCCCCGACAGAGTGGTCCTTGCTCCCTCAGGTGGCACAGACCCTCTTCCGGCTGATCGACCGGCCCCACGTAGACTTGTTTGCCTCACGGGCAAACAATCAGCTGCCAACGTATTGCTCAAGGGTTCCAGACCCCAACGCATGGCAGATCGACGCCCTGTCGATTCCGTGGGAGGGCCTCCTGGCTTACGCCTTTCCGCCATTCTCGCTCATCCCCCGGGTGTTGACCAAGATAGAGACCGCCCACTGCCGGGTGCTCCTCATAGCCCCGTTCTGGCCTCGACTCGTGAGGCTCCTGGTCCACCGCCCGGTGGTCCTGCCTCAACGTCCGGATCTCCTTTATCAACCCAGTTCCGGGATGATTCATCCAGCCCCGAGGGAACTCCACCTGACGTGCTGGGTGTTATCACCCAGTCACTCCGCACAGCAGGCCTTTCACGCCGGGCTGCAGAGCTTGCCGCCCAGTCGAGGCGTGCCTCCACTCGTAAGATCTACGATTGCCGACTACGCCATTTCTTTAAGTGGTGTAGACGGCGATCTATACGTCCCCCCCGTGCTTTTCTGAAGGACATAGGGGATTTTCTTCTTTACCTTTACGAGAGTGGGCTAGCGACCGCCACGGTTAAAAACTACCGGTCGGCCATTGCAGCCATTCATGAGGGCTTTCCTGATGGCTCCTTGGTTTCTACCAATCGAGCGATCTGTCAGTTGGCAAGGGGCATGTTTGTATCCCGGCCTCCGGTACGCAAACTTGTCCCACTATACTTGTCCCGTCTTGGGACCTCCAGAGTGTTCTATCCACTCTAGCAGGTCCCCCATTCGAACCCCTCAGCAACGCTCCTTTGCTGCAGTTGTCGATAAAGGTTTCCTTTCTGCTGGCGGCCGCTACGTCGCGCAGACGTAGCGAGCTCCACGCCCTGACATTGGCACCAGGTCACATTTGTTGGGAACCCGGTGGTGTCCGCCTGGTTCCTTCCGCCGGGTCCCTGACGAAGAATCAGTCTGATTCTTTTCAGCCCCCGGACATTTTCATTCCGGACTTAAAGTCCTTCTCTGCGGTTGCGGCTGACAGACTGTGGTGCCCTGTCCGGGCGCTTAAATGGTACATAAGCCGCACCAAGCCTATCCCCTCCGGCCATCACCAACTATTCTTGGCCTCCACAACCCCTCATCAACCGGTAACGCGCGATACTATCGCTTGCTGGATTGTTACCGCAATCCGCTTCGTCCCGGGCGGGTGGCCGGCGGCCGAGGGCAATATTCACGCCCACGACGTCCGCGGGGTGTCATCCTCTTGGGCATTTTTTAAAGGTATACCGATACAGGATATAACCAAGGCAGCCTGTTGGAAGAGTGCTACAACCTTCTCACAATGCTACCTGAAGGACGTACTCCAGACTGACGGCCAGGCAGGCCGTGCGGTGTTGCAGTCGGCCTCCCGTGGGTCATCCTCCCGCTAGTCCTCTTCAACTCAAGTCTTCACCCTCGGTGAGTTCTTGTCTGTATACCATACATTTGTGCCACTGTTTAACATTGATAATGTTTTTTTCCTTGGCCTATTGGGACGACACCCCCCGGGTCGTGTGCGGACAATGTGGCCCCCATATTTTGCGTTTCTTATTTCTTGCAACAGCTGGTGCCTCCTTCCGGTCGCGCCTCATTGCCATGACGCCATAATAATTGTATGATGTGCAATAGTCCCACGTATACCCACCGCCTTCCTAAACGGTGCTAGTCTATGCAATTGTAGTAATTTGCTCTACAGGTAAGTAGAGTGACGTAGACTCCCCCCCCCCCCCCCCCCACAGTAGTGTGGGTAGGGTCTACGAACGAGGGCGATTGCGCATGGCGTTCGCACCGTTGTGCACTGGGCAATGGAGGGCGCTGTTGCACTTGTTGTAAAAAAGTCTTAGTGTTTACCTAGCGGCGCATAGGGAATATGCAATTGTAGTAATTTGCTCTACAGGTAAGTATTCGTTCGTAGACCCTACCCACACTACTGTGGGGGGGGGGAATTTGTAATAAATGATTCAAGTTGCAAAAACTGTCAAAACAACATGATAACGTCATTTAGTAAAAGTGTATTTTTGGTTACGTCATCGGTAATATTTTTTAAAGCCAGACCTTTGCCAGACTTGTATGCTGTGATGGTAAAGCATCAAGAGGATGTATATTTCAACCTAAAAGGCATTAAATAACGCCTTTCCAAATCATTTCACAGTCACTTCCGGTTTAAACAGGTCAAAAGGTCAACAAAAGATCACCAACATATCCATTTTTGTAAAGTACGTAAAGCTCTTTCATATGATGTATAGATTGTCAAAATAGCTTTAATATGTGGTTTAGGAATTGTGAACTTATGAAATATTGACGACTGTAGAAGAGATTTACCCTAAGTAAGGGGCATGTATGTTTTAAACACCTTGAACGAAGACTATTCTACATGAAGCTTTTTCGCGCTCTATGGATGATCACTGGAGCGTGACTCTCCCGCACAGCTAATACACTACACGTTGTGTGTATGCCTAAGTGTAATGAACATACCAATGGGGGATTTACGTTGTTTTTAGACGTGAATTTTGACATTTTCAAGCTCTCTTTTGAGCCGGAAGACAAAATCAAAATGGGGTCATGTCTGTGAGGCGTTTACGGAGTTTTCAATGACGATTCAGATGATGTATTGGATTGTAAGAATCCCTCATGAAGATCAAAAGTTTTGATTTTTTTAAATAATAAACTTTGAATTTTCATAACTCAAGAACAAATGACGTCATCATGACATACTTCAACAGTTTCTTCTGCTAATGAATATCTAACTATGTGTACAGTTTCAAGTTCATACGATCTTTGGAAAGATGTTTCTGTTAGGGGACAAGGGTGAACAGAAGAAAAAGTATCAATAAAAATAAAAAAACAAACAAAAATAAGAGGTGTTCCGAGCTGTTGGCCCAAACACCTAATAAAAGTACCAACCAAAGCAAGCAATCGCTTTGGCCTACATGGTCACCGCAACATACCAATTTTGTATATATTGTCAAAATAGCTTTTGTGGTTGAGGATATAAGAACTTATAAATAATGACGACTGGAGAAGAGACTAACTAATCGGAAGGGAAATGTTTGTTGAAAACGCCTTGAAAACAGACTATGTGCGTAAAGCCCTTTCATATGATGTATAGACTGTCAAAATAGCTTTTGTGGTTGAGGATATAGGAACTTTGAATAATGACGACTGGAGAAGAGACTAACTAATCGGAAGGGAAATGTTTGTTGAAAACGCCTTGCAAACAGACTACGTACGTAAAGCCTTTTCATATGATGTATAGACTGTCAAAATAGCTTTTGTGGTTGAGGATATAAGAACTATGAATAATGACGACTGGAGAAGAGACTAACTAATCGGAAGGGAAATGTTTGTTGAAAACGCCTTGAAAACAGACTACGTACGTTAAGCCCTTTCATATGATGTATAGACTGTCAAAATAGCTTTTGTGGTTGAGGGTATAGGAACTATGAATAATGACGACTGGAGAAGAGACTAACTAATCGGAAGGGAAATGTTTGTTGAAAACGCCTTGAAAACAGACTACGTACGTAAAGCCCTTTCATATGATGTACATGTATAGACTGTCAAAATAGTTTTTGTGGTTGAGGATATAAGAACTATGAATAATGACGACTGGAGAAGAGACTAACTAATCGGAAGGGAAATGTTTGTTGAAAACGCCTTGAAAACAGACTACGTACGTTAAGCCCTTTCATATGATGTATAGACTGTCAAAATAGCTTTTGTGGTTGAGGATATAGGAACTATGAATAATGACGACTGGAGAAGAGACTAACTAATCGGAAGGGAAATGTTTGTTGAAAACGCCTTGAAAACAGACTACATACGTTAAGCCCTTTCATATGATGTATAGACTGTCAAAATAGCTTTTGTGGTTGAGGATATAAGAACTATGAATAATGACGACTGGAGAAGAGACTAACTAATCGGAAGGGAAATGTTTGTTGAAAACGCCTTGCAAACAGACTACGTACGTTAAGCCCTTTCATATGATGTATAGACTGTCAAAATAGCTTTTGTGGTTGAGGATATAAGACCTTATGAATAATGACGACTGGAATTTAAAATTTGGTCACCAAGTGGTTTCCCGTCCCAAGTACTGACCGGGCCCAGGCGCAGATTCAAAGGGGGGTACGCCCCCCCCCCCTTTTTGTCAGGCAAATAAAATAAAAAAGGGGAGGGAGAAGAGAAAAAAAAGAGGGAAAAAGAAAAGGGGAGGAGGGGGGGGGGTGGGAACGACACAAGATAAACTACATACCTGGGTAATTTTTATCAAAAAAGCTATTACTAACCCGTTGTAGGCCTACATGTACCTTGTACACTGTTTCATTGTGGACCACTGCTATTCCACTCACAGACATTGTCTCATGAGGAATTTAACGTGAATCTGGGCGTGTGGAAAGCGTGTTTCCCCAGCGTGAAACACCTGGGCCCAATTTCAGCTCCGTTAACCGCCGTGAATTTGTGGCGATCACCAATCCACTTCCATTGACCAGCCCTGATTGGAGGACGATCCCCCTGCTTGCGAATAAAATCACAAGCCTGATCCCTCTTGAAAATGCACGCCCTGGCATACATTTCCGGTGTAATATTCTAAAATAAATTAACGTCGTAAAACCTTTTTTGGTCTTCTTCAGTAGTTCATATTAATGACCCTGTTAACAATTTTTAGGCAAGTATTTTGATGCCGCAATTATAAATGTGCAAAACATTGATCGCCACCGACCTACAGGGTCAGCAGATTGGGGAAAAACTAGCCCCCATAAATCGGTCCACTCCAATCCGTATCCTTGGCCCAAGCACCTTTGATTCAAAATTCTTCCGCTTTTTGAAAGAAAAGAAAAAAAGATCTGCATCATGAAACATACCGTATGTAATGCTTCTGAAGTTGTAGATAGCCATACACCTAAATTTGTTTTAAAAAACATCACACATATTGGGTAAAAATCAAATGATTTTTGAGTGAGAACTTCCTCAAAGATCTTGAGAACTTTTCAATGTTTTCAGCGGAGTGCCCATACGGACGACGGTTCTTATAGTTAGTCTGGTTCCTTCAATTGTAGCAACTAATTGTATCATAATTATTGATAAGTGGTTATGGGTACCCAAAAAAAAAAAAAAAGGAATATTTTATAGTGCTGGGGCCACGGATACGGAGTGGACGGGTTCCTTCAATTGTAGCAATTAATTGTACCATAATTTTTGATAAGAGGATATGGGTACCCGACAAAAAAAACGAAGGAATATTTTATAGTGCTGGGGCCAAGGATACGGAGTGGATTGGACCAATTTATGGGGCTAAGGAAAAAAATGACATTCAAGGTACATTCTTACAGGTTTACTCCAAACTGAATTTGTATTTTCCCTCCTTTTTACTCAGCATTCATCCATTATCAAGACAGCTTAACTCTGCTTTATTCAAACACAAACAAGATTGTCCACTCATTCAGGCTTATTCGACTGTAAACTAACATTGCTTTTTGTCATCAAAGCGAAATCAAAATGGCCAAAGCCGACTATCTGTTTTTTTCTTAATAAGGAGAAGTACACGATTACGTGATGTGCAGTCAATGCAACAACGGCTGTTACATCTATATTATAAAAGCGCTTAAATCGCATGGGTGCCGCCATGTTGTTTTCACGTTAAGTGGTGCCCGCACCCTGCTAAAGCGCGAGCGTGTATGACTTTGTGATTGACTGCAGGCGTCCTTTGTGATGTCACAGTCACAGCGCGACCATCCAGTAACTTAGCACGTACATACACTAAAGAAAAATGCATATCGAGCTAGGCACGACGACAGGACGAAGGCTGGTGGGACGACAGGACGAAGACTGGTGGGGGTTATTAGAGCACGTTGTGGGTGGGACAGAGAGAAGGAATGGGAAGGAATGGGGCACGCAGTGTGGTATGTCTGTTGGAAGGGGCGGGGGAACGGCAAAAAATGAAGGGAACATATTAAATAGGCTGGGAAAATAATACGGAAAGGGGAAAAAGAAAATAGAGAATATAGTGCAGCTGCTAAGGTGAACAATTGTGCACTTTGTGGTAAAAGCATGAAATTTGCTATGATGGTTGGTATTGGGCTAATAATCAATTTTAGACTTGGACCCATCTTGGGTCTCTCCTATTTGGGGGCGGAGCCTCATTTGCATAAAAAGGGGGTCTTTGATATTAATATTGGGCACAATCATACTTAGAATAAATTTTTTGTTGTTCTTTTGACCAGAAATATAAACTTGAAAATCATAATTATAAGTTAAAACATAAATTAGTAAAAAAAAATGCCCTTTTGTGGGCGGAGTTTCAATATTTCTAAAAGTGGGCGTTTTTAAAACAAAGTGTTATCTTTAGTGAACTATTAGTGTTTTTTAATTGTTTTTTTAAGCTGATTTATGTTATTTGAATAGAAATACTTTAAAAGAATACATTTTTTCCATGAGTTTAAATAGTTTCTTTATTTATCCCCTCTTTTGTGGGCGGGGCCAGAGTAGTAAACGAGGGTTCGCTAAATTACACATGTGTAATACAGCCAAGAATGCACAAGCAGTCAACAATCTCATCAACAATACAGGAATAAAAGTATGTCCTGGGCCGGCAAAATCTGATACTCTGTCATAGTTATGACATCAATACATGTACTGTAAAATCGTCGGTTATGTATACTATGGCTATGGCAAACTCAAGCTCTCAAATCACTCCATTATACCCGCACAGTGTGATCTGGCACCATGCCATGCAGGCCAGAACAATAAGTAACATTTATATTAGCATTTTTTTTTGCAATTTTGAGACAGGTTTGCAGTTAAACATATGGCGAAGAATCCACTCATACAGTGTAGTTATTCGGTTGGGATGTGTTGGAATGATCACTGAGCTGTAGCATACATGTCGGAATACTGAAATAGGTAACATGTACAGGGAAAAAGAAAAGTGGTGAGTTGGTATTTGATGAGGCCATTAGTGAGGCCATTGAAATCTACCAGTACGACCCAAGTTAATGGGGGTTTAGGAAATGTGCTGTGGATAGAGGGTCGATATCCATTGGTCAGGAAGAGTAGGAGCCAAATGTCACTTAGGTGGAGGCTGATGTTTTGAAGAAGGGTGTCGTGCTGGTAACTGCAATGTCCTCTAATGCATTCGCGGTGCCAAGGCTTCTTGTTCTTCTTATCGTGTCCACACACACTATATATTATGTTTCAGCCAGAACTGGACACAGTTCCTAGCAAGATCGTTGTACTCTGCAAGGTCTTGTTCTGTATTCCTGCTCCATAGTTTGTGGCTCTGTCTTACATATGCAGGTAACGTCTTCAGAGTCTCGATATCCCCACTTCTTGAGAGACACGTTGCACCGGCCAGTTGATGTTCCAAGTCTGTTGAGGGACTTCTATTCAGCCCAACCTGAGTCAGCATCAGGGGGGAGTTCTTCCGAAGCACGTATGTCCATGGATGTTCTAGGTGGAAGTTTACCAAGTCTCTCATGTCACATGACAGTTCGAAGAGCCCCGGCTTCTGCACTTGGTTTGACTTTGTTGAGGAAGCTTTTCCTGGACCGAGTCTATTCTTAGCAGGTGTGTGGCTGAATGGAGGGTTTCGCTCGTGGTCTGGCTATACCAGAAAGTTTGTACAGGCTATCAGTTGGTGTTGGTCTGAGGCATCCAGTGATGAGTCGGCATGTAGCATTGATGGCTTGATCAATCTTCTTAGCGTGGGTAGATCTTTCCCAGACTGGGCATGCATACTCTGCAGATGAAAAACAAAGGGCTAAGGCTGTTGATCGAAGAGTGTCTGGGCTGGCACTCAATCTTGTTCCAGTAAAGTTTGCTGACAATGTTGTTTCTTGCACAGACTTTGGCTTTGGTCTTCGCAACATGGGTCTTAAAGGAGAGGCAGCGGTCTAGGGTGACACCTAGGTACACTGTATGTTCACAGTTTTCAAGAAGAGCCCCAGACCAGGAGACGTTCAGTTGGCATTTGGCTTCTCGATGACAGAGATAAAAGGCTGAATGAGAGTGATGAGCTCTGCAGCACTATAGTCAATTCGGTGGTCGGTTAAAGAATCCCTCGTTTTATGATGAAGTTTCTTGTGAGCGGAGGGTATATTGGCCTTACGCCTGCTTGATGAAACATACACGGAAGAAAGTGAGTAGTGGTATGTGGTTGACCTTGGGTATGGGAACATAATTATAGTTAAGTTTGGGGCGGCTTGGTGGTGTTAATCTGGTTGAAACTGTAGCTGTCCATACCATTGCGGTGACCCTACAGTTGCCTTTAAAACTCCTCTGCAGAAGGTGACTGTCAAAATTGGGACCAGAAACAATATGATCCACAATCTCACTGGTAAATTCTTGGTAGCAAATGCCGAAACACTTTGCTCATCGGCGCTAGCTATCTGCCACTGGGGGCTGAGTATTGTGATCCAGTTTGGAGAAACTCTCAAGCCTACTCGATATTCAATTGAACAGCACCATGAGGACCATCGCTGGTGATGTTAGCTGCACAAAGACTGATTGGCAACCAATCCTGAGTAAGGCAAATTTCCCTATTCAGATGATCCAAAGAGAGTGTGCCATATCAGTGATGGTTCTCTAAAGCTAAAGCAGAAGAGCGGCGCACGCAGTGGCAAGGTCCAGACGGCACAAGTTCCTGATGAAAAAGGATCGCACCATCCAGTTCCCGGGGATAGACCTTCCCTGAATGTACCTCCTGAACCGGTTCCGCACTATTAAACTCGTCACTCCAACTAGCCAATTCTCTTCACTCTGACTCAATTAATCAACTGCAGAGACAGCAAAGGTCAGTCGCACCGATCTCCTGTGTCCACGTCCTATAGAGCTTTGTGGTCGATTTCACTAGGCCAGGCAGTTGTTTACCCCAAGATGATCTTGGACGGCCTCTGGATATTTTCCAGCCAGGAGCTGGTGCTAGGCTTCCCCTGGAGTTGCTGGCGATGCAAAGAGCGTTTTTAGCTGGGGTGTTGTCAGCCAGGCGAGCGACATGACAAAAGAAAGCAGAACGGCGGCATTGAATCACTCAGACTGGCAAACCTACAACTCCAACAGACTAACTCACAACTCCGACAAAGGCTATCCTGTCCTATATATTGAACACCATAGACGCAAGTTGTAGGAACCTTGAACAAGAGGGTGTGTTTAGATGCTAGGGTAATGAAAGAAGAACTGGTGTACAACGGTCAATGTTGGTTATTTTCCATTGGAAACTGTGGTGGAGGGTGTTGTCTTGTTTCTTTGTGGTGGGGATCAGGCATAGACAGCTATTGCCAGACTGCCCTTGTCCCATGGTGAACACAGTGAACTTGATGCTTGGGTGTTGCTGGTTGAGGTATCTGTATAGCATTTTGGGGGCTGATGGGTAGAGTCGGGCCACATCATCAGTTCGAATGAGCTCTTGTGGGAATTTGGAGAGGCACAACCTGTATAAGAATACTCAACATTAAGGCATCACTGCTGGTTCGATTTGTTTAGCACCCAATCGTTTACTCTCAAGGGGGAGCAATGAAGTGCTGTGAGTAAATTGTAAACGCTGTTACTGCAAACAACTATGTAGTGCATACTGAAAATGTAGAAATTTTGTAATTAAGTGTCTATACATGTATTTACACGGTTTTGCATGTATCAGTATAACAATCAAGGGGTAGAATGGCATGTTTTATTTTATCCCCACTTTAAAAAAATGTGACTCCCCCCACAAAAGGGGCAGGAATAAAGACAGTTATTAATTTTTAAATAACTATTTTACTGTTATTATGTATTTTAGTCGAAAAGCTAAAAGAATGAGCAGAGAAATGTAAATTTAGTCAAAATTAACATTATGTTACATTTTTTACCCCCCACTTTCTTAAAAATACGACTCCGCCCACTAAGGGGCAGAATTCAAGACAGTTATTAATTTTTAAATAATTGTTAAATTGTTTTTATGTATTTTAGTCAAAAAAAAAATGAGCAGAGAAAAGCAAATTTAGTTAAAATTAACATTATTACATTTTTTACCCCCCTTCTTTCTTAAAAATATTACTCCGCCCACAAAATGGGCAGAATTCAAGACAGTTATTAATTTTCAAATAATTATTGAACTGTTATCATGTATTTTAGTCTAAATAAATGAGCAGAATTGTTTTTCATGTATTTTAGTCTAAAAAAAAATGAGCAGAGAAAAGCAAATTTAGTTAAAATTAACATTATTACATTTTTTACCCCCCTTCTTTCTTAAAAATATGACTCCGCCCACAAAATGGGCAGAATTCAAGACAGTTATTAATTTTCAAATAATTATTGAACTGTTATCATGTATTTTAGTCTAAAAAAATGAGCAGAATTGTTTTTCAAATAGTCAAAACTGACATATTAAATTTGTTACCCCCCACTTTCTTAAAACGTAGCCCCACCCCTAAAATGGGTGAGATCCAAGATGGGTCCAAGTCTTAAATTGATCTTTAGGGTGTATGTAACATCTGTAGGAAGTTTCATGCTTTTACCACAAAGTGCACAATTTGTCCACATATGGGCCTTAGCAGCTGGACTAATAATGATGACATTCGGCAGGGAGGGAAAATAATACGGAAAGGGGAAAAAGAAAAAGAGACTAATGATGACATTGGACAGGGAAAAAAAACTGGACAGAGAAAAATACACGAAACGGAGAACCATCTGACTGGCGGGACCCGCGCGGAACGGGGAAAGTTATGGGCCGGAAAAAGTGCAAAGAACAATTCACGGGCGGGATATAGGGAAGGAAGTACGGGTTAGATTTAGGATGGTGACAGGGAAGGGGCACACTGTGGGACAGGGAAGTGGGGAAAAATTAACGGGGCTGGTGAGGGGAAAAAAAGAAAGGGGACTTGAAAACGATACAGGACAGGAAAATAATAAACTGAACGGGAACAAAATAAACGAATCGGGATATTAACCGGACTGGGAAAGAACCACTATCGGGACCCGCTGGAAACTGGAAAACACTGGATGGGATTGACAAATAATGCCGAAACAGAAAAAAGACGGACAAGGGTTAGTGTACGATTTCACAAAGCACTAATATTCGTCTTAACTTTGGATGGGTGGTTTGCCACAGTGATTTGTATTGTGACCCTGCCAAGCCACTTTAACCCTCCCCTGTACACAACGCTACACTTGCAGCATTTTATACGTAGAGCTTTCTAGCGGGGTTGTTTATAATGTTGGTTGTATAGATCAGTGCACTAAGAATGATGTAGGCCTGTAACAAAATAACTGTAAAAAAAAAAAAAAAAAGATCGGCCGTTGATGGGAACGCTAATTTTTTGTTCATGTGAATTTCGCCCTTTTGGTTTTTTCCCCAGAATGTCCTATGGGTAAACCTGATTTTAAATTAACATTTAGAAGTCAGTAGTGCATCTCCATAGAAAAATTATGCTATATTTTTTCTCTGCATCTGTTAACAATCCTTTATAAAACAAATTTTTAAATCATTGCTAATAGTTTATTGGGGCTCAGTCCTCTGCAGCCTGGCCGTAACGTGGAGTATATACCCACACGCGCATAAAGCAACAACAAAAAAATCACTGCTTATCCGTGAAATACGTTTGACATAAGCTCGCAATTCACTGCTTCCGTAAGTGCCAAGTTCTTTGCTAACGGTAAGCAGAGCCATGAAATTTTGCCCTGCACATGCCAGGCGGCAATTTTTTCCTATTTGTTTTTAAGGATTCCTTTGTTTAAAAACCGATTTATCATCATGACAACATTCTTTTAGAATTATTGTTGCACCAATAACTTTCATCACTGAAACTGTCAATGTAATTGCTCTTTAGGAACTATCCCAGCAGGCACAAGATGGTCATAGTAACGTTAAATCAACGTCAAATCCCGACGTCGGATGACGGTCGGCTCATGGTTCTATGTGAAAGTTTGTAGGACGTCTGTTATCGACCATGATACGACAAAATTTTTCCGACCACAAAACGACCATGATACAACGTATTTTTTCCGACGCGACAGACGGTCAATTAATGAACGTCATCTAGACGTCGGCAAATTTCCCAAAACATGACGTCAAATCCCGACGTCGGATGACGGTCGGCTCAAGGTTCTATGTGAAAGTTAGTAGGACGTCTGTTATCGACCATGATACAACGTAAATTTTTCGACCACAAACCGACGTCGGCATATTGTCAATTAATAACATTGTCTATCTTACAATATCCGCTTGACCTCCCTTCGTCGACCTCTAGTCACCGTACCTATATACTATTCAATAGTACAGCATGCGTATATATACCGATCGGTTTCAAGAATTTTGCAGTCATGCGTGTTATAGATTGTAATTAAAACTTTGCAGTTTTAATTAATATTTTGGAATTAAGCCGTAAAATTTAGTTCATACATTTAATTTATCACAAAATCTATTGATATTTATATTGATATTGACAGTAAATTGCCGTCACAAGCTGACCATAATATGACGAAATACTGATGTACATATTATGGCGTCATAATGACGTCGCAGGTTGACCAAAAAATAATTACGCTACTAACTGGTTATAATACAAACAATAATATGACGTTTGTTTATGGTCGGCCTATGGTAATATAATTATGGTTACAAAGGGACATACAAAAGATGTCTATGCATTTTCAATATTTTTCAATATTTTCAATATTTTCAAAATAAGTCACAGCCCCTGACATTGTGGAATCAATCTTGAAGGTATCCCATGTCTCCTGTACCAAACATGCCCAACAAGCCCACATGTCTTGAACTAAAAAAAACTACTTGTGTTGGTGCGTTCATTGTGGTAACGGGTAACTTTGAGTTGTACAACTCTTAACCACTGTCAGTCAACTAATAGGAGATATGTAACCTTGCTAGGAACCAATACTGATGCTGATCAATAATTGGATTGGCAAAGGAGGATGTCGAAGCTCCAAAGGTCTAGTAAAGCAGGGGCACAGGTCAGTCTTCCCCAAAGTGAATCCTCTCTTAGCAAGCATGTATGTTGCATATCCCTAACCAGCTCCTTGCTCTTTTCTAGTCCCAAGCCACAGACAAGTACACCAAAGTACTGTCATATCAAGCCCTCTGCATCATCCTGCCCTCGTTTCTTCGGTCAACCCAAGATACACAATGCTGATGTTTCTCTCTAACCCAACGTTGCATTGGATTTCCTGACAAGAAATGAAGGGTTGAGATATTCCACTTAGATGCCAATATCCCCGGGGCGAGCAAAGAAACCATTTTTCTCAAGCTCATCAAACTTCTGTTGTAGCTCCAACAATTTATCACACGCATACTGGGCTAGGCGGCCTTTGCACTGTGGAGGTTGCACAGGGCCCATGTTGACGACAGCCTTGAAGGGGCCAGAGGCACCATTGTACCCTTTGTAATCGGGATCAAAGACTTCGTCAAATTTGGCCGTAAGAGATGAGAACAGTGCTCTGGTGTCCTCTGGCAAATTGTGGTCGGGGTCCAAGCTGACGGAGTGTGAATGGAGTTGAGCGATGTCAGGGCGGGCCTTCGGAGTGACATGAGAGGGCATACTGCGTTGTGCTACAGCGGGTGACGAGAAGGGGTAAAGACAGGGGGAACTTGACAGAAGTGTTCATTGCATTGGAGAACTTGAGGCTCGGCTGACGAGTTGGGGATGCGGATCTTGCCAGCTACGCAAGTAACTATGTCGGGGAGGCCAAAGCTGCCATGACTGAATGGGTCTTGCCCAGGCTGTGTCAGTGCGAGGCTCAAGAGCAAAAAGGTCATCAAATGTCTTTTGGTAAGGTCAGCTGATTGAAGTCCCCTGGCCAAACCGTGGTGGAAGGGGAGGGTGCACTCAAAATGTGGGCACGTCTGAAGGCATTGCTTGACGAGGGCTCCTTGGGCGAGCCATATGTTATGGTGGATCCATCGCCGAGGGAGATAAGACGTTTGGCAGGCCGGATTGCGATGTCGTTTACTGTTATGAATGTGTGGAGGGGGGTGGTGGTGTAATTTGTTATAGACGGTTTCCCAGATATTCGTTTATTGAAACTGAAAATAGTGAGCGGTGCACAGCAACGACAAGGGAGGCAACGTGGGAGCGAGTCAATTAACAAACAAAACAATTAGGGAAAAGAAAAGAAAAGAGAAACAATAATAAGTACATGATATTACAATACTTGACCGTAAGCCCTAATAAATCTTAGAAAACATAACTAGACAGAGTCTGGGTGCATGATAGATTATAAGACCAATTATTTAGTCAAGCAGTCTATTAGTTTACTTTACTCTCTGTGTTACCTTAGAATTGACAGAAATAGTAAAGGAGTCCTTCAAATTACCAGTTTACAATCACCAATTAATCACAGTGAGATAAAAGCAATGATGGTGAATCAATCACTTGTTATCACAATGGCATGTTCTCTAATTTATTAAATATTATAGAGAAATCAACCAATTTATTAAAACCTATTCATTTACTTTGTCAGCAGATTTGTCCAACAAAAATAGCACTGACAGCTCTGTTTTACCAAACGAAAATTACCAAGATAAGATAAAAATGCCTACAAAGTACATGTACTGTATTTTCATACCATAAAGAAACACCACAATACATGCAATTTATACTGAGAGTCTTTTATCCTATTACCCATGCACATTACGTTATGTTTACGATCATAGAACACGAGAGGGCCTACTATCATTATTTTCATGACTTACAGAAAACATTATTACAAAAACAGCGATTTTACCTAGTTTTATCCCCCTGTTTCACATGTCACTTACTCAGAAAATGCCAGAGTCCCTTACATGTATGTCTGGGACCATTTATAATTAGTAAAAGAACATTTGATAAAAGTACAAAATAATCTTACCTGAAAATAGTGAGCGGTGCACAGCAACGACAAGGGAGGCAACGTGGGAGCGAGTGACACTATCCACGCTGTCAACCCTTGAGGGCGCTGGTCACCGCTACCGCTTGCCATCGCTAAACTCCGCTCAATATTATGACGCACCCACAAATGGGAAGCCGACAAGGATGTCAACATCAAGATTATCAACAACCAAGCCCTCGAACATGAAGGTATGGTTGTCGCGAGCGAGCCTGAGACGTGTTTCACCGGTAATGGTGAGGGGTGAAGATCCATCAGCCTGGTGAGCAGATTGGGAGCTCTCGCTAATATGGACACCGAGGCGCTTTGCTGTGGATGCATGGATAATATTGCCTGTGGTGGCCATAAAACATGTCCATGTAGGGAGATTAGTTGATCTGGACTCGGAACGTAGCAGGGGCCTCGACATGGGGGGTTGGGATGGAGGTGCATGCAACCCCATCATGATCTGACTCGATTTCTGCAGGTTGGTCATTAAATATGTAGGCAACTTGTCGGGCTCTTACGATGTACTTACGGTCATGTTCTGGTTAAAGTATGTGCATTCGCTGAGGAAGTGGTGGGTGTCACTGCGGCGGACTTGCTTGCAGAGAGGGCATGTCTTTTCGAAACGAGCAGGACGACCTTGAGTTGGGAGGGAACCGGCTGCTGGGGGCAGAGGTAAAAGAAGCAGCACGGGGTGTGTTCGGTGGGCGTGTGGTGAAGGCTCGCATGGCCTGAGCATCATCACTGTTATGCACTTCATCTAGCAGTGAGTCCAAGGCCTTATAATTTCCGGTTTCATTGAAGCTAGGGTGTGTGACCGTAATTCCGTCCCGTATCGTTGTTTGACCAATTTTGGTAAGCTGGTGTGGATCAGGCGGAGCCAGGTAAGGATTACAAAATTCTCAAGGGAAGGTGACAGCTCGTCATCTTCAGTGACCTCTTCCCCATGGTGGGAGATTCCTCCGTTGCACTGGAGCAAATTATCCCCAACAAATGCCATGAGGCGCTGATATAAGTCCTTTGGGCGTTTATCCGGTTTTAGGTGGATTTCAGCAAAGTCAAATAAGTGCACCGGTAGACTGGAAGCCATAATGAAGGCGGATCACTTGCCAGATGTTTGAGACTGATGTGTATGATTTGAGAATGGTGTTACGTAAGATAACAGGGCAATAATTGGCAATCTGTCCCAGCATAAGCTCAAGCATGTTGACTTTCTGTTGAGTTGTTTACGTTGGGACAAGGGGATGTCATCAGCATCATCAGTGAATCCACGGAGGGGAGAGGTTTTAGCCTTTTTCTCCCACTGTGAGCCATCGAGCAGAAACAGAGCAAAATTCTGGTCGAGGGAGAGTGTAGTGCAAATTCTGACGCCAATTTTCGAAAGAGTTCACAGTTTCAATTTTATTCAAGCACCACTGTTGTGTGATTTGTGGTCGCCATGTTGTTAAAGGTGAGGAAAATGTCAGGTAGATGCAAAATGTATGGTACGATTAGTCAAATGTACGTCAACTGCACTGCTGCTCACCTGTATCGTGAAAGACCACGTTATGTTGAACCAGAGATCCATTGGACCGGCGTCGAGAAAACTGCACTTTTTTTCACCTTTATGGAAGCGAGGGACGTTTCAGAACGCTGCCACCACACCACCAAGGTAAGGAGATGGATGCAACAACACAAGGTAGCCACAGCAGAATACCAATTAGAATGCTTTTACAAAAGGACTTTTAATACAGACGGAGTAAAACGCAACAACAAAGATGGCGACGTCAACAAAGACAAGCGCACCCAAGAGGCCGCTATAACAACTACTGATTAATAATTTTGGAACTATGGTGCACAGTGTAGCGTACTGACACTTAAGGGAGTAAAATAACATAAACAATAGTCTGACCACAGAGTAAAGGAAACAAGTCTCTCAATTTTAACTGTGTAAATGGTTTAGAAAACACTCTGGGTTACCGAAAATGCAAAGAATACGTGGATAATCACATAAACAAAATAAGTTACAAGCTAACCTGAACACTTTCAGCATCAACTTTAAACTCCTCATACATCACGTAAACTCTTATCAGCACCATGCCTGGGCTGATATGCTACAAGCTATAGTTTATAATAAACAAGGAACATCTTATTAGTTAAACACGACACTAACACATCTAATTCAACTGACTTAGTAACGGATTAATATTTGGCATTTCCACTGAAATGAAACTCAAAACATCAACTTATTCCGGATGCAAGAACATAATACACTTTCAGGATTTAACTATAAAGAAAGGTTCTTTTGAAACATACTCAAAAAGATAAGTACTCTAACTGTAGAACCAATACCATGAAATCATTGACTTGTAAAATGATGTTAAACCTTAAACTTTGTGATTCAGTTAAGCAGAACAGTTAAGCAGAACTAGATATACATAGTGTTTGTAGAAACGAACACTAGGTGTTCGGCTATTGTTGGGTCAGTGTTTGAATCAATGAAAAAAAGTGTTGTTGATAGCTCGTCAAATTGCAAAGAAATCAAATCCAAACAGTTTTCTCGATGTGTAATAATTTTATGGTAAAGCATCAAAAAGTGTACATTTCAACCTAAAAGCCTTTAAATAATGCCCTTTCAAAGCATTTTACAGGCACTTCCGGTTTAAAAAGGTCAAAAGGTCAAGAGAAGGTCACCAACATACCCATTTTTGTGAAGTACGTGAGGCCCTTTCATATGATGTATAGATTGTCAAAATAGTATTTGTGGTCGAGGAAATGTGAACTGATGAATAATGACGACTGGAGAAGAGACTAACTAACCGGAAGGGAAATGTTTGTTGAAAACAGACTATGTACTTAAAGCCCTTTCATATGATGTATAGATTGTAAAAAAGGCTTTTGTGGTTGGAGCCTTATGCATAATGACGACTAAAGAAGAGACTAACTAACCGGAAAAGAAATGTTAGTTGAAAACGCCTTGAAAATAGACTAAAAACGAAGCTATTTATAGGAGAATAAAAAAAAAAATTTAAAAAAAATAATACAAAATTTGGTCGCCAATTAGTCTCCCATCCAAGTACTGACCAAGCCCGATTTTGCATAACTTCAGTGATCGGACGGGAACCGGTGTTATCAACGCAGTACGGTCGCAGATAATGTACAATAAATTCGATTTGAACCAGAAGACAAGGTCAAAAGGTTAAACGCCTTGAACAAAGACTATTCTACATGAAGCTTTTTCGCGCTCTATTGATGATCACTGGAGCGTGACTCTCCTGCACAGCTAATACACTCCACGTTGTGTGTATGCCTAAGTGTAATGTTTATGCACATACCAACGGGGGATTTACGTTGTTTTTTAGATCAAAAGTTATGATTTTTTGAAATAATAAACTTTTAATTAGTGTATCTCGTCAACTGACGACGTCATCGTGACGTAACAACTTTTTCATCATCTACTGGTTATTGTCTACCTGTGTGCAAAGTTTCAACTTAATGCAAGCTTCGCATCTATGCTTTTTCTTGCGGACAATCGACAGCGAGAAGAATAAGAAAAACCAAAAAAACCACCAAAAAAAACGAACAAAATCAAAGAGTTGTTCGGGCTTTTGCCCGAACACCTAAAAAAAAAAATAACGAACAAAAACAAAGAGTTGTTCAGGCTTTTGCCCGAACACCTAAAAAACGAACAATAAACAAAGAGTTGTTGCCCGAACACCTAACAAGAAATGGTCACAACTACAATTTTACATTAACTTAAATACCAAAGATCAAAACTCACCCCGAGATGTGACTGTATCTAAGCTTTTGGTAATTGATGCAAAAGACTCATCGATTCAGAATGACTTTTTGGCCCTCTGTGCGACACGTCATATACCCTAAAAAATCTGCTGGTCAGACCAGACCAATCTCTGATTGGTCTATTGCTGAAGAGTACTGAATATTTATGATACCTAGGGAAGTCTCAAATGCTACCATTGGTCAATTCACATAGTATTTTCCAGAAGATCACCCATTCTGGGGTTGTGCAATTCGAGATTTTACTATCTGGGAGAAACTTTCAAGACCCCCATTTCAACCTTAAAAGCTGATTGCTTCATTACTCAATGACACCAAACTATGTACCCCAACTCCCAAAATAACTGTCAAGGCTGTGGGAAGAGACCCTTGAAACAATGAGACCAATAGTATTTGTGAAGGGTCTGGTAACTATTCTAATCATCACCCATGATTACCAGTTTGCAAAAAGCCCTTTTGTGTGTTCATAGTCAAAATGGGACTCCACAGGGCCCATTGGAAACAAACCATCTGCCCAGACATCAAAGAGTCAGAACTTCTATTAAACATATTTGTAAAGGAGGGCAATTTCTATTTCCCTACATTGCTAAGGCAAGTTCCTGTAATTCAGGTTTGGTGTTACCGTGAGCAAGTTCATGTTCACATTGCCAAGCGAAACCAAAGTTGTGGCGGGAAAATATCTACATGATGATAACCCGGCTCTAAATCAAAACTAAAATAATTCTGATTAGATAGATAGATATTATACACATAATGAATGTTTATGAGTGCAATGGTGCGAATATGTTCATGAGTTGAAAGATGGAATGTTCTATTCAACGAGGCGGAGCCGAGTTGAATGGAACATTCCAGCTTTCAACGAATGAACATATTCGCACCATTGCACGAATGAAAAACATTCATTATTTGTTTTATATAACATCCAAGTAGAACTTTGTCATTTTGATTGAAAGAAACAACTTTCAAAACAAACAATTTCAACTGTAGAAGCCGAATGCTAGTAATTTTACTATGCCTTCTTGCAGTAACACCTGCTGCGTTACCAAAGACACGCGCACGCAGTGATGTTTTTACTCAGCTTTTTCGTTCCATCAGAAAAGTACCATTGCACGCTGGCAGCGTGCCAGCGTGCAATGGTACTTTTCGGATGGAACGAAAAAGCACGGCGAGTGACTCAGCGTGCAATGGTACTTTTATTTGCTATCACGTGACGGACAATCCTCCAATCAAATGGCAAGGATCCGCTTGGGTGTTATATAAAAACGTTTATTCAATGTTGCAAATAGTGTATAATACAGAGTAATATGGACAAAACAAAAGTAAATATAAACGGAATCCAGAACTTGTGATACGTGCCTGAGCTCCTCGTACTTGGACCTTGTTTTGAATATGAATTGGTTTGGGTGGTGGAGATCAAGGACCAGTGTAAGTTTCTTTCATTTTGCATTAGGGGTTTATGAAATAACAGCTTTAACAAATTCAGGATGACCAAGGCTTGGTCTATTGTTTTCTTGCGTAAAATGGTGGAGGATTTACAACAAATGGGATCTTACAGTCTGAGGCAATCACGCCAATGACAAATTCACTGACTTTAAGAACATTTTTCCAGGGTGTGAGTTTACCTTTAACTCCTGTGGGAGCCTAGGTCGCCCTGGCTGTGTTTCCACTCTCTAGATGTTCCTGGTATCTGTTGGTCTTGCCCCTACTTGTTCTCGGTGTTGGTGTTAGAGAGCTTGAATTGGAGGGGCAAGCTGATATGATGTTGCCATGAAGGCCACATTGGAGGCAGGTACGGTTGTCGAGGGTGCTACGGTATTGGAAAAAACAATTGACGTCGGGCAGGAAAAGCGGCAGGAAACGTAGCAACAATCGGTGCATATCTTTGGATTTTAGATTTCTATTTTGGGTGCTGCTGGTCTCTTGGCTGCGTCTTTTTCCGCCTTTCTGGTGCGCTTTTCATTGCTGGAATTTTATGCCAAATCAGACACAATATACTCCGTCACCACACCCCCACCCTTATAGCTCCAATCTATCCGCCATGCGAATCAGCTTCTGCCAATCTTTGACGGGTTTTTCAATGTCACTTATAGGCTGGCTTTGGTGCGATCATGTGTCTATAGAGTCAATACTCTGTGTGGCCTGCTCGACGAGGGAGAGGATCTTCTCGCAATGGTTGTCCTGTTGCTTGTTGCCCTCTCTCGTAAAGGTGGGAACACGTCAGGCTAGGCGCTGTGTCTTACAAGCACTTTCGACTCTTACATCCAGTGAGTTGGTGAGCGCTTGGATGGCATGCAAGATTTTTTGATTGCCTTATAGATGGGCTGTTGGTTTCCGTCTACGAACATATAACATTGCCTCAATTAAAGACACTGGACACTATTGTTAATTGTCAAAGACCAGCCTTTTCACTTGGTGAAACTCAACATATGCACAAAATAAAAAACCTGTGAAAATTTAAACTCAATTGTCCTCGAAGTTGCAAGAAAGTAATGGAAGAAAAAACACCCTTGTCACACGAAAATGTGTACTTTCAGTTGCTTGATTTCAAAACCTCAAAATCTAATTCTATGAGGTCTCGAAATAAAATTTGTGGAAAATTACTTCTTTCTCGAAAACTGTGTCACTTCAGAGGGAGCCGTTTCTCAAAATGTTTTATACTATCAACCTCTTCCCATTACTCGTTACCAAGTAAGGTTATATGCAAATAATTTTTTTGAGTAATACCCGGTGTCCACTGCCTTTAAGGTGTGGCCGCTTTAAGATGTGTATGTGGTTAGAAATTAACGTGTGGATAGGTTGACTGTTGAACCAAGAGTGAGCTAAATGAGAACTTGGGTATTAAATAACTCAAAATAAATTATTGCACAAGTATGAAGAAATTAATGCAACCTTAATTGTTTACTTAAAGACTGATTTCAAGTTTATTTTCCATATCACAACTAGGCAATCTGTGTTAATAAATGAGCTACCTACAAATGGAAGTATAGAACTGTTAAAGGCTAAAGGTGTAGACTAATCACTTGGCTGTGCCTACAGAGTGACTCTAGGTTACAACTGTACCTTGGTGGTGCACCCTACATTTGTTGAAGTTTCATATCTACAAAAATCCTTTATGTTTCTCCAAGTTCGGGTCTGCAATGCCACAGGACAAGAAGATTCGATGGCACTTTTTCCTGGAAGCTTCTTTTAATTTCTGCAAGCCTTCCGTTACGTCTTTCTTCTCCTCGGCAGTCAAGGGGCAACGCTTGACTTGTCAAGTTTTGGGAGCTGGGGCTGATGGGGTTGGTGGCCTTTCTACAACATAGAGGAAATTGAGGAAAATTAAGAAACGTAATCAAATGGGGCCTAATCATAACCCCAAAAAGTACATTTCAGCAATGTAACATTTACTCACATGAGTTAATCAATAAGCAATTGAAATAGTGCGATAAAGCTACAGCTGCATAAAATGCCTAACAACAAGCAGCCTAATTGATGTTTATCAAGGTGCAGCCGTCTTGTTTCATCCTACCGTTCAAAATGAGTAGCCAAGATGGGCTGGCAAGCAAATGCAGTGTGGCAGCTTATCGCATTATTGTCTATGGGGGTAAACAGTCTATGACTTCAGTAGATGCAAGAGACATACAAGAGGTCTACTTCACTCTACTTATACCTGTAGAGCAAATACTACAATTGCATTGTTCCCTATGCCGGCAGGCAATTAGCTCCCTTTTGCGGACAAGATCCGTGGCAAACTGGAGGACGTTGCCTGCAAAATGGACTCATCGACACGCATGGGAATGCGTACAACATCATTTTTTCTGCTCCTGTCAGAATACCTGGAGCAGGGGTGCGAGGATACCATGGTGCCAGCCGACATGATGATGGCTGCCCTCCATTGTTTAGACAACGGGCTGTGTTCTATCCACGACCAGTTCACAAATGTCCTGTCAACAACGGCACGCCGCGCAAATGTGCTGGACGCGCCTTTTCTGCCAGCAGCTGGGGCCCGTAAGCGCCTGGACGACCTCAGCCAGTTCACCATAGAAGATGTCCTTGGGGAGGCGTCCGTCATCCAGTCTGCAGACATGACCGGTCCAGCGAAGGCGGCGCACTCTCAGCATGGTGAACAAATCAGTTGCTTCCGTGAGTTCAAGGATTGAAGTGTTCGGAACACGATCATACCAGGAGATGCCAAGTATGGAGCGAAGGCAACGAAGGTGAAATGAGTTCAGGCGACGTTCCTGGCGACTGTACGTCGGCCAAGTCTCACTGCAATAAAGTAGAGTACTCAGCACACAAGCCGTGTACACCCGAATCTTCAGGTTGATGGAGAGGTCCCGATTGTCCCACACACGGGAGCGTAGTCGACCGAAGGTGGTTGAAGCCTTCCCTATACGGGTATCAATCTCAGCATCCAGGGAGTTAGAGTTGGCCATTGTGGATCCAAGGTAGCAGAACTTATTTACCACACTTAGTGCTGTTCCATTGATGTAGATGTTTGGCGGAGCTGCAGTCCCCTGGGAGAGAACTACTGTCTTGTTGAGGCTGATCTTCATGCCAAACTCCAAGCATGCTTTGGCAAAGGAGTTGCAGAGATCTTGGAGCTCAGCTTCGGAGTGTGCAACAATAGCAGCGTCATCTGCGTACAGGAGCTCACGAATAAAAACACTTCTGATCTTCGTTCTTGCACGGAGGCGGGAGAGGTTAAAAAACTTCCCAGAGCTGCGGGTGTGAAGCAGTAGTCCTGACGGGTCAGGAAATGCACGCTGCAGTAGTGCAGAGAAGTAGATGCCAAACAGGGTCGGAGCAAGCACACATCCCTGTCTGACGCCTCGGTGAATGGCAAACTTCCTGGATCTTGAACCTTTGTATTGGACTGTGGATTTCATGTCCTCATGAAAACCCATCAAGATAGAATGTAGGGTGTCTGGACAGCCAAGGTGTTTTAGGATCACAAACCGGCCTGACCTACTCACAAGGTCGAATGCTTTTGTCAGATCGATGAACACAACATATAGTGGGCGGTGCTGTTCAACACATTTCTCCTGGATCTGACGAAGAGAGAATACCGCATCGACAGTGGAGCGAGATGTGCGGAAGCCGCATTGACTCTCAGGAAGGATCTTGTTGGCAATGACCTGCAGCCTAGGCAGGAGCACACGCGAGAAGACCTTGCCAGCTAAGCTAAGAAGAGAGATCCCCCTGTAATTGTTGCAGTCTTGTCGATTTCCTTTGTTCTTGTAGAGGGTGATTATGTTAGCATCTTTCAAGTCTTGTGGGATGCAGAGCGTTTTCCAACAAACCGAAATGACATTGTGGAGCTCTACAGCAAGGGTCTCACCTCCCGTTTTGAGCACTTCGGGTAGGATGCCATCTATACCAGGAGACTTGTTATTTTTTAGCCCAATGATGGCACGCTTCACTGCATCTAATGTGATGTCACTGTCAAGATCATGAATGGTGGGAATTTTTGGCAGGGAAATTAATATGGCAGCAGTGTCTACTTCAACATCGCTAGCATACAAGGAACTGTAGTGCTCTGCCCAGCGGTCAAGCTGTGCTGAAGGATCAGTGAGAATTTCGCCACTTGCTGACAGCAGCGGAGAGGACTTCTTAGGAGTAGGGCCGATGGCTTCTTTGATACCTTTGTACATTCCATGAAGGTCACCAGAGTTGGCACATCGTTGAATACGATCACTAAGGCCAGTCCAATAACGACTGAGGGCTATGCGAGTTACACGTTGAACATCAGCCTTTGCAACTCGAAGTTTTGCCTTTAAGGAGCGAGTATTGTGTAAGCAAGCCTTTGCTCTAGCTGTGCGCTTAGCCTTAAGAGCCGGAAGTAGTATGTCAGCACTGTCGCGGAACCAGTCAGGCTGCAGTCGTGGGCGATGACCAAAGGCGGTGAGAGCGCTGTCCATGACTGTAGTGTGGAACCTAGACCAAGCATCTTCAGGGTTATTTGGGAATGAGGAAGAGCTGAAATGACCTGTAAGCATCTCCTGAAACTGGGCGACGCGGAGTAAGTCCTTCGTAGCAGCAGTGTCAATTGCAGGTGAAGGTCTTGGCTGAGCTTGGTGGAACCGTTTTGGGAGCATTCTCAGCTTACAGCGAACAAGGGCATGGTCTGTGCAACAATCAGCAGAGTGCATGCTACGGCAATGATTGATGTCCCGTAGCTGTCTCCTTCTAATGATGATGTGATCGAGTTGGTGCCAACGGCGAGAGCGGGGGTGCATCCAGGTGACCTTGGAGCGAGATGAGCCTGCAAAAAACGTACTAGCAATGCACAGGTTGAGACCAGCACAGAGCTCGAGTAGCCGTTGACCATTGTCGTTCATTTTTCCCAGACCATGAGGTCCCATCACCCCACTCCAAGCATTGCAGTCAGAGCCAATGCGAGCGTTAAAATCCCCAATAAGAGCAATGCTGTCACCAGCTGGGATGCTGAGTAATGTCTCACTGAGCAGTTGGTAGAATTCATCCTTGGTCTCTGAGGCAGATGTCAAGGTAGGAGCGTAGGCAGAAATGATGGTGATAAATCCGCTACTGAGACACATCCGCAAGGACATGAGGCGAGGAGAAATGGAAATTGGCTGCTGAAAACACGTGAGCAAGGAATTTTTCACTGCAAAGCCAACCCCATGCATAGGTCTCTCGCTGTCTGGGTAGCCACTCCAAAAGAAGGTGAAATTATCCTCCCGGATTGAGCCACTACCAGTGAGCCACGTCTCACTGAGGGCAGAAACACTGATGCCTAGTCGAGTGAGTTCAAGGTCAATGATTGCCGACTTCCTTGGGGAAGAAGATTGCAAGCTTGTACGAATATTAAGAGAACGTACATTCCAACAAGCTAAAACTAGGGAGGCAGTAGCAGGATGTCGACCCGGATGCGCCTGCCTGGAACGCATACCTTGCCGAGCAACGAGGGCCCCTAAATTGGACGACCCCCGAGTTGCCGGTAACTGATTCTGAGTAGGTTGTACCATCATGATTGTGAGGCGCCGAGCGCCAGGGCAAAGTATTATGAGCGGATGCTTGCCCAGGACAAATGCTCACCTCTGGACCTTACAGGGGGTTATAAGGGTTATAAGGCAAGGAAACAGGCATCCTTTGTCATCCCCCATCGCCGCCCACAAAAGGCTGTGGAGGCTGGCATGTGGCGCCCGATTCTAAACTTGAAACCCTCAACAAGTTCATCCGTCCAAAGCGTTTCTGCATGGAGACGCTAAGAACTATACTAAGTTCTATAGTTACGCCCGCATGGGCGGTAAGTCTGGACCTGAAGGACGCATACCTACACGCCCCTGTCAGGCCGGAGCACTACAAATGGCTACATTTCCAGTACGACAATACCCTGTACGAATTTGTGGTGCTCCCGTTCGGACTTTCCACCTCACCTTGGGTGTTGACTCGGATTGTGAAAACGAGGTGAGGCATTATGATCTTCCTATACCTCGACGAGTGGCTGATCGTTGGCTGTTCTCGGGAGGAGACGGAGGCAGCACTCCAATATACCTGGCACTTGACCTCCGACCTCGGGTTTATATCATCAACACCGAGAAATCCCACCCTGTCCCCTCGCAGGTTTCCACCTATCTTGGTGCGTCCCTAGACCTGCACAAGGAATTAGCCCGCCCATCGGAGGAACGGCTGCTGAACCTTCGGCAAGTGCGTGTCCATCTTCCTCCCGGCGGTGGTGGCCCTGGCTCTGGCCTGGCTCAGGCTGTTAGGCCTCATGGCCAGTACGGTGGATTTCTGCAGGCTGAGAATGAGACATATTCAACTTCACCTGCTCTCCTTTTACAGGCCCATTCGGCACCCAATCCACCACCCGGTGCCGACCATACCCTGGCTAGTCCCCACCTTCACTGGTGAAATGAGTAGATATCTTCACATAGTATAACTTCCAGATACACGTTGATTCATCAGAGTAACTCATGACTTGGTTAACCAGGGTTGTGTGAATAGCGCCCTCTAGTGTTGATATATTTTTACACCCCCCTTTCAAAAAAGAAAATTGTTTTGAAAACACCAGAAATGTTAGCACAATAAATATTGGTTTGTATTTAAAAAAAAATGAATGAATGTTTATAAATCAAGTCTGTCCGGTGGCTTGACGTGTCTTTCAGATCGTGTGAAACCGTTAGTCGAGCGAGCGATAGGCGGAGGAGTGACCTGGGGTTGGACACCTTCAAAAGTGGCGCGTTTCCTTACTGGTTCAATATCACGAAGGTGACGGTGGTTACGACGTAGCTCAGGACCGTTTGGTGTGACGACCAATTAAGAACGCGGTTCCTCACAGCGTTGTTTGACTTGCGCTGGTGTCCACAGACCGGTACGAGTATTCTGTACACTGACAAGTTGGCCTGGTTGGAGTTGCTGTAGGTCATGTGCAGACCGATCGTGATAAGTTTTCCGTTATCTTGTCTCTCAGTGTGGCGGTTGTAGATCTGATCATTGTGTGGCAATGTATTCTTAATGATGATGGGAAGATTGCTTTTCACTTTGCGGTTACAAAGTATTTCTGATGGGCTGGGGAGTTTGCTATCAATCGGAGTAGTACGAAGACATAAGAGTGCCATGTTGATGTTTTGTCCACTAGATTTAGCTTTAGTCATAGTGCGCTTAATGGTTTGTATGGCTCTCTCAACAAAACCGTTCGACTTGGGGAAGTGAGGTGAAGAGGTCACATGTTTAAAACCCCAATCAGTAGCGAATGATTTGTATGCCTCTGAACTGAAATGTGGGCCATTGTCACTATAATGACTTTCTTGGGAATGCCTTGCTTGGAAAAGACTTGCTGTGTAGCATCAATAACTGCGCGACTGGAGCAGCTTGTGGGCATTTTGCGAACATAAGGGAATTTCGAATAATAGTCCGCAATGACGAGATAGTCCTGTCCATCGAAGTAAAAAAGATCAGTCCCGAGAAACTGCCATGGGCGTGTCGGGAGCTCGTGCTGAAGCAGTGGTTCCTTGGGTTGGGAGCGTTGGTGTTCTTGGCATGTTGGGAAAACACTTACAACATTATCAAAGACAATGTCCTGATTGATGGTTAGCCAATAAACACAGTCTTTTGCTCATAGTATCGTTTTTATGCCTTGGTGTCCTTCGTGTAGTTTTGCGAGGATGTATTTGTGCATTGACATTGGCACAACAACACGAGGTCCTTTCATGGTTATACCGTTATCGACTGTGAGCTCATCGCGAAATGACCAATATGGTCGCAGAGAAGTGGGTAGCTCTTTCATTCTGTCTGGCCATCCGTGCGATGTGATATCAATGAGCTCCATCAGTGTTGCATCCTGCTGAGTTTTCGCGTTTAAGCTCTGTGATGCGCTCCATAGAAAATTGGACATGGTGTATTTGCACGTCCAATGGAATGTGCACATTGTCCCGTGTTGGGAACTTCTTTCCCTGGATGGTAGTGCAGGGTCAAATCATAGGGTTGGAGCCGCATGAGCATTCTCTGTAGGCGTGCACCCAATCTGTGTAGGGATGCTTCCACTTGTATTACTGTGGGGTCAAAATACCGCAAGGTTGCAGACTCACAAATCTGGTCACGAACTTTCTCAAAGCACTGTTGGTGACTGGGTGACCAAACATAGTCGATGTCTTTCTGTAGTAGCGCACACAAATCTGCAGTGTGGCTTGACAAGTTCGGAATAAAGGAACTTAGATATGTTACCATACCAAGAAACTCTCGAAGCTTTGTCGGATCTGTCGGGGTGGCATGGCTTTGACCTTTGAAGGATCCGGGTGGACACCATTGACATCGTACATCATGCCAAAGAAGAGGACGTGTGGATCCTTGATGGTGCATTTGCTGCTGTTGAACTTAAACCCAGTTGTAGCAGCGACTGTCATTAGACGATGAAGATTGCGATCATGAGACTGTTCCGAGTCTCCAAAGATCTGAGTTCCATTATAGGCCTTGAGAATTGACGAGGATGGAGCCAATTGTCCCTTGCGTGGAAATCCGTTTGAATCAAGTGTCGTAGGGTACATTTGGCGATTCATACGAATGGGAATGGTATTCGTTTGAGCACCAGTATCAATCTTAGCGCGTAAATTGATGATATGACGTTCTGTGTTCTGTTTTAGCTGTACGTATGTGTACGCTTCATCTCTATCCGTGGAACCTGGAGAGATGTCTGAGATAACAATATCAAGGGTGAGTTGGTCGAACTGATTATCTGTGTCTCCATTCGGGAAAGCTGTATCATCCAGCATGTGCATGTCACACCGGGATGTGTTCTGTTGTGACCGGGATCCGTACTGTGAGCGAGAACGACCAGAATTTGTACCTCGCTGGCGGCCTCTGCCACGCGTTAGCTGACTTTTGTTCTGTCGTGGATCCTGTGATTTACACACTTTACTCCAGTGATTTTGTTTGCCACAGCAATTACATATGGTACCAAATGTGGGGCACAACTCTCGTGATTTGAAGGAATGGGCACGTCCACAATTCCGACATGTACGTTGACGTTGCATGACATCAACTGATGGATTGGCTTGGTTCAAGTTGGTAAGTTGTTCCATGTGTGACAAGGATGCCTCATGGGTGCGAGCAATATCTAAACACTGATCAATGCTTAATTTGTCATCTTCAGCCAACAGTTTCTTTTGCAAATCTGCAAGCTTGGTACCGGCAATAAACTTTTCAATGATTCTATCAGCGAATGCTTTATCATCGCGAAAGTGTATAACTGTAGCTTCAATCATGACATGAAATCATCAATTCTCTCTTGATCATTCTTACGAAACTTGTGTAAGTAGAGGCGAGCGACACAGAATTTGTGCGTGGAGTTCGCTGTGCAACAAAGCGATCCCAGACTACAATTGCATTCTTAGCATCAACATCAGGTACCCAGGTCCAAATTCCAGTTGAACCTAGTTAAACTGGGTTTAACTGGAACTAGTTGAAACCAGTTGATAAACTAGTTAAACACAGTTAAAACCAGTTGGTTTAATATGGAAAATGGACAGAGACCAACTGGTTTATAATTTCAACCTAGTTGAACACAGTTAAACCTAGTCCAAACCAGTTGGTTAATATGGAAAATGGACGAGTTTGATCACTATCCAGTTGAACCAGTTGACCCTAGTTAACTAGGTTCAACTGGAATTTTGACCTGGGTAGGCTCGAGGAATTGTATTTGCGAAGTCCTGTTGAACCCATGAACAGAAGGATATGGTCCACCTGTTTTTCTGCTTTGACATTCTTCACAGAAAAGTATAGTTCACATTGCTGACGAAAACTCTGTATAGCACTTGGAAAATCCGGGTCATCCCAAGACATACGGGGTGTGATTGAGTCAGTCATGTTGTACACAGAGTTTAGCACTGAATAAATATGGCAACGAAGTAAACACTGCAGTTTTGTGCAACGATGTACATGCACTAACGTTAATCAACAATACAGTACAGAACGAAGCAACTACGTGTTTATTCATCACTCACCAATACCTTGTCATGTCCACGAGTTGTTGGTATTAATCTGGCATTAATGACGGGGTTTTTTTACGTGCTGCTGCCAAGATCGACGCTCTATCAGTGCAATGGGACGGCCTACTGGCCTATGCGTTCCCACCCATCTCACTCGTCTCTCCGGTATTGACCAAGATCGAGCAGGAGGACTGCCGGGTCCTCCTCATAGCCCCGTTCTGGCCCCGCCAACCGTGGTTTTCACGACTCATTAGGCTGCTGGTCCACCCGTCCGGTGATCTTATTTGGGCGAGCGGATCTCCTCTACCAACCCAGTTCGGGGATGATTAATTTGGCTGCGGGGGATCGCCACCTGACATGCTGGGTGCTGTCACGCGATCCTTCTGCTCAGCAGGCCGTTCGCAACGGGCTGCAACAATCGCAGCCCAGTCACGCCGAGCCTCCACCAGGAAGGTATACAACAGCGGACTACGCCATTTCTTTAAATGGTGCAGTCGGGAATCCCTCCATCCTCCCAATACGTCTGTAGGGGAGGTGGGAGATTTCTTGGTATATCTTCTGGACAGCAGCCTCTCGACGGGCACGGTACGGAATTACCGGTCAGCCGTCACTGCAATCCACCCCGGGTTCCTGGACGGTTCTTCCGTCAACGGGGCCATCAGCCAACTGATCAAGGGGATGCTCGTTACCCATCCCCAAGTACGCAAGCTTGTCCCGTCCTGGGACCTATTTAGCGTTCTATCGACTTTGACAGAGCCTCCTTACGAACCGTTGGACTGCTCAACACTGTTGCAGCTTTCCATCAAAGTGGCGTTCCTACATCAAGTCCTTTTCATCAATGGCGAAGGATAAACTGTGGTGCCCCGCCCGGGCACTCAAGTGGTACATGAACCGTACGAGGTTACTTCGCACGGATCATCAGAAGCTTTGAATGACAACAATGCCGCCCTTTCGGCCAGCGTCACAGTGTACTATTTCTCGCTTGATCGGGACCGCCATCCGTTCTGTGCTGGCCGGCGACCAAGGATCCGATTCGGGCTCATGGCGTTAGGGGGGTACCCGCCTGGGGTCTTTCTTCAGAAGTGTACCTTTGGCGGACATTTCGCTTGACGAAAAAGAGGACGCCGACGTGGTGTGCATGGCACAGGGCGTTGTGGATATGGCTCATTAGGGCGCTATTGTGTGCCGGCATATAGTCCAGGCATTTCATGCATAAAAATGGGTCAACCTCGGACAAATTGCAACAGGAAGTCTGTAAACTGTTTCATACCCAGAATTATGTCCTCTATAACATATCAAAACTCAAAACAAAAAAAAGCCATCCGATTGGGGAAAAGTGTCATGGCGGCCATTTTTCAAAAACGCCGCCATAAACCTGATATACACGGGTTAATAGTTCGAGAAATGCGCGAGTTGCGATCAAAAGTTTCATTATGACGGCGATCTGTACAGCAGTAATAGGCAAACGCAGTCAACAACCGCTACGTTGCGGCCGTGATTTATCATGAAATAATTGATGCAGGGTTATGATTTTTGGTTTTAACATTATTCTTGATCAATTTTCAAACACTTTTTATGCTTTTTATCACTGTAAGTTCAGAAAAAAAGGCCAAATTAGAGAAAGCTTAAAGCTGCTGATTGATGCACTATTAATTTGCTGTACAAATGTTTTTATCAGATCATGCCCCCAAGGAAAAACAAACCCAAAACAATTGCTTAATCAGGCAAAATTAAAGGTTACCATCGTTTTTTTATTATTCATAATTCCTGTATAAACAGCATTTTCGTATTTAATCTTTATTTATTAAAGTATCAACAGGCAATTACAATATTTGCATTTAATTGTGAGAATTTTTATTGTGTAAATTCTGAGTCAATTCAACTTTAAATTTAAAGTTGCAAATTTAGAGAATAAAGAAACACCATGCACATAAATTTAAGTATTGTTAGGCAAACATTCTGACTGGCACCTAAATAAAGATAACTAACACCACCAACATAATATGACTGGATAGCTCACTTGGTAAAGTACAGGTACGAGGGTTAACGTCCCACTCCAGTCATTTTTGCTTTGTTCAAGCCCAAATTATTAAAACTTTACCAAGTCATTTTGTTTTTACTTGAATTAAATTTTTAGTACAAATTGCATGGATTCACAGGGGAATTTGAGCTTAATCTTTCCCTTTCCCTTCCCTTCAAGCAGTATAGGACTTTGTGGTGCTGAGGGGGATCTAAAGATGTACTTTGATTTGAAAACATTAAAATTTTACTTTGAAATAAAAACAAAAACAGGGATGCATTAGCTTTGTGTTATGTCTCTTCCTTGCTGAATAAAGAAGAAAAACAGCCCAGAGAAGTTGTCTCACATAACATTGATCTGTTGAATAAAACAAAATATGAATATAAAAACAATTCTTTAGAAAATAAAAGACTTTGTTTAAAATGAAAGGGTAGTGGTAATTAATTAAAAGGTAACCACAGAAAATTAACTTAAACTTATTGTAAACTAAAAATAGAATTTGGAAAATGCTTTACAAATTATTCAAAATGCAAGTTGGATAAAATAAAATTTTGCAGCCTCTGGATAGTTGTTGGAATACTTACCCAAAATACAGATTTTAAAGAGTTTGTTCCGTTGGTTTATGCATGGAGGAAGGAAGAGAAGGAGCTCGAACGAATGGACTTTAAAAGTCGAACCCGTGGTACCGCGGTCACTTAACGACACCTCGTTATTACCCACATACCTTACACAAACAATGGATGACCTGGCGTGTGTGAATTTGCGTGTGCGCACTTGGTTCTTCGCCAAACTATGGCGTTGTATGTCGTATGGATATAATAGAGGAAAAACTACTTTTTTGAGACGTGATAACATTTTTGGACGCTACTGTACACCTTAACGATTAACACAATTGAATACCAACCACCCTCGTGTGCCTATACCCAAATTTTGATCCACCGCTAGTAACCGGAAAGTCACAAAAAATGTAAAAATATGCCATGATGTTTCAGTGAAACACCACAAACGGTAAATGAAAACGTGTATATTCACAATTCTTGTCTCCAATGATTCAACTTTACACGAAGGCAACGGTGCAGAGCGGCGGTACCGCACGTTCTGTACAAAGAGATCTAAACCTGCTCGTTAATCGGCCGTCCAGCTGGAGGTCTCCTATCTTTTTCCACTGGTCAGACCTTACTCTATGGTCAGACAGGGGCATTGTCAGGGTATTCTTTTTTTACTCTGCAGTTTTGCGGGTCGTTTGAGCTCCTTCTCTTCCTTCCTCCATGGTTTATGTGACCACCTGTGGTCAAAAGAAAACAGTTGTGAAATTAATAGGATACTTGAATTGTCAAGAAAACTGGGTGATAAACACACTTGTTCATGTAGTGAAGCCCAAGTCTTTCATTGTGATAACATTCCCTTTAAATTGGCCGAATGGGTTACAGAACTGGTTACACCAAGTGTCTGGATGCTCAGACATTGTTCTTGAAACAAGATGAATCCCTAATCATTGAATAGTTAGGGGTTTCGGCCTAACAGTTGAAACGCCTATGTAATCGTAGAGATTTTTAATTTTTTTATTATTATTATTCTTATTATATGTCCCATCGTTACACATTACATTCCAAATTGTAGCGTATAAACTTAACTTTTTTTTCTCCAATACTTGACGTTACCATTGCGTCATTCTTACCTGTTTTATAGATGTTTTAAAATTTGTTGCAAGCGGACGACTCGTCATTTTCGGTGCCGAGTTGCCATACTATTCCTTAAGTACACGTTAAATAGCCTGTGATGCGGCACGGAATTCACGTAAATTCCGAACAAATCGACAGATTAATGAAAACCCAAACACGGAAATCAGTCTATAGCTGCACCATTTACCAATAAATAGTGTTTGTTTCATGTTTACCCACCCCCACCCCCCATTGTGTTGACGATATTTAAGTTTTTCTGGTCGTCTCTCGGTTACAGGTCGAGTTATCTATTCCCACATCCCGTGTTGATTTTCGGCCTGAGGAAAATTTTTAAACACAAGAGGGCGTTTTAAAAGTTTATCATGAACATTTTCACCGTTTTCTCACCGCACAATCTATTTTATTTTGAAAACGTGATCCAATTTGGACCTTTACTTCTGGTTCAAACAGGAAGCTCGAAAAACAAAAACCAACAATATAAAATTATCTCCTGATCCACGTGTCATAAAATCATATTCTTTGTGCCACAAGGCTTATAACACATTTGGCATTTTATTCAAAAGTATAAACACATTGTGACATTTCCTTCCAGTTCAAACAGGAAGTTGAATTTTATAAAAACAAATTTAAACAAAAACTCTCCATGATAGAGGCATCGTCACCTTGTATCATGTATAGCGCCTACCTGTTTGTGACCCCCTTAATTTGTATTCAATGGCTTCCCAACTGTCTAATCGCACATCTTAAAAATCTAGCATTAGGTAGTATTTTGTCAATATCTTTGTTCGGGGGTGCCAGTCAGAAGCCAAACAGCCGTTAACTGCCGTGTAGCCAGGGATCACACCCAAATTACGATACAACCTGGGAAGCAGCAGCCAGGGGATCACCTTAAGGGGATGCGACTTTTTGGTTCAGATACCAATATAAACCACAAGGGAAACTGACTGGGTAAATTTTGAAATGATTTTGGGGGTTGAACAAAGAATTGACTAGAGTGGGATTCGACACCGCCAACATAGGGCTAGATAGCTCAGATGGTAGAGCACTGGCACGTTAATCCGGAGGTCGTTGGTTCGAATCCCACTCTAGTCAATTCTTTGTTCAACCCCAAAAATCTAATAAAACACTTAAGAATTGGTGGACTTTTTCGAGTGATGTATTGTCGGGATCCCAACAAAAACTTTATTTCACTGCTACTAATAATTGGTGGACTTTTTCGAGCAATGGCACTAAATGAAAGCTTGTAACTTTCTGTAACTATATAATTGATTATATGACAAGGTTTATCGATCATGCCAGTTCAAGAAATTTTTCTGAAATGCGGTCAAAGTCACGGAAAAAGTAAATTATAGATAAACCCTATTTTCATGTTAGTTGTGATAAAATAAAAAATGTGTTTTTTGCATGTTTAGAAATTAACACGTTTTTTATTATTTATTTTCCTGGATTGAGCCCAAATTTTCACATGGTTTTTATCTTTATGATAAACTAAATGAAACAAAGATAAATGCTGTACTATCAATAATAAAATCACAATCTTTATTATAATTTGATTTTACCAAAACCTTTTTTCAGTGGGCCACCCCGCAATGCCCACGTAAAATACATATGTAGCTGTGCTAATGTATAGATGTTTACGTGTCACTACATTTTGTACACAGAAACGTGAACAAATTACACTAAACATACCAATTTTATAATCTGTTGAATATCCTTCAACATACTACACCATATAAGTGACAATTATGTCTCACCTGGTTCGTGGGAAGTATCCAATGAAGTGGTAAAAACACTGACGCCTGTGATTACGACGATCCTAACCCATGTGTTTGCACATGAGAAGTTGCGATAATCGTTTGTTTTCATCGCGACTTCAAAACGATTATTGTGCTAAACATACATTTTCACTGACAAGGAATCAAATGAAACACATTTCGTAACACTTTTCGTTTCGTGGGAAGCATCTGGGACCTCATGGCTGTATCAAGACTGCCGGAACTCTTGGAGCTAATCTATGCAGACATAATGATAGGCAAGGCTATTGCACGAGCAGTGTGCGGATATCTCCTTGTTGATGCAGCACTGAATGCCTTGATTATGTCAGACGTACTTGGTGTGCCATTCCATCAACCATCTGCAGAGCCTCATGAGGTACGGAGGAGACCAATGAGGAAACAGTGTCATTAGATGAAGAGTCTACGGCAGACGGAACTGGAAACACTGATGTTGATGAACTTGCTGCCCTCTACAATTAGAACCTGATGGAAGGTTCTATGTGCAGCAGATAAATGATGTATACCGACGATTCAAATAAGGGTTACATCTTTTCAGAAGAAGTGACCGCCTTTGGACTGGTCTGTCCGTAGATCTCACCATCAAAAAGGTCCTGGTGAGGGAAGACCAGCGGTGGCCTGATAAGTTTGCATGCAACCAGCACAGTCAATGTCAGTGAAAACTGTTGGAACTACTATCCTGACCAACATGGATGGACAACTGCTGCTGACAAGAGAAATGATCAGGCCATCACCTTGGCTGCAACATTGGCAGTAAAGATTTATGGTGGAGCAGTACAGGTAGATCCCCAGCATTTTTGCAATTGCTGCACAAGCTCCAGAGCATCTGGAGTTTGTGTTCAAAATATGAGCTGTGCAGTTACCCACCAGCTCTGTTTGATTCCACACTGCTGCTTTGACAGCTGCAGAAGGGCAGATGCTATCTGGACACTCCCGACACACAATGCACCAGGAATCGCAGGTCAAGTCCAAGATATGTTGGATAGTGGGGCACTAGTCCAGGGCATTTCATGGGCACGTGGCTCAATATACAAAGGTATCTGCACATAATACACAGAGTGTCATAAAGAACATTTCATAAATAGTACACATGTCATAAAGAAGTATGGACAGGCAACAGTCGTGTTTGATAGCTATGATGGTACATCAACAGAAGACACAGCACACACCAGAGACAAACGGGAGGTAATGCTGGAGCACTGGTGACGTTTGATGAAGATATACAATATAATAATAATAATAATGGACACTTAATAAAGCACCGGTATCCGCCGCAAGCGGCGCTCATGGCGCTACTCTACAAAGGAACAACAAGCAATGAAAGTAGCAAACAACAAAATAAGAAAATAAACTTAACAAAAAGCTTCTCTATGAAAATGAGTTTTTAAACTGTTCTTGAATGTGTTGAGTGATTTGGAGAGTTTTACAGTGTCCGGGAGGGAGTTCCAAAGCTTTGGTGCTGCGCTTTGAAAACTTCTCTCCCCCCATACATGTTTAGTTGTTTTTTCCTGGAGGAGTTTGTGTTTTGTAGACCGTAAGCCACGATGTCCTGGGGTGTATATCTGCACAAGATCACTTAAATATGCTGGGGCATCACCTTGCAAGATCTTGAAAATACAGGTCACAATGAGGAAGGATCAATTCCTGGCAAACAAAACAAACAAGCAGCGCTTCATCAAATCCTCAGTACCAAACTACGGGCACAGGACTGCCAGACACATCATGCTGGAGGTGACGCTGATCTTCTCATAGTGCAGAAGGCAGTAGAGTCTGCTGCCACCACTGATAGTGTGCTGATTGGAGATGACACAGATCTGCTCATCCTACCCATCTACCACACCAACCTCAAGTCATGTGACCTCTTCTTCAAACCCAAGCCAAAGAGGAATGTGAAGAAACCGCGTGTCTGGAACATGATGTCAAGCAGCAGTTGGGCACTGATGCATCACAGATCTTCTTCATACACGCTCTTCTCGGATGTGATACCACTTCCCGCTTGTATGACATTGGCAAGGGAGCTTCCCTCAACAAAATTAAAACCAGTGCGCACTTCCGTGAACAAGCCACTGTTTTTGACAGACATGCAGCATCCAAGGATGATATTGTACAAGCATGAGAGAAAGCACTGGCATGCCTGTACAATGGGAAACCTGGAGAGTCTCTCAACGTAGTGCGACACAAGCGGTTCTGCCAGAAGGTTGCCTCCAGCACTTCTCACCGCCGACATCAGCAGCAGCAAAACACCACAACCTCCATGTCTACTACCAGGTCCAACATTGGGAGGTCATTGCAGCTGATGAGCTCCGGCCAGGTGACTGGGTTTGGCAGGAAATCAGTAGAGGACTCGTGCTCGTGCAGACGGATTTGCCAGCTCCGAAACAGTGATGATGATGAATAGACTTTTTGATCAATGTTTTTTGTTTAACTATCGACTTAGGTAGTCTGAGGCTATGGTAAATAATTGCAGTATATGACTGCGTCATTCACATATATGCAGTTTGTTTTAAGAGGAACCCTAATTTAGATAGCTTTGGCCAATATGTTTGGTGTATTATGCTTTTTGGTCATGTTTAGCTTATTGAAATAGGATTGGATTCCTGGTCCCCAGAAAATGTATGTCCAGCTGTTAAAATTAAAGCTTAAGTCATTTAGAAGCGGATACAATTGGAAATATCTGTTTTTTGGTGGCCATTTGGGAAAATTGCTGCCATTTTTCTTTTTAGGCCAGGTTTAGCTTTACTAAATACGTTTCACTTGATTCCTTGTCAGTGAAAATGTATGTTTAGCACTTAAAATTAAAGCCCTAATAAGTAATTTAGAAGCGGATCTTTGTGAAAAATCTGTTTTTTAGCGGCCGCCATGACACTTTCCCCTACTTAGATTGTTTAATAGTTTTGATATGTTATAGAGTACTTTCTGTTGCAATTTGTCTGAGGTCATATCAAATAATGCCTGGACTAATAAATAGGGAACAATGCAATTGTAGTATTCGCTCTACAGGTAAGTATTCGCTCGTAGACCAACCCACACTACTGAGGGGTGGGGATATGTAGGCAGTCAGAAAGGCACCGTAACATGACGAATTTAAACTGGCATCAACACTGTCCTCCAAGGCTGGTTCACACAATTCACCAGAATCACTGCTGTCCTCTTCACTGGTGAAGCCTTTTGCAATAAAATCAAGAGCAATTTCTACATTTAGCATTATGATTGCCTTTTCGCACACAATTAAATATGCTGACCAATCTGTTGGGGTGGGTGTGTGGGTTGGGGGTGGGGGTATGGGGTGAATGATGGTTATGGGGTGAATGATGGTTATGGGGGAGGAGTGTTATAGAGTGATGATGGCCACAGGCCCCAAAACAAAGAGCAATTTCTATATTAAGCTATGGTTGCTCTTTCGCGCACAAATGAAAATGGTGGCCATAAGGGGTGGGTGGGCGTGTACATTGATGAGGGGGGGGGCTAGTGTTAGGTCATGAAGATGGTGGCCATATGGGGTGGGTAGGGGTGCGGTGTACAGTGATACAGTGATTGGGGGTAGGGTTAGGTCATGACTGCCACAGGCTAAGCAATGCGGCCCCCAAAAGAGTTTTTTGACGAGTAAGGCGAGGGTCAAGAGTAAAAAAATCAAAGTGTTTATTCATTTGGGAAGACATTAGTTCAAAATGGGTTTGTTTATACCTCGAATGACATGCAACTCCTCCAAAGATTTGCCATGTTGTGAAACCAAGTTGCCTATCTCCAAGCTCAGCAAAAGTCAAGACAGTTTGGTAACCCTCTGGACAGTGTCTGGCAACTGGTAGTACTCGTGGTGAACCCGCAATTCATGACCCATAAAGTCTGCAAGTGTTTCAAGCTGATGTTCCTTCAAGGCAAGAGTTTGTGAAACAGTCGCTACATGTTTCTGAAGCTTTGTAGACCTGCATGCTATCACAATTGTCTAGGCCTGCCTCATTTGCATATGCTTGTAGACAGTCGCTTCCTCGTATATGACCTGTGCCTCTGTAACAACTTCGTGCGAATAAGAAAATACCACTCCAGCTGCATTTTTATTTGCGACCAGAGCCTTCAACCACGCCATCACATCAGTACCAAGAAGCACAGGAACAGTTCTGCCCCTCTTACCAACTATTTTAATGACTTTGAACATTTTACAGAGGTGCCGTTCAAGATCAGTCATCACGCAATCACCATTCACAATGGCTGCACTACTGCGCTTGTGAAAATCTTCAAGTTTCATTTTGGATACTTCCCCCTGTCGTCTGCGGTTGAAGATAATGAGATGGCACAGTGTGACTTCATTCAATTTCTTCCAAGCTGGTGTAATTTCATGGCCCTTTGCAGAGTGTAGGAGCTGCACTTCCCTGTTGCCAGTTTCATGAAGGAACGATGAGATTTTCACCACATCCGCATTTGTGGGGAGATCAGCACGTTTGTTGCGCTTTCCTTGGTACAGTGTTCTGTGGGCATGGGTTGACACAAGTTCTGGCCACTTAATTTCACATAACTGCCTAAACTGTTCGGCCTGTTCCGCTTTTTGCCTAAGATTAAACTCTAAAGCACTTGCTTGCAGTATGAGTGCACATCTCTTGATGGAATGTCCAATCTTGAGTGCTAGAGATGGAACGTGATACATCTGTTTTCCTTCACTGAAGCCGGCGACATGATGAACAGCCTTGACGATATCATTGTCTCTCCTCATAGAACTAAGAACCTTGTTCAACTGGAAAGATACATGCTATCTCTACAACTTCCATCTCCTCTTTGTGACGCGACTGAAGATGACGGGGTAACTTGGCCTGAGGCTCATCACAGTAAAAGCAAAAGTGTTTTTTGTCCCATTTCCTTTGTCCACCGACATTTTCGGTCTGCATGACTGTTACGGCACACTTCTCACTAGAATCATTTGTTTCACATCCTACAGCTTCATTGCTTTGGTGAAGCTCGGCAGTTTCTAAAATAGCTTGTGGGTCATCGTCATCCCAGGAACTGGTGTTGGGGTTGACAGAACTTGAAGGATCAGACTGAAAAATAGCTTGTGGGTCATCGTCATCCCAGGAACTGGTGTTGGGGTTGACAGACCTTGAAGGATCAGACTGAAAAATAGCTTGTGGGTCATCGTCATCCCTGCAATTGGTGTTGGGGTTTACAGACCTTGAAGTATCAGACTGAAAACCTGATGTTTGATGGGCCAGCTAGCAAGGAAAAGATAAATGACATAATTAACACCACTGAGATATGATGAGGATTATGGCACCAATTAAATATATACAGTTGAGTGGATCAGCGTGCCCTTAAATTGATAGGCAAATAAGACATTACCACTAAGCTAGTCAGTTTGTTTGTTATGAAATGCATATGGTTAGAAAGATGTTTTAAAAGTAGAATATAATGATCCACACAAGTATCACTCAAAATTGCACGGTTTTCATTTTACATCGTGAGCGAACACGGTCGCGGTCGGCCATTTATGGGAGTCAAAGTTTTGACTCCCATAAATGGCCGACCGTGTTTGTCGACGAGGTAAAACGAAAACCACGCAATTTCGAGGCATATTTGTGTTGATCATTGTATTCTACTTTTACAACATCTTTCTAACCATATCGATTTTATAACAAACGGTTACGGGACGCTTTTCAAAGACCAACTCGACCGATCCAAGGCAACGTGTTCCTTTAAAGCATCCTTTCAAACAGTATATCCCATGGGGGGGGGTGACACGGATTGGTTATTATGCAGCTTTTACTATAAAGCGAGTCGTTTGCTGTAAACAGCAAGTGGTTTTGCACTCTGTTACATTTAGAGAGGACATTTGTTTGCCTCAACACGTAAATCTTGGAAAAACATCTCAATTGTACAGAACCTAATATATAATATAATCGTCCAAGTACGTCGAAAGACAAAATGGCGAATATTTTCGTTCGTTACTAAATTCGGGGTAAAAAACACCTTTTTTTACAGTTAACAATACAATTTTTTCAACGTTTTGAAAGTGATTTTAATGCATATGACTCTTGTGCACATATTTAATGGTTGAATTACGTTCAAATGTTCTGTTAAAGTGCATTTAAAAATTTTTGTCGTGAGGGGTCGTGAGTTGTCGGTATTTAGTGCGTCCGTGTCATAACACCCTCACCCAAAAATTTACCAAAATATTAATAGTTGCTTCTAGTAGAGTATCGTCACCCGTTAACCGTTTGACCGGTTAGGGATGGTTTTTTTCTATTCTGAATCAGTAGCAAACCAATGTATTTAGTGCGTCCGTGTCATAACACCCTCACCCAAAAATTTACCAAAATATTAATAGTTGCTTCTAGTAGAGTATCGTCACCCGTTAACCGTTTCACCGGTTAGGGATGTTTTTTTCTATTCTGAATCAGTAGCAAACCAATGTATTTAGTGCGTCCGTGTCATAACACCCTCACCCAAAAATTTACCAAAATATTAATAGTTGCTTCTAGTAGAGTATCGTCACCCGTTAACCGTTTGACCGGTTAGGGATGGTTTTTTTCTATTCTGAATCAGTAGCAAACCAATGTATTTACTCAGGTACGAGTTTGCTTGGGTATCAGTACACCCGGGTACGAATTGACTTGGCTACGAATGAACTTGGGTACGAATTGACTTGGGTACGAATTGACTTGGGTTCGTATTAACTTGTGGAATTCCAACTGGGATACGTATTATTAGGGGTTATTTCTTAATCACATGCATAAACATAAATTGGTTATGTCCTAAATCATATAACTATGTGTTTGTTGAAAAGTTTAAGGAATCGTTAACTGGTCAAATGACTGTATATATAGTGATGTAATCAGTACAGTAAGGATTACATGGAAATTTATTTACACTCAGATCACTCACCATTTCTTGTATTCTCTCGAGAGCTGCCATATGGGTCGAATGGTTGACTCTAGGGTCCTGGTGGATGCAATGCACTCAATGTTTATGATGCGTGTCCATGACAGCTGCAACCGGCCACGCTACCCGACTCAAATCGAATAAGCTAACCGTCATGCATAAATGAGTTCAGAATTAGAAATGGCCGCCTCTACTACCTACAAGAAGGAAACTTAATATCAACAGAGGGCGATGTAACCATCCAAGAGTGCTAACCGGCAACAGAATGGTGTTAACTCACACATACTCCTCTCGTAAATTACGTAAACCGAGGATTAGTCACAAAAGCTTAGATATCTCAGTGGCGACCAAACTGGCTATAATGCTGCATTTATCACAATTTTTCAAAGCGAGGACGTCCTCGCTGTGATAAAAGTCCTGGATGTGCGAGTGTGTATTCACATAGAAGAGCTCAGTTTCCAGCGTTGACAAGTACTCATGTACATACACCATACATACATACATCAGATCATAAACTGCGCTTTGGAAAGACTTATATTTATCCAGGAAAAAATATAAACAAGGGAATAAAAGGGTAGAGACGAGTTCTTTAACGGCCGTTTAAAGCCATTATACACTTTCGGTAAACAGTATTGTCCAAGTCCCACACTTCGTGTATCACAACTTATATATAAAATAACAAACCTGTGAAAATTTAAGCTCAATCGGTCATCGGAGTCGGGAGAAAATAACGGGAAAACCCACTCTTGTTTCCGCAGGTTTCGCCGTGTCATGACATGTGTTTAAAATAAATCCGTAATTCTCGCTAACGAGAATTTATATTGTTTTACTGTTTTCTCAAAAAGTAAAGCATTTCATGGACTAATATTTCAAGAGAAGTCTTTCACCATTACCTTCTATAAACCCTGTAAATTATTTGTAAATCTGTGAACTTTTTTTTTTTTTTTTCTGTACCGAAAGGGTCCAATGGCTTTAAAACGGGCAGGGTCGTTGCCGTGTTCGGCTCGGGCCTTTTTCGCGTGGCAATGACCCTACAAGGTTTTAAATGGCTGTTTAAGTACGAGTCACTACCCTTTTAGTCCCATTCATAAAAAGGCGTGGTTAAAAGGCGTGATAAATTAAGAAACTGTGTAAAACTTATCCGTTTCCGATGTGCTTGAGCTCTGTACGTCCGTGTGTTTTACTGTTATGACTGAGACGTTCGTGTATGTATAGTCTTGGTGCAAGACGTTCTCATTTTCCTTTCACACACAGTGCGGCCAACTCACCGACAGCGCCCGCATCGCCTGTAACAAGAAACGTCTTGCACTAAGACTAACCGGTTATAAACAGGGTCCGGCTGGTCATTATCAACTGTTTAAACACCCCCACGTGACGCGCTCTCCACCAATAGGAATAGCAAAACTGTCTGAGGTATTTATGAATACACAATTAAGCTTCAATTGTTACCAAAAGTGTCCTACAGTGTCTGTAAGGTTTCAATTAAACATTTTTTTTTTTTTTACTACTTTCATTTTCAGACAAATTGCTGAGCTTACTGCAGAGGACATAGTACTAACATTTAAAGATCTTGTGCCAACTTCTACCTCTTGCTGTGTTGCAGCTCAAATGTTCAGTGTGTTGCTAGGTAAGGTAGTATTTTTATAACGAGCCACAGCTGACAGTATTTCATTGTTTTCATGATTCCCAGTACTTTCTTGATTCTCCCTCTGTTTTAGTGTTATATGGGTTCATTAGATTGAGATTCAAAAGGATAGAGGCAATGACTACTTGATTTATTTAAGAGCTCTTCGGTCATGTTCAGTCTCAGTAATGTTTTTAGAGTTGCATTATACATTGTAAGTTGTCAATAGAGGGTGGTATATAAGATGAGTGCTCCTTTCTTTTTTAAGTCAAATGTTCAGTTGAAATGTTATCTCCAGAAGTTAAACACTTTTTTGGTCAAAAAGTAAAATAAATTAAATATTATAATTGTTCAACGATTTCTTTCAACACAACACCCATCAAGCTATGAAATGGTAAAGCCCTCTGCCGCCCTCGGGTAAACAACTCCTTATAAGGGAATTCTGTGCGTATCGCGTGATGTGGCACAACTGTTTCAGCCGTTGCTCTCGACCAATAGGAATGAAGAAACTGTCTTATAAGAACAGGTGCAAGCTCGCGTGTCACGCCCATGTGTCAACATTTTTTACTGGTCATAAACAAAGGTTTATACACACCCACGTGACGCGCTCTCCACCAATAGGAATAGTGAAACTGTCTGAGGTATTTATGAATTCAAAATTAACTTGACTCAGGAATGTTTGGTTTGTTGGTTTTTTTAATTCATGACAATATTTAGTGTCCAATTTCACGTGACAAACTACCTAACCCTTTCATTTTTTTTGCAGGAAGACATATTTTTGCTGAAAAACTTTGTGCATACAACTTGTAGCATATGAAATGATCTTTTTACGAGTCGAATTTGTATATATTATCTTTTTTTGCAAGATTTCTGGCAAAAACATTGTTCAGTTTTTCTGTCTCAACAAAAATAACAAGATTTTCTACCTATTTTTCCTCATGAAAAGTTTTTAGAAACTGATCAGACAATATAACCTGTTTGATTACAAGCTTTAATTTGTAGTGTCTATTTCGCTCTACTTACCTTTAGAGCGAATACTGCAATTGCATTGTTCCCTATGCCGGCAGGCACAAAGCTAAGAGTTTTACACACAATAGTGCCCTCAAGAGTCCTATCCCCGACGCCCTGTGGCACCACGTCCGTATTGCAGTAGATTTCTTTGCCCCTTTTAGCTAGCTAATAAGAGTGTAGTTCAGCAGATATCCGATAGTAGGATAGTCTGTATGTTGTTGAGAATTTCTAGTAGAGTTGTTGAGAAATTCTAGAGTGAGATTTAAATATGAGTTATAAGAAATCGGGGAGGACAGGGCTTGTCGCCGTAGGGGGGACCTACATCCCTCCGAGACAGCCCTATTCCTCGGGGGATTGCGGCGGTGACATTACGTCGCCGCCAAAGCAATCTTCTAGTCAGCCCCCTCAGCCATCGCCGGCTGCCGGGGCTGACGGATCAGTAACCGGCCGAGCGGGGGACCTTACGGTCTCGCCGTCTTCGCCGGGATCCGCCCGACAGAAAGGGGAAACGCCCCGGTAAGGCAAAAAAAATCGCCTAGTACCGGGGCGACACCCGAGAAGGGACGAGTTGGTAAGCGGGACTCCAATACGGGGCCCGCCCCATTGATCCCAGGCCAGCCCCTCCACGGCTCGGTGCGCCCAGGGCTGAGTACAGGGTATGCACAGCCGGAGAAATTACCTCTCCACGGCTCGGTGCACCCGGCCCCCCACAGTGCACACGCGAGTACCACGGTGCCCAGGGATGGCCTTTTGTACTGCCGCCCCGACCAGGCAGCCTGCGCTATCGGGCTCGGGGCGCTGGCGGTCGCCAGGGAGATTGGCAACGGGGTACAGACCCCTTGGGGCCCCGTCGGAACGCTATGTTCCGAAGGGTCGGCCTCTACTTCAGGGTTTACCCGCTGCTCGGGTATTCCCGCCCCGCAGCCGGCCTCCGATTCTACCATGACAAACGTCACAAGGGTGGGGACCCGATCTCGAGGGAAGTATTTTTGGAAGCATTTCACACCCTTGCGGCCTCAATTACGGGTCGTCGCGAGGGTAGTGGACAAGGCCCGTCTGACTTGGCCACCAAACCGGTGCCCCACAGTCAACACGGCCATGGGTGGCTTGCACCGGGCCAACGGGGACTCCCCCACACGGCTAGCCGTGCGCCGGATTCCCCCCGGGTTTGCCACAACCGCCCGCTAACCCATACGTTCAGGGGCGTGTGGCTACCACCCAATGGGGACCCCCTCAGGGGGGCCCGCCATGCATCAGCCTGCACCCGTCGGCGGCCTTTGAGTCCGACCACAGGCGCCGTGATGATGCCGGTTCATAATCTCGTTCCTCCGACTCGGCCAATGAGGAGGACAAGTTGGTCAGCTCCATCCAACGGTTGTCCAACGGTTGTCAGTCTCCGAGACCGAGCTACGCTTGGTACAGAGAGACATGATAAGAGTTCTGTGAGCCCCCCTCCGACGAACGCCAATCATTCAAGAAGAGGGCGGGCCCTGCAACGGGCGCGACTAAACTCTTCCTGGTGATGCCCCTAGATCGGGTGTGCAGCGACCAGATGGATGGGGTTTTGGGAATGAAGAAATGGACCCGTACTCCAAACGTACGGAGCCGTACTACCGTTTCCCTCCAGCGGATTTTGAGAAATATTTCGCCACTCCCGTCCTGCCAGACTCGACCTCCGACATGCTGGTCACGGACAGGGGATCGTCGTCTTCCAAGCTCCCGTTTGCGGACAAGATCCGCGGCAAATTGGAGGACGTCGCCCGAAGTGCGCATGGGTATGCGCACAACATCCTTTCTCCTGCTCCTATCAGAATATCTGGAGCAGGGGTGCGACGAGGAAAACATGGTGCCGGCGGACATGATGATTGCGGCCCTTCATTGTTTGGACAATGGTCTTTGTTCCATCCTCGACCAATTCACAAAGATTACGACCCTGGTGACGACGTCACGCCGCGCCAATGTGCTGGATGCGCTTTTCCTGCCATCAGCCGGGGCGCGTAAACGCCTTGACGATCTACCGCTCACCGGCGTCGACTAGTTTTCCGGGCAATTTCAGACGTCCATGGAGGCTGAAGCAAAGCGCCTCAAAGTCACGGACAAAATAAATCTGAAAAAGCCTAGTGCCCCGCCTAAGGCCGTGGGTAACAAGGCGAGGAAACAACTATCCTTCGTCATCCCCCGTCGCCGCCCACAAAAGGCAGCCCGTAGCAGTTTTCGTGGCCGCGCCGATAACACGGCGGGCTCACGTTACCCACAAACTCAACCTGGCCAACCACGCACCCAGTCGGGTCTTGGTTTCCGAGCGCCCCCCCCCCCGATATACCAGGGCGTGGTGCAAGTGACTTGACAAACTCCGAGCGGCCTCCCACTGATGGACCCGTGGGGGGCCGCCTCCGGAATTTTCTGGGGTCCTGGGGGCAAGTGGTCTCCGACCGGTGGGTCCTCGAAACAATCGGCCGCGATTACTCGCTCGAGTTTACGAGGACCACCCCGTCGGACATGCTCAGCCGGCCGACACCCGTACCGTCCGACTTAGCAAAGCGCCGCTCCCTCGAGGGGGAAATAAACGCCCTCCTCCTCAAGGGGGCGGTGCGTATCATCCCCTGTTCTGGGACTCAGACGGGCTTCATGTCAACCTTCTTGACTCCCAAGAAGGAGGCTGGCGTGTGGCGCCCGATTTTGAACTTGAAACCCCTCAACAAGTTCATCCGTCCGAAGCGTTTCCGTATGGAGACGCACACGACTATACTGAGTTCTATAGTGACGCCCGCATGGGCGGCGAGTCTCGACCTGAAGGACGCGTACCTACACGTCCCAGTCAGGCCAGAGCACCACAAATTCCTACATTTCCTATACAACGATACCCTGTACGAATTTGTGGTGCTCCCATTCGGACTCTCCACCGCACCTCGGGTGTTCACCCGGATTGTAAAGACAATCGGGGCGGCACTGCGTAGGCGGGGCATCATGATATTTGTATATCTGGACGACTGGTTGGTCGTGGGCCGTTCTCGGGAGGAGATGGAGGCAGCGCTCCAATATACCTGGCGCCTGACCTCCAACCTCCGATTTATAATCAATACCGAGAAATCCCACCTTATCCCCTCGCAGGTTCCCACCTTTCTCGGTGCGTCCCTCGACCTGCGCAGGGGATTGGCCCGCCCTTCGGAGGAACACCTACTGAACCTTCGGCAGTGCGTTTCTCTCTTCCTCTCGGCAGTGGTAGCCCCAGCACTGGCCTGGCTCAGGCTGTTGGGCCTTATGGCCAGCATGGTGGATTTGGTGGACTTCTGCAGGTTGAGGATGAGGCCCATTCAACTTCACCTGCTCTCCTTTTGCAGGCCCATCCGTCACCAAATCCACCACCTGGTGCCGACCACGCCCTGGCTAGTCCCCCACTTTCGCTGGTGGCTAGCCGATGCGAACATCTCGCAGGGCCGGGCTTTTCGTCCGCCCCCACCGTCGGTGACCGTCACAACCGACGCGTCACTCCTCGGCTGGGGGGCAACCCTTCACCCGCGTCAAATCGCAGGCGTGTGGGGTTCCGAACACCTATCGGCCCACATCAACGTCCTGGAAATTTTGGCAGTCTCCAACGCACTATGGCATTTCCAGTCGGACGTCAGGGGCCGTGCAGTGCTGGTGAGATGCGACAACGCCACAGTCGTGGCCTACATCAATCACCAGGGGGGCACCCGGTCAGGACGCCTGTGTGCACTGGCCTGGGATGTCATCCACTGTTTCACACAGCAGGGAACGGCACTATCAGCAGTCCACATTCCGGGCGTAGAGAACGTCACAGCCGACGCTCTCTCAAGGGGCTGGATTGCCCCCACGGAGTGGTCCCTTCTCCCACAGGTGGCTCGGTCGCTCTTCCACTTGATCGACCAGCCACACGTGGACCTGTTCGCCTCCCATGCGAACCACCAGTTGCCGTTCTACTGCGCAAGGGGCCCAGACCCCAACGTGTGGAAGATCGACGCTCTATCAGTACAATGGGACTATGCGTTCCCACCCATCTCGCTCGTCTCTCGGGTTCTGACCAAGATCGAGCAGGAGGATTGCCGGGTCCTTCTCACAGCCCCGTTCTTGCCCCGCCAACCATGGTTCCCACGACTCGTCAGGTTACTGGTCCACCGTCCGGTGATCCTACCAGGGCAAGCAGATCTCCTGTACCAGCCCAGTTCGAGGATGGTCCATTCGGCTTTGGGGGGATCTTCACCTGACGACGGGCCTCCACCAGGAAGGTATACAACAGCCGACTATGCCATTTCTCTAAATAGTGTAGCCGGGAATCCCGCCATCCTCCCAATACTTCTGTAGGGGAGGTGGGGGATTTCCTGGTATGTCTCCTAGATAGTGGCCTGACGACCGGTACGGTCAGAAATTACAGGTCAGCCATCGCCGCGATCCACCCCGGATTCCCAGACGGTTCCTCCGTCTCAGACAATGGGGCCCTTAGCCAGTTGATCAAGGGGATGTTTGTCACCCGTCCCCCAGAACGCAAACTCGTCCCGTCTTGGGACCTGTTCAACGTTCTGTCAACCTTAGCAGGGCCTCCCTACGAGCCTATGGATTGAGCTGCACGCCCTGTCGGTAGAGACCGGACATATCCGATGGGAACCAGGCGGCGTCCGCCTGGTCCCCACGACCGGCTTTTTAACCAAGAACCAGTCAAGTTCCTTCACGCCCCCGGACATTTTTGTCCCGGACATTAAGTCCTTTTCATCAGAGGCGAAGGACAAACTGTGGTGCCCCGTCCGGGCACTAAAGTGGTACTTGAATCGTACGAAGTCGCTTCGTACGGACCATCAGAAGCTGTTCGTGACGACAACACCGCCCTTTCGGCTGGCGTCACAGTGCACCATCTCACGCTGGATCGTGACCGCCATCTGCTACGTGCCGGGCGGTTGGCCGGCGACCGAGAATGCGATTCGGGCGCATGATGTTAGGGGGGTAGCCGCCTGCTGGAAGTGTCCTAACACCTTCAGCGAGCTCTACCTGAAGGATGTCCTTAAGGCAGACGGCAGAGCCGGGAGAGAAGTGCTGAAGACGGCCAGTTAAGTTTCCCAGAAACGCTAACTGGTGAGTCCACTTTCCTCTCTTATACATGTAATAATTTATATATTACCTATGTGCATTGGACATTTAATGAGGTGTACCTATTATGTTTTTACCCCATAATGACGATACCCCCCTAAGGTCTTGCGCATGATTTGCGGGCCCTCAGGGCCGCGCGCGTCGTTCTCGCGGTTCCACGCGCCTGGACCGACCTGTTAATCATGGTCCGGCCCTCTGTTGTGTAGCCCGCCTCTGGCCCCTTGGCGCCCGCTTACCGGCGGGCAAGCTAGGGCCCTCCGTTGGGGTTCTTAGGCACGCCCCGTGTCCTACGCCCCTGCATAGCCTGCGTATATCCACCGCCAACTCGGTGCGAGTCTATGCAATTGTAGTATTCGCTCTACAGGTAAGTAGAGTGAAGTAGACCCCCACCCCACAGTAGTGTGGGTGGGTCTACGAGCGAATACTTACCTGTAGAGCACCCTCCCTTCTACCCCACTATACGAGTGGTTTCTTGAGTACTTAGGCGCGTAACGCTTGACGAAAAAGAGGACGCCGACGTGGTGCGCATGTCACAGGACGTCGGGGATAGGACTCTTGAGGGCGCTATTGTGTGTAAAACTCTTAGCTTTTTGCCTGCCGGCATAGAGAACAATGCAATTGTAGTATTCGCTCTACAGGTAAGTATTCGCTCGTAGACCCACCCACACTACTGTGGGGGTGGGGAAACATGGGTGCCAATATTGCTGAAAAATCTTATCTGCTTTGAAAGATTTTAGCCACCACGGTCACTTCGGCCAGCACAAATGGGTCGAGGCCCGCCATGCACACCCAAGCCCACTTCGTTGAATGGGTGTTGTGCTCGGTCCAGCTACTGTATGGGTCTGTAGTCCGGTTCTGTCATCATCTGACTACATGTCTGGCGACGAAATATCATGATTTGATGTCAAATTTGCACTAGATTCTTCATCGACTTCCAAGTCTTTTTGTATAGTCACTATAGGCAAACATATTGGCAAAAATCTCCGTGTAATGAACAGCCATATGATGGTGATTTTTGTATAAAAATATGGAAGCGTGAAATATTGAAGTGTACGTTTCTCGGAAAATCGTAATGGCGACCCCCTACCACAACACAAACAATTGTAAAGCTTGCTAAACACGCTACCCATCTATAAAAAAACAACAGAGGGCGCCAAACAAAATAAATACAGGCTGTCAAACACAGGGCCTTTTTTGTCAAGTAAACTCGACAATGGTACGGAGGCACTACACGGGCACGGTCGAGATTTCTCGACTCGAGATTTATCGACAAAGGTAAGGAAGCGCTTGCGTTGCACAGTCGAGTAAATTTGACAATGGTATTGAAAGGGTTAAGGATAAAATCTTTGTATTTGGATGGTGGTTTGATGGTTTGATGAAGTATGACTGGATTTCACTGGTCGGGCCCGATGGAATCTCTGCTGGGTTAGTTGGGCTTTTGGTTCATCCTGTGGACCATACAAAGTAGAAACTGCTGGCGGCTGCTGTTGCTCCACCTCGAGTGGGTCTTAGCACTTGTCCATAATCTGTCCATAATCAATGAGACATACACGAGAGCCATCACTGTCAACGCATCTACCTTGTTTCCACTGGATGTTGTGGCTGTCCAATTTGCAACTGAGGTAGACGTTCAACTGTTTTGTCGTACTGTTGTTTAGCTCTCTGTTTCTGGTGTCTAATGGTCTCTGGTACTCCTGTGATAATCTTCGGTTGAAGACAGACCTCTGTTGTTGGTAGTAGGGTACGTGTTCGTCGAGACATCAGTTTCTGTACTGGACTGCTACCATTTGCAGCGGGTGTGTTACGCCAGTCTAGAATTGCCAGATGTAGATCCTGTTTTGCTTTGGTCTTCTTCTTGATGATGTTTTTTGCAATTTTGACAGCTGATTCGGCTTTTCCATTGCTCTGACTGTGGTATGGTGAGAATGTTTGGTGGTTGAACTCCCAATCTCTAATGAATTCATCTTAGTCTGTGGCTAACTGAGGACCATTGTCGGTGACAACCTTCTTTGGTATGCCATGTCTGGAAAACTGTTGTTTTGTATAAATAATAATAAATAATAATTAACCATTCTTATATAGCGCATAACACATAGTAATAAAAACATGTCCCTAAGCGCTTTTTAGAAAAACACAACATAATACACAAAAAAGATGTACTGAGTAACAAACGAAATGGATTAATTAAATCTTAAATAAGTGCGTTTTGAAAGCAATTTTAAACTTAACAATGGAGTCAATGTTTTTTAGTTGTTCTGGGAGATTGTTCTATAAAGTTGAGGCAGTGTGAGCAAAGCTGCGTTCACCATATGACTTGTTCATTACTGGTGGAATAACAAACAACTTGTTTTTATTATGATGAAGATTTCTAGAAGGTGTGTACAATGTTAACAGCCTCTATCAAATAAGGAGGCGCAAAATCACAAAAACATTCATAAGCTGACAACCATATTTTGAATGAAATGCGAGAGTGAATAGGTAGCCAGTGTAAGTCTCTTAGGATAACAGACACAGATTTATGTTTCCTAATACGATAAATAAGACGAGCTGCAGAGTTCTGCACAACCTGCATCTTCTGCACTTGACAAGCCGAAACCCCAGAAAGGAGGCTATTGCAAAAATCAAGATGATACACTACAAAAGCATGAATCAAACGTTCAGTAGTGTGTTTATCTATCAGATTGCGAATTTTTCCAATTTTGTGAAGTGTAAAAGATGCTGATCTGCATTTCTGTGAAACAAAACTGTCCATAGTGAAATTATCATCAAACATTGCACCCAAATTACGACACTTCCTGACATAATTAACCTGTGTGCCATCTAAGTCAATGAATGATATATGATCTGTGGAACGAAAACGTGAAGATATGTAAAGGAATTCAGTCTTGTTGCTATTGAGCTTAAGACCGTTGATTTGTTTGTTCAATGATGGTTTCTGCTCCTGTATCTGTAGCTTGTTAAGTTCCCAGAAATTGCTGTAGTGATCAACGGTTATTAGGTAGTCAGTATGTCTGCAGTGAAAAAATATTCCATCCTCGTTCCAGTATGACATCATCGGTTCTTTCTGCTGTTTGTTGAGGAACTCCTTGCAGGCATCGCATTGACTGTCTTTTATCTGACATGTCATCCCTGGCCAATACAACACTTTTCTAGCCCAATGGAGGCAAGCTTCTGCACCAAGATGACTGGAGTGAACTCACATTATCAGGCTCTGCATTGATTTGTATGATGGCTAGGGCAACTGTGATGGTGGTATGTTTCTGACCTGTGTTATGTCCACAAAGTGATTGATCAAAGTGATGAGAGTGTCATTGTGGTCTGCTAGTGCCTGAAGAGTAGTGAGAATTCTTTCATCAAAGAAACTTGGCATAAAAGTATGTCAAGCTGTAGTGGTTTTGGTGTGACTGGTTATATACATATCTTTACTGCTGCTAAGTCAAAATACTATCATGGGCAAATCCGCGACTGTCAGGGTAACCAGAAATCCCTATTTCAGATAACAAACCACCTCATGAATAGGAAACCCAACACCCAAGCTACCTATTCATTCATTCCTCAAAGAACTTGTGACCATGTTCTCCGGCTACTTTACCAACAAGATCCAGCAAATTAGAGACGATCTACAGCCAGAGAGTTTTGGACCCCCCCCCCTATACCTGCATCTTAAGTCTTACTTTTATGATCGTTCTCAGGTCATCAAAAAAACAAGACGAGGCTTCGGCTGTGGCCAAGGTTCCTTACGGAATACCTCAGGGCTCTGGTATTACGACCTAACAAATTTAGCCCAATAAATCAGTTTGCTATCATCATCTTGATTGTTGATATAATCATGAATTAAAAGATTTGTTGTTATAAACCCAAGGGTGTTACTTACATATAATTAAGTAGTCACATTTCACTCATAAGCTAGAAGCTTCTTCAGAATGGTGACAATGTCTAATGCTGAAATTCCTAACACTATTTCTTGTGTGAAAGTTTGATTCATTATTAGACCATGCGAATGCACGCATCAGAACAGTTGAATTGCAATTCGGTACTAGCACTCGAACACTTTCATGGCACACTTTCGTTAGAAAGCCAAGAAGGCGTAAAAATTAGTCAAGTCATTTTACCTCATACACAATGCCTTTTTCTCATTTGTATGACGGCCTGCTTAACCAACACTGAAAAGGAAGTGGTGAGCTCATTGAAAAAGACACACAAGTCTTACAACACCAGTTGGAATGAATCTGGCAATATTTATTTTCTTGTCCCTATTCAGTAAATTTACAGTCAAGTATGGCGGAGAGTGAAGACAAACCATTACCTCCACATCCACAATTCGCGGTTAGTTTAAAGCCACCTCCATTCTTGCCAAATGACCCGCAATTATTGTTTGCTCAAGTAGAAGCGCAGTTTATAACACGGCACATACATGTAGCACAGCAGCAAACTAAGTATGCATAGTCTTCGCGATGCAGCCCGAAGTTGCCCTAGAAGTACGTGCCCTACTTCTAGAATGCCCAGGCGAAGACCCTTATGATACGTTCATAAATACCTCAGACAGTTTCTCCATTTTGATTGGTTGAGAGGACATCCCAGGTCAAAATTCCAGTTGAACCCAGTTAACTGGGGTCAATTGGATAGTGACCAAACTCGTCCATTTTCCATATTAACCAACTGGTTTGGACTAGGTTTAACTGTGTTCAAATAGATTTAAATTTTAAACCAGTTTGTTTCTGTCCATTTTCCATATTAAACCAACTGGTTTTAACTGTGTTTAACCAGTTTATTGACTGGTTGTCAACTAGTTCCAGTTAAACCCAGTTTAACTAGGTTCAACTGGAATTTTGACCTGGGATCTCGTGGGAGTGTTTAAATGGATGATATAACCACATCCAGAAGTGTTTAAAGATGGGCGTGACACGCGAGCTTGCACCTGTGCTTATAAGACAGTTTATTCATTCCTATTGGTCGAGAGCAATGGCTGGAACACCTGTGCCACATCACGCAATACGCGCGCGCCAATCTCCTTATAAAGAGTTTTTACCAGAGGGCCTTACCATTTCATAGCTGGAGGGGTGTTTTGTTGGGGTTGTTCTAAAACCCCCTCGACCCCCATGACCCACGACCCTCCGACGTCCGCCCCATGTTCGAAGAATGTCCCAATTCCGAATTCATAAAATGTCGCTTTACGGCCGAGTAAGAACTAAGTCCCCGATTTAGAATTCACAGTGTGTGATGCGCGACGCAACTTCCTTCCACAACTAGGCTTGACCTCAAGTCTGAGACTGCGGTTATACTTATCTGCATCAGCAGCCACACAGAATTGGGAGTATTTACTCTCCGCTTTTGTACGCCAAGTGCACACCGATTGGGGACCCCAAACATGTCCGTGTGGCCATTCGGTCGGTCGGGTCTACAACCTTGAGCTCCGCTTAGAGCAACTAGTAGTACCATAGTACACAGGATCGACGGGAGCGATCGGCCGGAAATGGGTCCGCCTGATCATCACGTAATGAGTTGGCCGTAATCGTACTCGGGCGGTAAACACAGGTTTCCAGTTGGGATAATAATCTCGGATCGGCCAAGAGATACACGTGGAAATGCCGCGTTTTTTGTATCTGTACATCACAATTGACACAGGCCCGATCTCAGCAGCCAATCACGCGAAGTTTGCTTCGTGCATACTACGTGTCTCGTACGCTGTGGTTGTGATGTGCGAGGCATGGTAGTCGATGTCAGCATACCAAATTTTATGCGTGATTGACTGAGGTTGTGAACTGTGGCAATTTCGGTGTACAGAAAAAAAGATCGCACAAAAGTCGATGGTCGAGGGGGGTCGTGGGTCGAGGGGGTTTTAGAACAACCCGTTTTGTTGAAAGAAATCATTGAACAGTTAAAATTTTTGCAGTTTTGATGTTTTTTTACTGAAAAGGTATTTATGAATGAAAATAAAAATGTGCTTGGCCTTTGGATTGGATTTTGATAAATACCGCATCCAGACTGCAACCGGTATTAAACCAGAGTGTTTAAAACTGACCAAGCACATACATGTATTTATTCCCTTATTAAAAAAAAGGAACTCATTAAACAATTACAAGCAGACAGTATATAAAAGTAAATACAAAGCAAGACAAACAGTTCGGGCACAGGAAATTACAAAACAACCGTGATTTGATGGCCAGGATCAACAAAAGTCTAATAAAACACTGTAGCTCGAAAGACCGTTGATCCAGTCACATAGGGAGGCAAAAAATAAAATACTCTCTTTGGAAAAATAATAATAATTTAGAATAAATATATAATCTGTATACACAAAGCACAATTTAAAATAACAAAAAAAAAACACCTTTACAACAAGAGCATGGCAAAAACACATACAAAAACACCAGCAAATAGACAAGCAATTGAATAAATAAATAGTTATTCAAAAAAGTATAGATACAAATTATTAATACACAAATGAATAAATAATTAAATATATGGTCAATAAATAAATATACAATTTGATAAAATAACAACACGAGCAATGAAAAAATTAATCAAACAATCTCCTTTTGCAAAATAAATACATGTACATCAACAAAAGGATTTAAAACAATCAACCAATTAATAAACAAAATAACAAATACACCAGAAAATAGACAAGCAAGTAAATAATTAAATGAATTTAATTTAAAAAAATAGATATTAAATAATTACATAGATGAATAAATAAATAAATTAATAAATAAATACATGTACATAAGTACATCTAAAACAGAAATAAAGTAATAAACAATTGAATGTATGGATGGATTATATGGATAAACAGAAAAATAGGTAAATCAATAAAAATAGAAATAAAAAAGTTAAAAAAATAACAGCACAAGCAACGGAAAAGTTAAAGGAACATTACAGAATTAGTAAGAAACAAAAATCGTGAAGATCACAGATTTACATAAAACTTACACGGTCTAAATAATGACATGAATGATGATGATATTAGAAAACATCCCTTGAAATATTTCTGTCTGAAATGTCATATTTTATGACAAATAAATAATCTAACTTCGCGTTTGGAGTTTATCGCTCATTGAGCGTTTTATTCATTTTTTTTTTGGCATCGATGTAATGCAAAATTTGTATAATGTTTTTTACTATTCTCTCGTGACCCAGATGGCCAATAGATCTCAAACTTCTACAGGTTTGTCAGTTTATGTATATGGTGGATTACAAAAAGTGCTTACACTGCCAGCAACTGTTTTGTTAGCAAAAACAGATTCTGTAATGTTCCTTTAAACAAACAATCTCCTTTTCCAACATAAATGCATCAAGAAATGGATTATTATAAAGATATGAATAATAAATCAAACAAACAATCAATCAATTAATAAATAAATAAGTAAAAAAATAAATATATAAACAAGATGAAGTTTGTTGGGATTGAAGGTTCATGATAACAAGCAGATAATTTGTTTTAAAAAACATTCAAAGTGTCCAGATTAAGTGAGTCTTTTAATTCTATTACAGAAAATAGCTCACCTCCGATACCTACATATGCATTTACAATGTGCAAGCGCAAGCGACTCCGCTGAACACAAATAACGCCCTTCTTTTTACAGCGCCCATAGTGTCAAGTCATTTTTACAGCGCCCTTAGTGTCAAGTCATTTTTATCCCAAGCTCTCTGAAAACAACGTAGCATTACACACTATATAGGCAAGCAGTTCAGTTTCCGGACAACTCCGTTACGATGTCAGAATCGACGAAAGGAAAGAGGAAACCTAACAGAAAATTGAAATGTAGATCCTGCGGTGGTCTTTCCTCGACCTTAGAGTTCGACGTCCATGCAACATGTCAGAGATGTCGCGTTTGTTCTCAGGAAAAACCTTGCGGGTCTGCTCCGGCTGGTCTACCGCGAATTGGAGATATTTTACGGCCTGGCAGGATAGCCTGGCACGCAAGTCACCTACATGTACCCAACGGGAAAGTTTCCAAGTTTTGTCGGAGATCCTCCAAGATACAACTTCTTCTTCTAACCAAACAATGTTTTCACCAGCTCCCCCGCTGGATGTCAATGGCGAACTGTGGTACTTTGGAAGATTTTTCATCCTTTAGTCATGTTTTTGATCGTTCGTTCCCTGCCTCTGCCGGACAGTCTCATCTACACCGGGTTCTGGCGAAAGAGTTCCGGGCATTTCCTTCACAAGACACCGCCAACTTCCGGCCCTCAAAATGGTCTTTCTTCCCTGGCGATCCTCGCAGACTTCAGTGAACACCCAACAGCCACCGGATTACCAAGGTTTTTCTCGCTTGGCATCCGCCCACCACCGCGGAGCGCGGGTTTTTCTCGGCGTCACTTCCTTGGCGGCATCGGGGATCGCTCCGTGTTTCGCTGCTCCCGTTCTAGAGGGTCCCGTTCTCGGTTCCGCCTACCGATTATACCTCACTGTGGATCACCTGTGGACGTTCCCTGTTCACCAAGACGACATTCTCCTGGTCACTACTCCCGTTCTAGATCTTCCCCAAGGAGCTCAGTTGGGCCAGATTTTGATTTGATGGATCCTGGTACTACTTCCTTATTCCACAGAGGGAAAGTTGTCATCTCTGAAGTGAGTAATATTTTATAGTTTCCTTCTCCCGCTTGTCTTTTTGCAGGGGTTCTCCCCAACCCACTCCTCCACTAAAGTTTACCATTCCTGTAGACAGCTTCTGCTCTGAGAATATTGAAGAGGCTTTCTCAATCTTTCAAAAGAAAAAGCATGTGAGAATTCCTGCTCATGAATCATCTCTCTTCAACACGAATACTGAAGATCTGATAAATTTTTCAAAGTGCCAAAAATTTCATCAAAAAATGAAGATACGCTTCGGTCTGATAAGCCTACCCGAAAAAATATCTTCCCAGATAAACGCACTAAAGACCTCAACAGTTCTCTCGAGAAGCTAGACCGTCATTTACGCTGTGGGGCCAAGGTTTCCAACATGTCTATATTATAGTGTGCGATACTCTCGCTCAGGCTTCAAAGGACCCTGCGACAGTGAATCCACAGCTCCAGCCAGTCATGTTTAGTTTTCTTGATGACTGCCTAGTCGGTTCATGTTTACAGTCAATCACTACCAGTTCGGCTATGGCTACTTCCCTGCGTAGCTCGCTCATCCTCGATCAGCTCTACTGGCCCTCACAGTGCTCCAGAGAACAGATTACCTTTTCATCGGGAGTGATCTCTTTGCAAACAAATTTGATGATACTATGCTTCAAGAGACCAAGCTTGTTAAGACTGACAAGAAGATCAACCTGCGCCGACCCTCGAATAAATCTGAAGAGTCATACATATCACCGGAGATACCTACTTTCAAGGTACCTGGCCGACTGGCTGATCCTTTATTCGGACACTTGTCAAAGCTCTTCAACGAACCTACAAATAAGGCTCATTATCAACGTAGGGAGGTCTTCTCTAGTTCCATCTCAAAGCCCAACATTTCTTGGGGCATTCCCTCAACCGGGAAGGTTAATGTGGCCTCACCAGAGCGGAATTTGTTCAAATATTCCTTACTCCGTCAATTCTCCCAGCCAGGGTCTGACTTTGTCTTTTTGGATTTATGGCCAGTCTTGAAGACCCAGTAACATGGTGCAGGATGCTCATGCGCCATCTTCAGCTTTTTCTGAATTTTGTTCTTTACTGAAACCAAACAGCCATAACCAAACCAGTTCCTGTCAGCTATCTCATCCAATCCCATCTCAAATGGTACATTCTTCATTAGAATCTCCCCTGCGGTACAACATTTCTGCCACCCACTCCATCGGTGACTCTCAATACAGATGCCTCACTGTCATGTTGTGGGGCCCACCTAGACGAATTTTTCAGTGGCGGGAACTTACAGAAAGATACTTCACATCTACCTGCTCCTACATTGTACCAGTTCAAGAGGCTCTTCAGCATTAGAAGAACAGAGTTGTATATCTTACAGATAAAGACAGACAACTCCACAGGAGGTTCCTACAGAAATCTGCCAAGGGGGTACCCACTCACCTTCCCTCTGCACGCACACGTGGGAACTCCCAAAGTGGTGCATTCCCCATCAGACCTTAGTACCAGTACACCACCCGTAAGCAGTTTTACAAAGTGGTCCCTACCCCACAGTCCGAAAAAAAGTTCATTAATATGGACACGCCTCACATAGATCGGTTTGCATCCCATCCCGATCACAAGCTTCCAACGCTTTGTACAGGACACGCTCATCCCTGAGCTCGATTGGACAGGCCTCCTGGGGTACATCTTTTCCCATTTCCCTGCTACCTAGAGTACTACAAAGGATATCAAACAACAGAACTGCAAGGGACCTTGCAACATTGCATCAACTGGTGCAGCTTGAAAGTATTCAGCCCCCATTCTGCATCTATAAAATCTCATCCTTTTTCAAAAGCTTACTGTTCGGTGCTATGAGCAATGACTGTTGGATTAGCGCCTTATAAATTTAACGATTGATTGACCAATATAACAGTGGATGGGGATTCTTCTTCTTCACCTGTTTCACTCAAATTACAACCATTCCTGACCACAGATCTGTCATTGGTGTCTAACTCGGAGGGCTTGGCTATAACTCAAACCTCCCTAACTGAGGAAATGAATTAATTGGGGTGTACTTGAAAGCTTGAGTTCTGGCATAGAGATGGTGAAATGTGGTCAACTCTAAATGGTGGGTGTTGATTTTTACAAATTCATGACATCATCCTGAAATTTTATTTGAATTACCATGTTGTATGCAGACGACACTCAACTATACATCACATTTAAATCTTCTCAAGAAAACGCAAATTCATCTATTGCAAGACTTGAGAAATGCATCCAAGAGATTCAACGTTGGACACAACAAAACTTCCTGAAGTTAAAAGATGATAAGACAGAGTTCCTTCTGTACGGGTCACGTCAACAGGTACAGATGACAAAGGTTTCAGTGCCATACATTTTCATTGGTGATGCTCGGATAGCTCCCTCGCTGCAAGCTTATACATGATCACCAATACATGTGTACACTGCAGATTGAGGACATACTTTTCATACTATCCAATGGAGGACATTGCCAAAAGTCCCATGGTACCTATCGATGTGAGGACATAACACATGAATCCTTTTTCTTGCGGTTCACTAATGTGAATGTGTATACTGGCCTTCTAGGAAGTGTTTTTGGGGGTGGTACACGATTTTCTTGTTCTTTGGGGGGGGGGGGCAGGCCAAAGGTCTAGACTAATCATTTGGCTCTGCCTACAGAGTCACTCTAGGTTATGACTGTACTTTGGTGGTGCATGAGACCTTAATTAATAAGTGTCATCGTGTTTCTACAAAAGTCCTTAATGTTTCTCCAAGTTCTGGTCTGCAATGCCACAGAACAGGATGATTCAATGTCACGTTTTCCTGGAATCTTCTTCATCAGCAAAATGAATCTCTGCAAGCCCTCGGTTACGTCTTTCTTTTCCTGGGCAGTCCAGGGGCGTCGCTTGAATTGTCGACACTTGACTTGTCGAGCTTTTGGAGCTGGATCCGTTTGGGTTGGTGGCCTTCCTACAACACACAGGAAAGAAGAGGTAAGTAAGTAAACATAATCAAATGGGGCGTATACATAACCTAAATATGTTCATTTTACCGATGTGACATTTACTCCTCGAGTAAATCAATAAGCAATTTAGCACAAAAGAGTGCGATAAAGGTACCTGCAGAAAATGCCTGACAAGAAGCAGCCATCTTGTTTCATCCTACCGTACAAAATGAGTTGCCGAGATGGGCTAATCTAGACTAATCACTTGGCTGTGCCTACAGAGTGACTCTAGGTTATGACTGTACTTTGATGGTGCATGACACCTTAAATTTGTTGAAAGCAAACGGAGTCTGGCATCTTATCGCATTTTGGTCTAGGGGGGGTAAACAGGGAATAGGACCAGCATATGCAAGAGACCTACAAGAGATATAGGCAGTCACAAATATTACAAACTTACTGCCATCAACACTGTCCTCCAAAGCTGGGTCACACGAGTCACCTGAATCACTGCTGTCCTCGTCGCTGGTGAAGCCTTCTGCAATAACAAGAAATTAAACTTCTACAGTTAGCTTTGATTGCTTTCTGGCACACAAATAAAAATGTGGGCCAATCCGTTGGGTTGGGTGTGTGGGGTTTGGGGTGTATAGTGAATGATGTTCAAAGGGGGGGGGTTAGGTGATGACGGCCACAGGCCGAGTTATCAGGCCCCAAAAACAAAGAGCAATTGTTACATTTAGGTATGCTTGCTTTTTGGCGCACACACCTAAACATGTTGGCCAATCCATTGGGGGGGGGGGGGGGAGGTTGTACAGTGAATGAATGTTATGGGGGGGGGTTACCACAGTTTGAATTAATTTGGAAAGACAAGTTAAAAACGGGTTTGTTTACCTCCAGTAACATGCAACTCCTCCAAAGATTTGCCATGTTGCGAAACCAAGTTGCCTCTCTCCAAGCTGAGGAAAAGTCTAGACAGTTTGGTAACCCTCTGGACAGTGTGTGGCAACTGGTAGTACTCACGATGGATCCGCAAATCATGACCCATGAAGTCTGCAAGTGTTTCAAGCTGATGTTCATTGTTCATTCAAGGCCAGAATTTGTGAAACAGTCGCTACATGTTTACGAAGCTTTGTAGATCGCATGCTATCAGCATTCTCAAGGCCCGCCTCATTTGCAGATGCTCGTAGACAGTCGCTTCCTCGTATATGACCTGAGCCTCCGTAACAACTTTGTGCGAATAAGAACATATTGTCTTGTGCCACTCCAGCTGCATTTCTATTTGCGACCAGAGCCTTCAACCACGCCATCACATCAATACAAAGAAGCACAGGAACAGTTCTGCCCCTCTTACCAACTATTTTAATGACTTGGAACATTTTACAGAGGTGCCGTTCAAGATCAGTCATCACGCAATCACCATTCACAATGGCTGCACTACTGCGCTTGTGAAAATCTTCCAGTTTCATTTTGGATACTTCCCCCTGTCGTCTGTGGTTGAAGATAATGAGATGGCACAGTGTGACTTCATTCAATTTCTTCCAAGCTGGTGTAATTTCATGGCCCTTAGCAGAGTGTAGGAGCTGCACTTCCCTGTTGCCAGTTTCATGAATGAACGATGAGATTTTCACCACATCTGCATTTGTGGGGAGATCAGCACGTTTGTTGCGCTTTCCTTGGTACAGTGTTCTGTGGGCATGGGTTGACACAAGTTCTGGCCACTTAATTTCACATAACTGCCTAAACTGTTCGGCCTGTTCCGCTTTTTGCCTAAGATTAAACTCTAAAGCACTTGCTTGCAGTATGAGTGCACATCTCTTGATGGAATGTCCAATCTTGAGTGCTAGAGATGGAACGTGATACATCTGTTTTCCTTCACTGAAGCCGGCGACATCATGAACAGCCTTGAAGATATCATTCAGATGGCGGGGATGCACGAATACTTCCAGTGATGCATTTGGTTGGTGAGTGTTTTGTCTCAGTTGTATAACAAGACGACCAAGTTCTCGTAGTTTGTTCCGAATGTAGCCATGTTGTGTAACATCGTGGCCAAGTCTAAGGTATTCACGTTTGGCAACTTCCAGAATCAAAGAATCATTCTTGACAACCAGACCAACATTGTCTCTCCTCATAGAACTAAGAACCTTGTTCAACTGGAAAGATACACCAGCAGGGGGTGGTTTTAACAAATCACTCTTGTTAGCTACTCGCCTCCTAACACGACCTATCCTACTGCTACCATCAGTCTGTGCAGGGAGCGCAGGCTTAAGTGGGCACAGATGACGCCAAAGATCAAGACGCACGTAATAGCCATAACAATGTATGCATGGTCCATATGCGTGTAGAGATGTCTCATGATTTGGTCTGTATACTATAATAAGGACACCCTTTCCCTCTCTAAGGACTTGGCAATTGTGTCTGTGATTACCAATATTGCGGATGTATAACAGAAGTTTCTTGCGGGCACTAACGTCGGTCTCCGATGCTATCTCTACAACTTCCCTCTCCTCTTTATGACGCGACTGAAGATGACGGGGTAACTTGGCCTGAGGCTCATCACAGTAAAAGCAATAGTGTTTGTTGTCCCATTTCCTTGGTCCACCAACATTTTCGGTCTGCATGACTGTTACGGCACACTTCTCACTAGAATCATTTGTTTCACATCCTACAGCTTCATTGCTTTGGTGAAGCTCGGCAGTTTCTAAAATAGCTTGTGGGTCATCGTCATTCCAGGAACTGGTGTTGGGGTTGACAGAACTTGAAGGATCAGACTGAAAAATAGCTTGTGGGTCATCGTCATCCCAGGAACTGGTGTTGGGGTTGACAGACCTTGAAGGATCAGACTGACAAATAGCTTGTGGGTCATCGTCATCCCTGCAATTGGTGTTGGGGTTGACAGACCTTGAAGTATCAGACTGAAAACCTGATGTTTGATGGGCCAGCTAGCAAGGAAAAGATAAATGACATAATTAACACCACTGAGATATGATAGGATTATGACACGAATTAGATATATACAGTTGAGTGGATCAGCGTGCCCTTAAATTGATAGGCAAATAATACATAAGCACTAAGCTAGTCAGAACTTAAAGGAACACGTTGCCTTGGATCGGTCGAGTTGGTCTATGAAAAGCGTTTGAAACCGTTTGTTATGAAATGCATATGGTTAGAAAGATGTTTTACAAGTAGAATATAATGATCCACACAAGTATCACTCAAAATTGCACGGTTTTCATTTTACGTCGCGAACGAACACGGTCGGCCATTTATGGGAGTCCAAGTTTTGACTCCCATAAATGGCCGACCGTGTTTGTCGACGAGGTAAAATGAAATCCACGCAATTTCGAGGCATATTTGTGTTGATCATTGTATTCTACTTTTACAACATCTTTCTAACCATATCGATTTTATAACAAACGGTTACGGGATGCTTTTCAAAGACCAACTCGACCGATCCAAGGCAACGTGTTCCTTTAAAGCATCCTTTCAAACAGTATATCCCATGGGGGGGGGTGGCACGAATTGGTTATATGCAGCTTTTACTATAAAGCGAGTCGCTTGCTGTAAACATCAAGTGGTTTTGCACTCTGTTACATTTAGAGAGGACATTTTATTGCCTCAACACGTAAACCTTGGAAAAACGTCTCAATTGTACAGAACATAATATATTATGAAGAAACATAGCATGTTATTAAATTCATATCGATGGAATTAATACATGACATCATCATTTACTCACCTGGTGCTCAAATAAGGAGCGTGTGATGCCATAATCATTGTAACGCACACAGTACTTGATTAGTGACTTCCCTGAAAAATGAAAGGCAAACGGTTTATTAATTTGTATTTCATTTGGGGGGGTGGGGGAAACATACAACTTTGTGCCATCTTTAAAACGTGCTCTTCACGTGATGTGGATCACAATAAGGGTGTGCAACTGTAATTTCGTGTGTCCACAGTACAAAAGTAATGATACTTGTTTAAATACCTTTGGTTATGGAGGTGATTACAGCTGGATACCATGACGAGTCTGGAGGCCACAGTGCCATTACGCTGTCCCCTTCTTCATACTAGAAAGAAGACATACAAATTATGTAACATATACGTTATTTAGTAACGAACGGCAATATCCGCCATGTTGTCTTTCAACGCACTTGTTTACTTGGGTACGAGTTTACTTGGGTATCAGTACACCCGGGTACGAATTGACTTGGCTACGAATGAACTTGGGTACGTATTGACTCGGGTACGAATTTACTTGGGTACGAATTGACTTTGGTTCGAATGAACTTGTGGAATTCCAACTGGGGTACGTATTATTAGGGGTTAGTTCTTAATCACATGTATAAACATAAATTGGTAATGTCCTAAATCATTTAACTATGTGTTTGTTGACAAGTGTAAGGAATCGTTAACTGGTCAAACGACTGTATATAGTGATGTAGTCAGTACAGTAAGGATTACATGGAAATTTATTTACACTCAGATCACTCACCATTTTTTGTCTTCTCTCGAGAGCTTCCATGGGTCGAATGGTTGACTCTAGGGTCCTGGTGGATGCAATGTACTCAATGTTTATGATGCGTCCCCATGACAGCTGCAACCGGCCACGCTACCCGACTCAAATCGAATAAGCTAACCGTCATGCATAAATGAGTTCAGAATTAGAAATGGCCGCCTCTACTACCAAGAAGGAAACTTCATATCAACAGAGGGCGATGTAACCATCCAAGAGTGCTAACCGGCAACAGAATGGTGTTAACTCACACATACTCCTCTCGTAAATTACGTAAACCGAGGATTAGTCCCAAAAGCTTAGATATCTCAGTGGCGTCCAAACTGGCTATAATGCTGCATTTATCACAATTTTTCAAAGCGAGGACGGCCTCGCTGTGCTAAAAGTCCTGGATGTGCGAGTGTGTATTCACACAGAAGAGCTCGGTTTCCGGCCTTGACAAGTACACCTTGCCATTGCTTCAAGCACATTCTGCTTGCCCTACATTGTACCCCTTCTAACTTTGCTGATAATGTGGCAGTGTATGGGTACCAGGCTGGTAATCCATACTGTAAGATAGGCAGAACTAGCGATATATAAAGGCACCGAAAGGCATGTGAAGATGACCCCCCAGCAAACTGCTGATGCACAAGAAGAGACGCTTTCACAGTAGCTATAACTCGCTGTTGTCGATTATTAAAAAAGGACTTCAGTCAGCTCCACGTAGCAGACCGGATCACTATTTGCCGAGGATAAATGATAATTTTGAGGTAACACCAGTGCCTGTGAGACAAACTTGATCTGTCAACATTCAAATGCAACCACCAGACTCATCTGTTCAATCTGTCAGCTTGCTATCGACTAGCGCCTTTGAATGGTACTATTCCAGATACTATGCGCCTTATAAACTGATGTTTTTATCATTATTAGGGGCCACTTCTCTCCATAAACAACAACACTAAACCAGTAGAACTTGCACCCTCTGAAACCAGTGAGCTGCAAGAAATGATAGAACAGTTGAGCAAACAAATTTAAATGTGTAGGCAATCTAAAAGGTCTTGTGAGATTTTGCATGGGTTTATTGATACTGAAAAGGCTCACGATCACCTTGTGTAACTCGCCATATTGGAAGATAAGGAATTACGTGTCCCAACCCTTGAGGGCGTTATTTATACAATGAAAGTGGCAATGTACATATATAGGGTTAAAGCCATTATACACTTTCGGAACAGAAAACAAAATAAAAGTTCACAGATTTACAAATAACTTACAGGGTTTACAGAAGGTAATGGTAAAAGACTTCTCTTGAAATATTGTTCCATGAAATGCTTTACTTTTTTTAGAAAGCATTAAAACAATTGTCAATTCTCAACATCGAGAATTACGGAGTATATATAGTAAACACATGTCATGACACGGCGAAACGTGCGGAAAAAAGGGTAGATTTTCCTGTTATTTTCTCCCGACTCCGATGACCGATTGAGCCTAAATTTTCACAGGTTTGTTATTTTATATATAAGTTGTGATACACGAAGTGTGGGCCCTTGGACAAACTGTTTACTGACAAACTGAAAATTCGAGGTTTTAAATATTTTTTCAAACCTTTTTCGAAAAAAAATTGATGCGAGTGGGTTGTGTGTGTGCGTGCGTGCGCTCTTAAAAATAGATTACGCGGGCGCTAAGAAATAGATTACGCGCTGTTACTAATAGCTATGAATTGCATTCTGCGTGATAATCTTGCGCGCCCGACACGCGGAAGCCAGCCAGTTATAAACAGCTCCAGCTGGTCATTATCAACCGTTTAAACACCCCCACGTGACACGCTGTCCACCAATAGGAGTAGAGAAACTGTCTGGGGTATTTATGAATGTGACTTTAAGATGTTGAAAATAAACTGCAGACAAACAAACATTTGAAAGTGTAAGTTGCCTGCTTTGCTTGAACAATAATCTTTGTTGTAAATTTAGCAACTTTCCAAAAACAATAATTTTACTGAACAAGAATAATGAACAGAATGTGGCTTGCTTAGCCTCAAATGCTCGCAAAAGAGTTCGCAGCGGGTAGCGATGCTCAGTCCTTGAAGGAGATCCTGTTATTGTAGAAGGAGCAGTTGGTTGGGGTTTTTTTTCGCTCTGAAGGAGTGATGAAGATCCTGGTGATGAAGACGCTTTAATAAGAGGATCAGATGATGTCTGATGGCCAATGGTCTCTGGAACGACAGGAGGTAGAATATCAGGGACCATCTCTAGCTGTTGAGCGAAGGATTTTCCAGTTTCTGCGTCAAGAAGTTGGTCAATGTGTCTACGCCAGATCGAGTCTGGGCCAACTCTTACTTCATATGACAGTGGGCCAGTGCATGCATTGATAACTCCAGGTCCTACTAAACACATACATTGCAATCAATACACTATTAGACGCAATCATATTGATGGCGACAACGAAGCACTTGGAGCGACGCCTAATCTGCGTTCTATTGTACAGAAAAACAGCTAAGTTACAAATTTACACCAACAAAAGTTAAAATTAAATAAGTTTAAATATGATGCGATCAAGCTAGATGAGTGGTATGTCAACAATTTTATTAAGGATAAACAAGTCAAAACAAGACAACAGGGGTAACATTTTCAAATAATTTGTTTTCAAATAATTTTCCTTTCTAAATAATAACATAATCAAAGGGTTAAAATTAGCATGGGAATAAAGTTTGCTGATGTACATTGTGAGAGAAAGAAATCAACAAAAGTTTGAAAACAATGTTTGCATAGGTTTGTTACACAAAAAATTGTGCGCACAAGTTCTCTAAAATGTGCTGTCATCTCAACGTCAAAAATTACTTCAAAAGTGATTGAAAACAATCACAACATACCTTTGAAAATTAATCTGAGTGTCTCTGTTACTTACAGATAACTTCTGCACCTAAAAACCCTTGAAAAGTGATGTGATTTAAAATTTCAATCACATCACTGTATTCTGGTATTCCTTGTTTAAAAACACTGATCACCAAAAAGCGTATATCGCCATATACTGTGTGTACATTGCGCAGGCAATGCATGGTACAGTACTATTACGGTCTGTACTACAGGGAGAAAAACAGCAGCTCGTGCTTCACATGCATTGCAATGTCAGTACTTCCGACCTTTGAACCCTTCAGGGGATTTTTGCTATGGGGCACCAAGCGCTATTTTTAGACTGTTTTCATGTCGAGATTGCGGCTATCCACGGCTGTTTGCTGCATGTTAATCGCATAAGTTTAGAACTAAGGTTACGACTCGTCAAACTTCAAAAACGTTCGGCGCATTATTCAAAGTAATCCGCGGGGCGCCTGTGCTGAGGGATGTATGTGCGCGCTAAAAAAGGGTTTAAACCCCTTTCTCTTTGTTTCAGTCACTCATAACTCTCAACTTTTGGATAAAAAGGTTGTTTCAAAGAAGTAAAGCATGGCTTTTGCACTTTTCAGATGTATACAAAAATAAAAAAATGACAAGGGTCGACAAACGACTCATTTTGCTTGATAGCATCACATATCTTTACGTTTGATTACGGCGACCGTTTTTAATCCCGACGATTAAACTATCGGGATATCTTCACTAACAATTGCTGCTGAAACACCCATCCTCGCAATGTCAAATGACATTTCGACTCACTACCCCCGGTCACAATGTCAAATGACATTTGACTCCCTTCAGACCATCTGTCACAATGTCAAATGACATTTGTCTCCCTTCAGACCATCCGTCACAATGTCAAATGACATTTGACGCCCTTCAGACCATCCCTCACAATGTCAAATGACATTTGACTCCTTTCAGACCATATATCCGTCACAATGTCACTTCGGACCATCCGCCACAATGTCAAATGACATTTAGAACATCCGTCACAATATCAAATGACATTTGACTCCCTTCAGACCATCCGTCACAATGTCAAATGACATTTGACTCCCTTCGGACCATCCGTCATAGTGTCAAATGACATTTTGACTCGCTTCATCAGAGAACACGACGTCCAGACAAACCAAAAAATCTTTAAAATTCCTCTGAAAACCTGTGCCCCAAAACTTTCAGTGCCCTCCTCCGTGAAGATGTTGGCCTTTACCCCATGGCCTGCCACAATAAAATAAGTATGCAATATTATACATAACATATAGAAATTAATGATAGTAGTGCTCGCTAGAACTGACTGACTGCACCATTGTCCCCTCTATTTTTAAATACCACCGCTTAAACCCATTACATAATACACCCCGTTATTCACCATAATGCATATCCACTTTGCGTAACTCGAATTCCTAAGAATATAATTTCCTGCTATACAGCAAACGCGGGAAATGTTTATTATCCACTTCTGAGGGCCTCGTAGTCACGAACTAGCACATGTTGATTCTTGAGTTGTCTTTGAGGATTTGTGACACACAGTCTGATCTATTTGTTTCTGAGTGACACGGTGACGAATGTCTGGTTTAAGGATGTCCAGTCTAGAACGAAAACGCCTTCCAATGAGCATTAATGCGGGAGACTGTCCAGTCGTGGCATGGGGGGCATTGCGATACGCCATCAGGAACCGAGACAGCTTTTGAGTGATTGAACCTCTCCCACCATAGATTTCAGTCCAATTTTGAATGTTTGGACAAAGCACTCTGCAAGACCATTTGTGGATGGGTGATATGGAGCTGAAGTGATGTGTCTGATACCATTCTGCTTCATAAACACTTCAAACTCATCAGACTTGAATTGGGGCCATTGTCACTCACAAGTTGTTGGTGCGAAAATTGTTCTAAGGGTGTCGATCGTTTGACTAGATGTAGTAGCTTCGGTCAGTATTACTTCAGGCCACTTTGAATGTGCATCTACCACTACCAAAAACATGTGTCCCAAGAAGGGCCCGGCATAATCGATGTGTATTCTCTGCCAAGGTTTTGCAGGCCATTTCCAAGTGTGAAGTGGGGCTTGAGCTGGGTTGTGTTGGACTTGTTGCCAGCCCGTGTATCCTTTTGCCAACTGTTCTATGTCGTGGTCAATTCCTGGCCACCAAGCAAAACTACATGCTAGAGATTTCATCTTGACGACACCACGATGGCCTTCAAGGAGCTCACTGAGTACTTTAGTGCGCAATTTGTTGGGGATTATGCCACGGATTCCCCATATCAAACAACCATCATAGATAGTTAACTCGTTTTTTTGACTGTAGTATGTTGCAAGATTTGGATCAAGATTATTGTGCCATCCTTTATTGGGTGTCAACAAAAACTCTGGAAACTAAGGCATCTCTAGATGTTTCTCTATGAACATCAGCGCTGGAGACCGATAAGGTTTCAAATTGAATCATGTTGAATAAGTCAACTGGGTCATTCTGTGGAGACATTGTTTGACCCAGGGGTAATCGAGATAAACCATCAGCGTTGCCGTGAAGTGTGGTGTTCTAATACTCGATACCATAAATCTGACTGCCAAGAAAAAACTGCATATCCCTGAGGCGTGCAGCAAGTGCCGTCTTGTCTATCTGGGAGTAATTGCATTCTGCAGCCGTAAGTGTGCGTGATTAATACAATATGGGATGCTGACATGTGACATAACTGCGCCCAGTCCATATGGTGATGCGTCACATGCAAGTTTCACTTGAAGACTGGGGTCATAATGGGTTAGGACTTCATTTGTAGTGATGAGTGATTTCGTTTTTTTTAAACGCCTTTTCACAACGCATTCCATTCCCACTTGTGGTTCTTTTCGAGCAGGTGTAGCTCAGTCGCTAAGTTGGGTAAGAACCGATGGTAGTAATTTTCAAAGCCCAGGAAGGATCACAGCTGACTGACATCAGTGGGGCGTGGTGCGTTCATCACAGCATTGATTTTATTCTCCGGTTTCTTGAGACCGTTTGCAGTTATCTCGTGGCCGCAGAAGATTACTTTCTTCTAGAGAAATTCACACTTTGATAAGTTCAAACGTCCACTATTTTTGAGTCGTTTGAGAACTTTCCTTAAGTTGTCAAGGTGCTCCTCATCAGTGCGGTCATCTAGTAAACATTGTATGCCAGGTATATGCCTTGGAGAACTTGTTCCATGGTTCTTTGCAGCATGGCAGGTGCAGATGCTACACCAAAGAATAGGCAGTTGAAAGCAAAGAGTTCCTTGTGGGTGTTGATTGTGAGTAACTTTTTGGAGTCAGGGTCCATTACCATATGTAGGTAAGCTTGACGTAGATCAAGTTTGCTGTATCTCTGTCCTCCCGAAAGTGTTGCAAATACATCTTCTACTCTCGGCAAGGGGTAGTGATCAATGATTATATTTGGGTTCACTGTTACCTTGAAGTCACCACGAATACGGACACCATCATTCGTTTTAGGCACAGGAACTATCAGGGTTGCCCACTCACTACTCTTTACTGGTTCTGTTATTTTCTGGCACTTGCCTCGCTTTCATGAAGACAGGTTGTGCACTTAAGCTTTTCCTCTTATCTCTTTAAGCTTGCCATTTCCTTCACTGAAGAAGTCTTGATATTCATTCAGGGGTCGTTGTAGGTTGTACCATTGAAATTGCTAGCAAATCGGGCCAATCCAGCTTGATGTGTGCTAACCAATCACGGCCAAGTAATGGATCGAGGTCCACCACCTTCAACGACGTACAGTTTGCCAAAACATTGCTCCTTGTTGTAAAATACATTGACATCTACAGTTCCTGCAGGAGTGACTGTCTGACCAGTGTAGGTTTGTAATTTCACATTTGTCTTCAGCAGCTTCTCATTTGATAAGTACTTCTTGTGTAGTCTGCCATGGAAAGTATTGTGATAGCAGAACCAGTGTCTACTTCCATTTTGATAGGAGTGTTATTGAGATGTGTAGTCACAAATACTGCTGTACTTCTGTCACAAGCAGTGCGACCGACAGTGTGGATGCTATCAACACATCGTCGTCATCATCATCCATAACTGAGACTTCCTCCATGACCTTAACATTCCCTTTACGCTTGTTATTATGTTGGGGTTTGTTGGATTGAGTGTTGTCAGATGGTGTGCGAGGTGGTTTGGATCGGCAGACTGGAGCTATGTGACCATGTTTTCTACAGGAGTGACATGTTGCATCTTTAAATCGACAGTTGTCAGGAGTGTGACCTTTTTTTCCACATCAGTAGCAAGATGAAGAAAATAAAGAAGACTTCTTTGGCATGTACTTCGTTGTTTGGTTTCATTCGTTGTTGTAATTCAACAGCATCACGGCTTGCTAATTTTGTAGCTTATCTTCAGCCAATAACCGTTTCTGGATGTTACCATCTCGCAATCCGCAGACGAATCTATCACATAGAGCCTCATTGAGATACTCTCCGAAGTTCAATGCTCAGCTAACTTGCAAAATTCAGCTTGATAGACGCGGACACAACGTTCCCCCTCGGTCTGGTCTCTTTTATGAAATCGAAACCTCTCCGCTTGCTAATTTTGTAGCTTATCTTCAGCCAAAAATCGTTTCTGGCTTTACCATCTCGCAAGCCGCAGACAAATCTATCACATAGAGCCTCATTGAGATACTCTCCGAAGTTCAATGCTCAGCTAACTTGCAAAATTCAGCTTGATAGACGCTGACACAACGTTCCCCCTCTGTCTGGTCTCTTTTATGAAATCGAAACCTCTCTGCGATTACCAGGGGCTTGGGAGACAGATGTGAAATCAAAATGTTCACAATTTCATCATATGAGGGCGCTATACTTATACAATGAAAGTGGCAATGTATGCACATTGCCACATGTCATAGGGTTATAGGAGCACGTAAATTACAGATCTAGTTGTTGCCCCAGTCGGAAGTGCGTTGGCAACGCACAATGACCAATGCTGGTACCACTGACGTTTTGGACCAAAGCCCGCAAACGTCTTCAACCTTAATTGTAGTTACATACAGTAAGAGCAATTAGGAAAATGACAACACTAGCAATTAAGTACGGTAAAAATACAAGTGGTCGTGTTAGCGTCAAGGATTTATAAAGCGACTGACATTAACTTTTTAAGTGATTTGGGGGCAGTAAGCGTTTTTTTCAATGACGCCCAAACAGAAAAGTGACACTTTTCGGTGCACTTTGCAAAACACCAAATGGATCACCAGTTCTAACACACACAAAAGTAACGTAGTTGACGTTGGTTTAATCAAGAACCCTGGTTGTTAATGTCTCTTTGAAAATAATCTTTTCGCGGAAGAATAAGTAATCTTCATTTTAAAACTTCAACGAAATTTCGCAGGGCAATGGGTTGAACTGTTTTGATTGAAAACGCTTACAAAAATGTGGGTTTTTTTCAGGTCGTTCTTTTGTATTGAAAGCTCCACACACTGGTGGTTCGTTTATAAGTTGCACTAAGGAATTCATATGAAGCATAACCCGTTGTTGTGTTCAAAGGTCAATGGTCACCAACTTCTTGCTTCGTGGCGCCTTTGATCTTTGTGGTCAGTGACCCAACCAAGGTCAAATCCAGCATTATACTACTCCACCAGCATTATAATACTACTCCACCAGCATTACTAATACTAAAGTTGGGGCGTTCCAACTGTAGTTGGGATTTCACATAGAGCTCAACAGTACCGTGCGTGGATTAATACTGTACTGTTGGGACCAGACTGTGTAGACTTGACTTCAAGTCTGAGACTGCGGTTACTTCTCTGCATCAGCCACACAGAATTGACTGCTGTCCCAAACGGTACCAGTGTATCGACTGTCCCAACTCAGTGTAGTGGGATAGGCCCGGGTTGATAATGTTTTAGCTGAGTGGTACTGGTAGGGATGGTCTCCTCATAGAAGATGGGACAATTGTTACTCTAGTTGGGACCCCCAGTCCCAACTGTAGTAATGACTGTCCCAACTGTAGTAGGGATAGACCAAATTTATTTCATAACATTTTATTTGGTAGAGACTGTCTCAACTATAGTTGGGACAGTCATCGGTACAGTTAGGACAGTCTTTACTCTAGTTGGGACCCCCAGTCCAAACTGTAGTAATGACTGTCCCAACTGTAGTGGGGATAGACCAAATTTATTTTATAATATTTTATCTGGTAGAGGTGGTCTCCAGAGATGCCAAGTCCAGAGGCCAGCTATGCGTGAGAGTTTTCAAAGTTCACTACCACCCCCGCCCCCCAAAACAAAAAAATGTCCAGTCTTAGAAGGCCTTTCGAAATCACCGCCCAACTTTTTTTTTTTTTTTTTTATAAAATAAAAAAATTGGCAGAAGTTTAATTGTGGAAGTTTAATAGCGGGGACGGGAAGCAAGGAGGCGCAGGATTATGTGACCCACTCCGGGACGGGGAGAGGGAAGGGGCACACGGTGGGAAAGGGAGTCGGAATGAGCTTGGAATATAATGAAAGAAAAAAGAAAAGGCACTTGAAAACGATACAAGACAGGAAAATAGTCAATTGAACGGAAACAAAATAAACGAAACATGGTATTAACAGGACTGGAGGGAGCCACAAGCGGGACCCGCGCGAAACTAGAAAACGTAGATGGGACCGACATTTAAAAAGAAACGGGAAAAAAGACGGGCAAGTGTACGGCTTCTTATTTCACAAAGCACTCAAAGGTTCGTCGTGACTCAGAGTGTCCCTCAACTTACCCCCCTCTCTTCTCACCACGCTACTTGCAGAACTACAAACACAGGACTCGGGAAAGTACTGGTATACAGTGTTAACACACATCGGTGTATGGGTAAAAACCAAAATTAATATTCATTATCCCCGATGCCAATTTAAAAATCTATTATATCGTTGCGGTACCCGCTGCCAAAACATAGGATTCGAACTGCCTCTAGCTCTTGGACAGCCTCGGTGGTCTAGTTGGTAAGACACTGCTCTAGAACTGCAAGGGTCGTGGGTTCGAATCCCACCCGAGTAACATGCCTGTGATATTTTTTCACAGGACTCGGGAAAGTAACATGCCTGTGATATTTTTTCACAGGACTCGGGAAAGTACCGAGTATACAGTGCTAACACACATCGGTGTATTGGTAAAATCAAAGCAAAATTCTTTATCCCCGATGCAAATTAACATCTATTATATATACACAATGATTTTTAGCGGGTGCCGCAACGAGGTATAACGTGACTGGGAAAGAACCACAAGCGGGACCCGCCCGAAAATGGAAAACATGGTCATAAAGTGGCAAGCAAAAAACAATGCCAATGCAATGGATCGCTGGGACGAAGGTTCACATACAGGGGCTTCGGTTAGATGGGACGGGAGAGGGAAGGGGCTCAAGGTGGGACAGGGGACGGGGGAATGGCAAACAAATTAACGGGGCTGGGGATAGGCCTACAGGAAAGGAAAAAAAGGACTTATAAACGATACGGGATAGGAAAGTATAAACTGAACGTGGAAAATTAAACGAAACCGGAAATAAACAGGAAATGGGAAAGAACCAGAAGAGGGACCTGCGAGGCGAAACTGGAAAATTTGGATGGGGAGATCGACAAGAAATGAGACACGGGGAAAAAACAAGCAAGTGCATACAATTTCACAAAAGCACGATGATTTATGTGACCCCGCCCTCTACTTACACCCCTCCCCCATACACAGTGCTACATTTGCAGCATTTTATACACAATGATTTCTAGCGGGGTTGCCACGCTTCGCGCAGCATCCCGCTAGTGCTTTGAATGGACCAACAACATAAACTAGACATGATTGCATTTGTGCACAAATAATAATAATTTGGGGGGCTAATCGTCCTTACTACAACGTGTTCGAGAAGCAGGCATGCAAGGGCGCATTCAGCTGCCAGCCACATCAACCCATTATGACCACGGAGCACAGCCAAGATCGAAAGTGTTTGATTTTTTCCTGAGGGAGGAAAACCGGATAGTCTGGAAAACCCTCGTGGCACAGCAGAGAACCAACGCACAACTCAACTCACATATGGCCCCGACCGGGAATCGACCGGGAATCGAACCGGGCTCACCTTGGTGAGAGGCGAGCGCTTTACGCACAAGCCAACCGTGCCAGAGCTGTTTCGTTCATACATTACATGTAACATTTCCAAATTACTCAACTGAATTTGAAATTCCTTTTGTATTTCAAGCAGTTATGACCTATGTAGTCTATTTAAAAAAAGGAATTAAGATTATACCATGGTCAGTTAGCAATTTTTTATTTAAAGGTGTAAAATTGAAAAAAAAATCAACAAACCATGTGATGACGTCATCATAACGTCATTTCACAATTTAAAGAACTTGCTAATATCTAATAACCTAGCAAGTTTCAACATGATCGCATTTATACTTCAGGAGTTACGCGATGTGGCATAAATAATACAAATATTTGGATTGAACCATGTTCAGATAGCAATTTATGTGTTAAAGGTGCAAAAATGGAAAAAATCATAAAAATCATGTGATGACGTCATCATGACGTCATTTCACAATTCACAAGAAATTGCCAATATCTAACAATCTACTAAGTTTCAACATAATCGCGTCCGTCATTACTTCGAGAGTTATACGACTTAAAAAAGTGCACCTTTAATGCCGCGTCAAGTGACCCCCCGATGACGGCATTGATCTGAAACTTCACACATATGATGCCTGCCTGACAGTTAACGTGTGTGTAAAATTTAAAGTGATTACATAAAAAAATTCACCACAGACATCTTCAAAAAGTCCATTTTGAAGAGTTTACAACCTGCCGCTAGAGGGCGCTATTGCAATTTGTGACGTCATCAATATTTTTTTTGAACTGCCCACCCTTGCTATAACACAAGTCCTTGAAAAGCAACTTCATAACTTTTACCACTTTTGAATTACAGGGCCCAGGTCCAAATTCCAGTTGAACCTAGTTAAACTGGGTTTAACTGGAACTAGTTGAAACCAGTTAAACACAGTTAAAACCAGTTGGTTTAATATGGAAAATGGACAGAGACCAACTGGTTTATAATTTCAACCTAATTGAACACAGTTGAACCTAGTCCAAACTAGTTGGTTAATATGGAAAATGGACGAGTTTGATCACTATCCAGTTGAACCAGTTGACCCCAGTTAACTAGGTTCAACTGGAATTTTGACCTGGGGGCACTTCCGTTTTTGGCCCGTTTCGACCGCAAGTAGAGGTCATGTGAGGTCACGCACACGAAACAAAATGAAGACCTAATTTATCCCTACCCAATCCCACAAACAGAAACCTCAAGTCTCTTTTGGCTGATTTGATATAGATTTTCAAATATTTAACATAAAACACCTTTAAGATGACGTCACATGACTGGTGATGACGTCATCATGACAGCATTGCTTTAGGATCATTATTGCATCATTACCTTCCATCCCTGAAAGGTTCATTGCAATTGCTCTTTAGGAACTATGCAAAAAATCGATTGTACTGAAACAGACAAATTCAAAAAATACAACTAGACATATGAATGCATTTGTGCACAAATGCAGAGCTGTTTCTTTAATAACATTTTAAAATTTCTCAACTGCGTTTGAAATTTGTTGTGTATTCAAAGCAATTTGCCCAACGTGGAATAATTTTAAAATAAAAATTGGACTATACCATGTTCGATAGCAATTGATGTGTTACAGGCGCAAAAATGGAAAAATTCATAAAAAATTATGTGATGACGTCATCATGACGTCATTTTACAATTCACAATTCATTTTCCAAGCCACGTGACCCTCAATGACGTCATTGATCTGAAACTTCACACATATGATGCCTGCTCGACAGTTAACATGTGTGTAAAATTTAAAATGATTACAAAAAACTTCACCACAGACATCTTCAAAAAGTCCATTTTGAAGAATTTTCAACCTGCCGCTAGAGGGCGCTATTGCAATTTGTAATAGACCTTTTCGCAAATACCATTGCGCAAGCGCAAACTAACGAATTAGGTGCATGCTGGTCTAGCTAGTACCCAAATTTGATCGCTAGCTAGACCAGCATGCACCTCATTCCACGTCTGTTGTGCACGTACCGAGTATTTGCGATACGGTCTATGTCATCAATATTTTTTTTGAACTGCCCGCGCTTTATTTTTCTGTATTCCACTCGCGCTTGTGTGATAACTTTTATTATCTTCCAGTATGCGCTAATCCACCAATCAGATGCTTGAACTACTAGGGGGATGTCCTCTGTTTTATATCCTACTTTCTCTGTTTTTATTACACAGTGCCTATTGTGAATGTCAATGCGTCACGCTCCGTATACAGACAGTGCAAAAATAAAATTCTAAACTTTGTGCGCTTCGTCGCAAAATAACGTTCTGAAATTTGAAACTTTGCGCCTTGATGTACTTGAAACTGGAAGATAAATACGTTATAACATGCACGGTCGTGGAATACGGAAACATATAGCGTGTCTGCATCCCATATCATACTCGTCCTTCGGCCTCGTTGGATGGGACGCAGAAGCGCTATATTTTCGCTTGTGTGATAACTTACTATATATTATAACATTAAACACATTATTAACACTGTATATTAACAGTAAAATATTTGTGTATTATACATTTGGTAACAATCAAGATAATGAATATACCTCTGTCACATTGCAGATTATGCCACCTATAAGCTCATCTTGATCCAGCAAGCATATACATATGGGGATATGTACATCACACGTAGATTACCCTTGTAAATGTCAAGCAATATGCTGATTTAGTAGCTGTTCATTGTTGGATTAATTCTACTGCAAGAGAAGCTGTTACAGTCTACTTTTAGATTATGTTGATCCATAGTGCAGGTTGTTTACAACATATATTAAATTCAATGAACACAAAACAGGTTATTTTTTGACACTGTACAAAAAGTACACTTATTTTGTTCACAAGTCAAGCGAACAATGCTCTGTTGTAAAGAAAATGGACAAGTTCTCCGTTGAAAAATGATTGTGGCAAATTCTTTGTTTTAAAGCAACTGTAGCAAAATCTTTGTTGTAAAGTGACTGTAGCGAGTTCTTTGTTGTATAGAGACTGTAATAGGTTCTTTGTTGTAAATTGACTGTAACAACAACTTCTTTGTTGAAGTGAATGTAACAGGTTATTTGTTGTTAGTGACTGTAACAAGTTCTTTGTTGTAAAGTGACGGTAACATTTTCCGTTGTTGTAAAGTGACTGTGACAACTTCTTTGTTGTAAAGTGACCTTTACAATTTCTTTGTCGTGAAGAGACTGTTACAAGTTTTTTTTTGTTTAAGTGACTGTAGCAAGTTCGTTGTTGTTAAGTGACTGTAACAATTTCTTTGTTGTAAAGTGACTCTAACAAATTCTTTGTTGTAAAGTGACTCTAACAAGTACTTTGTTGTAAAGTGACTGTAGCAAGTTCTTTGTTGTAAAGTGACTGTAACTGTTTCTGTGGTGTAAAGTGACTGATATTTCCTGTTAGACAACTGCAGACATGTTGAATGTGACTTCCAGTGAGTTCCTTGGATTTTATACTAACATGCTTTTTTGATGTAAGATGTCACATTTTTGTGTGTATTCCAATGGGTGTCATTGCAATTGTTATGTCTTCTTTTAGCAAGATGATATGGGTTTAAATGATAGGGACTGTCATAAATATAAATGTAAATGAAAAGTCCACAACATGTGTTTTTATGTATTCAATGTTTTAAATGTTAGTCAATATGTATTTTAACTATAATCATATTTACAAAAACGTTAGGTTTTAAAAGTTTAATCTATGACCATTGTACAGTTAAAAACAATGAACTTTGTTATTTAAAATGCAGTTTTCCTACATTTGTTGTAAAAACAAATTATTGTCAGAACAAATTCTGTTTTTGGCTAATTATTAAGTATTGAGACGTTTTTAACTGCTTATCTTTGCGCAAAGCATTGCCTCTACAAACCACATAAATAGTTAACTGTTGCTGAGGTCCATCAATAAGACCACTGAACTTAGTACAGCCATTTCAAGCACAATGTTGTTGTTGCATATTTTATGTAACCATCTTATTTTCTGTTTTTAAAAATCTGCACATTTTGGACGAAATTTTAATGTCTTTTTATACAAAAATGGTAAGTTTTATGAAAAAGGGACACAACAAAGTTTTGGCACAATGTTAGTGTTTGTGATCTCATCATGATAGCAACTATTAATAAACTTTTGAAATAGCATGAAATGTTATTATTGTTGGTAGTTGTATTTTACAGAGTTGTTAAGGCTAGTGCTGGTGCTAGGGTTCGAATTGGGGCTAGGGACCTCTAACTTTGGAGTGTAATTGTTCTATCAGTAACTCAAACTCTTAAAAAAACTGGAAAAATCCTGATTTTTATATCCGAAAAAAATCTCTTTTTTACCTGGTGCATCCACGTTTTTTTAACACTTTTAGGTTGTTTGTAAGTGTTTCCTCCTCCGTTTTCGCGTATTATTTTTATTCTTCGTCGTCGATTTTTGATGTTTTGATGGATTTTTAACTCGTTCCACCGTGAACTTTTAGTAACCTCACAATGTGTATCCCGATTTTGTATTCACTCTTGCCAAATAAAAATGGATCTCAAATGGACTCAGCAAGGAAACATCGACGCTTTTACATACAAACCGAGCAATTCCACCACCATATCAACATGCATCACCCGGGTAAGTACACTTGAACTGGAGAGGTGAATCGCGGACCCCCCTCGCCAAGAGCCTGAAAACAGAAAAACCTCCGTACTCGCACGCTTTGTCGCCACATGCGCCACAAATACCAGAGCACCCAGGCCCCCATTCGCAGGGACTAGTGCTGGGTGTTTCCTTCGTGTGATATTGGCGTCCGTTGCGGATCGGACTAGGCACTTGCCCTGGGAGAGGAGATCTGCGGGGACCCATCGGCAAAAGGCATCCGGCTCCCAACTTTTATAATGACCGTGTCTTCAGAGACGGGCTCCGACTCTGTACTTTGCCCTGCTCCAGAAAGACCGTCTTTCCACCAGATTGGGGCCCTGTACAAAACCATAATATAAGAGCAAAACCATACAAAAGACCAAAAGCATATATTTTAGAGCAAAGACAAATATATAAGGGTAAAACAAAACGTGTATATAAGACCATCGAAAATATATAAAGGATCAACTTCATACTTCCATCATTTCTTTACAAAATTGACACCAACTGTTTTCAACAACTTTCGACACCAACTACACGTTCAAAAATATAATTTAGTTGGTCTAAAAAAATCGAAAATAGTTGTCAACATTTTTAGACACCACCTATTTTCAAATTCTTTTTGAAACCAACTATTCCCGATTTTTTTGGACAAAATATATATAATTCTGACACCAACTACATGTTCGAAAAAAAAATTGACACTGACTAAATGTTCAAAAAATGTCTTTAAAAAAATTACACTAACAACACGTTAAAAAAAATAGTTTGACACGAACTACACAAATATTTTTGAACGTGTAGTCGGTGTAAAACAAATTCTGAAACAGTTGGTGTAAATTTCTAGATGCCAACAATTTTCGAATTGTTTTACTCCCATTTATTTTTGACCATTTTTGAACGAGTAGGTGTCCAAAAAATAGAAAACAGTTAATGTCGATTTTAAGAATCCAACTGTTTTCGAACTTTTTTGACTCGAATCATTTCTATTTTTGTTACTTTTTGCTAAAATTTTACTAATTTCTAAAATTGATGCCAACTGTATTCAAAAAATTTCGACACCAACTACACGTCCTAAATAAAAGTAAAAATTTGAAACAACCCGTTCAAAAATATACAAAATTTGACACCAACTGCACGCACGAAAGTGATTTGTTCCCTCTTTGTTTCGAAAGTGTAGTTGAAGTCAATATTTTCGAACGTTGAAGTTAGTGTCGAAAAATGCGAAAATTTACAAAAACAAAAAAACATTTTGACACCAACTACACATTCGAAAATATGAAATGTTTGACACCAACTACACGTTCAAAAATAGTGACACCAAATGCACGTTCGAAAGGTAAAATTTGGGTAGCGGTGTCAAATATTTTCGAACGTGTAGTTGGTGTTAAAATTTTACATCCACGATTTTTTTTTTACACCAATGAACATCAAACATTCGAACATGTTGACTCAAACTACACATTCGAAAAAAAATTCGAACATTTAGTTGGTGTCAAAATTTTACATTTTCGAACGAGTTAAACACGTGACTATAACAAATTGACACATGTAGTTGGTGTCATAAAAGAATCAAAAATTTGAACTACACGTTCGTAAGACACCAATTACGTTCGAAAATATTAATTTTGACACCAACTAAATGTTCGAAAATGTTTTTTTCAAACGTTTAAGTGAAATAAAATAAAGATTTCAACACTAACAACCACTTGTGGGTTTTTTCCGAACATGTAGTTGACGTCAATATTTTCGAACGTTTCGATTTTTTTTAACGTGTAGTTGTGGTGTCAAAAATATGAAACTTCGAAAATATAAAACTTTTACACCAACTATACATTCATTAAATTAACAGACACTACACGTTCGAAAAACAAAACGTCTTGACACCAACAACACATTCGAAATCTTGGAATCAATATTTTCCAACGTGTAGTTGGTTTCAACAAAGTCGGGGGAAAATATTTAGACACGTTCGTAAATGCAATATATATAACGTTTTGACACAACTACACTTTAATTTTTTCTTTTCATTTCTTTTTCGAACGTGTAGTTGGTGTCACGATTTTTTAACAATTAGTTGGTGTCAAAACTACACCAACAACATGTTCGATACAACAACATTTTTCGATTAAAATGACACCAAGTACATGTTCCAAAATTATCATATTTAGACACCAACTACACGTTCGAAATTTTGGGATCAATATCTTCAAACTTTTGGAAAGTAGTTGGTGTCTAAAAATGCGAACATAAGTTGGTGTAAAACAAAATCGAAAATAAAAACTACACTTTCGAAAACAAAATATTTTGAACCCAACTAAACATACGAAATTAAAAGTAAAATTGACACCAACTACACGCTCGAAAATGAAACACTTTGACACAAACCACACTTTCGATATTTTTTTCATGTGTAGTTGGAATGAATATTTTTTAGAGCGTGTAGTTGGTGTCAATTTTTTTAGTTGGTGTCCTTTCTAAAATATAAAATCTTTTATTTAATATGTTCGAAATTAAAATAAATTTTTACACCAACTACACGTTCGATTTTATATTTTTAATTGTTTATAACGTGTCACGTGTAGTTGGAATCAATATTTTTCCGAGCGTGTAGTTGGTGTCAAAAAACAAAAATAATTGGTGTCAATATTTTTAAGCCAATTTTGTCGACTCCAACTATATCCTTTGGAAAATCTAAAACTTTTATACAAACTATACGTTCAAAATTAAAATGACACCAGCTACACGGTCAACAAACAAAATGTTGACACCAACTACACGTTCAATTTTTTATGTGTAGTTGGAATCAATATTTTTCAAACGTGTAGTTGGTGTAAAAAAAACGACAATTTGTTTAAATTTGTTAAGGCAATTTTTTTTTTAATACTTTCGAAATTAAAATAAAATTTACACAGTCGAAGATATAAAACTGTTATTTAGTACGTTCGAAATTAAAATAAATTTTGACATATACTACAAGTTCTAAAATATAAAAATTTTGAAACCAAATTCCATCTTCGAAAATATGAAATTTTGACACCAACTACACGTACGGAAATATTAATTTTGACACCAACTACACGTTCGAAATAATATATTTTGACACCAACTACACGTTCGAAATAAGCTTTTAATAACGTTCGTATCGATTACGCTGAAGTAGCCTGAAGTACAGAAATATTACTAAAACAAACAATTTTCCTTTTATACCGAGTTCTTGAAATTGTCTCGTCTGGATTTGAGCACGCATCTTCAAAATCTTTGTAAATTCTTATTCATTTTACAGAATAGTAATAATCGGAGATGTTTCTACAATTTTCGTCTCAGATCACGCTTCAAAACGTCCAATGTCCTGGTCTAGGATCAATATGGGAGTTTTAGAAATTTTTCATCCCCGAGCGCGCAGATTGTTCTGTCCAAATTTATATATGAAAGGTGAATTAATACACATCAGAGACCATACATATTAAAAACCTTCCCTTTCCCTTTAAATGATTCGGGTACTTTTCTAACACAACACAATCAATTACCACAGATTTACTTTAAACTTACACCGTTTAAAGATAATGATAGTAAAAAGCGTACCTTAAAATATCTCTTATAACATGTATCCTTGCGGTATTATATTCGAACTGCCTCCAGCTAGCTACCGGGCAACCTTGGTAGTCTTGCAATGTATGAATCTCACCCGAGTAACATGCCTGTGATAATTTTTCACAGCTTCGGGAAAATACTTGCTCTAACACACATCGGTGTATTGATAAAAATCAAAAATTAATATTCTTAATTTGAGATGCTGTAGTTTTTTTAGAAATTAATAAAACAAGCGCATCAAAAAACTTGTTTACAGGCAAAGTAGTTTTCGTCTCAGAAGGACAGACTGAGACGAAGTGTTTCAGAGGTTAAACTTTTGGAAATTCTTATTCTTTTCCAAAACATTTTGGAGCAATGTGAAGAGTTTTGGAGTTTGTTTTCGTTTCCCATTTGGGATACAGGAAACTTTTTGGAAATTCTTATTCATTTTACACAACTGATCTCATAGCAATCGGAGATGTTTTAACAATTTTCGTCTCAGATCACGTTTCACCACAACCGATGTCCTTTGGTTTGGGATCATTATGTGAGGTTTAGAAATTTCTCATCTCCGAGCGCGCAGAAAAGTCTGAGAGGTCTTAATTATGCATATGAATAATGAATTAATTTTAAATAATTAGATTATGGAGACTTTTCTCGAACAAAACACATGTCCACAGATTCACATCAAACTGACACTGTTTGAAGATAATGATAGAAAGCGTACCTCAAAATATTAGTTGCCGAGATGCTGTAGTTTTTTAGAAATTAATAACACAAGGTCATCAAAATACGTTTTTACGGGCAAAGTAGTTTTCGTCTCAGAAGGACAGACTAAGACGAAATTCATTACATCAGGACACCAAGGTTTGGGAAATTCCTTTTCTTTTCCAAACTTAACACGAACTCCATTTTACATATTTGCTAATTTATAAAAAAAACAAGCACCTCAGCAAGTAATTTTTTTCAGGGAAGCTTTCTTGCATAATTATCTTCAAACTGTGTTAGTTTAATCTGTCGACATTGCGTTGTTAAAAAATAGTGGCAGGTTTCTAATTTAAAGCCATTATACACTTTCGGTAAACAGTATTGTCCAAGTCCCACACTTCGTGTATCACAACTTATATATAAAACAACAAACCTCTGAAAATTTAGGCTCAATCGGTCATCGGAGTCAGGAGAAAATAACGGGAAAACCCACTCTTGTTTCCTCGCGTTTCGCCGTGTCATGACATGTGTTTAAAATAAATCCGTTATTCTCGCTAACGAGAATTTATATTACTCAAAAAGTAAAGCATTTCAAGAGAAGTTTTTCACCCATTACCTTCTGTAAACCTTCTGTAAATTATTTACAAATTTTTTTGTGTACCGAAAGGGTCCAATGGCTTTAAAGCAACTTATCATTTTCATAGAATTAATTTATAAGCAAAACAATATTTTCAAGCTGTAACTAGAAAAAAAATTTACCTCACTAAATGATGGGTTTTGAAAAGTTGACCGCGTCATAGATGAATCACAAAAAAATCGACCAAAAGTTTGAGCTCTACGTTAGTTTTCAAAGTTGTCTCGTTTCCGATCATGCCTAGATTGAATAAGTAGCTTCAGAAGAACCATCTTTTATAATTTTTATACAATGTCAATAGATTTTTAAAGAAAGATAACAAAACTAAGTTTTACATTCTAAAATGGGTTTTATCACCTGGCAAAACCTCTGAGATCACAGCCTTAGTCATACGACTGAAATTGAGTTACAGTCTGGATCTGGGTACCTCTCATGCGTAATTTAATTTTTTTGATTACTAAAAACAGTTTGCTTTTGATTGAAATCAGTTTGATTAAATCCGTTAATGAGTCATTCTCATGTCCTCATTTGAGGACACTGCGCCTTGACATGGAACATACAGTGTACAGAAATATTACTAAAAAAATATACTCATATGGTTTTCCTTTTATACCGAGTTCTTGAAATTGTCTCGTCTCGATTTTACACGCATCTTCAAAAGGACACCCACGACGATCCCTTAAACGGTATTTCGGAGCAATGTAAAGAGTTTTGGAGTTTGTTTTTGCGTCCATGGGATTTGCATACAGGAAAACCGTGTTTCAGAGATGAGGGTTTTGTAAATTCTTATTCATTTTACAGAATAGTAATACTCGGAGATGTTTCTACAATTTTCGTCTCAGATCACCCTTCACAACGTCCACTGTCCTGGTCTAAGATCAATATGGGAGTTTTAGAAATTTCTCATCCCCGAGCGCGCAGATTGTTCTGTCCAGTACAGTGCCAAGTGTAATAAATGATCACAATATTCAAATGAATATTAATATTTTGCTTACTATTGTTTTTCAAGTGGGCGTTTTTACCCCAGGATAAATCAAGTACCTCGGGGTAAAAACGCCCAGTAGCATCCTTTAAGTTAAAGGATGAACTCTATTAAAGCCCCCTAGTCATCAAAACCTCATAAATAATTTGACAGCCAAATTTGTATCCACCCCTTCCCACTCCCCCCCCCCCCCCCCCCCTTTGTCAACCTCTTCTCCGTTCATCTCTTGTTTGTCTCTCCGTCCTGTGTGCTCTGATCTATTTCCACCACTTGACTGTCTCTGTTACAACAGTAGGCCTTACCTATTCCTGTTTGAGTGTGTTTTGTCCTCATTAAAATCTGGGAGGTAGATTCTGTCACATGCGCAGCACATGCGCAAAACATGTGAGAGCACATGTGAAAACACATGCACAGCCTGTGGACACACATGCATACATGACATTTTGTACAAGTACTGTATCTTTCAGAAGCCAGTCACACTTGGGGCTCACATATTCCTACAAACTTTCAAACAATCTATTAGGCCAGTGTTATGTAGTCAATATTTCTTCATTAAGGCTTGCATACAAGTGCATGTAGGTCTGAAATATTATGGTCAATTTATTAAGATAACATTAAATTGAATTACATAGACCTACTGAAATTGCGTGTACCAGGCATATGAGTTGGTCTTGCTATCCTACCATAGGCCTAGGTGCCTGCATCCACAGCAGCCCACTACATAATTAGTGCTGCCCGTATTTAAAGGGTAAACAGTAACCCTATGCCCTAGGGCATTTTTCAAGGTGTAAGGTGGCATGGGCTTTATTTAACTAAGTGATTTTTCTTCCCCAACCTTTCGCATTCCAAACACTATTCTGTTGCCTAGCCTTTAGCCTTTCTTACATCTTTTTTTTCAGAGCAAGATGCGACAGTATGAGAAAACTGGTTTGCGACAAAAGTATAGCACAATCACTCTAAAAACTGCCCTCTGCCGAGTGCAGAGAGGTGAAATAAGTCAACGCGAAGCAGAAAGGCAATACAAAATTCCAAGACGAACACTCAGAGAGCACATCGCAGATCCCAATCTTAAATACGGATCAGGAAGAGCTACAGACCTTTCGCATGCAGAGGAGGAACTCTTGGTAACAGCCATTATTGCAGCTGGGGAGTATGCATGTCCAATGGAGAAATCAGATATACTAGACATCACAGAAGAGTATGTCGCATCTCTGGCAAAGAAGACCCGGTTCAAGAATAACCGTCCAGGCGACGATTGGTTCTACGGCTTTACAAGATGCTGGATGACTGAACTTGCTCCTAGAAAACCAGAGGTGTTAACCATCTCTAGGGCTACATCCTGCAATGAGTTTGTCATATCAAAGTTCTTTGACATTTTAGAACAGAAAGTTGATGAGCTAGGAATCCGTGATTCTCCTGCTCAAATCATCAATCTGGATGAGACAGGCTTTGTCACCGATCCAAAATGCAAGAGAGTATTTGTAAAGAAAGGGAAACGCAACCCCAGTGTTGTCATTCCAGGTAGTGGGAAAGAAAGGTACACTGTCTTGGGATGTGTTGCTGCAAATGGTAAAGTGTTCCCCCCATATATCCTCTACAAGGCCAAGAACTTGTATGATTCTTGGTGTGTTGGTGGTCCTTATGGTGCAGGGTACTCGACAACTGATTCAGGATGGATGGAAGGGACAACACTGGCCTCACGGTTCGAGAAGCGCTTCTTATACCACGTCAGACACATCAAAAAATCCATTCTGGTTATGTTCGATGGGCACAGTAGTCACATCACTGTAGATTTAATAACCACAGCCAAAGCACACGATGTGCACCTTCTCTGTATGCCACCGCACTGTTCGCATGTTCTACAACCATTAGATGTTGGTGTGTAAGACTGGAGCAAAATCCTGAAGCGGCACTACAAGGGTAGTCGACTGAAAAGTGTTGACAAGTCAGCTTTTCCTGGCCTGCTGAAGCAGCTGTATGCTAAGGCTTTCCGTAAAAAGCATGTTATCTCTGGCTTCATGAAAAGCGGAATATATCCAGTGGACAGACATGCCATTCCCACAGAGAAGCTTCTTCCAGCCAAGGTGTTCTTCCGTCCAGATACAGATACATGTAGGCCTACAAGTTAATCAGGACACACAGATGAGTCCAGACCAAGTTGCAGCTTCATGTTCCAGTGTAGATGAAGGTGAGACCACACAGCCAACACTTAGTCCAGCGCCTGATCTTTCTTGGGACACACAGAGTCCAGCCCACGTTAGCTCTCCACCAAGTCCATCAGACCGCACTTTCCACCCGATCCCTCCGCCCTCCTCTGTCAACACAACATTTTAGCCATAATAATTTTGTTGTTTGTTTTCCTTCGTTTCGGGATCGGCGTGGACATGTACATGGAGCGGCCGTGTCAGGCGGGGTCCCCGCGCTGTGGACCCGGCGCGGGTCCTTTGTTAATTCCTCGTTAATGATCCTTCCGCAGGTTCACCTACGGAAACCTTGTTACGACTGTTACTTCCTCTAAATGATAAAGTTCGATCGTCTTCCGGGCGCACGAGCGAGGCACCAGAGGCGCCCCGCCGCGGCCCGTCCGAGGATCTCACTAAACCCATTCAATCGGCAGTAGCGACAGGCGGTGTGTACAAAGGGCAGGGACGTAATCAACGCGAGCTGATGACTCGCGCTTACTGGGAATTCCTCGTTTAAGGGAGACAATTGCAACTCCCTATCCCAAGCACGAAGGGGGTTCAGCGGATTGCCCAGGCCTTCCAGACAAGGACGATCACCCGCTGATCCCTTCAGTGTAGCGCGCGTGCGGCCCCGAACATCTAAGGGCATCACAGACCTGTTATTGCTCAATCTCGCGTGGCTGAACGCCACTTGTCCCTCTAAGAAGTCAGCGCCCGGCTCGGCGGCCGGCGCGACTATTTAGCAAGCCAGAGTCTCGTTCGTTATCGGAATTAACCAGACAAATCGCTCCACCACCTAGAAGATGACTCCCTCACTGATCCTCTCACGCCAAAGCGAGCAATGAAGGTCGCTGTGCTTAACTCACTTCAGAAACGACAGGCACCAGTTAATGAAAAGAAAAGGGGGAAAGCTGTGAAGAGATCATTTGGGGAATGCCTAACAGAAGATGAAGTGGTTGTAAGGCTTCAAACAGAAGAACAAGAAAAACAGAAAAAGAAAGCAGAAATCAAAGCGAAAAAACAAGAAAGAGCAGCTGCTAAAGAATCGAGAAGTAGCAAAAGAGAAAAAAGACCTAGCACAGAAGAGGAAAATGGAACAAAAGAAAATGCAAGCGACATCGAATGACAACAAACAAGAAACACTCGTAGCGTCACAGACAGCAGCTTCATCAGGGACAGTACACTCGGCAGGATCTTCTGAAAACGTGATTTCTGCAAATTATCAAGTGGGAGAATATGTGGCAGCTATATATGAGGAGGATTTATACATTGGAGTAGTGATGCTACCAATCACTCCGACTCATGTGACCGTCAAATACATGCTGCCTCGTGGCACCAACAGATTCATTTGGCCAGAAAAAAATGATGACATTCTCCAGACTCGACGCTGTGATATCCTCTGCAAATTACAGACCATCATTCCAACTACTGCACGCCACTGGGGATTAAATCAAGAAGACTTGGCTAAAACTATGGTCAAATTCAATAAATGGCAGATGAATATGCATTGAAATAGCTACTATCACAAAGCAGGCTAGAAACATATATGTAAATTTATGACTAATAACATTGATTTTGCTTGGGGTAAAAACATGATTGACTTTAGTAAGGCATGTTTCAAGCTGAATTGACCGAATATGTTTTAAAGTTGCTTGTAAAAGCATGATGTAAGATATAGAGTCAAAGCTTTCTAAGTAATACTGAAAAAAAAGAGAAAAAAAAGTTTTAGTATGAAATGCGTCTTAGGTCTTAAAAGAAATATCAATGATCCAAGCTTGATTTTACAAAGAGCTAAGAATGGCCTTATTTGCAAATCTATGCAATCTTAACTGACAAGTCATTTCAACATGAGTCTTAGTGCTTTGTGAAATCAGGAGCTTCTGGGACGATTTCCTGGGAACAGTGTGCTTCAGTTATGGGCTTTGTAACCTTAAACCTTTCAAAGTTGGTACATAAAATAAGTGTTAAAGTTTGTTGTGCGTTAATTATGTGCGCTAATGTTTAAACCTTCCAAATAAAATTACGGTTTCAAATGATTGAGTTTATAGTTATATAATGAACTAACTGTGTTTAAAAAATTGTTTGTAGTAAGTGTAGGTTCCTCAATATTGAATCAATTGAATAAATATGATTCCACTACAAAAACCTGCATATAATAGCAATCGCTTTTGGGGGTTTACATATGCGCGGGCGTTTTTACCTGGGTCTCGGGCGTTTTTACCCCAACACCCGGGTAAAAACACCCGCCAAACTTCCTTTCAAAAAGCAAGGAAAATTTCCCTTTATCAACATAGTGAATTTAATTTTATATTTGCACACAATACAGGAGATATGTAATGGGTAAAACCACACATTAATTTCCCTCTGTCTCCAAGAAACATTTCTCATAAACTAGAAAAACGGGCGTTTTTACCCCAGTTTACCCTACATATTAAAAACCTTCCCTTTCCCTTTAAATGATTTGGGTACTTTTCTAACACAAAACACAATCAATTACCACAGATTTACTTTAAACTTACACCGTTTAAAGATAATGATAGTAAAAAGCGTACCTTAAAATATCTCTTATATCCTTGCGGTATTATATTCGAACTGCCTCTAGCTACCGTGCAACCTCGGTAGTCTTGCAAGGTATGAATCTCACCCGAGTAACATGCCTGTGATAATTTGTCACAGCTTCGGGAAAGTACTTGCTTCTTACACACATCGGTGTATGGGTAAAAATCAAAAATTAATATTCTTAAAATATTAGTTGCTGAGATGCTGTAGTTTTTTAGAAAATATTAAAACAAGGGCATCAAAATACGTTTTTACAGGTAAGGTAGTTTTCGTTTTGGAAATTCTTATTCTTTTCCAAAACATTTTGGAGCAATGTGAAGAGTTTTGGAGTTTGTTTTCGTTTCCCATTTGGGATACAGGAAACTTTTTGGAAATTCTTATTCATTTTACACAACTGATTTCATAGCAATCGGAGATGTTTTAACAATTTTTGTCTCAGGTCACGTTTCAGCACAACCGATGTCCTTTGGTTTGGGATCATTATGTGAGCTTTAGGAATTTCTAATCTGTGAGCGTGCAGATTGTCTGGGCAGAAAAATCTGAGAGGTCTAAATTGTGCATATGAAAAATGAATTAATTGTCATCGGAGACCACATTAAAACCCTCACTTTGCTTTTAAATGATTATGGGGACTTTCCTCGAACAAAACACATGTCCACATCAAACTGACACCGTCAAAATATTAGTTGCTGAAATGCTGTAGTTTTTTAAAAATTAATAACACAAGGTCATCAAAATACGTTTTTACGGTTAAAGTAGTTTTCGTCTCAGAAGGACAGACTAAGACGAAATTCATTACATCAGGACACCACTTAGGTTAGATTTAGGTTTGGGAAATTCCTTCTTTTTTTTTCCAACTTCACACGAAATCCATTTTACGAGGTTAACCCTCTTGAAAACTGCTTTGTTAAAGGCAGTGGACACTATTGACCAAAAAAGTTGCGCATACAGACTTTCTTTTGGAGGTGTCAAAATACGGTCGTTATTATTATTAGTGAAAAAAAAAAACACCCTCGTCACCAAGTAGGGTTTTATGGCAATAATTATTTTGAAAATTTACCAATAGTGTCCCACTGCCTTTAAAACATTTTTTTGAACTAACCAAGAAAATCGACTACAACAAATTGTTTTGTGTTCTTTCTCTTTATTTCAATTATAAGTCAAAATCTGTTTTGGGTCTTTGGTCCGACTTTTTTTTTACTGCCGTCAGAAAAGACGTACTGAAAAAATTTTTAAAAAATAAGGCAAAAATTTCAATTTGTTGTCATTTGTTTTACACCAACTACTCGTTCGAAAACAAAACATTTTATTTTCGAACGTGTAGATGGTGTCAAAAAATAATTAAAAGATAACATATTTTTCACAATATATTCAAATTGTTACCTGTTTAAACGTCAACAAATTCAGCGGAAAAATGAAATTAAAAAAATTGAAAAACGTTAATGGCAAAGATTTCAAATTGTTGTCAATTTTTTTTACACCAACTACTCGTTCGAAAACAAAGCATTTTAATTCCGAACGTGTAGATGGTGTCAAAAATTAATAAAAGATAAAATAATTTTTCACAAAATTGTTTTGTTTTTTCCTACAAATTCCACGAAAAAAAATTTCCTTTACAGAATTAACATTAAAGGCACAAATGCTAACAGTTTTATAATAAAATTTTGTTTTTAATTGTTTTGACACCAACTCCTCGTTCGAAAACAATTTATATCATTTTCAAACGTGTAGTTGGTGTCAAAACACTAAATTAAAAAAATCTTCGAACATTATTCCCTTTTTCGGTCAAAATCTTGTCTCTTTACCAGTTTTACTATGTTCGGATTTTTTTTCCGACTTGGAATACTAAAAAAAATAGGGCTAGATAGCTCAGTTGGTAGAGCGCCGGCACGTTAAACCGGAGGTCGTTGGTTCAAATCCCGCTCTAGTTAATTTTTCTTTGTTAAATCCAAAATCATTTAAAAATTTACCCAATCAGTTTCCCTTGTGGTTTATGATTTAAAAAAAACTTAAAAGTATTATTATCTTATTTTTAAATCTATATAATTGCAGATTTCAATTTTTTGTTTATGTAAAATATACTTTTGGAACAAATCAACAAAACCAACATTGCAATCTTACGAAAACATTTGATTTTATTTACAAATCTGAGCGAGATCGGGTATGCCATTTAGTTTATCTAAGTAAAACTGAACAACCAACCTTGTTTATTTGCAGAAAAAAAAATGATCTCAAAGCATTGTGAGAGGTTTGAAATTTTTAGATTAAGAAAGTTAATTTTAAGTACCTTCAAAACATATTTGGAAACCATGAAACTTTTAAGCACCATGAAACCATAACATGTGAACCTTGTTTACAATAGGTGTGACCTACCTTTGTTCAGTAGTTTACATTTTGTGTCATAAATTACACATAAAACGAAAAGTTTCATATCAAAAGAGTGGTGTCACAGGTTACATCGTCTATAGTTTGCCTCCAATCTCGCCGAGGTTGAATGGGTGGAATCTAAGCAGTTCGAAAATTGCTCACCCCTTATCTGACAAATAGCCCAAACAAACCCAGCGTGATTTCAGACGGAAAGTCTTTGAAGGCTGAAACTACAAATTTTAAACGTAAATTAATACAAACTAATAAAATCACACAATGCCACAAAAGAATGGTAAAATAACGAAGGTATATACATGTATGTATTTATTGTGATTGAAATTGTGTAAGTCAACACTATCACACGCCATAATTACAAATGCAAGAAAATAAACGTTGAAAAAAGTATTCCCACAATTTACTGTAAAATTAGCACAGACTCAAAACAGCTGCATTTGAGGCTGGAATTGTAAAAACATTGAAATTCAATTTATGTGAATCTTTTTTTATTCGAAATTTTGTAAATCAAAACCTGATCGCATTTGGTCCAAAAAGAGTCCTTAAAATAAAACATTTAAAACAGCAACAAAATGACTTGTTAAATTGGCCCAAGAACATTGTACATGTAGCGTACAAATTAAATAACACGCAAATCGACAAAGCATGTTCAAACTTTGTTGAAGCGAGCTCAAATCGTCAAAGGCAGCAGCAGCCTATGACTAATTTGTTCAAATTACCCATGAAGCAGGAAAAAACATTCATATTCATATCCGACATTTTGAGATACTTCTGCAGTCATCTAACATTTTCAAAATGTGCATACCAGTTCGTGCGAACCAATTCGTGGAAAACGTTTACTTTCAAAGGAAGCCGTTTAACTATTAACGGCTCCCCACAACTAGAACGTTACCAAAATATGTTTTAATAGTGTTCTCAGTGAGATTATATTCTCCATTCTCCTCAAAAATTAATACTTACAGGGAAAGCTACAATTGTCTTCAACCTGTGAACTTTTAATGTTAATCTGTTGACACGAGTTTGAGACTTGGAAGTAATTCAAAATTGCAACATAAACAGGGAATTTGAAATAAATTTTAGAACGGGGAAAGCCGTTTCACTCTGATGATATCAGAAGTAGCGAAAAATACCTATCCATGGAAAAGGCAAAGGGCTTTTGAGGGGGGGGGGGACATATTACCTGTTGCTTAAAGGCAGTGGACACTTTTGGTTATTACTCAAAATAAGTATCAGCAAAAAACCTCAGTTGATAATGAGTAATGGTGATAGGTTGATAGTATAAAACATTGTGAGAAACGGCTCCCTCTCAAGTGACGTAATTTCTGAAGAGAAGAAATTTACATCGAAATTAATTTCGAGATAGAATTTGATGTCTCGAAATCGGGCATCTGAAAGCACACAACTTGGTTTGACCATCTTTCATAGTTATCTCGCAACTCCGACGACCAATCGATGTTAAGATACACCAAGTGTAAAGACTGGTCTTTGACATTTACCAACAGTGTTTATTGTCAAGGACAATGTGGGTAGTTTTCAATCCAATTTCCCGTCAAATGATACATGGCGAGGTTCTGTAGTACAAAGTCACAAAACACTTTTCGTCTCACAGGATGTTAAAGCCATTATCCCTCGGCACAGAAACAAAAGTTCACATATGTACCAAAAAAATAACTAACAGGGTTTATGTGACTTATGTTTGAAAGACTTCTCTTGAAATATTGTCCCTTGAAATGCTTTACTTTTAGAGAAAACATTAAAACAATATCAATTCTCGATAGCGAGAATTACAGATTTAGTTGGCGTTTCTTAACATGTGCACCAAACCTGTGAAAGTTTTAGCTCATCGGTCGTTGTAGTTGCGAAATATAATTATTCTAAGTAAAGGACCGGCACCAAAATCTTCAAAACCAAAGATTGCCACCATGGTACAATTGACCATAAATAACCACAAAATGTATGTTCATACACCATTATTAGGATTCTAGGTGAATAGTCTTTTTTTCAGTAAGGTGCAACAGTAACTTCAAGTAGACATACCTTTACATACACAATTGGAAACGGACGCTCAGTTGATTACAGTTCTCATCAACTTTGTAGGCACATTTATGATCCTCAAAAACATACTGTAAGAATTACTGATCATTCGGTAGTCCAAACAGCTTGATAGTACCAGCATCTCTGTCTCTGTTGTATTTGTCTTTGTCGTCGCATGCAAATGCTAGAAGATGTCTCTTTGGATGCCAGGCTACAGTAAATGTTGGACTTTCACACTGAACCTCTGTAATTTTTTCACCTATAGACACAATTTAAAACTAAAACTGTGGATTTTTCGGTTGGGGGAGCATGATAAAACACTTTTGATTTTAAAACATTTCTAGAAGCGAGTTTGGAAAGTTTGTATGCATATTACAAGTTGTGTTAAGTATGGGAAAAATATTAGGCAGAATATGAACGGAAATATTTAACAATTGCTCAAACTTTGCAACATTTGCCACAAATTCACTACGTTCACAAGTCATTCTCCAACCAACCTCCTTACGAAGATCGGTCAACTTATGCTCCTCTCCCACGGTGAATACTCTAACGGAAGAAAATATTTGACACTCGCTAAAACTTCGCAATGTTCGCCGTGTCTTCGTAATATTGGTAACAAATACGAAACGTCCACAAACTATTCCCAATTGCAACTTTCGATTGCTTAGTCGAGTGGCGACTACCGATATTCAACTATGGAAAGCTTGCCTTAAAATTTAACTTGCTGTAGTTTTTGAGAAATGAGAAAAACAATGCATGAAAATACGTTTGTAAATGATTAAAATAATTTTCGTCTCATGAGACGCAAATTGTTTTCATGACTCTGTTTTACTCATTTCTCGAAAACTACAGCATCTCTGCACGTAAATATTTTCCGGGAAGCTTTCTACATCTTCAAACTGTGTAAGTTGAGTGCAAATCCTACAAAAGTTACATAGACCCCTTTAACATTTCATTCACAGAATTTAAAAATGATATTTTCTTTGACAAAGTTATACTTGAAGAAAATTTGGATAGATCATTAATTTTATTTTAAAAATCTTACGTACCAGGGGGCTTATTCATGAAGCCTTCTTAGGCCTTAGTAAGCACGTGTTACTAGTTCGTTCTTAGCGAGTTGCGTCATATTCACGAAGCACTCGTAACTTCAATCGAGTGCGTAAATCCTTACTAGTGCTACGTGGGGTGTTTTCGGCTTCGTAGCATTTTCTTAAACCCTTTTTCAACATTCCTGGCCAATATTTTCGGCCCTCGTAATTTTATAATCGAGGGGGGCTGAGTAACATTATGAGAAACCCCTCTGAAGTAGAGTAGTTTTCGATAAAGAAGTAATTTTCCAAGAATTTGATTTGAAGACATCGGATTTCGAAATCAAGCATCAAAAAGCACACAACTTCGTGTGACAAGGGTGTTTTTTCTTTCATTATTATCTCGCAACTTCAACGACCGATTGAGGTTTGTTATTTTATGCTAGACTTTAATAGTGTACAGTGTCTTTCATCACCTGACAAGGTAACGCCCGGGTTTACACCTCCAGCCCCACGACATAAACGATACGTGATATGCCCTAAGGTTTTACGTTCCGATTGCTCCACGCCGTGGGGCCATACATAAAGCTCCCGTTACACGGACACTATGAATGCTATCAGTCTTACGTTCGATTTTGAACATTACTTACGCATTTGATACATCATTTTTGTTGTCATATATACTCGTGAATTAATTGTAAACAAACAAACTTAAATTTGGTTTAGTAAAACCAACTCGGAAAATCACGCGGATTGTTAAGCCACAAAATGGTTCTACGTTTTTTAGAAAAATGCTCAGAAACTATGGGCGGCCAAAAGGGCCAAAACTAATAAATGTATAAACTGAAGGACAAAACAATAATCAAAGAAAGAAGTTGTTCAACAAACACCAAGTAGAAACTAAGATAACAAAACTCAACAACAATCAAAGAAAATTGTTTTCAAACAATTAACAATTCCCCAATCAAGCTTTAAAGCGCAACAACAATCAAACACTTGTTTTTTAACAAGAAGTACTCTGAATCAAACTAATAAAACAAAACGCAATCAAATACAAAATAAAAACAAAACAAAAACAACCAAACGCTAAAAGAATGAATCCTTATAAAAAACAAACACAGACAATAAAACGTCAAATAGGGACGAAATACTAACACAGTAAAAACAAAGAGAAATCATCGATCGGCTATCGTTGAAAACGAAAATCAAACTAACTATTACAAAATGTTGAGGGCGGTTGTCAAAGCTAAGGACAAAATGCAAACCGTATCAGTCTCCTGAGCATGTAATCAACATTTACGACAAACTAAGGACTGACTGAAAATCATCGTTGGTGGCGTATGTATTATGTACAGTTGTGACTATTGTTGTAGGGCCGGGTATAGACGGGTACAGATCAATTGAAGAAAATAACAAATCTTATGTTTTATGGAAATTGCATTGTCTGATTTTTCTCAACTTTCGATATGAAGAAAGGGGGTACATCTTAAAAACTGTACAGGTTGCTTTTGTAAATTTTGAATTTATATGAAAATTATAAAAAGTAATTGAATGTTTCCCATAGCCTGTGTGTAGTATGCCCCCTCCAGGAAACGCTTTAGAATGTACAATGTCACCATGTAAACAAAGGTAGCATGGTGTATTGCAAGGCTGTGATGTGGTATAACCATGGGAAATGTATGGTGGCCCTGAAGGGACACAGCCAGTCGTGAATATTTTTGCGACGTCGCGAATATTTTAACGACTAGTCGTGAATATTTTTTTCAGTAGCTTGAGTGTGTAATTCTTACACGGCACGCGTAGAGAGCCAAGCTATGAAAACTGTTTCCACTCGACTATGTGTATGGGTATTGGTCAACTCGGTCCCAAGCCAACTCGGTCCCAGTCAACTCGGTCCCAGTCAACTCGGTCCCAAGTCAACTCGGTCCCAAGTCAACTCGGTCTCAAGTCAACTCGGTCCCAAGTCAACTCGGTCCAAAGTCAACTCTCGTCCTTTATTTCCTTTATTTTTTAATATGTATTTAATATTAAATTCAAATGTAAGTTCACTTGAATGTGGTGTGAATGAGTTTACATGAATAGATTTTGATATTATTTATTATCACGTGTAAATTAATTTTTATTTACTTTTTATTTTCAACCAACCTTAATGTTTTGTTTTACTATTTTATTGGTACTGTTTTTTTATATTTTTGTTACGTGTAAGTTAGCTGGAAAGTTTTGTTTATATTATTAAAAAAAAAACACATTAATTTCCTCATGTTTTATCCTCAGAAATCGTACTGTTTTTATAGTATTTATTGTATGTGTTTTTGAGAAATTTTGTTGATAAAATAAACATCTGTTACACTTCAAGAAATCAAAGAGGATTCAACTATATTTGTCAATTAATGTTAATTCTTGAGAGCCATAGAGAAGAAAACTACTCTGGTTGAAAGCAAAAAACATTTTAACACATTGGCCGACCGTGTTAGTTCGCAAAGTAAAAGGAAAACCACGCAATTTTGAGGCAAATTTGTGTGGATCATTGTATTCTACTTTTAAAACATCTTTCCAATCATATGAATTTTATAACAAACGGTTATAAACGCTATAAGGGTGGGTGGTCAGGAATGTTGGGGGGGGGGCTAATACTGGACATGGGCTTACAGAGGATATGGGCCATCTGTTGAAGTGTGAACAACCATAGAGAAAGGACAATGGAACGATTTGAGAATTCTACTCTAGAGATAAAATAGTGGGAAATCATCCTTACCCAGTGGCCTGGGAAAGTGCTTTTGTTTTTTGTGTAAAGTTAGGGGTGAGACTTGTCATGATTTGTGCCACTTGTTATGGATGTTTACAAATACTGCTGGGAATTCTTCCTCACATTACATTTATCTGGGGAATGAAATTGCCCTATTTTTAAGTTGTTAAAGTGAAATTATACAACTTACCGTTAATCATCAAAAAGAGCATTGGACTTTAAGTAGTTTAAACAGATAGTCATAAAATCAATAAACTACGCAAATTTGTGCAAGTAAAATGTATCACGATAAAAGTGACAAAATGGAATTGTGAGATCATCAATCACAGTTCAAGAAGTCCAACCGAAGTTGTTAGGCAGTGTACTTAAATTAATATGTAAAGGCATGGAATCGAATTAAAGTACATAATATATGAATTTATGGAAAGACAATTTTTAAGAAAAATTTAAAAAAACATCGCAAAAAATTAATGTCACTTGGATCTTGCACAAGCTATAACAAGATTTCCAATGCATAAGGGTAAGCTCCATTAAAGTTTTCCCGTGTTTTGTCTGAAAAAACTCGGAATGTATCCCCCTTCTTTTTCAGCTCGAGGGCGTTTTTATATTGACATCCTTGTTGAACTATTTCTACCTCCATGGTTGAATCATAGAGCTAGGGTTGAATCAACAAACTGGATGAGCAGTAATCCTGCAGTCAGCAACAAACTGGCTGACGGTTTTTGAACAATAATTATCACATGGAACTAGTAGGTTTTAACTCCTCAGTTTCAGATTTCAAAACAATGTTAAAACCATGGTAAAACCCACAAAATGTTTTCATTTTTATACTGTGCACGAAGATTCAATTATAGATTAGAGTCCACTGTTTGGAAAAGGAGATAACAGGCAAGGCTGTATAATTCCGGCCTCTTTTTTTTCACTGGATGTTTAGTCATTCCTCCTAATTATAAGGGTTACACAATAGACTGATGGTCATAATGAACGGCTGTGGTTCTAAATGTTTTTTGATGAAATTAAAAACAGCACTTATACATCTGGAAGCACACAAAATTATGCAACAAAATAAATGGTTTTTTTTTCACAGGTTTGTTATTTTATGCATGTTGGGATACATCAAGTGAAAATACTGGTCTTCGACAATAATTACCAAATGTGTCCAGTTTAAAAAAATAATTGCTTTTTTGTAGACCATGGATGGTATATCTCCATGGTTAGCGATGGAGGAAGAAATAGGAGGTAGACTTGTTCATCACAACCTGTACACCATTGTGTGAAGCGATAGTACAAGAAAAGCAGGTTGTGTGTTCCCCATTTATTTCTCCTCCATGCCACAACTATTTTCATTCCACATACCACCAGTGGCCCAAGGTCCCTTGCGGTCATCACTAATTAAGTTCGTGCATGCGCAAGAGTATTTTTCGGCCAAAAACACGCCCATTTTATGTAAATTGCCCACGTTCGTCCTAGGAAGAAAAAAAACGCGGCTGCCACGGCCGGGTCTCACTCACAACTGTACATACGCCACCAACGATGATTTTCATTCAGTCCTTAGTTTGTCGTAAATGTTGATTACATGCTCGGGAGACTGATACGGTTTGCATTTTGTCCTTAGCTTTGACAACCGCCCTCATCATTTTGTAATAGTTAGTTTGATTTTCGTTTTCAACGACAGCCGATTGATGATTTGTCTTTATTGTTACTGTGTTAGTATTCGTCCCTATTTGACTTTGTACTGTTTGTGTTTGTTCTTTTTAAGGATTCATTCTTTTAGCGTTTGGCTGCCTTTGTTGTGTTTTTATTTTATATTTGATTGCGTTTTGTTTTATTAGTTTGATTCAGAGTTCCTCTTGTTAAAAAACAAGTGTTTGATTGTTGTTGAGTTTTGTTACCTACGTTTCGACTTTGTGTTTGTTGAACAACTTCTTTCTTTGATTATTGTTTTGTCCTTTAGTTTATAAATTTGTTAGTTTTGGCCCTTTTGGCCGCCCATAAGAAACTGCTGTAATGATTTTCTTTTAGGGACTGCTCTTCTCCATTCCTGGAAGACTTTTTGAGTCATATCTTAGCCTATTTTGTAGCCCAAATAGCCCGATTCAGCCGGTGTGTCCCAATAACAAAGTTGCTTAAGTCTATCCAGAGCTCTGCGAAATAATTCTGTTAGTTTCTACCGCATGTTTTACACTCTTCGATCCGTTGCAGTTGATCGAATGAGGCTTGCGAAAGAGAAGTTTGGTTTAAGAGTGATGACTTATCCTTGGTCACTTCAAATGAATATGCAAAACAATATAGGCAGGCAAACATAGCAAGAATTTGTTATCACTAAGGTGTGGTTAAATGAAGAATAATAAAAACAAGCAAAGATAGATCAGGTTCAGGTTCGCACGATGTAGTTAAGTTAATGTTGTCGGTCTTACCTCCAAACGATTGTTCATGCAGCTCGAAAGATTACAAGATACATCAAAATGTCTAGACGGTTAGGAGAAGACTCAAAACTCGGAATTACTAGACATTATTGAATGACTAAGCTATGTTTTAACATGGAATCACTAAAAGCTAGCGAAAAGAGGAGGGAGCTTGTTGCCTAGCTTATCTCAATAGGGTCAGGTCGTTAAACAAACTTTATCACAAAGTCGGAATACTGACTGAAAAGATTTATCATTATATATAGATTAAAACTACTTTACCTGTTTCAACATTTGCAATGTCAATTGCTAGATCCTCAGATGCAGAAGCTAACATCTTTCCATCATAACTAAAGCTTAAGGTTCTTACTGGCCAATCCAATCTAAAAAGAAAGAAGAAAACAAAGGATTAAATGAACATTTCTAAAGAACCCCAAAACGTGTAACCTTCGGTTGGGCGCATCATGTTATGGCGCTCGCCAGGAATCTAAAATGAATCAAGCAGCTGGACTGCTGCTTAAACAATATTAGCCGTAGACATTATTGTGTCTGAAACAATATTCAAAAATACCTCAGACAGTTTCGCTATTCCTATTGGTGGAGAGCGCGTCACGTGGGTGTGTATAAACCTTTGTTGAAACATGGGCGTGACATGCGAACTTGCACCTGTGCTTTCATCAGTTCTTTCATTCCTATTGGTTGAGAGCAACGGCTGAAACAGTTGTGCCACATCACGCGATACGCGCGACGCGCACAGCATATCCTTATAAGGAGTTGTTTACCCGAGGGCCTTGAATGGGCCTTACCATTTCATAGCTGGAGGGGTGTTGTGTTGAAAGAGATCATTGAAAAATTACAATTTTTGCATTTATTTTACTTTTTGACCATAAGTATTGGTGTTTTTGACCTAAAAGGTATTTATGAATGGAAATCAAAGTGTTACATTGATTCCCTTATTAGTGTGTTTGTCTTCTTTATTGTAAAAACTTAAATAAAAGTGTGAGCGTAGCTTTAAATGTAGACTTGATTAAATGAATATGAAGTAAACACAACCCAAATCACAAAAAAAAAAAAAAAAAATCATCAAGTTTGCTTACAACAATGCTAACAAATCAATGTGTAGCCAAATCAATGATCAAGGCGCTCCGGCCAGCCGCGACCTGCAAAATCCCAGTCCCCATCACTGAATTCCGCCACATACTATGTACATGTACCATCTGTACGATACGGTACACGCACGGTACTTGAGTACTTTCTAAGTAGCACCTTGATGTTTTTGTATGTGCCAAAATTTAGGGCGGTTCTCATTGGTTGTTGTAAAATGTAGACATATTATTCATTTTGTTTCTCCCGGTAAATCAAAGTTGGGGATCGAAAATATGTGTTGGTCGAAAACATACCAGACGGTAGAAGGAATACCGGACACTTCGGCACCTCGCAAAGTCGGCACCTGCAAAGTCGGCACCTGGCAAACTCGGCACCTTGCACACTCGGCACCCACTCAGCACCAAGAATGTCGGCACCATACAAACTCGGCACCGGCCTTTTTTTGACTAACAAACTCGGCACCAAGCAAAAAATTAATATCACCTCGAAGAGTCAAGTGGTTACAAATAAAGTAACGTGCGTGTACTTACACAATAAAAAATGGTTTGGTAGTTTTAACAGTAGCTAGCTTTGTAAACTATGTTAAATCACTAATTCTATGGGTGATGAAAATTCCGAACTTTCGAGATCATTTGGGCCCCCGGAAGTTTACCATCCGGCCCGCATGTGCCGTGTTTAGTCATACTCCCCACCAGGGAGTTGAGATGGTTTAAGGAGTGAATTAAGGCCCAGTGACCAGGGGTAATAATGTGAAGTGCTTTGGGACGCCCTCCGGGTGTGAAAAGCGCTATATAAAAACGGGTTATTATTATTATTATTATTAGTCAACAATAGAATGCATGTCGGTGACAGTGCGGTGCCATTTTCTTATGATTTTGGCTCTGAACAATTTTAATAAGGTTTTTTTTTAGTTAGGTTAATAATTTTCAATGAATTTTTGCCTCTTAACAGAGCGTGCACTGGCCGGATAATTTCCCGAGGGCTCCGTTTGTGCATGCGAGATATGGACGGCACGCACACGCCACTTGATCGTTTGGTGTGCACACTCCTTCCAGTGCTCATTTTTTTTTTTTTTACGATAAACGTAAATTATTCCAATAATATTTGCAATGTTTTTACTAATAACTTTATAACAGAATCAAGCTTTTTATGGGACTATGATGGTGGGACTGATAAAATAAAAATGAGGCCTACCACACAGTGTGAAAATTTAACTTTTTCAACTGGGTGCCGAGTTAGTGTGTGCCGAGTTTGTACCGAGTTTGCAAGGTGCCGAGTTTGCAGGTGCCGAGTTTGCAAGGTGCCGAAGTGACCAGTACAGCAGCTTCCAATTCAGGGACAAATCTACCAGCTACATCGTACTAATGTTGCTAGTCTTCGTGTTATAATGAAACGCAAAACAACGGACCAAAAAGGAACCCTTCCTCTCTTCGAAGTTGTTCAACACCGTACCGACCGAGCGAGGCTTGTCCGGCACCGGTAGCCGTATACCGTCCAGCAGCGCATTCAGCTATTACATACACTACGCTAAGAGTTAGGACTATTCTTATCTCGAGTTAGGACCAGTTACTCGTCCTAACTTAGGACTATCCATGCAATTTGTATACCTCCTAAGTTGGAACTAGTCCTAACTCTTTGTGAAATCGACCCATGTATACATACAGCTAGCGTTACAGCGTACACACACATTGACGTGGCATGATTGCTAGCAGTAATACGTCATTCTCAATTGCGCCTGTGATTGGCCAATGTTTAGAATGACACGCCCACATCATGCTGCCCTTTTATCAGATTTCCGATAAAATGTTACAAACCCATCAAGGCTGTTGTTTGAGCCACACACACGAGGTTGAAGACACGACCGTACTCATGACTACGCTATACTGTTCTCGTTGTACAATGTACTGCACAAAACAATGTAGACGTTGCTTGTGTATACACTGCGTGCAGTTTTTTGTTGCCGAATCGTACTGCGCAGCCTTGAATCAAGGCAATCAATGTTTGAAGTTTGAAAATTAAAATTGACCATCATAGCTTTGGCCTGTATACTTCACATGATTTCAGGAAAAGCAAAACAAATTTTATCAGGTGTTCGGGTTTTCAGCATGTTCCAAAAGTGACTAATTGCCGTTTGCTGCTTTTGTATTCATATCTGGGCATCTGACTTTGCCTACATTAAAGTTAATGCCAAAATCGTATGGTCATACCATTTTCGTACCGGAAGGTCAAAGTTTGCATTTGTATATTATTTTCGTCAACAACACATTTTGGGACTATAACTTTTGATCTACATAATGGATTCTTTATGGAAAAATCATTGAAAAGTTTGTCAAAAACTACATGAACGCCTCACAGACACGACCCCATTTTGACCTCGTCTTCCGGTTCAAATAGGAAGTTGAAAATGAAAAAATTCATGTCTTAAAGAACTACGTATTTTCCCCGTAAAGATCGTGCAGTGTATGCGGTGCAGAGCCACGCTCCAGAGCTCATCCCTAGAGCGCGCGATGTAGTTTCATGTACAATGTAACGTCTGTGTTCGAGGTGTTTTCAACATACATTTCCCTTTCGTTTAGGTTAGTTAGTCTCTTCTACAGTCGTCAATATTTCATAAGTTCATATTTCCCCAACCGCATCATAAGCTATTTTGACAACCTATGCATCATATACCAAGGTGAAATGAAGCCTACATGTATTCAAACTGGGATGTGTTCAACCAAAAACTGACCGACATATTCCGTCTTCATTCTTCTCCTCATCAGAGTCCCTTGTCCGCTAACAAAAGTGGCTTTCCCAAACTCGTATGAACTTGAATTATTCATTAGAACAAACCGTTTGAGTTACGTCATGATGACGTCATCCATTCTTTAGTTATGCAAATTTAAAGTTTATTATTTTAAAAAAATCCTAAATTTGTGTGTGTGTGAGTTATTGCGTAGCTGACATTGTCAGTTCTGCTTCTGCCGTTTCGACTAGTCTTCCAGTCAGCTCCGTCCGTTCCTCCTTGGAAAGAATTCTTAGGTAGTCCGACCCAGCTGTGCTGTTAAACGCTTGCCTTCCCTGTCTTAAGGTCTCTGTAGAGCACCACTGGTAGAGTGATACGAGGGCCCCCTCGCCAGTCGTCTACACAGGTTCCAATCGAAAGTACTCATCTACAAATAGTTGAGCTGGTACATCTCGCGAGAGTCGCAAGACATGTCAAAAGAGTCACCAGTGTGCTTTGAGGACCTTGATGTGGACCGGTCCACATTTGAGGTCACCAAATACCAATGAGCTGTCGTAACTGGCTTCAGTAGAACGAGTCTAGTTGTTTGGTTTGTTTTTGGGTGAGGGCCAAGGTCCCCATGTTGTACAGTAATATGGGGAGCACAAATACGTTGTAGAGGTGGATACGAAGACTCTCACTCACGTGGTGACGCCACAACCAAAGTGTCTTCATCTGGTGAAGAGCAGACTCCCTCGTGCAACTTGTTCCACCTTGTCGATGAGTTCTCTTGAGTTGCTTAAGAAATCTACATCATCTGCATAAGCCACATCCAGAGGAAGATTACTGTCTCGGTTGCTTTGTGTTTTGCAGCTTTTGATGAAGGTCCTGAAGGGCTGCTTCAAGGTATACCACAAACAACACTGGAAAAAGGCTGTCTCCCTGAGGTGTGCCGGTGGTGGTTTCTAAAGGAGCGCAGGTACCTCTCTGCAGTCGTGGCTCCAACGACGTTTCTGATAGGAGTAGTCTAATAATGCCGAATTCCGGCTCATCAAGAAACGTCTCAAGTAATGCCATCAGCAGGTGTCTTCTGATGGTAAAAGGCACGACTCATATGGTCCTAAGAATCTCTGCGTTTTTCTTGCAGTGTGGGTCTTGGCGCACAGCCATCGGTAGCCAAAGACGACATCTGCTGTTCCATGACCTCCTCGAAATCTGCTTTGAGTGTGAATTTTTCTTCAGAATGATATAAAATGTTGCTGTTTTCGATGTAGTTGAGCTTACTTGATTCACCGTCAAACAAAGGTAAATTTGATGGGGTATTTTACTGCAAGAAAAATTGTCAGGAAAAACTAAAGCTTCAGAATTAATTTTTAATGTCTAAGGAGTCTATAACTGAAAAAAGTTTGAAAATCGGTTGTGTAGTTCTTGAGAAATGGTCCTACTTCCGGAAGAAGAGGTCAAAATGAGGTCACGGTTTTTCCCAACAAATTTTAAGACCTAAGGACTGAAGATTTTTTTAAATCGGTCGTGTAACTCGAGATATGGTACCACTTCCGGTTGACCTGGAAGTAGAGGTCAACTTGAGGTAACAGTTTTTCAAAATTAATTAACATGCCCCAAGGAGTCTTTAACTACAGACAGTGTGAACATTTGTCCTGTTCTTCTTGAGATATGGTGCTGCGAGGATTTTCACTGTCACTCGTCAATAGAGGGCGGTATATAAGATGAGTGGTCCCTAGTTGAATAATGTTAAAACTTGTATTTGACTCAGGATTGTTTGATTTGGTTGGTTTCTTGAGTTCATGCCAGTATTTTTAGAGTCCATTGCCATGTGACAAACTACTTAAGGATAAAATCCTTGTATTTGGTTGGTGGTTTGATGTTTGATCTAGTACGAGTGGATTTAACTGAACTCTTAACCAAACTCTGCACCTACGATCACCATTTTTCGCTTAATGTGCAAGCGCCGAATAAAATGTGCGAGCTTGGAAGCACACAAACAAAAGAAATCCCTGCTAAGCAGTGTATTTCGCTTGACGTAAAGGCTAAGCACTGAATCTTTGCTTCCAGAGCAGAGCATTACATTTTTCATAAGGTTTGTCGCGATTCAGAACTGCAATGCATTGTTGGAAGGAATATGGGGCGGTTTCTATGCAGTCTCTACGACTCGCGCACGCAACGCCTATACCTTTGTGTGGGTTCAACAGCACCCTCTCTTGAAATTTTGCAATTCGCGATAAACCTTATTAAGCAAGTTCCCATCATGATAGGGCCTGGGTGACTAGTGAAATTTACTAACTCGACTAGTCGCACCTCAAACCCATCTACGACACTTGTCAAGATAAATTACGGATTCTCAAGACTTGTGCCGCAATGTGTTGCAAGCGCAACATTATATACAGTGTATGTTGCGAAAAGTAAGAAGCAACATAACTCAGTGTTTCACCAGACAGGTAGTCAGGACAATTTTTGTAGTCAACGTTTGAGCATGATTATAACGTAGTAAAGAAAAATAGTAGTCGCGACTCAAATAATAATTTGTAGTCGCGACTTTAACACTAAAGCACACTAGTCGTCCCGGCCTACTTTTGCACAAGTAAACCACGGGTATTATCCTGCGAATGCAAATCAAATTTTTAAGTCGCTGTTGTTTTCGCAGTGAAAGTTTCACAAGAGTTGAGCACAATTAGTCAACTGTAGCATTTTTTTTTAATGCGAATTGTGACGCTCAAGAACACATTCCCTGCTAAGCTGTTAAATACGCTGAGCGTAAGCACAATTCCATGATAACGTAAGCGCTGCGATTCTTTCCTTTAAAAGCCATTGGCCCAGGACCAAACTACATATAGCTTTTTAAACACAAAAAGCAGCTAAACACAGCAAATACAAGTACAAGTTGTGAATCAATGTATTCTGCTCATCTGCAATTTTTTAAAGCAAAATGTTTTGCCTATTTATTATAAGCAGCTGTATAACACTGAGCCACTCAACCACCAGAGAAACGTCAGCATAATAAAATCTCTGCTTTTGTATTCCTGTCAAAGAGTTTTTGTTTGCCATGGTCTAATTTCAGAAAGTAAAGTAAAAGACTGGAATAAGTTTAGGCAAATGGTCCCCGACGCAAACAAGGTGACTCACCCGTAAAACATTCCAAATCCCAGGCGGTCTATTTTCGTCGTCCACGCTCGTCGCCTGAAACGAACCTGGTCCACGTCGGGTACCGGTCAACTCGGTCCCAAACCAACTCGGTCCCAGTCAAGAGCTTAATACGTTGACAGTTTTTTCACTCATTTCTCAAAAACTACAACACCACAGCAGGTAATATTTTAAGGGAAGCTTTCAACTATCATTATCTTCAAACTGTTCAAGTTTAGTGTACATCTTTGGACACGATGGTGTGTCGTCGTCGTCGAAAACCCCTATTTAATTACACATGTTCATTTGAACGAAGGCCCTAAACCTTCGTACTTTGTACAAAGGTTTATTAAACACTGTCACAGAGTGAAATAAAAGTAGCGAAATTACTCCAGATCTTATGGTAATAGAGTAACATAATATAATTTGTGTATGGCCAGAGTGCATGTACATTACTTTAAATTTGTCGTGTAAGATAACAAGTTTTTATTTTGAGTGGCCAAACCGCGCCTCAAAATTCGTTAAACTTGGTGAGCCATCTTACTAGAGTTAATCTCTACATTACCTTGCAAACGTTCTGAGGCAAACAAGTTCTTCAACATCCCACAGACTGGCAAGAGCATCTGCACTTCCAGTAGCAAAATACTTTCCAGTTGGGTCAAACTCAATACAAATGCAGTTTGCTGGGTGAGCATTCAGAACATGAAGTGATTTCAGATCCGGATAACTACAAACAAAAGAAAAAATGGGTGTTTTAATTACAATTCATAAATACATGTACCTCAGACAGTTTCGCTATTCCTATTGGTGGAGAGCGCATCACTTGGGGGTGTTAAAACGGATGACAATGACCACCTGGAGCTGTTTATAACCGGTTGTTTCGGATACGTTTTTTAGATGCATTCTATGCACAAGAATGCATTTCCAAAAACTACTTCTTTCTACATCACTTCAGAGGGAGCTGTTTCTCACAATGTTTTATATTATCAACCTCTCCCAATTACTTGTTACATTAGCTAATATGCATTTTTATTTTAACCGATAGTGTCCACTGCTTTTAAGGATTTGTGAAAACGCATCAGATATAATAAGAAAAAACTAAACACAACTTCCTTCGTAAGAATATTAATTGTTTTTGATTTTTGGGGTGTTTTCTTTTTTTTTTGGGGGGGGGGGGGGGGTAAAATACCAATTAATATTCTTTATCCCGGATGCAAGTTTAAAATCTCTTATTATCGTTGCGGTACCCGCTGCAAAAACATAGGATTAAAAACTGCCTCTAGCTACCGGGCAACCTCGGTAGTCTAGTTGGTAAGACACTGCTCTAGAATTGCAAGGGTCGTGGGTTCGAATCCCACCCGAGTAATACGCCTGTAGTTTTTTTTCACAGGACTTGGGCAAGTACTGAGTATACAGTGCTAACTGTCACAGAGTGAAATAAAAGTAGCAAAATTATTCCAGATCTTATGGTAATAGAGTAACATAATATAATTTGTGTATGGCCAGAGTGCATGTACAGTACTTTAAATTTGTCGTGTAAGATAACAAGTTTTTATTTTTGAGTGGCCAAACCGCGCCTCAAAATTCCTTAAACTTGGTGAGCCATCTTATTTTTGTGCAAAGAAGTAATGTGACTTCAACATAGGTTTTGATTGGTGAAGTTAAGGGTTATTTTGAACAATGAATATTCATGAGCAGGCTTGAGCGAGCAGGGATAAAAAGTTCAGGGGGAATACAAATAAAATTCCTAAGTTTCTTTTCTGTTTGGGAGGGTGTGTAGACCCTATGGGAATGGAATATATATTTTTGGCATTCGACATCTGAGCTTCTTGAGGAGAGGATGTGAATCCAGCCTCAAAGATTTAAATTGCGAGCCTTAGGACAGAGGGCATAGCCAGCCTTTAACAGTGAGAACTAGTGAGAGTTCATTAAATAATAGTTTTGAGTGGAGTGTTGATTGCTAATAAATATTTTATATGTGGCGATTTTGAGAAGAACTTTGAGAAAGCCAGGATTCGCCAGTATTCCTGTAAGTTAACTTTATATTAATTGTTGTTAAAGTTAAAGTGGAACTTTGCATTTATTGTACAGTTTTAGAGAATTGATTTTATTTATTGTCACTGGAAGAAAGTTGTCCAACCTTTAAACAATGCAAAGAGTGTGTGATTTAATATCCAAGACGAGCGAGTTAGCCAACCGAATTTAAAATTGTGTTCCTCTATTCTTGCGGTATTTAATAATGGGCCCGAGTGGAACAAAGGCTTTGAGAAATAAGTTTATATTCTTTTATGATATTGTGAGATGACTTGTTGTAAATAGACCGAGTAGTTAGAATGGTGTTCATTATGTATTTATGTACAGGGCTTGTGCCTTGGGAGAAGCGTACTTGAGAAGTGGAAGGTGGGCGGAGATCTCACACCGTTTAGACGAGAAGGACGGAACATCCTCCCCCCCCCCCCTACCAAATCAGAGGAAGACAGAACAGAGTAACATTAATGAGAGAGCTTGTAAATATTGTAGAAAGTAAAATGTAAATAAATTTGTAAATATAAATGAGAAGCGTCACCATAGTTTTCTTGTGCGTGTGTATGTGTGTCAAGGGGGTGGGTGTAGAATACTGAAGGTCTGTACTTGGGTGGAGTCCTGGGTATGTGACACTAACACACATCGGTGTATGGGTAAAAAACCAATTAATATTCTTTATCCCGATGCAAATTTACATACTTTCCAAATGTCAAATGTTGTGTGGATTCTTGATGGCAGGTTTCCTCACCTTTGATACTCAACTGATACTATCATGTACATTATCATCGTCTAGGTAAATAGCGCTATTGTAATGACAACAATTACATTTGATATGACATTTAATTTGGCAGGCTTCTTCAGTCAGTTGCTGGTCCCATTATTATGGCACTTCTTACATACCACAAAACAGCTCACTTACTTGACATCATATCATGCAATAAGCCAATACCTTTTGAATAATTTGTTATAAATATAACTCTTTAAAATGGATTTTTTCAAAAATATTAAACTTTGATTAAATGTCACCTGATAACATCGTTAGGCCAGAGCGGCTAGTGAAATTAACTACTCTATTAGTCGCGCACCAATTAGTCGAAAGTTCAACACTAGACGTGACTACTTAAACTGCATTGCAGTATATTTCTTCTTGTGTATCAATGCAGACACAGTATCCTAAAATAAAGATTGAAATCTGTAGGATGCTTTGCGGGAAATCTTTCAACAATATATCATAGCAAAAAGAAATAGCTCCTATCCCTTCATGTCTTGCGGCACAAAATAAACCATGGAGATAAAGAAAGTACAGTGGCAAAACGATGCAACATGGGGTGCGCTTTTTTTGGCTTTTACCAACCACTGTTTTTGGCCTTTGGCTAGTGAATAACCTAAGGCCAATTCAACCCAAACAGTTATTGGTTACAACCGCAAAAACGCACTGATGGCAAGAGCGAGTTAAGCATGGCAAGAGCGAGTTAAGCATGCCAAGCTTCAATCAGAGTTACAGTTACATTGTATTCCAATCCATTATTAGGTAGTTTTGCACATGCTGACAAATTCATCACATTTGTGAAAGTGTCGGGTGGTTAAGAGCACCGAACTCAAACTCTGGTGTTTCTGATCAGCAGAGTGTGGGTTCGAATCCCCAGCTGTGACACTTGTGTCCTTATACATGTAAGTAAGACACTTATCCATTGCTTCGTCCTTCGGATGGGATGTTAAGCCGTTGGTCCCATGTGTTGTGTAACGCATGTAAAAACCAGTGCCTTTATCGAAAAGAGCCTGGCTGTGGCTGCTGTGCGGGCCGTAGCACCTTGTAAACCCATATAAGGGGCTAAATAATTGAGTTTCAGAGTTCATAACTTCAATAACCTATCTTTCTATAAGTTTATATATAATCAGCGCCTTGATTACCATGTTGGTAGATAAGTGCCCTATATAATACTTAGATATTATTATCTATTATTAATGAAGATTAAAAAACCTTGTGTATATTATAGTCTTGTGTATATTATAAGGCACTTACTGTTATATTTCAATGTTTGGGTGACTATGATTGCTGAAAATATCTCCCAGCCAAAAAGTGATCTCTCCTGTTTAACCATCACACACTACTATTACTATGCGTGGCTTTTCTCTTTGGCTTGTGGACTTTCAAGCCTGGTTCATGCTTCCTGCGAATGCGAAGCGTATGTTGACGTCACAAAATTCGCAACGAATTTCGCAGCAGATGTACATTACTAGGCCCCTATTGCATTACTAAAACCCCTATTGCATTACTAGACCCCTATTGCATTACTAGGCCCCTATTGCATTACTAGACCCCTATTGCATTACTAGACCCCTATCGCATTACTAGACCCCTATCGCATTACTAGACCCCTATCGCATTACTAGACCCCTATTGCATTACTACGGTACAGCCCTTTAGTTGCCATCGAGGCACGGAGGGACCGAGACCGGCAACGTGTGCCCCTACTCGCTACACGCGAGGGAAGCTCGCTCGTTTGTCAATCAAATGAGGGCGCCTCTCGAGACGAAGGAAGCAGCTATATGAGACAAATGAGCGAGGACCCGCGAAACTATCAAGTACCCACGAAACGAAACGAGCGCTGCACAATGCAAGGACAATTTCAGGGATCGTCTTCTTGAAAGTTATTACAAATGCAGTAAACACAACCAGTGTCGGTATTGACCAATAATGAGAGCAGAGCGGCATACAAAGCAAAACATTGAAGCGTTGTTATACTTTGTACCAAGTTACAACAAAGTGTAGCAATTTTATAATGTAGTTACAATTGCGGCACATCTAAGGGGAAGTTGTCACTTACTGTGAGGCTAGGAGTGGCCGACTCCAAACTCCTGTCTGTTGTTGCCGTTTGAGACTTCCAAGAATTTCTGACGAACTCCCATGTTTTTAATAATAATCGCCGTTAAGAGACGTTTCCATATACATGTACAACATTTTTGTCTATACTCCTTGCCGTTTTGGGACTTTTTAGTATTTGGGAACATTTTTTTAAGGGGAAGACGTCAGTTCGAACTGAATGTTTTCAATAATATTGCTGTTGTGGGACGAAAGCAGTTGGCTTTAATTTTATTACAACAGTAAGAGTGTCCGTACTCCGTCTTCAATAAGTTTCCCTTTTGAGACATTGGTAACAATTGTTTTAAAGGGGTAAGTAAGTAGGTCCGAACTCCGTCTGTAATTGCCGTATGAGACGTTCGAGTATTGGAGAAAAAAATAATGTTGTTTATTAGTAAGAAGATTGTATCTGTTGTGGGACATTTCCATGTACAAACTTTTTTTAACTGTAAAAAGGTCAATACTCCCCTGCGAATAACAGTGCTGTTTTGGCACTTTTGAGTTTTGGGGAACATTTCTTTTTAAGGGGAAGACGTCAGTTCGAACTGAATGTTTTCAATAATATATTGCGGTTGTGGACATTAATAGTTGGCTTTACTTTTATTCCAACAGTAAAAAATGTCCGTACTCCGTCTTTTAATAAGTTGCCGTTTTGAGATATTGATAACAATTTTCTTTTGAAGGGTAAAGAGGTCCTAACTCTGTCTGTAATTGCCGTATGAGACGTTCGAGTGTTGGAGAAAAAAAATAATGTAGTTATTGATTAGTAGAATATCCGACGAGCTGTGTTGTAATAATAACCGCCGTTGTGGGACATTTCCAAGTACAGTGTTTTAATTGTAAAAAGGTCAATACTCCGCCGTGAATAACAATGCTCTTTTGGGACTTGGAAAACATTTTTTTAAGGGGAGGACGTCAGTTCGAACTGAATGTTTTCAATAGTATTGCAGTTGTGGGACATTTATAGTTGGCTTTACTTTTATTCCAACAGTAAGAATGTCCGTACTCTGTCTTTAATAAGTTGCCGTTCCACAATCAGTATTCCAAACTTGAACCAGGGAGAGTCGTCAGCTCTGATGGTTTAACGCTAAACGCATTAGTAAGTAATATTCTGCTTCTCTCAATGATGGCTCATTGAAAACGGATCCGCATATGACAATAAACATTGATGTTGCTGGGAATGCTGGCAACCAGTAGTGGCTAGTGTATCATTACAACACCAGATAAGACCCACAGCAAGTGCATCACAGACAATGCACACCAGGAGGTGTTTAAATAAAGTGTAGGGGCCCCATTGTTTAAATTGTTAAAGATCACCACATGGCTTAAACCACAAAGAGGTGCGAATGCAGCTTTATTTGTGGGAAGGACTTGTTGTTGGTGGGGTTTACGAGAGGGTAAATTAACATACTGGTAGTCACGGCCCATAGGAGTTTTTCCAATGAGTACCATAATACAGGATGAGGGTCGTTTGAAATAGGGCATACAGGGGAAAGTATTGAGTGCCGGCTAATTTATATTAAAAATAGAGCATAGTGATGAGCGAGCGCAGCGTTTTCACCAACTGAACGTTTGTTAGTGGGTGCAACCAAGTGTTATAAAGTACTATTATTGTATCTGTTCAAAAACACCAGGCCTCTAATTACGAAACACATTTCAAGGCACTACCACTTTGGCCTTGGAGTAAGCAAAATTTCAGGGGCACTAGATAGTAGTACCATACTGCCAAAAATGAATTTAAAAGAAAAGGGCACGAAACGATAAGCCAGCAGATGTCAATGAACTTTCCTTGTTCAGTCATAAAACCACAAAAGACACCGCACATGGCGACTGGTCTTCTGAGTGAAACAAATGTACAACAAACTGCAGAGGATTAAGATAAGAGGTATTTGTATTTGATCTGTTGGTGTGTCAATCATTCTCCCAGCATCTGGGTATATGCCTACATGTTTTTTGTGGAGAGGTAGAATTAGACGAATGATTCATTTCGTGGAAAAAGGTTTTGTTCTCAATTAATGTCAACTTTTGAAAGGGTTTTCTTTTCATTTGTTATTGTTAAGTATTTGTTTGCATTTGTACCATAACTGTCCATTTGGTTCGTATGTTTTTTAGCTGTTCCGATCCAGTCGGAACAGCTATTGTTTTCGTCGAGATTTTTATTATTAGCTGTTCCGATCCAGTCGGAACAGCTATTGTTTTCGTCGAGATTTTTATTATTTTTATTATTAGCTGTTCCGATCCAGTCGGAACAGCTATTGTTTTCGTCGAGATTTTTATTATTTTTATTATTATTATTGTTATTATTAGCTGTTCCGATCCAGTCGGAACAGCTATTGTTTTCGTCGAGATTTTTATTATTTTTATTATTATTATTCTTTGTTTCTCGCCAAAACCCCATTGCATTTGTACATGTGTTTTCTTTAAGCCTAATCTCCTAAACCATAATACGAAAGAGTGAGTTTATTTTACCAAATTGTAGCTTAGAACATAAGCTTTACTCTAAATGTAAAAAAAAATTAAAATTTTAATTAATTAACCACGTAATCTTCATTTGAATATAACTGGATGCAGTCGCTCCATGTTATTGTTAATCATTCTCTTTGGTAAATGCCATACAGTATGTACCTATCATGAGCTGTGACTTCTTGAGATGAGTCTACGCATTTGAATATAACTGGATGCAGTCGCTTCCATGTTATTGGTAAACATTCTCTATGGTAAATGCAATTCAGTATGTACCTATCATTAGTTGTGACTTCTTGAGAGGAGTCTATTCAAGTCTCCTTCTCTTGTTTTTCTACTTACGTTCTGGACCACAGCGAAGTGTCTTTTTATTCGTTTCCTAACCGAGTTCTGGACCGATATACTTTGCACACGAATGTGTAGGGTTTTCGTTTAACGAACGTGCGTATATAAATAGGGGTTTTTGACGACGACGACATACCATGATGTCCACAGAATTACACTAAACTTCAACAGTTTGAAGATAATGATAGTTGAAAGCTTCCCTTAAAATATTACTTGCTGTGGTGTTGTAGTTTTTGAAAAATTAGTGACAAAACTGTCAACGTATGACTGGGACCGAGTTGGTTTGGGACCAAGTTGACCGGGTTTGTTCAGGCGACGAGCATGGACGACGAAAATAGAACGCCTGGGATTTGGAATCATTTACGGGTGAAGTCACCTTGTTTGCGCCGGGGACCATTTGCCTAAACTAATTCAAGTATTTCGCTTTCTTTTCGGAAATTATACCATGACATACAAAAACTCTTTGGCAGGAATACAAAAGCAGCGATTTTATTAAGCTGACGTTTCTCTTGTGGTTGAGTGGGTCATTTGTATAGTGCTGCTTATAATAAATAGGCAAAAATTTTGCTTTATAAAAATGCAGAAATTGAGCAGAATACCTGGATTCACGACTTGTACAAAATGAGGAATGGTATTTGCTGTGTTTAGCTACTTTTTGTGTTTTAAAAGCTATATGTAGTTTGGTCTGGTCCAGTGCCAATGACTTTTTAAAGGAAGAAACGCAGCGTTTACGTAATCAGGGAATTGTGCTTACGCTGAGCGTAATTAACAGCTTAGCAGGGCATGTGTTCCTGAGCGTCACAATTCGCAACAAAAAAATTACTACAGTTGACTAATTGTGCTTAATTCCTGTGAAACTGTCACTACAAAAACATTGACTTAAAAATTTGATTTGCATTCACAGGACAACCGTGCTTTATAATTAGTTGTGCAAAAGTAGGCCGGGGCGACTAGTGCGCTTAAGTGTTAAAGTCGCGACTACAAATTATTAGAGAGGTTTCGCAAGCGTGCGGATACAGATACAGATACGGATATGATAACTGTAACCGTTCACATCAGCCATGTGTTGAATTTGTTTCGCAAACTATAGGTATGTTTCACATGAGTGCGCTCGCATTCATCATGAGTGTTTTTCTGACATACGTATGACCGATTAGAGACCCCGTGTTTTATACACTACATTTTCTCATCTTTTTGCTTGCAAATGACTAAACAAATTCTATCTATATCAAGCACGATGTGAAAGCTATTCCGTGGGAAATATTTTTGATCGAGGACAAAAATACAACTAAAAATCTGCAAAACAGTATCCATTTATCTACGACGTGTATAAGCTCCCGTATCCTGTACGAACGTATATGCAAAATACGATAGTCGCGGATACGCGTCACTTGAGCACACAAAGTGTCGACGTATCGGTATTTGTATGTTTATCCGTACACTTGCGAAACCTCTCTATTATTTGAGTCGCGACTACTGTTTTTCTCTACTCCATTATAATCATGCCCACACGTTGACTACAAAACTAGTCCCGACTACCTGTTTGGTGAAACAGTTGTGTTGCTTACTACTAATCGCAACATAATGTTGCGCTTGCAGCACATTGCGGCACAAATTTTGAGAATCCGTAATTTATCTCGACAAGTGTCGTAGTTGGGTTTGAGGTGCGACTAGTCGAGTAGTAAATTTCACTAGTCACCTAGGCCTATCATGATGGGAACTTGCATACTGAAAAATCCTGTGCTAATGGGCCCAATATGCTCTGCTCTGGAAGCAAATATTCAGTGCTAAGCAGAAGCAGTGTTTTCTGCGCTTACGTCAAGCGAAGTAGACTACTAAGCAGGGATTTATTTTGTTTGTGTGCTTCCAAGCTCGCACTTTGTATTCCGTGCTTGCACAGTAAGCAGAACATGGTGATCGTAAGCGCAGAGTTTGGTGTGCTAAATCAAACATCAAACCACTGACCAAATACAAGGATTTTATCCTTAATGTAGTTTTATGTGACATGACATTGGACTCTTAAATTCCTGCATTAAACTCAAGAAACCAACAAATCAAACAATCCTGAGTCAAATATTAGTTTTATTTACATTTTTTAAAGTTTTTAACCGAACTTTTTGAGATAAACATTTCAACTGAACATTTGACTAGTAATAACATCTCCTCTAGTATACAGACCACTCATATTACATACCGCCCTCTAGTGACAGTACAAAATATTTAATGGAAGACAACAATAGCAAATTTGTAAACGCTTTTTATTTCAGCCTATTCTCCTAAACCATAACTTGAAAAGATTTATATCATATATCAAATTAAAGACTAGGACCTAAGCTTAATTCCTCATGTAATTTTGTTTTTAAATTCTTGATTAATTAACAACGTGACCCTCATTTGCATATTTAATTGGGAAATCTTTGTAACACCATATCTCAAGAAGTACCGGGCCAATTTCTAACCTGTTTTTAAACTGAACATTTGACTAGACAAAAGGAGATGTTGATAGTAAGACCACTCATCTTACATACCGCCCTCTATTGACCAGTAAAAATATTAAATGGAAGAAAACCAAAGCATAATTTGTAAACGTTTTTTGTTTAAGCCTTATCTCCCAAACCATAATACGAAAGAGTGCGTTAATTATACCAAATTGAAGCTTAGAACATAAGCTTTACTTAAAATGTATTTTTTTATATTCTTCATTAGTTAACCACGTGACCCTCATTTGCATATTTAATTGGAAAATCTTTGTAGCACAATATCTCAAGAAGTACAGGGCCGATTCTTACCCTGTTTGTAGTTAAAGACTCTTTGGGGATTGGAGATTAATTTGGAAAAATCGTGACCTCAAGTTGACCTCTACTTCCGGGTCAACCGGAAGTGGGACCATATCTCAAGTACTATACAACCGATTTTCAAACCTTTTTAAGTTTTAGACCCCTTAGGCGTTAAAATAAACTTTGAAACACCGTGACCCCAAGTTGACCCCTACTTCCCGGTCAACCGGAAGTGGGACCATATCTCAAGTACTATACAACAGATTTTCACCTTTTTTCAGTTTAAGACTCCTATGCATTACAAATAAACTATGAAAAACCATGACCCCAAATTGACCTCTACTTCCGGGTCAACCGGAAGTGGGACCATCTCAACAACTACACAACCGATTATCAAACTTTTTTCAGTTATAGACTCCTTGGGCATTCAAGATTAGTTTGAAACAACTTTGACCCCATGTTGACATTTACTTCCGGGTCATTGCAGATTAGTCTTTGGTTGCTGTGAGCCCATGTTGACCTTTACTTACAGGTCAACCGGAAAGTGTGACCTTATATCAAGAGCTACAGAACTTTTTTGAAACTTTTTTTTCAGTTATAGATTCCTTGGGCAATGAAGCACATAATCCAAGCAAAACAACACGGAACAGCTTCGTGTTTGTTCACAAACACTTCGGTTCTAGTTATTATTATTATTCTTTGTTTCCGCCTAAAACCCCATAGCGTTTGTACAACGTTTTTGTTTAGGCCCCGTCTCCTAAAGTATAAGGACAAAAGAGTTAAATCATATATCAAATTGAAGCTTAGAACATAAGCTTTACTGTAACAAAAGAGTGTTAACATTCTTAATTAATTAACCATGTGGTCTTCATTTGAATTTTTAATTTGTAAACTTGATGCAGTCACTTTCATGTTATTGTGAAATATTCTCTTTGGTAATACAACACAGTATGTACCTCTATGAGTTGTTGACTTCTTGAGAGGAGTCTATACTATTTTGTTTCCTACCCGCGTTCTGGACACATTACTCTGTACACGCACAACGTACGGAGGTTTGGGATTCTCGTTAGAACGTGCGTTAAATCTGTCCTTGTTTTTCTAACCGGGTTCTGGGCCCATTACTCTGTGCATGGGTTTTTGTTCAAACGAACGTGCATAATTAGATAGGGGTTTTTGACGACGTCGACGTCATCGTCAAAAACTCATAAAGGCATCTAATACTACATTTCAACCCTACTTAATAGTTATAGGCGTTTTAAGCAGTTCAAATTTAGTGACAATGGTCGCAAAATCATGAAACGAGAATTATTTCGCTGAATCATAATCCCCTCTGTTGATGCACACATGTAAAAACCACCATTTTTGCATCGTGCCCTTCTAGCCTAGTGGTCATCAGTCGCGACTACACATCTGACAGTTGCGAGTTCAAATCTCCGTCCGAATGTTTTTATTTTTTTTATCCCCCAAAACTAAACATAAATTTCTGTTTGTAATATTTAAGTTTGATTCTTATCTTTATATCGATAGTGTTGTCTTTTCTTTTTCTCAATGGTAAGCCCAACATAACCTGTGTGCATGCATGTCATGATATGATGTTTAAAAACACAGTAAGCGAAAAATGGTGATCATAAGCGCAGAGTTTGGTGGTTAAGAGTTCTGTGAAATCAACTTGTACTAGATCAAACATCGAACCACGGACCATTTTTTTTTTAAATTCGTAATTAATTAACCACGTGACCCATATTTGCATATTTAATTGGGAAATCTTTGTAGCACCATATCTCAAGAAGTACACGGCCGTTTAACAGACTGTTTGTAGATATAGACTCCTTGGGGATTGGAGTAACTGATTCTAATAAGAGATGTTTTAGTCCATTAAAATCAATCAAAGTACGTCTATAACTAACAATTAATTAAAAATCTTGGCATCATGGGTACAACGTAGTACCTTATAAACTCGATGCAGTCACTTTCAACGCATTGCAATAGTTTCTCCACGGTTAATGCAATACAAAATTGACATTTTGCAAAAGGCATTGCATTGGGGTAAGTTGCATACCATCGTGTACCTTATGAAATTTATTAGTACGAAAAATACAATTTTAAGACTGTGACGTCATCACATGTTAATTTATGCTAATTAGAAGCTTTAATGAGTTTTTCTTTGCAGCACTATATCTCAAGAAGTTTACGGCCGATTTCAAAGTTTTTTTCAGTATTAGACTCATTAGGCATAGGAGAATTGCCTCGGGTAACCGTGACCCCGATTTGACCTCTACTTCCGGGTCAACCGGAAGTGGGACCAAATCTGAAGAGTTACACAACCGATTTAATTTTTTTCTTTAGTTATAGATTCCTAAGGCATTAAATTTTGTTGGGGAAAATCCGTGACCCCATTTTGACCTCTTCTTTTGGGTCAACCGGAAGTGGGACCACTTCTCAAGAACTACACAACCGATTTTCAAACTTTTTTTAGTTATAGACTACTTAGGCATTAAATATTAACTTTGAAAACTTAGACCCCCATGTTGACCTTTATTTCCGGGTCAACCGAAAGTTGGACCTTATCTCAAAAACAACCTAATCGATTTTCAGACTTTTTTCAGTTATGGGCTCCTTTGGCATTGGACAATCGCATCGGTTAGGTATGACCCCATGTTGACCTTTATTTCCGGGTCAACCGGAAGTGGGACCTATCTCAAGAACTGCACAAACAATGTTCAAGTTCTTTTCAGTTATAGACCCTTTGAGCTCTAAAAATTTAACTTGGATTACCTTGACCCCAAATTGACCTTTACTTCCGGGTCAACCGGAAGTGGGACCATATCTCAAGAACCATGCAACTGATCTTTTAAAACTTTTTTGTTAGAGTAAAGCTTATGTTCTAAGCTTCAATTTGATATATGATTTAACTTTTTTGACCTTATGGTTTAGGAGCTAAGGAATAAACAAAAAACGACGGAAACAAAGAATAATAATAATAATAATAATAATAATAATAATAATAATAATAATAATAATAATAATAATAATAATAATAATAATAATAATAATAAAAACTCTTAACCAGTATGATAAACTCTTGACCAGTATGATTGCAGAAGACCTATATCGCCATATGGATGACCAGCAGTTGTTGCCAGAGGAGCAGAAAGGCTGTAAGAAGCGGTCCAGAGGTACGAAGGATCAACTTATCATCGATAAGGCTGTACTGAAGGACTGCAGGAGCAGAAAGACTAATTTGGCAATGGCGTGGATTGACTACAAGAAGGCGTATGACATGGTATCGCACACATGGATAATGGAATGTCTGGATATGGTTGGAGTGGCTGATGCAGTAAAACGTCTTTTAGGTGAGAGCATGAAGACGTGGCGAACAAATCTGACAGCCAACGATGATAATCTGGGCAAGGTATGCATAAGAAGAGGTATTTTCCAAGGTGACTCTCTGTCTCCGCTGCTGTTTGTTCTTGCGATGATGCCCCTGTCGATGATTCTAAGGAAGGTGAGTGCAGGTTATGTAATGAAGAAGGACGGATGTAAGATCAACCATCTGCTTTTTATGGACGATTTGAAGTTGTTTGCGAAGAATGAGGCCGAGATCGACTCTTTGGTGCAGACCGTCAGGATTTTCAGTGATGACATTGGGATGCAGTTCGGTCTGGAGAAATGTGCTTCAATGACCATGAAGAGGGGGAAGAGGGTACATTCCGATGGCATTGCTCTGCCAGATGGTGCACAGTTGAGGGCTTTGGGTGAGGAGGAGAGTTATCGGTATCTTGGTGTACTTGAATCGGACCATGTCCTTCACAAGGAATCAAAGGTAAGGCTGAAGGCAGAATACATCAGGCGTGTAAAGAAATGTTTGAAGTCTAAACTAAACGGGGGTAACATGATTAAGGCGATTAACACATGGGCCGTGTCTTTGATGAGGTACAGTGCGGGTATTGTCGAGTGGACTAAGGAAGATCTAGATGTCACTGACAGGAGGACAAGAAAACTAATGACCATGCATGGCATGCTACACCCGCGGTCAAATGTTAGTAGACTCTATCTTCCGAGGTCAGAGGGCGGAAGGGGGTTGCTTAGCGTGGCGGACAGTGTTAACATCGAGCGCAGAAGCTTGCATTGTCATGTCAGGAGGACCGAGGAGAGCTTGTTGAAAGTTGCACAAAGGTACACGAGGGCAGACGAAGTTGGGCCGAAAGAGTACAAGAGGGAAAGGAAGGAGGAAAGACATCAAGATTGGAGGAACAAACCACTTCATGGCCGGTTCTTGAGGTGTACTGAGGAAGTGGCCAGCAGCAAGTCATGGAATTGGTTAAAGAGTGGAGAACTAAAGAAGGAAACAGAGGGCTTGATTACTGCGGCGCAAGACCAGTCTCTAAGGACAAATGTAATGAAGGCAAGGATAGAGAAAGCAAACGTCTCTCCTATGTGTAGAATGTGCAATAAAGCAGAGGAGACTGTATTTCATATTGTTAGCGAATGCAGTAAGATGGCCCAGACGGAGTACAAAGGAAGACATGACAAGCTGGCCAAGGTGATTCACTGGGATCTGTGTAAGAAGTATGGTGTCAAAGTACTTGCGAAATGGTATGACCATGTTCCGGAGAAAGTTGTAGAGAACGACCAGGTCAAGATCCTATGGGACTTTAACATTCAGACCGATCATGTTATACAACATAGGCGTCCGGATGTTGTGCTATTAGATAAGACGAAGAAGATGTGTCATCTCATTGACATAGCGGTGCCAGGTGATATAAGGGTAGCTTCGAAGGAGATGGAAAAGATCGAGAAGTACCAGGACCTGGCCAGGGAACTTCGTAAGATTTGGCAGGTAAAGGTAAAAGTAGTCCCCGTGGTGGTTGGAGCACTTGGCACCATTCCCAAAGCACTGGGGAAACATCTAGATGAAATAGGGACAAATGTGAGGGTAGATCTATTACAGAAGGCAGCGCTTTTGGGAACAGCGAGGATCCTGAGAAAGACCCTTGAGATCTAAGGCTACGGGACGTAGCCCGGCTCGAGGAGTTACCGGCACAAAGGAAAATGAGATCTTTCTTTTGCATGCTGTGATAAAATGAAATAATAATAAAAATAATAAAAATCTCGACGAAAACAATAGCTGTTCCGACTGGATCGGAACAGCTAAATAATAAAAATCTCGACGAAAACAATAGCTGTTCCGACTGGATCGGAACAGCTAAACAGGCGGGTCGGACATTCTTAATATTTATTTTTTTAAATCCACCAATACTCAAATGTTACAAAACGGCAATTTATTAAACAGACGGAGTTTGGACAATCTTAACATTTAAACATTTTTGCCCAAAACTTGTCCCCAAAACTTTTTAGCCCCAAACAACGGCAATTTTCCCCCAAAACTCGAACGTTATCACCAGGGCAATTTATTAGACAGACGGGTCGGCGTTCTTACATTAATTAAACAAACAAAAATCCAATTCTCGAATGTTACAAAACGGCAATTTATTATACAGACGGAGTTTGGACAAACTTAACATTTAAACAAAAATGTTTTCCAATACTCGAACGTCAATTTTTATTTATTAAACAGACGGAGTTTGGACAATCTTAACATTTAAATACAAAAAAGTTCCATTACTCGAACGTCTCAAACGGAGCAATTTATTCAGTGTTTTGATTTTTGTTCCCCAAACAGTCGCAACTTTTCCCCAAAACTTGTTTTCCCTAAACAACGGCAATTTTCGAACGTTACACCAGGGCAATTTATTAGACAGACGGGTCGGACATTCTTACATGTATATTTAAACAATTTTTTTTTCCAATACTGGAATGTTACAAAACGGCAATTTATAATACAGACGGAGTTTGGACAACCTTAACGTTTAAAAAATAATGTTTTTCAATACTCGAACGTCAATTTATTAAACAGACGGAGTTTGGACAATCTTAACATTTAAATAAAAATGTTTTCCATTACTCGAACGTCTCAGACGGGGCAATTTATTCAGAGTTCCGATTGTTTTTCCCCCAGACAGTGGCAACTTTTCCCAAAACAACGGAAATTTTCCCCCACAACTCAAACTTTACACAACGGAAATTGATTTAACGGGTCGGACATTCTTATATTTAGACTTTTTTCTCAAAAACTCGAATGTTACAAAACGGCAATTTATTAAACAGACAGAGTTTGGACAATCTTAACATTTAAACATTTTTCTCAAAAACTCGGCAACTTTGCCCCGAAACTTTTTTTCCCACAAACAACGGCAATTTTCCCCCAAAACTCGAATGCAACACCAGGGCAATTTATTAGACAGACGCGTCGGACAATCTGATATTTAATCAATTTGTTGAACGGCAATTTATTACACAGACGGAGTTTGGACAATCCTCGGCTACCATGAAGAAAAGAAATGTTTTCCACTACTACAACGTCTCAACCGGCAATTTTAAAAGAAGATGGAGTTTCATTGGACGACAAAATCTGTCAGCCAGATTGCAGGGACAAACAAAGCAGTACACGTTCACAAACGAAGTAAAGAATTGCCTGCAGATTGTGAACAATGCAAAGCCTTGAAAAAATTCTAATCACATGGACAACTTTTGCCGACAGAGGGCGTTGCAGGGCAAATTTAATTGAATTAATTCTCAATGTGTGTTGCTGAACGATCGTTGATTCACAAAGATTTTGTCAACAGCGCATATGGGCAGGAGAGAGCCTTGGGAGGCCATCAAATCTTTAGAAAAAACTAATACCCTTCTGCTGAAAGGACGCTGCCCCTTGATCCCACCAGGTTCAACCAGGGGCCCTTATAAAGCGGAAGGGGTTGTGAGGCGCTACGCTGCCCCCTATACACCCACCCTCTCATCAACCATGCCCTTGTCAAAATTAGCCGACATCCAATTTGCCCTAGCTACAACACTGCTTGCTGACAACCCAAGATTAGCCCCCAACCCAGAAGTTACTAAATGCTCGCCCTTTGACTGTGATGTAACAAACAACACAAACCCCCAACCTACACGGGTACCCCAAAATTGACCCCAGGATGCATCAATTCAGTAGGGTGCAGTACCACAAGACATGAAAACAACATGGTGGCGCCCATGAGATTTAAGCATCATTCATAAATACCTGGGACAGTTTCTCCATTTTGATTGGTTGACAGGACATCACATGGTGGCGTTTAAACAGATGATATACATGTAACCACAGCCAGAAGTGTTTGAACATGGGCGTGACATGCGAGCTTGCACCTGTGCCTGTGAGACAGTTTATTCATTCCTATTGGTCGAGAGCAACGGCTGGAACATCTGTGCCACATTGCAAGGAGCAATTTCTAATGGGAACATTTTATTTTTCTAAATAGATCCAAAACAGAGAATCCTTAAAAGAGAATTTAGGGGGGGATGTCATCTATACTACAGGGGACAAAAAGGCGGATGGGGATGATGGGTTGAGGGATTTTGTTTTACCAAGGCCCAATTAAATAAAATAACAAAACAAAATTAAAATTAATACTCTGAGTCTGTGTGTTTATTTAGTAACTGATTAACACTCTCATTTTGTAAATACCATCCCTGTAATTATTATATATGCTTTTAATGGATCATTAAAAAATCACTATTTTTCACCCTACAGGTCTGTAAATACAACTTAATAACTTTGTTGGCAGGTTTTTAACCTATTTGGTTTTTTCACAGGCTTGCCTTAACGTTTTCCTTTTCAGGTTTTATGTTATCGTTTTCCTTTTCAGGTTTGTACATAACGTATATGTTTTTGCAGGTTTTATAACCCTTTCTTTTTCAGGACTGTATTTATCCCCATTTTTTTCACAGGTTTATGTTAACGTTTCCCTTCTAGGTTTGAACATAACTTTTCCTTTTCAGATTTGTACATAACATATATTTGTTTGCAGGTTTTACAACCCTTTCTTTTACAAGATTGTATTTACCCCTTTTTTTCACAGGTTTATGTTCATGTCTTCCCTTTCAGGTCTGTACATAACTTGATTTGCAGGTTTTATAACCCGTTCTATTACAGGTTTGTGATAAGTTTTCCTTTACAGGTTTGTAAATAATTTACTATGTTTACAGGTTCCTATTTTTAACCACGTTCTTTTTACAGGATTGCGTAAACCCCCATTTTTTCAACAGGTTTGTGTTAACCCATTTTTTCCCTTTCAGGTTTGTAAATAATTTATTTCTTGCAGGTTTAACCCGCTCTTTTACAGGGTCTTATTAACCCCATTTATTCACAGGTTTGTTTTAACTTTTTCCTTTCAGGTCTGTAAACTAATAATCAGGTCTGTATATAACTTGATTTGCAGGTTTTATAACCCGTTCTATTACAGGTTTGTGATAAGTTTTCCTTTACAGGTTTGTAAATAATTTACTATTTTTTACAGGTTCCTATTTTTAACAACGTTCTTTTTACAGGATTGTGTTAACCCCCATTTTTTTCAACAGGTTTGTGTTAACCCATTTTTTCTTTTCAGGTTTGTACATAATTTGTTTTTTGCAGGTTTAACCCGTTCGTGTATAGGGTCTTATTAACCCCATTTATTCGCAGGTTTGTTTTAACTTTTTCCTTTCAGGTCTGTAAATTAATAATCAATTTTGTACAGGATTTATGAACCCGTTCTCTCCACAGGAATGATTTAACATATTTCCCCTTGACTGTATTCCCCCTTATCAATTATGCCACTTGCTCCTGACACCAAGTGCATTTTCCGCAAGCTTCGTAAGCTTAAAGAAAAGAACACCCGTTACATGTCACATCTTGATAACTACCGTTTTTATCGCTTGTCCCGTATCATTCCCAAAGGCCTACAGATCAAATGTTCCCCTTCCTTTGGGGACCTTGACCCATCCTTTTTGAAGAAATGGAACAAGACACTCACTAACACATCTTTCCGTTTGATCAAGTTGCTAGAAAATAAATGCCAACAATTCATTGATAACCAGTTACTTGAGATAACAGACACTGAGTCTCAACTCCAGGAGTCGTGCTCTATTGCAGAGTATGAACAGTTACAAGATACCATACTGTCCAACTTCAAACACTTAAGGTCCACCCTGATAGACAAACAGAACAAGAAACGTATGAATGTCCAGGCTAACCATAAGAAACACATTCATAGACGTTTCCACAGTAGGAAAACCACCATTGCTCCTCCTACTGTTAGGTCGCCAGAGACTAATACTGTAGTTAACCTGTCTGACATGGTCCTTACTGACCCACAGGTTAAACTCCTCTCAAGGGGTCTTAAGTTTTGCCCCACACCCAGAGAACCTAACCAACTTCTTTTCCAACAGGACATGGCCCAATTCAATCGTAGGTTACGCCTACGTGAATACTTTCATGTAGAGCCCTCCATGGACGACGAGTCATCTGTGGAGACCCAACCTATTCCCCGCAACCGCTTCAGGGAAAAGAGTACTTGGGTACCCCCTAAGAACCGAGATGTGTCTCTAGAGACATACATGTACATCAATTCGGTTAACTCCGAGGTTCTTAAGGTCCCCAGTACCCCCACTTCAAATAACCTCCCCCAAGATGAGCAACACGCCCTTACTCAACTCCGCCAATCACCAGACATAGTGATTAAACGGGCTGACAAGGGGTCCGCAGTTGTAGTCATGAACACACATGATTATATTGCTGAGGGTCTCAGACAGCTCAGCAACACTGATCATTACATTGAATGTGCTTCTGATCCCACTGAATCTTTCTCCCAAGATATCAGTGACACCCTGGTTAGAATTTATAATGCTAATGGTATCGAGAAAGATACACTTAACTATCTTCTCCCACTCGACCCCCGTACAGCAAGGTTCTACCTTCTACCTAAGATACACAAGCCCAATAACCCGGGGAGACCAATTGTATCTGGGAATGGTAGCCCCACAGAGCGCATTTCTGAGTTTGTTGATAGCTTTCTCAAACCCTTAGTCTGCCATATTCCTTTCTTCATCAAGGATACCAAAGACTTTCTCCACAAACTAGATGAGGTCAAGCACCAAATACCTGACTCTGCTATTCTGGTTACTTATGATGTTTCATCACTTTATACTATACATACCCCATCATGAAGGCATGAGTGCATGTGTCTCTGCCCTCAATGCTAGTAATCAATCCTGCCCCTCAGTGAGGCATATTAGGGAACTCATGAGCCACATTCTAATGAAGAATAATTTCACATTTTCTGACAGGCATTTTCTACAGGGTACTGCCATGGGTACCAAAATGGCACCCTCATATGCTAACCTATTCATGTCTAAGTTGGAGGACGACTCCTGTCCTCCGCACCCCAACCGACCACTAGTTTGGTGGAGATTTATTCATGATATTTTCTCCATCTGGTGTGGTGGCCAAGACAGCTTGGATGAATTTATTAACCATATAAACTCATTTCACCCCACCATAAAGTTCACTACCGAATACTCTCTCACCAGTGTGAATTTTGTTGATGTTACAACACTATGAAAACCTCCTCCATTAAAATTACACTTTTACCGTTGATTCACCGTCCGGAAAATTCAGGCCAGATCGCCTCCGTTAATTTAACGACTTGCCTCTCCGTTGAATTTCTCATTGGGTGTTCCCCAGCCCAAGTTTCTTTTGTTATACCCATTGTTCAGACCAACAATTGCAGTTTTAGCAGGTCGTGGATTCAACGGAGCGCTCTAGCTCACGGTCTCCAAAACAGCTAAAGGGATAATGACTTTATAGGTTGCTAAATTGCAAGACATGTACATAATGTACCAGTTATATCATAACGGCATAAATAATGCTGCTCTTTGCCTTAAAACTACTCCTTGAATATCGTCAAAAACTTCTGTCTGTTTACTTTCACTGTAAAAAGTTTTGACAAAAAATGCGATCGTGTACAAATCGTCCGCGTAATTTATGTGTGAATGTGCGCCCCGACGCACTGGGCCCCGTGGCAAACTGCATCTGATTCCCTAAACAAAGATTCCCCTGTGCTTTTTCCAGAATAAGAAGGGCACCGCAGCAATTTCGGAAGTGTAAAAAGGGCACCACATCATTTTTGTAAAATTTATTGGGCATCATGACAAAAACTAAAATTTACAAACTAAATCAAAAATACAAAAAATTACCCCGCAAAAACTTCCCGAAACACAAATACAAAACAAATCAAGGAAGACAAAAATCTTACGTTATATAGTGAAATAATCTTTCTATCGATCCAAGGTATTGTAATTGGCGTCATTTTAGTAAAATAAAGCCTACACGTTGTGATGTTTTCGTAAACAAGCTAACAACATTTCCGAGGAACTACATGTATGCTTCGCAGACCATGCTGTCGGCAGCTAATGCGGCGTGCGTACCAGCAAAGACTATGCTGTTGTACGGTTTAAGCGTGCGCACCAGCGTTGGTGGTTATTGCAATTCGGGGGGGAACCCCATTTGCCCAAGCATGCGCGAACACGTGCAGTCCTTGGTCAAGGCGGTATCGCGTGATGCACTGTGATATTTCGCAAGTAGAGGGCGTTTATTATCATTATATTGCACTGTTCTGAAAAGCCCTCTAGCGTTCAATGTTTCTTGCCTTTAGTGTAAAATGCAAGGTAAAAAGACTACGAAACTATGTGACTGCTGCGTGCATTGTATAAATTGTGATCGCGGAGTGGTAGGTCTGTATTTTAAGGGACTTTCTAGTGAATTTTTCGATGCTTATCTCAACCATTTGTTCACTGAGTCAACTGGAAAGCCATGAAAGTAGTGGCTGGCTTATGGGGGCAATCATGCTTTTATATTCGTGGATTGTCTCGATAGATAGATCGTTTAGGGCCTGGGCCTCACAGGTTGAATGTTTGATGGTGCGATTTGTCACAAGCGGGCCCATGTTTTGTTTTCGGCTTTGATATGATAAATGATTGCAGTACAGGGTTTTTGTTTTGGAACTGAGAATGTGAAATGAGAATGTATGAGTGATTGATAACTTTTAGAGGAGTCAAGTTAAGTTTTTGTTAGTTCAACACTTAACATAATATCATTCATTGCAATTATTTCATGATTTACAGAATCTTACCCTTCAGCGTTTTACATGCATTGACATCAGCTGGCGTGTATAGTTCCGTGCCTATATTATTTATCTGGCCTGGTGCCTCGGCTGAAATATGTTTCGTAATTCAAGAGGCCTAGACTATTATATAACAGATACAATAGTAAACACTTATATTAATTTATTGCACCATTGTATAGACATAACAATAACTTGAAATAGTGTCCGTATCCTGCCACCACTTTTTCATTCGTTATAAAATAATATCCAATTTGGCTAAAATTATATTATTTTCCTTTGGTAAAAATAAGTCACCTAGTGGTACTGCCATGAAGTTGAAGAAATTAGTCGCGCTAAAACCCCCGTTGTTTGTTTGCCCTTCTTGAGAACAACCCTCATCCATAAAACCCCCACCAACACCAACTCCCAAACAAAAACTGCGTTCACGCCTCTGTGTTGTGGTTGAGCTGCCTAATCCCAAAGTTAAGTGTGATCCCTAACATTTTCAATGGTGCCACGCCTCACTTACAGTACCGATTGAAAATAACTAGACGCCGTGCGATAAAACCCACGCGCAAAAGCCCTCATGAATGGCTGCAATGGCCGACCGGTAGTTTTTAACCGTGGCAGTCGCTAGCCCACTCTCGTAAAGGTAAAGAAGAAAATCCCCTATGTCCTTCAGAGAAGCATTGGGGGGACGTATAGATCGCCGTCTACACCATTTAAAGAAATGACGTAGTCGGCAATCGTAGATCTTACGAGTGGAGGCACGCCTCGACTGGGCGGCAAGCTCTGCAGCCCGGCTTGAAAGGCCTGCTGTGCGGAGCGACTGGGTGATAACACCCAGCATATAAGATGGAGTTCCCTCGGGGCCGGATGAATCATCCCGGAACTGGGTTGATAAAGGAGATCCGGACGTTGAGGCAGGACCACCGGGTGGTGGACCAGGAGCCTCACGAGTCGAGGGAACCACGGCTGACGCAGCCAGAACGGGGCTATGAGGAGCACCCGGCAGTGGGCGGTCTCTATCTTGGTCAACACCCGGGGGATGAGCGAGAATGGCGGAAAGGCGTAAGCCTGGAGGCCCTCCCATGGAATCGACAGGGCGTCGATCTGCCATGCGTTGAGGTCTAGAACCCTTGAGCAATACGTTGGCAGCTGATTGTTTGCCCGTGAGGCAAACAAATCTACGTGGGGCCGGTCGATCAGCCGGAAGAGGGTCTGTGCCACCTGAGGGAGCAAGGACCACTCTGTCGGGGCAATCCAGCCCCTGAAAAGGGCATCGGCTGTCACATTCTCTTCCCCCGGGATGTGGACTGCCGACAGAGCAACGCCCTGGCGGATGCACCAGTGAAGGAGCTCCCAAGTCAGGGCGCACAACTGCGCCGAGTCACCGTCAGCGCCCAAGGCCAAATACTCGGAAAGGAGTAACAAGAAAGAAGTGGACCGCATCCCAAAACGGGAGGCTGAGTCCAACTTCTTAGCCACTTCCTCCAATTTCCCACGGGCCTTATCAGCGAAGGGATGTTTGGAGGAAGTAGCCCCCCGGTCGGCAGTGAGTTTGTCCGATGCCGAATCTGGGAGAACGGGTGTCGCAAATTACTTATCGAAATCCCCTTGGAGAAAACGATAGTAAGCTTCAGCGCGTGAAGCATGCGCCCGCCATTTCCCTGCCTGCATAACTGCATCCATGCGATCTGTGCAAACACGATCCAGGGGCAGAGTTGGGAAAGTATTCTGGACCGATGGAGCTGGACCCGAACCTCTTCTTGAACAACTGGCATTCAGAAGAGAGGGGGTCGGCCACGGCCGGCAGGTTCAGTGCTCGGATCATGTCCCGCTGAACGAGCCACAACTCAGTCTCACGAATTGACAACCGCTGCATAGCGGTCAACTCGTCCTCTTCCGGGGATGAGTCATCCCCAGGGGGGGCGACTCGTCCCGGGCGAGTGCCCAGTACTATTATCATGGCCCATAGATGAACCCGAGTCAGAGAATACTGACGACGGGGGCAAACTGATCCCCGACGGGGATGTTACAGTCCTGGCGGTCACAGGTGGCCCCACAGGGGCCAGGGATACCGCTGGGACACGAGTCTGCGTTGGCACCGGTACCGAGCGGTGGCACAGCGGAGACGCTACCCGAGGCCACCCACTGGTGGTCGAACGGGACCGGTGCGTCGACCCGGGCCGGGAAACCCGGCGGGGCTGACACGCCATGAAGGGCCGACAAAACGGGCGGAGCCACTGGGCCATGGCCCTGCTCCCGTCAGGGAGGCGGTCAACGCCTGAAAGGCCTCCATGAAGTCGGCCCGTGAAAGCAAGTCACCGCGGTGAGGCTTGCCCCTGCGGGATCCCCGGGAGGAATCACTGGAGCTCGAAGAGCGCCGTGACCTATTCCCCTTTTTGGCCCTTTTCCCTCGACGGGAAGAAAGGGCTGGGGTAACCTCAGATGTCCCTTCGGACAAGGGTTGTGTCACGGGGACCCCAGAACAACGGGTAAAACCCGAGGATGAGAACGGACCCACCGAGCACGGGATACCGGGGGAACCCCAGTTTGCGGCTCGGCATGGGCAATCTGCCGACCGACCGCCAGCGCGCCCAGCCCGATGGCATGAGCGGCCGGGTTACGGTCGGCAAACTCAACCCCGTCCCCCACCACGGCCACCGAGGGAGATTCGGTGGGGCTGGATGGGGAATGGCGCACTTAGACACGCGGAGGGGGGACCCCCTCCGTCCGCAGTAGGCCAGTGGGTGGCTTAGCGGCAGGCGCGGAAGACCCCGGAACGGGGTTTCCTTTGCCTGCCTTATTCTTCTTTGAAACGGCCCGGGTAGCAGGTGTTTTCTTGCTTGTACCCGGGCGTTTACCCTTAGACAGGCTGGACCCTTGGACGCTGACCGACGAGGGGGAACGAGAAATGTTCCCCCCGAAGTCAACGGGGTCCACGACCGACGCAGCACGCAGGGGCTGCGAAGGTTGGGAGGACTGCGCCGACGACGGACCGTCAACGGCGTAGCCCCCTGAGGAGTCGAGCGGTCCCGGAGAAAGGGAAGTATCCCCGGTAGCGACAGTGCGACCCCTTCCTGCCTTTCTAGAACTCATTTTATCAAACTAAGAAATTAACAAAGACGACACACACACTCTACAAACACGTCTTTATTAAAGTAACAATAATAATAAACACAGTTACAGCCATCCGCTCGATGCTGGGCGGATGGTCCAGTTCATGCCCACAAGGTACGGGGGGTGTCGGCCTCATGGGCTTTCTTTAAAGGGGTCTCCATTAGTGACATAACAAGGGCGGCCTCCTGGAAGAGCCCGTCCACGTTCTCTGACTGCTACCTGAAGGACGTTCTACAGGTGGATGGGAAAGCGGGTAGAGCGGTGTTGCAGGCGGCCAGCCAAGCTGCAAAGCCAGAACAAGCTCCACCCCATCAGTCACGTGTTTAGGCGAGTTTTTCCTCGGTAATACAGTGCTAACAATACTTATAATGTTTTGCTCACCCGTGGGACGACACCTCCTGTACGTTTTGGGCATGGACCACTATCGGGCCTAACGGCCGCAAAGCGTTCTCTGAATTTTGGGCGCGCCGGGGTCCTACGTCCCCCGTAAGACATGCAGTAGCACCGCGTATACCCACCGCCTTTCCTCGGTGCGAATCTATGCAAATTAGTAATTCGCCTCTACCGGTAAGTAGAGTGAAGTAGACTCCCCCCCACAGTAGTGTGGATAGGGTCTACGAACGAATACTTACCGGTAGAGTATCCCTCCCTCCTTCCCCACAGACTCGGTCCTTGGGTGCTTACATTTAGTAGGGCTCATCGAAAAAAGGACGACTCCGTGACGGGCATGTCGCGGGGCGTTATGGGTAGGACGGTGGAGGGCGCTGTTGTGTGTAAAAGTCTTAGCATTTCTGCCTCGCGGCATAGGGAATATGCAAATTAGTAATTCGACTGCTTTTACTCGTGCACTGATAAATCGGTTTAGGGGCTTTAAATTCAGGATCGGTCGCCAAGTGTCCGCCTCCTTCTTAGGAACTAAGAAGAAAGTGGACATGAACCCCGTCCGTGTCCCCTGGTCTGGGACAACGCGTATTGCCCGTTTGAGGAGAAGGGAACTGATCTCCCCTTCGAGGGCACGGCGCTTGAGAGGGTCGGACGGGGTGGGTGTTGGCCGTACCAGCATGTCCGACGGGGGGGTTCTCGTGAACTCGAGTGCGTAGCCGCACTCGATCGTCTCGAGGACCCATCTGTCGGACATGATCTGAGCCCAGGACCCCAAAAATTCCTGAAGGCGGCCTCCCACGGGTCCGTCGGCGGGAGGTCGCCTGGAGACAGGGAAGTCACTTCCGCCACGCCCCGGGATACCGGGGGGCGGGCGCACGAAAACCACGGCCCGACTGGGCCCGTTGTTGGCCTTGGGCCGGCGTGCGCGCGTTCGGCGGTCCTTGGTTCCCACGAAAACCGCCATGGGCGGGTCTCTGTGGGCGCCTACGAGGAGGCTTGTTTGCCTTTCCTTGCCACCGGTACGGAGGTCCGCGGCTTCCTCAAGTTGATCTTCTCTGTGGCCTTGAGGCGCCTGGCTTCGGCCTCCATAGACTCTTTCCTGCAAACAGGTCTCGTCCCGTTAGGGGGAGCGCATCAAGTCGTTTGCGAGCCCCGACGGACGAGAGGAACAGAACGTCTAGGACGTTTGCCCTACGGGCAGATGTTGCTAGGGTGGATACTCTAGTAAACTGATCTAGGACAGTGCGCAGGCCATTATCCAGGCGCGATGCTGAGTCTATCTTTCTGGCTACTTCCTCCATCTTCCCCCGCGCTTTGTCGGTGAAGGGAAGTTTGGAAGAGGTTGACCCCCTGTCTGCGGTCAGTTTGTCTGCCGCGGAGTCCGGCAGGGCCGGGGTCGAAAAATATTTATCGAAATCCCCGGGGGGAAATCGGTAATATAAATCTGCCCGCTTGGGGTAGGCCGTCCAAGAGGATGCCGACATAATGCTCTTGATGCGGTCAGCGTATACTCGGTCGAGAGGCATAGCCGGGAAAATATTCCCAGTCTAGTGCCAGTCCTCCTCTTAAAAGACCGCCGTTCAGAGGGGGCGTCCCCCGCCTCCTCGGCGGGAAGATCCAACACTCGGGCCATGTCCCTTTGGACAAGGCGCAATTCAGTTTCGGCAATTGAAAGCCGTTGAACTGCCGTGGACAACTCATCCTCTTCCGGGGACGAGTCACCGGACACGGGGGGGGGTCAGACACACTTAGTGATTGTTCACCCAAAGGTAGGGCTGTGCCTAACAAATCATGGTGCTCTGCATCCCGATCGGATACAAAGGATCCCGTAGGGGTGTATACTCATCCCCGCCTGGGATTGTGGACATCACCCTGATCCCTTACACCCCATGCAACCTCCTGCGTGGTGACCGCGGGACGGTGGCATACTACTGTATGCTTCGCAGACCATGCGGTCGGCAGAGCTACTGCCTGCGTACCAGCGAAGACTATGCTGTTGTACTGTTTAAGCGTGCGCACCAGCTTTGGTGGCTGGGAGGGGAGGCCGGTGGCCGGCTGACCGTGCACGGTACGCCGCCTCGATCCTGGCGCACCCAGCCATGACCGGCCTGGTCGGGCTGGGTGTACGGTCCCGCAAACTGGGAAAATTCCTGAACCTCGTGTCGGCCGGCTATTGAGGCCGCTAAGGTCTGGAAAGCCGTGAGGAATTCATCTCGGGATAGCGGCTCGCTACCCCGATGATGTTTCCTATGGCTGTCAGGTGAGGAGTCGTCAGATGACCGAGGATGATGGTCGTTTCTGGTCCTCTGCCACTTATTCGGTACCCGCTCACGGGACGAATCCGAGGCTCTCTCTGAGGAAACCTGAGTGACAGGGATGCCCGAGCAACGGATGAAATCCGAAGACGAGGGCGGGCCCTGTGAGTGGGGTATCCTGGGGGCGTCCCAGGTACCCGACTCCGCACCCATAATCCTTCTCCCCATGGCTAGCGCCCCACAGCCTACGGCGTGGGCGGGTGCCTTGTGGGTCTTCAACCCTTGCAAAAGGCCGTCACCAACCGTCGTGGGGGAATCCACGGTGTCGGTGCGGGCCGGGTGTTCTGAGCCATGCGGAGGGGGGATGCCCTCCGGCTTCAGAGATCCCGAGGCGGTGCTGGGAGAGTGGGCGGTGCGCTCCGGACCAGAGCCACCTTTCGCCCTACCTCTCTTGGTCACTGCCCCGGCACCAGCTTTCTTGGCCTTGCCGGGGTGCTTGACCTTCGACTGGGTCGACCCACGCACACTGACCGAGGAGGGGGAGCGGTAAGCAACCTCTCTTTGATCGGTGGGTCTTCCGGCCGACGCAGCCGACAGAGGCTGCGTAGGCCGGCTGGAGGACTGCAGGCCGGGCGACGTAGTGTCGCCGGCGCAGTCCCCCGAGAGCTCCGACTGTCCCGGGGAAACGGACGTAACCCCAGTACTGACAGTCGAAGCCCTCCCCAGTTTCTTTACGCTACTCATTATTTTCTCAACGAAATCAAACTATAGTTTATTTCACAACTCACTACAACAACACCTAAAACTCTACAATCTTTCTAGTCTTTTGAAGCACTCTTAGCGAGGATAAGGTTTAGACAACGTTGAACTGTTGGAACAGATTTAAAAACACAACCTCACCCACTCGCGGCTAAGAGAAAAAGAGGACAACTCCGTGACGGGCATGTCGCGGGGCGTTATGGGTAGGCAATGGAGGGCGCTATTGTGTGTAAAAGTCTTAGCATTTCTGCCTCGCGCCATAAGTAGAGTGAAGTAGACTACGCTATTACACTATGAAAACCTCCTCCGTTGAAATTACACTTTTACCGTTGATTCACCGCCCGGAAAATTCAGGGCAGATCGCCTCCGTTAATTTAACGTCTTGTCCCTCCGTTGAATTTCTCATTGGGTGTTTTAACGGAGCCGATCTGTGTTTCAACGGAGCCATTCCCCGGCCCAAGTTTCTTTTGTTATACCCATTGTTCAGACCAACAATTGCAGTTTTAGCAGGTCGTGGATTCAACGGAGCGCTTAGCTCACGGTCTCCAAAACAGCTAAAGGGATTATGATTTTATAGGTTGCTAAATTGCAAGGCATGTACATAATGAACCCGTTATATCAGAACGGCAAAAATAATGCTGCTCTTTGCCTTTACTTGACGTCTTGGATATAATATGGAGCTCCTTCACAATAATGCAAACAAAACTACACGTCTTTGTAGCTGATTTGACCGATGTTTACCTGATTTATTATGAAGCAGGCGGTCGGTTCATAAATTCTAGGTACATGTACTTTAAACTACTTCAAAGACTTGCGTTTTACTAAACAAAGATTCCCCTGTTATGTGCTTTTTCCAGAATAAGAAGGGCACCGCAGCAATTTCGGAAGTGTAAAAAGGGCACCACGTCATTTTGGTAAAATTTGAGGGGCATCATGGCAAAAACTAAAATTTACAAACTGAGGTTTTAACATTTTGTTTACGCGATCGCGCATGTGATAAAAAAATACAAAAAATGACCCCGCCAAAACTTCCCGAAACAACAAGACAAAACAAAATAAGGAAGAAAAAAATCTTACGTTATACAGTAAAATAATCTTTCTATCGATCCAAGGTATCGTAATTGGAGTCATTTTAGTCAAATAAAGCCTACACGTTGTGTTGTTTTCGTAAACAAGCTAACAACATTTCCGAGGAACTACTGTATGCTTCGCAGACCATGCGGTCGGCAGAGCTACTGCTTGCGTACCAGCGAAGACTATGCTGTTGTACTGTTTAAGCGTGCGCACCAGCTTTGGTAGTTATTGCAATTAGGGGGGAAACCCCATTTTGCCCAAGCATGCGCAAACACGTGCAGTCTTTGGTCAAGGAGGTATAGCGTGATGCACTGTGATATTTCGCAAGTAGAGGGCGTTTATTATCATTCTATTGCATGGTTCTGAAAAGCCCTCTAGCGTTCAATGTTTGTTGCCTTTAGTGTAGAATGCAAAGTAAAAAGACTACGAACCTTCATTGGAAACTAAGTGACTGCTGCTCTGGCGTTTACGGGACTTTCTAGTGAATTTTTCGATGATTATCTCAACCATTTGGTAGCTGAGTCGACTGGAAAGCCATGCCAGGAGTGGCTGGATTATGGGTTCCATGCCAGAAGTGGCTGGATTATGGGGGCAATCATGCTATATTCGTCGATGGGGCTGAATGTTTGATGGTGCGATTTGTCACAAGCGGACACATGTTTTGTTTTCGGGTTTTCGTTTTGGAACTGAGAATGTGAAATGTGAATGTATGAGTGATTGATAACTTTTAGAGGAGTTTAAGTTTTTGTTAGTTCAATTTGTGATCAGTTTAAGAAATCCTACTACAAAATATTAAAAAGAACACATCGTTCAGCATAAAATCAATATTTAACATAATATCATTCATTGCAATTATTTTATGATTTACAGAATCTTACCCTTCAGCGTTTTACATGCATTGACATCAGCTGGCGTGTATAGTTCCGTGCCTATATTATTTATCTGGCCTGGTGCCTCGGCTGAAATATGTTTTGTAATTCAAGAGGCCTAGACTATTATATAACAGATACAATAGTAAACGCTTATATTAATTTATTGCACCATATTGTATAGACATAACAATAACTTGAAATAGTGTCCGTATCCTGCCACCACTTTTTCATTCGTTTTTCCTTTGGTAAAAATAAGTTAATAAGTGATACTGCCATGAAGTTGAAGAAATTAGTCTCTCTAAAACCCCGTTGTACGTTTACCCTTCTTGAGAACAACCGTCATCCATAAAACCCACACCAACACCAACTCTCAAACAAAAACGGCATTCACACCTCTGTGTTGTGGTTAGCTGACTATTCCCAAAATTAAGTGTGATCCCTAACATTTTCAATGGCGCCCACACCTCACTTAACATCTCCCTGGCGTGCATTGTCTGTGATGCACTTGCTGTTGTAAAAGAAGACACGGAAATGTTTTGTGGGACTCTTCCTGCTGCTCTGCTGGTTGCGAGCGTTCACTGCAACAATTGTTGTCATGGCGCTCTAGCTGTTTTCAAAGAGCAATTAACAGCAACAACGTAGGCATATTACTAAAAACAACCATGCAACAACACACAGAAAAGAAGTAGTACATGCATGTAGGTTGTGTCTGTTCCTTGCTCTATGGTTGAATGTGATAAATATCTCCCCGACTGTCGTGCAAAATCGATGTTGGCAGATGTGTACAGCGCGGAATTGAGAATTTAACCAATAAGAAAATATTTCACAACGGCAATAAATATGATTAAAAATATGAAGTTCGAACATTTCCACAATCATATTATGAAGAAGATTAGAGTTGGTCAGGAGTAAAAATTGTTTAACAACATTCTGAAGCAGAAATTGGTGTTCATCGGGAGTACGTTCAACAGATGGAACAGCCAAAACGATGAAGTTGGAAACCCCCACTTATCAGAAAACTGCATACCAACAAACATGCGACACAAAATACGCTGTTGGGGTGTTTGCTCTTACTACCCCAATCTAAAAACGATGTTTCGTCATGAAAATCACAATTTAAAACGGGCTGAAAATCAATTTTAACAATTAATCTTCAAAGAAATACTACCGACCAGAATAAAAACCTGGTAGTTTATAGTTGGCAACGAGCCTCGTTATCTGGCTGCTCGGTGTTTTTACAGTGAAAGCAGGTACTATAATGTCACTTCACACGGCTTAAAAAATAGTCACTGCCGACAACCTCAAAATAAAGGCGGGATCTAGCATGACCCCGCTCTAGTTTGGAGCTGTTACTATACTCGGCAGATATGTAGTATACATAATTGGTTACGGAACGAATTGTGCAAGTGAAATCTAGAAACTGCAAAGAATACAGCCAGATTAAGACCCATCCAACACTAATTGCGTGAATGGCACAGAGAAGGCAGCATTGAATTCCCAATCGTCCGAAACACTTTTTCGACATTATGAATGAAACTGCCAAATATGGGCACAATGGGATGTTCGAATCACCACGGAATATCCCGAAACATTGCCGATCGTCGAGAGAGTGACAGCGCAGCCAAAACATGGCCCCATTGACGCAAAGCATGGAAAAGATGGTTTCTGTTAACTTTTTCTACAAGCTATTTTGGGACAGTTGTTGAACATAAACCACTAACAAACGTTGCAGCTAGTAGGAATAAACCTTTCTCAGCATGAATCCGAAATCAGATAAATAGTAAACCATTTTCTGAATATTATTTTGTTTAAAGCGTGTGTTTGTGCAAGGTTTATGATGGCTTATTTGGGTAGTACAGCCTGTGTGCGTGTGCGTGGTGTGTTCGTTTAAATGCATTACCAGTTGCGTTGCTGTCACGTCTGTATTCACTCGCACATGCACGATGTGTACACGTACACATGTACGTCTTATCATGGTCTTATTATACAAGGAATCCGTCGATCACAACTGGTATTAAAAACACTCAGCAATTCTTTTCATTAGCAACTTATAAAATCATAATCCATTCAGCTGTTTGAAGACCGATAGTTCTAGAGCTCTCCGTTGAATCCACAACCTGCTAAAACTGCTATTGTTGGTTTGAACAATGGTTGTGACAAAAGGAATTATCCTCCGTTGACACTACGGCGAGCACTCCCGGTCATTTTAGCTGAGCTTAAATCAACCCGTGGAGGTAACTCCGTTAAATTGAAACAACGGTAAAAGGGTCATTTTAACGGAGGAGGTTTCATAGTGCAATAACCAAATCCCCTAATGGCATTGTCACTGATGTTTGCAGTAAACTCACCGACACCCACCGGTACCTTCTCTCCAACAGTTGTCACCCTAGTCACTGTAAGAAGGCTATTGCTTACAGTCAGGCCTTACGTATCAGACATATCTGTTCCACAGATACCCTGTACAAGAGGCGCTCATCAGAGCTAAGGAAACACCTTGTATCTAGGAGTCACAGCGATTGCAGGGTCCAACTTGCAATCAACAGAGCTCTCAACGTATCTCGTCATACTCTGTTGACCAACACAGGAGCCAAAAAAGCTCCTACATGTACCAATGGAGTTGCCTTGGTCACCACCTTCCACCCCAAACTACCCAAACTTTCCTCAATCCTCAATAAGATCCTTCACTCCTCCAACAGGCATGACAGGTTACACTCAGCAATCCCCGAGGTTCCCATGGTTGCATTCCGCTGCCCTAAGAACCTTGGTGACATCCTAGTCAGGGCCAAACTTCCCCCAGGTACAGTCCGAACAGAACCCTCGACAGATATACAGGGCTGTCACAAATGTACCCGTTCCTAATGCAAAACGTGTCTGTACATTAAGCCCTCACTTAAGGTGAAGAGTCATACCACTGGCTCTTCATACAACATTAAGACCGACTAATGTAGTAGCACGTCTACTGTAGTCTATGTCATATCATGTAAGAGATGTGGGCTACAATATGTGGGAGAGACTAAGACCAAACTTAGTCTTCGCTTTGCGAATCATGTCTCTTCCATAAAGACCAAGAAACCGTACCCAGTCTCTATCCACTTTAACAGCCCCAATCATAGTGTCAATGATGTTGAACTTCTGGTGACTGAAGCTTGCAATGGTGATGACACACACCACAAGCATAGAGAATCACACTGGATTCACCAACTCAAGACAGTCAAACCCTTTGGACTAAACATAAACACTGGTGTTAAATAACTTCCCATTACCCTCCACTTCACTCCTGCCTGAGAACTTATATGTTGTATCTCTGTAAATAAAGTATAAATTAAACAATTTTAAGTTGTTCTTATAAATTTGTTACTATAATCTCATGTAAGTAACCCCCCCCCCCCTTTTTCCACAGGTCCCTCATACCTTATTTTAATACCATCCTACCTTTGATCTTGCTAGTCTTTATTAATTGACCATTGTTAATTGCATCATGATGCAACTTGCTCTCTAATTCTACCCTTTCATGTTTCCCTGCATTGTTATCGAACAATGCATTTACCACTTTTATGGTCCAGTAATCCTTCCTTTCATACTAAACATCCTTTGTCCTCGCCAATTTACTCCGATTGGTTCATAGCCACCAATTGTTTCTGAAATAGAAACTTTGATTGGCTGTTATTTTCCCGCTTCTTTCTGGATCCTTCCCTTAATCCCTTTCCCCTCTCTTTTTCTATAAATGGATATGTATTTGTTTCTACTTGTTTTATGCCTCTGAAGAAGGTCCGGTTTGGATCGAAAGCTAAGGCCATCTACCCTATTTATTATATGCTTTTAATGGATATATGGTTTCTGGGAAATATGCGAGGTTGCCGTCTTGGCAACATGCTTCGTCCGCTCAAAACCATTTTTGCATGAGTTAAATATTTATGAGAGTCATTGTTTGGCATAACGGGAACACCGTGGAGAAACTGTTCTACGACAACTGTCTGAAAAATTGCATGGTTGACTTACAATCATGTAAGCGAAGATTAAATAACGAAGATGGGTTCGAAATTAACAAGTTGGTTTAAGCCAGTCAAAGATCACACTGAGGACTAGCCTGCTGCTGATGAGGAAGCTGATCAATTTTCATTGGATGAAAATGTAGCAAGTACAAGTTCGAGCAGGCCTGCCGACGACACAGAGAAAGACTCCGTATCGCCATTGATTTATGTTGGTGCTCAAAGCCAAGTTGGAAATAAAAAAAGAAAAACAGGCTTTGACGAAAGATGGTTTGAATTTGTTATCACAAAATATTATGTGGACTAACTTATAAGGCAGTTTCTGTATTGGGTTTAAAGTAATTCAGATGAATTTAAAGGGTTACCAACTTCTCTGAGTGGCCTAGATTGCACCAGAGAGCACCTACGGCTTCAACATTTTTCAAAAATGTGCTTGGCGGGTATTATACACTCTGTTTAAAACCGGTTGCAGTCTTGATGCTGATAAATACCCTCGCCTCTGGCTCAGGTAATTATCCCATCCAGACTGCAACCGGCATTAAACAGAGTATTTAAAACAGGCCAAGCACATATTTATTCCCTTATTATAGAATAGATTCATTGAAATTAACTTTACCTTAAAACATTGATGCATCCATGGCCATTTGTGAGGAAAAATAAGTCATTCTTATTATTCCATGAAATCTCATTGACTTCAAATTTAAACTGCTCCTCTGTCTTTATACGTTGGGACCTAGCATCAACAAAGGTAACAAGATCTTCTTTGTTACCAACAGCAATGGTATGGCCATCAGGACTCCAGCAGATATTAATATTTTCACCTAAAATACAAAATATAATAAATAAATAAATAAATAAAAGAACTATGTGAGAGTTATAATGTGATACATGTTTGTCAATACATACATTGTTATATATCAACATTATACAGTATTGTTCAAGAGAGCTACCCCTAATTTCCCTCCCCACAAAAAAAATTACCAAGGAGCCTATAACTGAAAAAAAAATTGAAAATGTTAAATAGTGTCTTGAGTTATGGTGCCACTTCGGGTTGACCCGAAAGTAGAGGTCGACATGGGGTCACGGTAACCTAAGGCTAATCTCCAATGCCAAAGGAGTCTCTAACTGAAAAAAGTTTGAAAAATCAATATTGTCCCACTTCGGGTTGACCTGGAAGTAGAGGTCAACTTGAGGTCACGGTTTTTTAAAATTATCTCCAATCCCCAAGGAGTCTAAAACTACAAACAGTATAAAAATCGGACGTGTACTTCTTGCGATATGGTCCCACTTCCGGGTGACCCGTAAGTAGAGGTCAACTTGAGGTCATGGCTTTTCAAAGTTTTTTTTTTTACGCCTAAGGGGTATAAAACTGGAAACAGTCTAAAAATGGGCCGTGTACTTCTTGAGATATGGTCCCACTTCCGGTTGACCCGGAAGTAGAGGTCAACTTGAGGTCACGGTTTTTCAAAGTTTATTTTTAACACCTAAGGGGTCTAAAACTGAAAAAAGTTTGGAAATCGGTTGAATAGTACTTGAGATCTGGACACGGAAGAAGAGGTCAAAATGAGGTCACGGTTTTTCCCAACAAATTTTAAGACCCAAGGAGTATATAACTGAAGAATTTTTGTTTAAATCGGTTGTGTAACTCTTGAGATATGGTCCCACTTCCGGTTGACCCGGAAGTAGAGGTCAACTTGAGGTCACAGTTTTTCAAAATTAATTTCCATGCCCCAATGAGTCTTTCACTACAGACAGTGTAAAAATTTTCACTGTCACTCGTCAATAGAGGGCGGTATATAAGATGAGTGGTCCCTAGTTGAATAATGTAAAAACTTGTATTTGACTCAGGATTGTTTGATTTGGTTGGTTTCTTGAGTTCATGCCAGTATTTTTAGAGTCCATTGCCATGTGACAAACTACTTAAGGATAAAATCCTTGTATTTGGTTGGTGGTTTGATGTTTGATCTAGTTCGAGTGGATTTTACTGAACTCGTAACCACCAAACTCTGCACCTGCGATCACCATTTTCCGCTTAATATGCAAGCGCGAAATAAAATGTGCGAGCTTGGAAGCACACAAACACAGAAATCCCTGCTAAGCAGTGTATTTCGCTTGGCGTAAGCGCAGAATTCACTGCTTCTGCTAAGCACTGAATCTTTGCTTTCAGAGCAGAGCAGAGCACGACATTGGGCCCATTCGCACAAGATTTTTCATAAAGGTTTATCGCGAATAATAATTTGTAGTTGCGACTTTAACACTAAAGCACATTAGTCGTCCCGGCCTACATTTGCACGTAAGTAAACCACGGGTATTATCCTGCGAATGCAAATCAAATTTTTAAGTCACTGTTGTTTTCGCAGTGAAAGTTTCGCAGGATTTGAGCACAATTAGTCAACTGTAGCATTTTTTTGTTGCGAATTGTGATGCTCAAGAACACATTCCCTTCTAAGCTGTAACTTAGCGTAAGCACAATTCCATGATTACGTAAGCGCTGCGATTCTTTCCTTTAAAAGCCATTGGCCCAGGACCAAACTACATATAGCTTTTTAAACACAAAAAGTAGCTAAACACAGCAAATACAAGTACAAGTTGTGAATCAAGGTATTCTGCTCATCTGCAATTTTTAAAAGCAAAATGTTTTGCCTATTGATTATAAGCAGCTCTATAACATTGAGCCACTCAACCACCAGAGAAACGCCAGCATAATAAAATCTCTGCTTTTGTATTCCTGTCTTTGTCAATGAGTTTTTGTTTGTCATGGTCTAATTTCAGAAAGTAAAGCAAAAGGCTGGAATAAGTTTAGGCAAATGGTCCCCGGCGCAAACAAGGTGACTCACCCGTAAAACATTCCAAATCCCAGGCGGTCTATTTTCGTCGTCCACGCTCGTCGCCTGAAACGAACCTGGTCCACGTACCGGTCAACTCGGTCCCAAACCAACTCGGTCCCAGTCAAGAGCTTAATACGTTGACAGTTTTTTCACTCATTTCTCAAAAACTACAACACCACAGCAGGTAATATTTTTAGGGAAGCTTTCAACTATCATTATCTTCAAACTGTTTAAGTTTAATGTACATCTTTGGACATGATGGTGTGTCGTCGTCATCGAAAACCCCTATTTAATTATGCACGTTCATTTGAACGAAGACCTCAAACCTTCGTACTTTGTACAAGCGTAAACTAATGGGCCCGGAAGCCGGTTAGAAAGTAATATGTCCTGAACGATGGTAGGAAAACAGAATGAGTAGACTCCTCTCAAGAAGTCACAACTCATGATAGGTACATACTGTATTGCATTTACCATAGAGAATGTTTAACAATAACATGGAAGTGACTGCATCCAGTTATAGTCAAATGCGTAGACTCATCTCAAGAAGTCACAACTCATGATAGGTACATACTGTATGGCATTTACCAAAGAGAATATTTAACAATAACATGGAAGCGACTGCATCCACTTATATTCAAATGAAGATTACGTGGTTAATTAATTAAGATTTTTAATTTTGTTTACATTTAGAGTAAAGCTTATGTTCTAAGCTTCAATTTGGTATATGATTTCACTCTTTTGAAGTTATGGTCTAGGAGAATAGACTTAAATAAAGAGCGTGTACAAATGCTATGGGGTTTTTGCGGAAACAAATAATAATAATAATAATAATAATAATAATAATAATAATAATAATAATAATAATAGCAAACGTCTCTCCTATGTGTAGAATGTGCAATAAAGCAGAGGAGACTGTATTTCATATTGTTAGCGAATGCAGTAAGATGGCCCAGACGGAGTACAAAGGAAGACATGACAAGCTGGCCAAGGTGATTCACTGGGATCTGTGTAAGAAGTATGGTGTCAAAGTACTTGCGAAATGGTACGACCATGTTCCGGAGAAAGTTGTAGAGAACGACCAGGTCAAGATCCTATGGGACTTTAACATTCAGACCGATCATGTTATACAACATAGGCGTCCGGATGTTGTGCTATTAGATAAGACGAAGAAGATGTGTCATCTCATTGACATAGCGGTGCCAGGTGATATAAGGGTAGCTTCGAAGGAGATGGAAAAGATCGAGAAGTACCAGGACCTGGCCAGGGAACTTCGTAAGATTTGGCAGGTAAAGGTAAAAGTAGTCCCCGTGGTGGTTGGAGCACTTGGCACCATTCCCAAAGCACTGGGGAAACATCTAGATGAAATAGGGACAAATGTGAGGGTAGATCTATTACAGAAGGCAGCGCTTTTGGGAACAGCGAGGATCCTGAGAAAGACCCTTGAGATCTAAGGCTACGGGACGTAGCCCGGCTCGAGGAGTTACCTGCACAAAGGAAAATGAGATCTTTCTTTTGCATGCTGTGATAAAATGAAATAATAATAATAATAATAATAATAATAATAATAATAATAACAATAATAATAATAATAATAATAATAATAATAATAATAATAATAATAATAAAAATAATAAAAATCTTGACGAAAACAATACCTGTTCCGACGGTAGGTCAGAACAGCTAAAAATATAGACGAAAACAATACCTGTTCCGACAGTAGGTCGGAACAGCTAAATATTGTCCCCAAACGGCTGAAAACATCATGTTGGAACTGAAATCTTCCCCTTAACAATATCTTCTCCAATACTCCAATGTCTCAAAACGGCAATTTTATTGAGACGGATTACAAACATTTTTACAATTTAAACAAATTGTCTAACATGCAAATGTGCCACAATGGCAATCTATACTATTAAAGCCGTAACCCGCGCCATCTTGGATTGAAATTAGAAGGTCCAGTGGCATGGCATGTTTGTGGAATTCAACACGGTTGTGTCGTTTCAGACGTCGGGTTGCAAGTCTACAATACCCTGACTCGAACTCCCTCTTACGAGTTGTCTGATTGGCTGGAGTCACGATCGATATCTCCTTACATGTGTGGTTGTCTGGTTTTGATATGGACCACCTGTTGGTCGAAGGGGGAAGCCATATGATTGGCTGAAGTCACGGGCGATATCTCCTTACATTGTCTGGTTTTGATATGGGCCACCTGTCATGCCTGTTGGTCGAAGGGGGAAGCCGTAGGCTGCACACACAGCCACCTCTTTAGGTTTGAAGTGGGTGGCGACCTCATACTCCCATTAACATTCCAGAGTGACTCATTGATGTTTCACAGAGCATGCAGAGGGGTAAATGGCATTGTGTATATACCATTTTGTACAGGGGGGGGTTTAATTTTGCATGTTATTAAAATAAAAAATATTAAGGCTTTATGAGAAACAAAAATACATGCATCTGTTACAGGATGTGTTTATAATAATTAAGTCACTCATGTAGGCCTACCCAACTTTCCAGCATTTTTTAAACGCAGCAAACAGCAACCCATTGTTGTTAATAACTTTATTTGTTCCATATAAAAATAACCCTGTACCATTGGTGGTACAGTCCATATGTCATTCCCCCACATACAGAACGTATACACGCAAAAGTTTTCAATAAGATTACTGATTCTTTTCATATAGGTTTTGCCAGTTCTTCAAATGAGTACACGAAATTACCGTTTAAGAATAGTATGCTTTCAGAGTTACGAACTTTGTGAAACATCAACGGCTGTTTTAACGCTGTAAACGAACATTCCATTGGTCAAAGTTCTGAAGCAACAAAATTGTTATAACGCAGTTTGGTCAGGACTCAGGATGTACATTTTGCCAAATCCGTTTTGGCAGGACTCAGGATGTACATTTTGCCAAATTCGTTTTGTGTTAAGCAATCGGTCGTCGGGTTTAATTTCGCATGTAAAATAAAAAATATTTATGAGAAACAAAAATACATGCGCCTGTTACAGATGTGTTTATTATAATTAAGTCAACATGTAGGCGTACCCAACTTTCCAGCAATTTTTAAACGCATCAAACAGCAACCCACTGTTGCTAATAACTTTATTTGTTCCATGTAACCCTGTACCATTGGTGGGATGGGGTACAGTCCATTATGTCATCCCCGACACACAGAACGTATACACGCAGAAATGGCAATAACGCAGAAATTGCAATAATTTATTTGCAAGAAGAAAGTGAATTACATTACTGATTCTTTTAATATAGGTTTTGCCAGTTCTTCAAAAGAGTACATGAAATTACCGTTTAAGAATAGTATGCTTTCATAGTTACGAACTGTGAAACATCAATGGCTGTTTTGAAGCTGTAAACGAACATTCCATTGGTCAAGGTTCTGAAGCAACAAAATTGTTAGAACTTAAAGCAGTTTGGTCAAGACTCAGGATGTGCATTTGCCAAATCCGTTTTACGGTATTAAGCAATAGGCCGTCGGGTTGAGCCCTCATGTGCGGCTGAATCGGGTACTATACATTTTTACGAAATTCTCCATACAAAATTAGCCAAACTGGACGTACAAACCCTCAAAATAACAAGGCAAATGTTTTCTAAAAGTGAAATAAGTGAGAGGACATAGGAGTAGTTATTAAAGACCAATAAAATTACCGTTTCTATTATTTTAGTTTGTATAGGGTTCCAGAGATATGATTACATATAAAATTGAATGTTTTATCAGGGGACTTCGTCACACGGGGCGCGCGCCACGGCGGATGTTGACCAGAAAGTTTACATGAGAATTAATTAATATGAGACAGGCCGGCGCTCTGTTACTCCCAAAAGCGGTGGTAAAAACAGTAGATTACCTGTTGCACAGCATGTTCCGAAAACTCGCTTTATTTGGTGCTCCGGCAACTTTGTATGCGTCGTTTGACGTACGCTCGATAAATCACGATGGGGGCCTAAGATTCTCAAGTCGTGTGAACGTTACTGGAAACAAAGCAGCAAATCATACTATAGCAAGAGGACCACTTTCATACAAGCCTTTTAAGTCGGATATCTCCTCTGCTATTAGCAGCAGTGATTATTGTTGAGGGGGGGGGGACCAGACTCTTGCGAGCCTTTAGTCGAGTAAATCCGTGGCTATCGGTGACTTCGGATTTGTTGCAGAGGGAACCAAATACCACTGCTGATTCCAAATTCATCGGATATTACAATTGTCTGATTGGCTCTTTGACAAAGACCGCATGTTGTCAGCAATATTGAATTATACCCACGCACCCTCAACAATTTATCAAAATACAACAAATGACAATATTCCATACCAATTATAAATACAATTCCTAATCCAATTCTACAAAATGATTATTACCTGTAAGAATACCTCCCTTACCCCACATTACCTTTCACAACATTTGTATATACTAGAATCTTCCTCATCTAGCGGGGTGCCGCGCGAAGCGCGGCATCCCGCTAGTTAGTATTAAAAGGTAATGTCAATAGTGAATATTGTTCATTTAGATTAAGTTAAGGACACAAAACGAGAAAAAAATACAAACGTGGTAAACACAATAAAAAGGAGTGTCAGTCTAAGTCAATAATGTGGGCAGAGCAGCATACAAAGCAAAATATTGAAGCATCGTTACATTTTGTATCAAGTTACAACAAAGAGTAACAATTTCAAATCTTAAGAACCCCAGTAGTTACAATTGCCACACATCTAAGGGGAATTTTGTCACTTACTGGGAGACCGGGAGTGGCTGGCTTGTGGGGGCATCCAGGTTTTACTTTTAGTAGATGGTCTCGATAGATCGTTTTGTGGGCCTGGCAGGCTGACTGTTTTTTTTCATTATCCGAACTGCAAATATTTGTCACCAGTGGGCCCATGTTTTGTTTTGCGTTGTTGACAGCAGGAATTCTAGGATTTTACATTTTGGAACTGTGATCACAAAGTGAAAATTTTGTATGAGTGATCAATAACTTTACAGAAATTCATGCTAATTTAATTTTTGTAATTTTTCTCTGTCAATTTGACTCAAACAACAGAAATCCTACTAGTATATTATTACATCAAAATTACGTCACGTGATGGTCACATAACATGGTCATTATACATACAGTACTAGCTACAAGTAATTCCCAGCCACCGCAAGTACAGAACGGGTACCCGCGAGTAAACTGCATGGCGGGTACGGGGACCCCAGCACCCCCGCGGGGATTTTGCGGGGACAAAACGGGGTCCACGCGAGTGGTGGTACGTGCCGTGGCGAGTTTTGCACCGTAGAGCTCTTCGGGAACCGGACAAGACTCTCACACAAATCATTGACATCGGGCGCACACTTGAGATGGCTGACACACAGGCCTCTGCTATGGAGCGCGAGACCGTCCATGCAATGAAGCCAACATACAACAACAACAACGTAAAACGACCGCAAGCCAGAAACACTAACAATGCCAGTGGCCCTACAACGCTCGGCACAGCACAACCCAAAAGCTACGCAACAACCAAGTAAGCTCTGTATTTATTGTGGTGGTACATGTAGCTACCCCCATAGTGGGACATGCCCAGCACAGGGGCAAACTTGTAACTATTGCGGCAAACCAAATCACTTCCAGCGGGCCTGCATCAAACGCAAAAAAGACAAGAACATGAAGACCTGGCACAAAACACTTGTGCACAACAGTCAGACTCCAGTGGAGACGAATTCAGCTATAGGGTGCATGACAAACATACCTTGTACACACTGTCACTACCCACTGCCCCTGTCAAAGTGAACAACCATGAAGTCCGACTTTTGCTTGACACGGGATCTACTCTGAACATTCTCGACCAGCGCACATACGCAAATGTGGGCAGTCCACCCATCAAACGCCACAGACAGTCTAAGGTACATGCTTATAATGGTGAGGATACCCCATTACACATACTTGGTGAATGCGTCCTTACAGTGGAACAGCATCCTCGATACAGACTCACCGATTCTTGATCATGCAAGGCAATCATGGTTCTCTACTGCTTGGCTACGAGACGGCAACCAAGCTCCAATTTATTCACGTTGTACACACTGCAACATACAGAAATATCCTGGACTTTTCCATGACATAGGCAAGCTGAAAGATACCCAAGTTAAACTTCATGTGGACAAAACAGTGAAACCCAAGGCAATCACCAACCGCCGTACACCCTTCCACCTCAGAACAAAAGTGGAAACGGAGCTTAACGCCTTGAACAGCAAGACAGCATCGAACATGTACAAAATACAACAAATGACAATATTCCATTCCAATTATAAAAACAATTCCTAATCCAATTCTACGAAATGATTATTACCTGTAAGAATACCTCCCTTACCCCACATTACCTTTCACAACATTTGTATATACTAGAATCTTCCTCATCTAGCGGGGTGCCGCGCGAAGTGCGGCATCCCGCTAGTTATTATTAAAAGGTAATGTCAATAGTGAATATTGTTCATTTAGTTGAAGTTAAGGACACAAAACGAGAAAAAAATACAAACGTGGTAAACACAATAAAAAGGAGTGTCAGTCTAAGTCAATAATGTGGGCAGAGCAGCATACAAAGCAAAATATTGAAGCATCGTTACATTTTGTATCAAGTTACAAAGAGTAACAATTTCAAATCTTAAGAACCCCAGTAGTTACAATTGCCACACATCTAAGGGGAATTTTGTCACTTACTGGGAGACCGGGAGTGGCTGGCTTGTGGGGGCATCCAGGTTTTACTTTTTAGTAGATGGTCTCGATAGATCGTTTTGTGGGCCTGGCAGGCTGACTGTTTTTTTTTATTATCCGAACTGCAAATATTTGTCACCAGTGGGCCCATGTTTTGAACAGCAAGACAGCATCGAACATGTACTTGGGGAAGCAACTCCATGGGTATCCCCAATCGTGACGCCCCCCAAGAAAGATGGCTCGATACGCCTATGCATAGACATGCGCAAACCAAACAAAGCTATCATGCGCGAATGCCACAGACCACCAACAGTAAGGGGCCTTGTCGAAATTCCCCAGGCGTTCTTTCTGCAGTTAGTCTGCAGGATGTTGCAGACTTTTTAATCCCCTTCTAACAAAAGAGCCCCCTAGTAACGTCCTGGAGTTTTGCTGGAGAGCTTCATTACCATATGAATCAACATGAGTCCTTTGTTATTCAACTGTGCCTCTGTGGCTGGCCGCACAGAGTCTGCGGTCGGAACGGTGTATTTAAATGAGGGGCTCTCTGACGTAAACAATGGTCTTGGTTGAACTTTCGTGTTGATAAACATACTTGCTATGCAGGCCTACCCTGCAACCATGTGGCTGACATGCAAAAGTGTCAGAACATTTTGTTGAGCCTTGTTAAAACCATGTGTTTATGCTGTTATTCGTGTTGTTGTTTTTGTTGTTGGATATGAACTGTCGTTGATAATGGTGTTATTATTGCGTTAGTTTTTTCGTGGGAACATGACTTTAGGCTACCTGTGCTGTCAATTTTAAATTGGCTTACGGGATTAAAAAGCTGCCGACCCGAAACATTTTTGTTTCGCTTCTTTAAAAGTTAAACAAAGTTGCATTTTAGATTCTGCCTTCTGATCTTGAAACAGCAAGCATTATTAGTGTAGTTGGTGAACAGGACTGCCTGGTGTCTGAAGTTGGTATTTTCTATGTTTGTATTTATTTTAAACACATTAATTAATTAATGTAAAATCATAATTCATACTGTGTGCAACCGATCAAAATATCAAGGGTTATTTACCAATATAATTATTTTTTTACTTAATTTAAACTGACTAATCATGGTAATTTACCTGCTTCTCAGTTTCAGAACTGGGGGTCAAATGGTGTGGAGAGTTTGGACGATTCAGTGTCACCGACTGCGATGTCGTTTTGTCGGGTATTCAAACGAATGTCGGCGTTGCGTTTCTGCTTGGATTTTGCCTGCTCGTGATTTGCGCGAGCTTGGCGATCTAATGAAGATGGATTGTTTAGGTCGATCTGTGGGAGTCGTGTGCGTGGCTCGCGTCCGAACATTAGTTGGTATGGCGTGACCCCAGTGGATGGGTGCTGGTGTGGCTGGATACTGCCGAAGGTACTTGTGAAACTCCTGCCTCCAAGATTTGTGTTCAAGATGAGCAGTACGAACAAGCTTCATCAGTGGTTTGTTGAATGCCTCAGCCTGACTACGCTGGCCTGCGGCCACTGAGGTGTGATGCGACGATGTTTGAAACTGCTGTGTTCTGCGAATTTCACGAAGGCGTGTGAGTTGAATGTAACCCTGGACGATACTCTCCACACCATTTGACCCCCAGCCATACAGTGTCACCGCCAGAAAATGCAGCATGATCACCGCCTCTGCAAATGGCCACAACATCACTCGGAACTCCTTACGTTTGAAGGGCATCCCCTCGGACTCCAACAACAGCTACCAATGCGATTACATTGAGATTGAAGAGGAAAAGGATTATACTCCACCTAACACCCAAACCACAGCAGAAACACCTCCTTCATTGCCACATACCTTGCCGGCACAAACTACTACTCAATAATCGCACACTCGACCGACTCGCATTCGCAAAACCCCCAAATATCTTGAGGACTATGTGGTCTAATAAACTAGTCTACAGTTACTTGTATTAGGGATGTCAGGTGAAATTTGTTTTTTTTTTTGCTTTGCAATGTGGCTAGAATGAAAGAACACAGTGATAGGAGTTGTTAGGTGGTAGTTTGAAGAAAATCGGTCAAGGGATTCCAAAGTTATGATTAATTTATAGGTCAAGTTCAACAAGGTCGTTACTAACGTAAACAATAAACAAACAAATAACAATGTTAACAGGGTCCTAATTAACAAATTAAGGTTTCAAGTCACACAAAACCTAAATATATTACTTCCTTGCAAAAAGTTTTATGAGAATAGAAAAAATAAAACAATTTGATTGCAAGGAATTTAAATTAACAAATTTCAAACAAAGACCTAAAGTCCCGAGGGATTAGTGAAAAGTGTGAATATTGACTTTCACGGCTTTATAAATTTAATAAACAAACAAACAAACAAACGTTGAACAAACCCATGTTTTCAAAGGAACATATCTCAAAAAGTAAATGTCTGACAATGTTCATTTTTAGAGCACTAATAGAAAAGTCAGGTGCCTCAAAAGTAAATAAAGAACAACAATAACAATCCATTATCTTATTTATTGTTTGTTTTTTAAATATGCAAATTATGCCTAATTGCGGGTAATTTGATCCTGGTCTTATAAATAAACAATGAATAAACTTGTGTTTTCAAAAGGGAATATCTCAAAAAGTAAATGTCTGACTACCTTCATTTTTGGAGCAGGAATAGGAAAGTGAGATTCATTTCAGATAATTTAACAAAAAAACAAAAAAAACATTATCTTATTTATTAAATTATGCATAATTGGCGGTAATTTGAATCCCGTTCTATAATAAACTCGCGTTTTCAAAAAGGAATATCTCAAAAAGTAAATATGTCACCACCTTCATTTTTGGACCAGGAATAGGAAAGCAAGATACCTTTAGGATATGTATGCAAAAACAATATCCACCAACTAATTTGTTAATTTATTAAATTTGTTATTTTTTTTAAATATGCAAATTAGGTGTAATTGTTGTTTCAAGAATTTTCATCAAAATAAGGGCAGTTGTAGAAAATATGTGTTAAACTTAAAGTTCTTTATTAATAAAAGTAAATGTTAATTAAAAATCAAAGAAAAACTGAACTGTGTTTGATTTGTTCTAACTTACAGACTGATAATTGTTCTATACAGAAGCTAGGTTGTGCACTGAGTCTACTGGACGTTTCAGTTAAAGTTTAGTAAAATTGAAAAATGAGACCTGAATTCTGAAAACTGAAAACTAATGACACTGAAAGAGTATAAAAATCAACTCAAAAGTTTGTTTTTCGAAGATAATACGAATACACTCTATAAACAACCAAAATTTCTCTAGAAACAATTTAAAATTCCCGCTGTTATTCTTCAATGTTGGTAAACAATACTTGCGACACTTTCCACACGTCCGATCTCAACCTTGGAAACGTCAACAATGCACACTCTCACGGGGGACGCGGCGCTGTAGTCTCCATTTTGCAAAACCACTGCACAGCATACAATAGTCTGGTTTCGGCCCAATGACGTCACCTTGTAAACAGCTTTGCCGTGTGCTGCATGCGTTACTCTTTACAAGAGGTGGAAACCAGACAACTAGCTGTATACACAACCTCTGTACCGGATAGGTGCATCCACTTGAGCAACCCCTCGTGTAGATTGTGCTTTCATCGGAAACTGCCTCGTTCTTGAACTTTGACACTGCTGTCATTCGTTATATCATGAATGGGGCTTTCCAACGGTATGCAACTGTATCGCGGGCTGACAGGCTCTCATTGCGTTTAATCAAACACTACATTTGTTCGGTGTTTTATTAATTCAAGATCATGTTTATCGCCCTGACCCGGGTTATAGATGAAAAGATAAACATTTAAGCTTCATTTTAAGGGGAAGTATGACAATATTGGGACATATTTCGTGAGATTACAACCACAACGAAAACTTCATCACGCTCGGAAACAAAAAATTAATAAATCGACGGGACGCAGAGAAAGCGATGTTTTCAGCGCAAAGTACGGATTTAAATTGCCCTATTCTAGAAAACTAAAATTATAGTAAGTGTCAAATTCAATTAAGTACTACATCAAAGTGGTCTTAATACATTCATGTTGTTTAATTTTTTTTATTCTCCTCCATTTTGTTAAAATAATTTTTGGAAGATAAAACATTGACACTGGACGTGAAAAAGTTCGCCGTTTTTACGCGTGTCACGTGACCCGTATTGACAGCCCTACTTGTATACACCTCAACAATCACCAAAAAAAAACCAGGAAGAACTGAAACTTTTAATTCAACTTTCAACCTTACGTGTTTGCGCAAATCGTTTGTTGTTTATTGTTAAGCGCCTTTTGATTAACATGTGTTTTTTTTAATTCAACTTAAGGAGGGATGTAATGGCCTACGTGCATTATGATTTGTACACCCGCACCCCTCAGGTGTATCATGGGTACAAGCACATGTGAATTGTATACACAGAATATATACAGTGAATGTGAAGCAGAGAGTTTACATTTGTCTCCAGTCCATTCTCTTTATTCCGATACTCTTTTATTAAAAGTTGTCATACCAATTGGGACAATCCAGGACAATAAACTTTTTTTTAATGGTAGAATGTCTGTATTCCATCTTTTAATATTGCTGGAATTCGGGTTGGGGAACATTATTTGTTGTACATGTTAACAATGTCGGACGTTACCTCCTTATGTATTCTGTCTTTTAATATTGTGGGTATTGGGGAACATTATTTTGTTTCCAAGTTAGAAATTTCAGACCTACCCTCGTTACTATTGTGGGATTGCAGTTAAACCTTGGTGGAATGTCTGTATGCCGTCTTTTAATATTGCCGGCAGGCAAGTATTGGGAACATTAATTTTTACAAGTTAAGAATGTCCGACCTCCCTTTGTTGTTATATTTTTGCCGTTGTGGGACAATAAACTTTTTTTTTTTAATGGTAGAATGTCCGTATTCCGTCTCTTAATATTGCTGGCATTTGAGTTGTGGAGCATTTTTTACAAGTTTAGAAAATGTCATATTTTTGCCATTGTGATGAGACAATTCCCCATAGAAAATGAAACCGGGACCCCGGCGGGATAGAGAAATCCCGGCGGGATCCTGGTTTCTTACCAGGATCCCGGTTGTGGTTTCCGGGATCCCGGTTTAAAACCGAGATTCCCAGCGAGATAATATTCACATCCGGGATCCCCGTTATTCACATCCGGGATCCCAGTTGGAAGAACCGGGATTCCCGGGTGGGATAATATTTACATCCGCGATCCTGGTTGGAAGAATCGGGATTCCCGGGTGGGATAATATTTACATCCGCGATCCTGGTTGGAAGAACCGGGATTCCTGGTGGGAAGAACCAATTTCCGGGTGGGCAGAACCGGAGTCCCGGTTGGAAGAATTCATTCTTTGGTCTAAAAATTACATGCCCTCAAGATAGCAAAAAGTGTCAGTCAATTCCTGTACTATAGGCATTGACTAACATAACTTTTGCATTCAATATATACTGCTGACAGTTGTGTTATATATTTATCGATATGTTGGCTTTAACACCATTCGCTCAACTTCGTTTTAGTTAAAGTTTCCCTGTGTAATTAAGCATGCAATGTAAAAATAAAATAAAAAAGTTGTTAGAGCTTGAGTTTTATTGTTGTCAAACTTTCTACTAGGGGCCAAAGAATTCCTTTAGGTCTTTTATATCAATTAATTTATAAATAATGTAATAAATTGTAGTTTTATTTGTATTTAAAACGATGTAAGAAATTTATTTCCCTTTTTAAATTGACTTGTAGCAAGTCTAAAAAATGCTTGACGACCAGTCAGTAACAAAATACTGGAAGGACTGGTATAAAATATAAGTTTAGTTTGGAGCGCCACCCAGACTCCGCGTGTGTATTATGGATACACAGAAGGCTTGAGCTCATACTATTTTTTCTTTGTGGAGCAGTTGCAGTTACTAATTAGCTTGGAGCGCCACCCAGACTCCGCGTGTGTATTATGGATACACAGAAGGCTTGAGCTCATACTATTTTTTCTTTGTGGAGCAGTTGAACCATAGAGTTATATATAAGAACTAAAGGGCGCCCTGGCCTATATGCGCGCTCCGGCATGCGCGTAGGCGGCCATTTTCTTAGTTGAACAAACAGGCATTGCTTAGCGTGTGTTTGTGCGGCCATTTTGTAAGTTGACAAAACAGCATCGCGTCAGCGTTCAATAACCACAAACTCCAACGTATTCTTCATATTCAACGTGCAGAATGGCGCACATGTTTCCTCACAGTCCCGTGGCGTTTGTGCAAGAAGCATCACCAGTGCGCCCTCTAGTTCTATAACTCTATGAGTTGCACACCATTATGTACAATGCTGCAGGCGCGGAGATCAAAGTGGTAGATTCAAATGTTGTGCTCCATGAATTCTTCTCAAAATACATTTTGTTGACGAAACGTGTGAGCTTTCAAGGTAGTAGTAGATTTACAGATTTAGTAAATCTGATGTTGTAAGATTTAGTGAATGAGGAAATAGTTGCCAATAATGATATTTATTTTTCTACTGATGACTAAACAAACTTGAAGTTTTTTAACCTAGTTTTTTCTGTCGTTCACGTCATGCACGGTCGGTCATGTTTGAACGACTTGTTTCAACTGATTATGCTGGTGATAATATTATAGGCTACTATTACTATCTGATGATCCTGCTGATTGCTGTTGTGCACATACAAGTTGGATCCTTGTTTCTAATTCTTTATCGGTATGTTGTAAATGTAATAAATTTTGAATATATGTTAAAATGTTATTTGAAAAGTAGGCCTAGGCCTATTTTTTTTTATTTATATATTTTGTTGTCGAAATTTTGTGGAAGAATGATACACATCCAAAAAGATTATTAATATTACACCAATGCGGTTACATGAATTGTCACAAAAATAAAACGAATGACTAGTGAGGCCAACAAAGAACAACACGTTTTCAGCTATTTAATATATTATTATAATATAATATGGAGTGACTGACTCGGTCTACCAACTAATTTTTTAATATTTAACATCACATCAGTGTCTGTCAAAGAGTTTTTTCCCAAAACTTGTGCTACGTTTTCAAAAGTACAACAAAAGTGTAAATCTACATATGCATCAATCAGTAGACTACTATTCACATTTCTGATTGAGCGTAGATTAATAATAAACAACTTGGAATGCAGTTGCACATTTGAAAACTAAAACCACTTGCTTTTGGAATTGATCTGAATGATTACATATTTGTTTTCTTTTTCTCTTTCTTTAACAGTTCAAACAACTTCTGTGATTCTTCTCAAGAGTTGCTGTCAGATCTTCATCACCATCTTTAACGGAAGGCCAGAAGCATAGCACAGTGACAAGACCCTCATATTTATAGGCATAAATACTCACAAAAAAAGAGATTGAACCTGTTCTGTTCTGTATTAAATTGTGATTAGTTTGATTCAGCAGAATCACGGGTGGAGTTACTGGGATCCCGGTTGGATATACTGGGATCTCGCTTGGTTTTTCTCGGATCCCGGTTGCATTTATCGGGATCCCGGTTGGACATACCAGGATCCCGGTTGGACATACCAGGATCCCGATTGGATATACCAGGATCCCGGTTGGATATACCGCGATCCGGTTGGATATACAGGGATCCCGGTTGTATTACCAGGATCCCGTTGGGAATCACGGCAATATTAACCGGGATCGCGGTAAATCCCGCCAAATTATCCCGTTTTTCACGCTGGTATCCCGCCGGGATCCTGCCAGGATCCCATCGGGAATCCCGGCTATATTAACTGGGATCCCGGTAAATCCCGCCCAATTATCCCGCAAGTTTTTCCCGCCGGGATCCTGCCAGGAATCCATAATGCAGTTAAACAAATTGTTTTAATGGTGGAATGCCTGTAATCCGTCTTTTAATATTGCCGGCATTCGAGTATTGGTGAACTCAAACTTTTACAAGTTAAAAACATCAGACCCCCCCCCTCGACCCCATCCTGTTATATTTTTGCTGTTGTGGGACAATAAACTTTTTTTAAATGGTAGAATTTCCGTATGCCGTCTTTTAATATTGCCGGCATGCGAGTTGGGGAACATTATTGTATACACAAATTATGTCGAACCTCCCCATGTCGTTATATTTTTGCCGTTGTGATGGGACATGAATTTTTTTTTTAATGGTATAGTGTCTGTATTCCGTCTTTTAATATTGCCGGCGTTCGAGTATTGGGGAACATTTCTTACAAGTTAACAGTGTCCGACCTCCCCTCGTTATTATACTTTTGCCGTTGTGGGGAAAATGTAGTTAAACAAAATAACAAATTTAAATGGTACACTGTCCGTATTTCCCCTTTTAATATTGCCGGCATTTGAGTTCGGGAACATTGTTTTTACAAGTTAACATTGTCGGACCTCTACAAGTATTAAAAACAGAGAGGTATGACAACAAACATTATTGTTTCTACCTCCATGCTGTCACACTGTTGCTAGGAATGCCTGCAACCAGTAGCAGGAAGTGTCCCATAAAACCTTTCTGTGCCGTCTTTTACAACAAGTGCATTAGAGACAATGCAAACCAGGAGGTGTTAAGTGAGGTGTTGGTCCGTCATTGTTTGGCAACTTTGAAAATGCTAGGGAATCACACTTATCATTGGGATGAGTCAGCTAAACCGCAACAGAGGTTCGAATGCAGCTTTATTGTAAAGTGGTGGGGGTTGTTCTATTTTTGAACAAAATCCCCCCCCCCCCCCCCACAGAAGTGTGGATGGGGTAGAGAACGAATACTTACCGGTAGAGTCAAATTACTAATTTGCATATTCCCTATGCCGCTGGGCAATAGTGCTAAGACTTTCACACACAATAGCGCCCTCCACTGTCCTACCCACAATGCCCCGCGACATGCTTGCCAAGAAGTCGTCCTCTTTTCGATGAGAGCCCTACCAAATGTAAGCACCCAAGGACCGAGTATGTGGGGAAGGACCGAGTATGTGGGGAAGGACCGAGTATGTGGGGAAGGACCGAGTATGTGGGGAAGGACGAGTATATGGGGAAGGACTGAGTATGTGGGGAAGGACCGAGTATGTGAGGAAGGACCGAGTATGTGGGGAAGGACCGAGTATGTGGGGAAGGACCGAGTATGTGGGGAAGGACCGAGTATGTGGGGAAGGACTGAGTATGTGGGGAAGGACCGAGTATGTGGGGAAGGATCCGTCCTTAACTACATTCTGTCAGATGAAATTCAGCCTCGTGAACAATTCAATAGAAGTGCAATGAGTAAACGTCTTTTACAGCTAAGGATTTTAACACTAAGCTGTATGCCAACTACAGTCGACTCCCGTTATTACGAGCTCCCATGTTACGAGGTTCCGGTTATTACGAGGTTTTTTGCCGGTCCCGAATTGCCCCGTGCGTGTTTCAATGCATTAAAATATGGATTATACGAGCACGGAAGTAGCGAGAACACGGTTATAACTAGGTAATTTTACGGTCCCTTGGAGAAAAAATGTATTGTTTTCAGACGTTTGTAGCGAGGGCCTGGAATAAGTGTGTAAAAAAAGCTTACCTTCGTCAAGGTTGAGAAATGATATGAAGCCCTTAAACCCCATGATCAATACAATAGAGGTGATAATTGCATGGTGCTCGTAGAGCGCCACCAGTCTATTCAACGGACTGGTTTACCCAAGCAGACAATAGAGGGCTTAAATCACGCGCGAGGCTCAAAACCACCAACGGTTTAGTCACTGACAATGCTTCTCAATTTCAAAAACATGCTTACTTAATAAATTCATTTCGGCGAACGCACTCGGCAGTATTTGGGGGTTCTAATGATTAATCCTTGCTCGTATCATCCATGCAAAACTTCAAAAACGTCACCGCTGTTCGAGTTTTTAGTAGAGCCCCTTTTTCAATTAAAAATACTATTATTAATTCAATAATAACAATTAAATGAATGAAGATTCCCCCGTTTCCAAAAATGTTTTTTTTTTTAAGAAAAGAAAGAAAGAAAGAAAAAAACAAAGGTTGCCCATCCGGAATATTTAATTCAATCACATCAAAAGATAGAGATGATTTAAAAGACACAGATACGCAAAGATTTTATTAAATCAATAATATCAATCAAAAGGAAAATTATTTTAAAAGACGCAGAGATTTAATGAATTAAATACTGTAATAAGAATTAAAAGGAGAAATTGAAAAATGAAACAATACAATATTATTAAAAAAGGAAGCAGCAAAGTAACTGAAACAAGCTCCTTTATACAATCATCACTTCCTTCAGTCCATGTGCAATGGAACTCCAGAAACATCTCGCTGGTGTCCCACGCTTGACATGCTGTTATCATGATACTCCATGTCGATCACCAACGAAAATAAACGTTCAGTGCATGCATCATGTTCATACCATGCGCTACGCGGCAGAATCCACTCGCTCTGAACGGCAAGTTGACATCTCTTTGCTATATTGTTATCAAAATATTACATTTCCCTGATTAATCACTCAATAAAAGACATTTAGCAATGATATTCTTGTGTAAAAGATGCTCGTAATAGCTGTTCTGATAAGCAAACAGCTCCGTGCAGGCTAACACAAGTGTATATGCACGTACACGTGTTGTGTACAAGTGTATATGCACGTACACGTGTTGTGTGCATGAACAATGATGACGTGTGTATCTATATTTAGCGCGCTGCGTTTAAGACGAGGTTCCGATAATACGAGGAAATCGGGACAGTCCGCCGGACCTCGTATTAACGGGAGTCGACTGTAATTTGTAACCTACCAACTGTACAAACATAGTCATAAAGTGATAGAGAATGACATGCTCAATCAAGTGATTCTTATTTCGTTGATATTTGGAATGATGCACTACTTCAAAAACTGGGTCCAAGGTCACAATAACTAACTAAAGATTACAGTAAACTACATTTCAGAAAATTTATTTTTTGACAACATAATGGACCCTTCCCATGAAATATGCTAATTACATTCATGCATGTGTACAGACCCTGTTGGTTGGCAAACGCCATAGAGTTGTGCACTAAGCAGACGCGCAATCGCGTCTGCGTCACGCACCCATTAGCCGTGTACAAAACAGCGCGATTTTCCCTCATTTTGCCAACCAAAACGTTAGTGCGCACGCGTTACGTGCAATATACATATTTCATGGGAACGGTCTATTGATTTGAGCATGCAATTTTCACCATTTTTATACAAAATTTGCATTTAATGTGATAACAATTGACATGGTTATGACATATTTTTATCAAAAAGGTGGTCTTTTACCCTACAAAATGTCAGATTTTAGTGGTTTCTGCCCTGACCACATGGTTAGTTGGATCAGGCTAAAAATTAGTGTGCATTCATTGCTCATAAGGACCTACTATCAATTTGATTAAAATCAGAGACATAAGGCTATTTAATGCATATATGTTGAGATACACTAAGTGAGAAGACTGGTCTTCAAAAAAACACCTCAATTTCAACTGTTCTAAGATGAACATGGATCTCCCCCCATTGCTCTCGGCAGTCCAGACTGGAAGGGTAACGTACAAACAACAATCGTTGCTTAGCTATGCTATTTTACAGATAAAAGAGGTGATTAAATATGAGACTATTCTCCAACTTTCGAGCGGAAAAAAACATTGATTTATAAATTGCAGATGCAAACATTGAATTCCGAAAAAAGTAAGACACATCGATCGTGCACACTTGCAAACGACGTGCATACTTGCATTGCTTGCAGAAAAAAGTCATCACAATGAATGTACCGCAATCCACACCCATAAAGCGTTAGACAGACTGCTGAACCAATTTCTACAAAGCAACTGTAGAATGTATGTGGTATAAGGTGCATTGCTGTGTATGTCACTCAGTTGCTGACACTGACATTATAGTAGGCAAATCCTGATGAGTGTGGTGGTTCATGTGATCGTAGAGATGAGATTGTTACATAATGAACGAAAGGAGACAGTTGCTATGTCACATGATTAGGGCCAAGCTTTTGTATAGAAACCTCCAGATGAGCAGACCCTGGTGCCAACCTTCATTAAAAAAAATTGTGTTCACTGTCTCTACCTACGCAAAAGCTTGCCCCAAATCAAGTGACTTAGCAACCGTGCTAGTGAATTCCAATTTAAGTGGCAACTTGTGATCTAGCACGTAATTGTCAATACCAGACAATATTCAAACCTAACACACAATATGGCTTATTCCATGGGCCAGCTCATTAAATTATGTTCTTTGTTGTGTCTGCTATTGATGTTAATCGGTGACAACAAAAGGTAGCATTGCGGCGCTCATGCGGGCGGCCGCTTAGGCGCCTCAAAGACAAACCAATCTATTGGGGTCTCATTGTGGCCAGCATTCTAACCAGGCATAAAATAGAGTGTTGGGCCGACCTGCTATTCCGACACTCTTTTATTACACCGATATGCTAGCTATAAACTATACTATCGCTACGCTATAAAAAATAACAGTGAAAGTTATCTTTGTTTAATTTGGGAGAATTAAATCTGAGACGCAAATGGCTTATTGGGACGCATGAGGGCCGTGTCACAAACACAATCGGGGCGCTTAGCGGGAGCGCTGCATCGGGATGCAGGACGCCGCTTAACTTATTTTTGATGGCTTCCCTTATCAATCAAGTCTGCTTACACTTTGGGCGGTACTGTACAAGATGATTTAGTAGTTTGCCATTTGCGGTCATCTTGCAGACCTGCATGTTTAGCTCCAACCAGAGAGGTGGAGTTCCATTTGGGCTTTGAGCGTTTGGGATTTGTTGTGCTCTTTCTAGAGGACATTTTGATCATTTGAAATGCTTTCCAATATTGACTGAAATTCATGGTGTTAATAATTGAATTGCTTCATGTTAAATAAAATAAAAAGGAGTTGAAGTAAATTAGTGTTTCCTTTGAAACTTGCACTTTAACTTTTAAAAATCAACCAGAATTTACTGAATCAAGGAACTCACCTTTTGTATTAATTGTTGTAATTGTCTTATTGGCTCTTGCATCCCAAATACGGATAGTCTTATCACCTGATGCTGTGACAAAAAGCTCTGGATGAAATGGATGCCAACACAATTGGTCAACACTGTCTGTGTGACCACGATATGTTGCTTCTCTTGTCTGTATAATTTAAACAAAGCAAAAAATCACTAAAAGTAACTGCCCAATATTCATAACTTTTAAAGAAAAAGAACCAATAATTAGAAATAAAGTTTTTGTCAACTACAAAAACAAGGTGTTCGTAAGTGATGTCATCAAATTATGATCAAATGAAATTAAGGAGAAATTGTTTACCTTATTAACCCAATATGGGGCTCAGGAGTTAAATACCATGTTTTTTGTTTTCAATATAACTTAAACTTTTGGTTTGACCTCGAAATCAAGGTCAAATGGGGTCACACTGTGTAAAGTCACATAGAAGATAAAAATCCAAGTTGTGGTTCCCGAGGTGAAATTTTTTCAATTATTAAATTTCATCTTCCAGTTGGAACAGAAAGTCAAGGACAAAATGGGGTCACATTCTGTCATTTTTCTTTAAAAGTTGTTACACACACAGTGTACAATGTACCTTTTAAATTATGTCTGGCATTCAAATTAATTTGGTGGTTACAGAAAAAGAACCCACACAGATCATTACCTCCAGTTCACATCGACTCACCCCCTTCAACGAAAGCTTGGGGTCATCAGAACATTCTTGGACAGAAATGACTTGTTGGTTACAGAGGAAAATGACAAAATCAAAGAAGGAAAACACATCCGTGATTCTCTCCACTTACGTAAATATCCCCCATGGACTACATAAAGTCAAAGTCAAAATTCAGGAAAAAAGAGCCAAAGGAACAACAAAGACAACCAAAGATGACACCACTCGCACCAAAGGGATGGATGTCCTACCATGGACTCTCAGAACATGTTTCTAGGGTGTTTAAAAAACATGGTTTCACATCTGCTTTTAGACCACACCACACTCTGCATTACAACATCGCCCATGAGCAGAGGTCATTTAAGAAATTCGTTGCTCTGCTTGCCCCAAAACCTACATGTATGTTGGTGATTAGAGTCACGCCTTTAGCACCCGTCTTCATAAACATAAAAAAGAATTGGACAGGTTTGAAGATTGACCCTACACTCAGTCTACTAGCTGTTCCTCCATTACCAAGCAACACAAGTCGGCCATTACCAACCATGTTGCAGCCACCAACCACACCACAAAATGGGACAATGCCTCGGTCATTGATACAGAACCTGACAAAACCACAAGATGCTATTTGGATCAGATGCAGGGGGAGAACACTCTCAACAAAGACGTGGGGCTTACAAGCTTCAGGCCAATATGACCACTTAGTCCAAACCACGCACACAACACCCTCTATATGTCCAAGAATGGGTAGGGTAAACTGGTGTGAAAAGTTAAAATATGAACACCCATACATTGTAGCTCCAGCTTAGGGTCTACTGGTCCAGGGACATTACCCCCAGAAGCTCCATGGTCACTGAACTGCCTTATAATCAAGGTAGACTAATTTCATTCTAAAGCTAGACCTGTTTTGTTGTTGTTCTGCAATATTTACCACCAACTCACCTTGGAATTGACTTTGAACGTGTCTGACTCGGTTTGTGTTCTTCTGACTGGAAAACGTCAGACAGGTTGAAAGTACAGTAGGCCCCTACAGCCCCATAATTGCCATCGAGGCACGCAGGGGAAACGAGGGCTGTAACGAGGGTGTTATTACCCCTATCGAGTACACACGCCTCGTAGAGATCGAGTGAAAAGGGGCACGTTAGGACCATCTTTTCGAGACGAGGTCTTCGTGTTCGCTGAAGCAGATCAATAGCCCTCGTTACACACAGAACAAAGATTAAGCCACAAGAGGCAAACAGGCTGCTTCTGTAAGGGATGATCTCAGATAGGGATATAACAACAAAAAACATGGACGGACGACATGATAATAAAGAATGCAACCAGAAATTCAAGCCGCTCGCTTCCATTGGTGTTGGTGTCGTCATGAATTTCATTCATAATGGAGGAGTTAAACTCTTGGGGGAATGACGTTGCAAAGTTGAAAACCATGGGAAGGGATAAGAAATAGAAGACTAAAACTCTTCATCTACATGTAGAAACTTGTAAAGTCAGAGTTTGACAATATTTAGTTGATTTGTTTTTCCTTTTTTTTTCTTGTGTGTATCAAAAAAATGCCACGTCTGACTCTTGCAAAATTAAATAAACCAATGGATGTGGTTTCGTGTGGTGTTGAAGTTGTTCTGTCGTCCAAAAATACCCACAGATTTCTAGAGTTTGTCCCTGCAGTCTGGCTGACAGATTTTGTTGTCCAATGAAACTCCCATCTTCTTTTAAAATTGCCGTATGAGACGTTGTAGTAGTGGAACACATTTTTCATGGTAGCCGAAGATTGTCCAAACTCCGTCTGTTTAATAAATTGCCGCTCAACATTTGTGTTCAATTAATGATAAGGATGTCCGACCCACCTGTTGAACTTAAATTCCCATTTTGACATTGAAGTATTGGAAATCAATCAAGAGTGTCCGCCCCGTCTGTTAAATAAATTGCCGTTTTGAGACGTTGGGAGTATTGGAGAAAACAAAAACTTTTCTGAAATGTAAAAAATGTCCAAGCCGTCTGTATCAAATTGCCGTTGTGTAACGTTCGAGTAGGCCTATTGGGGGTAAAAAAATTTAAACGGTAAGATTGTCCAAACTCCGGCTGTAACTTCGAGTATAGGAAAAGAATGCCCGGACGTTCGAGTATTGAAAAAGTTTTTTTTTTTAAATGGTAAGATTGTCCAAACACTCTCTCTCTGTTTAATAAATTGCCGTTTTGTAATATTCGAGTATTGGAAAACAAATTATTTAAATGTAAGAATGTCCGACCGGTCTGTTTAATAAATTGCCATTTTGAGACGTTTTATTTCTGGGGAAAAAATCGTTTTAAACGGCCAGATTGCCAAAACTCCGTCTGTTTAGTAAATTGCCGGTTTGTAACGTTCCAGTACTGTAAAACATTATTGTTTAAATATAAAGAATGTCCAACCCGTCTGTTAAATAAATTGCCGTTGGTGTAACGTTAAAGTTTTGGGGGAAAATGTTTAAATGGCATTGATTAGCAAACCGTCTGTTTAATAAAATGCCGTTCGAGACGTTCAAATACTGGAAAAACTTTTTATTTAAATGTTAAGATTGTCCAAACTCCGTCTGTTTAATAAATTGACGTTCCAGTATTGGAAAACATTTTTGATTAAATGTTAAGGTTGTCCAACCTCCGTCTGTATAATAAATTGCCGTTTTGTAACATTCGAGTATTGGAATTTCTTTTGTTTAAATATAAGAATGTCCGACCCGTCTGTCTAATAAATTGCCTTGGTGTAACGTTCGAGTTTTGGGGGAAAATTGCCATTGTTTGTGGGGAAAAAAGTTTCGGGGAAAAGTTGCCGAGTTTTGGAGAAAAATGTTTAAATGTTAAGATTGTCCAAACTCCGTCTGGTTAATAAATTGCCGTTGTGTAGTATTCGAGTTTTGGGGAAAATTTGCAGTTGTCTGGGGAAAAAGGGTTGAGGAAAAGTTGTCGTTGTTTGGGGAAAAAAGTGGTCCAAACTCTTTCTGCTTAATAAATTGTTGTTTTGTAACGAGTATTGAAAAACAAATTGTTTAAACATTAAGAATATCCGAGCCGTCTGTTTAATAAATTGCCGTTTTGTAACATTCGAGTATTGGAGAAAAAAAAAGTCTTAATATAAAAATGTCCGAGTATTGGAATTTCTTTTGTTTAAATATAAGACTGTCCGACCCGTCTGTTTAATCAATTTCCGTTGTGTAACGTTCAAGTTTTTGGGGAAAATTTCCGTTGTTTGGGGAAAAGTTGCCACTGTTTGGGGGAAAAACAACAAGAACTCTAAATAAATTGCCCCGTTTGAGACGTTCGAGTATTGGAAAACATTTTTATTTAAATGTTAAGGTTGTCCAAACTCCGTCAATCTAATAAATTGCCCTGGTGTAACGTTCGAGTTTTGGGGGAAAGGTTGCCGAGTTTTGGAGAAAAATATTTAAATGTTAAGATTGTCCAAACTCCGTCTGGTTAAAAAGACATATTGTGACAAATATCTGTCCATGTTACAAACCTAATATCTTCAAGATAATTCTCTGTAGTTTCTTGAGTACCCACGCAGATGTCTTGGTTTTGCCTGGAAACATTCTTTGCATTGTAGGGGACAACATTTTTGGCAATCTGTTTATATTATTATGCCTTTCTCACCATTTATGTACGAAATGTCTGTCCAACATTCCCCTGTTACAAACATAATCATCTTGAAGATGATCCCCAGTTATTGCTAAAATACAGATAAATATGTCTTGCTCTTTGCAAACAAAAACCTTGAAGTGATTTGGAATGTGCATGGGAAACAAGCTTGACAAAACTCTTCTTGTTTATTTTTGTCACCCATTTATAAAAAAAAGTCACATCAAATGGTCCCATTAGTGTGGACAGACCCATCTACTAACTAAAAAACAACATCATTTTTGTTCCAATACTCGAACGTCTCATACGGCAATTACAGACGGAGTTCGGACCAAAATTAAAACCAACTACAAATGTCCCGCGACAACAATATTACTGAAAACATTCAGTTCGAACTGACGTCTTCCCCTTAAAAAATTGTTCCCAAATACTCAAAAGTCCCAAATTGGCAATTTGTTATTCACGACGACGGAGTACCGACATTTTTACAAAAAAAAAATTGGGGTACATGAAAATGTCCCACAACGGCGATTATTATTATTAAAAACATGGGAGTTCGTTGGACATGCTTATTGTTTAATAAACAATATTATTTTTTCTCCAATACTGGATCGTCTCATAACGGCAATTACAGACGGCGTTTGGACCTTCTTACCCTTTAACAAAATTGTAATCAATGTCTCAAAACGGCAACTTATTGAAGACGGAGTACGGACATTATTACTGTTGAAATAAAATTAAAGCCAACTGCTTATCGTCCCACAACAACATTATTACTGAAAACATTCAGTTCAAACTGACGTCTTCTCCTTAAAAAATGTTCCCAAATACTCAAAAGTCCCAAAACGGCAAGGAGTACAGACAAAAATGTTGTACATGTATATGGAAACGTCCCTTAACGGCGATTATTATTAAAAACATGGGAGTTCGTCGGAAATTCTTGGAAGTCTCAAACGGCAACAACAGACAGCAGTTTAGAGCCGGCCACTCCTAGCCTCACAGTAAGTGACAACTTCCCCTTAGATGTGCCGCAATTGTAGCTACATTATAAAATTGCTACACTTTGTTACAAAGTATAACAACGCTTCAATGTTTTGCTTTGTATGCCGCTCTGCTCTCTGGTTGTGTTTACTGCATTTGTAATAACTTTCAAGAAGACGATCCCTGAAATTGTCCTTGCATTGTGCAGCGCTCGTTTCGTTTCGTGGGTACTTGATAGTTTCGCGGGTCATCGCTCGTTTGTCTCGTATAGCTGCTTCCCAACTGAACGTGGGATCCCTCGTCTCGAGAGGCACCCTCGTTTGATTGACAAACGAGCGAGCTTCCCTCGCGTGTAGCGAGCAGGGGCACACGTTGCCGGTCTCGCTCGTCTCGGTCCCTCCGGGCAACTAAAGGGCTGTACCGTATGAATGTGATCAGAAATACGTGATGAATCTACTCGTTCGATGACTTTATCAAGATATTTTAAGTTTGCAACCGGTCTGTAGTTTTTAACTATCTCCTTGTCCAGGTTTGGTTTCTTGATGAGCGGCCTGATGTAGGAAACATTGAGGCTATCGGAGAAACAACCGGAACTGAGAGATTCGTTTACAAGCTTAGTGATGTAGGGTACAAATATATCAATGTTTTGCTTCATCATGGATGATGACAGTGGATCCAGCTCACAGGATTTTGAAGGAGATTTCATAATAACCCTTATTTCATAATAACCTTCATAGCAACGGTTGCAGGCTCAAACACAGATAATCTACACTCTGGTTGAAGATGTGGCAATGTCTGCGGCACGTTGTAAGGGACTGATGAAAACGACGAGCGGATGTCTGCAATCTTGGTGACAAAGAATTTCTGGAACTCATTTGCTATGTCCTGGTCATTGTTAGTGGTGCGTATTTATCTAAGATGTCACTGACAGTACTATCATATTGGCTGACATAGGAATCCAAGCAGTCGTGATCAACTTCTAGCTTTGCTCAATGAGTGCCTATGTCGCGGAACACATCAGGAGAATTCACATGTTTCCAGTGCCGGCTCTTTATAGTAATGGTTGGGACTTTGGGCTTGCACAGACTCAAGTTACACATGACTGCATAATGGTCTGATAATCCAGGTAGAATAACAAAGTTTGAGACAATAGGTGGGGTGATGTCACGAGTTATGACAAGGTCCAGGCAATGACCGAGACGATGAGTCGGCTCCTTGATATGCTGGGTAAGACCAAAAGCCTGAAGTAGATGCTTAAACTGGTTTGCATTGGTGTTGTGGATGTCATCAACATGAATGTTAAAGTCACCGGTGATGATGATTTCCGATGGATGAAGGAGATATTCCAAAATCAAATTCTCAAACTCCCTAAGAAAGTCACATGTTGGCCGTTCGAATCTCCTCAGGTCTGTATACAATGACAAGGCGAACAGATTTAGCGTCTCCGGAAACTTCAGCATGAAGAGATTCAAAAGTTGTGTACTGGATGTCATTACTTTTCACAGAGACAGATAAAGTAGATCTGTACAGTATTGCAACTCCTCCACCAGTCTTGTGAGATCTTGGGATGTGATGTATGTAATAGCCAGCAGGGGTACACTGACTACATGTTAAGTTGTCGTCTGGTCTCGCCACGTTTTTGAAACGGCAACAAGGTCCAGATCTTTTTGCAGAACAAAATCAGCAAAATCGTCATATTTGTTGCAGATGGACTGTGTGTTCAGAACACAAAGGCCGAGTTGAAATTTGACTGGAGTCACTGGTACTGGAACAGATGGGAGTGTAACTTCGGGTAGGGGGTTTATGAACAGTTCTACGGCGACCAGCTTTTTACCACAATGTGTAGGTCGATAAGCAGTGCTGGGATTTACAAAAAGGCCAAGGTTCTGCAATGTTAATACACAGAAAGACAGCAGAGTTGTAGCACGTGTGGATGTAGCATAACGGAGACTGAGAAGCTTGTTCCGCGAGTAGGAATTTGCAGAGTTTGGACTAGCTTCTGCTGAGTTTGAGGCATTTTCAGCTTCAGGGCCGGGATTTACAGCAATGTCACCAAAAATCACAGTTTCCAAATGAAAAGTGGCTGGGGAGTTGTCAAAGTAAGAAACAGGGCATTTAAGATATCTACGGTGCTGGATGAGTCTTAGATGTGTCTTATGGAGAATACAAGCACCATCCACAACTGATGCTGATGGAACAAAGCTGACCACAGATGAGTCAGTACAGTACAATACAGTACAGTGAACATTTCAATGTCCATTAAGTTTTAATATATGTTTGCATACTTCATATTAAAGGAACACGTTGCCTTCGATCGGACGAGTCGGTCTTTGAAAAGCGTTTGTTACCGTTTTTATAAAATGCATATGGTTGGAAAGATGTTGTAAAAGTAGAATACAATGATCCAAACAAACATGCCTCGAAATTGCACGGTTTTCCTTTTACTGTTACTAACACGATCGGCCATTTATGGAGTAAAAAATTTGACTCCCATAAATGGCCAACCGTGTTAGTCGACGATGTAAAAGGAAAACCGTGCAATTTCGAGGCATGTTTGTGTGGATCATTGTATTTTACTTTTACAACATCTTTCTACCCATATGTATTTTATAAAAAAACGGTAACAAATGCTTTTCAAAGACCAACTCGACCGATCCAAGGCAACGTGTTTCTTTAACAAATGAAGATAATTAGGGCATCGGTTGATATGGTTACACACCTATATTCCGACACCCCTATGTTCCGACAACTCAGCCTACATTGTATATTCCGACACCCCTATGTTCCGACACCCCTATATTCCGACACCCCTATGTTCCGACAACTGAACCTATATTCCGACACCCCTTTTGTTCCAACACCCCTATATTCCGACACCCCTGTTCCGACAAGTTGTTTACGCACATTATTACTCTGTTGATCAATAATAAAAACACAACTTATATTACGCCAGGTTTCCCAGTAAATTTCGGCAGGGATTAGGTTTGAACATTCATAAGATGAATTTGTACCGTTTTAAAAAGTGATGGAATCACGCATGCATTTCATTTTTTGTGGTTATACACATGGCTCCCCAAGGTAGCTGGCAATAAAATACTCGGTACTTTGCTATTGTTAGATGCGTGTCCGTGTTAATAACATTTCATGAGCCTTAAATTAATCAAAATTCCAACCCTCTCCTGCGTTTATTGCGCCAATGTGTAGTTCTTCTTTCCTTTGCCCCCCCCCACAAAAAAATAATTATAATAATTTGTTAACAATTAATAATAACAAATAATTAAGTCCTACCACCCCCCCCCCCTCATTTACTCAGTCCTCTTCTAAAGAAACCAAAGTTGTTAATTTTTAGTAGTAGCAGAATAACACTTGAAATACAAATTAAACTCCTTTGTGTTCATGGACTAAATTGCGGTCATATGTGTAGTTTCTTCAAGTCACACCGTTTTTCTTTTTAAAAAAATTGCTAACACAAAATATTGGTGCAGGTTGTCGGAACATAGGGGTGTCGGAATATAGGGGTGTCGGAACATAGGGGTGTTTGGGTCGTTGGAACATAAGGGTGTCGGAATTATAGGGGTGTTGGAATATAGAGCAGTCACCGTTGATATATGGCATCATTATTTTTTTCCCAATTCAAAGAAAAAGGCATAAAATACTGTGAAAACTGGTAAGAGGAGGATAATATATGGATAACTTTCCGTATGGCGCCACCACCTTTTCACTCATTTTTACAAAAAGGGATACCTCATTGAGGTAATACCGTAATTATCGTAGCGTCATACGTTATCGACCCTCATATGTTTTCGGTCCCCAATTTTGATTCCCGTTTACCGCGAGATTGTGCAAGCTGCACTGGTGACAGAAGCTATGCAGTTTACTCACAGTCTGTATTTTCATCAGGCTTAATCGTGCTGAGAAAAAATTTTCATGTCATTGTTATGCTCAAACATTTATAAAATGATTGATTTTGGTACTAATCACTAGTGCATTATTATGCCAACATTCAAATGAGTCAGAGAAACATCATCCAACCTCGAAAGTTCAAAACAAAATTACTATCTGCTAGATTGAGTTTCATTCTGCTTTAGTCACTAGATGGATCACGTGAGGTGGTTACTATTTGGGATTCTATGGTGTGCCAATATGGGGAAAATACTAAAATATTTTAAGTGAAAATTACAACAACAGAAATTTGATTTACTGCATACTGTAATAAATTCCGATAAGCGTAATAAATATTAAGTCTACATTAAAGAGAAAATATACATAGATTGGTTTCTTATCTCCTGAAACCAAACATTACTAGTCTGAAATGGGGGAAAACGGATTGCTATGAAGTGTGTGTGCTTCAAGGGGGGGGTGGGGTGTTTTACTTTCATGCCTTATGATATCTCTGGATTCTAATATAGTAGCCAAAATGCCTTAGGACAAAAATGAAATTAAATTAAATTTGTTAAGTAGTAATTGAATAATATTTTTGATTTATTTTGCACGCCATACTAGCTTCTGAATAAAATACCAACCAATGAAAGGTGTGAAAACATATGACGTTGCTCCAATGTCGTGCATGCATAAGCACTGTTAATGGTGGACTGTTTCTAGCAACGTAAAACCAAAACTTTAAAAATTTCAACACACCATGAAGTGTAATAGCCCAGGTTGGACTCCTCCGTTGCAGGCAATGCGACGGAGTCCAGGGTATAAAGGTCCCGTACCATTGCGAAAAATTTTCAAAAATCTGTTAAAAATATTTCTACCTAACTCGGGAGTCTGAACTTTTACTCACATGTTCCTTGTAGTTGGAACTCAAAGATCGCATTATTTAACATTGTTGAATTTTCTCCTTTGGTGTTAACATTTTGTGAAAAGAAAATTGAAATTAGCGTGTTCCGATCCCACGTCGTGCACTAACTTCCGTGTAAACACTTTCTTGCACTGATCACTGGTGGCCTACTATTTGCAGCCAAATCGCTGTCAACCTGCGTTAACCAAACACTAAGCAGATGGATAATAGTCGGTGAGCAATTTACACAAAGCGCAGAACTATGCGATACCGAGCTATGACGTCTTGTGCTAAGACTTCATGAGCCGGAAGCTTTTTTTTCCTAGGACAAATGAGGCCACTTTTTACCATAAATTAGCCATGCTAACAGTCCCAAGAAAGAAAATATACGCGCGCAGGAAAGCGCCCTCTGTTGTCCGCACACATACAAGAAGCACTGTGAAAAAGCAAGACGATTTTGCTGCACGCTTAGAATTTTTTGTTTTTTTTACAATAAAAAAAACTTGATATTATTTTGTAACCGAAATTCAACCGGAAATTTATGAAAATTCTATTTGAGCTGGAATATTTTATGCCTCCTGGATTTTGAAATGTATATTGGATGAGTTGAAGGCGAGTTAACGCATGGAGCAATAACGGCACCTACCCTGTTTTGACGGCGAATAGCGGCAAGATAATGCACTGTACTCAAAGCCATGCGCACTTGGGCTCACACTATCAAGTGGTACACGATGATCAACATCGCCAGTGCAGAACTTCGACATATTTTCGGATATAATTTCTTCCATGGATATATTTGTTAGCTTTGAACTCGTTGAGAATATAGTGAGGGACACTATGAATATATGAACGGAATTTCAGCTTCTCAAATCAGGTAAAAAATAAAGAAAATTGTAGTCAAACTTGTGTTCGCATTGTAAAGAACCTTTATACCCAGGACGTCAGTGCAGTGGCACTGACTGACGTCCTACCAGGGCTAGAAGTGTAAGTGTTATTGTTTAAAAATTGGATAGATGATATGAAAAAAAAGTATTTAGTTTTTGATTGTGAACAATTTTCCTGTTATCCTACTGAAAACATATGACACTAGGATACTGTATTATTTCATATCAAATTAAAAAGTGGTGGCGCCATACAGAAACTTTTCCGATAATATTTAGTAGGGCCTCTAGCTAGATTGGTAATGGTAGGCAGGCTTGAGCAAGTTCGATCAGTGACCATTTGTCAACCACGCACTAGTGAATGTTCCATGCTAACCTATGCATGAAATACATCCTGAGTAACATGCAAAACCACCCAATGGTCGACAATGGTCAACATTAGTTTCTTGAATTGATCGAACTGGCTCCTTGATTTACAACGTGTGATACGCACCAGTCTGTCCCTTTCCATAAGAAATACGCTGACAGTCTTGTCAAAAGACCCAGATGCAAGTAGCCTGCCGTCGCAGCTCCATCCTACTGAATGCACTTTGGCTGTATGATTTCCACTTAACTCTTTCGTTCTGCTGTGGCTTTGGAAATGTTTCTGCATATCTTCTGTGTTAATTATCATGTCTACCACGTTAATTACGTTGTACTGCTTTATAACTTACTGCTCTATTCACGTGTTTTATTCTAACCTAGCATACACATTATGTAGTGTGTCTGTGTAGGGTGTACATGCGTGTGCTGTGTACAAACAACATGCACAGCTTTTACCAACTTGTACACATGTCCGTCCAACTTTAGAATTGGCCCAACTGTAGGTCCCAACTTGGATCTCTACTTTTGGACTTGGTCGGTCATGACCATAGAGCTGTTTGGCTTGATGGCCATGGCCGTTTCCGAATTGGCGACTTTGGCTACAGAGCTACGGCTAGATCAGCGCGTCTGTCAGTGTTGAAGAATATCAGACGCGCGCGCCCTAGCCGTAGCTGTAGCCGAATTCGGACACGGAGTAAGGGTTAAAACCAGTAAGTAGTTTGGCCATCCCAACTGTAAGGCCGTGTCCGAAACGGCGACTTCGGCTACAGCTACGGCTAGATCGCGCACGTCTGCCTATTCTTCAACACTGGTAGACGCGCTGATCTAGACGTAGCTGCAGCCGAAGTCGTCGTTTCGGACACGGCCTAACACTCAATCGGGACACCGATTTCAATTGGGACGCGACGGAACAGCTCGACCTCCGTACGCCCTCAACGCCAAAACACAGTCGAGGTGCATGATTTCGCTCAGTCCTTTTCGAAACACGGCTTCGGAATCGCCTTCAGGCTCAAAGCACGAGCGAATTGTCAAAGCAACCGCGGGACCAAGCTAGCCTGAGCTAAATCCAAATCCAAAGCCAAAGCCGTGGTTTCGAAAGGGCCTCATTCCCACAGACATAAATATCGCATTATCCAATGCAGGCGCAAAAAATTGAAGCAGAAAAAAAGGCGAGAGGAAAAATGCCTCAATTCATTTAAATGTTCTGTTACCAGAGGAGTATCACAAGGCCCCAACAATATTTTGTGGACAAACTTTTACTGCATTCATTTGTACTATGAATTGTTAAAGGGTCCAAGAAATGTCTCTGAAAAGGCCTCCCTTATAAAAATTCATTGTAGTTTTACCATAGTTATTCTATAGTTTCACTATAGTTTGTAAAGTTTTACTAATAATACCTATAGTAAAAATAAAGTTTCCCTCAGAGTAAAGTTACTGTAGTTTTATTACAACACGTACTTCAGTAAAACTACAATATAACTGTAGTATATTAGAAGTAAAACTACAGTTTTATATTTTGAATATACTTCAGTTTTACTTCATCTACAAACTGAGGTTAAACTTTAAAAAAAAATGTAGTAAAACTGCAGTAGTACTAAGTTTTACTAAAGAATTCTATTTTTCTATGGATCTAAATCGATGCATTCGGCCACACAAGCATGAGATTAGAGAAGCATGACAAGTGGGGCTAGGCATGCTATTGCTAGGCAAAGCACTGCATTGAGGTTAACTAATTTTTATTTAATTTTGTTTAAAAAAAACCTCCATGGTATGTTTGTGTTTATTTTATCCTACTTTACTGATTTTCTTGGCTAGAAAAAAACGACAATGGGTTTGACACGCTTGGAATTGGGTCCGACATTTAATTTTTAAACCCAAATTAATATAGTGTGGTTTTTTTTTCAACATTTTTAGTTGTCACGTTCATAATCATGACAGTAAGTACTTAGACTTGAGTAGTCGATAACCTCTTTCCTCATCTGACTTTACAGACTGGAGAATTGTGCAAACCTAATAGTTTTGACAAATGTTTTATTATTTCTGACACATATTTTCCAATTTCTTCTTTTGCAGATCTTGTGCTTCTCTGATAAAGACAACTCAATCAACATCACCATCAACAGAAGGCTGGCAATGAAGCATGGCGCGGTGTTTGGGCTACGTCTTCCTCAAGATAATTATTCCCAAAAGAGATTAATCCTGTCCTGTGGTATTGCAAAAAAAAGTGCTGCATGTATTTTATTTACACTGCTTTCTCACTCATTATATTTTGTATTAATTATAACCGTACAACCGTCAACCAAAGGTACTGCATGAATGAGTTATGTAATTGCATTGGTTTTACCAGATCAGCAACTCGTCAAGTCAGTATCGATAATACCTTCACAAATACTTCAGCAATCTTGGGGAGCAGATGCTTATAATCTGCAGGTAGCCAAGGGTGTGTTCCCAATGGGCCTTTGGAAACATGCATGATCACAAAGATATGCATTTAAGAACGGCACATTTTTTTACCCTTATGGATCATTCCATCAACCATTTGTAGCGTTTTGGAGGCTACAGTAAATCTATAATACAATTATAATTATTAGTACTAACTTAAAAACAACAAAGTAATGATGTGGTAAAACTACAGTTATGTTGTGTTAATACTATAAACTAATTAATACTACAGTTACACTGCATTGCAATCGTATTGCAGTTTTACTGTAATTATACTGCAGGTTTACTGTCAAAAAAGTAATTACATGTATGTGGTAAAACTATAGTTATGCTGTGGTGATACTACAGTTTAACTACAGTTTCACTGCAATCGAATTGCAGTTATACTGTATTTATACTGCAGGTTTACTGTCAAAAGGGTAATGATGTGGTAAAACTACAGTTATGTTGTGGTAGTACTATAGTTTAACTAAGTAATACTACAGTTTCACTGCAATCAAAGTGCAGTTTTACTGTAATTATACTGCAGGTTTACTGTAAAAAAAGTAATGATGTGGTAAAACTACACTTATGTTATATTAATTTTGGTTTTTTACCCATACACCGATGTGTGTTAGCACTGTATACTCAGTACTTTCCCGAGTCCTGTGAAAAAATATCACAGGCATGTTACTCGGGTGGGATTCGAACCCACGACATTCATAGAAGAGTCCCATTGTATAACTATGTCAGGGGGACGCAACAAACATCAAACTAGCTAGCTCTTTCTAAAATGTAATATAACAACGGGGTAGGAGAGGGTGCGGAAGGGGATCCATGTCCCAATTGGTTGTCGTCCTCCAGAAATGGTGTGGGAATACAAATATTTTAAAATGTTTTTTGAACAACTAATACGAGTCTGTACCGATAATTTTTCTGAATTTCATGATTGCTCTATGAAATTGTGACAAAATACTCTCCTTTTGTTTGACAAGTGACCCTACTCGGATTTCTCACATAAAATATTCGCTTTTGTTTCGCCATGGTTGGTGTGTCTTTGTGTGCATATAGTTCAGGGAATGAAATGTTGCCCCTTTGTTCAAAGGAGAAGTTAGCTTTGTTCAAAGGAGAAGTTTAAACTTTAGATACGGTAGATTTACAGATTGAGTTTGGAAAAGGAAAACACTAGTTTTTGTATGAGTATTTGAACTGGAGATTTCCAAATTCTAGAAGATATAGATATACAGATGATCAATGAAGTGAGACCAGTCACTCAAGTTGTCCCCACGCCTTTGGGTATTGTGAATTTATTGTTTCCCATAGCCACTGCACTAAAGCTTGGTTCTTATTAAAACGTGGTACGGTTTAACAATTTTATAATGATATGCAGCCAGGTGGTTAAAGATACCTATACTACAGTACAGTACATGGACACAGGAAGACTCCTGCTGGGGACGTCCAGAGATGGGTGTTGATCGGGACATTCCTCCATGATTGGGAGATAAACTATGAGATAAACTGGTCAAGTGAATGTTTTATTTTTATTTTTTTATATATGATTATGTCATCAATGACTCCAACAGTGAGAGACCACACCAATAACATGTTTTCCTTTTCCAAACACCTCCACCCTCCCTGACACTGGATTTGGTTGAGAATTTCTCGCTCCTGTATTATTTCCGCTTTAGTACTTTATAACACCTGTTTCGCCTTGCCCCCCCCCCCCCCCCCTAAATTAAGAACTTTATACAGTACGTTTTTCGCTTTGGATTCAATTAATACATGCCTCTCCGTTTAAAAGGAAATATTTGTATAATACTTTACCTAGCCTTTTATAAAACGTGTTGAGTGCGTCCCGGTTTTACTATATCTGTGCTTGTCCTAAAAAAAAACATTCATATGATGCCCATACAAATTATGTTTTTTCGATCAAAAACGGTTTTTGTGTGGTCATAATGTTCTCACCTCCGGCTCTGTTTACACGGGGCTACTTGTATGATTTCAGATTTCACCTAACACACAAAACTATCGGTTAAAAGACTCTTGTTCAAAAACATTTCCCTTCACTGAATATAACTATTTGTATTTCCCCGGCATACACCATTTCCGGAAGACGACAACCAATTGTGGGACATATATCCGCTTGCACACCCTCTCATACCCCTTTGTTATTATTATTATTATTATTTTTTAGAAAGAGCTAATTAATTTGATGTTTGTTGCGTTCCCCCTTACATAGTTAGAAAATGGTACTCTTCTAAAAATGTTTGGCACGTCAGTCAACCCGCTGGTGGGTGTAATTTATTCCTCCACGGTGGTGTGAACTGGAAAATAACAACAATTAATATCCACAATCTACACAATCATAGGTTTTGAAGTAGGCCTGCACCGACCGGACGCAAAATTCGGATATCCCAAAATCCCATCACCGGTTGCAAAAGTTGACCGATTGCAAAAAGCCACCACCGATCCCTAAAGTTGACTGATTGCAAAAAGCCACCTCCGATCACTAAAGTTGACCGATTGCAAAAAGCCATCACCGATCACTAAAGTTGACCGATTGCAAAAAGCCATCACCGATCCCTAAAGTTGACCGATTGCAAAAAGCCATCACCGGTCGTGAATATGCATGACCGATCGCTAATACAATCACCGATCATGAATATGCATGACCGATCGCTAAAAGGGACCACCGATCGTGTTTTATCACCGATTGCTAAAGTTGATCACCGATCGCATAGGACCACCACCGATGATAAATTTGATCACCGGTTGCAAACGACCATCACCGATGATTAAATGCCTCTTTGGCGTTCCATAATACTGTAGTTATACTGCAGGTTTACTGTCAAAAAAGTAATGATGTGGTAAAACTACAGTTATGCTGTGGTGATACTACAGTTTAACTACAGTTTCACTGCAATCGAATTGCAGTTTTACTGTAATTATTCTGCAGGTGTACTGTCAAAAATGTATTGATGTGGTAAAACTACAGTTATGCTGTGGTAATACTACATGTATATAGTTAAACTAAGTAATACTACAGTTTTACTGCAATCAAACTGTAGTTTTACTGTAATTATACTGCAGGTTTACTGTAAAAAATGTTTGAAAACAGTATAGATTTACTACAGTAAGTACTCTAGTATAACTCCAGGACAACTATAGTATAAGTATAATTACTGGAGTAATTTTGAAGTAAAAGTGTAGTGAAACTTCAATAAAACTACAGTTATACTGCAATTAAATTAGTATTTTTTATAGTAATATTGTAGTGAATTTTTATAAGGGCTATGCATCAGAGAGCATACGACATAACATTTTCGTGGTAAAAGAAAGAATATCTTTGTGTTGATATACATGCCATTTTAAAGCATTTCCCCATTCATCAGAAACACAAGAATGTGCCTCTTTGTATTATTTCTTGTGTTGTCTACTGTAATGCCTCCTGCTGGCATTTAGAGAGAGAGAGGGACTCAGCTTGTATCATGAACTTTGGTAGTTTTAATCACGTTAACACTTGGCTGCCATCTTGATGGAAAGGTACATGAGTAGGGGTTAGACTCTAGAGGGCGCTAGTCCTGTCTGTATGCATGTGTGAATGTGACATCCCCTTTTCTTTAAAGATTAATACAATGGAAATGAAGATTAATCTCAAATCTTTTAAATCAAATGTTCATTAGTCCAGTTTTTCCTTAAAAAGTTCAGTCCTCCGGAGAAACATTGTTCTGTTTAAAGGAGTCCAGGTTGATTAAACTTACAAATTAAACTGTTCTTTATTGTATGACTGTGTGTCTGATTGTGTGTTTATTTGTTGTGTTTAGTAACATGATGGTATGTTGTTACAAATCAAGTCTGTTTGGCTTGTTCACTCTCCTGCCTGATCGCGTCACTGTCGGTGTTCCTGAGGGGCGGTTAGAAAGCGGTCTGCTCTGGGGTTGTGAAGGAGCATTGCGAACAGGAGTTGGTTTGGTAGAACTCAGGGGAGCTGGTCGCAGATGAACCCTGTTTCGTCTGAGCTGACTTCCACTTTCCGTTTCCACATTGTAGGATCGAGGAGTAGTTGATTTGCTCATAACTCTACCTTGGCTCCAGGTTTTGTTAATCGGATTTTGGATGTAGATGGGTTGGTCGTTGAGGAGTTCTTGGATAGGGGTACTGGTAGAGCGTCTGTTGTAGTATTGCGTTTGCGAAGACTGGTCTGCCTGCAGTATATCTCGCACATCGTCACGATCTGGTGGGGGGTGATGTACTGAAGGTAGTGTCGTCTTGTACTTTCTTCTGTTCAGTAGCTCAGCAGGGGATGCAAGGTTTGACTTGAGTGGAGTTGCACGGAGAGTTAGGAGGGCTAAGTTGGGATCGTCCCCTGACTCTCTGCATTTGGTGAGGATTCTCTTCACTGTTTGGATATGTCTTTCAATGAATCCATGACCTCTGGGGTAGTAGGGTGAAGAAGTTTGGATCCGAAAACCGTACTGCCCAGATAGCAAGCACATGTTGGGCCAATGTTGGCTCAGCATATGATATATTGGCAAATGGTTGGGTCGATTAGCTTACGGTGGCCCGACAACGTCCCAATAAGGTTGGCCCTATGTCGGCGTTGTTTTATAATCGGCCCAATATTGGGCCGTCATCATCAACGTACACCACATCGGTACCACGTTGGGCCTGTGATAGTTATTCGTTGGCCCTACAGTGGCGCAATATCGGATGAGGTTATGGGGAAAATTGGCACAATGTTGGCCCGTTACATGAAATTATTATTGGCTCAATGTTGGCCCATGTTGATCACACACATTCCAGAGTATTGGTGCCACGTTGGGCCTGTGATAGCTATTCGTTGGCCCTATAGTGGCGCACTATCGGATGAGGTTATGGGGAAAATTGGCACAATGTTGGCCCGTTTAACTTGAAATTATTATTGGCTCAATGTTGGCCCATGTTGATCACACACACATTCCAGTATTGGTGCCACCACGTTGGGCCTGTGATAGCTATTCGTTGGCCCTAGTGGCGCACTATCGGATGAGGTTATGGGGAAATTGGCCCGTTACACATGAAATTATTATTGGCTCAATGTTGGCCCATGTTGATCACACACACATTCCAGTATTGGTGCCACGTTGGGCCTGTGATAGCTATTCGTTGGCCCTATAGTGGCGCACTATCGGATGAGGTTATGGGGAAAATTGGCACAATGTTGGCCCATTAGGCCTACATGAAATTATTTTTGGCTCAATGTTGGCGTATGTTGAGCACACACATTCAATATTGGTACCACGTTGGGCCTGTGATAGCTGTTCGTGGCCCTATATAGTGGTGCACGATCGGATGTGGTTATAAATTGGAACAATGTTGGCCCGTTACATTAAATTATTATTGGCTAAATGTTGGCCCATGTTGACCAAACACATTAAATTGGTACCACCAAGTTAATTGGGCCTGTGATAGTTATTCGTTGGCCCTGTAGTGGTGCACTATCGGATGACGGTTGAGGAACAGTTGGCACAGTGTTGACCCGTGATGAAACACACTTTCGGAGCAATGGCGACCCATAGAAACACATTGTTGGTATTGGCTTGTTGGGCCACGTTGTGGCTCCATTAATTTTTGCAATACAACTCAATGCGTACGCCCGCCGGGGCTTAAACAAAATTGCTACAATTATTGGCAACAAGCCAGCTAAAGCGCGCCAAAACTCACACGCTGTGTGCAGCAGCTAGTTGGACTCGTGCACATATCAGTGCGCGTTGTAGTTGTAGTTGTGTGTGTACTGTGTGGCATATGGGATGGTCGTTTTTTGTACATACAATTACAACGCAGGCCTCAAGCTTACGCATTTTCCTGGTCGAGTCTACATTCACGTTAAAAGTCTGAAAAGGTACGTTCTGTGAACATTTAAAATAAGTGAATCTTGAAACCATGTTCATTTTCATAACCACTAAATAAAATTAAATTGGGGCTTTTCGAACTATTCCAAAACCGAAAACGATTGGCCTACCACTTGGCAAGACTTGGTTTAGTACTCAAAAACGTACTCTGAACAGCGTAACATAAAAAAGGAAGGCTATTATTGGCCGTCACATAATCCATAAAATTCCTTCTAGGTTTTAAACTGTTTACATGCAAGTGTTTTTTTTGCTGTAGGCCTAAACAAAAATGTGTCCAGAAATCTGATTTAGTAAGTTGCCGAATTTCCTTACCATTTTTTCAAACGTGACGGATTGTTTTATTGTTGCTTATTTCTGTCTACCATTAGACTTGTTGCGGCCCAGTTACAGTGCTTAAAATAATGTACAGCACATCTAATTAATACTGAGTTATTTTGTTAATTGAGTCCTTGGCAAGGCATCATCAGGAAACGTACCAAGCAACGTTACACTTAACCCTAGGCATTGGCCATGTTGGTTTAGTAAAGCCCTGAGAATTCTTGGGCATCAGTGAATTATATAAACTGGGCAAATTTTGGTATTGTACAGGGTGTAAAAACACTCAATGTTGATATACATTCCCCCCCCCCCCACAATAATAATAATAATAATAATAATAAACTAATTAGCCTAATTAATTAATAAATTGATAAATAAACAAACAAACACAACCAAAAAACAAAAATAAATGAATACATTTATGTTAACAGGAAAAAACTCACAATGATAAGGGCATCATATTGGACAAAAAGGCGAAAACTAAAGGGAAGAATTGCAGAACACATACAAGACATAATTGATGACACTGAGTTTATTTCTTGTCACTCAGAAGCTCAGTATGATTCAGATATTTTGGACTCTTCTACACTTACTCAAGTTACTGCATCAAGAAACGAATCAGAAATTTTGTCACAGGTCACTGATGATGCGAATTCAGTGGAGCCATCAACTCACTCTGAAGTCCACATTGAAAGTAACGTGATTGATTTTGATTTGCATTCATCAAGTGATAATAGTGCAGGAGAAAGTGACTATGAGCTTGACGATGTAGCAGGAAAACAGATAATCAGTGACATTGCTGAGTGGGCAAAGACATTTCAAATTCCAATGTCGGCTCTGAGCTCATTGCAAAATGTCCTTATCCCTTACTTTCCTTCAATGCCGAAAGATCCAAGAACTCTTTTGCGAACCCAGACTTCATACACTGTAAAACATATGGCAGGTGGGCAGTATCATTACTTTGGTATTGAGGAGAATATCAAAAACAGATTTAGTTCGCATCCTGAATTCACTTCAGTCACAGAAACTCCTTTGAAGCTGCAAATCAATATTGACGGTCTCCCCCTTTTTAGAAGCAGTAGTACGCAGTTCTGGCCAATTTTAGGTTGCTTGCAGAGCTGTAGAGAGCCTTTTATCATTGCATTATTTGTTGGGCAAACCAAACCCTCCAACCTTGCCCAGTACCTACATGATTTCAAAGAAGAAGTTATTAAATTAAAGAATGATGGTTTTCATTTTGATGGAAGGCATTTCTTTGTTGAAGTTTCTTCAGTCATTTGTGATGCTCCAGCAAGAGCATATGTGAAATGTGTTAAATTATGCACTGGTTACCATGGTTGCGATAAGTGTTGGATAGAGGGTGAATGGCTGAAAAAAGTCATATATCCCAAGTTTGATGTCAGGCTGAGAACAGATGCAGAGTTTGTTGACATGGTAGATGAGGATCATCACCATAGACGTTGTCCATTACAGGAGACTGGTTTAGGATTGGTGTCTGCTTTTCCATTGGATTATATGCATTTGGTGTGTTTGGGGGTGACCAAACGATTACTTCGCCTGTTAATTAAAGGTCCCTTGAGATGCAGAATGCAGAGCTGTAAAATAAATGGAATTTCAGATGCTTTGATTGCTGTCAGAAATAACATCCCTAAAGAATTTGCGAGACGTCCAAGGTCACTTAAGGAAATTGACCGATGGAAGGCAACCGAGTTTCGCCAATTCTTGCTTTATACTGGAATACTGGTCTTGAAAGAGCATGTTAAAACTGAAGTGTACAGGCATTTCCTTATTCTTTCTGTAGCCATGCACATTTTGTTGAATCCTGCTCTGTGTCAACTATACTGTGATTATGCACAACAGCTTCTTCTTACATTTGTCAAACAGGTTGAATGCATATATGGCAGAGATCAACTGGTATATAATGTGCATGGTCTACTCCATTTGGCACATGAGGCGAACAAATTTGGCTCACTTGATAACATTTCAAGTTTCCCATACGAGAATTTCCTTCATCGGTTAAAACGACTCATCAGAAAACCATCCTCACCCCTTCAACAGGTAATTCGACGTCTCTCAGAGGAAAAGTCGTCCCCAAGACAAACATGTTCATGTGGGCAGAAAACAACCAAAGCTGACTGCAAGAAAGAGCACATGAATGGTCCTTTGCCACCTAACACTAACCACTGTCGGCAGTATACCGAACTGCGTCTTGATTCATACAGTATTTCATCATCACCCAGTGATAGCTGCATAAAAGTGAAAGACAGTCTAGGTGTTGTTCGAAATATTTTGTTGAATGACAAAGTCACTGTTGTGTACGAGGTGTTCAAATCTGTAGACAATTTTTTTGACTATCCCCTACCCTCTGGATGCCTAGGAATACACAGAGTTGCTAAGCTTGATGGTGTGCTCCATACATGCTCAGTATCAGAAATTAAGTGTAAATTCACCATGTTGCCATGTAAAGGAGGGTACTTGGTTATAGCTCTGACTCATCAAGTTTGGTAAAAACAAAAGTCTTGATGGTTGACAGCTTGACACTCGGATCTTAGTTGCATGAAATTCATTTTGTCTACTAAGCAACGAAAGCAAGTTAACAAATGAACAATTTTCTCTAAAATGATATTTGTGGCAACCTAGAGTATCTAAATATAGAAAAGTAAAACTAATAGCACAAGTCTATTGTATCAAAAGGGACTTAACCTTATTTTTTTGTTTTTCATTGTCTAAAAGAACATGGTTTCAAGAATTTCTGTTTCACTGAAAGCGACCCCCATTTTCACAGAAAAAACACTTGCTTTTTTAACCAAAGTTGATTTCCAGGGAAATGTACGCAGTTGTTGAGTTCAAGATTGAGGGCACTGTGGCCCTAGTTGCTGAGAGCTGGCTGACGGACGAAGACAACATTGTCAAGTGGCCTGCAAAATTCAAGACACAAGGCAGAATTGACAGAGCTGTACAGAGGTGCGAGCCACCAAGCAATGATTATGAGCGGTTCCCCTGTCGTGTGCTGTATAAAACAGGTGTGTTGTTTGAAACTTAACAAAATTTGCCAAACCATATGTAGCTAACTTGAGTTGATGGCAATTAAAACTAGATTTCTGAAAACATACTCTTGTTCCTAATGTCTAAATATGATTTATGTCGTTTGTTGATGTTGACATGATAAGGCTTGTGGTGTAAGTGCCCGCTGTCAACATTTTAGAGTCACCTGATAGCTACCGGGTTGGTAACTGGCCACTGTTAACGGACCGAGCTTGGGGCGCGGTCCATTAACCAAGGTTATAAACCATGTAGTGAAGACTTCCATTAATATATACCTTTTTGTGAAACAATTTGTTAAAATGGTCAACATTTGACAATTTTGCTTTGCCTTTTTGTTGTACTTATGTTCAAGGGATACAATTAACTGTGAGCTCTGCTGATTGTAAACAACACCATATCTGGAAATGTAGGTTTATACGCGCACAAATTACATTTTCAGCACGTATGCGTGTGTGTGCAGTAAACATGGTAAACTACTAGTTGTACACAATGTATGCAGGTTTGGGGCCCATTTGTTCTCTAGTGTCCAGAGCCAGTCTTTATATCACCTGTTTACATACCCCCATGTGATCAGGTTTGACCAATCAGAATCTATAATTCTGTCCAAGATATTTATTAATATAATACATTTAGTTCACAGAAAAACTGCACAGAGACTTTACAAAGCTGGTTACTATACAATAACATTTTCACAAATTTTCAGGCTTAATTTTCCGAAATTCTTTCATTTTCCCAGCCTCTTATGAGAAAGGCATGGCTAAAGTGCGCCAGGCACAAGACACATCAGACATTGGAACTGATATGGAAACGGAAGTGCCACCCAAGAGAATTATGAGGTTTGTAGTGATCGATATCATGTTGAACCGCCCATTGTAAAATCCATAGAATCAGTTCTGCATAGAATAAGGGAACTTAAAGGCATGTCCAGAATATTTTTTAATTTTTATTTTTTTTTATTATTATTTTTAATCACAATTATATTATATATTTATTGACCAAACCAACAGCGGACAACCGTCAATTACAGGAAAGGATAAAAAAAAAAATAATAATAATTATTAAATAATTAACAAAGTCAGTTCTTTCCTTTAGAAAACTTAGGGGTTCCAGGTCTCGGCCTTAATATTTAAAAAAACTGCGATGCACGAACCCCTAATAATTTGCTGTATATACATGTATTTCATTAGCTGATATTGCACAAGGTAGTTCGCAGTGTAACTCATGAACCAAGGAAACATTGCAAAAGAAGAATCTTAAAAAAAAATAAAAAATGTGTCACTCTGAAATTTGCTTGCTAACAAGACTTGGTGTCTCAACTGACGGGGTTTCCCCTTCATCTTGGGAATATGTTTGTCAAATAAATTAAACGTGCTATCTTGTAACTGTGACTCTTGTAATTTCTGGAAAATCCCATAATGTTAGAAAGCCTTCACTCTTTATCTTGATGAATATGACAAAGTTTTGTATTCTGAATTTCTGAGCTTGATGAGTGCTTATTGTTTCCTTTTTTCACCACACAAAAAACAAACATCATCAGGCCAAACCCACGCTATCAGCAGGATGCATCATCAGATGAAGAAATTGTTACTGCAATTCAGCCACGTCGCAGTGTGAATTCCACATCTAACAACAGCCCATCAGAATTGCCATGTCCACCACCAAGCCTCATCCTTTCGGGGTCACCCTCGGGGTCTTCGGGGTCTTCGGGGGGTTTGAGTCGGTCCTCATCAGCTTGCACAGGTATTTTGAATAAGTACTTCACTCTTTGTGACTGGCAGGGTGGTGTTATTTCTACTATTACTAAAAGGGGAAAAACAGATTGTATTGTATGTGTACTCATACAGGATGGTTTTTAAAAAGCTTGTAACCTGTGTTGTGTGTTAACCATGGTCTGCAGGTCCTGAACAAAGTTATGGGTTTAGCTTAACCTGTGAATCTCAATATGGCCCATCATAATTAGCATGTACAACACTGGATGGCCAAGGGAGCTTCAAGACACATTGGCGCGAACCAACACAATGAATGCATGTGTAACCCAGAAAATGGATCACTTGAATAAAGTAAATAAAACTAAACGTTGGGGAAACTCACTTCAGAAAAACTCAATTAATCTAAGGATAGAATAGGGTAAAGACACAAGGAAATGCAAAAAGTAGGACAGCGACTCAAATTGTAGGTTTCCTCATTAAAAAAATAATTAAAAAAACAACTGTATTGATTACAAAGCGTTGACCAAAAGCAAGACCAGTGATTCAATGTACAGCAATAAAAGGTGGAAAACTTCTGTCTTACAGAACATTCCTAGAAATTAACTTGTACAGGGTGCTGGAAGAGATTAAATTGGAAATAAACAGTGGAAGGGTAACTGAACAAAGTTTTTTCTACACCTGTCACACATGCAAACCTGTTGAAGGGGTTTTTCATCCACTTTCTGAATTCCAGAGACTTTGTTTTTACTTAGCGGTTGAGCTCTACTTGTACTAAGCACTTGTTAAGAAATACTGTCAAAAGTGAACAGCTTTGCATGCATTCATTGTGTTGGTTCGCGCCAATGTGTCTTGAAGCTCCCTTGGACAATCCATTTTGTACATGCTATTATGATGGGCCATATTGATATCCACAGGTTAAGCTAAACCCATACTTGTTCAGGACCATGGTTAACACACCAACACAGGGTAAAACGAGATTACCGGGAATTTCAGAAAATGGGTGAATATTTAATAAACTTGCTTCTCTCCACCCAGGGGTAAAGTGGGTACCTGTGAGGGCAGAGAGGTTCTTGTCATTGGTTAGCCATTGTAGCGCAATAATTGTCGCACAGGCGTCCCCAGGGAGCTGAGATGGTTTAAGGAATGATTTAAGGCCCAGTGCACACAGGCTGTACTCCCAGGGAGCTGAGATGGTTTAAGGAATGATTTAAGGCCCAGTGACCAGGGGTAATAATGTCGGAAGCGCTTTGAGACACCCCATGAAAAAGCGCTATATAAAAACCGTGTATTAGGCCTATTATTGGTATTTTTTTAACCAACCTGCACTCGATGGAAAGTCCTGTGTGTACATACACTAATTTCCAATCATATGAAGCCATGCTCCCCTCATACCCATGGTAAAGCACTGTTCCCATGAAAATGTCTTTTAATACAATATAAAAATGTCTTATAATACAATAATGGTTAGGCACTCATTATACTATTTTCATCAGCAACTGAGAAGAAAACTGACCTGATAGAAAAGGCAACCATGATAACTACAGAAAACCGAACCCTGCTCATTCAAATACTGAGAAAACTCAATACGTCACAACAGGAGTTAGATAATGGTGGTTTGCCAGAAGGATTGACTTTTCCCTTGAAATTGTTGAGGGATGTGAGAGACCTGGAGGCCCTCCTTCAAAATTTCGAGAAGGAGAAGCTTTTGGTAAGTTTTTTTGTTTTCATGGCAAAATGCTGGAAACATTCAAAGAGTTAATTTCCATTAGAAAACAAATCACAAAAAAATGCTCAGATTCAATATTTCAAAAACAGAAAGAAAGATAATTTTGTTTTCTTTTCCATAGATTAATTGGATGATAAAACACAATTTGTAAAATCGCCTGAGTTTCTAAATCATGTTTGTGGTTACTTTTTTTTTTCTTCGAATAAAACAACCATCATCATTTTACCAAAAACAAAAATAACAGTTGTCATTTATTGCGTTTTGGAAACAAACTCTTAATTCTTTTACACTACTAACTACTTCTTGCGGAACGTTTTTGTTTTGGAAAGCATATAATTATTTTACCAAGCATTTATCATTAGGATGCAAAAATGTTTCCACACACAACTCTTTACGTAGGAATAGAAAGTTGACAGTAAAACTGATGTCTCCTTGGATTAACGCTAATGTAGAAAGCATGCTGAATTGTTATTATCCACTGTTATCCACTACGGCAGGATCATTACTATTGTCTATCTGCTGATTTTTGTTTTCAAATTTTTTAAAGGTCACTTACTTATCCAATATTGGTGGAGAGAATCTTGGCAGTACGGTCAGACGAATTCTTGTCTGCATATTGACCAATGACCTTGCAAAGCAGTTTAATTGGATTGGAAAAGGCACAAAGGAGGCCTTCTGTAAACTTCGTCTGGTGAATGTTGTACATCGTAAGTATTAACAGCCACACAAAGCGCAAGTTGGGTCAGAAAATGAAAATATAGAACAAACATACTTGAAAATATAACTCGAAAACTAAGTCTAAGAGATGATAACAGTTTAATTAGTTTACCAAACTACCCACATTGAAAGATCACGTATGACTTATAATTGTGGACAATCTTGTAAACTAATACAATTTGTGTGTAATAAGCAATATAACCACAAGGGAAACTGACTGTGTAAATTTTAATTCGTTTTGGGTAGCCAAGTTTTGTGAGACACAGACCTAAATTCTGTATCACTGTAGCCGTATGACAGTATGACCATCTATGTGAGATGAGACTTGGATACAGGGAGCCCTGGTTTGTTGAAGGGCTACATTCAGAGGTTATTGGTTGAATGCTTTGTCAGCAGAGTCTTATGGATTTGAATGTACTTTGATGGAATGATCCTTGGTTGGGGGTTCCAAAATTGCAGGTCAGAGAACTTTGAGGAATTATTTTAGCTCATTTAAAAGAAAATGCATAAAATTTAACATTTTCTAAGGGCACAAAACTTAATTGGGATTGACCACAATAAACGGGCAACACGATCTGGGCCCAATTTCATAGAGCTGCTTAAGCATAGAAACTAGCTAAGCAAAACAAAATTATGCTTACAAGGAAAAAGTTTACCAGCTGAAATATCATTTAAAATGTAGCAAATGGGACTGGTATCCTGTTTGTTGTTGCTTAGCAGAAATTGTTTAAGCAATTTGTTCTGCTTAAGCAGCTCTATGAAATTGGGCCCTGCGTATCACTTGTTCGTATATATTTTATTTCAGTTAACCTGTTTTCAAATTTTCTCAAATTAATTCAGGAGCTGTTCGCAGAAATCCAGCCGTCAGATCTGCGACAAATGCTGAGATAGATTCCATCATAAAAGATTGGTTTCGCTATGCCAAAGACCGTGATGGTGGAAGGGCGAGAAGAGCACGTCAGGCCAGCGTTAGTCCTTCCGAAAATGTCAGCCAGGAATCTACTGAAGACTATGGTTCCAGTGATGAACATGACCGTCCCTGATCGATGAAAACCAGGGAGCCTGCATGCAGCTAGAGATTTTGGTTCAGATCAGTGAGGAATTATAATACACTCTTAGAGAATGTAAAATCTTCTACTATTGTATGTCACTACATCAAGCTTGTACTATACACATCTTGTTTCGATGTTTGAAGTTGATTGAACTCATAATCATTAATGGTAATCAGGGACTCAATAGCAAGGTTGCCTTGATCACGAGTGCATTCACGTTTTTTGTACTACTTTTCTAATGAGCCCAACTTGAGTTTCAAATGTAATGTTAGAAAAAAAGAAGCTTTTATTTTTTTTTTATATTTACTTTTTTTGTCGTGAAAAAAATCCCATACAGATGGACACGTGTTTTCAAGTGGAACAAGCAAAGATTGTTTTGTGCCATGTGGTCTTGTGGTCGTCATTAACCCATATGCATGTTGGTTAAAAAAAGTTATTTTGCTTGAGTTTGAAAATAAAAATTCATAGCTATTTGCATTCTCACAGTGTCAGATTAATGGTGTGACATGTCAGCGGCTGGCTTTTATGCACAAGGTACACTCTGAAGGATTTTAAAAATAATCTAAAGGATTGTTGTGAGGGACCAACTTAAAAGCAAGGTTGTTTTGATAACAAGTGTTTTCACTTTTTGTGTTAAAAGAGCGACTTTTTGAGCCCAACTTTTTAAGTATGTTGGTTAAAACAACAGAAATTATGTTGCTTGAGTTTGATAATGAAAGTTCATTATTACAGCATTTGCATGTCCATAATAAATTATGTCAAATTAATAGTGTTATGACATGTCAGTGGCTGGCTTTTATGCACATTAGAGATCCAAGTTTTTGTTGACAAAAGACCAATTAATTTACCTTTTGTTTACTCTGAAAAATGCCTTTCATCTGTAGCCTAACTTAATCAGATTTATGTTTGTCAATAGTACAAGAAGTTAATAATTAAAGTGTTGTAGCAAGAAGTTTATAAAACCATTAAGGTAAACAAATACATAAATGTTGCATTTTTCTCTTACATACTTGGGAGTACACTTTCTTGGTCTCCATTTATATTAAAGATTCTTTAAAAAGATCAAAGTGTTCTCAACTGTTATGTTTTCAGTGACCTACTTTATTCAGTTTGTTATATTTTATTTTGGAAAATGAACTCTTGAGTACCTGGGCCTGCAGGTCAAACTTATGAGAAATGTTTGTCTTATTCACAGTGGTCGGGGGGGGGGGCAAACTGTTAAACTAACGTTGGTCCAATGGCAACTTTAAGGTTGGCCCAACTTCGCTCTTCAGCATTGGTGTGGGGGGGGGGGCAAAACATTAAAACTAACGTTGGTCCATCGACAACTTTAAGGTTGGCCCAACCTCCCGCCAACATAACCAACATGCTAGGGGCTACTGTGGCCCAACGAATATCGAACACTGGACCAACATTGAAAGACCGATGTTGGCCCAAACGCAAAGGTACCGTTAGGCCAATTGCAGAATTCAGGTTGGCCCGAGGTAGGGACTCGACAATGGCCCAACATTTTACCAACATAGTGGGCCAATGTTAACCCGATGAGCAGATCCAAGCTGGGCCAACGTGATCAACCAACATTGGGCCAACCCTAATACCATGTGTTGGCCCAACACGTCCTTGCTATCTGGGTATATGACAAAGAACAAAATTTGGAATGATGACGTCATCGATGACGTCATTATATTAAATTGAAGTTTTTTATTAAAATACTCATATCTCCAGAATCAGATATGCTACATACGTGATCTTTACACCATATGAAAGGTCATGAAGTATTAAACAAATCTTACACAGGGTGTGACCCCATTTGACCTTTACTTCCGGTCGAAACCGGAAGTAGTAGTTTGTTTTATAAAAAATCGTATCTGAATAATATTATTTTGTGTATTAATATAATAACTTAATTTTAAGGCCCTTCGACGATTCTACAAATGTTTACAATGTGTGACCTCATTTGACCTTCATTTCCGGTCGAACCCGGAAGTATAAGTTTGTACATACAAAATTGTGTATCTTATTAATGAAACGTGGTACATTAATAATCATTACATCAATTTTGAGCTCTCTGGCAATTCTATATGTTTTGCACAAAGTGTGACCCCATTTGACCTTTAAATCCTGTCAAACCGGAAGCTGAAGTTTAATATGACAAACCTTCATTTCTCCGTCTTCTTCTGCCTGAACGTTCTCCGCCAATTTTGAGAAAAACTGAAACTTGTATGAACTTGAAACTTCTCATGAACATCAACCTCGGTGAGTAGACGGCACCGCAACTTTTTTGGAATGGTGACGTCATTACGTTAAATAAACGTTAAATAAACCTTAAATAATTTGAAAAATCATATCTTCAAAACCAAAAGAGCTACGTTCAAGATTCTTTTTGTACATGAAACCTCTTATAAAGATCTACAAATGCGGTGCACAACGTGACCCCATTTGACCTTTACTTCCGGTCGAAATCGGAAGTTAAAGTAACAACTCATGTTATTTTGGGCTCAACACACAGCATAGCTCACTATCTCCCCAGTCAACTAAACTTAAAAAGTGATGGCTCGTTAATTCAGGCCAGAAATCCGAACACCTCGAATTTGTTATCAAACAAATTCTTATGTCTAGTTGTTTTAGACCACGCTCTCAACAACGTTAGTTGGTCTAATATTAATAATACAACTAGACATTAAGTGTTTGTGAACAAACACGAAGCTCTTCCGTGTTGTTTTGCTTTGATTATGTGCTTAATTGCCCAAGGAATATAAAACTGAAAAAAAGGTTTCAAAAAAGTTGTGTAGCTCTTGTTATAAGGTCCTACTTCCCGGTTGACCCGTAAGTAAAGGTCAACATGGGCCCACAGCTACCAAAGATTAATCTGCAATGCCAAGGGGTCTATAAAATCGGTTGTGTAGATCTGATATATAGTCCCACTTCCAGTTAACCCAGAAGTAGAGGTCAACTTGGGGTCATAGTTTTCCAAAGCTAATATTTATTGCCTTAGAGTCTATAACCGAAGTTTGAACATTAGCTTTGTACTTTTTTAGATATGGGCTCACTTCCGGTTTAGCCGGAAGTAAAGGTCAACATGGGGTCAAAGTTGTTTCAAACTAATCTTGAATGTCCAAGGAGTCTATAACTGAACAAAAAATTATAATCTGTTGCATAGTTATTGAGATATGGTCCAACTTCCGGTTGAACAGGAAGTAGGGGTCAACTTGAGGTCACGGTTTTTTAAAGTTAATAATTTATGCCTAAGGAGTTTATAACTGAAAATATTTTGAAAATCTGCTGTATAGTTCTTGAGATATGGTGACACTTCCGGTTGACGCGGAAGTGGAGGTCAACTTGAGGTCAGTTTTTTCAAATTAATCTCCACCCCCCCAAGGAGTCTTTAAGAACAAACAGTTCAAAAGTCGGCCGTGAAGTTCTTGAGATATGATGCTGCAAAGATGTCCTAATTAATATGCAAATGAGGGTCACTGGTGGTTAATTAATAAATCATTTTAATATGTTTTATGATAGGAATTAAGCTAAACATCCTAAAGCTTCCATTTGATATTATTTTACGTGTTTAAAAACACATAATTAATTTCTAGGATACTCCTTTATTTTCCTACTCCTCCCGATAGGGGGCGCTCTTATGAGACATTTCAATTGCACGATTTCTGCACCGTAATGTCTGTATCTGACTAATGTCTGTATTTGTTTGTGTACGTCGCAGAGACCAAAACTGTCATAAAATGTCAAGCTATAATTTCCCCTATAGAACACGGCCCAGTTTTATGGCTCTGTCTGCTTCAACCAAACTCTGCCAATTTATTATACAACCACCATTCTCCGCTTACTGTGCAGGCGCTGAAATATCTGTGCAATTAGTTCAAAGCAAAGATTACACACGATAAGTTTCCCCGCGCACAAGCAAAAATATCCCTGCTAAGCTGTGAAATAAGCTTTATGTGAAATAAACTACGACACTTGTCGAGATAAAGTACGGATTCTCAAAATTTGTGCCGCTATGCCACAAGGGCAATATTAATTATGTTGCGAATAGTAGTAAGCAACACAACTGGTTCACCAAACAGGTAGTCGGGACAAATTTTGTAGTCGATGTATGGACACGATTATAACGGAGTAGAGAAAAACAGTAGTTGCGACTCAAATAATAATTTGTAGTCGTGACTTTAACACTAAAGCACACTAGTCGCCCTGCCTACTTTTGTCACAAGTAAAGCACGGTTTTCCTGCGAATGCAAATCAAATTTTTAAGTCACTGTTTTCGCAGTGAAAGTTTCCCAGGAGTTGAGCACAATTAGACAACTGTAGCAAATTTGTTGATGCGAATAGTGACGTGAAGAAAACATTCCCTGCTAAGCTGTAAAATACGCTTAACGTAAGCACAGTTCCCTGATTTATACGTAAGCAGCCCTGCGATTCTTTCCTTTAAAAGCCATTGGCCAAGGACCAAACTACATAATAGCTTTTTAAACACAAAAAGCAGCTTAACCATGCCTCATGTTCCAGTTGTGAATCCAGGTGTTCTGCTCAATTTCTGCAATTTTGTAAAGCAAAATGTTTTGCCTGTTTATTATAAGCAGCTCTATAAAACTGAGCCACTCAACCACCAGAGAAACGTCAGCATAATCAAATCTCTGGTTTTGTATTCCTGTCAAAGAGTTTTTGTTTGTCATGGTCTAATTTCCGAACATAACGCGAAATACTGGAATTAGTTTAGGCAAATGGTCCCCGGCGCGAACAAGGTGACTTTACCCGTAAATAATTCCAAATCCCGGGCGGTCTATTTTCGTCGTCCACGCTCATCGCCTGAAATGAACCCGGTCCACGACGCACCATGCTCAGGCTTGTCAAATTTTGGTGACCATAAGAAATCTATGTATTATGAACAAAAAAAACGCAATAACACCGGTCGAAAATGGGATACTTTTTGAGATATGGTGTTAACTTGGTTTGCTTATTAAATATTCACAAGCTTAATTAAGGCTTATTAATAAACAATTTTTACATATTTTACGATAAGAATTAAGCTTATGTTCTAAGCTTCAAATTGGTATAATAAACTCACTCTTTCGTATTATGGTTTAGGAGATTAGGCTGCCGCAAAAACGTGTACACACACTATGGGATTTAGGGAGAAACAAAGAATAATAATAACTACACATTAAGTGTTTGTGAACAAACACGAAGCTGTTCCGTGTTGTTTTGCTTGGATTAGGTGCTTCATTGCCCAAGGAATAAATAACTGAAAAAAGGTTTCAAAAAAGTTGTGTAGCTCTTGTTATAAGATCTTACTTCCCGGTTGACCCGGAAGTAAAGGTCAACATGGGCCCAGAGCTACCAAAGATTAATCTGCAATGCCAAGGAGTCTATAAAATCGGTTGGGTAATTGGAACAGTTGATATTTCTTTACTTTCTGGTGTGTAATGATCACAATCTAACTGGAGATACTTTACAACTAACAAACAAACATTTAACAACATGGCGGACATTTCTATGATCTTTATCATATGCATTAAGTACTGAAAATATCCCAGTAAATCTCACCCATCCTGCAAGCATCCTATTCAACAAATTATAATTAATAGCAATTCTGTAACACTGTGTTGTTTGGAAGCCATGTGTACAGCCTACAGTGTAAATTCATGCTTTTTTGAGTATTTGTTTCTGAGGTTTTCGTCAATCAACGTTCATTGCATCATACGGCAAGCGGTATGTGTGCATTTTGGTAATTTTTACTGCAATCTTTCAGTAGTAAACTCTTAAAACTTAAAAGTTAAGTCTTCATTATGTTGTTGTATGCTTGCATGGGATAAATTTAGGCCCATCTTCCATTGTTTTAGCCTATGGGGATGGATGGAGGGTTGTCGCAACAAATGTGGCTGTGGGAACTGCAATGGACACTATTTGGTAATTACTCAAAATAATTTTAACCATAAAACCTTACTTGGTAATGAGTTATGGAGAGCTGTTGATAGGATAAAACATTGTGAGAAACAGCTCCCTCTGATGTAATGTTGTTTTCGAGAAAGAAGTAATTTTCCACGGGTTTGATTTAGACCTCAGATTTTGAGGTCTCAAAATCAAGCATCTGAAAGCACACAACTTCGTGTGACAAGATCATTATCTCACAACTTAGTCGACCAATCGAGGTCAAATTTTCACAGGTTTGATATTTTATGCATATGTTGAGATACACCATGTGAGAAGACTGGTCTTTGACAATTATCAATAGTGTCCAATGTCTTCTAGGATTGTTTTGAGAGTTTTGTATGGCTGAATTTTGTATAATAGACCATGAATAGGCTAAGTAAAAGATAAGGTTTTTGTTCTTCTTCTGATATAGACCTGCCTGTAACTTTCACTCCAGAAAGAATGATTAAATTAAATTACATAAATTGTTACTATTAATTATCTTTTCATGGGTGTTCTGTATTTAGAATGGCAGAGTGGTTGGCCATTTTGGAAAATTATGACAGGCTTTTTTATAAAGGGTTGTCCTGTGATATTAACAGTTTTGGATCATGAGGCAATAAAGGGTGCATAATGGGTAATTAATACTGAAATATTAAAATAAATATACTAAGAAATCCTTGAAAATTACTAATTTTTCGGATGGGTTGTTTTTATGGGGTTTAATGGAACACCAGTTATATGTGGTAGTTGGAACGCCAGAAGTATAGAACAATTATGGCCAATCGTACCCAAAGTGAAGTTGCACTTTGGTAAACTTAAACCCAAGTAAAGTCATAGCCAAGTCAATTGGTGACATCTTATAGAAATACTACATGTATATTTAATGGTCACTTTGGAGGTGTGGCTGAAAAAAGAAACTACAGTGGTTCCAACGGCAGCACATGGGACAACATTTTTCAAGCTGTGGGACATTAACCAATAAGGGACCTCAAGACATTTCAGCTTGCTGCCTGCAAACACTTGACCGGCCCGCCTATGTGAAACAATTGCAAACAACCAACAAACTGGTTGTTTTCAGAGTCGCCAGATTTTCAAAAAAGTGATGTCAGTTAGTTTTCTGATTATTTTTGTGTAGTTTCAGCAGAAATGAACAATTACTTCAGAGAAACATTTTCTTCATTATGTTTGCCCACCCAATACATTGCATTAACAAGTCATACAAATAACATTTATCTAAAATACATATTATTGTCTTTCTGTGCATCTAATTGATGCGTTCCAATTACCCCACATAGGCGTTCCATTACCACCAATTAGTCGGGGTAAATGGAACATTTTTAGCGTTGTAACTTTGGGCCTCTTGAATTGCTCAAGGTACATCTAAAATAACTGATGTGAATATTAAAAAAAAACTATTCACAATATCCTCATATAGCACAAACAGGGATTTAGTGCCTAACGGGAAGGTACATGTTTGGCAATTACTCAAAACAAAGATTAACTGAAAAACTTGCATTGTGAGAAAAGGCTCCCTCTGAAGTAGCATAGATTTTGAGAAAGGGGTAATTTTTCACTAAAATAAATAATAAAAGGCTTCTAGCCAGAAGTCTTTATTTTGATCTAAAAGCACACACATTTTTTCTTACAAGGCTGTTTTTTTCTCATCATTTTTTTGCAACTATGTCCAAGTTAGCTCAAATTTTCACATGCTTATGCTTATGTTGGGATACACCAAGTTAGAAGACCTGGTCGTTGACAATTACCTACGGTGTACCTTCCCTTTAAAGGAACACGTTGCCTTGGATCGGTCGAGTTGGTCTTTGCAAAGCATTTATAACTATTTGAAATTTATAAAATGCATATGGTTAGAAAGATGTTTTAAAAGTAGAATATAATGATCCACACAAGTATCACTCGAAATTGCGCGGTTTTCCTTTATTTCGTTGACAAACACGGTCGGCCATTTATATGGGTGATAGTGTTTGTTCGCAAAGTAAACAGAAAACCACGCATTTTCGCGGCAAATGTGTGTGGATCATTGTATTCTACTTTTAAAACATCTTTCTAACCATATGCATTTTATAACAAACGATATAAACGCTTTTCAAGACCAACTCGACCGATCCAAGGCAACGTGTTCCTTTAAGTGTTCCATTTACCCCAATCTAACCTAAAAAACAGAAAATTAATTTAATAAAAAAACATTCATTAAAAAGCTGTATAGAAAAAAATAATAATTAATAATATAAAACCCAATCAATGAATTCACTTTGTTTTTGTCATCACTCATCACTCACCACTCATCAACTTCCTCCGTGTCAGGCCTTATTTAAAAAAAATGAATGAACCTTGAATTTCAAATTATGGTTTTTATGTGATGTTAAGCTAAATTAACAATCGGCAACATTTCAAAATTTGGAATGCTGGTGGGTTAAGAAAGTTGAAGTATGCCCTCTTGTGTTCAGCATTGGTCAGTTGTAATTGTTGAGGAGTCAACCTACCATGGAATGTTGCAGTGAGTGAGGCTGTGGAGAAATCTATGCCTTATAACAGCAAATTGTTGCTGATGTCATGTTTGTTGTACACATTACACTTGTTCCAAGGAATAAACATAGAAGGTTGATTTGTTGTTATACTCACAATGTGTCAATTTTGGTGACAAGTTTTTCTTGTTTAGTGTCAGAGAAGGTAACAGACAGAGAGAGGGGCAACAAATTCTGGAAGTCGTCGAGGTCGTTGCAGTTTACGGCTGTTAACAATGTGTTGGACGACTCCACCCTGTATGTTCTCTTGCTTTCATCTGTGTGAAGATGTATGCAGCCACTGTGATGAAAGGAGAGTAGGAGTTATATGGACATTAGTTACTGTTGTACTTTGCACTGAATGGATTGCGACTGTTGCTACGCATGCTAGTTATTTTTGTCAATGACATTATATCCTGAGATGTAGACATTTCCTAGTATAGAAAGTGCATGTAGAAGTGCTGTGGAAGTAAACACTAAACATTCATTGTGTTTCTGGACTAGCTAGCCCATGTATGCAGTAGTATGCAACGTTGGACTCCAACCTGGATTGTTTGTGGATATTTCTTCATCTTGAAGATCTCAGGAAAAAATGTAAGACAGTTTTTCAACCTTTATTATTCATTAGTTAGTTAACAGGCAAATTTTTAAAGCACTGTTTTATAATTGGTGATGATCGACCGAGATCAAATTGTGTCCTTCTATAGGATAAGTTTCCGTATGGCGCCACCACTTGTTCACAAAAAAGGATATCTCATTGAGGTAAATTTAGATACTACATTATTTCATATTGAGTGAAAATTGGTGGCGCCATACGGAAACTTTTCTATTCTATAATTCAGGAGCAGGTTGACTGATTCTGGGAAGATTGTTGATTTCTTAGTTTAAAGTTTGTTGTTTGCTTCAAAATATGTTCTAACATTGCATAAAATTAGTTTGTATTGTAGTAAACATTGACAGAAGGAGCATAATATGGCCCCTAGGCAGCATATTGTTTGCCAATTGTGTACTTACTCGGGTTTCTCTGAAAATCCCACGATTTGTATATCTTTGGTCGAGTTTTGTGTTTGAACAATCTGTGTACAAAAATAATCATCGTAGTAGTAAGTGATATTGAATGCTTTTTTCCTTCGGATATCTCTTTGGGGATGGTTGGCATTTATTTAGTTTATTGTATGCACACAATTTGTTTCACTTTGTGTGTAGAAGCTTGAACAGAAATTACCGATTACAGGTTACAGGATTTGGGGTAGTTGACTTGTTTTATTTATTCCTCAAAAAATTCAGAACCCCAGCAAGTAATATTTAATGGGAGCCTTCTACCGTCACTCTTTTTTCAATCTGTGTGTTTGATGTTAATCTGTGGACATTGGGTTTTGTGTCTTAGTAACCAGTTCTTTTGAAACAAGTGTTATCTTGTTCTTGTCGCGGGGTGTCGAGGCTGAGGGAATAGGAGCAAGATCTGGAGTTTTTGTTCAGCAGGATGTGAGTTCGAATCCCGGTTGAGTCCTTGAGCAAGACACTTAACCACAAGCTTCTCTCCACCTAGGGGTAAATGGGTACTTGCGAGGGCAGAGATGGTTCTTGTGATTGATTAGCCAAGTGCACTACAAATTTGGCAGCACAGGTTGAAACTCCACAGGGAGCTGAGATGTTTTAAGGAATGATTAATTTTATGCCCAGTGGCAGGGGTAATGTGGAAGTGCTTAGAGAAACTCTTCAGTTGTATAAAACACTTTGTACAAAACTACAGTTAGTGTTTGTTTTTCTTTATCGATTGAAATAGTTTAGCCATGAAGGCTTGAATTGGAAGCCTATATTACTAAAATAATGGCGTTGTTTCAACGATACCAAGCTTGAATGATACCTCTGGTGTGTGCATACATCCATTCTTTTAAGTAGGGTCCAAGTGTAATTTTTTGACATGACCTCCGGCCTGTGTATTATATTTGTTATTATGTACAAAAAATACAAATGATTTATAATGAAAGATGACCAAAGTGGATCAATAGTTAAAAGTGATTATGATTGTTTAAGGGAATAAAGGGGTAACGATGAGTTCTTCAACAAAAGGTTTATGCACACCCACGCGACGCGGGGTATTTATGAATATAAGTTATATTACAGGTCTGAAGGCTTTGGTGAGCATTTGAATACATTGCTGAAAACTTTAAAATATTTGAGAAGGGCTATATTTGTACTTTTTCAATTGTACTTGTCCATTAATGGACCTTGTCTAAGAATGTTTAATTAAGATAATTGCTGAATATCATTCAGTTTTGAGTTACACAATATTTTGTGCTTATGGCAAATGTATTACTCACCTCAAGTCGTGTGTACTGTGTACTGTTTAATTGTTGGTTCTGCAAAAACTCTTTGCAGTATACATTCTTAAAGACCACCGAAGTGTTCTCTGGCGGCACCTCGCTGTCTGCAGCATCTTTCCAAAGAGTAAGCTTTATCTTTTTGTTGGGATCAGTGTTGTCTTGAAGCTCTATTTCCTTTCTCTTGGTTCCGACGGTTGCAGCTCTCAATACAAGTCGAAAGGCCCATTTGTGGATATCTCTTATTCAATTGCTGATCATAACATTCCAATACAGCATGAGTTTTTCAGTTCAAGGCATGGGCAAGGGCCATCACACGGCGAGAGTGTGGTTGTTAAGAGGATGACATCACTGGCCGATCACTGGCCGAGGCATCTCATCAAGCATCAATAACAAACGCATTCGACATGTTCAAGTAGTGTGAAAAAAGCCTGACGAGAAAAAGTGATGGGCAATCATGTGCTCATTTTAATCGCACAGTTGTTTTTGTTTCCAAGAAAGACATCAACCGTCAGCGAGGAAGAGTTTGGCAAACACTCAAGGGAACAAGGAACATACACAGCATTAAATGTGTAGAACCGGGAGTTGTGTCCAGTCGCAACATTTCCTGCTTCTGTAGTGCTTGCAAGGTTTGGAGGATGTGACACCGTAGATTGTGTGCAAGCATGGAAGGTGACAAGGATTCAGAAGAAGGTGCTGCATGATTACCAAACACTATCTATTCAAGGTAAATGTACATAACGTATAAAAGCAAACTCACCTACTTTGTTGCTTCTTTTAATATTACAATGTATTTCGTGAAGTAATTAAATAAAATCTTTATGAAAACAATGACATTAAATATTATTTAGTTAAGATTGTATACATGTCAATTTCTCTTTCATCAGATGGAGATGGTTTGTCAGAAGATATTAATGGAAACAGGGACACCCCGGTCTCGCCTTCATCTAAGCCCCTTGAAGAAGTGACCCGGAGAGCAAAATTTGATTATAGAGGTTGGTTAAGTATTTTACTTCTTTACTACAAGGCATTTGGTGAAATATTTGAGTAAAATCTTAATGAATGTTAATGACAGTAAATACTAGTAATTGAAAAATTAATATGTGCACAGCTGTCTGTACTAAACTGATTTTATTGAATGAACAAGTTTAAAAAAATTGTATTGCATATTCTAATAAAGTCGGTGACTACGTTGCTGTCATTTATGATTACGTCTGGTGGGTTGGTCATGTCAGGTCACGGAAACTAAGAACCGCTGCAGCATCAACTTTTTGGTGACCCAAAGGGAAGAACAAATATGTATGGCCGGACAGGGAGGAGAAGGATTGGATACCAACGAGTGGTATATTTACAAGATTCCCATCCCCACCTGCACCAGTGACGACACGCTACCTAGGCTTTGATGCAGCAGATTACCACTGTGTTGCATCTAAGATCAAAGACTACCTAAAGGACAGTAGAACTAGAGGTGTTTTTTAACCAGGTTAAAGAACAATACCCCAGGACAGCTATGGCATCACTATATTTTCTTGTTCCAAAAATTAAGTGCTCTAAATTTTATGCACATTAAACAGTTTTGAAGATATTTTGCAGTGATGCCCGCACTGTTTCGTCCTGCTTCGTGTTATTGCGAGGCTACTGCTCGAGTGGACATCATCAGCTGGGGATTTATGTCACGGTGTTGATGAAACAATGAAAGTCAAGGACAAAATTGTGTTTGTTCGACCCGGTAGTTTTATTCGCACTCGGCGAGGAGCAGGTGAAAAATTGTTACTGGGAAATTTACATCAACACTGTGGGAAACTTAACGGCAATGTACAGGGTTTACGGGAGTTTTCGGAGGCATACTGAACTATAACAAAAAAAACGGCGATGAAAGCTAGCTGGGGTTGACTAAGAGAAATACGGCGAAGTTAACCAAACGAAACCAGGAAAAGAAAATCTTAGAAATACCGGCACCCAGGTACCTGCGTATAGAAAATAGGACTTGCCACACTTTAAACCAAATTCCTAAGATGCCCGCAGGTGATTCCCTTACCATAATATACAACATTATCAAATAGAAAAATAATCATAATCCAGAATTACATCCATTACTTCTAATTCATAGACTAACGCCTTAAATAAACACGGAGGCCATCAATGAATCAAATTACGCCCTACCAGGAGTAATTATACATTGGTTACAGTATCAACTGAGCTAGCCGACTCCAACATTAGCCAAATTGTGAACATCTCTAACGGTTGCCGTGGCAATAACATGACTACCTGAGATAATGTACGGTGGTTCTTCTATGTTACTTTCATTAAGCCTACCACCAACTCTATTATCTACAAATACATGAAACCTGCTGTCATTACGAGGATACAAAGGAGTCTGTCCAATCATATGACTGGTTGGGGCCCTCCAACTCTCGTTTCAACATGACATCAACCTTTGGGACCTCTTCAGCATCATATCCTTTGTCGTGTGGCTTGTTAATCACTGCGTTGTGCCTAACATACTGACTCTCCTTAACAAGGTTTTTCTGCAATGAATCTAACCTGATTTTTACTACGACCACTTTATTTGGGAGGGGTTCCGACCTACTTTTACAGGAGACGGGCAATGTCATACTGAACATCTACTTTCCTACACTCTTCATCACATAAAGGGATGACTCGTTTATCTTCTTGAGACAAAGACATCTGCTCTAATCCTTTCTTATCATTGTTCCAAGGGCGAGGAACATCATCACTTAAGCTTGAACACGACACAACATTTGAAACTACCCTGTGATGTGATGTGTTTTATGGAGACTGTCCATTAACACACCAGCCTAACAAGGTACGTATCGCGAAGGGCTGTCCCGGACTACCTCGTCTAACTTCTAAAGGCGCCAGGGCCTCTGCATTATCCTGACCTAACAATAAGTCAACTACTACATAATGATGATCATAAGCAGGCATGCTATCTATACCCTGAAAGTGAGCATAAGATGAAACGTCAATAACTGCATTCTTCACTGGGATTTCATACTACATAAACTGAGGATAAATAAAGAGTTTTACCCTGTTCGGAGGTGATTGACATGTCAACAACTTCAGATTTCTGATTGCAAGATCTATTCAATGTTCTAAGCTTTAACTCCTGCAGTTTACCTACAATACCTAACTGTTTGACCAAAGCACGTGAGCAGAAAGAATTACTGGATCCACTATCTAGCAAAACGAATACTTAACGTTGGCTGTTGACTGAAACCTGGACGACAGGCATGTGTACCTCTTTATCAGTAAGGATGCTAGCATTAGACACATTTACTTTAGTTTGAACATCAAAAGCTCCGTGAATATACATGGTATGCTTCTAACCACACCCAGCCACATTACATACTGAACGTTTACCACAACCCTGAGTACTAAGAGATGCAAGTAAGCAATTATGGCATAACTTATGAGCTACAACAACATTAATTCTCTCTTTAGGACTCAAACGTTTGAATTGTTCACAATGCCATAGACGATGTAGTTGACTGCACATTACACATGGGGCTTCGGACTTAGCGTAAGTATTATTATTAACAGCTTTGCTATCTTTCACATCTACTGATCTACTAATCCGTGAATTAGGTTGACAATGACATAGAACAACTACTGGATGACTTTTTTTGTTCGTCATCAATTCTTTGTGACCGTCTGTGGTAAAGACCACCGTACACTGGATCATTCTCTTCTGTGGCGATGATGCCCACAAATTCAACCAGTTTTATAAACCCAGGGTAAGAGCCATTAGAACCTTTTGTCTTAACGCAAGTTTTCTCCATCTCGTCTGAACATAATTTGGGAATCGGCCAACAACTTCAAGAAAAACAGCCTGAGAATTGACTTCTTGCAGCATCTCCAATTGGTTAAGGACAAGGAATGCATTTTGCATATCATCAGTTACCTGGCGTATGTCCGTAGGGGACCTGACTGATTTACCTAACTTAAGTTC